>NC_045638.1:18527205-19795858 GCF_009829145.1 Chiroxiphia lanceolata | reverse complement strand
CCAGTCTTGAATTTGAGGGCTTATTAACATTCTAATTAGTACATGTTGAAATAAAAAGTACCTATTGTGATAAATAATTACATCTCACAGAATATTCATAGTTTTTTATGAAAACAAATTTCTTCATAATTCAAAATGATAGCACAGTCTTTTTCACCATGCAGCATATGAAAGCATGATGGCTGCACGCTTATACTTCATCTGAATGCGGCCAATGAAAACCAATGCCAAAATCAAGAGTTCTCCTTTAGAGGACAAATAAAAAAAATAAGTAAGAAAGGATGTAATAAAAACATTTGTCTGAGTAACTCATTACCAAACTACCCAAGAAATTAACATGCTAATAAACCTTTCAGTTTAAAAATAAAAAAAAAAAAATGCGTCACACTTAGAATTTACCTATTTCATGCCAATGAAGAGGCTGGCTCAATTTAGATTCAAGTCTACGTGAAGTTGCTCAAAACTCTGTGTCTAGGGAAGAAATCCAAGGAAACAGTCTGGTCTTTTACTGCAAATCAAAGAAAGCAATTCTCAAAATAAAACTTGCTGGTTTATAAAGTCACAAAATTATAAAGATAAGCCAGACCATTTCTTCCTTTGAGGAGTTTTTGCTCATCTCCCTGCCTTGAAATTCCTCCACAGAGGAGTGGTATCTTTCTCTTGGACTCATGGTCATTGACGGGCAGCTCAACTCAAAACGCACAAATCCTGGCATCTCTCTGATGCTGAGACTCAGTTGGGAACAGCACTGCCCTACTTAAGTCTCTTGCTTTGCCTTCTCACCAGGAAGCTTTCTCACAAAAGCTCTGTCCCATCTTGATGCCTCCTGACCACATTTTCCCACAGAGAGGGATTCAAATGCAAAGAGCTAGCTAATGGCATACTCCATGACAAATGGGATATGTGACTTTCTCTGATGTCAAAACAGCATCAGCTGCGAAGTTTACTCAATGTTAAGGAGAGGACAACATGAAAAGATAGCATGAGTCCTTATGCCTTCAACCACCCTAGTGTTCTTTACTGACAGACACAGAGAGGATGAACTTGTCACGTTGGCAAGCAGTTATCCACAACTAGATTTAGCTCCATCGTGTACTGTCTGTACAGTGCCATGGCATGTTAATATTTATTAGGAATAAAAATACTGAGGAGTCCTATAAAGTAGGAAAGGTTGTTCTGCCCTACATGTCATGATGATTACAAATGAAGTCAGTGCCCAATTAAAGAGCCACTATTCAAAGTTCGGTAATAAAGCTATTTCCAGAGGTAAAACAGACAGACTTGGGAATGCTTAAGCGGTGCTGGAGTGTCTGACATACCAGCAATATCAGGGGCAAGGGGGAAGAAACAGTGGGAGAAGAAACAACTCCCACTCATGTAAAAGGGATTAGGATGAGTCCTGCAGACAGCGCTACTCTACAAGCCACACAGAAATCAAATATGCTTTAAAAATTCCATGTATAATAGTAGCAATGCCAAAAATTTTATCAGGATAGATTTCACTGCATTACATTTCTTTCTAGCCAGATCACAGCTCAGCCTGTTGCCCATGCTAAGAGCAGCCTTGTCTAAGCCAAGGCCATTCCAGAGGAGTTTCACAGATGAGAAGATGCATTAAAGGTTTGACTTAGAGGAACGATTTTAACATTTTGCTAATCTAAGTGGTACTGCATTAAACCCATGCTAATACCTAAATTAATATATGAATAGAAAAAAGAAAACAAAATTACTCTATCAGCTTGCAAAACCAAGCACCTCCATGCCCATCAGATCAATATACATTTCATAATAAAGCCACACCCTGAAGAGGAACAGCTCTAAATCTAGTGATGCCTAGTTAAGCACAGTGCCTGGTGGGAGGAAAGTTAGGTATAGTGTGCAACCTAATCACAACAGCTCAAAACGGGAAAAGCCAGAAATGTAAGGCATGTAGAAAAGAATGAAGTTGTCCTGAAGTAGCAATCACATTTTTCACTTTCTTCAAAGACTCACAGGATTTGCCTACTTATAAAATAACTGTAAGCTAAGGAAGCACATTGAAAAAAGCACTCCACCACTGAGTTCCCACTAGCAAACCATATAAGCTGAAATCCAAAAAGCCTCCATTGCTGCAGTCTTTAGCAATTCATGGAAGCCAGTTACTGAGTGCTTGTAAAACACTCTTCACATGCTTCTTTGAGACCCTCTCTCAGCTAAGTTTGTACAACACTCCCCACCCATGTGAAAAGGTAAAGAAGCCATGAAATGCACCAAACCTGCAGATAATTTTTATGGAGCTTTGCATTTCTGCTGCTGTTTCTGGTTTCCATTTCATTCCATTACTTCTCCTATTATTTAATTCACTTATTTAATGATTTACATAGCACCTATAGCCTTAGCTATCAGCCATCTTCCCATATAGCCTTAAAAGGACTTGTTTGAGTTTGCAGGAGGAGGGGGAGAGGAGGAAAGGGGGTTCCTTCTGACCCTGCTATGTCAAGGTTGTTAGAAGCCACAAATCCTGGCCTCCTGACCCATTTTTAAATAACAAATTATGAAAAGAGACCTTACGCTCTTTCTCACTAAATTCTGTTTTATGATTCTACTCGTAGTGAGAGATAAAAATCTGCATTTTGGTGACAAACAGAATGTGAAGCATTCTATAATTTTCCCTTTAAAAGGATGCAAGAGTCGCTGGCTCCTCACAAACTTGTCATACTCAGCACACACACAAAAATTTAAACAAGTCCTTTTAAGGCTGCATAGCTTCTGTCTTAAAAAAAAAAAAGAAAGAAAGAAAGAAAAAAAACCCCACAACCCTCACATATTTGCCGGACTGGCTTGCTAGCGCTTCCCAGGGCTCTTCTCCATTCCTTTACGAGAATCAAATCATACCCTGTCCCCAGACACATGGGGACAAAACCGCCCTCATTCCCCACCAGAGGGGAAGGGATGGCCGAGTGACATTTCTTCCACTTGGCAGAAATCTTGAAGTATAAAAAATATTAATATTTTAAAATTACACTACAAATGGTAAAAAAATTAAAGTGGGAAAAATAGAATTGGATTAAACCACTAAAACTACAAGCTGTTTTTCTGCCCCAGTGACACTAAAGCTTGATCTTCACTTTCCTAATGCACTTGACTACTGATCTTTGCTTGCTGAAGTTCTGCATTTCCTGCCTTCACGACATTAATGTACTTTAAAGCCCAGAAGACCAATTGGTGCATAGGATTTTATGTCTTAGAAAGTGAGCTGCCCCCATCATAAATACATTCCATAATAAAGTCTAGAGATGAAAATATATGCTAACTTTTTCAGTTTTTATATCCTCCAGCATGTTTTGTCTCCATGGATACTAAAGGCTCTATTTTTCATTTATTCAGAGTGGAATATGAGCTTTTGAAAAGATATACACAACACTAATAGTCCTCATACACGAAACCCATCACAAATTCCCCAATGTCAATCTTTTTAATCTAAAATAGTTCTTCTGTGAAAATCAATACATCTTGTGGACCCCACAAATCCTGGGCAAAAGAGGTATTTCCCATTCCAGACACACTTTTCATGAAAGAACATGAGAAGAGGAAGGTGAGCATCAACTGACTGAGAGGTTGGTCGAGAAATACCTGCTTCCATGGAAGAATTGCTAACCTGAGTTTATTTATGTCTATCTTATGATTCATAGCTGTGCTTTAATGGAAAGAATTGTTTATTTTCTGTTTATTCCCTTGATGAATCATTGACAATAATCACACCCTTCTCATCTTCCCTTTCACTTTGCAAAGCAAAGTTATTCTCCTCCAGTCCTCAAGATGACAGTACCTCTATTTTCCTTAAATGCTTTTATACAATTTCTCCAGATATTAATCTTTCTTGAACATGGCGTACTGGAAATGTACTTCTATTCTCGGTGAAACTGTATCAATGCTGTTTGCAACAGTACAAACACTTTCTCTACCAAAACCACCTGATACAAGGCTTAGTTAGAAAACTAAGTTAGAAAACTAAAAAAAAAAAAAAATAAAAAAAATAAAAAAAATCATCAAATTACTCTGGCACAATCTGGCTATGGTAAAATTATGCTTAATTTTCCTCTTATCTTCCATTCATCATTATTCCTTGTTTTTAGTAATGACTTTTTTGTTTTAAACTCTTTCACACAACAAATGTCAGAATAATCAACCTATAGGTGCCCGAGTCACATTTTTGGTTCTTTTTAACAGCAAGAAATATATTTCTTATTCTCCAGTCATATGTGAGCAGCTCTGGAAGGACTGAGTTACCAGAAATGCTTGAGATCAGATTTTATGTGTCAGACCCCTACAAAATTTTGAGCTGATGCCTAAGGCAGCCAACACAAACCCTGCAGAGAGAATAATATATTCTACAAGAACAATCAATACAGCTAGGGGGAAGAAAGTATACACAGGGCTTTTGACCTCTTGTCATTATTACAGTCATTTAGGGATGGCTATAATATGGTTCTCAGGATTCAGGAAGATCAGACACATTTTATTCTTAAAACAGAGATTCTATTTTTCAGGTCCTCACTTATACAAATTACCTTGGTTTTACTATAGCACCTCCAACATTATTACTCAATTATTGAGAGTGGAGGTAGAAAATATCTAGTTTTGAGATCATCTCTATAGTATTTTTAAGGTATACTACACCCTCAACGCATCATGGTTTCATTTCAGTCCCTGTTTTTGTGTCTGAGGGACATCTTTTATTTGCATCAGTTTCCTCTGCAAAGAACTCAGCTTGACTTCTGACAATTTACACAGAAGCCTTTAGCCTTCAAGCCACATCTTTCTTTGCAGGATCTCCTTGCGGTTAATGCTACATTTCCATTTCCAATAGAACGTTTTATTTTTGGTTTTGACAGCTTAGGGACTTTGTTTTCTGAAAAAAAAAAAAAGTCTCCCCTTTAAGTTAATTAATTAATCTATCTTCCCTTTAAGTTAATTAATTCCCTTAATTTTATTCCCTGCATTTTGTTCAACTTTCCATTTGAAATTAGTGAAAGTGTCAGCACTTGTTCCAGGACTGTTTTCACAGTCAGCTCTTCCACAAGATCATTCCTACTTACCAAAGCCAAGCCTGAAATGGAGCGATCTTTTCATTCAATAACCATTAGAAGAAATATGTTGACTACTACATCCAGAAATATCCTTCCTATCATTATTAATAGCATCTTCTCCAAGGAATAGAAGTTTCCCATAGATATGGATCTCCCAGTAGTATTTCTTTCTCCAGCAACATTGACTTCTAGATGAAAGCTGAATTTGGCATCTACAGCAGACCCATCCCACTGCATCTCTCACCTTAAACCTACCCAGAAAAGATAAAATAGGAAAAGAATAAGTGCACAGGTCTCTGCTCCATGCCATCAACTAGGAGGCCTTCCAGGCTACCAGCAACTGTAATAATCTTCTCACCACCTCCAGGCTGTTCTGGCACTGTGTGAACAGGCTGGGAAGCACAGGTGTCGTGTATTTCATACAAAACTCACTCAGAATCCATTTTTTAAGTACTCCTAATGACAGAAAAATTTAAAAATTCATAAACTTTGACAAGCTTTTTACAACTTCTAAGTTTGTGGATCCCTTCTGCCAAAAAATGTCAGAGAATTAGCCAATTTAACCTAACAGGATATTCTTATCTACATTAGACAGATGTTTACAGACAGACAAGTCTGAAGACAATTTAATCCTAATTTGGTATTTCAGAAGCACCTCTCACCTATGTAGTGCAACAAAGGCAGTTTTAAGTAACTTGAGTGCAGTTGTATTTATTAACACTTTGCATGAGTCACCACTCCCAAATGCCTTATGCTGTCCTTAAAATCATATTGGCATTTCCTTTGAACATTTTGCTAAGTGCTACTAAGACTTTACAGCCCTGGGGAAAAAGATATAGGAGACAGGTGGTCCACTTACATTTTAAACAATGAGGCATACATAAATATTTTCCTCTTTACCCCATTCGGATTCACGACATGTAAAAAATCACCTTAATGTAATGTCATCCGTAAAATGTTACAAGTATGAATTACATTTCCCCCAGAAAATGCAACACGAACAAAGGGCTACTGCTTAGCACAAAGACAATGATTTTAAATCTTAAGTGCAGACACTTAAGCGAGGGGGGAAAAAAGCCAATATGAATTTTAAAATTAATTTTAAAAACAAATAGGTTTGCAATAGATTC
Organism: Chiroxiphia lanceolata; assembly: GCF_009829145.1. Classification (NCBI taxonomy): domain Eukaryota; kingdom Metazoa; phylum Chordata; class Aves; order Passeriformes; family Pipridae; genus Chiroxiphia; species Chiroxiphia lanceolata. Next base: position 19,789,659 of record NC_045638.1, on the reverse strand, counting down.
TCTTCAAAGAGTATGTACTGTTCTGACTTTTTAATCTTATATTTTCTGTTTTCAAAAGTTTGGCAAAACAGAAAGAATAGCACCAGTGAAGCGAATGAATTAGGAAAAGGAAGACGACTAAAGAAGTTCACATTATTTCTTTTTAGTTGTTGTGGTCATTTTTGTTAAATACATATATATGTTCCAGGCAGAAGGGTATTTTTCCCATTGACAATGCATCCATAACCATCGACAGGGAAATTTAGAAGTTGGAAGTTTCCTTCAAATTAAGCTATCCATACAGAAATTAGTCTGGCACAGAAGTAGCAGTGCAAACAAAAGAAATCTGTTCATATGAGCAGAGGGTTTACCCACTATAAATGAACATCTGCTTCACTTACTGTGGTTTACTGTGGTAGAGACACATCCAGGAGCTTCTTCCACAGTTGCTACTCCAAGTGCCAGGAGTTTTTATACCCTGTGGGCCATGCTGCAGATACTGGCAGAAGGGCAGGGGGCTGCAGCGGCTGCAAGAGATCAGCGCTTTGGCTGTGGGCTGGCTGCCAAACACTAGGGCAGCAGGGTCACCTTATCTGTGCCCTTCTCTCTCTCATCAATAGTTTGCAATTCTCCTTCCTTTTTCATCTCCTGTTATCTACAGTTTGCTATCTCCCAACTCCACCTCTCTCTCTTCTGTCCCCAAAACCATTATAAAATATGTTTCAAGAGAAACTCCAGTAGAGTGAGAAAGATGAGGTTATGTGCTCAGCTTCTCTCTTCTCCTCCACCTGCAGAGGCAGCAGATCTCAGTCTGAGAAACTTGATTCTTCTGAGGAACTGCAGAATAAAGATGATTAAGGCAACTATTTCAAAGACAGGAAATTTGAAAAAAAAAAAAAAATCAACCATCAGTTGAAAAGGTTGCCAAGGGCGGTATTCATCTAAATGAAGAACACTGCAATGTTGATGTCAGCTGCTAGGCTTGGGCTCCATTTACAGTTGGGATGAGGAAGGGAATCTGACAGAGGACATTTTCTCTTTGACTTCAGGCCATGATACGAGGTTCTGTCACTCTGCTCTCCCCACTGTGCGTGAAGTTCACCCCTGAAGAAAGCAACAAGTGCAGACGACAGTTTCCAGGCAGAGATACGGAATAAAGGTGCCCATTACAACAAAGAGCCAGCACCCCTTCCTCAGGCAAAACAAAACAAAGGGAGAAAAACCTGGACAAAGAACTGGACAGCAAAAGTGCAGTTTCAGCTAAAAGCTCATATGCACATGTTGCCCCAAGAATAAATTTAAGCCAATGATGACTGTCAGTCACAGGGCTCTGGAAGAGCCCTTCAAATGAAGGAGTGAACTGAAAAAAACATCCTACTACTGAGACACAGACCCTGCTGTGTTTATGTAAGAGATTACACATAGCTGAGTGCAATAGAAAGGTGCAGGGATCCACAGCCCAAGAGGTCCTCCATGTCTTACATTTCGAGATATTGGACAAGTGGAATTTTACTAAACTTTTCAAATATTTTCCTTCCAAAGAAATCCCTTTCCAGCTTCAAGCAAGTATGAAGAGTTACAAGCTCAAAGACTGATTTTCTTATAAAAAGTTACATTAAAACAGAACGAATATGCTTCTGTGAAAGCTTCAGGAAAAGGATCAGTCCCCTAATTTGCCAAACACAAAAATAATAATTGCACTAGCATGTTTCCAGGGTGCTTTTTTCTGGTTGCTACTGCCATTCTTTCTGAAGAAGAAAGTGATTCTCGGGGGAACAATAATTAATAGACTCAGTCGAGAGATCATTTCCTCCGGTCCCTCTGCAGTGCTAAATCGCATCAGTCTCCAGGAAATAGAGCAAAGTGAACAATCTAAAAACAATCTAAGCCTAACACAAATGTGAGGAAGACTTATACCAAAGCAATGGAGATCATGCACACATTTGAAAGAGCTCCAAGAAGCTGTTCTTTCTTTCTCTTCCCCCCCCCCCCATTTTCCTTGGTGCAAAAGTTGTACCTACACAGATTTACTAAGACTAGAAGTACATTTTTCAGAAGTCGTTTAGGAAGTAATTTAAATATATTAAAGATTACATACATATAAACCTAGGGGAAGCATAAGTGAACCAGGAAACTACTAAACTCCTGACACAAATACAACAAATCCATGACTAAGAGGTGTCCAGTAGGATCACTGCAGACTCTACCCAGAACAAGGCTAAACAGCAGACCCATTTTTGATCCTGAATTAGAGAGGATGCACACGAGCATCAAAAGAAGGCACCAGAAAGCAGGCTGTCAAAACTATTATATGACCTGAAAAACTTCTGGAGAAATTGTTTTTATGCAAGGGCAGCTGCGAGTAAAAGTCAAGCACATCTATGTAAATACTTTAAGTTCACCTCTGCTTTACCAATACATATATCTGGGCCCTTATACTTTTCTCCAAGTTGGTATATTGTTCATTCCCAGAACTAATGCAATTACCTCTGCTGTCATCAAAACTGCAACTCTTTTTTCTGCCCTCTTTTTATTTGAATTTATTTTTGTTGAATGACAAAAGCTAACACTGAAGGATTTCTGAGAAATAATTGTGCAAAACTTGCAGGTAAGGTTTCAATAACACCAACACTGAAAATGCCACAACACTCCTTACTCACAATTGGGTATTAGACCAGCAAATTTAACCTTGCATCAGAACATGGCAGGCTGCTCTGTGTTTTACAAGATACAAGAAATTACTCACTCATAAAGAAAACATTTCAAAATGGATAACTGAACCTGGTCCTGGCAAGGTAACTTAAGCATTTTTAGCAAGAGTGAACGAGCTTTCTGTTACAGTCTCAAAAGGCCAACCAGCAAGCCTTGCTCATTCTCTCATGTGGTGGCGGTCAATGCCAATGGCATTCGGTAAAGACCAAGTGTAATGGGGTAATTGGGTAATCTTGTGGATAACCTGAGGTGAATATTTCCAGCAGCAAAGAAATACAAGAATGGTATACAGAAACATATGTAACTAATACATTGTAATATACATACAAAAGAGAAAGAGAGAAAGCTTCTATGCTTGTGATTACAAGAGTGTCTTTTCCCAAAGAAATATCTTTTGAGCATTGTTCCTCACTAACATAATGGTTTGGCCTTCTCGTAAGTGGGTATGTCAGCAGGGCTGTTTACAAGCCAAAAATATTTATGTGAATGTCTAACTCAACCTCTGAGTGCTGCTCCTCAGTGACATGGAACAAACAAAAGCTGCAGCTGAAGTCTGAGGGAGCAAACAACTCCCAGGACTGATGAAAACCAAGACGTTGGTAAGTAGTTGAAAAGACTCAAGATTCACCAAACATAGGAAGGTAGGGGCTTTTTTTCAGCCCTTTTTTGAGTGTCAACACAGTTTCTATACAAGGAACTCCTTTAAAATGTTACTCTGACAGAGCATGCATCAAACACTGGTGCATGCTGCCTAAAGGGGCAGTGGTCTTGCAGCAACTGGCTGCTGCCAGCAGGAATGGAGCTCAGGAAAACATCCAGCTACACCATCGGTAGGACTGTTTGAAACAAATATGAACATTCCTGTATCTCAGAGCAGGCCAGGAATAGACCTTCAGTCTTCACTAGGTTTGCTTATTTATAACCATCACTGAGGCTAAAAGCATCACTCATAAGGCTAGGACCATCTGAACTGTGTGTGGCACAACATGGACAAAAGGGACAATCCCAAATGCAAAGAATTTGCATTGTAAGACATAGTTATAATGGGTGATAGGAAATGCAGAGCCATTCATTTTCCCCCTTCTGCTTCAAGCAGAGAAGCATTGAGGAGATTTAAAAAAACTTCATGTAAAAGCAATCTCATTCACCTGATGAATGCAAAAAGCTCTGTTTCTTCATCTGTTTATTTGCAGTCAGATTGAGAAACTGCATTTACAGTTAAAGCCCTGTCTAAATACCTAAATACACACTGTGATGAGTCATTTATTGTTGTCTTGCTCCAATCACCCCGTTAAAGCTGCATTCAAGTTTGCTTTAAAAGGGATCCACAAAGATAGCTAGAGGCCAATTCAAGCAGAATTAAAGAATATGACCAGTGAGACACATTAATTCCTCATGGCAACTCCATCAGCTGCAGATATTTATTCCAGAATAAATGTGACCTCCTCTTTTCCCCCTTGCTTTGCATCCTTAATAGACAAATAGAAATTCTACGGAGTTAACAGAAAACTGAGTAGTATTACCACTAGTGGGGAAAAAAAAAAAGCCCAATGTGAGAAAACACTGAGATGAATCACCAAGAACATAACAAGGTTATTTGTGAAAACCAAGGACATACGTACACACTCTATAACACACTATTACCTCTAAACGCATTAAACACTTTACAGAACAAGCTGTGCACAAACTCTGCTACTGTCAGTTTATAAATCTGATTTCATTAAACATTGAAGCCATTCTCACCCTTCTAAAGCAGCCATGAGAATGCTGGAATTTTCAGAAGCAGTGACTGAAATCTGCTTTCAGTTTTGAAGTTCGTTTTACTCCAGACGTTGGTGTGAGCAGAGCTGCACCATTTCAGAAAACTTCAGATAGAGTGTTTCTAATATATACTGTAAACTAAACATTCATCTATGTAAAACAAAACCTTGACTTGGCCTGGTCTAGCACCCTTACAAAGAGGAATAGTATTAGACAAGAGATCAAACCTACAAGTGCCTCAAACACGCAAGACTAACACACACAATCCAATGACAATCCATACAAGACAAGGGGGAAAACCCAAGAGAAGTCATTTTAACAATCCTCTACATCTTAGCAGCTGAAGCCTTTCATTTGAATTTGATGGGTTCAAAACAAAGCCCCATCTTGCAAAATGACACCAGCAAAATTAAAGGAACTATAATTAACAAATGAGAACAGCACGAAGATCACAGTTCTAACAACACTATCTTGGGAGAATGTGTGTTAGCAAATTACACACATAACTTGGAAGAAGTGAAAAACCCTGCTATTTCCTGTGACTTTTAGTGAAAGGGACATTCTAATTTGCAAAGCCTCCCACATTAAAGTAAATAATTACCAATAGCCAACTGCACTATATTTAACATAAAAAAGATGTAGAAAAATTATTAAAAGGTGTAAATATTCCACCAGAAACAATACAGAATGAGTTGGGATGATATTGTGCTCTTATTGTTTTTATTAAAAATTTTATATTGTTTTTATTAAAAATTGTTGAGGACAACCTACATAGCATCAGTATTTCATAATGGTTCATCTTCTCACTTTCTTGTAAGAGACAGAATTTAAGAGAACTTTAAAATAAGCAATAAAAAAACATCCTCAGGAACACATCAGTAAAGGAAAATAATTCAACTGTATTTCTTCAGCTGGAATTCCTTTTTCAGGCATGAATTCTGCATAAAAGGCAAGTGATTTATACAACTGGTACAAAAATATAGCAATATATAAGTAAACTCTGCTGAATATTATATGCTAGTTAAGGTAACAGGTAGCATCTCTGCAGTCATAGATAATAACTGTAAGGGCTTTCTGGCAGTAATATTTCTTCCAAACACTGTGGGGTTAAAAAACAACCCAGCAGTTTCCTACTCATCAGATTTGCTCTCTGTATGCTTTTCAATTACTCTCTATTTAAGCTAAAGACAAAAATACTATCCCTTTCACCCTTCTCAGTCTTGCTGAGAGAAAAGTAGTTGCGACAGCATAGGAAGAGTTTTGCTGCACAACAATTACTGGGTATTTTGTACTGGCAACAGCACATAATGAAAAAAAGCCACAGCTCAAGGCTTCAGTTGGCCAAGTGAACAGGGCTGGCTCCTAGTCAAGGCATCTTTTCAAATCCAGCTGTATAAATCTAAAAGTCACTGAAAGACGATAAAATTGATAATCAGCAAAGTAATTTTTTCCCATCACTTCACAGAGGATGACTAAATGCCCCTATGACATATTTAGGGGTACAAAAATAGGTCTTGCTTACCTGGGTTTGAAAAAGCCTGCACAAGTGGAAATACAGAAAGACTTTAAATGGATTATAAAAATGCACAAAGGAAAAGTGATATAAAATAGTGTGACACAGTACTGGAAAAAATCAAAGTCATACCACTGCAGCAAGGGCTACAATCTTGACTCGAGTTCAGCCTAATTTAGAGACTAATAGGCACCCTATGGCAATTTTAATTTATAGCCAGAAATGCTGTTCTAGCACGGAAGGATTTAAATACTCTCCAGCCATTATGTACCTTCTCCAGGAGTAAAATACATTATTCCGTTCAGCATCACTGACAACAAATGTCCAAAATCATGCAGAAAGACTCAATAAATGGAGACTCCCAAATTTCTCATATCAAGGACTGCTTTCAAGACTACAGCACTGTCAGAAAATAAAGATTTGCAAGGAACACTTCCAATGCCATGAAATGCCTGTAGTGGGACAACTACTGTCCATTAGAGAACTCAGCAGGGACAATGTCCTCCCAAAAAAAAAAAAAAAAAACAAAAAAACCAGTTGGCCAGAAGGTAAATCATCAGCTAATCAGCATCAGAAAGGACAAGAGCATCTCTTCTGTAAATAAATGTAAGCAACTCACACTCTCCTTGCTAAAATATAGGAAAAAAATAAACCATTTGATAGATGTAGAAGAATGGAGAAGGACTGCACAGTTTGCTCTTTGCACCCCTTTTCTCCTCTGTAATTCTGATGGAGATTAATTCTGTCCTGCTGCAACATTTTTATCATCTTAAATTCCTATAAACACAGAATTTGACATTGCTTCACATGGGCTGTGCATTCACGCATGGAAAATCCTGACTGAAATGCAGATGCATTCTGGAAGAAGACAGGTAAGGGGCAATAAATTTCACAACTTTGCATTTAATTAGTCTGTTTTCCTGTGGCCTTTGACTGAATTTTAGATTTAAATTGGTCTAAATCAGAACTCGTGAATACGTTTCAGGGCAAGACATGCAAAAAATAAAACAAAAAAATCCACAAACATGTATAGAAGAATTCATATTGATTCTTCTCAATAACTGTGAAAACAAAGCTCATCACTAGCAACTTCAGTAATTCCAGCCACACCATCCAACTGTGGGCTCATGCAGCCACAAGAAAACAAAGCAGCCCAGAACGATGCACCAGCAAGATCCTTGCCCAACAGATAAAACTGTATGCCCTGAATGACAACAAACTGAGCAGGAGCTCACTTTCTGCTGAAGAACTGTGAAGCGCCTCTGGAAAGCCCCGTGGCTTTAAATCCAAAACTGCCATGACATGCTGAGAACAGGATTGACTCAAGCACTTGTGCAACATCGCTGTTTGCTCCTGGACAACCTAAGCATCACACAGCTGTGAGCAAGGGATGCAATTCTCACCTGCTCACGGTTCTGTATCTTAGCCAGCAGCAGTCTCCGATGTTCCTCCAACAGTCACCCCAGGCTGCAAGCTCTGCAGGTGTATGTCAGACATCTCTCCAGTGAAAATATGTCATTGAGATACTGTGGTAGTTTGGGCTAGGCCTTCCTTGGTGACCAGTTTGTAACCAAGGAAGGGTCCAGATTTACCCACTATTCCCTATGATTTTTACATAAGCCAGGGTATAAGAAGAAAGGAGGAAAGGCCTTCGCTCTCTTTCCTTCCAGTGGCTTGGAGGTGCAGGTTCCCTGCTGTTGAGTCTGCCGTGTTGGGGAGCGAGGCCTGGTAAGGCCTTGTCGACCTTGGGAGGCGGAGGTTGCCGGTGATCGTTCCAGAGAGACTTTCGGTTGTCCCAAGGAGAGTAGTGAGATATTTCTTTGCTAACTCTTTTAGTTGCTAGATATTGGGCTATTCATTGATATATATATATATTTTATTTTGGTTTTCTTCCTTTTCCCTTCCCCCTTCCCTTGTGAAATTGTATATATATATTTCAATTGTATATAACTGTAACATAAGTGTAAATATATTTATATATATATTGCTTTAGCTGTCTCCCTCGTTTTGGTTTTTCTTGGTTGTTTTTCTCCCTCTTCTCCCTGAGGCTTGGGGTGGAGGGGGGACTTCACGTGGTAAGGTTTGGAGACTTGGCAGGGAGCCAGCTTCAAACCATATCAGATACATACCTGATCTACAGGTCTGAACATCTTGCAACCCTCACTGTAGTGGCAGCCCCTGAGGCTCATATGTACTCCTCACGGGCTGAAACAAACCCCCCCCCAGTCATTGCTCCTACCTGCACCTTTCCAAGACACTGCAGACACCACACAAAGTAAGAGATTCAGCAGCTACAACTCTGAAAGACATCCACTCTCCAGTAAAAAGCCAAGCCATGTACTTTCTCTCCTACCACCTGTTCCTATCATTTGTCCAGATGTGTTCAGATGCCAGAACAGGCCATGAACTCAAGCATGAAAGCACTCACAAGGAAAGACCACAGAAACAGGCATCTGGGAGGAGAAACAACCATCTAACCATGAGATTCCGCAGTTACTCAGAGATCTCTGCTTGCAAACAAAAAAAAATCCGATATCCTACCACAAGTTCCTCAGTGCAGTATTCTGCACTAAAATAAATCATTCACTTTTATTTCAGATAACTTTCATTGAAATAGGGAATATTTCTAAAAGCTGACATTTAAAGGAGAAAATAATCACAGTATGCAAATATTAATGACAGGCTGCAGTGATACAGGACAAGAACAATCTACCACAGAGGAAAAAAATAAACATTTAAGGTCACAGTACCAATTAAAGGATGTTTTGCCCAGAGGGTCACTGGAATGTGAGACAATTTGCCAAGGGAAACGGAGGGTGTGGCCTATGCACAAAGCTGGACTCAACATCTGTTTCAAGAGCTGGGACATATTTCAGCAAGAAGAGGACCAGGCTGCAAGTACCCAAGGTTTTCTTCCTGCACAATTTGTTTACGGGTTTGGTTTGGTTTTCATACAGATGGCACTACATACTGTGCTCATTCAAGATCCCCACCTGAAAAGCAGAAATACATTTCCAAGTTTTTAAGTAAGCTGAATATCCATCTATCAAACAATGATCTTCAGATTCTTTTCCACGGCTTGTGTTTAAACAAAGTGCTTTGCAAGCCTCAGGATATTTATTAATAGGACCAGACTGGAAAAAATACAGTAATCACACAAATGAGAATTTCAGCCTGCAAGGATACTGAATCCATATGCCAAGTCACGTATAGATGAGCATAACAGGACCTTTTACAAACTAACAGGCAAAAGGAAAAAACAGTCAACATTAAACACCACCTAAGTTAGGTCTCTAAATCAAATCTGGCACTCCAAACAATGAACTGACTTTATAAATGTGTAAAACTTTGCAAATATTATACCCTTATCAACACCAAAACAAAATAATTGCAAGTTTCAGGAGATAAGACACTCAGGACAAAGTTTGGGGGCTAAACACCAGGTACCTATAGGCATACTTAGCTATTCAAGATGCTTGATTTCAAAAAAAATTATCATCTACAGTAAACAAAAACAGTTAAGACTGTTTTTCTAGTATAATTACACAGCATAGAAGTAGTTATAAAATCATAGGACCATCTATCTTCACGGCAGCATAGCAAAAGTGACCAATAATCAGATTCATATAAACTAATGCACAAAAGTATGAGATATTATTTAAAAGCAAACAATTTAATTGTATGATGAAATATCAACAGCCTCCACTATAATTTACACAGCTTCATTCACCTGCTTCAAAAATGTAAAGCATCCAAGTATGAAATAACAGCAGACTATCCTGCAGGTAGCTAAGATCAGCACTTACTCCTCCTGCATACCTGAGGGCACTGCAGCCTGAACAAACCCAAAAACTTAACTTAGGTTGCCCTTAACAACTGGACACTAAATATAGTGTATTAAAGTACTGTTGTAATACTCAACGTTCCATCAGAAATTCCTAATATTTTTTGATTTAGTAGAGGACATATTCAGAAAATCCTTTTAAATGTGCACTATCAATAACACTTAGATAGCAATCATTAGAAAGCAAAAATATTACTTACGTTTCTTTTTGAGTCAGTCATGCCTGATAAGATCCAGGTATCTCCCAAAGGAGCACTAAGATTTGATCCCCTTTAGGGAAACTTAATGTGAACCATATGGACTTGTCAGCCAAGGCTTGTTACAGAAAGGTTGTCAAGTTCTTTTTGTAAGCAACACAATGCATGTACACCTCCTTTATTCCCTAGACAAGAAAAAGCCATTTCACTGCATGGAGTGAAACATCTTTCTATATTCTCAAATGTCATAGAAAGGCAGGAATAATGTGGGATTTAAACTCTGAATACATCTTTTACAGGTCACTCAGAGTTCAGCTGTATTTCTGCTGCAGGTACAGGTATTCCATAAGAACAAGAGCAGCAAACAGCCCTTGCACAGGAACACTCCTTGGTGAATGACAGAGGTACTTAGCAAACAAACCAAAGAAGTTCAAAGATCCCTATTTACATGATAACATGTACACCAGTGTTTCCTAGGTGTAATTTTCATTTGAGATTTAAATTCTAAGTATATATGAAATCTTGAAGAGCTGTGGCCTGTATCTTTAGAATTGTACAGAAACAAATCTCCCAAGTAAGTAATCTCCTTCGCACTACTATGCAGACACTTGTGCATAAAAGGTAACCCATTTGGAACCGAAGATAAACAAAAGTAGAACCAACTATCTAAATATATCTATGACCTCAGTCATCTTCCATTTACTTCACTCTTCAGGTTGAAAGAAGTGTGAAGATGCACCTGCAAACTCCAAAAAGCTTCTGGAAAACAGAACTGAAATACAAACTGTCAGCCTGCATGGGGAATATTGACCACATGGAGTCCAACATTTTTACTTTAGGGTAGTTCTGTATTCACACCATCTTCACATCTGAACAACCTCTAAAGGTTAGCATGTACTTGCACTTCAGGAAGAGAAGTATTTCCGCAGAAAAAAAAATAAATAATAAAAGGACCAGAGAAGAGCCTTGCTCAAAAATCACCAAAAAAGGACATGACAAAGACCAAAATCCTCATTTTGCACTTCATCTACATGGCTAACCTTCATTCCAGGCACAGGTTGCTGATTTTAGTCATGCATGACCTTGCTGCTCAGGCAGACCTCCTCAGCATCGTGAGCCCAAAACCTCATCCACCCAGCAGCTTTATGAGGGACTACTGCTGGATGATTAAATCTTCTCCTGGAGAAGCAGCATCAGCATAAACTGTCCCAGCAAAACATACTACCACATCCGAGCCTGATGACTATATGCCCCTCTGAAGAGAAACCTTGAAGGTCCACTTAATAGTTTTATTAAACATCATCTTTGTTAAGTACTATTACAAGAACTGTCATTGCTTTGCAGGGATAGATTATGCTATGTAAAGACAAGCAGAGAAACTGAATAAAAGGGAAGCTTTACCTCCTGCTTTTTATACACAGGGTGGCCACTTTCTCCATGCTTTAGGCCACCTCTTTTCCTGCACAGTATCTGGTAGCAGACTAATACAACCCCATCAGTTTGGCTCTGCAGCTAACTTAGCAAGCCCAGGCAAACTCAACATGCATCTGCTCCCATCTTTCTCCTGCACATATGAGAGGAAGACCATTCATATCCACATATGAACAGCTTCAGGAATACATCAAGAGTTCAAGAGCTGTAAAAAACCAGAACCTGATCAGAATGGAAATCTACTTTCTGCAACTTTTTAAAAGCATGTGACACACACGAGCTCTTCAGTTCCTGTCTTCTCCTGATTTCAGCTCTTTGGTGTTAACTCACAGCCACTTTGCACAGTAGATAAAAAACAGCTGGACTGACTTCAGATTCCATCAATCCCAATCAAAGTTTGCCCTTGTTGTTCACTACTGAGCGACAAAGAGTGCTCGTTTCCTATATTTATATATGCTCTTTAGAGATTAGCAATAAAAGTACTTTCAAATGTTGCAAAAGTGTAAGCATGAATCATCACTGTCACTGGGAATTTCACCCAAAGGAAGAATGAAGCACTGGGCTCAACAGTGATCAGAAATCATATTCCTCTTTCCAAAACAACCAACATGTATGAGGTTAGCATAAGTGCTTGATGAATAAAATCCAAGAGTCAGATGCCAGAAATTTGACATTTAACCATTCCTCTACTGCTAATTGCCTCTTCTGTAAAGGCAAGCTCGCTTATTTGATCGAGTTTAAAGCTTTCATCACAATTTCCTAATTTGAAAACAACACCTACAGAGCAATTTAATTTCTTTGAAAAAGTTAACTCTGCCTTTGATACTCAGAATAGGAGAAAATAAGCAGCTACCTTCTGTGAAGCAGAGATGATTAAGTTGGTTTTTTTGGTAGGCAAGAATTTATTCTCAAGCCCACTGTCTGCCCTCCACCTCACCAAACCCGAGTACAAATATATATTATGACTGATCTGAATATACATTGATCCAGTCTGCACCTGAGCTGTTTCTTGCTGGCAAGTCCATTGGGAAGAGAGAGAAACCAGTCAGATGGTCTAGGTGAAGCGAGCATACTTATTAGTCCAGTAAGATAAATTACTTGTAGGATTTCCTACAATCATAGTAACTAATGTGGTCTGCTTGGGCTATATAATTCTGTTGTTAAAATCTGTGAGTGGCTGAAGGCTCAAGTCATGAGGCAACGTATCTGGAAATCAGAAAGGCAAGCAACCCTCTTTAAAACTGGATTCTTGCAAAACCCAGGCAAGCCACAGGAGGATGTTAGTGCTTGGATCCTTCTCACAAGGAGATTTTCACAGTTCCAGCTTAGAGTTATACAGCATCACCACCAATATCGCTATTTCACCTTGAATTATTCTAGTATCTCACCATCATGACTAACAATTAGCATTACTACAACTAGAATATTGGACGAAAATGTCTATTATCCTCTTTTCATTCCCTCTGTGCTCCAGAAAGCATTCTGAGGTTCACAGTGTCATAGTTTCCCCTGCAAACTGTTTCTTTTGTTTCCTCCATCCTTCCACACAGATTGACAGATTTAAGACAGTAAGAGGGAACAACAAGTCTGCCCGCTGCCCCAGCAAGGGGTCAGCTGGGCGCAGGCTGAGCCAATGCACAAGACAATGCCCCAAATACTGCTGGAGGCAGGGAAAAAACCCTTCTTTTCTCAAAATACTCCCCAATGTCTGAATTGGAGGTGACCTCATTATCAGTAATAGATTCAGAAGCCTAAACCAAGTCTAAGTTGTGCCCTCTAGAGACCCACACATTCCCTCCACTCCGGCTGCCAGAAATCCCAGTTTTTGGCTCCAAGAGAGTCACATCTCGTCAGATGAATCCCCCAAGGTACACCACTGGTCATGGCAGCCACTTCTAAATCCCAGTTCCTCCCCATTTTCTCATATTCCCTGGTTAAAGACAGTCAGAGTTTCCTCATCAGGGTAAAACGTCCTTTCCCTTCAGGGAAATCCTTTCTGGTAAATGTTTCAAGACAAAACAAGATTAAAGCTACTCCACTAAGATTAAAATGGCTATATCCAAAACAGACCATACTCCAGGCTTCCTGCTTTGAACCACTGAGAGGCCAGTTGACTGAGCAACAGCTGAGGCTATTTTGAGTCTTTTTGTCACATACATAACAAAACCCCTACATTTCAAGTAACCAATGGATCTCTTAAAGTAAGTACAATATCACCTTCTGGTGTTTTAGCCAAAATACATGAAGCAGCTTTTAGTTCTCCCATAACAGGTGCTAAGAGTAGGGGGAGGGGAGGGGGAAGAAGAATTTAGGAACCAACAGGAAGAAATCCCAAGTCAGGAAGGTGACCACTCTTTCAATGAAATTATTTGAAAACTGTTCCTGGAACATATGGAGGTCTTAGAATCAGTTACAAAAGCCACAATATCAAAAAGATCTTGTAAAACAGAGTGAATTCAGCTGGATGATTAGTGGACAAGTAAAACTAACCCATGTCTAAAAATTAAAGGGTACATTTTTGCCAGGCAGCATACAGCAAGAATGAGAGGATATTTACCTTTCTGTAAGTTTTAATAAAAGTGTTATTTAAACATATGAGAAAAGGAGAGGTCTTTGAACTAGTGAAAAGACATGAGAAAAATATTTGCTCTCTGACCCAATGCAAGAGAGTGTTGTTTTTTTTACACCTACTCTCCTTTAATAAGATATTTGTATTCATTTTCAACAGGCTGGTTTCTTTTAACTTACTTTTCACTGAAAACAATGTTTCAGCTCATTAAAATTACCTCTTTGCCTACTGGAGCTTTTTGGTGAGTCAACACCAATGCCGAGTTCCATGTGGAACCGTGACATAATTATCAGTCATCCCACTCACACTTAACATATGCTGGATCAAACGCGCTATAGGAGAAGTGATCATCCCCACTGACATAACCGTCTTAAGTTATTAAGTCTGTGTTTCTTTGAGCTATGCTTGGAAACACACTATGGAGCCTCACAATCGCAATGGCTTCCCTGTTGATTTATGGCTACACTATCTTGTTGCACTGGAAGTAGCACATTGCAGAGATAAGGAGCTGGTATAGAGGATCCAATGTCCAAACAATATGAATTTTCCAAGTTTACATTCAAGCTGACTCCAGCTTGGTCCTGAGGCTCAAATACCCTCCAGGCACTGAGAAGCACCACGAGCACATCCCCCAGATCAGCGTGACCTGAACAGGTGCTGTTTCCCATGCTCCAGGGCTACCCCAAGAAATGAAGCATAGCACACAACTGGGGAAGATTGAGAGACTTCCTTCAAAAGCACACTGATAACCAGAACCAAGATGATAAAGCAGATACTTCCTCATGCACTTTTATGAAAATCATGAAACTTTAATTATCAGTCCTGAAAAGCAGAAGAGAAGCCCACCACATAAATCACTATAATTTCTTCTGCCAATAAATTAATTGCTATTAAATGCTATAACACTGCATAATTTTGATTTCACAGTTATGAAAACAATCCAAGAACTTGATTTGTATTTATACCACGCAATTACTTAAAAAGAATGGTACTAAGTTACAGTTAAGCAGTAATTACTAAAACCTCGCTACAAGAAAGCTCTACAGTCTGAGTTTATCATCAGGTCAACAACCATTTGTTTTCAATTAGGTTTGTCATAGACTTCACGTTAAGCCAATGCTTGGATAATGCACAGCATCCAGATCCCTATTCTCCAAACAAACCAGTAACATCATCCATAAATATAACTTACCTCCTAGTGTTGTTGTTTTATTACTGAAATATATCTTAAAATAGTAAAAGAGTATTTTAAAGTATTATTCTTAAGTGCACAATTTATCTTTTGCTGCAATATACAGCAAAGAGCAGTGACTTTGTAACAGGAGCAATGGTCCTCCAAGATGGTTGGCCAACTTGCTTGTTCCCTTGCATGCCTGCTGTCCTGAACTTAATGCACTATCTGCTGCTGGTTCCGGGCATAAAAACTGACTGATATCCCATTGACAGAAACAATAATGTGTTTGTAACTAGTAGTTAATGGCAGATTGACAAGCACAATCTCAGGAAGTAATAAACGTTTCATGGAGCCAGCACGTGACGTGACTAGCACTGGTCTCCTGCGGGTCTAAATACAAACGAGGCAATGACCCTATTAAAAGAAGTGGTTCCAATTCAGTGATGTATGATAACTAGATTCCCGGTGAAATCACTATCACTACTCAAACACGATGCCAAATGTGTTTCCTTCTATTAATTAGTTTAGTCGATATGCCACTACCTCTAAAAACTGTCCTATCATTACAGCAGCTGAATGCACTAACAACTACAGTGGAGTGTGTACAAGAGTACGTACAAAGAAAAACATTAGACTCACCCCCTACAAAAAAAAAAAAATCAGCCTCTTTCAAATTTTTCACACAACGTTTAAAAAAACAAAAAAAGGCATAAGAAGAAGCTTAATTTAATGTCCAATAGTGAAAGAATTAAAGTGAAGCGAGTGGAAAAAAGCACATCGCAGCGTATCTCATAAGTGATACACTTATCAACCCAACCCTGCAATTCCAGCAGCTGGTATAGAGGCTCCCAGGACCAGAGAAGAAAGCCTGCTCTAACTGACAATTCCCACACAACTTTAACAACAGCAATAAAATTATTCATCATTGACAGGGGTGCAAACGAGAGCGGCACCAGCCCTCGCATGCTATTACTCGTGCTGGCGTTTATTTATGACTTCAGGAGGGGAGGCAGTTGGTTGTTTTTACGGGGCTTTTTTTTTTTTTTCTGCCCGAGCAAACGAGAAAATGCTCCTAATAAGGCTGGTGGAAATGTAGCGGCTTCTTAACAGCACCAGCTCTCGTGAAGGAAATGAAATAAAGTATGCTGTTACTATTTCAAACGCCGTGCCGGATACAGGCACCGAGAGCACTCCCGGTGTTGGGGCTCAGCCCCAGCCCCCGGGGGACACAAGGGGCCAGCCGGGGTCGGACAGGGGACTCCCGGGACCTCCCGAGTGCCCCGCTGCCCCCGGGGAGAGGCTGCACCGCCACCGCTCCCGCAAGCTGCGTTTCGACTGCCCCGCGGCTGGCATCGCGCTGCCCTCTTTTTTATTAATTCAAAAGAAATAAAAGTATTTTTATGTCATCTCCAGCAAAGCGCGACACTCCCACGTAGGAAAGCCTCCGGCTCGGCGCCCTGCCTACAAGCTGAGCGCATCGCGGCGGGCGCGGAACCCTCACCGGGCAGGACTGCAGCCACGCTAACCCAGACCTCCGGCCCCGCGCCTGTACGCACAGACAGGCGGACGGACGGACAGACGGACGGGCGGGCGAACGCTCCCCGCCACCCCCCGGCACACGTGGGCGCCCCATCCCCGCGCAGCCCCCTCCTGCCCCGCACTCACCGCGTAGCGCAGCGCCGGCCTCTCGCTGAACACCGAGTCCCCCATGGGCGCGCACGGACGGCGGAGGCGCCGCTCCCTCCACACAGCGCGGCGGCGGCGCTGGGCACTGACCCGCCGTCCGACGGCGGCCGCGGCTGCGCTGCGCTCCCGCCTGACAGCCTCCGGCCCCCGGCGCCCCTCCTCGCTACTCCTGCCCGCACCCCGCCCCCGGCTGTCCCCTCCCCGCGGCGGGAGCCGGCAGCCCCTCGGCAGAGCGGGGCGGCAGCGGGAGGAGGCGGTTCCCGCGCCGCTGGAGGGGGGGCGGTTTCGGTTCTCCCGCCCAGGCGGTGCCTCCCGGCGGCGGGGCCGCTCTCCCGCCGCACCTGCGGGGTGACCTGCGGGGTGACCTGCGGGGTGACCTGCGGGGTGACCTGCGGGGTGACCTGCGGGGTGACCTGCGGGGTGACCTGCGGGGCTCCCGGAGTGCCGAGGGGAGGAGAGGGTGGCTCCTTTCCCGGCTCTGGCCGTCCCGAGCGGTCCCCGAGATCCCGCCAGGAGAGCGCCCCGTGGAGGCGCTGTCCCGAGCCTCCGACCGCTCGGGAGCGGCGGCTCCAGCCGCCCCGTCCCGCAGCCCCGGGGCAAAACATCGGGCCAGCCCACGCCGGCCCCTGGCAGCACCTGGAGGCGAGGACCTAAAGGTGAAGGAGAGAGGGACAAATAAAACATAACTTTTCCTGTTCGTGTTTTTGTAACGCGTGCTTTGGGTGGACTGGCTCGCGATTCTTTAACACTGTAGACTTTGAAGAGCGAAATACTATGTCACGGCCTATTTGGTTTTTTGTGAATACGTCTTTACACGAACGGTCGATCAAACAAATTCGTGGAAGGAAAATTGCATTCTGCTGTGTTATAATTAGTAGTGATTTCTGTGTGACTTGGCTGGGGAGATTATGGCATCTCCATCAATTGAAGTGTTTAAAAACCTCCATCAGTTAGGCATGGCCTCGGCAGAGCCTAGGACAGCCTACATGATTTCCTGAGCCCCCTTTCACCTTTTTAATCATTTTTCAATGCTCTGCACAAATCTTAATTAGCACAGTAACTCCTCAAGTTACTCTCAGCTGTTCTCTGAGGAAGTGGCTTTATTGTAGTGCTGCATGACATATATGTAATTAATGAGTTTTACTGTTTCCAACCTACAATCTAGGCAAACATGTTCCCAGCTCATTGCATTATCTCTAAACAAAGGTAACATAGTACTTTAGTGGGAAAAGAAAAATTATTTTGGGACAGAAATGTGTAAAATAACTCAAAATACATGCTGGAAGGATAAATCAATTGAGCCAAAGTTTTTATGTGCTCTGATGATGATGTCCTGTACTCAACAAGCTTCCAGTTATGGATCTTGCATGGATCTTAATTCCTATTGCAAAGGAAATCATCTTTTAAGTGTTCCCATGGACAGTCAACTTGGCGCGAACAAAGAACACAGTATCTGCATTTACCAATAAAGTCCATTTTTGTCTCTCGGGTGAACAATCTGTGCTGCTCCCGTTCCTGGAAAACAAGGCAGGGTAGATACTTGAGCAGTTGCAGAGCATGTATTGGAAAGCAGCACCCAACAAAAAGAAACCTTACAAATCATCAGGAACTCCAGGCAGGCAGAAAAGAAGTTTGAAAAAAATAATGGGATCTGAGTGCCTGGTTTTCCCTCCCAAATTTCTGCTTTTTATTTCAAGGAGATGTTTTGAACCGGAGAACTCTACATATATCACATGCTCTGATTCCTTATGTTTTTTCCTCTGCTCTGCAAGTTTCACCACAGCAAGCAGGTGAACAAGTTTGGGAAGAGGTTTGCAGGACTTCTACCCTCGAGCTCTGTAGCATCACCACCTTTTTCTGACCACATTAATGCAAAAGGAAATGTTAAACATTACAAAAGGATGAAAACAGGGGGGTTGTTTCTAATAAACACCCCAAAGTGAAAAGAATAGTAGGGAGGAGAGCAGAAACCCCCTACTGGAAGGTAGAGAAGAAGCAAACCAGCACAGGGAGAGATGTAAAACTTTGAGGAAACAGAGTAATTCAGGAAAAAGGAGAAAACCACGAAGCCAGGAAGGTGAAGAATGCCCTAGAGGGAGAAGCCAGAGAGGGGAAGGACTAAAGGTGAAGTTTTGCGGGTCAAACTTGTTTGGCCTAGAAACTCATTGCCACCAAAAAGTCGGGCTCCTGCTAGCCCTCTTCATTCCCAACTCCCAGCTGCATGCTGCCACCGCCTCCCTTCCCTCTGCCTCCGTGCTTCTCACAAACCAATATAGCAAATGGAGCACACAGTTTTATTTCCATTTAGCAGGCTGAATCAGTCCTTTGAGGGAGCAGATGAGTGCCAGACCTGGCACAAAGGAAATCTGGAGGCTGTCTAATTGGGAGCAGGATACTGGGGGCAGAAAAGGTGTGTGCATGGAAGTGCTTTGCAATAGTAACACATTCTTACACTGGTGCAGCTAAGAATAAAAATAAAGAATACACAATCAGGAAACTGTAGTTGAACTTTTTACAATGACAAGGAAAGAGTTATAGGCAGAAACATACAGTTGGGGGGGGGGGTATCAACCCAGAAAACCACAGGCTTATTAGATTCAGTTTTTTTCTGTACACACAACATAAAAAATAGGAAGAAAATATTTTTTAAGAGTCTTCATGTATAAAATCTTAAATGACTTGTTAAGTTACAGCTATCAGAAATTCTGCAGTAGAGTTCAAGATTTTTGTGTACGTAGTAACAGAATTTAAAACTAACTGCTGATTACAGAAGGTGTTTTCAAAGGCCAGACCTCAAAACAAAAGCTTTCTGGATTTTGATCGCAAGTTGTTGTGGCTGTGACTAGAAAGCTCACTTACACTGTATTTATGATGGCCAAAGAGTCTACCTGACTTCAAATTGCACAGAATTTGGAGCACACCCCAGTCTGCAGTGAGCAGTAACACACTGAGCTGTAGTAGTCAGTTGCCTGCAATCATGCTTCCCTCTTTTAAGCCACTTAGCAACTAGGATTAGCACACAGATCTTTCTCGCTGTTCTGATTACCTTTTACCCTTTCACATTACATCCTTATTCACTTATGATTTATTTATGATTCCTCTCTGATTTCCTTCCAAACTTCCTTCCTCCTTTACTTGCCTGATAATTGGAACCCAAGGCATACGTGCGGCTCACTTTGGGAAGTGTAAACCTTTCAGATCAGCTTCTCTTAACAGATGATATGAAGCATTGCAGTTAATTTCCTGCATATTCACTCCAAGACAACTCAATTAAGAAAAAACAATAGAAACTGCAAAAAAATTCTAGAACTAATTTTAAATAATTTCTATTGTATGAGGTACTGCTTCCTTGCATTTTTATTAATGCTTTCCATAGTTCCCATTGTGGTTGTTCCTTACACAGCTTTAAGGAGCTGGAATGTGTGCTTTACACCTGCAAAGATAGATTACAGTAACAACTTCCCTCCTATTCTATTTATCATTTGTCGTTGACAACAGAAAAGAAAAATGAACAACTTTCCAGCTAAAATTTAGTTGCTTTCAACACAGCAGCTGGGAAACGAGTAAGTAATTGAATTTTACCTACCTGATCATTAATGAAGCCAGGTTTTGTTTTTCCAATATTACTCTGGGAACTGAGAGTTTTCTCAACAGTGATTGCTATTAAACAAAAGAAAATAGTTTTACAGTTGCAGACAGCACACAGTTATGAAACCAGGGAGAAGTAACTTCTCTACTTCTCTACCACTAACTTCTCTTGGAACTAGTGACTCAAGCTGTCTGATGTCACATCAGATGAGGTTGGAAAAAGTTTCCAAATCCACCCTGTAATGGGAGGGCAGCCAGCATGGTCCTTACAGCAATAA
Organism: Chiroxiphia lanceolata; assembly: GCF_009829145.1. Taxonomy (NCBI): domain Eukaryota; kingdom Metazoa; phylum Chordata; class Aves; order Passeriformes; family Pipridae; genus Chiroxiphia; species Chiroxiphia lanceolata. The sequence goes on along the minus strand of NC_045638.1, from coordinate 19,768,927 downwards.
TAAATTTGTCTCACCTAAATGTAAATATCTACAATCTCCATCTCAGCTTATCACCCTAGGCTCCATAGGAAGAAACCCACACATCTGGTGGACAATGTATGTCGTTCCAAGTAGGCATCTAAAATAAGGCACATAAATTGAAGTGCCTGCTTCATTCAGGTGGGAGTCCATGACAATTAGGTCAGATGGCTGCCCTTCTGGCAGAAAAGTCCTTAACAGTCTCACTGTCTTGGTTCTTCTCATTCCGAAAGCAGGGGCTACCATACCTATCAAGTGAAAACACAATAGATATCTTCAGGTGAAAAAGCTTCACTAAAGCATGAAGGTCATGTTGTGTTTGACCTTTATAACAGCATATGAATGCAGCTCCACACTGAGCTAACTCCAAATCTGGAAAAGACTTGCCTCTGTGGCTGCTGAACCAGAGCCAAGAGTGATACTGGCAGCACACTTCTTCCTCGGGGAATTAGCACTTTTCTTATTCTGGCCAAATATTCATTCAGTCATTACAAGTTACAGTTTATTTCTCAAAAAGAAGAAAGAAAAGATTACAGATAAATATATCGAATGCATAAAGCTTGAGAAACAAAACCTAGAAACCAAGGAATCGAAATTTAGGAATAATACACTGCAAAAATCTTTTATTCAGAACTTCTTTTTAAGTGTTTATTTGCTACCCATCAAAATATGTTGATAGTTTCTCACCAGTTTGTAACAGAGCTTAGGGAAATAGTACGTAATGCCCATGAAGAATGAAGTGCCCTCTCACTCGTGGAGATGCTTCTTTACAACAGTGACGTAAATCTTCTTAGACAAAAGAAATCCTATTTAGAAAGAACTTGATCACTGTAATTTCCTAGATGTCTGAAAGCCCTTAGGAGGTCTAATACACTAGAAGGGCGTGACCCTGTTACTGCTCTCAAGGAGCTGTTGCCCAAGTGTTGCTCCTGCTGGTGGGGAAGAAGTTAGCGCCTTATTCCTGGGGAGCAGGTACAAAACATCGTGTCAAATACCTATCTTGTGCTTGCACCAGGTGGTGCAAGCTGAGAGGAACTGCATCCTGTGCACACCTACAGAACGTTCCCAGATGGTCCAACTCCAAAGTGGCAAAGTGGACTCCAGGTTACTAACTCAAATCTGTAAACTGTGCTGTAGATTGGGCAGGAGGAGCAGGTTTTCTTAGGAGTGGCATCTGTAAGCATCTAGAGGAGGGCTCTCCACTGTTCCCCATGCCCTTTGCCTGCCGTCAGCCAGAGCTGCTGGAGCTGCTGCTGCTGCCTGATGAGGCACCAGCTGGGAAGGAGCAGCAGCAACACAGACGTAGCCCTAGGGGAAGGTGAGAATCAAAACAACATGCCCCGGGGCCAAAACCACTTCTTCTGGTAAGCACTCCATGTAAGAAACAGACAACTCATCGAGCAATCACAAGGGAAACCTTTCCCTAAGGTAAAAGATGTTGGCAAGTATCCAGGAGTTTGTTAGTACTGGTGTGCTACCAGAATCTCACTCAGGTATTTAATTCTAGCTATCACATTCAAATTTATTCCATTCAATAAATCACTATACTGTTTAAGTTATAGGCTCCTGTATATATACTGTATAATTTGTAGGTAAGTGATGTCCTGTATGTGATTGTGCATATTACTGCACTATCAGTTATCAGCAGCATGGCAAAGAAATTTAATCTAAAATACTTATATTTTAGAAAAAGGTTAAATTACTTTACATCCCTTTCATTTGCACATTGGTCTCTATTTCCAGCATCAGTGAAAATTCACTAGAATATGTTTAAACTGAACTACTAACCTGTAAATAAAAAAAATTACCCTAGCACATAGCACAAAATAGTTTTTCAGCAACAATTAGCATTTGCCCTAGAATTCACTTGGGTTTTAAAGCTGCAGAAGAAACTACCAGTTATCTTGCCATCCTTTTCTCTCCTTAGAGGTGCAATTTGAATAAATGGGACCACTCATTGTTTCACATGAAGATAAATGACAGGGTTTCAGGCCTAATTTTTTTTTAAGTTTGTTTTTCCTTACTGACACAGAACAAGCCAAAAAGGTAGACAGGAATAAGGGAAGAATATAAGGGAGGGAAAGAAGGGGGGAAAAAAAGGGAAGCAAATGTAAATTCCAGGTTGACATCCTTGTGGGTCCCTTCCAACTTAGAATATTCTGTGACTGAATAAGTTTGGTTCTGTGACTCTGAGTATCAAAACAGCTTAAGGGACTTAAGCGTACAAACCAAAAACCTCAGTGAAGTCTCATCTCTGCAAATTATACACATCTGGGAAAAATAACAATTCAGTGGAAGATTTTTCTAGTTCTTCAAAGTGGGTAGATCTCCACGTATTTCCTTCCTTGTTTATCTCCTTACAACTCACATTCACTGTAAACTGCATTACTGGGCTGAGCTCTCACTAGCAATTATCCTTTTCCCATAAATATCTTCCAGGAACGGGAGAGGGAGAAAAGCACAATTTTCTTTCATTACATATGACTTGTAGAAATTGCAGCTATATAAAAAAAAAAATTAAAACCACTAACTTGAAACAAATCAGATACAGATACATGATCTGCTTGCTCTGACTAGAAAGAATAATGCTTATCAACACACGGGCTCCTATGTAAATTTACCATCTGAGTATTTGACAAGAATTTAGGAGGACGAAGGGCTCTTTCAAAAACCGAAAGTTTATTCAAAATTGTTTCACAAATAGTATGGGACTGTTAAAATCCATTTAGTCTGTAGAGTAATAACTACATAATAAACCTCCCAAGAAGTAACGTGACTACTGTACATTTTGATTTAATGTTGTAATTCATAAACCAGTTTTGTAGTGTAAAAGTAATTATTTCAAGACTGGAACAAGACCAAGCCTCTTGTGACCAACAATAATAATATTCATAATGTTAACAAACCTCTTCAAATGAAGTCATTGTTTAATACACTTCAGGCTATATGTGAAGTGGTTACAAACATCATGTTTTTGTAGTTGTCAATAATTTGGGGATCATGTAAGCAGATGGACCTTACATTCTTCTGTTCTGTATTTCAACTGTAAATTAAGAGTCAGGGTAGTATTATTCATAGTATTCGCTGGAGATGGTGGAAAAACTAGTGCTCCAGCTGAGAAGGAACTTTGCTTTTCAAAATCTGACTTTCGTTCGATTGACTCTAAAGCCAATATTTTCAAACTTTTTGTGAACTATGAATTCTTATACTTTGTTTTTCAGTCAGAAAAAGACAAATCACGAAGTAGTCTGCTTGGTTAGCAATGAGCCTGACAGAAATTCCTCTTTTCTCTCAGCCCTGAGGGAGTGCTCATGCAAACTGCCCTTGGAGTGACGGTCCCTGGGAGGCATCCCAGTACATCTCTGCTCCAGGGCAGGGAGCCTGGGAAGCCAGAAAGGCAGCCTGAGAATTACTATGGAATTAGGATTTGCCACAATCCTGTGACACCCTGAGGTCTTGGCACTGACAAGCTGCAGGGCCGTGCCATCTCCAGTGGTGCCAAGCCCTGGCAGGCAGCCTGTCCTACAGCCCGGGAACGGCTGCAGAGCAGTTATGCCAGGCAGCCTGCACTAGAAATGGGAACCAAGAATTTTCAGGACCATTGTATCAGGGTTTGGATCACTGGATGGACTTAACCAAAGATACATACTCTTGAATCAGACCCAGACCTTGGGCTGTGGGACAGCCCAGGAGGATTTTCTCACAGTCATAAATCCAGAGTCTTCATGCAGCCTGCTTGTAACTCAGGGATAGTTTTCCTGGATTGATTAGAAATGGATTCAAGGAGTTGCAAAAGAAATATTCGAAAGCCAGCAAATCAACTTTTTTCCACTGGACTAAATTCATACTCATTAGCGTGATTAATGGCTTTTGAAATGTTTCTTCTTTTGTATTTATAAAACGGAATCATATGCAATATGAATTCCTTATGAGGTATTTTAAACTTGTATATATGACTGTCCACTGGGTTAACAAGGCATTTTTACAGTGTGCTCTAGCAATTTACATTCAGGGACTGGTGTTACTGTGAAGAACAGATATGGTTACAATTCAGTGTATGGAGTCTGAGGGCTTCAAGCAGTAATGAGTTTTATTTGAGCATCATTTTCCCTGACTGTAAGTTTATTGTTGTTTTCACCTTGAGGCTGCAGAAGCATCAAAGCATATTTGTTTTCTAGTAAGAAACTTCAATCACCTAATGATTCAGGCATAAAAGTTCCCCTGACCTGTCATGACAAGTGAGACTATGAAGGAACTGACTTCAGCACCCAAGGGGAGATGGAGAAATGCAGAATCTTAAACACTCTGGATGACTCTTATCCTAAGTCTAAAAACATTGTAAAGTAGTTAGGAAAAAATCAAACAACCACCAACAACCATGTCCAAGTGTTCCAGGTGGGACTCATCTTCACATTCAGACAGCTATCTATCGGTGTCTATGCATGAGTTAGGCATTTTGGTCCCCATTACAGTCACTGAAGACCTACTCTATACAGTACAGATAGTAGAGCTGAAAGCTCTTTGGAACACAGCAGTCTAAAGCAGATGCCATGTTTGATCTGCTGAACACATTTCCAGACCAAGACAAGTAACCAACTCTATGTGCCCACCTGTAAAAGCTGCCATTGCAGACATGTCCATGTCCAGAGCCCTACAGCAAGCTGTGCTACACAAAGGTAGTAATAACTGTGTTAAAGATCTTTAGTCCAACTGGCTGGATAGCCTGTTTCAACTGTCATATGTTCCTAAAATATAAACCAACACAAGTTGGAGTTTGGGGAAGGGATCTGTAAGAAGGCCTGTCTTATATGTCCAGGCAAAACAGATTAATACCTTACCCAAGAGGATCCCTGGACTAACTCGGTACTTAGCAGTGCACATTTCTGAAAACACAGCCTAGTAAACATACAGCAAAAGGTGTATTTACTGTACTTTTGTTCTCCCCTGCAGCAGTCGGGTCAACAGTTGCACCAGATGTGACTGCTGCGCTGTAAATATGGCATGCTGCTCTCACAAATTAGTCCTCATGCCAGAAGAGCTGAGTTTCACTGAAGAGTTATATTATGTTAGTGCTCAAACTGCTTCCCAGTTTTATTCAGTGAAAGGTTAAATCACCCAGTACTTGGGCATCTGATGCTCCCTGTTACCTGGAAACTGGAGCTCTGACTGCAAGCACTGTTGAGAAAGTGATTTGAAAAAAGCAAGAGGAACATGAAAGCACAATTCATATGACATGCACCATCATCCAAGCATTTCTCCAATTGCAGAGATGTATTGTTTTAAGCTACAAGATCCTTTACTGATAGAAATATACTGAATCCCTCGTAGCTATCTCCAGTATATCCCAAACTGCGGCTATTCCCTTTGCAGGGATGGGAGGAAGGTGAAAGCAGAGCATAGCCCACAGCCTTCCAGATCCATAGATCCAGAGGTGGTATAGCTGCAGTGCTGCTAAGCAATGACACTTAAACTAATCTGGGAGGAGAAGATCCCCCTAGGCAAAATAGCTTGGGAAAGGCTGGGTTGTATAAAAATGCTAGTCTATTCTCAGGCTATTGTTTTGGAAAAAAGGTAAGCTATGAATTGAAAGCACTGCAACTATTCCTAAAGAATCTCCCACTAGTCTGCTCTTCTTCTGCAATAAGGACACCCAGTTCCTTTGTAGTTAAATTCTTCTCAAGTGACTTGCATTGCTTTAACTGTCCTGGTAAGACTCGAAAAAATGTAAGTGCAGGAAAGGCCTTGGAAAGATTCACAGCAGTTTTACACTAACTTGACAATACTGGTGATCTCAATGAAGCCAGAATAGGAGAAAGCAGGAATAATGCAGCAGTGAGAGAGCCATGCTATTTCCCCCCCCTTTTTGTCCTTCTCCCTTGATTGAAACATCGAGGGGAAATCTTGGAACTGATCCTGTACACGATTTGTGCTCCTAAAGCAGAGCCAGAATGCTGCGAGCCAAGCGCCGGGCTGAGTATCCAAACTTTTACTGTTTATATTGAAGCATATATTTGCTGGGTGCAGGAGTTTGAGACCACTTCTCCCCACACACCAGCTGGGAGGTATCAAAGCCCTTCGCGCTATCCACCCATTCACCTCCAATTAGACCAAGAGTTCACAAGATGCTGAGAACATCAAAGTGTTAAGGAGAAGGAATTCATCCACACAGGACAAAGAATTTAAGCTGTTTACAACTTACTGCTCTCTGATGTTTATTACAACCCCCCCTATAAAATCTGCCTCCATCTGCGGTACCTTGTAGCGACAGAGTTAATGAAAACCCAAGCCGCATTCCAAGGATGGCAATACAGAATGAGAGCGACCTCAGCATTGTTTTGCTAAGATCTCGAATTGCCAATACTGCAAAATGAAGTAATGCACTCTGTCAACATGTAGTATGTTCTATAAATGGGATCGCCTGTTCATCTATTAGTAAAACATGCAGAAAAGCACTATTTGATAGGCATTAGAGCAGCTGACTGCTTGCTTTGACTTCTTTCTTAAGATTTATTTGAAGCGGGAAACTGCTGAAAATCTCCCGTGATTAAAAAAGACAAAAATATATAAAAAATAATTAAACATATTTACAAACAGCCCTTACTTTATGTGTCTGGTCTTGAGTCAGCATTTCTTTATCAGCAGAATTAAATCTGAAGTTAACTAAAGCACTGAATGCTGAAAACTGATTTCCATGGACTTTAGTATCAACTTATAAAACTGTTATATCTTTTTACAAACAAAAGATTACTCTATTAGTTAACTTAGACATCTCAGACAGTTTTTAAAAATGTATATACAGCTTTCAGATTGAATTTTGCTGATCCAGGCTTCTTAGGAGGAGTTTATGGAGCCAGACTTGTCATATGAGCTATTTCTATAAGCCTCAGGTAAATATACACAGGGTTCGTGTTGTTAGAGAAAGTATTTTTTTCTCTTCTAAAAAATTTAAGTTAATCTTAAGCAAAAACAAAAGTTCATTCAGTACATTTTGTATTTGTTATTTTTGACCCATTTTGGGAAGTATTTTCCTTCCACAAATTTGGACTGTCCCTGCTTCTCTCCAACTCACTTTAACTCTTTCATTTCTTTTACCACTCTGCTTCACAGTCTGCTGCTCTGGTCTCTTGAGTTAGAAACAGTTAGATGGCACAGCTGGAGAAAAGGAAAAGGGTTTCAGGTATTTCCTTCTCCTTCCCAACCAGTAGCTTTCATGCCTTCCCTTTCCTTCAGGTCTCCTTTAACTCCAGTTTCATAGAAAATTTTGATCTGTATTGCAAAACCAATTACAAGTGTCAGTTTTTACTCATGTAGCTGATGCGGATGCAATTACAGGGATCAAATGGATATGTTTTATTTCCTTTTCCATTCAAAATTGCTGTGGCCATCTAAAACATTATTAGAATATCACTCTGTCTGTAATAACAGGAGTCTCCAATTTTCAGAAAGTTGTAATTTGTAAACTCAATAGCCAAAGCAGTATCTCTTATTTAAGACTTTGTTTTAATGTTACTCTTTCAATGGAGTATCGCATAAAAATTTAGCCATAAAACTCAGACTCAAAGAGTCAAAAGTACTCTAAAGTACTCAAAGACAGGTAACAAAGTCAGAAATCAATGGATCTGTAGCTTCTCCTTCAGGTATCCATAGGCCTGGCAGCAAGATGGGGAAGTGTCCCTCCCCTTGGTTTCATCTATGCCATCTCTCCATCCACCATTGGTACTAAGCTGAAATTTGCAAAGCTATTCATTCTTTTTTCACTAAAGTAAGATACAATATGCTTACTACAGGTAAAGGTTTGCAATTAAGTTTGCTAAGTCTTTCTATGACAGCGTGGTGGTTTGGGCTAGGCCTTCCTTGGTGACCAGTTTGTAACCAAGGAAGGGTCCAGATTTACCCACTATTCCCTACGACTTTTACATAAGCCCGACTATAAGAAGAAAGGAGGAGAGGCCTTCGCTCTCTTTCCTTCCAGTGGCTTGGAAGTGCAGGTTCCCTGCTGTTGAGTCTGCCGTGTTGGGGAGCGAGGCCTGGTAAGGCCTTGTCGACCTTGGGAGGCGGAGGTTGCCAGCGATCGTTCCGGAGCGACTTTCGGTTGTCCCAAGGAGAGTAGTGAGATATTTCTTTGTTAAGTCTTTTAGTGGATAGATATTGGGCTACTAATTGGGAGATATATATATTTTATTTTGGTTTTGTTCCTTTTCCCTTCCCCCTACCCTTTCCCTTGTGAAATTGTATATATTTCAATTGTATATAACTGTAACATAAGTGTAAATATATTTATATATATCACTTTAGCTGTCTCTCTCTCGTTTTGGTTTTTCTTGGTTGTTTTTCTCCCTCTTCTCCCAGAGGTTTGGGGGGGGGGGAGGGGACTTCTTGTGGTAAGGTTTGGAGACTTGGCAGGGAGCCAGCTTCAAACCATATCAACAGAGAATGTGAGAAAAGGTAAAGTAGATAAAGAATGAAGACATGGATACGGCAATACGACAGGGATTACCAAAATTCTTGATCATTGGCTGGAAATGGACACTTTCATATGATCAAGAGCCTTCATGTGCCCAATGCCCCCAACTCAAGGGCCTTTTGGAGCAGGGTCCAATGCCTCTTGGAGCAGTTCTCAGAGATGAACACACAATAGCCAGGAGCTCCCACTGCTCCTCTCTGAGTCACCACTGAATTTCACAAACAGCTGGGGACCCAGTCAACCCAGCAAGGCTGCACAAGCAATCACTGTTGGCTTAGCTCTACTCACAACCAAGGATGTGGATCAGTCCCTGTGCCAGCACAACTTCACTGCAGGCCTTATGATAAAATTTCAGCACTGGAAATGCCCCATGAGGACTGCAGAGACTGGCTACAGCCCACAAGAGATTCCAAAGAAAAGAAGAGCAATGTTCACATGGGGAGAGACCCAGGTAGGTTGTCTGAGGGGAAAAAAGGTAGATTGTCACTTTTTGTTGGTACTTATGAGAAGGCAGGCAGCAGCAGTTTGCTGATGATGAAGCCCAGGCCTGGTGGTGTTCTACAGAAGAACACTCCAACAAAAGACACGAAACGACAAAGTCATATCTGAAAACCGCCCATGACAGACTCTTCTGCTCCCTCTGTACCCTCTGCTCCCAACAAGAAGTTCTCTTGTGATCCTGCGTAAATCATCACTGTTCTAACAGAAATTACTGATCCCATGGGTCCTCAGAGAGAAAAAAAATTATTATGTTCCTTATTTAATTTTAAGCAAAAGCATCTTGGCTTATTTGAATGGTTAACACCGGTAGTTGGAGAAGATGTGACTGATTTCTTGCTTGAACCATAAGCATCCAACTTTCACACATCCTGGTCTCTTGGTACCTCTGAGACCTACAGCACAGTGATGAACAGATGGTTGCAGTGACCTGTTCCATCAGCCTAGAGGGATCCATAAGGTAATGTCTGTATATGTCTGTCTACCATCTGTATTATTCCAATAAATGGGATCATTTTTAGACTGCTGTGGTTACTCTACTGATTTGCAAATGAATGCTCTTGGTATTGTCTTTAATTCAAAAATATTTTGAAACATTCAAAGTGCAATACAAATCTCCCTCTTACTCTTTATTTAATCACAGGCTGCAAACAGTGGCTATGATTCAGGGTAGCAACTAACTACTCACATAGTTTTGAGTATGTTTGAGCATGGAAATGATAACTATGGGATTCTTGTGGAAAATTGCTTCTGAACCAAAGGCAGAGGAAGCTACACACCTCTGGGTGTGATATCTGCCATATCAAAGCCATGTCTGCTACCTACAGGATGACCTCAGGTCCAGCTAAGGATCTCAGATGGGGCAGCCATCTCTCAGGCTCGTTATTTCAACTGGACAGAAAGCCACACAGGAAAGGTTTCAATATTGCATCCTCTGTCATTATCTTTTATCAGTTTCTCTGCATTCACCTTTGAAATACCATCCAATGAGCAGAGTGTTTTGCTTTGGACTGTGCAATGTGTTAATTCTGCCAGAGGTACCACAGCACAGCAAATGCTGCAGGAGGTACCAGTGCATGAACCCTGGTGCCCACTTGATGGAGGCTAAAAAGAATGCGTCAGTTCTGCTGCTCAAGGACTGTCATGACACACAGACATGGTGGGAATCCAACCAAAGCTAATGCAGGGCAGCTCTCAGCAGAAGGGAGGAGAGCACGCTGTGTCTGCAGTGAACTGGAGCCACCGATGTGCCTCAGCCTCAGCTGCAGCTGGACTATAGCATTCCTCTGCAGCTCATGTAATTCTGGAGGCTTTTCTGTTTATTTTCTTAACAAAGCTTTGTGGACTTTTTAAGTGGGGGAAGGGATACTCAAACATTCCCTTCTCTCAGTTTTAAAAAATCAAGATTCAACTTTGTAAATAGATATAAGAAAAAAATCTGTTAGAACCTGCCAATCCTTTAAGGTCTGAACTTCATGACTTAGGATCTTTTCATGTTTTTAACTATCACATTTCTTTTCAGTTGAGTATTATTAAATGAGCAACACCATTATGGCAAAATTGGTATTATTGAAATTGAATAATATGAGATATATCCAAAGGAAAAGAAATTAAATGAATCACTCTTCTTTTGATCTAAATTCATAAGTTAAATCCAAATATCTAAGTGAACTTGACAGTGTCTGTCACTTTGTCTGCAAGTAAATTCTTACATCTTCCCTACAGCACTGGAACATTAAGGTGCCAGTACGTGGATAAGCACTACGCATTATACAAAACAGCAGTAAATTAATGCCTTGTGTTGTAATGGAAAATCTCAATTTAAGATCTGAAGAGCAGTAAGAGAGAGAAGGAAAACTTGTAGCTATGATTTTTATCATAGCTGGTGTGATTTTTTTTTCCAAATGAGGTCACAGAAACAGATTGGAGAACTACATTTAAGAGGCTCCTCTTTCCCAAGCACAATAGGAATAAGCCCATCATTCTTCTTGTGGTTCAAACTATTCAAGCTTAGGTGGCTCTTGTGCCCATGTCACTGAGGGTGGAATTTTTCTTAGCAAAGTGCAAAAAACCAAACAAGGTTCTCAGTGAGAAAGCCCTGAAAAGATATGATATCTATATGACAAGTTAGACAGAGAGTATGTGCTGCGCTACACTTTGCAAACACTTCTTCCATTGAGACCCTGTACAGACTCATGATTGGCTTAACCCATCTGGTGGTGGGCTGACACTAGAAGAGTGGTCCTGCATCCCTCTTCTCTCCTCATGTCCATCTGCATGCTCTTGGTTTTGTGGATATATGGCAAGGCTGCTACTCCAAAGGAAAATTAGTAGTCTTATGGATTAATTTTCTGCCACATCAACTACCCATGAGGTCCCTCAACTGCTATAGCTGTTGAAGGGAAGTGGGAGGAATGGATGATTGCAGGTTGCCTTTAACTGGAGTAATTAAATCCTTAAACCAGAGTAAATAAACCTTTTGTACCACTGTACATCCACTCTTCCCAAACCCTGCATATTCAGAGCATATTACTCCAAACAGAGATGACACTACCTGCTGTTCTTCCTTTCTACAAAAAGACAGACTCCATCAGCATTAGGAAATAATTCAGTTGTGGAATTCATCGTAACAACTGTTAAAGTCAGGAGTGAAAATGGGTATAAGGGTTTGAAAACTGAATAGACAAGTTCCCGACCACCAGTGGCTATTAAACAATCTCGCTCAGATTATTGTGTAGAATATTGTATATTCTACAGAAGACCCTAAATCACTGACCACAGGGGATAGGAAAACCTACCCTATGTCTTACACTTCTTAATTTTTCTCCTACACTTCCTTTAATCATCATTCTTGCCTATCATAGAAAACAGCATTAGGGTGTCAGGGATCCTCTTCATCTCAGCCAGTATGCCAGTTCTTATGTGGATGTACCTACATCTCACAGGAGTTTGGCACCTCATCTGTAATCACTGAGTCCCTCACAGGAAAGCAGTGTTATCACTACCATTCTTGCCATGCCACTAGCAAAAGTTTACAAATGCTGAACTCCTCTGTAAAGAGTTGCTTGCAAAATAAAGCCTGGAAAGGGGACAAAAAAAGGAGAACCATGAAGCTGAATATCTTCAAAAAGTATATGGAGCAAGAAAACCACTATGGCTGCAAAGAGAGTTGCTTTTGGACCAAATGAAATCAGTAAAGATGACATTTTTAACTAAAAGGATAAATAAGAATAAACACTAAGAGAAAATATTAATTTTTAAATTAATGCATTTTAGATTTCAAATTTGATTTAAATTTCACCTATTAGCTTAAGCTTTTGCATAAAGATTCAGGTTTAGACAGATCAACTTTCTCTGCAGAAGGGGCCATTAGGTCTCATTATGCTGGAGGGGATGCAGGCAGAGGTTTTAGTACTGCTGTTCACTGGAGCCCCCATTCCAAAGGACATTAATGGGCCTTTCACCCTAGAAGGAAACCAGGATGCCATAAAAACATATCTGCAAATGAAAGCAGGTGCTCAAGAATACTCTGGAAGAAAGATGCTTTCCTTAACCTGAAGACAAAAGATTGGTGTGGACTCAGCTCAGATATGTCTGTGTTAATGCATGATCTTGAAACACGGTCCTCTCATGTACAGACTCACATTCAGAGAGAAAGACCTTTGGCAGAATGGCTCTCCTGACTTTTATTTTTAGTTTATCATAGATGGGGAGTCCCAAAACCAGGCAGAGCATAGTTTGACAGGCATTCCCTCTTGAATCCTGAGTCCCATGATCAGCTGGACACTCTCCTGTCTCCCTAAGACACAGCCACTGCAGGGCAGACAGTCCCTAGAGAAAGCTCCACACCAGGAACAACAGCAGGCACATTAGGAGCAGTAAAGCTTTCAAAGGCGTGTTACAGAGCTGGTCACAGAAGGCACGAGGGGGTCAGGAGGAATAGAAAGGGTAGAGTCTGCAGACAGTTTTGGCACCCACAGCCCATGGAGCATACTTACCGACTGGGAAGGAGAAAGGCAGTCCTATATTTAGCCATAAAAGCAGATAGGCTCTCTTAAGAAATGCTCATAGCTTTGATCATCATGGCTAGGCTTTGCAAACGAAGATCTGGGGACACAGTTTTGAAAGGTTAACACAAAGCAACAGCCTTGTCCCTGCCCTTCTGTAAGAGGCCAGCAGCAGCCCCTGCATTCCACCACTGTCACCACCCTCTCTGCTCTCTCACCTCCCAAGTGCTAAAGCTTGTCACAGAAGCCTCTGCTTGCTCTCCCACAGAGCCCCCCTCATTTATTGCTGCTCAGACATGCAACACCCATGCACGTCTTGGCCACTGCCATTTCTGATCACAGACTAGGAAGGAAACACAACTGTTTGATAATTTTATAATTGGACACTAAATTTAGATTATTCAGGCTTGTTGTCCAGAAGCAAAAGGGCATTTCCTTAATCCATCACACTGCAGAGTTTGCAAGTCAGATAATTTGTAGTCTGCTGAAGACACAGACCTGAACTCAAGTCTTCCTGTTGCTCTTTAAAGCTATTTTTGCTGTCTAAATGCTAAGGATTCAGAAAAGCTGCACAATGCACAATTCACAGCAATTTCACAGCTCTACTCCTTGTTTTCCACAGACACATTTCTCTCCATCAGGAGCCCATGGCAGCGAGGCAAAGGGAAGGCAGAAAATTGCAGATGTTTCCCTTTTCTGCAGGGAAAACAGTTTCGAAGAGCATAGGGAATGGAAACTGCTCACTCTCCACACATTTCGGAGCTTCAAGGAAGGAAGGTGCTCCTGGTTGTCCTCCTTCCTCTTGCTGCCAAGCTTGGGGAGGCTTTAACATTGCTGTTTGACCTCCGGCATTCCCGCAGCAGGGGACAATTGAAGCCCAGAGAGTGATGTATTCTGCCTTCTTGGATGCCTGATCACAGACGTGATCTCCACCTCCCCAGCACTCTCCTCACCATTACACAGACACATCTTGTTCATGCAAGCACAGAAAGACAGGGAGCTGATTGGGAAAGCCTTTACCTTCACAAAAAAAATTTGCTTCTGCTCCAGCACCTATCAATAGCAATTATCAATAGCAAATCTCAACATTTAGTAATTTGTTTTTAATTTAAGGGAATCTCCTGACGAAAAAGTTATATTTTAGTATGGTGAGCATTTTTTGAGATAATATGGTGTTTCAATGAAGACCAGCTTTTCCATAGAAAATAAAGTTTCCTTAGACCCAGACCCACTGTAAGAACTAAGGTGGTTTTCAGCACACCAAACTCCACAGGTGATGCAAATCCCTTCTTTTTTTCTGACCAATCTTACATATTTTCCCTAATGGGTTTTGATAAAAGTTTGGCTTGAGATTTTTTTCCCTCTCATCAACATAACTTTTCAACACTGAATTTTCTCTTGGAAGTCACAGGTTTTGCTAGAACTATCCAAGGAGTTTTCAGTGCTCCAAAACTGTAATCTTCCATAAACTGCAATAATCAACTAGTTTAAAATTCCAGATCATTCATGAAAGCAAAACGTAAACAAAATTAAATGCAGATTTACCCTTGACACAAAGATATTTGCATAACTGTTATCATTAATTCCTAAACTTAGTTTCAATTTGATGGTATCAGCCCCGAATTTCATATCAACTACCTTACTAAAAAGCTTGTGATTGCTTCAAAAAATATACAAGCTTTGCAAAGTTTGCTCTGTTTTCTAAAAATCCATGTTCCCCACAGTATGTAAAAATGTTAACATCTGACCATTTCCAGAAGAATCTCTTTATTTGCTTTTTGCTATGCTAGATATTGAAGCGAGACAAACTGGCCAGCAGCTCTCTGAGTTGTTTACTTAACCATTTACAAAGAGGAGATCTCAGCAGAAATAAATGGTGGTATTGCCCCTTATCATATAATCTGAAAGGAGGATCTCTGTTTCTCCCTTCAGGACCCTCCAGTCCAAATCTCCAGGCCTACTCCAAAGTGTTCTACTTCTCTGGAGACTGAGGAGTTTGCTATTATGAATAATGAACAATACATTGCTCTGCACAAACATTGCCTTGGTGTGAGCTCCAGGGGCCGAGAGCAGGATATGGTTACAGCTGAGTGTGTCTCAGCACCAGCACTGCTTTCTTGGTTGTCCTACGAAGCCCCAGCTCAATTCCTGGGGAGAGTGGACTAGCCTTTTCTGAACAATCATGCAACAGGAGGAGCATTCTTTGCTGAAAAAGCAGATGTTTTCAAGTCATGTTTGACCGCTTAGTAATTATTCTGCTATGCGTATCACATTGTGAAATGCATTCAGCAATTCATAAGCCTGGTGTGCCAGTGGCCCAGGAATTTCTTGATGCCCAAGAACTGTCTCCCAGCTTCTACACCAGTTACACTGCCCTAAGCACACTGCCAGGACCAGGAACTCGTCCATCCAGTGCTGCTGCCAAACCACTCGTGCTGTGGAACCACAGTCCAAAACATACGTTTAGTCACAAAACTTGCTTAGGCAGCTGCTGAAATGGAGAGACAAGTTTCTTACACACGCATAGTCCCAAATGACCTATCTAATACGTCATTCAAGATGCTTCAATAAGTGTCATCTAAACTCAAATATTATTTCAATCATCTAAAAAGAAGCCACTCCTCTGAGAGTCAGAGTTCACACGCACCAAGGTGATGAAGTGGGTAGACATCCACTGCCCATTTGCTGCTCAGACGCAGGTTGCAGTGACTGCAGCAAGGAAAGCTGAACAACATCTGAAGCAGTTTCTAGACCCCCACAGTTTCTGCCCAGTGCTTCAAAGTAAACGGAAATTGTACCACTGTACGCTCTCAGAAAGGCCATTGTGGTAACCCACTCCTGTTTCAAAACACCAAATGCAGGTAAAAACATGACAGGGCTAAGGGGCTTTTTGAATGCACATTTACTTTAAGACAGCAGTGTAGTAGTCTCTAGAGGTTACATGGTTTTGAAGCTGAGAGCACAAGACATGACTTCTGATCACCTGGAAACTCTTATGCTGGATCACAGCTCTCCTGTGGATAAGGCAGTACTGCCAACAGCTCGCTCCCCATTTGTGCACATTTCTTTTCCAGTATTTCTCACTATGTTATTACAGCTTTTGCCTCATGTTTTAGCAAAATTATAACCTTATCTAGCGTTTATCTACTGTATTCTTCTAGTTATGATGATATTTTTAAAGTTTCTTTTGACTCATTTTTTATTTCCCAAAAATATTATTGTAGCCTGGAGAAAGACTAATGTCAAGATGGGCCTAACTCTGAACCCAGGGTGGAGAAACTTTTGATATGCTTCCAGACCATATAATTCTCTAGTCAGGCCTCTCGAGTATCCGAAAAAAACAACTTTCCCAGGCCCTGCATGCCTGTGAGATGCTGGAGAATAAAGCACCCAGTCTTTCTGAGAGGTAAGGTGCTGATTACACAACTTTCAGCACATCCTGAAAGCTGATTTCAAAAACTAATATTGCTTTTGGCATCACACAGTTCTTCACATAGCATTAGGAGGGAAAAGCAAGTGCAGGAAGGTGAGGGTTTTTTAATATAACTGGGAAAGAAGAGAAGTATGGAGTTGAGAAATAAGACCCAACTACCCAAGAGCCAACTCAGCCTTAGCCAAAACTTAGCTGTATCATTCATGACATTTTGTTTCTGTCCTCTCAATTCAGTGTGGTTGTGCATCAAAGGCTACTCCACAAAATTATTAAACTGAAATTTTTACACGCTCTCCTTTAGCTAGTATCCTGAATGGGTGTGCTGCAGAATTGCAGTATAAACTGCTGTACATGGAGACAGAAAAGCTCAAGAGATTTCAAAAATGCTCATAAAACAAAACTTGTTCTTGCCAAACTGATGCCATGAAAGGTTCTAGACACATTCAGTAGGCAAGAAAAGCCACCAAAAATGACCGAAACTTCAGCACCTGCCATAGAGCAATTCTTTTGTTAAAAGTTCTTGGTTAGACTCCAAAGCAGGCTGAACAAACAAACCTTTTTTAATACATAAGCAAATGTTTTCCACACACACACATATATATATCCCCATATATATCCATATATAATATATACTATACATCCATACATATATATTTCCATATATATATATATACATATTTGGAAAAGGAAAAAGGGAACTGAAAATTTCCCCTCTAAGCTGGAAGCAAAATTTTCTTTATTGGTAATTCTTTCCCTGCCCGAGTACCTTTCCCTAAATTACAATAGTGTACAAAGAATCTTCCCTTCACACTTCTCATATTCAAGCTATCCCAAAACATTCACCAAGCAGACCAGCACAACACTGGCTGTGTACCAAGACAGCCTCCTGAACACTGATTTTACTTAACATAAGAGGGACCTTGAGTTCAGTCTGGATAGGAGATGTCTGTGTAGCTGCTCCCTCCTGCCCCACAAAGCCAGCACCCATATGTGATGCTTCCTTGCATCCCACTGCCTCTTCTTCCCATCCTCACAGGGGAGCTCACCCCTCTCAGCACCTCCTTCTCCCCTCTCTTGCACTGAAGAACGACTTTAAATCAGGGTCACTTCAGCAATGCTGACTGGAAGCCAGAGAGACCTGAGGATAGATGGAGCCGCTGGCCTCCCCGAGCTCCATTCACCAGTGATATTCCCAGAGCATGATTCCTTTAGCATGGCTGTGATAGCAGAGAGTTCTGGGCATGAGTGGAGACCTCTCTCTGCCAGGTGCTGCACAAAGAGCTTAAATTCATAGTTCACTGAGAAAGCAACCAGAACCTGAAATGGACACTCCCTTCCTCCAGAGCAAGGGAAGGGAAAATAAATGAGATAGATAATTATAAGTCAGCAGAGAAATTAGTGTCTAGCCTAGAAAGTGTTTCAGAAAAAGGGTGAGCCTCTAAAAATGACAGTTTGAGAGAGAAGCACAGTTGCCAGGAATCAGACTGCTTTCCCACCAGGTTTAAGATGTTTTAACAAAATGCAGTTCATTTCTTCTGCCCTGAAAGAACATGTAAGCATTCTTTTAATCAGTGGGAATTTTTC
Organism: Chiroxiphia lanceolata; assembly: GCF_009829145.1. Taxonomy (NCBI): domain Eukaryota; kingdom Metazoa; phylum Chordata; class Aves; order Passeriformes; family Pipridae; genus Chiroxiphia; species Chiroxiphia lanceolata. The sequence goes on along the minus strand of NC_045638.1, from coordinate 19,750,923 downwards.
TCAACCTTCAACTCACAGCTGTTTTCATCCTTGGCTTTGGAGCAAAAGGCTCTACCCTTGGAGAGACAAAAAAATAACAAAACAAAAAAAGAAAAACAGGGTCAGAAAAAATGCCACCAGTTTCATTTCCAAGACAAAAGAGGACTTTTGAGATTGCAAGCAGGTTGGCACTAAGCCTTTGAGGTTACAGGATTTTCCTCAATGTATTTTCCCTTATGGAGGAATAGAGGTGCCATTGAAGGCAGCCCACTGACAACACAGTACTGGGACACAACTAATCATTCTGCTGTTCTCCTGCATGTTCATCTCTATCAGGTATTTAAGCTAATTTGGAGGGAACAGAGACCACAGTTTTATGCTAAGCCTGTGAGGAGGACAGAAATCTGTCTTTTGCCTGGGAACACTGACTGGATAATTTCTCAAGTCTGCCTTTCTTCAACGACTAGACATCCAGGAAAATAAGGAACACCACAGCCTTCTCTTCTCATACCTGTTATGGTTAAGGTAAAGAGAGATTTTGAAAGAGGTGTTCTCAAAAATGGAGAAGAATAAACCCAAGGAGAAGGACAAAACCATGAAACCTAGTGAGCAGCAATCAATCAGCAGTAGAAACAGATTATGCAGTTTATTTAAGTTGGGTTTGCTGTATACTTTGGCATCTGAGCCACATATTGGCTGGGACAGTTTTTTTCCCAGGTCTTTTCTGAGCATACTGCTCCCAAGACGGTCTCCTTAATAACCAAAATCACTCATCCAGAGGCCTTTTCCAGCAGCAATGCCTTCATAAGCATATTAATTCTGGCAGGCAAATTTGCTTACCATGACTTAGTATGCTCACTTGGGACATCAGGGAGCTGACTAACTCCTCTGCATTTGATGTCCACAACACATGGTCAAATGGAAGGGGTCTATTCTATTCCATCACAAACCCAGTGCAGGTGGGCCAAGCACATGCCCCATATGGAACCATGAGCAATGCTGACCTTTGGTGCTTGTGGCTCTTCTTTTTTTCCAGAAATCTGTCCCAGAACAAACCCCTTTCTTTCCTTATATAAAACAAGGCTTAGCACTAACAAATCCAGCATAAATCTGTTTTTTAGCAGGGCCTGTTCTAATAGGACAAGGGGCAATGGTTTTAAAACAAAGGAGGGTCAATTTAGATTAGATATAGAGAAGAAGTTTTTTACAATGAGGCTGGCAAAACACCGGAACAGGTTGCCCATAAAGCAACCTGGTAGATGGCCCAACCCTGGAAACATTCAAGTTCAGGTTGGACAAGGGTCAGGGTAACCTGATCTAATTGAAGATGTCTCCAGTCATTGCAGAAAGATTGTATCTAGATGACCTTCAAAGGTCTCTTCCAACTCAACTGTTCTATGATTCTATGATAAACCAAAAGGTTTCATTAATCTGATGTCTTCTTGTTGTCAAAGCAGTATCAGACAAAAACTACCTTTTTTACCTAAGGAAAGCAAGTTCCAAAAAAAGTTACAAAGCACAGACTCTAGAAAAACATTATGTTATCATGCAACTGATCCCAGTTTGTCATCGCATTAGGTATTCAAGCTATTCCAAACTATTTCTCACAGTAACACTTGTAAGCCCTATTAATCATAATTTTAGAATACATTTGTCTACAGATAGCAACCAATTGATTACTTAAAAGTTCAGTGAGCTAAAAAAAAAAATGACTTTTTCCTCAAGAGGTAAATACTTGGTGTCCAAAATATGCCACTGAAACATGCATCGAAGCATTAAAAAAATATATTTAATAAAGAGGAGTGCTTCTCCAAGTCAGCAACTCTTGGGAACTAAAGCATGTATTTCTGTAATGATGGATTTGCTAATGTAGGCATTGTTACTGTAGATGTGTTTTTATTTGCATTCACTGGTGCTGTAGTTTGCATGAGAATCCACAAATACAGCATGCTATGTTTCTTATATCCCAAAAACTCAGTATTGTACTCCTGAGGCTCAACATGTTAAGTATATCAGTGATGTTCTCAACAGCACAAAGCACGTATTTAATCTGCTGCCTATTTGCAGATGCTGTTTTGCACCTGTAGTAATAAGGCAGTGAGACTGAAAGTCTCCAGAAGCTTTGTGTCAGCACAATTATATGGGGATCTAGAGAGGTTTGCAAGGATGCAAACCAACTTCTCATCTGCCTTACATCTATGGAGTGTGTTTATGTATGGGCCTGTCAGCAGTATTCAGGTAACCTTCAGCATCAGCTGGATGCTGCCTTATGAGATGTTGCCTGTGAGATCTGATTAATTCTGCCCTGTATTTTGAACCTCTCCTCATAAACAGGACAGTATCAGCAAGACAAGCAATAATGATGGCGGAGAGAAAGAGTTCTGCAGGGCTGTCAGATTCAGGGCATTTCCCAGCACTTTAATAAGTGTCCCTAGATGAGATTTCCAGAGGGACATCAGTCTGAAGCCAAAAAATGATTGCTATAAAAGGTAGCGCTGGTATGAGCTTATGCTTGTTTTCCTCACTGCCACAGACTGAGAAGAATGAGGTAAATGACTCAGCTCTCTCCACACGTGTATAATGGCATTTCCACCGGCCCTGGAAGATCACAGCTTTGTGACATGCAATACCTAAGATCAGGGAATCTCTGCCATCATAAAATCAGGCTTCTTCACAAAGACTTTCAACTCATGGGACATTCCTACAGTGAATATAATCAGCCCCATTTTAAAGCTGGCAGCCAAAGCAGGGAAGAACTTGCAAAACAATCACACACATGGGTCGGTCTTCTGTGGCAGATCCACTCAATTCCAGGCAAGTACTTAAAATGCAAGACTCTCATAAATTTAAAACTGAATTTTCACCATCTCCTGTATTGGAGGTCATGCTGAAGAGTACTATTAAAATTGAATTCAGCCCAAGATCTTATGGTTAAAATAATTTTTAAATGTAGCCTTAAAAAAAAAAAAAAGAGCAAAGACAAGATCTGCAATAACACAGAGAAAATTAATTACCTAGGCAAACTCCTTTTCAAGTTCATGACTCATGCCAGCATATAAATGTCTGCATGAAGCCAGCTCTTAATGCTAATTTTGTCACTGTAAGAAAATTGTAACCCTCTCAGAGAAAAACTGAGTGCATACCTTGCTGTTGATTTTTCAAGACTCTGACTGGCAGTGCTGTACTGTAACTGCAGATTTCTGCTAATGCTCTAAAATGCTTTATAAATTTAATCTTCCACCGCAGATATAAGAGACTCCTGGTCATGCTGCAGTTGGCCTCAGCTGCACAGAAGCTGTGGTCACAGACACTTAATTTGTTCCTTTTTACTGAATACAGGCATGGCGAGAGTATCACTTAATAGGTCAAAAATTCCATTCCGTATAATGACAATAACACGGTACAAAGAGCACAAGGAGTAGGAGTAAGAAAATATGCATTTTTGTTAGAGCTAGTCCGTGGTTCAAAGCATACCCCTCTGCTTCTCCCCTGCCAGGAGCTGACGTGTTTTTCAGCCAGTGCTGGCACCAGGTCGCAGTGTTGCAGCGCTGACAGGGTTTCTGAAGGAGCCAGTCCTATCTGCCTCCACAAGACCCCTTCTTGGAACTATCGCCTCTTATCACAGAGTTAATTTAGAGACATGAACTACCAACTGTAGGTATCTGCTTTTTAAATAAGAATTACCAAAGTGCTCCTTGTTTGGGCTTTTTTTAATCTTACTGGAACACTGTTAGAGAAAGCAAATGAGTCTGATGGCCCATGTGCACAGCCCTACTTGACTACATGGTGCCAAAAGCTACATGCACCACAGCTACAAGTACCCATTACAAGGGCAGCATCTCTATTAGGGGTCACAAGCTCATTAAACAGGGGAACAAAAGAAACATGGGCACACTGACACAGGCACTTCGCTGGTGACAGGCAGAGCCCAGCCAGTGCAGGGAGGAGGGACCCACCACAGCAGGTGCAGCAGCACTGCTGGGCTGCACCACCCCAAAAGCTGTTGGTCCTTTTCATCTCCCTTGGTAAGTCCCTGGCAATGAGTGGGATGCTCACATCAGAGGTGTAATTAACACAAGGACCTAGTTGTGACAGGCCCTCTTCAAACATGTAGCCACAAAAGGGGCCTGAAGCACCGTATTTTACAAGGCACTGAGCACAGTAGAGGTTTTTGGCTGGCAAACTGAGAGTAGGTCAAGTGTTCTGGCAGCCCATGTCATGCCACAAGCTGCCTTCCCACTACACAAAGCAAAAACAGTACAAGAAAAAGGACAAGATGGGAAAAACTGCCTTGTCCTCACCATCATTTTCCCCTCCCCAGCTCCACGCCTCTGGCAGCATGCACAGGGAGTGATGCTCAGCACCGTGAAAGCCAAGGGCAGGGGGAAAATGCATCCTGTCATCTGCTACACCCAGGCTCCCCCAGTCACTGGGCACCCAGTGCTCCAGGTGTGCTGGTGCAACTGGTCCAGTGTTCACAGAGGCCCATGGAGCAGGGAAGGAGTAGGAGATGAAGACAACAGAGAATGCCCCGGTGCAGTGCCAACCACCCCTATCCCACCCTGCAGAGTGGCCAGGCTGGTCCCAGGAATGATCCCAGGGGAAGAAGATAAGAGTGGAATGTAAGATAGAGAGTGCTCACCTTACTATGTACCACACAAAGCCACACAACAGACTGTTTGCACCCAAACCAGCGCGGATTCAAGCAGGGACATGTATATGATGCAGTGCCATATGGTCTGGAAGTCTGAGCCTGCACTTCCAAAGTGACCCAGTCTTATCCCAAAGTGCCAAACATAAGCAGCATTTGGAGGCAACACAGGGAGCAGCATCTCTGCATCCCATTTTCTAGGCTATATGGAGACAGCACCTAGATTCGGAGCTGTTAAGGGAAAGATAACTAAAGCATGTTTGGTTTTTTGTTGGTTTTTTTTTTTTTCAGAGAAAAAATATATTTTGCATTTCTTTTAAGTTAATTTTAAATGTGAAATGTTTGGTCAGTAAACTCACCAATTCCTTGCATATATTCTCAGAAAATGAAACAGAACGTGGTCAGCCTAAATTGATTTTATGACTTTGTTATTATTTTTTATTCATACCTCTGTCTTAGACTTATGCACACATGGAACAATCAGTCAACTGGACAAATGTTGGCATTTCCAGTTAAAGTGGAATAAAACTACTTGCTGGATGTTCCAATGTTTCTGTAGCAAATCAATAATAAGTATTTAAATTTTTGTTTGGACTTCAAAGCTAAGACGAATGAGGACATTCTCAATTCTTTCCTGCTGTTGTGCTTTCAGGCTGTGCCTTTTGAATAAGACCTGGTATGTGCAATTCACATCACAGAATAATTTTTACTTAAAAGCTACAGATCTTATTTTCAGAGCAACATGCCAGCCATCTCCCTACAATGTTACATTGATTTGGCCTGTTCATTTTAATTGCAGTAATTGAAAAGCATCCACAGCAGTCTGTTATGTGGCATTAATACCTTCTTCATTATTGCATCCAGACAACACAGCACTTGTTTGCACTAACCACTCAGCATGCCAGGGAAGATCTATGGCACATTCCTGCTCACGAATCAATCCTATGCTAGACAGCTTCCGGAAACCAGGACAATTCTGGACCTTGAGATCAAATGCTCATGATCATATTTTCATTTACATATGCTCATGATCATATTTTCAGGGTCCATTAATTTTGTCAGTGTCATTTCCCAAACACAAAGAATTCTGGTCTTTAGGTCAAATCTACTGATATTTCACTAAATTTTGTGGGAGGCTGGAGAGAAAATAATCTTTAGAAATGTTATCATTGTGTTTATTTAACCAAGAGGCTCTTTGCTGGATATAGTACTGGATATGTGATTTATTTTTTTTTTTGATGCTCTGCTTAAGATGAATTCTTCTAAAGGCTTTATTCTGTATAACTAGAAGTGTGAGGGATGGCTATGTTTTACAGAAAACAGGGATGTCGCTTTCTAAATACGTGAGAAAATATTTGCATTTGCAAAACAGGACAAACACAAGAGCATAAATCAACAACAAGCACTTCAAGTACACAGTCAAGGACACAGACCTTAAGAAGGCCATTTAGCTTGTGTAACTTAGGCCATACATGGAGATGTACAATTGCACAGAAAGGTTATATAATCTCTCTTCTAAGCAATGCAAAAAAAATAACAGTTATTAATTTGTGTTTCTGAAACGTGCAATGAAAACAAAATGCCTGCAGGCCCCAGATGCATTCTGTAATGCCCCCATTTTCCTGTTTTGATCATGCTGACCCCAGCAGTACACCAACACCTTCTCTCCCCTGGGCCCACCTGCAATAAAGCACCATGAACCTCTCTTTGATAGTGGGCAGGACTATGCTTCTCTCCTGCGAAGAGATTAATAGCTCCCCTGAAGCAGAAGCTGCTCCCTTGGAGGAACCTGAGACTCTGGGGTGCTGCTCAAGCCTTTGCCCCACAGGTGTCATCAAACAGACGCGGCAGAGCAGTGCACAGCTCAGCTACCACCTGCAGGGGTATTTTAAATGTAAGCACCAAGAAGGCCAGTTATGAAGAGAACCTAGGAGTTAGTTGTCCCCAAATGCTGCTTCCAGATCTCTGGTGTAAGGGGACTTACCCTGACTGAAATGAGGAAACGAGCTAGGGAGCTGGAGAGATGAGTGGCACAGAATCCTCAGCATAATTGATGGTTGTTTTCACCTGACCTTCATGTGATGAAACTGAGCCTGTGACTCACTACCTTAAATTATATTTCCAAACTGCCACAGTAGAGTAATGAAGAACAAAAATATCACTCAGAAACTAAAAGCTCTGGTTTTTAACAGCAGGTGGACACCGTAAAGGAACAGGAGAGATAAAAACAGCCCTAGAGGCATCATAACTTCAGCCAACCCTACAGTTTATTTAGCTATTTATTTAGCTATTTAGTATGTTTCTTATCAAAGGCTTTGAATTTCTGACTTTTAAATAAAAAGATTGGTAAGAAACATACAGAATTGTAAAGACGCCAGATTCTTAAATAAAGATTCTTCAGCTCTTCACTTCAATCCATCCACATATACTCAGCTGGTCTCTGTCATATTGGTATTAAGAGCACATCCCCAAAAGTTAAGACAGAAATAGCAACACTCTTATAATGTCAATAACAAAAGAGGGGATTTAAAAAGCATACCTAGACAATAAATATATGTTTTCATTTTTCAGCTGCTTAGTAATCATTTGGAGGTCTGTTATGTTTTCTTCTGAGACAGACTAAATACAAATCAATACTCAGCTTTCAAACAAGGGAAGTCAGTGGGCATCCTAAATTCTGCTCAAAAACTACATCTGGCCTCTGTGACAAGAGTTTTATACTGTCATGACTTATTGAAACACTGGTTTACTTTTTACATCAGTGCAGGGGCAAAAAAGGAGTTTGATTCCACATTTTCTATGGGACAGACACCAGATATTTTTAATTCTTTTTTGTGGTGGCTTCCAAAATTCAGTGGAAAGCATGCAGCTTAGACCTTTAATTTCTGAACTGGTTAAACAATTTTCAGCGTCTTATGCAATCTTTAGTATCTTTTTTGTTCCCTCTGAAATTACAGTTATAAGGGGACAAACTTCGAATGAGAAGACCCTTCACTGTGTTTTCTCATAGCCAACTGCAAGACTGAGGAACTTTTAAACCCAAGTTTAGTTAGAACCATGTGAACCTGTCCCAATCACTAATAATATGCCCTTTCACTCCATGTTTCCATTGTCACTTTTAAAAATTCCTTTCAAATGTAAAGAGATTAGTCTTCTTTTTATCATATATGTGTATTTAAGTTGCTTTGTTTTCTTAACTGCTCTTCTGTTTTCCTATGGCATAAAGGAAACTGATGTATATCAAACCATTGCAGTTAAAACTGCAGTTGCACTCACTTTTCTGTTCGTGTCAGAAGTATTATCAGGCAACTTACTTGCACATAGCCCATGATTCACCTGTAAAAATAGCCTCAGGAATGAGCAGTAATGCAGGCTTTACATACAAGTGTGCATCTCCCTGTAATCCCTTCATTTTGATCCTCCACGTGGTTACTATACTAAAGCAACACAGGAAGAGCTTAAGAAAGATAGTTGGTGTGCACAGAGTCAGGGATATTCCCTGTTGCAAAAATCCTGTAGTCTAAGTGAATGACATAGACTGAAGCAATACAGATGTGTTTTTTGCCAGAACATCATTTTACTATGCTGTTGGTAGAATGGAATAAATATCATTCAAGACACTAATTCATAAATATTAATTTCACAAAAGCACTCTTTTGGTAATGAAAAGTCTGAATAAAGGGCAACATGTTAACAAAACAAAGCACTGCTTCATTCAAGAAACAGGGGTGACCCTACACTAGCATTTTGTGTATGGAGATATTTGTGGATAAGATACTATGATAAACCTTGCACATCTTCAGTATCTTAAACTGTAATATCATAAAGCCTTTCACTGACAAAGATTTGACACACACTGAAGACAAATAAACATGAATACTTCCATTATAGACTCATGCACAAGGAAGTTAAATGGGGTTCTTACCCACAAAGCCATTTGTGGCATAGTTGAAAGAAAACCCCCAGTAATGTCTGGTTTACCACTTTATCCAGTCACTAGTCCACATGTTCCCCTGAGGCCACTACATTTCAGTCCCTAAATTATTATTTCTCATTCTGTGTTCCTGATATTATCTTGATATTCTTGGCATATGTTAATAACCCCCATAGGGCAGATAAACTGTTCTGATGGTCTCAATTTAATAAAAGAAAGGTTCTTACCAGGCATAGAGGAGATTCCTCAGAAACCCATTAACAGCTACACTCAATTTTCAATTCACTCAATTTTTCTTGGATCTGTATTTGCTGTGGCATCAGCCCTGCTCATTGCATATTAAGAAATGCCACATCTGTTAAATCCCCAGTAAATGGTAATTTTCGCTTCATTACAGTCCAGTTTGACATGCATGACTTCAAAGATATGTATTGTGGGATGCAGTCCAGTAGTGCTTCTGTTTGGTTCAGGGGATTTGTCCAGCTCTGGGGCAACCTCTGCCCTCCGTATTTCTATCACAGAGGTAAAATACTGACTTAAATATGTTCTTGTATTTTAGGCACCACTGTTCCCCTTACACCCCCAGTACTTATTCATATCGTCTCTTTTCCTCCCATCACAGGCTTTGTCTAGTCCCAGAGAAAGCCACTGAGGTCCACAATTACTTTTTCTCACTCCTTGCTCCCATATCTGCCTCTGCTAGAGAGGCAGCAGAAACAGAAAACCTCTCCAGCGTGGACTGCTTAGCTGCTGACAGCCGTGATTTATCCAAGACTTCTCAGCAACCATGACCTAACAGCATTTCTGAGATGTGACTTGAATTCATGATTATGAAAGAGCTGAATGCTATGGCTCATGTGGTTTTTAAACCTTCATAGCTGTTGTCACCTCAAAGCACGCTCCAAGTCAAAAGGCTGGGTTTATACACACAAATATATATGTACTTATATTGTATTTAAACAATGAAATATTTTACCACCTCGCCACGTCATATCAGTGACTCTCCTCAGTATAAACAGACTCGAGGACACTGGGAAAGCAGAAATTATTATTAAAGTATAAGGAGATTGTATTGGATAAACATGCATGGATTTATTTCACCAATGGTGACGTAACCCAAATATCTAGGTTTTAGGGCAGGTCAGCACATAACAAATAAGCAGAGAAACCTCTGAGCTGTCAGGGTGCCTTTAGACAAAGACATGACAAAACTGATGTTGTTTAAGTTTAGGTTTCCTACTAACACTGATGCTTCAAAGCTGGGGGCTCCTAATCCAGGGCCCCTGAGAAAGGAGAAATAAAACAACATCAGCAACTACTCAGTCAGTAGAGGCTTGTAAGGCCACAGCCTTGATGACTGACAAGAAAAAAGAAGAAAAAGTCCAGAGGAGTAGACAAGGGGGCTCTTAGAATCACAAACAGTAAAGATAAATATTTTCTTCCATACACTTGCCAAATTTTATGAAACAAATGAACAACCCTAGCTGCCCTACAATGTTAGTTCTGGATGCCAGTATTTTCCATGTTTTAGCACTTTCTGTTCTGACTTAACACACAATATTGCAATTTAAGGAAACAAATTTAGCAGTGTTTGAGAATAAAAGAAATGTGATTTTTTTTGTGTGTGTGTCGTTGTCTAGAAAAGTTTATCTAGCAGGGAGCAGTCCCAACTCTAACATGAGTTAATGACAGTTTATTTTTTAATGGACTCAAATTATAATTAGGTAATTATAAGCAATCAAGTGAGAGCTGTATAAAGCTACTGGCTACAGCTGTTAGCTACCTCACCTCAGTCAGAAATCAGCACCCCCTCGGCTGGGGGATTTAAGCAAACCTGTTTTATCACAGCAAAATGTAAGCGCTCACATCTTCAATTACTCAGCTGAGAAATCAGTAACTTCTGGGAGCAGGGCAGTGAGTTTGTTACAGCTCCTCATGGATCTGGAAAGGGCATATCTGACTGTGCCCACAAATTTGAGCTGTTCTTTCTCCAAGGGTGACTGTCAGAGTTTGTAGTTCACATTGCTACTTATATTGCTCTCCGGGCTGCTAGGATAGTATGCGTTTAAAACTCTCTTCTTCCCTGAAAAATTATTTTAATTAAAATGGTATTTGGGGTCCCATATTCTTTGTTTTTCACTAATTATCACAGCACATTTGTTCAGTTTCCAAGCTAATGAGCGTTTTTGCTAACTGCCAGCTCCCAAATTAAACATAGAATCTGAAATGCCAGGCTTTTTTCTTCTCATGTCATATTTCACTGCCATTCCATCTTCTGGGATTGCGTAGTCACTGCAAGGAGAGCATCCTCCAAGGTCTCTTTGCATAAAACTCAGAGATGAGTCCTGCTGAGTGTGTCTGACAACACAGCACATGGCCCAGTCACTGTGTCAGGTCTGTGCATGAAACAGCAGCAAGAAAATACTTTAGAGTTCAAAGTAAGCAAGAAATAATTACTATAAAATCATCAACAGTGAGCACAAAACACAGAAAGCAGAACAGTTAAGCAGGAAAGTGTAATTTGGACATGGGCACCTCCCCAAGCTTAAAATGACAGAACACTTCCAGAGCAGCAGTTTTTTTCCAGCAGTTCATCATATGGCTTTCTTCTTCCATCAGCTCTCCTGCAAAGGGTTCCAAATTTACATTGATTATACAAATATGGAAATTTAATGGAATTAAGAGACGATTTCTAATATGACACAGTCCTGAAAACCTGAATAAATAATGTGTCTTTCATATAAAGTGCTCAATACACTAGATTTTTCAGGATGAGACTTGTGTTAGTTACTTCGACTTCTACATACCATATTTGTTTGCTTCAGAAATGCAAGCTAACATGGTAACATTATACCAGTCAAGCCTATCAAGTAGATCACAGTGAACTTTCCATGGCAACTCTTACTCAGAAGTCAAAAAGATTTAACTTAGCACACTAGGAACAGTCAGCAGATGCACAGATTCTTCCAGTCTTTCAAAAGGCTACTACCTTGATGTGTACTTAGCCAATGACCACCACAGAGAACAAAACATTTCAGATCCTGCAAATAATGTTGCTGCTCTCCCTGCTCAGAAACTATGAACCAGAGGAACAGGTGCAGTGGTGCACAGAGCATGAACTGGGGACAGACTGGGTCCCAGTGACATCCATGTGCAGTGCTCCCATGCACAGAAATTAAAGACCCTGCACAGGGCGAAAAGATGTGCAGTAGATTTCTGAAAAGATCAGAGTGAAACCATAGTTGTAAAAGATATTCTATAAGCTTAAGGTTAACTGCTCTTTTTGCTGTGTGCTTTTCCAAAACAAACAAACAGAAGGTGTACACTAAGTATAGCACTGAGCTAGTACAGGAGCGGCCTCAGCAACTTGTTCCCCCACGAGGAGCTTGAATAAGGTTCCTGATAATCCCTTCTGTGGGCTCAGAGAGGGAACTGGCCCCCAAAGGAAAACTGCTACTCACAGGATCCAATAAACGAAGTGATCAGAGGGTGCATGACTCAAAATAACTCAGTCCCTGGGTTTTGGCTAACCTAAGCAAATCTGAGGAAACACAAGGGTAGGTGGATGTGTATTAAGGAACTATGTGGGTTTTTTTTTAATTAAGAATATCCCTCATTCCACCCTGAGCAACAAGGATGACCTGGGAGCCACTGCATGTCCCAACACCCACAGCTACAGCCTGACAATGCTGCCTGCTTTGCCAAGTCTTGTTCCTAATCCCACTGCAATCAGACACACATTGGCATTACCATTACTCACCTGCATCCCTTGACATTTGCAATTCCTGTCGTATGTGACTGAATGCCAGACAGACCACTTGGAGATATGGTCTCAGTGTTTTTGTGTACATACATGGGTATAAGAGAGCAGGTGAAAATGTGTGAAATTAGTTTTATTTTAAAATAAAACTACCTTCCCAACCCCTAGTGCTCTACTCCATTAGCTAGGTTTTGTTTCTGAATTGTTGCATCATTTGCTATATAATGGCCTTGATTTTGTTCAGCATCATCCAGGTGCTGTTATCATACAGACATGATGTAAATGTGTGACTTTTTTTAAAAGCAAAAGCAAAGGGCATTTTAATTTTGTGTATTATGAATAAGCCTTTCAAATGCCATGCTATGTACAAGGCAACCTAATCCTTTTTTGAGGAAAACCAGTCTATTTCATTTCACATAGCACAACAGCAACTGGATAGATGCAATAGGGCTCATTAATGCATCACTACTTGTGCTGCCAGCAGTAAAGCCAGGCCCATGTGCTGTGAGCAACTTCAGTTGTGTAGCCTAATAAACATCACAGCAAATTAATGGGAACTGAACAACAGCACTAAATACAGAAAACAGGAAAACAAAAAAGTTGCATTTCAGGTTGGAAATTATGTGGATCAGTCAGAAAGGTGAATAATGAGAAATCTAAGGAGAAATGTATAATCAGAGCTTGAGCGTGACTGTCCTAAGGGTTGCACACCATTGTGCTGACAAAGAACACAGCATCAATATTTAGCATCCTTCATACTGGCTATCTGCACCTGAACAGTAAGAAGATTGTGATGGCGATGTCCCACCTCATCCTTAATGTACCTTAATATCACTGCTTTGAAATAACACAATTGCACAGAGTGATAGAATAAATTTCCTATTTTTTGTTACTTTTTAAAACTGTAACAACAACTTCAGGGCTGTCTCTTATCATGCGTGGTCTTTGCTATTTTCCTATTAAGCATTAATTAAGTACTCACATACCAGCAGCACTGAGCACTGTTGAGTAGAATCCAGGTCATGATGTACCAGGTCCTACCAAGTTCTATTGCAATAGAATGTCTCTGCCTCTCCCACAGCAAGTAAGTATATCTCTACAGCCAAATCATGCCAGTTATTCCAAGACAGCCATCACCAACTTTCGGTTATCAGAAGGACTTAAGAGCTACAGAGGAAAATCAGAGAAATTCTGAGCAACTTAATAAAACTGGTAACTATAAAACAGTAGTGCATGTTGCATGGCAAAGCTCAGTCTGCCTCATCAGGTCTTTCCTTTCTTTCCTTAGAACAGAGATGCATTTACAACAATGCTCAAGGGAGCATTTGGAGCAAAATTCTTCTTTGCTAAAAGCACACTAATCACTAGGATTGCTACATCATATATGCACATGTACAAAAAATCCCATAGCAGCCGTGATGTCAGTGATGACTTCAAAAATGCTGAAGCTAAACTCTTCTAAGCTCCAGTATTCCCACTGTGTACACTATTGCTGCTGTTTCATTTACTTAATGTGTCAGAGGGTGTGATGAGTAAGAATGCAATTCCTTCACAACCCAGAGGAAGAAGCAATATTAAAGGTGATTATGCAACTGGAAGTGCATGTGAAGTCTGACTTCAGGACTGCTTTCGTAACAGACTGGATATGGATACATCATTTGGTTTTACCTTGATAATGTAACTTGCCCAGTAACCACCAGCTGATAAAGTGTCCCAGGAAGTCTAATAATTTCCAAGAACATTCCATAGCAAACCAGTTTTACCCAAAATGAGTGCACTTCTACCAGGAACAACTGTGAAGAACATTATTGCACAAGCAGGACTTTCTGTGTATATGGGTATAGCCCTTGCAATTTACCTGCTATTTCCTGAAAGTAACAGCCCACCGGGTTTTTTGGGGACTGCTCAGAAGGTTTTGGAGTGGCAAATTAAAAAAATGAGTAAAGTCATCAGTATATGAGGTCATCAGTAAACACAGAAGCAGCTATGTGGAGTTTATCTGCATTTACCCACAAGTATGGCATTGAGACCAAGGCTCTCATAAAACTCTGGATTTAACAGAATCTGGTGCTACACAACTATGTAGCAACATCAGTTGAGGATGTAAAAGACTTGAAAGAGTTGTAGAAAAACCTGCTACAGTTACCCTGACAAAATTTCCAGGCAGGGAACATCTAGAGAAACACAGAAACTGAATGATGTCGAAGGAAAGTAACAAAGTCAGAGTGGGGCCTTGCCCAGGACTGCAGGAAACCAGAAATATGTGAACTGAACTATCAGAGTGATCAGTCAGTTGGCTTGAATAGATAATGACTGGGTTTTATAAACATCACTCCACCCACCCCCTAAATAATCCTAAATATAGGTTTTAAACAAAATTCACAAATTTCTCAATCTGGTCATCTTGTCATTCTGTGAGAAACTTTATTTTGGAGACATGTAATTTACAGATGGTTCATTAATTTAGAGTCCATTAATTTTTAAAAAAGAAAAATTACTTTCCATTTACTTAAACCACTTGAAAAGCATTTAATTTAATTCATGGTTGGTTTAGGTTCATTGCTGTATATAGTTCCAAAGACATCATTCGTTGCTGTATATAGTTCCAAAGACATCATTCAGGTGAATATAGATATGGAGCTGCATAGGTAGCAGGTAACAGAGCTCATTAAGTGTTAAGAATGTTTCATTTTCTTCAGTCAACAAAATATTTACTAATATTTTAATTTTCATGTTACAGTTCTTAGAAAAATCTCAAGAATTAGAGGTGTGCATGAATTATAAGCATACATCTTATGAAAAAAATCTGTATTTCTGTCTTTTTTCCATTTTAAAAAGGGGTGAAAGGCTGGAAGTGTGACATATTCTACTGAATAGACATTTCTGAGAAATAACAGGTTGTCATGCCACCTCCCTGGATAGCTGTCACTCAGCATATCAATCAGCCTGCATTGTTCATAGCCTACCTACTGCAATGGATGGGTAGGAGGAAAAAGCAGGCTTCACCTCCATTAAGACTTGCAACAGAATTGCAAACATCCCCAGGAATATTTTTATTTCAACATACAAGATTTCTCTGACCAAAAGCTCTCTTAAACATTGTGGTCAGCACATATGCACACATGTTCACATCTGGAGATGTTCAGTACAGGTGGGAGCGCACAGTTGTCAGACCAAGCACAATCCTTTCATTTTGTCTGTGTGAGGTGTGGAGAGATGAAAATAAAATAAAAAGCCAATGGGATCACTTTAGGATGAGAACACTATCAGAGCACATCTTCTACTCAAAAGACTGGAAAAACCTTGAAAAAAAAAACACAGGCCCCCCTGTAGATGTCTTTTTCCTATACAATAAGAGGCCTGTAGATATGGAATGGAGGCCAGGTGAGGGCTGCATAGGAAACAGTGGCTCACTCGAGTTCCCACAGATAGGGTTCAAGCTACAGCTAAAGGGCTCAGATTATTATGTCAATAAATTGCAAAAATCAATTCAGGAACAAAGCTAAGACAAATAGAATTTTCTCCTAAATAAGCAAAGCTCTGTCATCACCTCCTTGAGCTATTGCACTCACAGGTTGATACAGGAACTTGTGACTTCTCTAGTGAGCAGTCCTGGAAATTGCACAGAACACACAAGCTGTTTGCCCGATCTAAATACTTGATGACCTAACACACACGTTATTTTAACTGGCTGTTCTCTACTGTCATGGCACTTGGCAGTGCCTTGCTACATCCAAAGCCTTGGCCTGAAGTTCACAAATCGTTGATGTGCCACCCTACAGGAAGAGGGATCAGCACTTCCCAAGTGGGATGGTTCCGACAGCCTCCTGCTGAACTCAAGGTGACCGTCTGGGCTTAGTTCGCAATACTCCAACACCTGGCACATTTTCCTGCAATGGGAATCTTTTATCTCAGAAATATGAGATTACTGATAGAAATTTAGGTAAATCCCTAGCCCTGTGAGCTGCAAAGAGCACTTGCAAAACTCTGACTCACTGCATACCAGTGGCACAGTGTTTGAACCAGCTCTGCTGACAACCTGCAACAACAGCTAGGAGAGGTGTGACCTTTCTCAGTTCAGAGCAATTTTGAAAACCAGTGATAAATCAACGTTAGCTTTGTTAGCAACCTAATGAAATTACCAGAAGTAAGAGGGAAAATCACACTCTGAAGTAAGTAGCTTGAGTAGCTTATGAACAGAACCTACGATAACGTCAATGGGGTTTTTTTCCAGGTATTCCCAGCCAGGAAAAATAATATTGAATTCTGCATCTCGAGCCCAGTCTCCTACTGTTACAAACATCCACATCACACAAAATCTTCTGCAAATCACCCAAGCACACAGGCAGAACTAGGTAAGCATCTCCACTTCTCTCAGTGGGAAACTGTTGTAGAATTTTGCTTCTCTGATGATTAGAAATATTTTTTTATTTCTAGTCTAAATGTGTCTCACTTCAGAGCATCTGTTTTATACACTAAGACAGCCCTATAACTGATAGTCCTAAGCATTCCCTGATTTTTATCCTGTAGATACATAACAATCAGGGTTTGTTTTTCTGACCAAAGTCCCAAACTCTCAATCTTACCTCCTTAAAAAGGCACTTTTTTCCTCATATCACACCACTTCCATTTGTCCGATTTGCAAGACAATCCAGCTCCTTTCTTCCCCTTAAGAAAGGGATATTTAATCATCCTTTCTCTTGAGTACAACTCCAAGCTTTGAGTCACCAGCATATTTCATTAGTACTGTTATTTTATTCCAAAGGTCTATTATACTAAATTAGTCCCAAGACCAACAGGAATTTCTCTAGTAAGATCCTTTCAGCCAACATTTCAGCTTTCAGCACTAATTGTTGTCGTATCCCCATTAGCCAATTCCTTACTCATCTCAGATTTTTCTCCTACTAATCTGACTCATTGTATATAACAATTCTCCATGCAATAAAAACATTTAGGTCAATTAAAGATCTATACACCAAAAAAATACCATATGAAAGGAAAAGCTCAGGCAAATACTTCATGAAGTTATCTTCCAGAACCACCAGAGCCATAACAGAGTAAAAGCATCTGCTAAGTCTCTTTTTTCCTTTTGTCATCTTCTTCTCCCAGTCTGAGCACAGAAAGTGAGTGTGGCATGGCTGTGGTTATTTCCATTGCAGGAGCACTTGTGCCAAAGCTGATTTGAAAGGATGTTGGCTGCTCAGCTAAAGCTGCTCCTGAAGGCAGTTTTATGCCAACATTTGAGAGTTTCCACCCAACTGACAGACCTTCTATTCTGCTCCTGCTGCTGTGACAGCAGCCATCCCCTGTTGGGAGATGAAGTGAGGAAGGAGGCACCAATAACTTCTCAGACAACTGAAGTCGGGTTTGCTAGAGCACCTTCAATAACACATTAGAGACAGCATTTTAAACTGGTCTCCCTAAGTCAGGAGAGGCAGTGAATTAAAGCCAGTCAAGGGTGTAATTTCATGTTACAGGTTGTGATGAAGTGCCACCAAGAGCTGCAGTGCTCCCCTGTTCAGCCCACCACTGCTAGCACCAGCTCCTACCTGACCTTACAGGAAGCTGATATCAGGAATTCGGGCAGAAGAAAAACTATCACTTCAGGGGTTTTTTTTCTTCAGAAAGCTGTTTCTCTCTCTCAATCAGTTTGCCAGGAGCACCAATGCCAGCGCTAGTGGAGCAGTTTAAAACTTTTCTGGAATAAGCATACTGATCAGGCAGCTGTACTGTCTGCAAAAACAATTTATAAACAGATTTAAATAGAAGGCATGTAACTTTTTTTTTCTTTTTGGTGCCAATGGAGCTTGTGGGCCCAGATTCATGGCTGGGTGCTCCTATCACCAGCTGTCTATCTTGTCCCCTTGGCAGACAATATTTTCCCTGTAACAGGGACAGCAAAAATGGATGTGACTGTGCTCAGATGGCCTGTCAGAGCATCATCACCCAGGCCTGTTGTCCCTACTTCAGGCAATGTCTAAAGTCATACCAGCAAAATGTAGCAGGGATGTTCACTGAAAAATCTGGGTTGGGATGATTAGAGATGTAGCTATTATTTCCTCAGGAAAATGACTGGAAAGCTATCCTGGCCCTACATTAATCTTATATCCATTTAACTGTTGCCTCACTTCCAAAGAAGCTATGCTAGAAGCTAACTTTTGCAGCATGAAGCCTTGTGTTGTCTAAGATAGTGCACCAGAAATATTACAATAGTCTAGGAGACTGAAACTGTTGAACCCTCAGAATAAAAAAAATTGCATTTGAAATGAAAATATTTCCCATTTCCTAGCAGAACTTTAAAAGCACACAAATACTCCAGGCAGTCAGTTTGCATCTGAAAATAAGTTTCTCTCACAGAATATGTCATTTCAAATAAGATATACTAACATTTTTAATTCATCTGCTTCCTTCTAAAGATTTCTCATGACAAAATTGTGAATACTGTTAAGCAACATTAGGAAGTTTTGCCATATCACTTATTCTACATGTGAAAGAGTTGAGCCACCCAAGATGTGCAATAATCTCCCAGCATACATTGTTTGAAGGGCTGTATTGTTTTCATGTGAAAGGGTGAAGATGGAAGAGTCCATATTTATGTACTTAGGTACATTCTTGACACACAATCAGGAAACTCTTCTTAAAGTATGTCCAAACCCATCTCCAAATAATATTCAATACTGTAAATCCCACTCCTGTGTAATCCTGTAATCTGAGATGAATAATGCTCCTCTGAAATAAGAGAAAGTCATCTGGACTGTCTTGCTGAGCAGCTACAAAACATGGTAGAACTAGATGAATGAAAATGAAAATTAGAAATTCTGAATCACATCATAGAATCATAGAATCGACTGAGTTGGAAAAGACCTCTGAGATCATCAAGTCCAACCCTTGATCCAACACCACTGTGGTTACTAGACCATGGCACTAATTGCCACATCCAGTCTCATCTTAAAAACCTCCAGGGACGGTGAATCCACCACCTCCCTGGGCAGCCCATTCCAATGGCTGATTACCCTCTCTGTAAAAATTTTTTTCCTAATATCCAACCTAAACCTCCCCTGGCAGAGTTTAAGACCATGCTCTCATGCCACACATATTCTTGATTTTATGCTATAAAACATACTCTAGGTGGCTGTGACACACGTTGTTATTATTCCTCTTTTTTTCTTCTTTTTCTTTTTTCCTGTTTTTTTTGTTTTCTTTTTAAGTTCAACATCCATAGGCAAGAGGGGATGCAGAGTCAAGTGGTGAATCCAGCCAGTATATCACCTCTGAACTAAATACAGACGCAGGTTTGGAGATATATGTACTGCAAAGCTAACACACAAACAGTGTGATTCTTGTGCAGCTTAGGAAGGTCAATCTCATCGCATAAATCAGAGGACTGGACCATGGCACTTTCCACTCCACATATGCTGTACTTGGCCAGAGCTAGGTCTCTCTTTCTGTGTGTTAAATCTATATCCAAAGTGTTGACTTAAAGCATTGTGGAAGGCTGTCAAAGGAAATCTTGCTACCAGGGTTAAATAGATTGACCCTGCAGACCTGTGCAGCCACACCTCTACACATCAATCCTCCGGCAGCAACATTGGCATAAGGCATCCTCAATTCCCTGATGCCTCATTCCCTTCTCCGCTCAAGGCTGAGCACCACCACACCTCATGGTACCCATGTACCTACTGCAAGTGGGATTGCATTGTGAAACAGGTCCTGCCACTGAGGCCACGGGCTGTCTGTGGGCATAGCAGAGAGGGTAACAGCTTGGGGCACAGGGGTAGGGAAGAGGAGGCCAGTGCTAGAGGAAGGCTGAGTTTGGATACTTCATCAGAAAGCTTTGTGTCAGCACAATTTACAGAACTAATCTGTTCTTAGATCCCTCTGGTTAGAAAGTGCAGAAACTTGGGGAGAAAAAAAGACAATGTGAGCATTCTGTTTCCATCTCCCACATTCAGAAACCCTCAGAAATATCATCTTTATTTTGCTCTCCACTAACCTAGAAGTATTTCCCAAGAAGCTGAGCTGTTGGTCTCTGAATTTTTCTCATTTATCTATCATTATTTTCCCCTACAAGTTAATTTTTCCTATTAGTTCACTGGCTTTGTATTTATAATATAAATATTATAAATACTAAACTTGTGTAAATATTTGCTATATAAATATTATAATTTACTATGGCAAATGATTTCTAAGTAAAATCTGATCTCAGTCAAATTTCTCATACTAGTGCCATGGCCAACTCAAAAAAAAAAAAGAGAAAGAAGATACTGTATAGAAACAGGTTTTGCTTTATACAACATATATCTTTATACAACATATCTTTTATGTTCAGGACCATCCAGCCTTGCCAAGCATTACTTCAGCTGGAAAATATCCTGGTAGGGAGATGTACTTGTAACTTTAGATACCATGAAGCACAAGTTTGAAACTTCAAATTTCAGCACTTTCTTCATAACAGTAAAGGGTAAAAGAACTCCAGCTGGAAAATAAATAAAGCTAAGTGAAAATATTATTGCATAGTAGTCCAGCTAACAAGCAGTAACAGAGAAATCAACAAAGTGAAATTAAGGCAAACTTAACTCATTTACAAAATGTTAAAGAGAACTCAAGATTCACAAAATTCCCATTTTGTGTAAGGTTTGCTTCTCTGGTTCTAAATGCCTCAATACTGTTTGGGTTTGCTTCTCTGGTTCTACATGCCACAACACTGTTTGAGTTTAACAAAATCATAGAATCATAGAACCATTGAATGGTTTGGGTTGGAAGGGACCTTAAAGCTCATCTACTTCCAACCCCCTTGCCAAAGGCAGGGACAGCTTCCACTAGACCAGGTTGCTCAGAGCCCCATCCAGCCTGGCCTTGAACACTTCCAAGGGTGGGGCAGCCACAGCTTCTCTGGGCAACCTGTTCCTGTGCATCACCTCCCTCACAGTAGAGAATTTCTTTCTAATACCTAATCTAGACATCCTCTCTTTCAGTTTGAAGCCATTCCTTCCTGTCCTATTCACTACATGACCTAGTAAAAATCCCTCTCCAGCTCTCTTACAGACTTCGTTAAAGTACTGGAAGGCTCCTATACAATCTCCCCAAAGCCTTCTCTTCTGCAAGCTGAACAACCACAACCCTCTCAGCCTGTCTTCATAGGAGAGGCACTCACAAGAAAGACTGGTTTCCTGACAGCTTCCTTTCAAACAGTGTAAGACCACGAAATACTATGCAATGGCATGGATCTTCGCTCCAACTTTTTCATTAAAAACAAACCCAAAACCAACCAACCAAACAAACCCAAAACCAAGCATTACAACTTCTGAATACGTCTGGATTTTCAGGCCTTCAAAATTTGGTTACTGCCAGCCTAAACCTCTAGATGTGCTTGTTTCCAAATACCCAAAAAACTGCAGAAGACTAGACCCACGTGCAGATCGTAGGAAGGCACTCATTGAGTTGTGCACAGCAAGTAATGCTGTTTACCAGCACAGTACCTCAACACCTGACAAGACATTAAAGCACCACCTCATGAAACTATTGAGGGATGGTGGTGTCATTCCTGAATCACACATTCTTTGTTATGCAGCTCTACCTCTCTAATTAATTTCTGCATCATAGCAAGTTTATAAAAAAGAAGGGAATCCTTTTGTTTAATTAAATCATGGTGTTGTGAAACTGAATTCCATAAGTTACCGTGCAATTTGGCTTCTCAACACTGAATAAAAATACTACCCTTTTGTAAGGCAAGACGCCCACCTAGGCATTTTCTATTCAATTAATGGCTACAGAGTTCAATGGCAATTAAGACTTGTGTTCCCTGTGTTAAATGTGCTCCTTTAGGGCAAGCAACTATTTTTTTTCCTCTTAAAAAACACAGTGTTGTTTAGAACAGGAGTTTTGGAAAACAGACCAGAAGCTATGACAGTGAATGAACATAATGGTCAACTAGTCCAACAAATAAGCACATTTTTATGTGGAAAAGAGCAGAAGCAGTGGAAAGATCCCTTACATGACGGGAGGGACCATGCAGCTGTGATCTGTGAGAATACACCATTGTAGGGAATACTCAAAGGGGCTCACATCGTCTTCTTATTCTTCCTAGTGAATACTCAGTTGGAAGATATCTGAGGTTTTGTCATTGTTGCCAAGACTGCTGACAGATTTAGCATCGACAAGTCGTTGAGAGGACGCAGGAACAAACCTGGCACTAGCAATGAAGTTTCTCCTCTCAAGTGAGTGCTTACTGCTTCGTTGAAGAGGACCTTACCCTGCCTTTTTCCCTACTCAAGTATTAATGCTTAGCAACAACTGTTCACTTGAGCCGATGCTTTCCTCAAAGGTGAGCCTCAACCTCCTGACTACAGAGACATATCAGTTTGAAAATATCTTGAATGTTTCCAGGGATGGGGCATCTACCACCTCTCAGGGCAACCTGTTTCAGTGTTTTATCACTCTCGGTGCAAAAAACTCCTTTCTCATATCTAACCTAAATTATTTCTCCTTCAGCTTAAAAACATTGCCTCTTGCCCTATTGTGACAGGCCCTGCTAAAAAGTTTGTTTCCTCTTTATTATAGGTCCCCTTCAAGCACTGAAAGGCCACAATAAGGTCACCCTGGGGCCTTCTCTTCTGCAAGCCGAACAAACCCAATTCTCTCAGTCCTTCTACATAGGAGAGGTGTTCCATCCCTCTGATCATCTTTGTGGCTCTCCTCTGGACTTGCTCCAACAGGCCTATGTCCTTCCTGTGCATTTTTCCAGAGAAGGGCGACAAAGCTGGTGAAGGGTCTGGAGCATAAGTCCTATGAGGAGCGGCTGAGGGAGCTGGGGTTGTTCAGCCCAGAGAAGAGGAGGTTCAGGGGAGACCTTATTGCTCTCTACAGCTACCTGAAAGGAAGCTGTAGGTGGATGGGAGTTGGTCTCTTCTTCCAGATGACTAGCAACAGGACAAGAGGACACAGTCTTAAGCTGAGCCAGAGGAGGTTCAGGTTGGACATTAGGAGGAATTTCTTCACAGAAAGGGTGATTAGATATTGGAACGGACTGCCTAGGGAGGTGGTGGAGTTACCATCCCTGAAGGTGCTTAAGGAAAGCCTGGATGTGTCACGCAGCGCCATGGTCTAATTGACATGGTGGTGTTCGGTCATAGGTTGGACTCAATGACCTCAGAGGTCTTTTCCAACCTGATTTATTCTGACATTCCCTGCCCTCCTCTGCCACGTGATTTCCAACATCACTACGTGAGCCTTGTCACCTTGCAGATGTGCTCCTGCCTTATTGCCAGCACCCAGGAATGTCTCTCATCCCACATGACAAAATACGGATCTGAAATAGAGATCACAGAAAACTCAGACATCTGCAGAAAGGGAGAGAGAATTGGCAGAGACTGCAAAACTCCATCATTCTTCAGTACAAGAGGATGATGGTCATGATAATCATGTTTGCAGCACTATGATTTGCTCCAACTTAGACACTTCACTGATCTTTCCCTGCTGCCAAAAGGCTCCTAGATTCCCTTGCCAACAATGATGCTTGGAGGCGGAGTAGAAACAGGGAGGGCATAAGTGATGCAGCAGAGAAAGGCTCCTCTCTTGGCTGCCTAAAACATGAGTCTTGGTGCTTCATTAACGCTTTGCATTACTGTCCTGCCAACTTAAATGCTGCTGTCAGTCCTATGTCAGGACACAGTGGAAATTCACTGCTAGAGAAGCAGTCACCAGAAACATATCACTGAGTGCTCTTACTGCTCTGTTCCTCCACCTCTCCAGCTGCATACTTGGAGGCAATAATTCTCAATTATCTTCCCTTCCCAGAGCAGTATGAGATCACTGTACTAAACTGCAATCTCTTCACAAGAGGTTGCTTACACAGGCATGTCTGTTTGGCTATAAGAAAGAGTACCTCTGTGCACAGGTTTGCCTATCTCCCACTAAGAACTACTAAATATTTATGCTAGCTAAAAATTGAGATGTTTTCCTGATTTGTTTAATCCAGTTTTAGTGTAACTGCTTCCTAAAGAGATGGTCACACCTTCCTATCACTTCTGTCTTCATGTTCCCAGTCTCCTCCTCATTGCAATGCTAAAAATTTTGTCAGTGTGTGATAAAGGAAATGACTTGCTGTAAATTCAGCCAGAGGCAAAAATGGAGTAAAAGATGAGTTTTCAGCTGGATCAGTTCTCTTATCCAACAACTCGCTATGCAGTTGTGTTTTTATTGGGCACATATAGGAAGCAGAAAGAACACAAATTGCTTTAAATCATGAAATAGCAACCTAACCAGACTTAATTTTAAAATACTGTAACAGTGGCTGAAAGTTATATTGCAAGTGGGTTCCCAGAGCTCAGACTATCAACCCACTTAAGGAAGTGGTGCCACATGGTAATCTTCACCTACAGGACACCCGGAGCCCCTCAACAGTCTGATGGGTGCAGTGCAAACAGGGACCTTAGGCTCCCTTCAGAATTGAGTTAAGGGTGTCCATGCCACATTATATTAATAGTGCTGTGCAAAGAAGAGCACAAATAGCAGTTATTGTTATCGGAGAGTCATCATGTAAACAGCCCTCCAAAAGCAAACAGGTAAATGGTCTGTGAGAAGCCAGGAAGCCTTTTTGCAGGTGTTTTGCTTTTGTGCAGCATTTGTTATTCAGATATCATCGTACTTTCATTTCAGGGAATAGTTAGCTCCAACATTTTGTGTTTTTATGATTTGAACATTCAGAAACAGTTTTCTGTGAGGTTCACTGTTGCCTTATTAAATGCCTAATCCTGTAGGACATGGCAGACACAAATATTAACATTAAATTCCTGGTATTAAATCTAGCCACATAATTCTACCTGATGCTAAATTTTGCTTTTGTCTAAGTTAGCCTATGCTGAATGATAGGACAACAGCAGCAAAACTACAAACATCCTAAAACTAAGCACATATCAAAAGTACAAAGCCTGCCAATAAAACAATTCACAGAACCACTGATTGATGAGACATACTTGTGTCCAGCCCTGTGCCAAAGACAAGGAGATGCTGCCTCCAGAAGAAATTAAATGTAATGTGGTTCTTTCCTCAGCAGGAAGATTGCAGCACTTGAGGCTCCACAGCAGCCCCCCAGTGACGCCGCAGCAGGGCTGGGCTCGTCTCCAGCTCCTCACAGCCCTGCCCTGCCTGGACACCTGGACATGGGCCCTGCTGAGCCAAGCCCACAGGCAATGTACCCATTGCCTGTCTCAGCCTCGTCCCATCCCTGGCCCCAAGGAAGGTACTCAATGCCCAGGGCTGGGGCTGCCCCAGTGCCCCCGGCTGCCATTCTCCTCACTGGGGGCAGATGGGCCCTGGCAGTCAGGCCCTGTCCTGAGTCCCCAGCCTAGGGGAGTCCCCAGTGTCCCACAGGGCCCTGGCACACTGGATTAAGAGCTACAGCAGGAGTAAAAGCCTGAGCAGCAGGTCTGGTTTATGCCTCCCTTGTTCCTGGACGCTCGTTGCCATAATCTCCTGGAGGTTTGCAGGTATCACCATTTGTGAGCACAGAGCTGCCCAGCAGCCTCTGCAGAGAAAGGAAACCATAGCAAGAACTTGGGATAGAAAGCATTTGTTCCCCATCCAAGAAATGTCTTCCAGTGAGCCAGTTCACACTTCTGAAGATCCTATGGTAAAATGAAAATGTCACCAAGCACCAGCACGGCATAGCACTGCAGCGCTGACACAACAACCACCTGCACCAGAGCACCACAGAGTTAATGTCAGTTCTTCAGTTCCCTGAATGCTAACTTTGGCCCTCAAAATGTGACCCAAATAATTAGGGTTAACAACAGCTCAAGTTAGGACTCTGGTGAGTTCAGATTTAGAAAATGAAACTGTAACAAAGACCTATTAAAAAGATGTGAGTGCAGGTCCCCACTGATTTTAACTATAACAATCCCTACGAATGTCTCCTGTTTTCCCCAGCCCTCTTTTAAAGCACTGCAGTCACGAGGGTGATGTTAACCATGCTGGAAGAAGGGTGGCTGACAGTAGCCTTATCTTTGGCCTCTGGATAACCTGGTGTCACAAAACTGGGAGGTCTGCCTGGGATTGGGAGCAATCTCTCTCCTTTAATTCTTATCAGACCATAAAATTGGGGTGAGCAGTTTCTTTGTCTTTCCTATTGTCTCATACCTCCATGCTGAACTGGAATGTCAAAACCAAACAAGCAAGGGTTCATCAGCTGAGATATGTGCCACAGAAACTGGAGTGCCACAAGTGAGGAGTCAACCTTCCAGCCAGGGCAGTTCGTCAGGAGCTGGATAAGGGTCCTAAGCACGTGATTCTCCTGGCCCCCTCCAAGGGACATTCTCTTGCATTCTCTGGGGTCCCTCTCACTACTGAAAAGGAGGCATTCCTCATGACTTATCAGTCCCCCAGTCCTGATGCTGAGTTTGATTTCTGGTTGCACAGATCATTACAAGCCTCCTCAGAGGGCAGGCCAGATCCTTTCTGTATCTGTGAGCTCATCTGAATCACTCCACCACCATACTGATGCCAGGCTAGTGGCAGGAACATTCTGCAGAGGGAAAAGCCCCACAAAAGCCTTTCCTAGGTAAAGGTAGGAATGAGGTCCTGCTGACCTAGGTTTAAAATGTTAAGATGGGTTTGCACTGGCTCCCTTTTAACTGGAATGGCAGCTCTGGGTGAGCCAGGTTATCACATGGCCTCCTAACATTCTATGAGAGGGATGATCTGTCAGTCTGTTGGTGGGGAAAAAACAGGGACATGGAATCAGAATCACTGCAGTGCACAGTGTTCCCTCCTGCTTGGCAACCTGTCCACCCGGACACAAAACTCTCATGGTTCATAAGCCTGTGGTTAGCCAAACATGGTATCCTTCTTGCCACAAGGAGAAAAAGATGAGCAATATACAAATTCCACTGGGAAAGTGCAAGTTTAGCTCTTCGCTTTCCCCATGATCTTAGCCTTGATGACTAATATGATAATCCCAGATTCTCAACAAAACAAAGTTCATATGTGACTGGTTCACATCCGGGCCCCAAGGGCACATCAAGGCTAAACATTCTACTTCTCTGTGATAATTAGGTTTGGTTCCAGTAATTTAGATTCTCAAAGGGGTTTCTGTCCTTATACTGAAAGTTTTCAGGCTCTGAAAGCACAGCAAGTTATAGTTTTTGAAACATCAAAGGGGTAGCTTGAGCTTCCCAGACAATTCTGAGTGAAAAGTGACTAAACATGGTACCTCAGGATTCAGTAGCAGTTAATAGCCTGAAAGTCAAATTAAGTCTTGGTCACTTTGGGTTAAATAGTTGTTTGTCTCAGCCTTGTAAAACCTTGCCTAGGTTTGAGAGACAAACTGGTTCCCGATAAACAAATACCAAGACCTGACAGAATCATAGAATCACAGAATCAACCAGGTTGGAAAACACCTCTGAGATCATCAAGAGAGCCAACCCTTGATCCAACATCGCTGTGGTTACTAGACCATGGCACTAAGTGCCACATCCAGTCTCATCTTAAAAACCTCCAGGGACGGAGAATCCACCACCTCCCTGGGCAGCCCATTCCAGTGCCTGATTACTCTCTCTGTAAAAGGTTTCTTCCTAATATTCAAATTAAACCTCCCCTGGTAGAGCTTAAGACCATGCCCTCTTGTCCTGCTGCTAGTTGCCTGGGAAAATAGACCAACCCCCACCTGGCTACAACCTCCTCTCAGGTAGTTGTAGAGAGTGATGAGGTCTCCCCTGAGCCTCCTCTTCTCCAGGCTGAACAACCCCAGCTCCCTCAGCCTCTCCTCATAGGACTTGTGCTCCAGACCCTTCACCAGCCTTGTTGCTCATCTCTGGACCTGCTCCAACACCTCAATATCCTTCCTGAACTGAGGGGCCCAGAACTGGACACAGTACTCGAGGTGTGGCCTCACCAGCGCTGAGTACAGGGGCAGAATCACTTCCCTAGTCCCGCTGGCCACACTGTTCCTGATCCAGGCCAGGATGCCATTGGCCTTCTGGGCCACCTGGGCACACTGCTGGCTTCTGTTCAGCTTCCTGTCAATCCAAACTCCCAGGGCCCTTTCTGCCTGGCCTCTCTTCAGCCACTGTCCCCATTCTGTAGCACTGAATGGGACTGTTGTGGTCAAAGTGCAGGACCTGGAGTTGGCCTTGTTGAATCTCATCCCATTGGATTCGGCCCACCTATCCAGCCTATCCAGGTCCCTCTGTAGAGCCCTCCCACCCTCCAGCAGATTGACGCTCCCCCCCAAACTTGGTGTCATCTGCAAATTTGCTAATGGTACACTCAATTCCCTCATCCAGAACATCAATAAAGATATTAAACAGAACTGGGCCCAACATTGATCCCTGGGGACACCACTGGTGACCAGCCACCAACTGGATGCAGCTCTGTTCACCAGCACTCTCTGGACCCAGCCCTCCAGCCAGTTCCTAACCCAGCAGAGAGTGCCCCTGTCCAAGCCGTGGGCTGCCAGCTTTTTCAGGAGGATGCTATGGGAGACGGTGTCAAGGGCTTTGCTGAAGTCCAGACAGACCAAATCCACAGCTCTCCCCTCAAGGAGAAGACACAATGGGGAAGATCAAGTGAGGAAAGAGTGAGTCCCTTCTGGCAGACGTGAGCTCTCAGTCTGACCCACTTGTAAGGTGACTTAAGGGTGCTGTGAGCCAGGATTGGTCCTTAGTTAAGGATTTTTGCAGTCCCACACATGCTCACATTTAATATGCTGTTTTCCCTGAGTTTTAGTTTTATCACTTGTGCCAGGCTTAAAAGGTGATTCACTGTTGCATTGTGGCAAGTGCATTTCTGTGCAAATTTGACAGCAGAGTAATAATTCTCCTTTCCTCATATGATCCTAATCTCTGGCAAGAAACTGTAAAAAACTACCTGCAGAAAATAACTGATAAGTGCAAACAATTCAGTGCCATTTTCACAGCAATGTGCTTTCAAGCTATCATTAAGTCTCTGTGAGAAAAACAACCACAAAACTACCAGAACACACTGAACCCCAATTGGAGGTTTTATTGTATCCGTCATTTTCCACTGTACGTATATATACAAAAAACCAAAACAACAAACCTTTTTGGCACACAGAACTGTTGTGTTCAGAAAAGTTAGCCAATATAATGCTTCAAGAAATGTAAATGTACATGTACATATTTCAGATTTCTACACAGTGAACTAGTTTAATTGATCCCACTGAAGTTATCCATATGCACCCAATTTAGAGGTATGTAATGTTGCAACTCTTCTGGAAGTAGTTGAGATTAAGGAGGAACAAGTGGAAAAAGAAAACATCACAAACTCCTAATTCCCACACAAACCCTTAAGGAGAAAGAGAACAGTAAAAACAGATAACTATTTACAGTCTTTGGACAGTGTACTGTCTAAACTGGAAGAGACTAAATTTTAAAGGCCTCCTTTCCAATAGTATAGATGTTTATCTTTGTGAGTATATAAGAAATATCAGTCTAGTCTTTCTAATCCTGCACAGAAGATTACTAGTTAAAAAGTCTGTCCTTCACAGCTCGCAACTGGGCTTGCTCCCTTAGAAAAGACCAATTTCATCAGTGCCAATTTCTTCAGTTTCACACTTTTTTAAACTGAATTCCACTAGGAACCTTTTAATGTCACTCTTCCACAAGGTTATAGAACAATGAAACATGGAAGAACATCCAGTGCTTGGGCAGTGACAGATACCAAGCTGGCCTGTCGCCTACTGAGAAATTGATTTCTTTCCGAAAGGGTACAACTGCCTATGGTAGGTCATTACTCCCCCTCTCTTATCTCTCTCACTGCTTAAGGAATTATGACTTTAGAAGATGGTTCTCCTTAGCCAAAAAGGCAGTACCTGGAATGTAAAGGATATTCATTTATTCAGCATTCTGGTACTTATCTGACACTCCTATTTTGCTCCTATGATAGCCTTAAAATATAAATTACTCACTGTATTCATACAAGGCCTATTATTTTGTGCATGGCTGCAAACCTCATGAGAAAACCATGAATATACATGATACAGCACAGTTAGAATTCCCCCTGGTAACCTACTGGGAATCAGTGCAGCTGGAACTGGACTGATTTTCACCTGTACCTTTATCTTCTGTCAGGTTTCTGCTTCCCCAGCTGGAGGAAGCAAAATACAAGAGGCTTCTCATCCTAAACCTAGAGGAGATGAGGAGCAGTATGTTGTGAATTAAGCTGGAAAGAGTTCTCAGAAGGAAGACTTATCTTTCACCCTTTACGTGCTACTGTGGAAAGACAGGAACAGGAGATGAAATAGAAGCTATGTGAGGAAAGAGATGCAATGGGCAAGGAACTGAGGGTGGGGACTGGTGGACAGCCATTTTAAGACAATTGGTTGGGTGTATCCAATGCATTTCAAGAGACATTACCTTAAGCGTATGAGCAGACAAATGAAATACTCTTCATCCAGGAGGAATTAGAATACAAGAGCAAAATACACTAGAAGTTAGAAAAAATACCTTAGTTATGGAGATTTAATATTATTTTAGTCATTATTTTAAACCAGTCTGTTTATATTTTGGATTATCTCATTTCAAATTCACTGGCAAAATACTTATTTTTCAGTACATGATTAATAAGTGGTATTTCACTGCCACATGTTTGACTCCAGTACTACATGTAATTTCTGGATTTAAACTTCGGTTTCCACAGTCCCTTTGGTTTTGAACTCGCAATGGCCTCTGCCATCATCCTTTACCTCACAAAAGTATTTCAAAGATGTGTTCCCCAAACACTAAACCTACATCATTTTAACCAGTATTCAGCAAGAAACCATTCTGCGGCTTAAGTTTTCAAGCCAATTCTCTTTCAAGTAGTGTGAAAAAGCATTCATAGCATTCTTAGTATTCCCTGCCCTCACAGCCCACACTTTACAATGTTTTCGTTGGAGGCACAAAGAAGAAAACATACAGAATAACCTCGCTGAAAAGAGCCATGGTTTAACACTATAAAATGCTAATTCTGCTTCATCTGCTACAGCATATAAACCCTACTGTATCCAGTCCAGTGGCAGACACTAAAAGTGCTGGCATTTTTATAGTGCTTTCTATATTAAGAAATAAATTAGATGTCAAAAATTGCTACTCCCTTTTGAAACACTGAAAGGATTTTAAATGAGGTGATTTCTTGCAGACCACCTTTTCCGGAAAGCATGCAGTAATTCATGCCTTTTTAAAGATACTTAAAGCTGGGTAAACAAAATCACCTATGACTATTCTTTAATGTCTCCAGAGCTTGAAAACAAATGCAATTTTTCATTGACAAACTGAGTTTTTGAGTGCTGCAGCCGTATCATGTAGCAGTGGAGTATCAAGAGGGACAGCAGTATAAGAGCATGCTGATGGGAAAGCTACTACATATCCCAGAGGCCCTGTTACAACCTACTCATGAATATACAGGGAATCTGCCAAGTCAATTTTCTAGTTATCCCTATCCCAAGGCTCCCAAATATTTTACTCACATGGGAAGGTTCATCTATTAAACCTGTCTCTGGCTGGGATATCCTCGTTTCAGCAGTACCATGTTTTGTTGTATAGGAAACCTCCACCCTTCTAAAGAAACACTCAGCAGGCTGCATGCAGCTTTGCCAGAGGGACTACCTGCACACGAGGCACTCCTGCCAGGAAAAGCCACGGGTGTCAAGGCTCTCACAGCTTCACACTGCAGATGTGACCCAGCTGCCTTGGCAAAGTACTGGAGCACAGAGCTGGCCTCAGCCTTGGGTTGTAACCACAGAGCTCTCTCCTCACCGTCAACAGGATGAGCCAGGTCATTAAATTCCTCTTGATAGATGGACTTTCATGCAGTTTCACCTGGTTTTCTTTCACCCAGAAAGAAAACTATAAATATTTAGGCTTTTAAAAAATAAAGAGGGCCAACTTCCTGAACATGATCCACATGCATTTCTTTTACTGCTACAAGGGAATGCAGAGCAAAGATATTTGAATGCCATCTGGACAAACAACTTCCACCTACATAAACATGTCTCAGCAAGTGCAAGTCCCACAGGCAGAATGCTTGCCACCAGCTTTCAGATTCACATGACCCTTGTCACAAACACTTCAAGGCCTTTAGATTAGGCAACTCTGTTACTGGTACAGCCTTTTGATGCATATTCCCTCATGGCTAGGGAAGAAGGAGCTCATCTAGGTAACTGATTTTTGTCCACGAGACCATGAGACCTCAATTACAGAACTGCTGCCGAGTATCTGTGACACACTGTTGATTTGTATATTTGACAGCCCTTTAACACATCCATCCCATTTCCCAAACAGTAATGTATCTTAAAAGCTGTATTCAAGTTTGGTTTTAACTAGTACATGCTGCTTCTTGCTGGGTCAGGACACGACAGTATGTGAAGGAACAGGGGCACCCCAGACCTGCTGGAAAGACCTGGCACATTCTCAGGCTGATCCTTGGCTCCAGGTGGTGAAATGTGATGTGCCAGTCAGTGTTCTGGTCAGTCACAGCTGTTCCCCTAAAATGGGCAGTAAAACCATGAGGCAGTAAAACCATGAGTGCAGAAGGAAGATGGCTAAGTCCAGCTGCATCATTTGCCTCCTCTATCCATCCAGGTACCACTAATGTCCTTACTGGAGTCAAAAAGAGTCAGTGGAAGTCAGGCTTAGGATGCCTTTCCATTTCTACTGCTCCCCTGCCATCACTTTCCTCCCTCCTAATCCCCCTCTTACCCAATCTCTTCTGCGATATTGTACCAATCCTTCAAACAGGCTTCTCATTTCCTAACTACCCTTCCTGTCCTTTGAGCAGCTCCTCTCCCTCAAAATGGAGTCAGGCTTATTCTTGCTGTGAGGAGCAGGGAGAAGGGGAAATCTCTAAACAGCTTCATCTCCAGCATCACTCTTGTGGTATGCCTCCTGTGTTAGGGAAGAGGCGGGAGAATGTCAGGTAATATGTAGGTGTACTAAACAGCTACAATGGTAACTGCATTATTAAAATCCTCTAATGTAAGACTGCCTAGAGAGAGGAAGGAAAACAGCTAAACTGCCTGCTCAATACTTCTTTGTATAAACAAGACCATGGAAATGTATGCAGTGTACCATGGAGACTGGTTTATGAGAGCCTCCTTACAATCTCTGATGCTCTCTAGAGTTACATTTCCTCTGTTGTTCACTTGCCTCTTTGTTTCTTTGTTCAAGATTAGCTAATCATCCAAAAACAGTAGTTCACACTCAGTCACAATAATGCTTCACCCTTCTACCAAAACCACTAAATTCCTACACCAGTATTTTTCAAGAATCAAAGTCAAGAATAAAGAAGAGGAAGTTGCAGGAAAAAGAACTTCGGCATAACTAAAGGAACGTTTTATTTGTGCTTAAATAGGAAAAAAAAAGGAAGACAAAACCCAACAGAACCAGCATGTGTTTATTTTGTACCATTTTTCCACATGCCAGGTAGTCACAGACCTTTTTTTTCTCCTAACTGATGGCTGTCCAGACTGAATGCCTTTTTTATGTAAACCCTCCTTTCTGCAGGCTTCTCAAAACATGCTCATCATGTAGTCATTTCAGAAGAGCACTATTCTAAAACAGAGTTCAAAGTTTCAGTCCCCACCTACCTGGGGATTCTCAAGCTTTGTCCCTAACTCCATCTCACACCTGACTGCCTCTGCCCCCTAGAGAGTTGCCACTGATGATCAAGACAGTGAGAAGGAGGTTCTTACACCTGAAGATGTTGCTACTGAGCACACTACCAAAATGCTTCAGCATCTGAAGTCAAAGCCACAGATCTGGCAATCCTTACAGCCTACTTAAAGCATACATTTGGAGTGTATGCTGTCCGTGCCTGGTGGCTTTTCTGGATATCTATTCATCCTGTTGTGTGAAAATAAATAGTAATTAAAAAAAAAGGTATGTCCAGAAGTAAACCAGGCTTGGCCTATTGCTACAAAACCTACGGTTCAGGGACTGGAAGACACCTCTGAGACAAGAGTCATGGGTATTGACAACTATAGCAGTATTTGCTCAGGCAAATACTGCTTTCTGAGGAGACAAGTCTTTTCATACACCTGTTGCCTTTACTCTCATTACTTTCATTCTGAAGAGTCTCAGAGTCTCACTGCTTTGATGGTTGAAAACCACCTTCTAATTTCTGTCCTAAGGTTATTCAGTGCCACATTATAGTCCTTTAAATCTTTAGCTTAAATAGCTCTTCCATTTCATCCCTAGTATTTGGTCCTTACTAAGAAAGGATAATCCTACCGCCTTCTCAATGTCCCTCTTTTGTGAGGCTAAGCATTCTAAAATCTTTTGATCTTCCTCCTCCTTGATTTTAACAGCACTTACTTGGATCCACTCCAGCCATAGGTTGAATATGAACAACCAAAATTGCACATGAAGTCTTAGTCATATTTTGTACAGTGGAGTAACTCTTTTTCAAATAAAACATGTAAGTAATACACATGTAAAATAATAGTTTTACAAAGATTATAATATATGCCATGAGTGTCGTCCCTCAGGGGGTGGTATTGGGACCGGCAGTGTTTAATATTGGTGACGGGGACAGTGAGATCCAGTGCACCCTCAGCAAGTTTGCCCATGACACCTGGCTGCGTGGTGTGGTTGACACACTGGAAGGGACTTGGACAGGCTGGAGAAGCAGGCCCGTGTGAACCTCATGAAGTTCAACAATTCCAAGTGCAAGGTCCTGCACCTGGGTCAGGGCAATCCCAAGCAGAAATACAGGCTATATGGAGAATGGACTGAGAGCAGACCTGAGGAGAACGACTTGGGGATGTTGGTTGACGGGAACCTCAACATGACCTGTGCTTGCAGCCCAGAAAGCCAGAACTGGGCACTATCAAAAGCAGTGTGGTCAGCAGGTCATATTGATGCCTAACCTGCTTATAAGGGTGGAGGTTTGAAACAACAGTACTGCTAAGACTCAAAAATGCTAAGAAGGGAAATACTAGGGGCAAGTATTTGTGCACTTACTGTGAAATTTAAAAGTTTTTTATCTGTTTTTATCTTGTCCCTCCTGATATCCTGCAGGAATCAATTATGTCCTCTCAAAAAATTTCTTTCTTTCTTTCACTCATGATAAAATCTGCTGCCCAGTATTCCTGCACATCCCACCCAGCACCAGAACAGTAACTTTTAGCCAGCATCTACATTATGTGTTACATAATGGATTGGATGAGTGGACAGTGGGGTGGATTGAGAACTGGCTGAGTGGCAGATCCTAGGGCATCGCAATCAGTGGCACAGAGTCTAATTGAAGGCCTGTCACTAGTGATGTCCCCCAGGGTTCTATATTGGACCCAGTATTGTTTAACTTGTTCATCAGTGACTTGGACTGGGGGGCAGATGCCTTCTCAGCAAGTTTGCTGATGATGCAAAGCTGGGAGGAGTGGCCGATACCCCAGAGGGCTGTGTAGCCCTTCAAAGGGACCTCGGCAGGTTGGAGAGATGGGCAGAGAAGAACCTTCTGAAACTCATCGAAGGCAAATGCAGGGTCCTGCACCTGGGGAGGAATAACCTCAGGCACCAGTACAGGCTGGGGGTGACCTGCTGGAAAGCAGCTCTGTGGAGAAGGAACTGGGGCGTCCTGGTGGACAAGCTGTCCACGAGCCAGCAGTGTGCCCTTGTGGCCTCCACAATGGAATCCCTGGGTGCATTAGGAAGAGCATTGCCAGCCGGTGGAGGAAGGTGATCCTGCCCCTCTACTCAGCCTTGGTGAGGCCACACCTGGAGTGCTGTGTCTAGTTCTGGGCTCCTCAGGACAAGGGAGACATAAAGTTCCTGGAGCAGGTCCAGCAGAGAGCTATGAAGTTGATCAAGAGACTGAAGCATCTCTTTTAGGCAGAAGGAGTTGGGCCTGTTCAGCCTCGAGAAGCAATAATTAAGAGGGAACTTCATCAATGCATATCAGTATCTAAAGGGGGGGTGCCAAGAGAATGGAGCCAGGCTCTTCTTGGTTGATGCTGAGCAATAGGACAAGAGGCAACAGGCAGAAACTGATGCACAGGAAGTTCCACCTGAACATAAGGAAGAACTTCTTTACTGTGCAGGTGACTGAGCACTGGAAAAGATGCCCAGAGAGGTTGTGAAGTCTCCCTCACTG
Source organism: Chiroxiphia lanceolata (assembly GCF_009829145.1). NCBI lineage: Eukaryota > Metazoa > Chordata > Aves > Passeriformes > Pipridae > Chiroxiphia > Chiroxiphia lanceolata. The sequence continues at coordinate 19,714,515 of NC_045638.1, read as the reverse complement.
GAGATATTCAAGAACTACCTAGATGCAATCCTGTGCAATAAGCTCTAGGATGACCCTGTTTGAGCAGGGAGGTTGGACCAGATGACCCACCGTGGTCCCTTCCACCTTACCCATTCTGTGATTTTGTGAATATAAGAAAAAGATATTCTCCCAGAAATGGCAGAAATACACAGAAATTTCTGTGAACCAACAGATACCATTGTATGATTCACTCAAAAATTTCCACAAATATATATGCCTATATATATATATATATAACTTCTTGGGGATGTTGCTATTGCTGTGATATGGTTTGTGACAAAAGAATGGAGGTACTAAGCCAGGACTTTGGCAGCACACATCCCACATGGCCCTTAACTGAGCAGAATGACCAGCAGGATTGCACAGTGATGGAGAACTCTGAAGAACAGCAGTGACAGCAGCACTGGAGGATTACAAAGACATTATTCTTACAAGTTGTTCCAGGGCTCACACCCATGTTCTATGGCAGAAATATAACCTGGGAGCACCCCTCAGCACAAAAAAGTATGTTGTGAGCTCCAGGTGGAAGGGATCTATCCCTGCATCCAGCAGCTGGGTTGATAGTGGTGTTGATAAATTCATTATCACTGCTGTTGTCAGGTGCATTTGACCTGCTACAAGGCAGTATTTCCTGTATCTTGCCAAGAAGCTGGGTAGAAGGTTAAAATCCTTCTCATAACCAGAGGCCTAACATACACTCAGCTTTCCTGGCTTATGGGGTCTCTTGCTAAATATTTGGCCAACAAGAAGAAGAGATGTAACTGAATGCAGAGGAGATGTGCAACTGTGTGTTTTTGGAAGATCACTGGTTAGATGGCAAAGCCATGCCTCCCAACTTTCTGTTTCTCAGAGGGGAATTGTTTGCAGCAGTTTGCCCAATATCCTGAATAATATAAAAGAACAGGAGCTGAAGAGACTTTTGAAAATTTTGGGCAGTTGTAGAGGCCACCTCTGGAAGAAAAAGGGGAATTTGTCAAGGAAATAGGTCATTGATACATTAGTGTTGCCACTTAAATGGCAAGGGCAGTTGTACTAGGAAATGCTTTGCTAGACAGGAAATATACTTTTGCATAGGGAAAGAGAGAAGAAAAATGGAAAAGGAAAAGTTAAGTATAAAGAACAGAGAAAATCGGCATATTGTAATCTGCAGATTGACCAGAATTATATAAAGGTTTTTGCACATACAGTTAAAAATGCATTTGCTGGATTCAGAAAACAGAAGCATTTGTTCCACAAAATCTGGACATTTTTAAACTTGAGAAGAAGAGAACTAAGTCACAGCAAGGAAGATTTTATCTCCTGCGGGACTGAGTATAGTGGAAACAATCTGCAAGTTGGCTGATTGAAATGGATATTCCAGTGTGGAGTGTTTACTCCATTTTGCAGGGCACTAGAGTACTTGATCTTGTAATCAGAGGTGCAACACATCATCTGTGTTCCTCTGTAGGTTTTAATTATACCACTATACACAGCCCTGTGTTACCGTATGCTCCTCTGAGATTGCTCCAAGAAGCTAAATCCACAAGTCAGATTTTGCATCTCTCGGATGTGATGAACCAAATGTTTCCTGGAACTATTTGGAGATATTTAGGGAGTCCTCAGAGAGTTACTTGATCATTTATTACTCTTGTCAAACAGAATTCTTTCTTTGTCTTAATTCCCACAGGCCAAACAGAAGTGCATTGCCAAACTGATAGTTTTCTGTATGACCACGACACATTAGAGTGCTTTAAGTATACCAGGACTTTGAACTGCTTGCAGCCTTGCTTGAAACCTTTGAATCATGACCTCTTAAGTTTCATGAAGAGAAATGTATGGGCAAGATACCGTAAGAAATAAAAGATAAAATATTTCAATCTCCAGCATAGAGGCCACTTGGGAAAATTTGTCAGTAGGGGCCTAATAGCTACACATCATTGGAAAGGTACATTCTTCTAACCAACAAAGTGTTAGGCCATATGTAGCTAGGAAAAGTAGCTGAAATACACCTGTTGAAATGCACTGCAAAGAGAGATCACACTACTGGAGAGACTCATAAAATAGTGCTTTCAAAAGGACTGTGCACTCAGGGGTCTCCTCCTGTGAGTATCCCTCACAGATAACGTTCCTCTCCGAACTGATTGGTAAGTGACTGCCATGCTCTCTGAGGGGCTCTGCACGTTTCACTTTTGATGAGTGGTAGCATTTCATCCAAAAAATAGGTTCCAGTTCTTCAAGGGAAAATTAGATACTGGGTGCAACCACCTCAGAGACTTCATTTTAACACCTGCACAGTTACAAACCCTGGCAGTATACAGCACCGACTGGTCCTATGGGACATGCAAACACAGACATCAGCTCCAGTCCTGACTTCATGTCTCAGGGCTTAAGACTGCACCACTTGTTCCTTTAAGGAGAAAGGCCATCCTGGCTGCTTCAAGCACTGGAAAAGCATCAAGGAACTCATGAGCAAGCAGCTACCAAGCAGCTACCAAGCATTTAGATTTAATTCATGTAGGATGCCAGTTTGAGGACTGCCAACAATGCAGCTGCAAAAAATTTGTCTATGCAAGCTTTAAAGCAAACCACCTCTTTGTGAAGCAAAAAGGTTGATGCTCTGAGAAGATTACATACAGAAATCTAAAGTGCAAAATAAATGGTGTTTGACAAACACTTCCAACATGTTGGATCCTATAACGTGAACTAGTAAACTAGAGGTAGAGCTTTTTTCTGGTAAGCTCTAACTGAATTTGTGCTTCTACAGGCAGGGAAAGAGGGAAGCACAAAGTACATAAAGCTTTCCCCCCACTCACGCTCCCACAACATGCACACTCCCAGCATGGCTGGTACACAGGCTGGAAAGCTCATGAGCCATTATTAAGCACTAAATTCTAAATATTGTTCACTGAAAAAAAAAGTTAGGAGTTGTTGAGAAACTACATCAGCCTAGAGAAAGTTGAGAACTGCTGAAGAAAATATTTTCCTTTAACAGGATAAAAAACTTCAGAGCTTATGTGCCCATGCTAGCAAGAGAGCTGCTTGCAGCCAGATATGCAGAACAACACTCCCTCGTGTGGTCCCTGAAATAAGAGTTCTTCCTTCCCAAAAAGCTGAATCAGAATCGCCATCAAATAGCAAGCTAAGCCAAACTCTATCAATTTTAGCCAAATGGATATAATCAAAAGAGGGGCATTAAAAAATAATGACAGAAAAGTCTAAACCCTGATAGAGAGACTAACCCATCACAAACTTTTACTAAAACAGATACCACTGAACAGTGTAGCAGGTGCCCATCTTTTTCTTCCCCAGTGAAGGCTTCCAACTTTTTTTTTTACTTTTTCCTTCCAAAAGAATTTTTCTTTTTTCATTTCAGTTGTTATCAGGTGAACAAATAGAAATGTCTGTTTATATCTGTAAATGAGAACAAAAACTATAGTTTGAAAGAGCAGAACTTTCTTCATTTAATTTCATCCTTTTTTTCCCCAAAACAAGCCATCTTTGCTATAGCTATGTATCAGAAATGGGCATTGCTGCAACCTTAATCCCTGTAGCATTTCTCAAGTGTTTTGTCTATTTTTCTTTATTTAAAGAAACAAGGGAGTGTTATTTCCCTTAAGGGAATCTCAAGGAAAACTAATTTGCGTTGAAATATATCTAACTCTCCAATTATTAGAGCCTGTATGAACCTTTCCTTAAATTCTGGTAAAAATTGTTAGGCTTTGCTTCGGCTTAATGGGAAAAGAAAGCAGGAGGGAGAAAGTGAGTCATCACACATGTCCTCATGCTCTGTATCAGTGAAATCACTGAACACTCATTGCATCACAGATGTCCCACGCAGCACCCAGAGCATCTACGATAGTTAAAGATGCATAAACTTGTGTATACCTACATATAAACAAAAAAGAATGACGTTTCCTTTTATTTTACAAAGCTGCATACACACACTCCTCTAATCTGGATCCAGTGAGGTTTATATCTGTATCATCAGCTTTCTTGAAAACTACAGCTTCAATAATGATTAAACAAAACATTTTCAAAACATGATTCCTACATTTCCAGCAAACATGCTGTAAAAGACACGCTTCCTGATGCACAGACCTCAGCTTTTTGGTCAGTTGACATTAATACTTCTCCATTGGTACATGCTGTAATCATGTCTTAACTGTTCCTTTCAGAGTCAATGGAAAACACCATGTACAACCCTGCAGGAAATAAGGAAAATCACCCAGCAGAGCTCTTTTTAATGAATCATTTTTGAAGAATTAATCATTATTCTGCCACAAAGAACAGTCATCGACAACCTTCAGAGGAAAGCAGTGTAATTTTCTAACTCCCAATCACCACTTGCCTCCCTATTCCCATATGTATTAAAAAAATCACATAGCAAACTGTAGCTTTTTTGTTTTAAAAGAACCTCACATACACCCACTAACTTTACAGAAGCAGCTTTAAGAGCAAATCTGATGGCTATAGCATGACTCTGAGACCACAGGCAATATGAAAAAAGCAAGCGACAAAACCAAAGGAGCTAAAAAAAAAAAAAAAAAATTGGCAAAAAAACTTTTTAAGTAGAGGACCCAAAAAAATCATCAGGCTCAGAGTTTGCTCAGGAAGTAGTTTGCTAACTGAAACTTAGTGACCAGGCCAGTCCATGCCTGCTTTCTTTTGGCCATGACTGTGCCTGCCTGGCTCCCACTAGCGGGGCAACTTCTGCCTATCCCAGCCCTGCAGTCCCCATTGCCTACAGCAGGAGGGACCACAGACTTGCAGTGGGGCTGAAGACACCAACTCTTGGTGGGACATGGGTTGGTGATGGAAAAATCCAAACTGATGCAGAGGGACTGTCAAAACATACATGCACTATAGGGTGGTATTTCATGAGCCTGCAACTACAGCTCCAAACAAGCCGGGTATACACAGCCATCGTGGCCCCTCAGCATCAGTTGGCTGAGTTGGCGAGGGCTGCAGTTTCCCTTGGAGGATTCAGTTTTCCAAAATCTGGGCAGCATTGATCCAGGCCAGCATATGACTAACAGTGCAGATGCGAGCCATGGTGGATGCTGTCTCCCTCGCAACACAACAGCAACAGTAAGACCGTCAAGAAACATTTAGTGAAAATAATTTGATCTCTTGTAACCTGCCAAGCAATCAATAACTAAAAAAAAATTATTTTGTTTTGCAGCAACTCATGAGCAGACCTGAATGAACTCTTCCCATGAGAGGGGACAGTGGACACAGGCAGCACTTTGGGATGGGACAATACTGATGCCAGGCTGGGCTACTCTACCTGGGCTCAGCCAGGGCTCACAGCTTGAGCGACTTCAGTAGCAAACCATACAGACACCATTAAACTAAAATCTCACCCTTTCAGATGAAGGCAACAGTAAAGGATGAACCAAAGTTACTGAACCTCAGTGCCACCTTCAGCACACCTGCTCTCCTTCCCTGGTGCCTTTGTTGCCTTCAGCAACCAGCATGCAGCAAACCCCGTGACACCGCAAGAGCCTTGGCAGCCTTGGGATCGGAATACCAGGTACTGCTTGGTAACAGCCAGTCAGCTGGCAGGCAACACACAGGGTGCTTTACACCTCTGTGAGCTGCAACTTGTCAAGCTTCTTTTTTTGTGAATGTTGTTAATCACGCTTTCCTGAGAATTTCAGGATTGATGGCACGTTATGTGACTATGCCTAAAGGAAAATCTGATTGCAAGTTCCTAATTATAGTGTACCAGTCATTTTAGAACAAGTTAATTCCTGATAAGATCTCAAGATATCAAAACCTAGTATTTATGAATATCAGGGAAAAAAAATCTCACATATTTTTCTAGTTTTCTGCCAGAAAACCTTTTCTTGAGTTCAAATATGTAGAAATTGAGCTATTTCTCCTTTGAGAAATATATTATTGATAGTAAAATGAAATGAAAGCTTTTCAACATGTTTCATTTTCTCTTTTGCATGTAAGAAATCATGAAGTATATAAAAATCATTTCAACATAACATATTCATCATATTCAATGGAAAACGAAGTTTTTAAATAATGGAGTCTCATACAGTCTATGAACTATTTCAGCACAATTTCTGTGTCATTTTAAAACACAGATTACATTAATAATAAGAAAAAAATTACTAGGAAAAAAATAAAATTTTAGATATATTAGTAAAAAGTTAGAAATAAGACAGTAGCAACACAATTAATCTGGAAAAAAAATCTTAATTTTTTCTAAAAATTAGTGGGTTTGCATCTTTACTAGCAAGAAATTCTTATTTGCCTTTTTTTTTTTTTGGTCTCCTCGGAAGCTAACCATATTCCTCTTCTCCACTGGGTGGCATTAGGACCTAGAGATGTAGTACTTGATGATTGTATGAAATTGTTACAATGAAGTAAACATCTCGCATACATTATTGATCCAAATTTACAGAGTAAAACCAATTTCCTGAGACAGACGTCAAAGCTAGTCTGCTGATGTGCAAAACTGCCCCTTCTTAGGAATAGTCTCATACTTTCAGAATGAAGATTGCCGTAAAAACGGAAATTTCAGTGTAATTTAATTCATTCTACTGGGTTTGGCAATGTTGAATCATTTACGTCTCTACAAAGAATAATATAAATTCAAAGGGATAGACTAATATAGCAAAAACACATGGTCATTATATGCAAAACAGACAGATATGCAGAAATAAAACCGGATATAAAGTCACAACTTCCAGATCTGAAAGAACATTTGAGTTCTAGCAAAACTCAGGATGTTCAAGCACCTGAGCAGTCCCAGTGAAGTGAGCCACATGCTTACAAGTACAACTCGATGAAGTATGCTGCAGGTGTCAGAAAAAAATGCAAGAGCACGGATGTTACTGTCTGCTGCACATGAACAAGATACCTAGGCTCTGCACTGAATCCCAAAAATCCCACCACAAAATCGTCTCTTTTTCCCAATCCATGTACTATTCTGTACCATGACCATTCTGCCAGTTTCTTTCCAGTAAAACCAAAGTGCAGGGAGCAAGGAAAGAAAGTACAAACTCAGGTTACATCTCCTTTGGTATGAAGTATGTAAGTGGTGTGCACACATATCTGATGGGTTGGGGAATATTTTGGATCATGGTTTAGACAGCAACTCAGCACTAGTAGGAAATACAACAGGAATGGGAAAAATTCTCAACAATCTCCCTTTTCCCCTCCCTTTTACAAAAGCAGGAGGTCAAAAGGAAAAAGATTAATCTAGTTGTTATTCAAGAATCCATATAAATAAATATTTACAGGTAGAGGGTTAGATTACAGGAAAACAAACTAACAAGATTTTCTGATGTTGTTAAGGGTTTTATTTTAATCTGGTTTGATTATAAGTCTTAGACCATGATCCCTGGGTTCCGCTTCTTTGATTATTCTGTCTTTCCCAATACATTTTCTCCACCCCTCTTTTCCAGAAATGCTGTTGTTAATCTCTTAAATAGACTGCCCTTATGTGCACAAACCAGTCCTAGCACACATCAGGCTCACATACACTCAGGACAGCGAACCCTGTACTTCTGGCATATCACAACCACCCTATTGTGAAGTTCAGTTCTCACGTTACCATCACATTTTGCCCCAGGTCTTAACCTAAGCTTGAACATTTTCACAGCTGAAGAATGAGGACAGGAACCTGCCCTGACTGACTCTCCTCTAAGAAAAAAACAAACTAAACCCAAAACCTTCCTATGTCCACCTCGACTCCCTCAAAATAAAAAATGCAAAAACTGTCTCATGTCTTCAGTAATGCCCTCTCCAGGTATGGAGAATAAAACCTTCCCAAGGTGAGGGCTGCTTATGTTGCACAGCACCTTTCTTCTTTTGTACTTATTCCAGAGAAATCCACTCGAAACTGAGAAGCCTGAGCATGCCCAAGCTGGCTCCCACACAACTAAAAGGAGCCGAGCATTCCTGTCCCACCCCTTGGCATGCACAATGGACAGGGCTGCCCACACTCATCCCTATGCATGTGCAAAGGGAAGCTCAAGACACAATGCACAGTGCATTTCCACACTGCTGAATTAATATAAATGTAATTTAGAAAAAGAGAAACCTCTCTGTCCTACAAAGCTGTCTACCCACTACTTCCTTTGCTCTGGTATTCTCTCTATGAGCATGTACACTTCAGGTAAGATCTTGATTAAAGAGCCAAATTTGTCTTTCCCTGAAAGATTTGTATTCAAAATCTCCCAACAGAAACAAGGGTGGAATTCTTTTTTCTTCTTTTGTTTCCTTTCAGCAGCCACATTTAACCCAATTTTGTTGCTTCCAAAGACTTCATGACTTTTGTTTCTATTCATCTCTGGACTAGCTTCTATAAATTGTGGTCTCTGTCCTCTAACAGGAGGTTAGAATAGGTGGAATTAAGTTTTTTCAATACTGATTGTTCCTTTCAATAAAGCAAGTTACAGATTTTATTTATGTCACAAAGGACAAAGTTATTTTTATAATTTGATTGTTATTCAGAAGCGACCAGAAGAGTACAAGAACTACTATTATTGCCAAATACAGTTTATCCACTTAATATTTTCAACAGTTCATATAACACTCCTACCTAAATTTACCATCTTCCCAGTTTTGCTACTTTAACTGTTTGTCCAGTGTTATCCTAACCCAACTTTCTCAAGTGATCCAAGTTATGAAAAAAAGAGAGAGAAAGGGAGAAAAAAAAAAAAAAAGAAAGAAAATCTAATACCATACACTTTTTGCAGACCATTTTAAAAAATGTTTATTTCACAAATTTGGAAGAAAAGGACTAGTGGGAAAATGAAAACAGCAATCATATAAGCCAAATCTGTCACCAACAGAAGAACCTCTTCCACTCGAATTAGTTTGGGATCAGGCCTTACGAAGGTACTTTCTGTAAGTTCATCTCCATTTATGCATTTGGGCATTGGTTTGGCCAACATATACATCTTCCTGCTCCTTACCATATCAACCACATCAAAGAAGCAATGTCAACTGAAGAACTTGGCCATACTGCATAGTAAAGGCAGAGAAGGTTTCTGCTCCTTGTTTTTCACTCCCAAGAGCTTGGGCTAGAGCCCTGCTGTGGGGCTGAGCTGTTGGGAGCCAGAGCTCTTTGAGACATACCACGGATGCCAGAACTGCATTTCTGGTCAAACCGAAGCAAACTATGCTACCCACCATCCTTGCAAAGATGTTGCTCATTATTTTAATGACTATACAGAATGCGCAATTTTCAGCTCCATGTGCCACATCATGTATGAGTTAGCAAGTAGAAAAAAAAGTCTCGCTACAACAGCTAAACCGACTAACTCACGTGCAGTTGCAGCTGCACTGCTGCGTCCAAGAAACATCTCGTCATATTTGAAAAAGGATGAGATTAAGATGCACTCAGGCCAGTAGTTCTGAGTTGCCTTTTTCCTCACATCAGGGATTTGCAATAATCCTACACATCTCTCAGGTGTCTGGATATGTGGACCATGCACACATCAGAGAATGTGCAGGGCTATTAATTGCTATATCATCTATGCAAAGTATAATGTCAACAGAGGACTTAATGGAGTCTTTGATTCTTTCACTTGACAGTTTATGGCAAATTCTGTCATGAATTTTTGGGGGATTTAAAAAGTACAGCAGATGTATCCCACTTTACAGTAGAATTCACCAACTAAATCTAGCCATTGGAGACCTACACACACTTCCTCTTTCTAGAACAACACATTGTCATCTTCTCTACTTGCCTCTGTATAAACCCTTGTGCCCAGCTGTACATAAACATTAAGAGTCACTGAAGACACAGGTGGAAAATCCTGACACCCATGATCACCTATAGCTGAGCTACTCCAAGACGTTGCTACCTACCAAAGCCATGAAATCGCTTTACCTGGGAAGTAACAAAAAGGTTAGGCAATCTATTTCAGTTCTTCACTGTCCTCATTATCAGAGAAATATTGATGTTTACATGTCTCCCTTTCATTCTATTTTGCGGAGTCTTATTTCCTGTGGATGCAGAGAATTATATTGCCTCTTTGCCTGTGGTTATATTAAAAAAATTTGGAGCGTCTCTCTCACATCTTTTCTGTAAATTAAATAATCCCACTCCTTTCAGACTTTTTTGATATATAGCAGTCTGTAAACTTCTGGTAGATCAGAACTACTACTACAAGATGGTCCACATGTTTCTTGATGAGGGATGGCCAAAAATGGACATGATACTTTTTTGCTAAAGCTTCAGCAGAGCTAAGTAGTGTAGGCAGGTTACTTTGCAAGCCTTGTATACAGCAGTCCTGTTTATGCTCACTGTTATAGTGTTTGCTTCCCTTACAATACATGCCACTCTGAACCACAGATTAAATGCAAGGCAACAATAATCACTGCATCTTCCTATGCAGACCTGTTGCCTAACAAACAATTCATCTGCTAACAAGGGCATGTGCCCTTGATACCTCATAAATAAGCACAGCATTTTGCACTTGACTTGTATCTTATTTCAGACCTAGATGACCAAAACAAGTAAATTTTAATCCCATTATTCAATGTTTGCAGAACAATTCCTCACTCAGTTTGGCATCAGCTGCATAGTGAATAAACTTAGTCTCTACTCCACTTTTTAAGTCACTAATGAAAAACGTTAACTCATTTTGGACCATGACGGATGTCTGGCTCAGTATATAGGACTGATGTCTTTCTCAGTATATAATTCCCATTATGCCTGCACATACAGTTTATTATGGTTATGGAGATAGAGCACACAAATCCCTCACAATTCGTAGGATTTTCAAGACTGTTGAAATAAAGATCAGGTCTATTACATTTCCCTTTCTTGAAAATGAGCTCTTTTCAAAGAAAAGCACTAGGTTATTTTCCATTTTTTTAATTAGTCTTTCCTTCAACACATGTTCAAAGCCCTCAGGGCACAGAGAAACTCAGTTAATCAATGTGTATTGCCTAGACCACATTTTTCTACCTGTTCTCAAATTTGAGTACTAAATTTCTAGCCGTGTGTTTCTTTAGGGGCAGTCACCAATTTGACTGACTTGATATGCACTAAAAATCTTTTTTGCCAGATCTATGGTTTCATTCACTTTAAAAACATGGCAATAATGAGGGAAACACACTCTGAATCACTCACTTCAGCTGTTATCTTGGTTGTGCTGTTTTCCACTTCCAAGCTTCAGTTCCATGAGTTCTCTTTCTTTCAGTGGACATGACTGAAGGTTGAAGCATAATTTTCATTTGATCCTTTTGGTTCTCTGCTCTACCATCTCTGCAGAGCAAGTGCAATCCCTTATTTTCTAAATAGTTGAAGAACTTCTGCTGTTGGCAAATTTCTTTTATGGTAACTAAGCAGGGTTCCCGGTTTTTTTTACTATCAGTCTGTTTTTCTGACTTTTAGACATTTTTTTATTGATGTTTCTGTTCTTTGGGGGAAAACACACTGCTTGCTTCTAATCACCTCAAAAAGTTCTTTGTTTGACTAGGCTAAGTAGGCTGCTCTGCAAGCATCTCTCCTGCTTGAAATACCACTTCTAGTTCCTCTGTAATATTATCACTATTCACCAAACCACACATAAAACAGTATTACAGGTTCATTGGTTATCTGTGCCTTTTACATCTAGGAATATCTAAAGATCACTTGTTACTACTTACATACCTGCTGTGGTCACAAGAGCCAGCAGTCTGGTAATGCCAACTTTATGGCACAGGGACTGAAGGAGTGAAGCTTCATGGGCTCACCTCCATGAAGCTGTGCAAGCCCAAGAGTCCTTTTTGCTATGCCACTTACTGGCTTTTCTGCCCTACCTTTCAGACAATACACTGACATTTTTCCTTCAAGGTCTTTCTGCCTCTTGCTCTGCTCAAATGCAGTCAAAATGAGACATCAGTCCACCACCAATGCCAAAAGCAAAGAAATTACTATTAGTACCCATTCTTTTACCCTCAGAATGTGTTTTTTCCCTAGGTAAGATAAATTAAAGAAGCAGAATCTCGAGCAAAGGCCTAAGCAGTGTTTCTGTGACCTTGTCTTTATATCAACCCTTTTATCTCCAGCCATCAAGAAAAACTCCCATCGCCTTCACCCAGCACCCACACCAGTCAGGACACCACAAGGGAACAGCAACATCAATCTGTCCACAAAGTCATCGAGTATACTCTGTGACAACGGTCACATCAGTTTCCTCTTCTTTGCTGCTTAGAGTGTGACCCCTCCAAAGGATGAGTCCTACCAGATACACACCAAGTTCTGCACTCCACCCAAAAGGATCCCAGCACAGGGAAGGCTTTGAAAGACAGATCTATTAAAAGCAAATTGCATCAAACACACTCTAAAGGATTCCCCCCAACAGCTGCCATAGGAGCAAAGTGTTCATGGGACAGAAAACAAACAGAAAGTCACATTAAACACTAGCAAAAATTACATAAAAAATATCAGAGGCTGAGATTATGGGTTTACAAAGCAGTAACCCAGAGGATGACAACAGCTGCCCCTCAGCATCAGGATCCTTTGTCAATAATACACATTTTAGGATACTTTTATTTAAAAGTAAAGTACAGTTTTCAAGGATTCAAGCATTATAAGGGATGAGTTTGCAACTGATTTTTTTAAGAATCATCTTTCTCACGCTTTTTTGTTGAACTGATGTAGCGTTTCAGTAGCCTGTTACAGTACTTTTAGAAATTATCCACAAGTAATGATTTTCAAGAAATAAAGGACTCTAGTCTTGCCTTTATATCATCTTGTCATTTTGTGAAATAGATATTAAAACATGGAATACCCCAGGTATCCGTGATTCTTCAGCATGAAATGACCCTTTTGTGAGGCTTTTACTTTTTACAGTATCTCTATTTCAAAAAAATGCTCATTTCCTACTCAGAGGCCAGTTCTTATCATTTTATAAAGATGGATTTTGCAGCTTTTTCAAAGCAAGACTTTCCTCTTTGCACTTTTCTAAATTAGGCTAGTACTGCTAGATGTTATCTGCAGGATACATACAGAACACTTCCCTATCGCACTTTTTGACCTGCATCATTAAAAGTTTTCCCCTTAAACACCCAATAGTTACTCTCTATATTCTATACACATATTCATGCTTTACTACTTTCATTTCTGTACTATGTAGTTGTCCTTAGAAGTTGTCAATAACCAAAAAAGACTTTTAGGCAGTCCAGACAGAACAAGTGAAATATTTCAGAGATCAGCAGCACCAGAACCTGAAGTGTGAACAAATACAGGCCTGTGGATTATGCTGAGGATACAGTGCTACACCTTCTCAGGACACTAGGTCTCCTACAGCTACATTTGCCCACAGATAAAATCATTTGCAAAAGTCTTTCGCTCATCTGACAGGAAACAGTAGTTCCACATCTACCCTAAGCCGCAAAACAAGACCTTGAGGTTTCATGTCAGATTGCAGACCAGAGGCCTTCCACCAAACATGACTGGCCATTGGGGCCACTATATGCAATAAATGCCACCAATGCTGCTTTAGCCAGGAGTTATCTGGTCCATAGAGCTTGTTGAGGAGAACACTCCTGTCAACTCTTCCTATTCATGTGCAAGTAACAGAAAAAAGCCAGCCTGCGATAAGGCTAAAGGGCAGATATGATGCTTGCAGACACAGTATGTTCCCTCAAACATGGCATTTGATTCTTGCAACAATGGGGTAAGAGCTATGACAGCTATCTGAAGAGGTGTTTCTTCCCAGCAAAACAGGCCACTTGCAAGCTGAGCCTTACAGGCACAGTCAATCAACGAAATGAAACCAGGACCCTCACACCAGGGAGAAAGTAGTATTACAGCAAGAACTAAAGACGCTTGGTACATATCTCACAATCAAAAATTATTTATTGAGGCAATAAACTCATAAGCAATTTATCCTTTGATATTTGGCTCATAATTCCCCTTGGAATCATACGTACTACGGAAACTATGATGGATAATCTGGCAAAAAAGTGCATCTGTTTCTTACACAATGTTTCCAGCATGGAACCAAGCTTGAACTTAACAGATGGGTTCTTCTAGTATTGGATCATTTTGTGGATAATTCTTTTCCCAAATGATCTCAAATGCTTTTATATTTTCCAAGACCAAAGGAGTGTTTACATTCAAGCTTCCTCACTGTCTCTTCTTGATGGCATCCCATATTGTAGAAAGCTGCCAGATTTTAAAATGTGACAAATACTGTATGAGAAAATGTTTCCATTGGTTTCAGAAACTCAAGGAGTGTCAAGGTAGCTCACCTGTAAACATGAGGAATAATTAGAAAGCTGCTACAAAGAGTACAGTTTCAGCAGTAACTTTGTCATCAGAACTCAAGAGTTAAAATTAGAACCAGAGGTTTTTCAGATAAACTTCTGGGAGGTAACATGGTAAAGTGGTGAGCTATTGACTCCCTTGAAGGCAGGGAGGCCCTGCCGAGAGACCTTGATAAATTAGAGGACTGGGCAATCATCAACCATATGAAGTTCAACACGGATTCTTTACCTGGTATGGGGTAACCCCAGATGTATGGACAGACTTTCCAGATCTGGAAAGCAGTGCCATGGAAAGGGACCTGGGGATCCTGGTAAACAGCAAGTTGAATACGAGTCAGCAGTGCCCTGGCAGCCAGGAGGGCCAACCATGTCCCGGGGGGCATGAGGTAAAGTATCGTCAGCCGGACAAGGGAAGGGATTGTCCTGCTCTGCTCTGTGCTGGTGAGGCCTCACCTTGAATACTGTGAGGTTTGGGAGATCTCATTGCAGTCTGCAGCTTCCTCGTGAGCGAAAGAGGGAAGGCAGGCACTGAACTCTTCTCCATGGTGACCACTGACAGGACCCAAGGGAATGGCCAGAAATTGTGTCAGGGGAGGTTTAGGTTGGATATTAGAAAAAGGTTCTTCACCCAGAGGGTGGTTGAATACCAGAACAGGCTCCTCAGAGAAGCAGCCACAGCACAAGCCTGACAGAGTTCAAGAAGTGTTTGAGTGATACTCTCAGGCCCATGGTGTGACTCTTGGGGATGGTCCTGTGCCGGGCTAAGGGTTAAACTCCCTGTGGGTCCCTTCCAACTCAGCATATTCTGGGATTTTGTCTTCAATTATTTTCTGCAGTTATTATATGATAAATGTGTGCTTTCAAGTCTCATGAATAATTTCTGTGAAAAGAGGATGAGTCTGTCTGGAAAATCTCCAAGTGTGTCCCTCTCATAGCCTTCCAGTGTCTCAATTTAACAAAACACCCACACAGATACACAGAAGATCTACTTCCATACTAACAAGTAAAAGTACTTACCAGCAATCTAAAAGAGACTTCCTTAATGTATCGAGGAGACCTAAACACAATTACCATTAATTTAATATTTGGTAATTTTCTTGCCAGCATCCTGCCATCACTAACATCAATATCTGTTTAATGACACACAACTACTTCTTGTAAGCAACCGAACTAAAGTACACCACAATGAAAGAGCTGCTCTTAAACCAGTCAACTTTCTGGTTCTGAAAAGTTCAAGGACAGGACGTGATATCCCTTTTTCTGTCATTTCCTAAGAAGATTCAAAGCAGAGAAAGCTCCCAGTGTGTCCCCAAAGACAGGGTGTTATCTTAGCATTCATTCTTCTTTCATTCTGTGATCATTTAATGTTGTTTCTAGCAGAGCTGAAACACCACTGCCAAACACCAAGATTGACTTAGGGTCTAAACTTTCCCTTGAGAAGGGCAAAATATGTTGTTGCCTTGCCTTTGCACCAGCTTCCTATGGGGCCCAGCCTGAAGTAAAAGCCCTCAGAGTGGGATCCCTAAAAATCCACAAAAGCAATGTTGTACACAACAGACATCTGCAGAAAGATCAGCATCTCTCTGGAGCTGCACGAAGAAGACTCACAGCACCAGGCTGAAATCCAAAGGCCAAACTGACCCTGCCAGAGGTGAAATGGATTATTAGTACTAATCCTGCCCAGACTGTGGGATTGGCTTTGTTTATATTCTCTTGAAGAAAAGTGACTGTCCTGTACATATTCCAAAAGAAAGGAACACACATCATTTATTTTTGCCACTTTTTGGAAAAGTTTGTTTTATTATCCCAAAGCAAGGGGTCTAGCTTACAGTTTCAAAATCAAGGAGAAAGGTTTAAGCAACACCAAAGATTAAAGGGGGAAAACCCAAATCCACCCAGTCTCCTGTGATCCCTTTCCAATGCGTTAACTCCTCTCCTGCCAGAAGCCCTGAAGCTTCCTTGGACATAGCTGCAGCGAAAAACACCGGACACAGGATGATAGTATTTCCCTTTATAAAAATCTAGGACTACAGAATAAATTCCTTCATGGGAAAAGCACGCTGGTAGCACAAATCATGTTGTGGCCAGAAGCCACTGTGGCAGGTGACAGCAGGTGACAGCAGGTGACAGGCTGCTGAGCAAGTGACAGCCAAAACAAGAAAGCCGTCACAGGTCTGTAATTAGGTCTTCAATATTCAAGAAAATGTCACGGCTAGTGTCTGCACAGATCTTCTCATTTTAACCAGTGCACAGTCAGTTATGACAACAAAAGGTACAAAACATTTCTGAATTAAAGAATAAAAAAGAATCATCCCTTGCTTGAAGGGAAAGCACAACTGTGATCATTTCCCTGACTTTAAGGCATCTAACGACAGTTCCTGAAATGGAAATGTCTTCTTAGACCAGTTTATAAGTCAACCAGAGCCCTTCTTGAGCAAGGACAGGAAAGCATGGAGTCTTCCCAGCAGATTTCATGCATTTGGTCTCCTTCACTTCCACCCTCTTCTGAAACTCTAGTACTGGGAACAATCAAATGTGAAATACATGTTATTTACATAAAATATTACTGGAATATGAATCTAGATGAAAAAGCAAAAAAACCCCATTCATTTGAATTAATTGCCATTTTTAAGAAGTCCTCAATGGAGACTGCCAAGGTAGGATTCAACCTCACAAATCCAAGTTGCTCATCTAGAGGCTTTTTATAGGCAAAGGCAGCACTTCCAAGCACATCCTTAGGCACATGAAGCACCACTGGACTGACTGCAAAGAGATCCCATGGGGGATAACGCTCATGTAGACATTTACATTGAAAACATCTAGAGTTGGACTGCACAAATCTCTACTCTCCTAGATCAAGAGAAAGGGAAAAAAGAAGGGTTTGGGATGACAGAAGTAGTAGATGATGATGCTACAGAGCAAGCCCTGGGGATGAGCTGCTTTTAGAGGGACAGATTGATATGGCTGTTCCCACAATGAAGCCAGTACACCCAGCTAAAACCAGAGCATCAGACACACCACCATGGGGGCTGTCTCCAGCCCGTGACATTACAGTAGAACTGATTTGGCTTGACAGTGCTGAGATTAGCACTTTATTCCGACCAAGAGCCCAAGTATTGGCTATCCTCTCCCATGTGGCAGAGCACTTTACCCTCTTCCATGGAAACCGAAGATTTTGTTCCATCTCCAAGCAGGTTACTTTGAAAACACCTCCCTACAGCCTTATCTTAGAGACACAGGCCAGTGAGGAGAAAAGGTTCAGCTGAGGACACCATCAAAAGCTTTGATTTTTAGTGATTCAGGGATTCAGGCGTGACATTTCCTACTCCCAGTTCCATTTCGTCCCTTTCAAATAAAGGACTGGATTCAATCACTGGTTTATTTTCACAGGCATTTAATCATAACAAAAAGTAAACAGAAAAATCTGGCAATGAGACAAGCTCTGCAGCCTGCCTTCTTCCTTAACACTGCTACAACTCATTACAGAGCAGTTCAGTCCAGCTGTGAAAATGCCAGTACCTATCTTGATACAATACAGAAACCTGTGATGTATTCCCAGCTCTCTGGACAGCAATGAGAGCTATTCAAAATATAAGCCAAGCACAAAACACGTTCTTACAAGTAGCTACAGGAAAATATTAGCAGATGCCATTAAAAAAAAAAAGTTCTTATCACCTTTCTCCTACTAAAGGTCTTAGAATTACCCTATTACCTAACTCTGAATACAGTGTTTTAAAACACAGTGTTACTGCTTATCTATTGCACAGGTCCAAACACTTGTTTATTCTAAAAAGGGCCTGAGAAGCCAAACAAATCAACAGCTTTAAGTTTCTGTTGGACTCTAGAAAGGACCTGAAGTTCAGAACAAACAGGGTTCTTCACAATAGGGAAAAAAAGAGAAGGCAGAATAATAAAATGCAGTATCAGCATCTCCCTGGGAGGATAAGAGTTTTTGCATCATGTTCTTTCTAGCTCCTAAATTCAAGCTGTGTATTTTGCATAATAAATTTAGCATGGTCATTCTTCTTAACTTAGGCAGGGAACTCAGTTCAATCAAATGACTACTCGTTATTGTCATTGACCAAAACCCTGATAACACAAAAGAACCCAAAAATAATATTTTAATGATATTTTAGGAATTCCTAACATCTCCTCTAGGAGAGGACCAGAGATGGGGAGATGATTTAAGAGCATATTATCTAATGAAATTAAAATTAAGGAGTATCTGTGAAATGGAATTGAAGTCCAAAGTACAAAACGCAAGAGACAAAACAAACACTGTATATCCATGATACTGAATTTTGGAAGGCAGATGAAATTTTCCCCATTGTCTTTTCCTGAGCTGTCCTTGGGGAAGCACCTGAAGCCATTGTACGAGGAGTCCTCAATGCTGAGGCTGGCAAAGGAAATAGTACATTAATAAATACTGACCCAAACCAGCTCCATCATCTGTGCCACACACCCAGGCAGACCCTTCCAACAGGCCACTGACGGAGAAATCACAAGCACATTACGCACTTTGAGCCTTTGCTCTCTGCTGTCCTTCTTTTCACCTTCCTTATGGCAATGCAGGCAAGAGTAAGGAGAGGCTGAACCTCGCATCGATATGTACATCACTTGTGACGTAGGCATGCAGCTTCGCCTTTGGCTCTGCCCTGCTTCAGTAGCACAATCAAACATCAGATATTGGTACCTTTTTTCATTGGTGAGGTAGCTTTATTTAGGATTAACCAGTCCTTAATAAAAAAATAATCACCATGTACTTCTGGAGATGTGAATTAAATGTGATTAAATGCCACTGGGAATAAAAAATGAGGCTGTTATTGGAAGGAGAGCTGCACACAGCTACTGGGTGAAATCATGAGGATGTAAGGCATAAAACCAAGCTGCTGGTGACAGCAGTTTTCAGCATATCCTCTGTAGAGTTGTTAAAGATGTTCAAATCACAGAGTTAAATCAGCTCCAAAATATGACACTTTTTTTTTCTGCAAATATTTCCATTAAATATTTTCCTGTTCACCATCCAGTTCTCCATCTGCTTGGCAAAAGAGGTTGCTGTGAATCTCACTGAGTAGTCACAACTAACCTTTCCTTTCTAGCTCCCCTCTCCTCAAAATTTGTCCTATGCAGTAAGTGATTATTTGGCTTTATGCTGATTGAAAAGGCCTGTACTTAAATCTTCAGGACTCCTAAAAGAGTCTAAGATTTCAGGAAGGAACTAAGGTCAGCCTGTCCTCGATGGAGAGTGGCCTCTTCAGGATGGTAGCACCAAAGGATAAAAACTCTGATATCTACAGTAACAAACCTCTTCCCCCCCTCAAGAGCTTAAGTAAATAAGTAAATAAAATAGAACCTGAGCAGCGTTAAACAAATACTAAATGAGAAGACAGTACCCATTCTGTAAGACACAGATCAGTGTACTGTTTGCAGTATGAACAGCTTTTCATTCAGCTCTCTAATGAAAAAACACACTTCTCATGTTGCAGATCCTAAATATCTATCACTTCCAAGCAAGCCTTCTTGGTTTCAGTCACTACTCAAGGATCAAAAAAATTTCTGTTATTGGTGTGTTACACTGTTGTTACCAAGAATGAATGTCCTCCGGTCCCTTCTCTATCCAGACAGTGAAAACTTCTATCTTTTTATACATTTCTTTAGCCAGCAAAGCTTATCTGGATGTTCCCTGTTTTTCCTCTACCTTTCACTTTCTACAAATTAAGGAAGATTAGAAACATTTCAACTGTACTGGAAGATTTTCATTATTTTTCTTTAATACAAAAGAGTCATTACAAGAGATAATTGTAATCTATGAGAAGAAATGTAAATCTAAGACTCTTCAGCATTCTAATGAAAATGGAAGCCCAAAGGCGTTATGTTAATGCTTCTAAAACTGGTTCCTTCTCTTTTAGGGAAGAAAATCCACGAGCAATCACAGCATTTTATAGTTACTACAGAATTAAACAAAAGGGCCATCGCTAGCCTGCATTACCACAGCAACAGCAAGAGCATATTTTTTTTCACTTTTAATAAGCATTATTACAGCATACAAGGTGGATTCAGACCTCTTCCTCAAAGCATTCAATATCTGGCAAGTGTACATTTCATAAATTCCTAACAGTGTAATATGCATTGGGTACATATATCTCACAACATACAGAAATACTTCAGATACTGACCAAGAAGAGGTAACCCCCTTAAAATCTTCTATGCTGCTGCTGCTCAGTGGAGTTGAAGACAACTTTTCCTCATTATTTTTGCCACAGCAAGTTCTGAACACCTGCTGGAGTGACCACATCCTTGACACTGTGTCCCCGTGGGTTTATTGCAGGAGGGTGATACTGCAGGTTGGGGGGTCCACGTGAAGCACCTCAATCCTGCCTCAACAGGAGACTAGGGGTTTTTGCTCAAGACGAAATTCACCCAATTTCCATGGACTCTCCATGGACTTCACTTTCCATGGACTGTATTTCAACTTACTTTGGCAATTCCTGCAGTGCTGTGAAGTGCCCCATGTGGCACTCTCCAGACAGCCTGCCCTGGCTTTTCTTCTGCCAACTACAGAATAACATTAACTCCTCAGAACCCACAAGGAAAATTCAAAACTTCATCAAAATATAAAAATGGGAGCTGCAAAGCCTAGATAGGCCCTTCAGGTGAATATCTACGACTTGGAAGTATTTTTTTATTGAAGACTGCAGTGTATATATGTCACAGTACTGCACTAAAATAATTTGTAAGACTGATGCAGCCCACCTAACTATGTGGTTGCCCAAGATCTCCAGGACTTTAAACTTCTGCTCTACTCAGCAGGGCAGATGATGATCAGAGAAGTGCTGGTGACCACGGTCCTGCCAACTCCAAAAAACCAGGCAGCTGCTCCCCATGAGTTTGCACCATTTCCCTCTTTGACAATGAAATCTGCTTCTGAGAGACCCCTTTTAAATAGATACCCAGCTCTGGGGAGTGCAAAAGACAAAAGGGATGAAACTAAGAAAGAGCTGTAGAGTGACAGAGTTTTCTTACGACAGATTTTGCTGCTGGAAGCCTGTTTCCATTTCCACCCACGTACACCAGTATCTCTGCTTCCTTGGGCAGCAACACATACAGCTCTGAGCCACGAATATGAAGAGACACACCACATCATACTGACCTCCTTTATTGGTTCTGCTGATTAAAAGCTTCAAGTGAGAAGCTTTGCATAATTTTATCTTTTAATTGTCAGGATAAAACTGACAGTTTAATCAGCAAGAAGTCTCTTAAATTCGCAGGGAAATTCTCAGTAAAGGGTTTGTCTGTCATTTACTTTTAGTCTAGTAGGTGCTTCACAGCTCTGATCCTATAAACAGGTAGGTAAGTGTGTGTTTGTGATCCTAATTTTCCCCTTCAAAGGGACTGCTTTCATGCACACATGTTTATCTGAAGTTTACAGCACATATATTCCCATACAGCTGGTTTTATTCCAGAGGATTTCAAGAATTAAATTAGAATCAGCAAATTTCTACAATGCCCAGCCTAAATTCGTGACATTCAGTCCTTTATTTCTACAAACATAAACAGATCACAAAGTTCAGTACTTTAAGAGTTGACAAAATATAACAGCTAGCTTAAATACACATGCACATGCATGCACATGCACATACAGATCAAAATATACAAGTCCTGAGCTTACCAGATGGGACATAAGCTGCAGAACCCCAGTGGATCAGTGATGACAACAGCAAGATGAAGGAGGAGTAGTGCTGAGATTCTCTGCCAGACAAGTGTGACAAGGACAGTGTGACTGGGGACAGGGAGGTTCTGTGTGACCATGAGAGGATGTGCAGGCAGTAGCTTGGCTCCAGCCCTGGTACACAGAGCCACCAGGAGACCCAGCTGAGCAAACTCCAGTCATGATGTGCAAGGCAGAGGTAGTAACGATGCTGAGTACAACATGCCAGGAGGTAACTTACTGCTCTCCAACCAAAACTCCTGCAAACACTTAGAGCATCACCATACCTGGCAGTGCAGGAAGGACAGAAACTGTGGGACTCAGAACTGCTTGTAAACTCATGTCACTGAGCACACGAGCTGCCCACCACAACCCTGCTGAATGCCACGCTGCCAAACACCACAGCAGCAGTGGTGGCTAATGAGAGTGCTTATGTGAGGCCCTCTGATGTGGATGTACCATTACACTACAAGTAAAAAACTAAAAAAAAGAACATGCTATCACCCAAATCCACCTTCCTGCTCCCCCCAATAACATTTGCAACTGAATTTTTCCCACTCAACTTTGTAGTTGTTTGTCAAGAAGATGGTAAGACCAAAAGGCATGAGCTATGCATATTTATGTCAAAGAGGCTCAGCAATCCACTGGACAAAACAAAGGCACCTTTCACTAGTATGAGGTTTAAAAAAAAAAGTTATATGCATCTCAATACTTTTCACTAGAATTTGAGGACAAAATAAGACAACACCATGCATGAGGCCAGTATGAAACTCCTTTCTAAAAACTAAAAGCAAAAGCTTCAACTCTGCAGATGATTCCACAAAAGCAGAAGCACTGTCTAATGAAAAATACTTTGCAAGTAATTCACCTTGTTCTGCTTCATGTCCCTCTAAGAAAATACAGTTCTTGTTGACAAGACCTTTTTTTTACAGTTGTGTTGTTTTTCTGGGAGGAACGACTCTTTAAGAAGCTTACATTTCTTCTAAGTCTTGAACTCGGGTGTCATTTGCTTTGCTCACTCCTCACCCCTGCTCTTCTTTTTCCACCTCCCACCAAACAGATAACCTATCAGTACTTAAACAGGAAAGCAAAGAGGAGTGGGAATGTCTTTGTAATCGAGGTCTTTTGTAAATGTATTTATTTTTTTCCCAGCATGTTTATTTTTAACTGCTTTAAACACTCAGCAAAATCATGTAATTGCTCCCAGCCCCAGCATGGCCACAGAGGCACCTTGCAGGACAGCAAGGCTGTGCTGGCAGAGTGTGATGCTGCAGCAGAGCAGAGTGTTCACAGGGCAGAGTGCTCACAGGGCTTGCTCAGGGTGGAACAGCATCTCCCACACCCACTGCTGCCAACAGCAAAAGCTGTGTCTGCATGTGGGACAGTGGCAGATGCAGCATCCTCTGCATGGAAATGCCTGAAGAGGGAGGTCCATCGTTCACCCCACCAAGATGGATTTTGTGGTCAGCGACATTTCCAGCTGAAGGGTTGGTGTTGAGGGCAGAAGGACACCAGAGCTGCAGCAGCTTCTGCTGGAGGTGTCAACTGTACTTTTTTAATTTGGGTCCCAAGCAGATACTGGGAGATTCTCCTATCCCCACCATGCTCCACTGTTCTCCCCTTCTCTGTCACACAAGCTTTTTGCCATCTCAGAGGTTAGCACCTTTTTAATAAACTAGGACGATTGGGCTTTCATAGTGGCATTTACAGGAGTCAAAACAAAAAATATGCAAGCTATAAACAGAAAGAAAAAAGGGGAGAGACACTTTCTCCAAGAGCACACTGAGTCAGCCCACTGCAAGTTGTCTCTCCTGTTAAAAACTGAGCTGTGCCTCTGTTTTTCATCCCACTTAAACTTGTCACTGCCTTGCTTTCTAGCTTTCTAGGATCACACTGGATATGGTCACTGATGCACTCTAAAGGATTTTTGCGGGCATCCTACTATTAATAGAGCAATTTGCTTCCCCCACAGAATGTATCTACTTGAATGCCCCTCAGCAGTGAGGTGCCCTGGGACGGAGCACACAGCACCTCAGTGCTCTGCGACTGCCAGAACTACCTTCCTCAAACTAACCAGGTCACAGCTCATCCCTGCTGCCATTGCTACATCCCAGTCCACAGACAGGAAGGAAAAAAAACCCACAAGAAATCTTGCAGGGAAAGCTAGAAACTGGCATCTCTATGAGAACTGGGCTGCAGTCTCTCAAACAAGAATAGTTGCATTCACACCACATGGAAAAGAAAAACAATCCAAAGTAAAACCTTCAAAAGACAAGTTGCATTAGCCCCAAAAGCACAGTCTTTATAAGTGGAAAAGCTCAGAAAAATATAATTTTTCTTTAAAAATGCCTCCTTTTTCTCAAGAACGTTTCCCAATGCCCTTCAGCATTTGGCAGAAGGTTCTTGATAACAATGAGGGTCCCTGACATCACGTTCTCCTCCAGGGGGGATACCTCAGAGCATGAGGAATGGTGAACTTTTCCCTTCCACCACAAAACCCCCTTCTAGTTCTACAACATATGGTAAGCAGCACTTTTTTCTCCAACAAAAGACAAAACTAAAGGCAGTTTAGATACCATGTAGACCAGGAAAAAGGTGATGTTCCTGAACTGAACAAGACTTTAAAACATGTACTTCAATTTTTTTCCAAAATATTGACAGACATTTAAAGATTTCACTTTTCCTTCCCAGGATGCAACCACCTCCAACTGAATTGTGCAGGGCTCTGCCTTCCCCATGGGATAGGGAAACAAAAAAGAAAACAGAAGGCTGGCTTTCTCCAAGAGCTCTTTTCAAAGTCCTCTTTGATATTCAGAAAGCCCTGCTTGATGTTGACCAGAAGCATGGATTTGGGTTACTATAGGTTGCCTTATGGTACAAATATCCCCTGATTTTAGTGGGATATTCTTAAAAAAAAATATTTTCTACAGTGGCTTGTAATCTCAGAGTCTAGAAAAATATAAAATACAAGAGTCTCTCTTCCCAGTCCATTCCATGTTTATTAGGAAGGAGGATAAAATAAACAGTCTATAAATTGAAGTGAGTATTTGTATGCGCTTTACCACTGTTCTCATGATCTTCCACTGGGCAGTACAATTCCTGAATTAAATACTATTTTTAAAAGGAACCTGTTGTTCTCTTTAAAAGGTCATGCATTCTTTTAATGCCATATGCCAACAACTAAACAATGAAAACCATTTTATCCTTCTGGAATTCACACTTAGAAAACTTAGTTCTGCAAAAATAAATTATTTGAAAAAAGATTTTCATCAGAGGTTTTGAATTCTAATAGGTTAATAATGTACATCTACCCTTTTTCTGGCTATGGGCATATGGGAGCATGTTCCCATGAACAGACAATGTATTTTCACTGGAAAACTTGCCTATTAGAAAGAGATTATCTGATAAATGAAAATGTTCCACACTTATACACTAAATAAGTAGAAGCTAAAAAATTATTGACTTGCCTGTATCAAAATGGTTTAATTTTATCAAAAACCCTGAAGTTAAAAATGTACTTCCCCTTGAAATTTTGAATTTTTAACTTTTCACACCAGTTAAAGGGAAAGAAGTGCTACAGAAAGCACATTTCAAATTTCTGGCAGCTGGAAGGCCAACCCTGCTTTAAACAGGGTTATAGATATCCCACCGTATCCTTTCATAGGACATCAGATCAAGTGCATCCTCACTGAAGATTTGCTCCTTACCTCTTGTATAAATTTTACCAGCTTCCAATAAATGAGTTCATTATACTTCTTTTTCAGCTAAGTTAGAAGTCAAGTTGTATCAGAGATCTCTTCAACCACACACAAAGATGTGATCGCAGCAGTGGGTTCAGTTTCTCACTGGTCAGACTAACCATGTAAACACGGAGATGCCATGGAACAGAGGTATTAAATGGACACAGAGCAGAGTGCCAGTATTGCAATCAACATTTTGCTCTATTGCTCTAACTCTCTATAACATACCATCACAGAGAAGTTTCAAAAGCCTATCACAATACTAGATTTGCTATATGTTTTGCAGCTTAGGTAGTCTACCCTTCCGGAGCAAGCAGTAAGTGGTGTCACACAAGACTGGCAAGATCACCACACATTTCAGATGAGAGGGATGACCTTGCTTGGGTCAAGGTTACAGAGAAGTGGACCCATCAGGGTATTATCAGAAATGCACCCAACAGGGGATACCTGTTTTGGTGGCAAAATGCATCTGAATTCAAATTGTTATAAATAAACATCTTGGCCGGATCTGAATCCAGAGCAAGCGCCCTAACAACCCGTGTACTGGCACCCTCGCCCTTAATTCCTCGGGCTCACCAAATATATGTCTTTTATTTTATTGGTTTTAAGGGAATAGGATCAAAAGGAAAGATAAGGAGTGACATACCCTCAAATATCCTTTGTTCTGTACAGCATATTACTTTCTTAAGAGATGACTGATGCGGCTTCAAGTCCTTTTGGCCTTGAACCCATTCTTCATTATCACCTCCTAATCAAGGATAATTGGTAAAAGCAGACGAATTACCACTTTAGCCTGAAACATTTTTCCATCCAAACCTATTCAGCCAATCATCCCAAACTTCCAAATAGCTGAAGAATGAGAGAAACCACTTTTTATTTTTGGGTAAACTATTTTCAAAAAGAGTGTTAATTTGTTCTCAATGAGAAGTTGCAATGACTTCCTTCAATGCCCTCTATAAACTGAAACATAAATTTTTCATGGTTTATATGGATACACCACAGAGAATGTTAAAAGTCCAAAAACCCCACTTTCAGGTTAAACATAAGGTATTCTACTCCTTGCTACGATGAAACAAAATGACTAAGAAATTTAAGTAGTTAAAGTGGTTTTTTGGTTGGTTGGGTTTTTTTTGGGGGGGGGGGGGGAATTCCCTTCCAAGGCAGAATTAAGGGCTCCAGCACATGGTTCATTATTAGAGTCAACAAGTTTCTGTGTCAGCTGATGTGCAGTAACCTCTTCTTACATCTGCTTAGACTTAGATGAATGCAAAGAATTATGATTTAAATTCTCGCACCTTCATTGCAATTTAAACTAAATTGGATTACTTAGTATTTGCCACAGGCAAGGAACATGTGCAAAGACTACTGCAAACAGCTTCTTTACTAAAAACCAGCACACTACTAAGTACCAGTAATATGATTATGCAACTGACACCCAATGTATCCATTGCAACACTCCCAAGCTCATAATTTCATTAAGTTTTAATTGTTTTTCTGGACTGCAAATGTAATATTTTAAAGCTATAATGGTCTTGTAATTAATTTCTCTTTCCTCTTCACATTACTGACGTATAATATAAAATTTCATTAGAGTTTAACAAAATTTGTCCTTCCTTATTAAGGAAGAGCATTCAATGTTACAAGACATACAATTACAGAGTGCCCAGGAATATTTTCAGTTAGTAAGATGACTACAAATATGGAAATCTCATTAAAAAGAACTGTTTAAAACTTATAACAACCAGATCCTGAAAAAATCTGCTAAATGATAATTTTATTCCTACCATATTTTTAGGGAGAATGATAGTATCACAAAAAGATACCAGTTATTCTAACCGTAGTCTTTCAAGCACCTCTATGTGGAATAAAAAAAAGGAAGGTTTAAATATTGCTTCTAATGGTACAGATAGTGATACAGGAAAAAGATAGAATGAAAAAGAAAGGGGAACGTTGAAATTATTAAAGCACAATGATCATACGGAATTGCCAGAAAAAACAAACAGTATAAACTGAAAGAGGTTTTTTAAAGACTGGGTTTTCTACTCCATTACAAAACTGAGTGTTGTCTTTTTGGACAGATAAGGAAAATTTGTAAGAAACAGCCCTCGCATAGACTGTAGCACAGAAGTCAAAAGTAGAGTAGGTGTGGAAGAATAGAGAGGAAGATTCTCCTTTGAGGGATCTCAAAACAGACTGGATAAGCACAAATTAACACTACTTTGTTAATTTGTGAATATTTGTTCACAAACATAAATACTTTGCAAAGTTTGACAGTATTAATGACTTCTTCAGCTTCCCCCAAATCCAAACTGTGCAGCAAAGTTGTCCTCTCTGGCAGGCACTGCAGATTTCTTATTTCACATTCTACGTGAAATGTCAGTAGCAAAGTTACTACTCAGAAAAAATCTTTCTGCAAAGGCAATCATCTCATACTTCTCTCATAATTTTATCACTGCTCAGACAATAGTTGGTATTTTAGTCTTAACTGGTTGTAGTCTTAATATCGGAAGTAATGTGAATATTCCATTATGGAAAAAGTTCTCCGTCAGCTACTTCAGAGAAAATGTGTTAAGAAAGAAGCTCTTGGTTCGACATCAAAAGTAAAATAAATGCTTTCCTTCCTTGCTTTTAGATTCACTTTCAAAAGCCTAATGCACAACTGGAAGGTACACACAGTTCCTAAGAACTTAAGCCCAAGCACCTGTACACTTGGAACAGCAGCTTATTATTGGGTACAGAGGTTACTCATGTAGGAGACGTAGCTTTCACTCTACCTTTTCCCTTAAAGCCCTGCAAGCTGAAGGGGCTGTGTATGGGTCCACAGAGGGGATCAGTTGGCAACAAGCAGCCCTTCATGGTCTGATTCAGGGTACATTAGAGTTCAATCTCAGAGCTCGGGCCCATAAAATAAACTTAAATGCAAGATGTTAACAAAAAGTTAGATTTTATATTAACAGGATGCACATAATGCATTTGCTATGAAAATAAATCTCTTTGAGCGAACCAAAAAATGCCCTTATTTCTAATAATAGGAGAGAAAATTACCGTTGGCAAACTTAAGACACAATTAAGCCAGTGTTTCAGAGAACTCCAGATCACTGCCAAAACAAATATTCAGATAAAAGAACACAACTTCCACTCCCTGCTTCCTTATTAATTGTGTTTTCTTCTGTCGCCATTACAAATAGGTTTGTAAAATAAACGGGTCTCTGTTTTTTCATTTGCACTTGATTGTTGTTTCTGAGGATTCACCAACTGCTGAAGAAGAAAGGACTGCACTAATAGTCACTCTATAAATAATGTAAGAAAAAAAAAAGAGCCACTGCACAGCAAGGGTAAATGAGGACAACACAGGAAATTCATGCTATAAGGGACTGTGAGGCCTCTCACTTGGCTTTCCAAGTGCAGGATATTCATTGCATTTTATTAGCTGATTAACGAGGTGTGTGGCAATTCATCTGGAGCTACTAAGGTCCCTTGATCCACCCTTCTTGCAAGAGCTGCCCCTAACAGACAAAAGAAGTTCTTTGCAGCTGAAATCCCTGTGTCCAGCAGGAGGATGCTGCTGGGAGCCAGGCTGGAGATCAGCAGCACAGTTTCCCCATGCCAAGGGGAGAGGTCCAGCTGTCGTGTCCATCCCATAGAACCAACCACTAACCCTCCTGAGGGTCCTGAGGGTCCTGAGGGTCCATCCCCCACCTGCTGAGCTGGACTCAGGGGACACCATTCCTGCCCAAGTACACATAACCTGGCACTGTGCTTTCTCCATGCCATCCTATGTCTCTGGGAGGCTCTGACAGGTCTCACCACTCCATGACTAAATGGGACAGGCAGCTGTTGCTTGAGTATTCCTGGACATGTATGCTCACTTTGGGGAAGCCCTCAACCTACAAAAGCCCTCTTACCCTTGCACACACAACATCAACACAAGCAATTCAAAGCTTTTTTTTCCAGAGAAACCATGGCCTCAGACCTACATATGGTTTGTAGTGTTCAAACCTAAAGATTTCAAATACTTAAACTCTTCACTTTGCTCTTGGGCACCAAAAAAACCCAGTCCATCCTGTGCCATAAGGTAGACATATGCAGAGCCCACTGGACCAACCATCTGTTCAATTGCCAGCAGTGGTGGGAATCTGGACCCAATAACCCAAGGATCCCTCTAAACTATAGGCTACAAAGGCCAAAGCCAAGCTTTGTATGGTAGGGTACACCATCCTGGCTGTGAGGAGCTGAGAGTGAGTGTCTTGCCGCTTACTTTGCAGCTTCAGAACGATACAAAGTAGTACAAACTAAAGCAGACACTTTTGAAAACAAGGGGAACTGCCTCACTGAAGAGGCAATTTTTTGTAGGTGTTGTCTCTTCTGCCATTTTCACTTCAGACCAAAACCCAGAGGCTGTCCTTATCTTGTGGATTTCTTCCTGGAAGTCAGCTTCACACAGCACAAAACAACCTATGATACGAATCCAGGGGGAGCAGGGCAGGAAAGAGGCAGGAAAAGCAGTGTGATAAGAAGCAGGAGAGAGCAGCTTTCATCTTGATCAAGATGAGAGTACAGTGTCTCTGGAAAGCAGCTGGGATCTCCATCTGTACCAAAAGAATGGAGACATGACAGTTTCACAAAGGTCTCTGAGATGGGATGAGGCAGTCCTCTACTCCAGCTGAGCACCACAGCAACTGCTGATGAGTTTTACACTCAAATATCATCCAGAAAGAATTCTGTTTTTCTGTGCAGTGAGTGTGCTTTTGCTGTTTTAATCAAGAACCTAAATTTTCTGGAATAATCCTATCTTACTTTAATCTTCTTCCTCCCTAGTAAAAAGTGATCTCAAAGCAATCAGAGGCACTGAAACACTCAGCTCATCATTTTGGGAGGCAGCCAGGGGCCTAAGTATAACCATTTAGTGCCACTTTGAATGCACTTGAAGATAGTCAAGACTTCCCTGGGAGCAAGCAGAGTGACATGGGCCCTATGCTGGACTGCCAACAGGTGGGACAGCCAAAGTCACCTCAAGTGGTTCCAAACAGCTCTGAACGCCAAATGCCCAAGAAATAAATCTGAATTCCCAGAAGATGAATATCAGTTTTTCTCTACCAAATTGCAAAGGGCATTCTAAAAATAGAAATCTACCCATGGCAGCTCTAAACCTGCACCATTTTAGTAAACAGCATCTGATGGAGAAATACCTTATGAGTTAAAGTTTATACAGAAGCGTCATTCTGAAGCTGTTTAGTAAGATGGAGGCAAAAAAAGGGCACTCAAGTGACATCCTGAAGGACAGGGGGCTTCCAGGAGCTAGGACTGCTGCTGCTCCTGGCTCATCTGGAAGGTGGCACTCGCCACAGCTTGCTCTGACAGTGAGCTTTTGAGTCCACTAACTGCAAGCTGATGCTGCTGTTAACAATAAAAATCAAAGCTAAGGTTTATGGATACTTAGCTTTAATGGAGTTTCCCACTTCCAACACCACTGCACAGCACTGACCAGCCTGTCCTGGTTACTACAGGAATCATTTTAAGTGCAAGCTGTGCACGGGTCTCAATAATGCACAGTCTAATGGTCACTTCCTATTAAGAAATCAAACGTGCAGAGTAGAACAATAAAGGTAGTGCAGTGTTAAAGATTTACACGTATTCATGAACAAAAAGCAAATGCGTTAGTTGAATTTTCTAAGAAGGGCATCCCATTCTGTGTTTTCTAATAGTAAGTGATGAGGGATAAAATGAAGCCAACAGAAAACAGCACTAACAGCCAGTTTCAAACAGAAATTTAATTTATTCAGTTCTGGCCTGTGTCAGATTAAATTCTTTTCTCAAATAATGTTCAAAATTACCTTTTCCAGAACTTTAAGATAACAAAGGAAGTATGTGAAGAACAGGACTAAATATCAAATAAGTGAAGCTGGTAAATGTAGATGAAACAGAGCAGTTCCTCCACACTGACATTTCCAGACTGCAGCACTGATAGGCCATACTGGTATTTGCTTTCTCTGGTCTTACATCTTCCCTAGGTGGTGAAGGATGGGAAGAGGGGAAGGCCATGCTGTGCTTCCAGGGACAGACTGATGCTGCTGTCTTTTTCAGCTCGTGGAGTATTTCCTGTAATTCCCACCATCACTTCCCTAAGACACAATGTGACATTTCCCTTTGCATCAAACAGATGTATCTAATGCTGAAGTCAGTTAATCGATATTCCCTCCGTACAAGCAAGGGAAGGTACAGAGCAGCATGAAGAAAGACCTATTAATCTGTTCACAAGAAACCAAAAACTATCTTTAATTCTCATCTGGGATATGTGCTGCTCATCAAAGTCACAGGTAGCAGAAACCTCACTCTCCATGAGGTGATGTTCTTGTGGGAGGCTCAAAGCAGCTCTGTGCTGTCACAAGCGACCAAACACTCTTTTTTAGTCCAGGTCTCTGCACCAGGAACACTGGGTACAACTTCAGAAGAGAGTTCTTCAGCTGCTAATGTGGGATTCATGACCCTTTTAGATTCAGGGTACCCACCTACCTACCTACCCACCCCTGCCATCCTGTGACTGCCACCTCAATCAACATCCCCCGAGGCAGCAGTTGTACACCCAGGAGTCTGTGAGGGTGGACTTTCAGACTGGTGGGGTCAGATTTGGTTACAACAAGATGAAACTGCTCCCTCAAGACTTTCCAGTGCATGTTATACATGCACAAATGCAGTCACAGAATCAAAATGTTTTGCCTGTCCATTTTTATACAGCTAAAAACCTTGTATCAGTGCACAAGCAGTTCCAAAACAATTGACGTTCCCCAAAATTTTCAAAATGAAATGGTGTGCTTCTTCAAATCAATGTTTTAGTTTCAAAATGCTATTTGCATAAAGAACAAGAATACTTGAAAGGCAAAAATAAACCAAATAAACCCCTTGAAATTAATCTTCTCATTCAGCCTGAAATAAATGTCTTTGTTAATTACCACCCAAGATTCACTGAAACAATTTTAAGGACTTAATCCCAAAGGAATTTATGCGTTTCTGGACATGACAACAGACCAGTAACACCCCAGGCTCACATTCAACACTATCAATTTTCATGACTGCCAGTGGTGAGCTAGAGATGTTGGGATGTTAAAAACAGCGCAGCTACACTTACAAGCATTCCCAATAGTGCTTACAAAAAAGCACTACCAGAAACAATTGGAGTTACTAAATATATTCAGTAAAACTCGCAAAGCATGCAAAAGCCAGCCTTGCAATGGTGAACGCCTGCTTAGTAACTGGATCTACCCTGAGATTGTCCTGGATGTCACTTGACTTACAGGAAAATGACATCCCTTAATGAGGATCATCAGTGGAGAGGGAGGAAGATGGGGAGGTGGGGAGAAATGTTTTTTTCATTCTATAACTATAACTTAATTTTGAGATTAAACTGATTGTTTAATGACTCTCCTCAGCTTGAAAACAGGATCCAGGAAGAGACATGGCCAAACAGAGGCAACTGTCATCTCATCTCCTGTCTCTGATAAACTCCCAGCGGCTAAAGGCAGCATCTGCCTGGTGGGAACTCCTTGTGCCCTCCCCGGTAGGCTGAGCCCCTCTCACCCTTCATGCCTCTCGCTGCTGGCAAGGACACCAGACCTGGGCATCTTCCAGCCACGGTGCATTTGGGGCATCTCTCTCAGTGGGCACTGTGCTGTCAAAACAAAACACTCCAAAAGGTGTCTTAGGACCTCAAAACCTTGACATGGAGCAAAGAGGTCTATGAGGAATGGCAATTGCCTTCTAAGCTGCACTAGGAGCCACCCTCATGGCAACGCTCATCCATGACACTCTTCTACCTGAGCCTTATTTCTACAAAACTGGTGGGAACTTCTCACTGTCTCCCAAGTCTTGCACAAAATCAGACATTATTCACGAGGGACAGCTCAATTGTACGAGAGTCACTCGCGGAGCAAAACAACCTAAAAATATTTTGAAACTACCCTCACATAGTTTCTATTTGTCCTTATCTTTCAAGATACTTTCTGCAAGCCCAAATACACTATTTTTTAATTTTAGATGATGGCTGCACTCCTCACATGTGTACATCCCCCAGTGAGCAGAAGCTTAAGACATGCAAGAAAAAGGGCAAGGGTCCCTGTGACTATACCACAGGGGGCAATGGGCTGGGTGAGATGGTATGGCACCACACCTTGGAAAGGCCTTTTTCAGAAGCAGAGGTCCTGGCAAAGAGTGAGTGTGCGGGCAAGGCCATGGCAGAAGCAGGGGGAAGACCACTAACACTGCTGAAATTAGGTTGATGTGGCCAGCTGAAGGGACACCTGCACTGCAAAGCTCCAGATCCAAACATGTAGGAGTGGCTGGGATATACGAACCTCTTCAACTGAAAAAACCTCAGAGAAGCACCTCCATGGAATTTCAGAAGCACCAGCCCCCAAAAGGGGAAAAAAAGAAATGATGAAAAAGTTGAAAAGGCAAGGGAAAAAATCTGACACTGAATCCAACACATTGCATGATAAATGCATTTGCAGCCAAAGCCAGACAGACTCTCCACTCCTCAGCGAAAATCAGGAGAGCTTCTAATACTTTTAGAAGAATCCACCTGTGGTAAATGGCATCCAGCCTGAAGTTTTGCAATTCTTTATTTGCTGTTTGTCGATGATTCGTGATTTATTTTCCCAGCAAGGTGAAGACAGGCTAATCTAAAAATAAGTCATGTGAGCAAAGCCACACAATTACATTCAGATCTTCAGCACTTGACAATTTTTAGGCTGCAGTTCCAAACCATTTCATTTTCTTTCAGCACAAAGAAGTAGCAAAATATTTTGCTGAAATGGGGACGCATAATAGATTTGTTTGATAGATGAACATCCTTTTTGGCCCTACAGGGTATGTTGAAAATACTATGTTTAGAATAACATTGTGATGTCTCATTTTCAAGCATGAAAATCCAAAATGGTTAACATGGCAAAACATACTACACATGACCCAGAGCCTTTTTTTCCATGTCTGCCGCCTCCCTAAATCAGGCAAATATGGTTACTTTAAGTTTCCTTCAGAGGTTGTGCCAAGAATTTAAATGTAATAGGAAAAGAAATCTTTCTCTGTAGATTTTCATTGAAACAGTATATTTTCAAGCACAATGGCGTGCTATTATTTTTAAACAATTCAAAAAAGAAAGTGTCATGGTTATTCTATAATAAAACTTCACAAGAAACCTGGGTCCCTGTGCAGCAGTGACATGGACTGTGTTCGTCAATGTGTGCTCTTAGGTCTTTCCTCCTAAAGAAACTTCACTTAACTTGTTGGATTGACTATTTTAAATGTTTTAATTGGACAGAATCACAAACATTTTTAAATTCTCATACCTCTAATTATAGGTTTGCCTTTAAAACCACCTTACAGAGTCAACTTTGCCTGCTATTTATACACACCCCATGAGCATTGCGACCACCATCAATGTGACAACAAGCCACAAACGCTTCTACACTTTTCACATGTGCAGTTCTTGGCCCAGCAGCATTTACAGCTTCAGTTAGGAGAGGCTCCACACTGGAAAAGGGGACTTCAATACAGGTTCTTCCATTTTAAGGCCAGTTTTCTACAGGAACAAGGCTAATGCCCTTTTTCCTGTCCATTTGTCACTATTCCGACAGCAGCACTTTGGGACAGCACAGGTCACATTCTCCAAGAGAAGAGAGGTCTGACAGAGGATGTATTCCATTCCCATAAACTTTGCAACTTCCCTGGCTGACGAGCAGAAGCCCAGAGGGTTTCCCTAAGGGAAAAACCACAAAACAAGTGCAGCACAAGTCCATTCAACCTGCTGGGCTGCCCGTCACTGCACATGTGGATCAAATGGGGACCTGTGGGGTGCACTGCCCGTCTGCCCCTTGGCTAAGGACTAGGCCAGCAGCACAGCGCCTGCACAGAGGATTACGGGAGAAGGACTACCTGAAACTTCAGGGGACCAAGTCAAGCAGATGAGGAGAAGCACAAGACTTAGGAAGGAATATATTTCATTAGTTCCTTTCCTCATAGGACAGCCTGTTATTTTTTTAAATATAAATTATATATATCATCATGGCTGGGCTTCGCGAATGAAGATTAAGGAAGGCTCTATCCACATTTATTACAGGCACGCTGGTGGCTTATGAGGCCAATACGAGATAGACATAACCAATTGCAAAAGGCACAGCAGAAAGACTCCTTAGATATAGATATATATAGATATAGATAAATACACATAAAATAGAACAAAGCTCTGCTTTTTTAATTTTTGGCCCCACAGCTCAGCATGCTGTGAATAGCCAATTAAGAAACAAAATCACAGCTATTAAAAGCATGTGGGTGTGGGTATATGTATGCAGCCCCAAAGAGTATGGTGCTGACACCAGCAGCGTCCAGTCTCCCCAGAGGTGTGGCAGTAAAAGAGTGTGTCTGTAGGCCGTGAGCCAGGGAGACAGAGACGCCCAGGACAGTGGGCTGGATTCACTCACTACAGCAAAGCATTTGCTGACTCCTCCACACCCGCAGTGCCACAAGCTCCCTACCTAAGCTGCCAAACCCTGTCTCCTATCAGCAGACACTGTTCCCCTGCAATGTTAGTTTGTTAAGCACCACTTTAGAAAGTGTTATTTTTCCTACAAACCAAAAGCCTCACAGGTATCTGCTTCACAGGGCAGCATTTGCTCAGCAACAGATTCCCTCTGTGGCTGAGAAAACTATCTGACAACCCAAAGCCTCTCCTCCTCTGCACTGTGTTCACTTCACTGCATTTCAGGAGTTTTAATGGTAGCTGTTCCTAACCAGAGACGCTTCTGGTGTCAGCTGGCAGGAGCTCCCAGTGTATTTCTACATTGATGGGAAGTCAGTCTCCCTCTGGAGGGTTTACAAAGGAGCCCCTATATTCACAGCAGCCAAATGTTTCATTCTAGGCATTTTATCTATGTAAACCAAACAGATAACAAGGAGAGCAAAGACCTTTAAAATATTTATGAATCAATTAAAGTTCTAAAGCTTTCTACTGCACAGTGATGAGTGAATTCTCACATAGGACGCCATGGCATGTGGAGCAACTGATTTTATCCAAGTTCAAAAACTGTAGGTTTGCATACAGAGAAAGGAAGTAAAAATTATCTATTTACAGATTTAAAGAAAGCTATTATATACCATGAAAGCAATATGCAATAAATTAACGTGACAGAGTATATAAACTAAAACAATATGAAAGTTTTTTAATCAGCCAAACCTGATTTAGTGTTTGAATGCTTTCTGACTGATGTACTATTTTCTCAACCATTCAATACTATGTCATGTTATGACAGCAGGCAAAAGTTGTACATAAATACAGGTAATACATAATAGCACTTTTTTGTTCAGTGTGGACAAAAATTATTCTCGTTATTCCTGAGTTGCAAAGATGCTTATTTTTCTCATAAACACCGTGTTTGAGGAAGCCTGAAGGTGAAAATAAATGGCTTCATTTTGTTGCTTTGGTCCACTTAGTTTCACAAAAAGCAAGCATGACTTACTGTGAAGGTCACTGTTCATTATGCACAATGGCAGAAAAATGAACAGAGTGCACCACACCAACAGAAATGTGGACTTGAAAGAGGTTTGAAAAATAACCCAGTGCAGTTAAGATCACAGCAACACTGAAATACCATATAGGTCTGGATGGTGCCGTCTCTCCAAATTTGTCACCATCTGAAGACAAGAAAGGAGGAAGGGGCAAACAAAGGCAGTGCCACAGTTCCATAATGTCAATCACCTGTTCAGTACTTCTCCCCAGAATCAAGCTGTGTTTTCCTAACTTGTCTCCTTCATAGTGGTTTTTAAAATTTTAAAGCTGAAATTAAAGCAACTTAGCTGAGGAAAAAGCAACTGAATAAATGCACCAGAAAATAAACTGGTCTCCACACACTGTAACTGCAGGGGCAGGTGCTGCTGGCACACACATAGGTCTCCCCAGGTTATTCTAGTGCATCTGTCACTGTGGTATGCAGGCAACATTTAGTCTGTCAGCCAAACTCACAAGGGCATTGCAGGCACTTTGCACAGTCCACACACATATCCAAGTCCTAAACTTAACTCTTTCACTTAGCTGGGAAGCAACTAAAATGTTCTATCCCTTATATGTTACAGTCTTTGAACAGTGTCAGAGAAAGGGGGGAAACAGGAATAGCACAATAAAGCAATGACACCTTCCATTTTTAGCTATTTTTTTGCCTACATTTTGCTAACCCACATGTAGGAACAAAAAAAAGGCACCACAAAAACCAAACAGCAAAACCCCACTATGATCATTGATGAAAACTGTTTGAGGAAAATGTTTTGCCTTTGGAACAGGACAATTCTTTGAATACGAAACATTTCACCGGATATTGTCAAACCCATATCCTTTCAGCAGAAATTAGCCTGTTTTCCCAAGTCCCTCTTATCTCCTTGATGGTTCCTAGTCTGGCAGGCCCATTGGAGACCAAAAATCAAGCTCCCAGATGTCATAACAGCCTAAGAAGCCCCACTGATTTCTATTTAAAACTTCATATATGTCACCTCTGTAATTATTTAAAACTCATCCTGTGCGAGCACTGACTCCAAAATTTCAAACACCCTTTAGAAAATATTTTTCTGCATCCTTCTTTCAGTGTGAATTATTGCCATTTAGAGTGTCATTACAACAAAGCATATCTGGAGATGGAGGATCGCAGTGTGAGAGCGTCTGTACTCAACCACAGTCCCTAATTTCAAGGCGAATTTCAAATCTTAAGGAAGAACAATACAAATCCAGGTTGGTAACGCTAAATCATTTTTCATCACATGGGACTGCCTAGCAATGAGGACACAGGCATCTGGGCAAACAAGTAGTGGTATAGAGACAGTCCCAAATCCTTCAAAGATTTAGCAGAAAAGCATCAGGTTTTTAACATGCCACTGGCTAAAGTGAAACTACTTGGTTCAAGATGTTAGTCACCATGCAAGACCACTCAATGCACGCTTTTCTACTGAGGAAGCTAGGCAAATTTTGGAAGCCTGCAACGTGTTGCTGCCTTGATGGTCACAGAGGCTGACCCTGCCTGTCCTGGTTCTTCTTTGGAAGCAGAGCTGAGAAAGGCACATGAAGAAGAGTAAGCATTCTCTGAACTGTGCTCTTCCTGGGGAACAGACAATTTTGTTTGGATCTAGAAAAACTCACGTCCTCAAATGGCAATTTATAAACCACCACAGCTTGTAGGACCAGCTCACATGACCTCCAACTGAATGTTTTACAATTTAATGTGAAGAACAACTTCAGAGATTTAAACACTTCACTGCAGAGGAGAGATATTTATGAAAATGTTTTGCTCTAGAGTAGGTCACAAATGTCCCACTGGGAGGGGAAGCCCTTGGATGACAGCAAAGGACCTGCTGGTGCGAACCATGTGCTGGAGAGACCTGGGAGTCATGTTTTACATTCATACAGGGAGCCTGCCGCCCACATTAACATCTCCCAGCCACGACATCTGTGCTGCACCCATACATTAACTGCTGTTACAGCCTGTTACAGCCCCATAAACAGCACAGTGAGAAATGAACCCACGTGCCATTAGCAGCTGGGGTGCCTGTAGAGGCAGAACAGGCTGCTCCATTGGCAGTGGCATCTTGTAGAGCTGCTTCTGCTGTCACCCTCTCCCCAGCCCTTCTCCTTCAACACCCAGGGTAGAAGGATCAGGCTGCTTGCCCCTGTTCTCCCTGTTTTCTCTCTGGGTGGTTTACTTACTCATCTCCTTATTATTCACAGTCTCACTAAAATTCATTTTTGTCCCAGAGATGGTGATGGTGGAAAAAGATGAGACATAAAGGAAGTTGCTTTTGTACAGAGAAGAAAAGAAAACAGTCACTGTAAATAGAGCATGATATTAACAGGCTGATGCCTGACACTAAGCAAAAATAAAGTCTTCTCCAAGAAATTTAATTTGCCAGATATGCGAGGATCTTTGATCTTCACAATTATTCATCCATGAAGCCTCTTGATCTACATGGCCAACACATTTCCTTTTGGGACAGCAATGGCAACTTCTCTTTAAAAGGGGATAATCATGTGTCAAACATATTTAAGGGAAGAACTGACATTAATAAGTGAAGTAGGCACAAAAATAGGACATAATCAATGGCAAAGTAGAAAATTAACATGTAAATTAATAAGAGCAGGAGTTTAGAATATGGAAGTAATGAGTGCCAAGCAGACACCTCTTTTCTGTCAGCATGCTGGATCCTCGGGAGAAACACAGGTGGCAGTTCTGTTTCTTAAGTAGCCTCCCTTGTACTGGGTGAAGAAGTGGTCTCACTCACTTTACACCATCCTATCAATGATAAACTGAATGCAACAAGAAATGACCATTGCCAAAATATCTGGGTAATCAATTTTAGAAAATCTTGCTTTAAATTCTATAAAATTCAGTCAAAATGCAGCAGTAAGCCACATATGATACAGACTCACCCCAGTCTGCACCCTGGCCAGCAGGAAGGGGAGAGAGTGTGGCTTTCAGCCCCTTTTCAGCACTTCCAGGGGCAGAAGTCACTTCACCTCTGCCTTGCCCAAAGCACCACAGAGGCTGTAACAGGAAGGCATTAGCTCCACCAAAAGGGGCAAATGGGTGAACTGGCAGCATGTACTAGTTCCTAGGAAATATGAAAAAGAACTAGAAAAGGCATGGGAGTGAAGATTCACCTTTAAACACATATAAGCACTGGACTTGGACAAACCAGATAAGTTCTTGGGATCACAGCATAAGGATGTACAGAGTAAAACAACCAACCAAGCATCATAAATCTTTGCTCCTTCCAACCAAAAGCAGCAGTGCCCCAGCTGCAGGTGGGCATGAGGCACCAGCGTAGAGTCACAAGGTGCAGTGGCAGGCAGCCTGGGGCTGGGATGGAAATGGCACTGGCTCACCACATCACCCAGAGATGAGCCTTGATGAGTAAAACAGCTGAGGAGCAGCTGTGTTGACTTGCCCCAAGGACTCTCTTGTGAACTTTGCATTTCAGAGAGCAGCACAAATTCTGTTGGTGCTGCAGCCCATTGCTGCTTGACATATAGTTCAGTCCCCCACTCTGCAAGGCTGTTGCTGGAGTTTTATAGGGGGAACAATGAGTCAACAATTTAAGGCTGAAAAACAAAGCACTCAATTATATGGAAATGGTAAAGTGAGAACAGTATTCCCTTTTTCATTTGCAGTTGGAGTCTCTGGGTGGACTTTGAACAAGCCCACAGTATCTCAATTACTTGAAATATCAAAATAACATCTTTTCTAGCCTACCTCAATAGTCATCATCATTAACTTTAACATGATGTTCAATATTTGCAAGGTTAAGTATGTGTATATATATTTATGTATATATATTTATATATGTACATAAGGTATGCTAATTTATTATAGTAAGATTAGAGTCGTGTTTTCTAATCCTTAAAAGAAATTTTTGTTTTAACACTACATATCAAAGTTAACAGAAAATTAACCTGGGTACACTTTGAAGGTAATGAGATTTAAAACAGAAATTACTGTTTGCTATCTGAATTTTCCCCTCCAAAATGTGAATCATATGATCTAGTGATTTTATCAGTACATAAACAGTTTGTTTTCTTCCTCCAGCACAAGCTATGAATACACTCCTTTTCTATTTCTGTCTTGTGTAAACACATTTTTCCCAGGACTTCCATATTTCAGTACATGGAGGGAATCCTGCAAATGGCACATCCATGAAGCTACACTGATTGCAATAAATCATTTATATGCAGAGTACATAAACGAAAGAAGTCTCAAAACACACTTTTCATTTTATGTGTACTACTACACCCAGACTACATCCAAATAGGACCTCAAATCCCAGATCATTCACAGCTGACTTTATGTATTTATGCTACAATTCCCAACTGAAATGAGACCATAAGAGGCCATAATAATAAAATCCTATAAAACAACAAATACTGTCAAATTGAAATGTCTTTTAACACCAATGTATTTATCCAACTTCAAATGCATTTGTTTCCATAATTATTTCAGTATCTGTTGTAACATTATATTTAAACTTTCAACAGCGTTTATCAAGTCAAAACAACCTGATGAGACTCTTCAGTTATCAGGGACCACAGGCAGGAACAGTGATGCAAACATCTGTATTGGGTCTGGCTGAGCTGGAGTTCATTTCCCCACAGTAGCCCTCACAGTGCTGTGCTTTGCATTGCCAGCTAGAAGGGTGTTGATAACAAACCAGTGTTTTGGCTACTGCTGAGCAGGGCAGCCACAGCATCAGTGTTGTAACATTCCTTCCTCAGTTGAGGGTAAGATCCTGTGTGGGGACCCAAGTAGGCCAGCTGACCCAAACTGGCCAAGGGGATATTCCATATCATATGACGTCAGCTCAGACATAAAAGCTAACGCAAGGAGCAGGAAGGCGAACATTCATTGTCTCCAGTGGCTTGCCTGCTGAGGAACCATTATGCGTGCTGAAGCCCTGCTTCTCAGGAGTGACTGGCCATCACTGCTGATGGGAAGTAGAGAATAAACTGTATTATCTTTCGCTTTGCTTTTGCTTTAATAAACTGCCTTATCCCAACCCACAAGTTATTTTCCATCTTACTCTTTCCCCTGTCTGGCTGGGAAGGGGAGTGATAGAGTGGCTGGGTGGGCACCTGGCATCCAGACAACGTCACCCTACCACAACATCTCAGATTGAGACCCCCCACCTGGAGTGCTGCATCCAACTCTGAGGTCCTCAGCACAGGAAAAACACGGACCTGCTGGAGCAAGTCCAGAGAAGGACCACAGACATGATCAGAGGGCTGGAGCAATTCTCCTATGAGGACAAGACTGACAGAGCTGGTGTTGTTCAGCCTCAAGACTCCAGGGAGACCTTAGAGCAAGAAAGGTGAAGACTTTTTTGTAGGGTCTGTTGTGATAGGACAAGGGGCAATGCTTTTAAACTTCAAGAGGGTAGGTATATACTAGATATAAGGAATTAACTATTTACTGTGAGGGTGGTGAGGCAGTGGACCAGGCTGCCCAGAGAGGTGGTAGGTGCCCCATCCTTGGAAACATTCAAGGCCAGGTTGGATAGGGCTCTGAGTAACTTGGTCCAGTGGAAGGTGTCCCTGCCCATGGCAGAGGAGTTGGAACTAGATGCTCTTTAAGGTCCCTTCCAACTAAAACCATTCTGTGGTACTATACATTGAACAGTTTCTTTTTACGTATGTATAATTTATTACACATATATACTTAAAGCGATAAAACCAACATGATTCTGATACCCCATGGCATTGAGATATATAACATGTATTGTTATATCATGTCATAAACTGATTTTTCTGAATCAATGTGAAAACTGAAAAAATGCAGAAAATACAATTTTCTTGTACAGAAACCATTTCTTTCCTATTCCTTCTTCTAGGAAGTTAGGGGCTACTTTTTACTCTCTTTTAAATAAACTGGTTTTATATTCAGTGTTGAGTGCTATTTCACAACATAAAAAAGGAAACATTTCATTTCTAAGATGACAAATGCTTTGATTTTTCAGTAATGTGTGTCGTTGTTTTTCCAGCTGGAATTATTCACCGAAGGTGTTTTTATTCCATGTTCAACCAAACTCTCTAACACAAATTTACTACTTCTTAATGAATTGTTTATTTTATTTAATATAATAAGTCATACAAAAATACTCAGTATGGGCCCGTAGAAGAATGAGAAAAGAGAAACAAGTGTTCAGAACTCATCCATGGCCTATATCTAGAATTATTAGCTCACATATGGGTCTCATCTGCTTCAAGCTGAGTTTAGGAACAGTGTAAATAAATTAACATTATCTTTGAAAGCTAAGGAGGGCAATAATAAAACATGAAATCCTGGAAAAGAGCAATTTCTGACTATAAACTCTAAATATATGGAAACAATTATGTGATAATTTGTATACTTGTTATATGATAAAGGACTTGAAGGATGTCTGCTCTAGAAACTCTTTCAGGAAT
Organism: Chiroxiphia lanceolata; assembly: GCF_009829145.1. NCBI lineage: Eukaryota > Metazoa > Chordata > Aves > Passeriformes > Pipridae > Chiroxiphia > Chiroxiphia lanceolata. Next base: position 19,670,855 of record NC_045638.1, on the reverse strand, counting down.
AGCCTTGATAGGGAATCAGAGATTTTTAGGATGCTTGATGAAACACAACTCACCTTTTCCATACGTTTCTTTGGCTACAGTGACATTCTTCAGAGGAAAAAGTATTGCTTCCCTCTGAAGAAAAAAAAGCTACACATACAGGAAAAAGATATACCAGCTCTTCGTGCCAAATATAATCATACTTATCATACCAACCTATTTAGAAAATATAATATTGCTAAACCAGTTGTTATGGTTGATTAATTCAAGCCCTTCTTTTTAAAAACAGATGGCACATGCAAGAATAACAAAACACATTCTAGAGGGTATTTGATGAGAAAGTTCATTATCTTTCATTAATGTCTTAGTTATACAGAGCAATAAACCTGGATTACAAATAATTACAAAATATAAACAAAATGGAAGGCTGAAAACAGAGACCAGTCAATTATACATATGAACAAGTATTTTTATGGATTTTGAGCAGATTTGAGCTCAGGATTCTCCTGGTTCTCACACTAAAAAAAAATAAAAATCTCTTTTTGAAACATCATCTGTAAATGTATCTATGAAGAGAGGTAGCATTTTTCATTTTCCTTAGTTCCTATAATGATCCTGTTTGACTGTACTGAGCTAATGTACATTTATCAAGCCTTTTGTGATGGTCTGATTGACTCATTGCATATCCTTTGTCTAATTTGGGCGGTGTGTTAAATGAGAGCTTGGAAAATGTTCTATTAGTAGGAACGCTGCCTCAGTGTCCCATTAAGATAAAATGCCTGAAATGAAACAAAAGCCACAGGAGAAGGGAAATTACGAACTCAGTTGCCTGGCCTGAATCCCACACCTCCCTGGATGGCAAAGAGAGCAGTTGAGCTGCACAAGGGAGGCAACACCAAAACATCTGAAAAATGTAATTACGCGTCTGAAAAGCAGAATGTCAGAGCTGAAGTCTACCAGGGCGGCTGTGGCTGATGGTTACATACAAGGTACTGGAAGGAGGAAGCACCAGAGACAGGCAGCACAGACCATAAGTCAATAGCTCCACAATCCACATCCATGACCCTGCAGCCTGTCCCTCTGGGAGCTGCCACAGTGGTGACCATGTTCAGCCCAGCTGGAACATGCCCAGAGCACCACATACATCCCAGTAGCAAATCTGTGCTGGCAGCATGGGGCATCAGTTTCCCCAGGGGGCCAAGGCATCATGCTCCACTGGTTTGCTGCATTGAGCAAAACCACGGCACTGCTCCAAACCCCCTTCTCACTCAGGAAGAGAAGAGAACATTGGAAATAATTGCTAAACTTCCTCCCACTTCAGTCTGGATCAAACTGTACAGCCTTTCAGCAGCTATGAGAGCTCTTATGTCTTCTGCACGGCACTTTCAACACTTCCAGCTAGGAACCAATAAAATAACTAGACCAATTTCTTGGTCTAGTTATCATGCAATTTCTTAGTGAAGAAATTTACATTTCCTCTTCATAATAAGCATTCAAGACCTCACAAGGAGGAAAAAACAACATCTGGGGTTGAGTCCTCTCTGAGTTCATATATCAGGTCACAACCTCAATATCCTTCAGCTTTCAAAAGGGGAAGAGTTTACAATTTAGCCCTTTTCCTATAAAGTCCTTTTAGTTGCCTTCCTATGACCCTTCTCTCTGAGATACATATTTTAAAAAATTGAACTGCACGGGTTTCCTGGCCTTACCTGAGGCACGCATCTCCCTCTGCCTCCCTCCTGCCTGTACTCCTGCCTCCTGATTTGGCCAGCTCCCAAGAACGCCAGGGGACAACCTCGCTGCTTTCCTTCTCAGAAGTGCAAAGAAAGGAAACTTTGTGTGAAATGGGATGCTGTGTCCAAAACAGATGTTTCCAATACACTTCTACCATTTTAGGATGGATTAAACACTTTGCTTTCCCTGTATCCTGGAGCCTGCTGGAGGTGAAAGCTCTCCAGGTTCCCAGAAATATTTCTCCACAGCAAACAAGACACAAGAGGACTTGGGCTATAAAGAGTCCATCTATGACAGCCTTCAGTCAGAAGCAAACCCTGATATGAAAAGAGCCAAAAGGAATTTTCTGGGGGAAACAAACGCTGTCGTAAAAAATGAAACAAGTGTGCACGAGATTTATGCAAGAAACTGCAACAATGGGAGTCACACGCAAAGGCTACAGAGAGTAGGCAATTGGTTTCTCTCAGTTAGAAGTGTGCTTTAAATCCCTATTTAACAGGAACCGTAGCTTTGCCTTGATTTACTGTGATCAAAATACAATTATATTATTATGAAAAGTAATAAATTTGCATTTACAGGACATCCAAGAAGAATTATCTTCTCCAGCTAACCTTGACAGTAAATTCAGGCATGGAATATTTTCACACTCTTACTACCTGCTTCCTTAAGCATTAGCATCACCTGCAAATCCAAATGTACTCTCCTTGGGATAACAGAGCAATTCATGCTGCTTGGGGGAGAGCTGAAGGAGCATCTGCACCTCCTTGAGAGCAGCTAACACCTTGGCCTCCATCAGGAGCTGCGAAGGGAACAGGGTGGTAGTTTCTAATTAAGTCTGGAGCTAAAGACCAGCAGCAGAGCTCAAACAAGTCACAAAACATGGGGTTGGATGAGGTCATGGGAAGGGTCTCCACCACTCAGGGAATGACAGCAGTGCCTTCTGCTATTTCCTGAAGTACATGCACAAAGGAAATTCACATGTAAAATGAATGGATGAGTTCTCAAGGCAAGGACCTGTGTTATTTATAGATTTAGCCAGTACGCTACTCTGACTCTCAACATTTAAGCAACAATTACTGGATAAGGGGAGATTCCAACAATCTGGAAGTGATAAAAGGAACTACACCAGCTTGTTTGCTTTTCACAGCCGTTATATTCATAAGCCATTGGCCTTACTTGCTCAAGAACTTCTCACCAAGCTGCAGAGTCCATCCAGCTCTCTTTAACAAGCAGCAAAAGGTGACTCTCACCAGATCTGGCCCCTGGTTAATGCACAAGCCAGCCCAGTCCAGCCCAGCCCATCTGGAAAGCACGGGAACCAAGCTGGCTGGCACAGCCTGGAAGGCTGTGCCAGGGAGGCCAGGGGGCATCACCAAAGCTTCTGAACAAAGCTCCGCCAGACGGAGGGCTTCTTTTAAAAACAAAGCATAACATTTCAGAAGAAAACACTTTTACATTTACAGAATTCTATTAAACCTGCTGGCAAACTCCCACCAATTGCAGCAGGATACCAGGATTTTACCCTTGATATTTTAAGCAACAATACCCAAACAATCCACACAAATAAGATGAAAAAATCCCAACCGCCAAACAACATACTGAGAGGCTCTTTGGGGATCTTCACATAGGGGCTGTCAGACACCCACATACCATTGCAAAGTCTTCGTTAGGACCAAGTGCTATGTTCCGCTTTTCTTCTTCAGCCACGTAAATTCCAGAGATAGGAACCACCTCTTTTCCCCCAGGATCATGCAGACATCTGACTAAAAATGGTGCTGTTTTCCTGCAAGTCTTCACATGGAGGCACGAGATGCTGCTGAATGGACTGAGCGGAGCTGCCTATCACCCAGCCCTAGTGAGCAGGCTACAGTGCTAGAGACAGCAACGGAAGAGCCAGTTCCTGGAGATTTTTTTTTGACTACAAGTCTAGACAGGAAGCTTGAAAGAAAAAGAATTGCTTTATAGGGGTTCAGATTTAATTTTTTCCTTTAAAAGGATATTCCTTTTATATGATATCATATATAGGATAGATGAGACAGAGTAAATCAGACACACACACACACACACATATATATATATGACACAATAAAAGCTATTCATATTTTTGAATTGCCTAAACATGAACAATTCCTGGAAAGTGACACAGTAAATTTTCTATCTAAATGGTATGCTAAACTAGAATTAAGATTATGTTAAAATAATAATTAAGATAATTTACTGATTATAAGTAAATTACAAATAGAAACGTAAGCAGCACATTTTCATTTTCTCTGAAACAAGTATTATTATACATAAAAAATCAAATTCAAGTGTAAACTGGAAATTAAAGTATCAAGCAGAAATGTACAGGAAGGACATCAAATTAATAGCTATGGACTTAAACCTCCTCAGGTTATAAATGGTTCATATAGCCCCAGAGAACACTGGAACAGATGTTCAAAGCCATTAGATATAGTTTTGGTTATTTATTCCCTCATTCATGGACAAAAAGTGTCTTCTAAATCAAGATCGCTTCACTACCTTCCATCACCATGCTGAGACAACAGGTACCTCCACTTTGTTTGGAGCAAAGACAGCCTTGAGGGGGTGGCTGGGATACCACAGTGCATTCCAGCTCAGAAATGAGCCTTATGTTGAAGGCAAAGGCAAAGACACACACCACATAATCAACAGTAAGAACCTCCTGTCGTTTACAAGGGGATCTGAGCCCCTGATCTCCTTACAGTGTGATTATCTTTCCTTCTCCTTAGATAACACATCTCTAGGACCACATCCAGGTCTGATAAAATGTTATTCCTAAAAAAAAAAAAAAAAAAGAGCAAGTATAAAGAGAAAACAAATTTCAGTCTAAAAATGTCATTTGGAAAAAAAAAACACTTCATATACCATTTTTTTTGAGGAGTAGGAGTGGCTAGATCACAGTTTGAAGAAGCAATAGACAAATTTCAATTTGTGGGATTCTCCAGCTGCAACCAAAGTGCAGGCTGCAAAGCTGCAAATGGGGAACAGGAACCAAACACCAGAAACCAAAGGGTGAAAGGACAACATCACAGTGACACTACCAGGGCCTTCAAATGCCACAACAGGTCCACCTTATTGATGCACTGAGGCAGGTTAGCAGTGTAGTCCCCAGACATGTGATTCAACTTTGACTGCAGTAGTGTTACCTAATGTCCTTGCCCATGGCTGGAGGGTTGGACAAGATGATTTTTTAAGGTCCCTTCCAACTCAAACCATTCTATGACTCTATGTTCGTCTTCTCCAGCTGATCTACTCGCTTTATAAAAAATACCATTATAGTTAGCATGCATCCCAGTAACCTCCAAGGCCACCCCAAAAGCTGAGAGTAAGTGTAGCTCCACGTGGGGCACAGGTAGCTGAGAAGATTTTTCCACAGCAATAGCCTACACACAAAGAGCACAGTGCTGACCCGACGTTAAAACCCACTCTAGTTTTACTTGCACAACAGATGAAAGCTGAAGTGCTTTCTGGAAAGTACTGGTGTTTTCTTAAGGCACTGTTATTATGTAGATAAGAAATGGAAAAGTATGTTGTTTACTATAAGCTCTGCTTCAAGCACACTTTTTTTAGTCATGTCTTACTACCTAATTAATAAACGTACTGAAATTGCTGTGCTGAATTAAGGGCAAGATACAAGGCAAGCAGCTTTAACAGATCTGTGAAACTGGAAGCTAAGAACTTTTATCAAGATTGGCAGCAAAAGTTTGTATTTCTTATTTTGTAGTACTAGAAGAGCAAGAGCAACACTGGAATAACCAGATGAAGAAAAAATTCTGGCATTAGAAAATCTAGTTCACTATTTGTCTGGGATGTTATGAAATATCCAGAAAAAAATGGCTTCCATGGCCTTAAGTATATTTTCATCATTGTCACACAGAGATATAAAGCTTCAAGAATCAGTATTCAGTGCTATTATTTTGTAGGGCAAGAAAAATACCACTCAAAACTTGCTGTTTATAAAAGTTACAATAGTAAAATATTTCTCCATAGTAAATTATCTTCAGTTACTAAGTAATATATAGGAATACTGTAATAAGATTTACACAGTTTGACTTACATGTAGGTGAAAGTTTCATAAAGCAACATTGCTGAAAGCTAAGTGAAAAACAATTCTGTTATAAAAATTCATTTGAACATAACAAAAAAATATTCCTGGAAGAAAGTCATTACAGTGCAGACGGTAACCTGCTTGTAAATGTATGATAAACTAAGGTAAAATTTAGAATAACACTGCTTGCTTCTTTCCTTTGGAAGAAAATTATGGGCTTTGAAGGACTTTGTTGAAAGAGGCCGAAGCAGATCAATACCACTGTGGTAAAATGAATTCTTTAACAAGATTATGATGCATGAACTCTTTGTCCAAGGAAACAAGTTGTTTTTAGGGTGGACAGAGGAGATGGAGGTCAATTTACAAGCAGATCCCAAAGCAGGCTATCAAGCATCCTACAAGGCATTTCAAGCCAAGATAAAGCATGTCCATGAGTACATGTCTAACTGGCACCTGGCAAAATCCATGCCTGCAGCTTTACTGCTGTGTCACACCCCATGTACTAAAATACACTTCACAGCACCTGTCCCAGGGCAAAGGGCTCCCTCCTGCTCAGCACCACACCAGCTTTATTCAGAAAAGGGTTTTGTCCATGGGATAATGACCACAAGCACAGTCACAAGCTCCTTGGTCCTGCAGAGTCTGCAAGCACCATTAAGATCACTTGCTGATGGAGAAGCTGGGTTTTGCTCCATGAGGGTGCCTCTGCTTCCTGCTAGACAAGACAAGCACTAATCCACAGTGTGGAAAGAGGGGAAGAATGGAGCAGGTACTGTGACTTCTTTGGTGGAAAGATTTTGTTCTCTGATGTTCACAGTTTCCCTTACCTGTTTTTATTTTCTTTTTACTGCTAGTGCTGCCTGTCATTACATACAATTTCCTTATTGAGTATTTTGCCATGTGGTTTAGTCAAAATAGATGCAATCAGCCATTACTCAGTTTAGCCTGACATAAATGTTTAAGGAAGCTCACAGCTCATTGCTGGGCCACATATACATTGCAATTTATACAACTTGTAATATAAACCCAGCTAAAAGGGAGAAAGGATAAAAAGAAAATTAACAAGAAAAGCAGACCTAACAAGACAAATAAGTTGGTTCACTTTGATCTCATTGTTTCTGCTACTCTGAAGGTTTTTTGATCTGTCTCGCTGTTCCAGCTACCATTTAACTGCTCAGTGTGAATGAGCCACTCAGTACTTCTCCCTCTAGAGTAAGTCTCTGCTAGAGGATGCAGTCCTCCTGTTCCCCATACCCATCTCTGCAGCCTAACAGCTTCCACCACAGCAGGTGTGTCATGCTATGTGAGTTTACACAAATATCAAGGGCTTGAGAGATTGAGAGTCTCCTGAGTCATTCCAGATTTGCTAGGGTAACTCTGGCTATGTTGACAGATGAGAATTTGATCCTCTGTCCTTAAAGAGATTAGTTTTATGAAGCAGTTAGGCAATTCAAAAAAATGAAAGCTATGGTCCCACATTCTTCTTCTCCAGTATTACTCTATTTAGCCAGCCTGTTACACCCCTGTTGTATGTGATAAACAACCAAAATGTTCAAGTCTATGAAGAGCATTTTATAGTGGGCCTGCATGGGCAATTGCTGCTTCCATATATGATGCAGTGTTTTCAAACTCTGTGACACCAGTGGCAAAAGTCAACATGCTGACAAGAAACGCACCAGCACTTAAATAATTAAAATGTTCTGTATTGCAAAAATCTCATCAATCTCAAAATTTAAGGCTGCCTTCACAGCTCTTTGTGCTTGATGAATTCTCACAATCTCTTGAATAGGTTTTCTCTACATATCTTTGCATGACAGAGTCAGGGCATTAAGCTTCTATCATTCCAGTAACACCAAGATTTTTCCTTCAGTCTTTTCAACAGTGGATGATGTATGTTTGCTGCATATCACCACCATCTTTCTGAGCTTTACAGAAGTATGCTGCAAAATCCTAGAGTCATCTTCTTGCAAATATATTTTTGTTTCACTAATCTGCTAAAAAAAAGGAGAAAAAGCAGGAAAGAAACTCTACTAGAGCTCACCTCTGATTTTCTTTTCCCTCAAAGAGGATTCTCCCCCTTTGCTTACAAGAGGTGATACCTCCTTCACCTGCAAATGGATGGGATTCTTGGTGAATCCCATGACATCACAGAAAGGCAAAACATAGCTACAATATGTCACTTCCTGCAATTTAATGCCTTTGAGCCAACTTTCATCATCCAGGAGACATAAATACGCAGGAAGGCATCCACAAAGGAGACTCAGAGGCCCTGTGGAGTGGGGATGGTGCTGAAAACAGGTAGCTAGCAGGACAGGAGATTGGTGTCTTCTTCCTCCCTTCTTTGCAGCCCACCTGCTCCCCACCACAGCCCTGACCTCCCTGCTGGCAACCACGAGGACTTCTCTTCAGGGACAGGCCATCCCTCTCTGTGAATCCAGAACACACAACCCACAGACATGTAGCCCCAGCTCCTTGTTGGAGTTCTGCCACAAGTGACCTGATGGTAATGAAGTGAGGACTTGCAACAAAATGGAAATGGAAACAATGAAGTTTTACTCCCTGGAACAAGTTATCAACTGTAGTTAATGGATTTGGTAAGCATAGTAACTTTAGACAAGATAGACATTCTTACTAACCATCTGATCCAACACTGTGCCCTGAATCTGAGGCTAATCATGAAAATATTTCTCTCACACCCACTCACTACAACAACAAATGCTGCCAAGTGTAATAAATTTCCCCTTTTTTGTTGATCTGCCCATGTCCAGAGTTTGCTGCCTTTCTGTTAAGATCATTCCAACAAGAACAGCGTAAATCCTTCCCTAGCTGCCACATTATCAGTAATTGCATGTCTTGAGAGTTATTTTGCCTGGTTTTACCACCCAAGAAGCTATTAATAGATAAACAGAAACAGTGAAAAGAAGAAAAAAGACCAATGTGTTAAAAATTGGGCACAACCAGGGCTTTTAAATAAACATATCTACTTCAGCCTCCTGCTGGTAATATACAATTTCTGGAAAGGTTATACACTCACTTGAAAGTGTTAGTCCTAATGTGTGCCATCTTAAAGGGGCCAACATGGCTACTCTGCTCCACAATGGTTCCAGGCCCCAGCCCACTCTCCAAGCTAACAGTGTAGTTGTACCTGATCTTCTGCCTGTGCCTCCTCCTCTGGCCTGTTCTGACCATACTGTAACTCGTCTATGGGCATTCACACATGCTTTGGCCCAAGGCAATGCTTCAGTCAGTATTATGAAGCTTAGCATCTCCAAACTCACCATGTTTTACTTACAAGTGTTCTCCTGTCCTGCTCCAGAATGGTCCAGCCACTAATAGTTTTCTCCTCTCAAAACCAGTCCTTGGCCATTTTCATGGCCATCTTTCCTCTTGAGAAGATTGTTTTTTGACTATAACAGTTCAATAAATTCACCAAAGGTCTTCAAAAGCATTTGTCAGAGCTTTCCCGAGCCTGGATGAATGTCATTTCACAAGTGGAATTTCCAGAGTTTTTTCCCCTGAATTTAATGCCTAAAGCAATCTTATATCTACACATTTTGGACGATACAGGTGTTCAAGTAACAAAAAAAGAATTAGTGTGGCAATATGCTGCAGTGAGAAATGCTTGAGGGTATGAAATGCATTATGAAGGTTAATCATCTATCAGCTAGCACAAGTAGGTCTGTTACAGACAGTTAAACTGTCTGTACTAACACAAAATGCAGTGCTGGAATGTAGCAAATGCACCAAAGTACCACAAAAAACATTTTCATATCCATAAATACATATTTTCCATCCCAAATGAAACTATTCCTTCCTTGAAAGAAACAGATGTTATGGCAAAGCTGGTTTCTCTTTTAGGACTGATTGGTTTTGTCAGTTTAAACTTTTTTAGCTGGTACACAACAATATGATTTTGATCCGTCACTGCTTTACGAAGAAAATGGAAATGGAATGAAAAATTAAATCCTACTGAGATGATGAATCTTAATCACAGCAGGGAAAAGGAATATTTTGTGCTATTTCTGTAGAAGCAGCAACAAAGGTACGAAAAAAATAAACTGAGGCAGACGGGCAGCTCAATTACACAGCACCACCGAAAGCAAAAACGTTAAGGTTTAAAATATAACACTGCTCAGTACTCTACTTGGGCTAAATTAATACAGCGAGACAAATAATTTTAAAATTCTTAATGCTCTCATTTTATTGTATTTCCCTTTTGAAATTCCTAACCAACATCATTCATGACTGGGTAGTAACACAGTGGTCAGGAAGCATGCCTGAAATATTATGAAAACAATATTACTTTTCCATTTGTCATTTGCAATAAAGTGAGATGATACACTAAGATCATCATTATTTTCTCTTAAGTTCTGCTTGTGGGAGCTGAAAATATCTGTCAAACACAGAAGTGCAGGGCTCAGTCAGCTCACATGGCATGAAATGTCAACTCCTTCTAGGCCGAGAAGACACAAAGACAGAGGGGTTTATCTTGGCAGTCTTAGAGATGTAGTGTTGCCTGCCTGACCCTGCACATTAAGTATTCAGAAAAGTGTGAATTACATTGATTTTAACAGATATATTCTGAAATTTGCTACTCATGATGTACATTTCACTATGGACCCTTTCACTCAATCTAATCATGGTAAAGATTATGAAAATACACCTAGGAAGATCCTTTGATGGTGGTTCCATTCTCCATGACATCCATTCTGCACACTGCTGGATAAGCCAGCAACAGAAATTTGATCCAGGCAAGGCACAGACAAAAAATTACATCTTTGTTGAATAAGGCAAATCCTTATACTTTTATGCAGACTGTAAAAGGCCAGAACAATACCTAACACAGAAAATCTTGCTGGCATAAGGTTAACCCCCAAATATCGAAAGAGCAGAGGAAGTCAACATTGGATGAGTGCTTTGCTCCACATGGCCACAACATTTCTGATCTGCTAATCAGAAACAAAACATTAGATGGATTTGTGATAGGCCTTGAATTTAGTATGAGGAGAACAAATCTTGAAACAGTGACTCATTTTGAAAGAAAAAAACCTCATTAACCAAGGAGTGATCTTGCCTTTGGAAAAGTTACTAAGGTGTTCACTATACTGTTTGTGTTTGCCCTAACTAGTCCAGACTATATTTGATAAAAATCTTGGGAGATTAGAACTGCTCAGTCAGAAAAGAAACAGCAACTGGAATTTCAGAAATATGCAGAATCAAGGAAACGAAGATCTGACCAATCTGAAGTGGGAGGAACAGGGAGGACCTGCCGTAACCATTCACCCTCCTTGTGTGCTCACTCAGGGAGGCAAAAGAGTTTCCCCCATGTTTGCTATAATGCAAATTGTTTCAAATTGATCCCTCTTTTCAGCAAAAGTCAGAGTTGAGTGTTATGCTCTTTAACATAACCATTAACATGTTACTAAGTGTTCAAACAGGATATTTTTAAGGATGTTTCACATAGGAATTACCATCCCCTGGAGCAGCCTAAGATCATTGTTAATGTTCAGTTCTTGTCAGTCATCCTCCATACACCAACACTAAGAGAGCTAAAAACAGCAGCACAGTTTTGGAGAAGGATATTCTCCAACGTAAACATTTTATAAATTAAGGGGGTTTTTTTTAGATTGGATATGTAACATCAACAGAGCCAGTTAAGTGTGGCACAAAGCAAGGTGTCCATGAAAAAAAGGGAGAACTTTCCACATTTTCTCAGCCTGCTAGAAAGAGAGAAAAATGACTGAAATTGTTCTTTTTCTGCCTCTGCTTAAAGTGTAATTGGACTGAACTCTGGATAATGTCCAGAAATCGGAAGATCTCCCTTTGATTAAATGTCTATTTTCTAGAATGGAGCTGGAATTACCCACAGCTGCAGGTTTCAGATACCCTGCCTTTAAGTTACAAGTTAGATATTAAAAAACACTCAAAAATTATTCCTCCTCTGCTAAAAAAAAAAAAAAAAAAAAAAAAAAAAAAAGCAGCCTGTAGTAAGGATAGCTAATAGTTGAAATGGATAGAACATATGTGTATGTGTATGGCCAGTCTTCGCGAACGAAGATTTGGGAAGGGTCTTTGCCCTTCGAGCCTGCGCAGTGGATTTTTTTATCTTTTTAGTTGAAATGGATAGAACATATACACAGATTTTTATTTGTGGTATGATCAGTCCAAACTACAAATCCGACGACTTGTCTTCTAGTAAACACCCCACCTTGGCGTAACTTCCCTAGGGGCATATCCATGTTACTTCTAAGATGCAGTCAGAACAGCATGTGGTAAAACAGAAGAAACATATGGTTTGTGGTTCCTGCCTATGCCTAATTCGACAGTCGTGGATTTAACAAAAGCTAGTTGGCTTAGGTTAAATTACTGGTGCAAAACCAATTAGACATACTTGGCCATGTGCACATGTCCACATGGGCAGGGATCCCAAGGCACAGGGTGTGCGTAGGAGATGTCTGTGTGTGGTATGTGTGAGCCCCCTCTTTTCTCGCTGACGCTAAAGGAAAGATCCAAGATAAAAGACGACAGTCACTGAACCATAGGGAGAAACAAGGCTGGGCAAAGGAAAAGATAATGAAGAAAAAAAAGAATGGAAATTGGAATACAGAAAAAAGGGAGGAAATTAAAAACTGACAGTACGCATAGCAGAAGGATAAATCTGTGGCTAACGTACAGGACAAAGAGTCCTTGCCAAGCACCATGTGTAACCACAGTCACATCTTCCCTTGTTATTTCAGTTAGCAGATCTGCCAAGCGAAGGAAATACTGAGCTAATGCAGGTAGGAAAGTCCTGCGAGTAGCACTGCTCACTTGCTGCTAGCACAAAATAAACTAATAGTGTCCCAAACTTTTTGGTTCAAAAGCCAAATAAGGCTCTACTTATTATTTTGAAGAGGTCAGAGCTGTAATGAACAGTAGCTGACAAGACTTCTGCCCTCTTTCACTCTACATCCCGAACTCACCTGGGAAGGTCTAGCCACGGGGAGACAGGGGATCACTGCTGCATGGGAGGGACCTTGGGTGACAGGAGCTGGTGGGGACAAGTGAAAGCAGTCCCCTCCATCCATTCTCAATGGGACCAGCAGCTATTCCTAGGTGCTCACACTCAAGCTTCTCTTTTCCTTCTCCTACCACAAACAACTCAGGGTGGCATAACACAAAGCAATCACCTGCAAAAGGCTTTCCTAGTCAAGAACAGCTGCCTTTGGCTCTTTTGGCTACTTCCATAGAGATGCAACATTTTGAGGAGGCCAAAACCCCTTCCCCCTTGGTTCCATCCAGTACAGCAGGGTAGCAGGCAAGCTGGGCAGGGGTAAGGGCTGCCGGGCCTCAGCTCAAACTGTGGCTACAGCTGTAAGCCCAGCAGCAGCACTGCAAGTGCCAACACACCACTCTGTACTTTCCCATAAGGGATTCTCCCAATGCAGTTCAGGAACAGCACTTTTGTACACAATGAAACAAAGTTGTCTAGAAGTGCCAAAAGTGACAACCACACAGTCCTAAGTAAAGGAAGCCCCAGGCAAACCAATAATATTTGCTCACTTTCACTGCAATCTCAGAAGTAGCTGGTGCTCCAGAAACTACTTCAGGCTTCTTCAGAGCAGCTGGCAGATCTGAAACCTGGCTTTTACATTTCCACAGTATCTCTGCTGACCTAGCCAGCAACCCCGTCTCCTAATTTGGTAGCAATTCTCTTGCTTCTCCTGCTGTGGGCTATGTGTTTGCAGACTGAGGAAACTGCAGCCAGGCAAGGATCTGTCTCAGCATAGCAAAGGGCAGTGGAGGTGGATGGGATAGGATGATGGAGCCTGCACTCAAGCTGTCTTGGACCCACATGCAGTAAGAGTAAGCAAGCATGAGAGTAAGTGTATGGTATGGCCCAGGCCACAAACGACACCCTTAAAAAAACCAAAATGCACCACTGATACCTAGTTTTGCCTCACAGCGTGACTAAACATAGTTCTTTAACATTCTGAGGACAGACATATCCTCCTCCATCTCCCCAATTCACCCCTTGGTTCAGGGAGCTCCTGTCACTCAGGCACACATGCTAGCCCAGCAGACTATGTGGCTTACACCTCAACTGGCCTAATAAAAGGCTGCAATGGAAAACATCCCAAATTTGCAGCTAGGTTGTCACATTACTGAATTGGGCAGAGTGGGAACCTCAACCTGGCTCCCTTATACCCTGGTGATGAGGTAGGGTGAGGTCCATCATTAGTAATTTTTTTGCTTTAATATCTGTTTTTGCTAGCAGGAATCCTACCTTAGACCCATGCAAGATCCTTCCTGAAACTCCATTTCAAAAATACATAATGTAGAAAGTTTCTGCTTGTATAATTAGAATTTTCTGATACCAAATATATTTTAAAAAATTTGCAGTACAAAAGTTTCTGCTTTTGTACTCATAGTCCCAGCATGCACTCTGTAAGTACACAACAGCTTCAGGGTGAGAGTAAATTTTAGTGTGCCTCTCCTATAAAAAGCATATACAAACACAAAGGCAGAAAGGAATTATCCCTATATTTCAGCTGCAAGGATCCTCTACACAAGTACTGAGAAGTAACTGCACAGAGTCCTGTTTCCCCCATGCGATGGAAACATATAAATTCCAAATAATTCAAGGTGAGCCAAAGAGAAAAACCATCCAGGCAGGATAAAAAATTCCAGCTGCATGCTGACCGCAACAGAAATCAAGACAACTGTTCAAAGAGCTGTGCCAGGCATCCAGATGCTGCTGCTGGCATAAGAAGAAGATCTTCCATAGTCTGATAGCAGCTGGTTCCAGGGACAGCAGCCAAAGTCTAAACTTAAAGTAGAGAAGAAAGGGGAGAGAACTGACAGCTCACCACTCGATTAGCATCCTTCCCTCTGTACAGGCATATGCATGTTAGTCACTAATCATAGATGTTCATCTGGAAATTGAACACTTCTATAAAGCAAAAACCCAGGTTTGATTCATGAGTATACCAGGCCCTACGACCCTGAGATGAATAGAACTGACATCTCTAAAAACATCACTGCTCATGTAGGCAGGGCCACTGCAGGATAACTTGATGAGAAAAAAAACTGCTTGAGAGCACAGAGCCAGAGTCCTCTCAAGTTTTTCACTATTTCTGCACAATGTTCTGTTTTAAAATGTTCACTTCTTCAATTACTGGAACAATCAGGACTTCTCAAATGTTCTGTGTCTGTACCTATCCCCTTTCATTTCAAACTGCTGCTGACATCCTCCTTCAGCCTCATGGCACATGGTTTGGGCACTGCACAAGAAAGTTGCCTCAAACTGAATGGCATTAAGATAATGGAGGCAACTTGAAATGCTCCTGTTATAAACTGTCCCCAGGGATTGCTTCCCAGGCACTTTCAGGCATGTTTGTGGCTCAGAAAAAATAAGTTGTGTATACTCCCTTCAATCCAGGCTACTTGAGACTGACATAAGTCACCATAGGGTAGGAGCATACTCTGCTCTGCCCCTCTACTCTGCTCTGATGAGATCCCACCTTGAATACTGTGTCCAGCTCTGGGATCTCAGCACATGACAGACATGGTCCTGTTGGAGTGGGTCTAGAAGGCTGGAGCACCTCTCCTATGAGGACAGGCTGAGAGAGCTGGGGTTGCTCAGCCTGGAGAAGGGAAGGCTCCACGGACACCTCACAGCACTTTCCAGTACCTGAAGGGGGCTACAAGAGAGCTGGAGAGGGATTTTTCCCATGGGCATGCAGTGAACAGGACAAGGGGCAAGAGTTTCAAAAGGAAAGAGGGAAGGCTGAGACTAGACATAGAGGAGAAATTTTTTATGATGAGTGTGATGAGACACTGAAAGAAGCTGCACTGCTATGGATGCCCCATCCCTGGAAGTGTCCCAGCCCAGGCTGATTGGAGCTTTGAGTAACCTGGTCTAGTGGAACGTGTCCCTGCCTATGGGATTTTTAAAATCTCTTCCAACCCAAACCATTCTTTGGTCATGTGGCATGTAGGGTTGGCAGAGAGAAGTAGGGACTGACAGCAACTCAAATGATCTGAGTCAGGTGTCTGCTCCCAGACACATTCCAAGTAGCTAGAGATAAGTTGCTGTTATGACATGTGGTAGAAAAAAACTGTTGTGGTTTACATGCAGATGGTGGCAATTAGCTATGACACTATATTCAAGTTATATAGTACAGAATGAATTAAGACAGAGCATTACCAGGAGGCATAAAACATCCTCTGATGTGAAAAGGTTACAGAGGGAAAATTTTAAGGACAGATAGTGTTGGAGTGCAACTAAGCCAGGGGATCCCATTCCCAGGCCTTTGCTAACAGCAGCAATAAATCTACTTCTCAGGAGAGAGGTAAGTTTGTTCTTAATAAGGGATGTGGACTGTATTAGCTACAGGATACATGTTCCTCTTTTTTACATGGAGAAAGGGATGCAACAAATACATTGGTCCTCGTAATGTCTACAGTTATCAAAGGACCCCCCCCCAAAAAATATAGCCACTATTATTTTTCAATAACTCTCAATAATATTTTTATTAATGTTTCCATTAAAATTAAGATTCCGATATTCTTCATACAACCAGAACAGATCAAAGGTCTAGTCTGGCCCATTGTCAGTCCCCAGTACCTGGAGATAGCTGGAGACGAGCATGAGTGCAGAGCAAGCACAGCTACACAGCACAGTCCTCCATCCACCAGCTGAGAGCAGGAGCCTCTCTGGCTACCTCCACATCGGCACGTGGATGGTGGCCAGAGGGCTACCAGAGGGGCAGTCGTGCAGAGAAGAGGACTTGACTCTATATACCTGTTTGGGGGTGTTATTTTGGAACAGATAAGACTGAATGTCTCTTTGCACATTCAAAACATTAAATGTGCTTCTGAAGTGCATTTTCTGGGTGAGTTTCACCTAAAGTGATTTCAGCTTGTGGGCCCTGAGACTACTCCCGGGCAAAAAAAGCAGAGGAGGCAAGGAGGATCAGGCAACTGCTTCAAAAACTGCTTCTAGTTCCTCTTTATTCCTTCTCCGTAGCTCTTAATTTTTTTTTTTCATTTTTGACAGCCATTGAACTGTGTCTACAAAATTATCCGCTGTAAACCCAAGATCTTTTTCCTAAGGTACAGCAGATTGCTTAGATACACTATAAGCAGTGAAAAATTAGACATTAGAAATCCGAACCCTGCCCAGCTTTTTGGGTTTTTATATTCTCTTAAGGATCAGATCACAGTTATGGTCAAATGTATCCCACCCCCAAAACCACAATTAATCCCTCCATCTGATTTTCTCTCAACATTCCTGATCACCAGTGGAGCTTCAAATGATCTGCTTATTTTTGTATCTCAGAGGAAGATGTTATATTCTTCCAGTTCACAAAACAAAAATGTTATGGTTGGAGGCACTGGGCAAACCAGACTCAGTGTGGTGAAAAGCAGGAAGAGTAGCTGCTCTCTTACAAACAAGTTCATCACCAAAGTAAGTACGGCTGCTGGCATCTCTGCAGGACTTGGAGAAGTTTCTCAAGCTCTAACTTCACTAATCTAAATAATCTAGTCTTGGAAAAAAAGTGGATCCTCAAGTCAGAGGCAACGTGTGGCTGATCACAGTTCCGTGGGGACCCTGGAGCAAACGGACAATGTATGCCAGTGATCCCAGTTGAACAACACAGAAAAGGCCTCGCTAAAGATGACAAAAATCATGTCTCACCAAACCTTTGTGGCTCTTGCCTGCATGCTTCAGTGCATTTGTTTTCTTTCTTGACCAAACCAGACCCTCATAAAAGTCATTATAAATCAACCCTGACCTAGAATGTTGTTCTGTTAAAAATACACAAGCTCTTTGGTTCCTCTTGTACCTGCTTAGCAAAATAAAACACTGCTACTGTAGATGCAATGCCACTATGCCTAAGCTTGCACTAAGGGTGCTAGGACAAAAGTTGGGAACGAGAAGGCAGGTGAGAAAGGGGACAGAAATTCCTGACTTCAGAAGAGACAAACTGCACTGGAGATGGAGTTGGGGTCCTCGAGGGAGTTGGCCAACAATCCCATCTAGTCAAGCATCTCCCAGAGCCGGTCATCCTTTGGTAAGACTTCATCTAAACTGCTCTAAAAACCACAAAGTTGTTCATTCAATAGGATGAACTATAAACTTACATTTATATTTTGAATTCATTCTAGTCATAACAAGAACCTAAAATTCTTGAAAGTACTCCTCTGCCTATGCACAGTGACTTATGTGGGTTATGCATGATAAAGAATTTTCTTACAATAGTCTCCCTGTCATTTATCATGTCCTGAATAACTCATTTGTGGCCTTTGTCCAGAAATAACAGAACTATTCCCATGTTGGTGCTGATAAAGCTTTCCTTCATATCATCCCAGATTTTCTTCTCTATTTGACATTATACACACAACAAAGAAACATGGATAGATACATTAAAATGTACTAAATTAAGAAATTAGAAGGAAACAGGAAATAGGTTTACTGTAACTTTATCAAATGAAAACAAGGCAAACTCCAGAGCAAGAAGTTGGTCAATTCAGCATGAAACTAAACAAATATGCAAGGAAGAAAATCTACATGAAGGTCTAGATTTCATTCAAGGATTCAAGTTCAAAGGGGAGGCAAGGTCACAGCTCAGGGCGCACAAACCTTCTTGCATCCACAGAGAGTAGTAACTGGTTTCAAGAGAGGTAATAAAAAGCAACTAGTAATATCCTATAGAACAAACTGGCTATTGGTAGCAGCTTGCTTAACCAGGGTAAAAGCATTTAGGGACTGCAAGAGGTTAATACCTCTATCTCTGATCTGAAGGCTGCAGTATTTCATGAAGACCATGTTTATCATAAACTGATGAGGATCTTGATTTTCATTTTGCTGTCTCACCTTTGAGTTGGGATCTAAAAGGATGTAAAGACTAAAAATGGGAAAACATCAATCTGCTCAATTTCCCTTTTCAGTAAGTCCATCCCGTACGATTAACTGCAACCCAGTTTCAATATAAGAGATCAAAGGATTGTGCAAAAAGGCTGAGGGGAGTAACAGGGAAAAAAATAATCCAATAATTGGATTCAAACATTGGACTCAGCTCTCAAATCTAATGCCCAATCAAAAAAAAAAAACACCCAAAAAAAACCAGCAAAGCAAGGCCAACAAGGAAAACCAACATCATATATTGCCTGAATATTCCAGGTATAGGCCTAGTTATTTATGAATATACATAGTTTTGACTAGATGCCAAACTACCATGTAAAAATGATGATAACTCTAATGAGAACTTTGTTTGCTGTACTACAAATGCCAAACAAAGGTACAATACTCTACACGGATTTTTCTATTATTTTGTTAGGATTTTATTTTAAAATGGAACCAGCCAAAACAAACAGCTGCCAAGAATCTCTTCCAGTACATGAGCAATCTGCTTCTAATATTTACCAGGTTGTGGGTTTGCCTTTAGAGAAAAGGAAAAAAGAAAAAAAGTCCTATGTTTGAATACAAGAAGTTGCATGCAAAACGCTAAGTGTTTCCTCTTACTGCATCATTCCCTACACTATACAGGTAAATTTCTGTCCCATTAGAAATATCTGCATTCAGAGGATGAGAGACCAGCCTGATATTTCCGTCAGACAGCAATGGCACTCATCCCAGGACAAGCAGGTGATTTTTTTCAGTCTGCAGCATTTCACGATGGCACTATTCCCTACCACTGCATATCTGCCACCTGCAAGCGATAGCATTTCAAAGTTTGAACCAAATAAATCAGAATTAAGATATTACCTGATCCCTGATATTTTTAGAACTAGGTCAATAGTTATTTTATTTCTGCAGCCAAGAAGTTTGAGCAAGATGAACTTCTTCAATCAGTACAAAATGTGTTCATTACTTTTTCAAGTGTATTGGCTTAGATGTCTAATCCTGCTTCACCATTTTAGTACCAAAATGAAATACATTATGCTGAAGCAGATAACCTTATTAGATTTTGACCTTCACTACTAACCCCCTCTAGTTAATTTGTTGCATCAGAAATGTAAATTACATATGTGCTCACCAGTGTGCATATAGTGCATATAAGCATTTATGCATTTCTGACCCATAAAATCAAAATTCTGCTTTTGGGTGTTACTTGTGACAGAAAAAGAAATTACAATGGAGTTGTACATTTGCCTGATAAAGCCCAACTCTCTTACAAAAAGCATGCAACATCCCCTCCTCTTCTACACAATACAATTAAAGAAAAGATACTTTCTTTGGTAAGAGTTCCCAGCCCTATCCTGTCAACAGTTAGCCTGAACAACAATATTTTCTTCACTGACCTTATTCCTCGCACTTGTTCTGATTTTGTCTTGGTTTCCTTCTTGATCACTCATGTTTTCAACATACTGCCTTCCCATCACAGGAATTGTTATCAGATGACAGGGGATACTACTTCTGCCTCAAAGTTAAACCTCTATGTAAGACAAAGGACAGAATTTTGGGGACCAAGAGGCTCTCAAGCTTTTAGCTGTTTTTATAATGCCCTTCTTAGTTTTACCATGAATAAGATAAATCAAACATTTAGTAAGGTTTCATCCAGTCCACAATAACACATCTTCTATTCAGCATAAAAAAAAAGGGGAAAAAAAAGGAATCAAATTGTCAAGCAGGTTATGTACCTGACATCTGGAGCCAATGTATCTAACAAAAATTAGAGTAAGTGTTCATTTGCTTTTAATACATGTAATTTTGTACTTATGAAAAAAAATGAAGTCACAAGTTGATTTATATCAGTCACAAAATACTGGGATAGATACAGGAACAGTTGGCCTCAACCAAGGTCAACCCAGATCATCATGTTCTGTTCTTGCCCTAAGGTCTAATATATTATTCTGGATACAGCAGAAATTAATCTGAAGAATACGCAGGGAAGTTTCTTTATGTATCTGCATTTGAAAAAAAGAAAAATGCTAAAGCAGAAATATATATTGTTGTCTGTTGCCAGTCTATTACTAAACACACATTTTACACTTCGAAAGTCTCACTGTAGAAAGGTCCTAGATAGGATGAGAATTGGCATAAATAACTCTTCTAATTTGTAAAGCAGTTTATTTAACATTTAAGGATTTGATGTCTCCTCTGTGATTTTTATGTTATGTTCACACGTGATATTGCCCTTTTGTAAAAACAACTTTATTTATTTTTAAAATATAAACTTTGTAGGATGAACAAAAATAACAGTGCCTCAGCTGGATTTCATGCCACCCCAATTCCAATGCTGAAAGATGTGGGGGAGCAAATCCTTAACAATTGGATATATGTTCAGATTTTGCAAACATGGTGAGAGAAGGGTGACACTGGAGATTGCATTTCAACTTAGCTGCTCTCATCTAACATACATATAAAAAATTTTCCCTGGTATCCATCATGTGGTAATCACTACAGGTTTTCCCATCATGCATTCAATTAACCAAAACAATGTTAAGTTCCATTAAATTCACCCTGAATTGCAGAAAGTCAAAACTGATTTCTAAGTGATGCAGTTACAGAGCTTGTAGTCCAGACAGGACATCTCTGGCTCTTGGACAGCCCTTTATATGCAACCTTCCTCTTCCTGATTTGCCAACGATATTCTAGGAGGGAGCGCAGTAGGAAATCGGACCTCTTCTGCTTCACTGTATGTGAATATGAAATGGCAGTAAAGAAGAGCTATTCAAGGGTTTTTAGAAAACAAGAGCAAAGACTGAGCACTGTGAAAATAAAGGTAAACTACAAAAAATTCAGTTCACCATTAATAAATTAAACTCCCTTTTTTTAAATCAGCTGATTCTGCAGCACAAACTTCATTTGATAAAAAAGGTCAGCAGATACTACTGGGAATAGATGCACCAAGAATAAGGGAAGGAGATGCTATTGTCATTTTTGGAACTACTTTATACAAATCCACCATCATAAGCAAATAAGCACAGTTAAGGAGGAAAATCAACTTGCAAGTATCACATTTGTAGATTTTTGCAGTTCAATTATTTACTATAAACTGCTGAAAATTGAACTGCATGATTATTTGCCTTAAGCACTACAGAAGAGCCTTAAGCATCTTCTACTAGAAATGAAACTACTGCACCTCATGGAAAAAATAGGAAAAATAAAAGAGAGAGGGATATACTCCTGACTCTGTTTGGAAGCTGGCAAAATTCAAAGCCTTATCAGACTATGGTAAGCCTCCCGCAACAACTTGGCATATTTGGGGCTCCATTAGGAGACTGCTTAAGTTAGAAGTTCAGACAGTGAATTTCACAAAATGCCTTCTGTAGACATTCACCTAGGGGCATGGGAGTGTCTTTTAAAGCTGGCAATGTGCTCCATAGCTATTGATTTTCACAATTATTTTGGACTAAGCATGTGTCAGTAACAGATACAAAGCTGCTTCCAAGTATTAAAAAAAGCCATTAAACAGCGAGACAGCAGAGATTCGGGAACCATTCTCTTGGTTCCCTTATTGAGTTTGAATTAGGAGAGCCATAGAAAAAAATCCTGCTGTGTTTTAAGACAAATGGTATCTTAACATCAACTGTATCTGTGTGTATTTGGTACTCAAAAATGTGATGAATCCCCAGCAGATATATTAATCACTGCAGGAATTTAGATGAATCCCTGTATGAGTGTCCTTCAGCAGTGTCACTCTCTGTCCTTCCTTTGCTGCCTGTTGAGGCTGCAAGCACTTGGGGCAGAGAGAGCAAAATAAATCCCAATGCCTTCTCATGTGGAAGGATATGAAGCAGAGCCCTGTACAGGTTCAGAGTTGCCAGCTCCTTTGTCTCACAAAGTCTCAGGAAACATTAGCCTATAGCATCTGACAGCACATTCAGAAATTCATATATATATTTATATTAATACATACATATATGTATGTATATATGTATCTATGTATGTCTGTATATGCGTATAGGAGATAGCAGGAGATTAAAAATATTTACATTACAGTTTTCATATTTAATTTCCTTTACTGAAGTATTCACATTAGTTAGAAACCAAGATGATTTACACACACAAGAATCCAGCTGTTGTATTTGGAAAGCCATTTCTAAAACACCATAATGTTAGTGTGAACACAATCCTACAGAAGACATTCCTTACCTCTCCTAGAGTTTAGTTTTAAAAGTCATCATAGGAAAAGCCATTGTTTTGGTTTTTTTAAGTAACAACTGGTATACTCTTTAAAACTGCTTGTTTATTTATAAAACATTTGTGTACATTTGTTAGCTGTCTTGGTGCTGCTTTGTTTTGATCCCATTCTTTGTAACACTGTGAGATGCTTACCGTCCAGGCTAAAGCTACTGAAGCTGAGAGGTGGAGTATTATGTGAGTAGTTACTTTCTGCAGAGCTCTGAAAACTGGACATTTTAACATCAGGTCAGATTTCACAGAAAGAGTTAATCAAATGCTTCACTACATGCACAAAAAATGTAGAAATCATAGCTAGAGAGACAGGTCACATAAGGACTATTGCTAGGCTAGGCTGAATATTTGAGGCAGAACTTTACAGGAATGTGGAAGACGAACACTTACTTAATTTTGACTTTAGAGTACACTACAATACAGTAATGATTTCTAAAAATGCTCTGGAGGTGTTACTGCCTTTAAGACACCTGTTAAGAGTTTGGACAAACCCATATAGAACAACATTACTTACACAATGCACACACTGCCATTATGATCTAAAGATTTTAAACAGCGTAGTCCAACATTGTGTCATTGCTCACGAGTTGCAAAACCACACAGCAATGATGTTGTTTATCTTAAGTGAATGTCAGCAAAAGCCTTCCACAAAACTAGGCTGTCAAGTGTGCTCTGTAAGTCATTAGGGGAAGCTATGTATTTAATCTCTGCAGTCAGATTTCCAGCCAGGAGAATGTCCAACCTGCAGTGGGCAGCAGCAAGGCAAAGGACTACACACACTCCGTGCAGCCCCAGGGGCTCGTCCAGGTTCTTGACACAATGCTTATCTGACTGGGAATGCTGAAAAGTATGTGCAAGGGACGACTGTGTTGGTCTTGCAGGAGCCATCTCAGCTTGAGACACAACAGCATCAGCCCTTTTGTACTGACAATATCCCGGCTCCTTGTTGCCATAATGAAGGTAAGGGGGACAATGCATTGGGCTGCCTTTTCTGTCCACTTGCCTGTGAGGCTACACTTCTTCATTCATAAAATCTAGCTTTAATGTAGAGATTAGATGGTTGTAAATGTAAATTCCACCTCTGTAATATTTACCCTTCTACTTATCTCTTCAGTATCTGTTTCTTTAATTTTCTTCTATTTTGCCCAATACAATAATGGTTTGAAATGCCTCCTCTCGGGACACATTAGGTCTATTAACATGCTGTACAATTCCTTTGGGAATAGGGAAGTGCTTGTTTTCTAGTATTATGAGGCTTTCTTTCACAGTCCTATTAATTCACAAGTTAGCAGGCTGTAAATCTGCCATTATTCCAATACTGTACTTTGGCTGTTCTGTCCCTCAAGCTACTGCATCATTTTCAACCCTGTAAGAGAATGAAATTTCACATTTTGAAGAAGAAAACATTTCTATAGACAACATTAGAGAGGATGTTTCAGCCAACAAGTAAAACATAAAAGCCATCTGACAAATACGTATTTTACCTTTAACTGCAAGCCATGCAGTATTCTCACTGAACACTTATGCATACTTGGCCAATGAACTCAGAAACAATAATTTAATAAAATTAGTAAGACAGTTCTCATGAACTGATCATGTGACTGGTTTGAAAGGACGGGGGGTTTTTTAACTGTATGAAGAAAAGTATTCTCCTTTCCTTATACTTGCCTTTCCAATGAACAGACTGCTTATATCTGATTGCAGCAAAAGTAAATTAAATTTAAATAGTTAGAATACATGAGAGGCTTTCAAGGTTTTGAGATATTCAAACTTTATTCAAATAAATATTATGGAAAGCTTCAAATAACTGAAAAGACTTACTACACATCAAATTACTCCTCCACAACTACAGGCACTTCTACTTAATGTAGTTATTCCAAATTTCAGCAGCCCCCATGCTCATTGTGGGAAAAGGCAAGACTGGAAAAGACGTTACAAAAGGGCCATTAACATACTGCAACTTCAAAAAACTTGGAAGAACTTTGTTTCCTGTGATGCTTTACAGTTCCAAACATAAGGGGGTTTTTTTTGAAATTATGCTTCCTTAAACCTTTTTTAACCCTAAATTACAGTCATTTAGCAACATAAATAGAAGGACTGGAAAAAAAGTAAAAAAATGCAGGAGCACATTCTGTGTGTCTCTCCCATGAAGTCTGGGCTGTCTAGCTGGAATGCCCTTAGAGAACTTTATTCCAGCACAAAATGTTAAAGCTGTTGAATCCACTTTTATGTAAGGATAAGCTGGCTGGAAATCATGCAGTCATGACCAGATCCAAACAAAGCCTCCGGTCTCTCTTCCCACAAGGGTGATAACACTAAATCAGCCCTCAGAAAGCTGGTATCACACAAACCATTCCTCTTTAGGAGAGACAGCCTCAAGAGCAAACACCAAAGACACTGAGTTGAGAAAGAACAGATCTGAGCCATGAGTTGGGAGCTTTTCTGTAGCACTATGCCAACTATGACATCATGCTTGAACTACAAACAAAAGCTAATAATAGTTTCTGATCTTAATTTACTAAACAGAGGTTTTTTACACATTTTTGGAGTCTTACCAGATTTGAAAGATCCATAGATCATTGCCCAGGAGAACATTCATATTCCTCTTCAGCCACTAGAAACAATTAAGTGCTCTGCATCTACCTCAGCATCCCACAGACATTCAAAAGGTCGAAACTATTGATTACCAACTTCCAAAGCCCATTTATCAGTAGGGGGGGGAAAATCAATACGTGGCTTTAAAATAAGTCTAAGTTCCTGCTTTTTCTTTTCAATCCAGTGTTTTCTTTGGTAAAAAATAAACACATCCTCACAGGATGCTATCAACACAGTAGTCACAGGGAGCCCTCCTTGCATTTTAAAAGAAAAACTGAGCAGGCCTGACAGTCCCACCAAGAACATCAGAGCTTTCAGCAGTTCAGCAGTTCTCAAAGCTAATGAAAAAAACTGTTAAGAAAAAGACAACAAAATAAGCACCAAAGCCCTGACACAAATTTTGCTCTTTCTAACAGCGATTCTTTTGGTGCCAATGCATTGCTTCCAGCTGACACCTGCAGCAAGAGCCATCAGGTGGAACAAACTACTTGAATTATTTTACTGACATGGAGAAAGACAGTGTCCATCAGCAGCTATCACGACTCAAGCACCCTTCAGTACTTAAAATCACAGACTCAGACATTTAGGCTGCAGAAGGTATTTGGCAGGTCAAAACTGAGGACTACAGTTAATGCTGGTGCAGCACATGGTGGGCATCTCACATATCTATCTGCAGGCACCCCCATACTTGGGTAATGAAAACTGTTCTAATTTCAAGACTGGTTCAGTGTTTCAGGCTAAACGTTGGTATTTGAAATACAGTTCAATGGCTCGCAATTCAGGATAATCATGACAACTCAGGACAAGCATGAATCAATACACCCTTCTGGTGATGTTATCCCCATGATTCTGGCCCGGAGCTGCTTCATCCTGCAGGACAACCAACCAGTGCAATGAACTGAAAAGACCACCTTGGATCAACTAACTTCAGTCCATTTTGGACAGAAGTCCTTTCTAAATTTCCCCCTAAATGCAAAAGAATCATACTTTTTTAATATCCGAAGGTCAATCTACCTTCTATCCTCTCCTTCAGATTCAGTCACAGATTCAACCTAGGGGCTTGTGCTTTAATTTCAACCAACTGTTGAATACTTCAGGTTCCAAAACCAGATCTGAAATTCAAAATTTTTAATAAGCTTACTTCCTTTTCTTTAGGTTTTCCCTCTTCAGTATTTTCATTCCATCAAAGACCACTTCCAGTGCAGCAAAATAAAACCAACACAGTAAGAAACCAGACTATGGCAGAGTCCTTGGAGATGTTACCCTTAATCTATTAAACAGTAACAGATCGCAGTGCCTAGGCACTCTGTTCCTCTTTCCATGTGTTTACAGATCTTGGGTAGCTTCTCTGCAAAGTGCCTAGCCAGGTCAATCAATATGGGGGAAAAAAGTCTATTATTGTTATTTCTCATTAAATAAAACTTTTAAGTCACATGCTGTGTTGAATATGAAAACATGATGAAAGCAGTTTAATGCCTACTTGAAACACTGCTATGAGGAAATGCTCATCAAGCCATGGTGATGAGGTGGTGGGTGTGAGTGACTTTGGCCCACCATAGGGACCAGGGTCAGGGACACAGGAAAGAGACAGGAGTTTGTTCCCTCTAGAGCCAGCAACAGAGCACTTTACTCAAAGTAGCTTTTCTCTGAGAATCAAAGCCAGATCCCCATAATTCATCACTTAATTACAACTTCTTTGCAGAGCAGGCTGCAATAGAGCTAAGAAGCTTCACAAACTACCTAAATTGTTGAAGCAGGAAAGAAAAATTTGTTTAAAGTGTACCCTTAGCAATATGTTTTTGTGATTTTAACTTTTTTAGTGACTTCATTCCATTCCTGTAAATCTGTATTATGAGTAAACATGCTTTTATCATTAAATCTCCTCAGTGATAAAGCTGACTCAGAGTAATATGACACACACCAAGACCTCCTTCTTTCCAGGATACCGAGTCATCTTTCCAGGGCGAACCCATCCCTCTGTTTCCCACTGAATAGCTCAAAGCCTTCCCGAAAGCCTCCCAGTGATCTGCCACAGGGGCACGAGGTTCTGGCTATAGTTTTTCAAAAGCTATCTGTCTGTGCAGCCGCCCCTTTCTCAGCAGTGTGAAGTCAGTGGGAGAAAATCCCAGAACTCAAGCATCGAAAGAAATATTTACACTCAGCTTTCCAGGAAGAAAAAAAAATATAAACAATGCTATAACAAATATTCAACAGGGTCCTTATGGAAACGAGTATAATTCATAAATTCTAGGTACCACCTCACCTCGGGGTTGCTGCCTGTCCCCCCCAGTTTGTAAAGAAATAGAAGAGGAACATCTCAGTTGATACATGCATCCTTAGCCTTTGAGCAAAGCCTGAAACTCAGCAGCTCTGAGAACAGAGCCTCTTCATTATGGTGCCTAATTAACAGCTGATTACCACAGACATAAGGGAGGTCCACTCATCACTCCCTGTGCTATCACAGGATGGGCTCACCCCTGTGGGTAGCCTGTTCTGCCTGCATATGTGTGTACAGGGCTCTGAATGCAGCAGCTTGGGCAGAGACCTCCCTGTTGTTGGGGTACCAGCAATTGCAGTAGGGTTACGCCTCGGGGGCTTGAATGCCCAGGTGCCACCAGCCCGGGAGACTGGGATTCAGGGGCAGCTACAGGCTAGATTGAGAACATGTAGGTACATAGATATGCTGTACATTTGTCTATATAAGTGTGCTATACAGATGTCTTTATTTGACTTTCACCTTAAAGAGCTGGAGAGGAGAAACAGGATCAGGCCCTCTGTGCCACTCCTATCTGTGTGACTGCTGTGTATCTGCTGTCTGTGTTGATCTGTGTGTCTATATAACCATGTACATACACACACACATACATATATAGTATGCCTATTGGGGACCTGGGGACACAGAGATGCAGCAGCCTCACCTCTATCTGGCTGTTAGATTCAGCACCTCCTCGCTCTGCACACTCTCTTGAAATGCTACCAGATCTTTAGAATGTATTTTAGAAATTAATAGTATAGCTTAAAATGTAAAGTGCCGTTGGAAAGCCTCCAACAGTTCTTTTGAAGACTGCCCCACCGGATATCAGCCTTAATCATAAAATGCTTTTTTCAGCTCTGCATGATACCCCTGGATCCATCTGAAGCATCCTAATGGCTACAGGAGGCTTCAAATGTCTTTATGTAACAATCTGCAATATGAAGAGTCATTGGTTTACTTTATACTGCTAAAACACAGTGCCCTCTTTTTAGCATTTCAGAAAGTGATCAAAGAATCGCCCTTCTTTCAATGCTTCTTTCAATTGTAAAAAACAGTTTCACCACATTGATTGTGTGTATATGAATGCTGTTAAAGAGTAACATAGATAAAACAAGGAATTGAACTAATTTCATTTTTTAAAGAAATCTATATATAGGTAACTAGGAAGAGTTCAAGAGTCCATCCTTATTAAGAAAATACTACAAATACACATTTGGGAAAACTGTTTCCCGCTCTCTGAGAAACCATTTCAGCTGTGGAGTACAATGAGAACATATTACAGGCAAGAAAACACACAGACAATTTATTCACTGCTCAAAGGGATCGGAAAAGTCTAGGAAAAATGAAAATGAGGAACCAGTCTCCAGTCCCTTGATCCTGAGAGTGAATTGCAGTCAGAAATCAGAGGTTAACTATTAAGTACTAGGTACTGTTTTTCATTGGAGTATAAAAATAGAAACACTCAAAATAGAAGAAAGAACAAATTCTCCTCTTTTAGGTTCAGCTTGAAAAAGTAGTAAGCTGTGGTTTCTCAGTGTTTTTCACGGATGAGATAAACTATCTCAAATGGGAGCTGGAGTCAGTTGCAAACATGGAGAGTTTTGAGATTATTCTAATTTCTCACGGGAATTAGGGTTCTTTGGTGTGGTTTCAGCTCCTGAGAAAGGGTCCGACACAAAGTTCACCAAAGTCTATCTCTGACTACAGACAGCTTTACATCAGGTCCATGCAATGTGACTTTCATCTACAGAGCAAGAACATCAGGACCTGATGGGATACAGCTGATGAGAGCAGTCTCCATCACAAGCAAGATCCTAAACGTACCAATAGCTATGAACAGAAAGCCAAACTGCACAGAAATGCAAAAGGAATACAACAGATCAGAGTCTTCATGTTCCTGATGCTGAACTCTGCACCAGTCATTGTATTCAACACTAGTCACAAGTTTCTTCAGAGTTCATGAATTAAAACTCTCAGATAAGAGATACAGACTGATTTGGGACATCAAAAATATCATGGATTACTACTGTACAAAGCACTGTAAACAGGTACATACGTTTCCCACTTTAAGCTGTAGATACTCAGGTATTATGAAACAAAATCTAAGCCATAGCTTAAAAATACAAGTTAAGTAAACACTGTCAGCAAAAGAACTGACAGTGGCTGACTTCACATGACTTGAGATGTACACCTGCAATCCAGGTTTATAACCACATGCCATCCAGGGCAGAACAACAGTGGTGCCTGTACAGTGAGTCCTCTTTAGCAAAGGGATGGCCCGAGATGGGTACAAGTTACCCTTGGGGTGTGGAACAGTGATTCCCAGGGTGAATGAGCAAGGAAGAGACTGCTATTGAGCTTAGCTTAGTTTGCACCTTATAAAATGGTTACACTGTGTTTTAATAATACCTCCATTACAGGGGATAAAAAACTGTATGCTTCCTATTAAAATAATGATGTGCATTCATGATGAGGTTTGTTTCCAGCACCAACTTTCAGTAGTCTACCTCAGGAGATTAAAATTGAAAAGTAAGCTTTTCACCATTTATGGCTTGTGTTTTCTTGTTTACATTGCACTCTGCCTTCAGAGAGACAAGGCCAGTCAATTAGAATTTCAGTTCTTCAACATCAGGGCTATGTTATTGTGCATGGGTTTCCAAGACTAACAAAATTACTTGTATCCAAAATAAAACCATTAAATGAAATTAGGAAAAATATTTCACATTCATAGAAGCAACATAGCTGAAATGCTCTGTTTCACATTTTGAAAAATTAATTTGCAAGGCAAACCACATAATCCTGTCTCTTTAAGAAAACTGGGATTTGCCATACTAAATGGCACAAATAAGTATTAAATATAAATCGCATCTATTGCACTTAGCTTGTTATTTTTAATCCTAAAAATGCAAAGTTAAATTGTTTGAGGACAAACTGACCTTGCTGACTGTTGATAAAACAGCTGTATATGGTTTTCATTAGGCCATATAAGCTGTGGCACAGGTTGGGGGCACACTGGGGACACACAGGCACAGGCAGGTCACTCTGGAGAATGCTCTCGTGTGCCCCATCACAGCAAAATGCTGAGCACCACTGTTTTAGCCTGTTCTGAATACATCTGTTAATGTTAATCAGAAGCTCAACAGCAAGGGAGAAAAAAACCTCACATTTCCTAAAAAAAGCTATGAAGGAACCCCCAAATTCTGTGTTCTACCCCATGCCAAAGTTCATAAGAAGTCCCCAAATGTGCCTCATGTCTTTATACAACAGGAAATCTAGTTAGATACAAATGCTGACACTCTTGTGTGCTCTATCCAAGAAGTTTCAGGTCATGAAACAGACATCACTCAGCTAAATACTACACTCATGTTCACAGGACAAACCACAGCAATACTTTCAAACCACAGCTAATCCTATCCAAATGGGAATGTAATCTGTTTGAATAAATAAGAAGCAAAAAGAAGAGTGAAGTCAAAGAATAATGAGCGTTTCTCAGGGCTGTGTGTCACGGCTGAGTATTTGAAAACAGGGTTGCATCATTTGTACCGTGTATGCTGAAGAAGACAAACTGTGCCCTGTAAGGCAACACGGACAAATGTCTTGGGACATTGCATTAAACTATGATTTTCTGCCTGCTGGAGAGTGCTCTTTGAAGTTACTGTGTATGAATTGCCTCTGTAATTGTATTCACACAGGTGCACACACTTGCATTATGAATTTTTCATCTGCTTCTACAGCACTGAGCATTAGGCACAGCCAGTGCCAGAATGACCAATTCCGCACCATAAGGTCTGACTAGTACAGAGCTCCTTGAGCAACATGCACTAACTTCTAGTGATGTCCAAATACTGCATTTCTTAATACTTTTTGCCATAACCATTCAATATGTTTCAAACGGCTGCAGTGGAGCCTACAGTTATATTGCAACTATTGCTACTGCAGAGTGATTTTTATATCCCGTACAGAATTGATGGATATTCCAAAACTGAGCTGCTACAGTATGAGCTTCATCTCCAGGACAAAAACTGCTCACTGCATAAATTAAAGACAACGTATGTGGTATGTATAATGAGAAATAAAAGCGCAGTGGGTATTAAGACCTTCCCAAAGATGAGGTATTTGGCTGGGTGTCACTCTGCAAAGCCAGCTGTGCTGACTGCAAAGGTTACAGGCCCTGGCCTGACCCGGCTGTCTGTCATCTCCCCTTCACTGGAGATTAACGCCTGCCCCAGACTACTGGTGCAGCTGCTCCCAGGAGTATTCCAGCACCTTTTCAGCAGAAATAGACATGCTAAGAGAGTTCAGTACTGGAAGCTAGCCTGAACAACTGAGACTTAACACAATGTGGATCCCAGAAGTGGCTCTGCTGGACACCTGGAACAGTGCTATCCAGGTAGGAGCAGCCTGTGAGGAGCTGGGATGGAGACTTCTCCATCCCATCAAGATGGAGAGGCAACGTAATCACAAGTGGGCCACAAAACTCTATTTCTTTGTCTGACATCACAAAGTATCCTGGGTTTACACCCACAGACACTGCACCCCACAGACCTACAGACAAGCACCAAATCTGCTCTGATCATTTATCTTCTGAAAGCCCCTAAGAGACTAAAGTGCTGAACACTACAGGTCTGGCAGATCTCTTTCATTTATGTATAGTTTTTAAAGAAACAACCTCTTAATGTGTATGAAAGGTGGAATGACTGTTCCTAATATGTCCTACAATAAATCTCCCCTGGAAACATCAAAAATCCATCTCCTTCCTTCCAGATGACCCCACCTTCCACACCAGGATCTCTTCAGAGGCTGGACTTAGGATGAAGCTATCCTAACCCTGTGCCTCCAGTCTTCTACTTCATTTTTTTATTGTTTCTATTTCTCCTTCCCTGTGAAAATTCATGAACGAACTTTTATAACTATTCCTGTCATCCCAGAAGAAATTTAACTGGAAACACATTATTTTTGTCATTTTCCTTTCTGTCACAAGGATTGAAACGGCCATAGGGAAACTGCCTTCAGTGTTATCAGAATCACTTGTCTGTAGTTTGGCAAAGTTTAAGCACTGGCAAGTCCTGGAGTTGTCTAAGGGTAGAATCTGGAAAACAGCTTTTAGCTCAGGTCCTCCTGAAACCAAAAGAACTACAGATGTTTTTATCTAAACTTAAATTCTACTGGAACTCGTAATGTACACGTCTTACTCCCTCAGCTATAAAATGCAGCCTCACTTTTTTTCTGAAATGTTGACCTTGTGTAACTTCACTCAAAATCTTCCCAAATAATAAGATCTAAAAGCCATTAGAATAATTCATTACTTATGTAATTATGTGAAAAGAATAGGGCCTCCTTTTTTGCTCAGCGGCAATAAAGATACTCAGAGATAATACAAGGACATTAGTGATCTATATAGGACTTCAAATATGCCTGTAACCAAAACCATTTTGAAGTACAGCCCGGGTTAAATAAACAAAGACTGATCATGACTCCTGCAAGCAGCAGTGCTCAGCTGAGTTCAGCCACTGCATTTCCAAAGGTCTTGCTGGATGAATATTCAAACAATGCATTCAGCCTCATGACCTTGGACTATGCTAAACAAAATTCCAGGAGACCTTCGAGGTCTGATTCTCCACGACCTCCCTGGGAAGAGAATGTAGAGATTAATGACCTGAAAGTGTAATCTAGAAGAAAATACAAACCATACTGAACTAGAGTTGTGAAAAAGGTAAATAACTGCAAACAGCCATAGAGACACTCTGACAGATATCAAAACCACAGTAGGGGTGGGGGGGAGGGGAAGGGAAGAATATAGCACTGCTGTATCAAATGACAGCACATAATATGCCTAAGAAAAACTTTGTTGAAAATGGACATAAAACTCTGTCCGCATACTCTGAAATTTTGCTGCTGTAGCCAAACTGGGGACCAAACTACATGAGAAAATGAGCCAAGAGTTGACAGTACTCCCTACTCAGAAGGGCTCTGATGCTTAACACATTGCTCAAATACCCTCGTTATCTAGAAGAATGAAACACTAAAAGGAGTACTCCTTCCTTCGTACACATAAGCACAGATTTTGCAAAGATCTCACTTTGAAGAAGAAAAGTCCTCTTTTATTTTTCAGTACCAGTGCTTACCTTGGACATAGACAGTCCAAAAACAACGAGGGAAATTTTCCCTTTACTTTCAGTTGTTGCATACACAGTCAACTGCAACCCTGTGCTAGGTGAGCACAAGAACAAGGAGTTCATTGACTTGTATCTCACTAGGCACATAGGCTGTGGTCTCATGAGATATCTGTACAAAAGTTGTACCTACCCTGCCTGCTTGGCAAGCTCCAGGCTGGGGCTCACACTCTGCTACACACAGTACTAAGTCAAGAACCCAAAATAGAGCTCCTCCTTTCTCCCTGCAGTCCCCACTAGCCCACAGGGCCAATTTCAGAAATGCACTAAGGGCAGACCAGTGAGCCACAGCCACAGAAACAACCTTTCTTGCTTCCCAGCACCCAGATGCACTGTTGCTTTGCTTTATTTTTCCCAGCCCAATGCCAGCCGCCTCAGAAGGACTTGGGAGACAGAGACAACTCCAAGCATACAGGACACTCGGGCTCACACCACTGGTCACCAGGAGGCAGCAGAGCACGATTTTTCTTCCCACTCATCCCTGCCACTTCTGGGCTTACTTCAAGGTGGACCCAAGTACAATCACAGAAGAGGTTAATTTGCACCAAGATCATATCTTAGAAACACAGAATCAAAGACTGGTTTGGGCTGGAAAGGGGCCTTAAAGATCATGTACTTCCAATACCCTGCCAGAGGCAGGTATACCTGTCACTAGACCAAGCCACACTCAGAGCCCCATTCAACCTGGCCTTGAACACCTCCAGGGATGGGACATCCAGATTCTCTGGGCAAACTATTCTAGTCCCTCAACATCCTTAGAGAGAAATATTTCTTCCTAAGATCTAACCCAAATCTATCCTCTTTCAGTTTAAAGCCATTCCCCCTTGTCCTTTCACTATATGCCCTTGTAAAAAGTCCCTCTCCAGCTCTCTTTTAGGCTCCCTTTAGGTACTGGAAGGTGTTATAAGATCTCCCTGGAGCCTTCTCTTCTCCAGGATGAACAACCCCAACTATCTTAGCCTGTTCTCATAGGAGAGGTGCTCCAGCCCTCTGATCATCTTCATGGCCCTCCTCTCTACCCACTCAAACAGGTCCATATCCTTCTTATTTTGAGGGTCCTAGAGCTGGATGCAGTACTCCAGGTGGGGTCTCACAAGAGTGGAGTAGAAGAGGAGAAGCACCTCCCTTGACCTGCCTAGGGTGCTCCCAGCCATGTGCCGGAAGAAACACTTTGAAATAAAAGTAAGCAAAACAGGCACAAGAAGGGACGACAAGAAGATGAATATACACAAAAGCTGCTTTGATTTCTTTGCATCTTTTGCATTCCATCTTTGTAGTGGAAGGACTCTAACAAAGTAACACCCATACTTACTCTTTCTGAAATATACTGTTGACAGTTGAAGATGAGAAAGAGCAGAAATAATGAGGGCCAGGTATGATTGGGATCCAAGGGTTCTGAACACAAGAAGTATCAGTGACTGACAAAATAGATAATTGGGTTTTATTTATTTCTATAGAGATCTCTCTCTTTAGACAGCAGACAAGTCATTGTACCTCAGCTACAGACAGTGTATGGCATCCTTAACACCCAGAATATATCTCCAAAAGAATAAAAAACAAACTTCCAGTGTCAAGATTTCATTTACTATAAACTTGTGTTTTCTCATTGTATTAAAGAATTTATATTAAATTCAAATAGTACATATCTGCTGATGAAGTTTACAAGGAAGTAAACCACTCAACTGGAGAACAAACTGCTTAACAACCTCTAGGATGCATCAAAGTGATAAACCAGCAAAGTGGTGTCCTCTGTCACAAACTATTTTGTTGATAATAAAGAGCATTTCTTTAGTTCGGCCCAGCTCTAGAACAGGTTTGCTCGAGGTTTGAAGAACTGATTGGAAGTAAGGATTTTTTCCCTTCCAAATCTATACATACTTGACAGAAGAGGCTCATATAGCTCTGAAGTCTGAAAGAAATGGAAACCAAGAACAGTCCGTTCAGACACCTACACAGTCCTACCTACTGACGCTGTCCAGGATTTCTAACAAGTTAGTAATTCCCTTAGCTGTAGAGGCAAAGCACAGCTTGCTTTTTCAAACATCCTGAGTATGTGATGTAGGCTGAACATGCATTAGTGCATTTTGCAATGTAGTTTCATGTAAAAGCAAGTCCATTAACATGCTCCAAGGCTGCTCCAGAATGTGAACTCAACTAAGGTCAACAAGTGCAGATAATCAACAGAGTGGCTTCAAAATACATACACCTGATCCAAATTAAAATTATCATTTTAATGTACATCCAGTGTTGTTTAACAGTCTGATAATTCCCTTAGTTTCAACAGCAAAGCAAGATTTTACACGCTTTCCAGGGCTTCTCATATATGTAACTCAGTATTATTCAGCCAATTTTATTACACTGATTTTCTGCCTCATAAACTGAATTCCAAGAAGACATTACCACAAGCAAAACATGACCACATGCTACATACATTATTCACCATCTGTAACAAAGACTATGTATGCAGTTTCACAGTCTGAATAGCAAAAGAAGTACCAAACTAAGGAAAAGATTAAATTGCCATTGACACTCAACACATGAAGCAGCTATCAATCAATACAAATCATTTTTGCAAGAAAAATAACTATGAAATACAATCCAAAAAGTTTTAAATCAAATCCCTCAGTTATTAAATTAAGTACACATTTAAAATCAGTGATCAAAATAAACTGCAAACCCAAAGATGATTTAAAGGATTACTAATAAAAACATAACTGAAGACCCAGTCAAGAAGCAAAGGGTTATAACTCAAATATAGACAGCATATGACATCCTTAGCACCTGTGAAGTTCTCATAAAAGATTAAATAACAACCTTTGAGAATGCCAAAAGCATCTGAGGACAAAAGACAATGGAATACTTTTTTTTCCCTAGCTTACTGCGATTTTAATGAAATTACAGATATGATTGACCTCCTTGTCTGTATATTCCAGAAAAATTTTACAGGTTTAGTGATATTCTCAGAGATCTCTTTCCTTCTCCTTGATTAAAGGAAATTTTGCTTCTCTAGATACCCACAGCATATGTCTGCAGATACATTTATTTTAGGAATGGGATGAGGCAAAGTTTGGATGTTTACCTACTCACAACAGACAAGAAAGCTTTGCCAAAGCTTTTTGCTCAGAACCCCCAAATCACTTCCAATTAGCCACATTTTCTCTGGGAGTCTGTTCCCTATTACTGAAGTCTGTTTGCAACCCAGAGTTATATTATCCTAAAGAAATTAACCCCATTTTAAAGCATTAAAAGTGAATGCATTTTCACAAAAATAGCCAATCTTCAATTCAACTGAGCTCTGAAAGCCAATTGGGGGACCTCAGGGAAACTGAAGACAGGGAATAGGAGAGGACACCTCACCGACCCCTGTCATTAGCCAGGGAAATGTGAAGCATTCTGAATCATCTTAATGGAGCAGACCCCAATAAACCAGAACAGAGTGGAAATAAGATAATGAAGACACTGAATGAAGACTGAACATTTTTCAGATTAGAACTAAAAGAGCCCTGGCCTTCTGAAGGCCCTTGTTTATACAGATTGTGCTGAAGTGGGTGGAATTTTAATCATTTCATTGGCAGCTCACCATTAACAAAGCCAAACAAAACAACACAAAAAAAATCAACTGCAACAACTCCACATTTCCACACATATATAGACTCTAACAAAGTAACTGTTATTTTTTTAATATTCCCAGAATTCTGATCTGGACAGACCAACTTAAAAAAAAAAAAAAAAAAGGAAAAAAACCCATCCTTCTCTTTCAGACTTAGCATGTTGGCAGTCAATAACTGCAATCCCGTATGAGAGGCCACCTCATGAGAACACAAAGTGTTCAAACCTAGAAACTTTTGATGATAAAACTGCTTGTATAACTTTGACTCTAAACTCAAGTGGGAAGCAGTCATTAATTACACAATCACCCAGAGCATGATGCTCTACACATTTTTTCTATAACTCTAAACACAATAACATTGTTGTTGGAAAAAGCAGTGGATACACAGTCACATGCAAAAACGAAAAGCACCTGTGAAAGTCACATAATAAAAGTCACCAGTTATACAATGCTTTCTTCCTAAAACACAGAAAAGCCCTAAGAATGTAAAGGGACAGCCAATCTAAACTTTCAGCTAAATTAGCTCTGTGGAGTACTTCTTCACTGACAGATCCAGGAGTTCTTCTGCACCCTTTGCTCTAGCTGGCTCTTCTCCCTGCCCAGGGGCAGGACCTGGGTTCACACTAGACCTTCTTGTCCCACTCCCTCGCCTCTTCACTTCTACATGAAGGAAAAGGAGTTACAAGGGAAGCAAGATGCAGCCTATCCATGTGGCTCCTTCGTGTCAGCAGATGGGGATCAGCTCCCTGGCACATCCCTGTCCTAAAGTGACACATCGAGATGCACCACGCACACCCCTCAGTTTGCTGGTCAGTACCCGATGAGCCAAAGCTCCTCCTATGACTAGTACTGGGTAGGAAGATCCGGAGCTAATTTACTAAACACAAGCTTAAAGCGGACTTTGGAGGAAAATATTATGCTCTACAGCTTCCTCAGTTGTGAGGCCAATAACAAATCTTTATTTTTGTCCAGTTTTCACACATACAATTCAGCCTGCCAGAGCCAAATGTGGGAAACATTTAGTCCTTCATTTGTACACAAATTATTCGTGCATGAAACTATACAGGAACATACACATGTACAAGGAATAAATTTGTAATTATATTGCTCTTTTAAATCTTTTCATCTGCATATTTGTTTCTGATCTCAGCACGTATAAGTGAAATCGTATTACATGGAAACATCAAAATGAGTGATGTCCTTCAATTCAAGGGATACAGAATATAACATTGCTTGTATATATAAAGACAAAATAATTAATATTCTATTGAATGCTACTTTTAACATGAACAACATGTCAACTGACTGTCTCCCAAGTGTGGTAAGACATTTAAACAAAGCTATGTAATACCCCATACAAAAATGACTAAAAGTATTTTGTCACAAATACTATCTTATAAATTACTCGTGTTAATTCACCAGTTGCAAACAGCATAATGGGTAACTCAATAATCATATACATTTGGTATCTCTTTCCCATTCAGGATATTGGAGCAAGTCATAGGAGCAATACACTTTCTAGATGAATTTTGCTTACTTCTCTCTACTTCATAGATACAGTCTCTCTATGAAGATCTGTCTAAGCCATGAAGTACTGAGCCATTTACAGAACAACGAAAAACAGGGAAGTGAGAGAAGTCTCAAAATTAAATAAGACTGTGGATGTAGGAAGTCTGGAAAGAGACAGACCACATCTTAAATAAAAGATTATCAAGAGACTCACACAGGGATGTGCTGGAGTCAGACACAGCACTGCTTATGGAACTGAAACACAGCAGTGATGGACAGGACAGCTTAAACAAATATGCACACCAAACCAAAATTTCCAAAATGTTTTTTAAAGAAATACGGTAAATATGAAATAGCGTCAAGTAAAAACAAATCAGGTCCTTATCTCACCGCTGCAGCTGACATTGTATTACAGCTTCCCAGTAGGTGTTCGTGTAAGATTAGGCATGGTAAAATCTAATAAATACAGTCCTCCCCACTACGGAAAGGCAAATTAACTGTAAAAACAAACCCCCATCACAGACAGAAATAAATAGCATCAAGTGAAGACCACAACAGAGTCCTGACTGACATCAGTCAGTGTGATCAGTGTGATCTACAGCTTTTTTGACTTAATATTACTTTTCATTATATTAAAATAAGCACATGTATTAAAAATAGACCATTAGTTGTGATTCCCTGACAAAAAAATTATATTGCTTCAGTCCAAATATAGGAACCAGGATACCCTCTATTTTTCCAGTATAAAAGGCTATATTTCCTTCATGAGCATTACATGACCAACCCTAATTTTAAAGCTGACTTATTTGTAACTTCTTCCTGTTAGGAAGGGCAGGGTGTTTACACATCTGTTGAAACATCACACCATTTCCAAAGTCACATCTAATTGATTCCGTAAGATGTTAAGACATGTTTTAAATAAGCCCACCACTAATAAAGAAATCATGCCAATTAATATCAGCATCCTGCTTGATAAAGCTTCATGTTTGTTGGCTATACCAATCTCCCTATTTTTTTTTTTTTAAAGGCAGAACTTGCTACAAAAGCCTCTGATTTTCTGACTATAAATATTTTTCCTACAGACTAGTGCCTTGCATTTTTGCAAAACAACCAAAGCATGGCCCTTTGAAGTCTGGTACATTCTAGCAGGATAAATGCATCATAAATATTAATTAATGTGAGTTGCTTCATGTGAGCAACTCTCTCCTACTATGTCTGTGAGCAGACTTGGAGCCCAATATCAGAAATCAAACAAAAGCTGATATACATGCCTTTAAGGAGAGACAACTGTATTCCTTTAAAATTGAAAATCTTATTTTTTCAAATAGTTTAAAGAGATTCATCAACTGAGATGAAATACATACTTTAGCTAATTCTAAGATTCACCTTGGTAGTTGCCATTTAAAATGAAAAGATTTGAACAGAAAAATATGTAAAATCTTGCACATTAAATATTCACTCAAGAGTATAATTTTTCCTGCCCTGTTAATGGTAACCCATGTATTTAATAGAAGGGGAGTGAAAAGCGCTTTTGCACGTCTTAATGCTTAAAGCATATTGCCATTTCCCTAATTTCAAACATACCAGTTTCCTGTACGTCCAGAACTCCTTTGCTTCTACTCTTTCAGCAAAATAAGCTATTTTAAATGCAAAGTTGCCTCCTCCTGATTTTAACATCACGCAAAGCCCACCTTTACAACTCAACTGCGGAGAAAGGTGAAGGAGCAGCATATCGGGCACCTTACACCTGCCCCCAGTGAAGGGACTTCCAAGACAGGTCTAGTCAGTGAGGCAGCACTGGCAGTGCATTGCAGGCCCTTTGGGGAGCCCCTGGGTCACAGGGCATCTCACAGGGTAGGGGGACACCTACTCAAGGACAGCCAGGCATGTTCAGCTGTCTCACCAGTGTCACCACTGTTGCACAGCAACCCTGCAGTGGCCAAGCCTGGGCAGACAGAGCTGCCCCATGAGTCACACAGGGAAGGCTTCCTGTGCATCTGCCTCCAAAACAACAAATTCAGAGCTGGCAGAGCAGGCTTCACTGCATCTGCCACTGGATCCTTTGTGCTGTCCTTTTAGGAGATGTTTGCTCAAAAAAGGGTAAATCATTAGATTACTCTTGGTAATGGCTAACTACCAGGGCAAGGACTTCTGCAAAAGCCATCAGTGCCCTAACAAGGCTGAAATACTAAACCTCAGATAAGGAGTTGCCTGTTCTACTCTCACCTTCTCATGCAAGGCACTGAAATACCCATCTTAAAGGACAAAAGGTAACAACCAATTCTTCTCAAGTGACAAGGTTACCAATAATTCATGTCATGTTCCTGAATTTGCATTTCCAAGTAAGATATCTGGCCTCTTAAATGGAGAACGGGGTCTTCAGGTTGTGGTGGTTTTGTGGCATCTTCTTCTCATTTTTTTCCCAGTACTAAAAAAGTGGCCACTGGAAAACTAATTTTTACTGAAATAAGTTTCCTTATCATCAAAGCAAGTTCTTGCAGAAGTAATCCCTGGTTTGGGGAGGATGGCACACTTCTGAAGGGCACCAGGATCAGAACCAGGAACTGCAGCAAGCAACCTTGGCTATAATCAACTTCTTTCTCAGATGTATTAACCAATTCAAAAGGTGGAAGCTTGACAGTCTGTTTCCAAGAAGGTAGTGAATGGAGAACATGAAGACACCCATCGAAATGAAAGGCAGTAAGATGCTTTGGCATGCACCCCTCCTTGTTAGGGGCTGAGGTGCTGAAAAAGATAAATGCTGTGCCTGGCTCTGTGCCCCACAGGCTGCTGTGGTCCAGCACTGGGTATGGGAAGGAATGGAGCTCCAAATAATGAAGCACTCCAGACTACTGTGTATGGTTGGAGGTTGGTATGCCCTTCACACACAGAAATAATAAGGTATTTACAGAAGAGGCTTACTATTACTGCTGCTGACAGAGTAACAGTTCAGAAGTAGTTAAGTGGTCATAAAAAAAAGGAAAGAAACCCTTAAGTTCACGGTTAGCAACACTGGAGGAGGCTCAGCATAACTGTTACGTATAAACCACCAGTAGCCACTTTCTACTACATCATCTGTACCTTTATTAAAGCACAGGCTCGAAAACTCAGTGTTTTTATACAGAATTACAGAGCTAAGTTTCAAGGCAAGCATATGTAAACACTCATTAAGGTAAGTGTTAATAATTCACAGCAAGATGCCAGGTCTCCATTAAGACATTTAATCTGCAAAGAAAACATTGCAAAACGTCCTTGGAATAAACTGGATAACTTTCAAACAAAAGGAATTACTTAGTGTATTTGTATTGTTCATGAAGCCTTTCTTCTGCTGCTCTTAAAAATTTATTTTAAAAAAAGTGTTTCTGCCTAGGGTGTAAATTTATGCACTTAAAATCATACACATAACCTCTTCCCTTTCTGACGATGATGCTTCTGTCTTTGCCAGCCAAAAGGGCAGCATCAGGCTGTATCAGGTGTCAACCAGACATCAGGATTCAGTAGCCCACCACAGGGAATGGTACCCAACAACTACCACAGCAGTTGGGTAACTGGTCCAAGGTGCACTGTCCCCACACACTCTGCAGACCAACGGGGTAAAATCAACACTGCTCACGGGGATCAAGAAAGAAGATTGTAAGATACCTTTTGGGAAGAAGAGTAAAACTGCCCCAGGCAAGGGGCCGTCAGAGAGCCAGGCAGGTTCCAGCTGGGACAGGAGACAAGTGGGTTGGTGAGGTATCACTACATGGGCAATAACTGAACTCGGGTTTATGCTTCATTTCTGGGTAATCTCACATCAAAAGGGTGTCAAACTCCTTTCACAGTACAAGCACGATCCATTACCACCCAAGTAAGGTATAACATGTGCTAATCAAAGCAGACTTAAGTACTGTAGAGATGAAAGTAGACTGATACTTAAATTCATTTACTTTTAATGAATTATTATTGCAATTTACAAGACTATTAGATTTTATTAGATTTCTTAGCTTAGTCACTGTGGGACCACAACACTACTTTGGGACTTCAACAGACATATGCCACAGCTATATACCACATCAGCTTCCCAGTTTAGACCAGAGATCTTTACACCATGCTGCACTGTGCATCTACACACACTCTCCAGGACACGAGGAAAATCTCATGCCTGTGGAAAGGGAGGCAGGAAGGCAACGAAGATCAGTATGCGCAATATTCCTCCTATCATCTACCTCCATCGAGGAAATAAAAGAAGTTATATTTATACACAAATCGTCAATACACAGCCTTTTCAACACAAAACCCAGACAGAAATTCTGTGCAGACTGCTATCTTCTCAGTGGCTCTGATATTCTCTTTCCTTACCTTTCCAATACAGTGCTGCTTTGCTTATACGCATCCATAATACTCTGCAAAGACTTCTTGGCTTTGATGACGTTGCCTTTTCTATGTAGCATTCCACTGTACCTCACCTGTTACTACATCAAACACTAAACATATCTCTCCCTAATTAGTCCCATCCTCTCCATCATCCTCATCTACTGCCTATGTCCATCCCACCTTTCAGGTCTCTGTTACCGAGTTTTGTGCACTGGGAACTCCTTCTCCCCTGATTATTGAAGAAATTACCACTACATAATGTTTTATTGTAATAATATTATATTAACTTTTACCTCTGTGGTTTAAGACTCTCTAAAACTTAGCAAGAGCAAAACATTCATTTGCTGAGGCCACTAAATATCACCAAACAGTCTCTGTGCAATTCTTGGTTCAACTGTATCTATCCGTTGTCTCTTATGTAAAATTTTTGGAAATTAAAAAAAGTCTTTCGTGTTTATACACCTTGTAATGAGATGTTCTAACCCACAAATAGAGTGCCAAGACACTATGGTAATGTAAAAATCACCTCTGCAATGCAAGGGGACCTGTGATGCAGGGATGCCCACACAAATCCTCTGGATTCTGTATGGATTTGCACACTGTTGGATGCCCATTTCTGTCCCTCAACCCCCTAATGCAAGAGAAGAAACAACAGATACTCTTATCAGTGAGCTTTACTGTCTCGTCCCAAATTTGGGCATAATCCCAGTTTAAAACAGTTATCTAACAGCTAAATATAATTTCTCTAGGCTGGATATTCCAGAAATAGTATTTCCAGAAATAACTAATGCTGCATCGTCTTCACCTCATCAGGGAAACACCCAGCAGCAACTGCCAAATCCCACCCAAACCCACTGCCCTACTCAGCAGGGCCATGTGACACAGAGACCTAGCCCTCACAGCAGACACTTCCCACACTCCTGCATGGATTAGCCATCAAATCCATGGACTCATCAGCAGCTCTGATTTTTCAAGCCTTGTCCCTCACTAGTGCTTCAATGACCTACCCCCAAGGCAGTTCCTAGGGACCAAGCAATCGCCTGTCCACTGTTTCTGTCCCTGTCTCTGGGAGGAAGTCAAAAGATACTCTAAGAACCATCTGAGCTGTGCATACTGTAAATAAAATAAATATTCTTACAGAGTGGATGTAGACCTAATTCATAGTACCATGGGAGGAAGAAAGAAAGGGCAAAAACTTTCTTAGTCCCTGCAGCAAAATCTATAGTTGATCTGTTTCCAAGCTGGGCAAATTAATTTCTCTCTCAGTGGTCTTGAACACTGTCTGAACGCTTCTAATTCAAATATTTCCTAAAAAGCTGTGAAGAACAAAAGCAAAACCAGAAACAGAGTGTTTCCAGAGTTACCCTAATACAAAGTATGGAAAAAGAAATTCTTCATTTCTTTCAAATTCAGTACAAGTTGATGTTCCGCCAGTTGAGCATAAACCATGCTAAAATACAGGCAAAAGCCCTCCAGTTCTCTCTGGAGGCAACTGACCTCCAGCTATTTGATCTCTCAACCACTCACTTGTCTCCTTGTTCTGGAAGCA
Source organism: Chiroxiphia lanceolata (assembly GCF_009829145.1). NCBI lineage: Eukaryota > Metazoa > Chordata > Aves > Passeriformes > Pipridae > Chiroxiphia > Chiroxiphia lanceolata. Next base: position 19,625,899 of record NC_045638.1, on the reverse strand, counting down.
CCTCCATAAAAAGCATCTGGAGGAGTTTGGTAGGGACATCTCATGTCATCTGAATCGAGCATGGTGGTCCCTGGTGTGGTGGCATATACAGAACTGTGGAGCTGCTGTACTGGAATGCAAAGCAGTATCCCACTGACTCACCACACTAAACATTCAAAGACATGTCTGAGGAGCCCCAAGTCTACGCACTAAAAACTTCACCCACCCTGCTTTGCAGTGTCTCATCTCCAGGAAACTACATCTCTTAACTGGGACGATGTTTCCTGACAAAATGAAAGAGATGGACAATAAAACCTTGACTTACATTACTAAGAAATGGTATGTTTTACATTATTTTTCTTTTCCTTGACATTGTATGTTGCAATGTTGTATTAGTAACAGCTTTTCAGTAACCTGGACTCCAGATGTACTTAGTTTATTGTGAAATGGTTAAACTAACATTTTTGCATGTGGCAATCATTCATGGAAGAGAAAAATCTAGACACAAAGAATATTTGCCATGCAGAAATATAACATAGCAAATATAATTTGCAAGTTTAGAAAGAACAAAACAATATATGTATTAAATATAAATATATTTTACAGGCAAAACATCTTGTCACAAAATTTAAATAATTCCCCTGTAGTTCGTAATTCCAACCATCCCAAAGAACCTCTAGTTTACTTTTCCTTTATTGTGGTCCTAAACTCTTCGCCTTCCTCTCATCATATACTTGCAGCTCAGCTGTCCTGGGCAACTACCCCTCACAGAAGGTAGAGATGCAATTCCCAATTTCCCTCCTTAGGGGTTAAATTCCAGGCTTCACTAAGGTTTGCCAAACAAATTAGAGCACTTCATCACTGCACAAAATAATCACTACTAAGACAAGCCTCAGCAACTCAATCTCTTATCTCAAAATACATATATGGTACTTTCAGTACATCAACACAACAGCTACACCGGTTCCATCTCCCGCCACGCTCACTGATCTCCAGATCTCTGTTCAGTCATCCCAGTCTTTCACAAATTTTCCCTGCCCTTCTCAGTCTCTCTGCTTGAAAAGGCTGAGTTATAAAATACCCAAAGTAGCAGAGGAAAAAAATAACCTTTGGACTAGATGGAAGGTCCCATTACACACTCCACATGCGCCTTGTTCTGTGTCCTCGACAGCTCAGCAGCCACTTCTGCTGCACCAACACCCCCAGCCCTCAAACCTGGAAGTAGATCCCTTCCCTTGCTCCTCTGGCCCTTTATCACTGGCTCCAAGGAACATGCCAAGCAAACTCATCTTTGCTTTTCTGTGTTCAGCTTCCTCTAGCCTTGGATTTTCTTTCAATGGGGGTCATCAAGCAAGCTCCTGTGTACCTCTCCCTGTGTAAATTCTATAGAAATCTTCCACATTCTTCTCCTTGGGAACATCCTAACAAATTGTTCCCTTCCAGCTTTGCTTAGATTTGGCCCAGATGTTTCCCAATGTATTTCTCTCTTCCCCTTGGCTTCCGCTCCATCGGTCTGAGTTAGATCCAGCACAAGAAGAGCTCCTGCTTTCCTACAAATGCTGCGGTCCTATTTTAATTAAGGGGTCAGTCACCCTCTAGCACAGCCATATGGTTATTAAATGCCTTTATCCAACTAAGGGAGCATATTTCAAAAAACTGTAAGGAAGCCAGGAATACATAATTCCAGCCAAAGAATGAGGAATCTCATTCTTTTCAACTGTAATTCAAGTTACATCTTCAGCCTGATATCTTCAGCTCAAAAAAGTTCTATGGTTAAATCTCATGCTGAATGCTAAGTCCAAATAGCTGGACTTGGTCTAGAAGAAAGGTGTCCAAGACCTCAAACCATTTAGGAAAGGTGTTCTGCCACCTGAGACCACAGCCACCGCAACTGCAGCATGGCCATAAAGATGAGATCATTGCTCCTTGCAATGTTTCTATTTCCAAGATGCAAGAGCTCTTTGACTTGTCAAGTTGTGAATGCTCTCTCTGTTCCCTACCCCTGTCATCGGGATTAAGTAGCTTTGGTGGAAAAGTCTGTTATTGTGGAGCACTGGAAATAGGGATAGCCTGTTATCTCTACCAACTCCTCCTGCAGTGGCACCTCACTGTTTCTGCTGGGCTATAGCCTTTGGCAGCCTTCAGGATACGAGAAGGATTTCCTCTGTAGAAAGAAGATGATATCCAGCTTCCAGCCAGTTTGTCAGAGAGATTCCCAAACAACTAAACTTCAAATGCTGGAGAGCTTTGCTTTAAAAAGACTCCCAGAGAGGAAGCTCTGACAAATACGGCACTGCAGCATAGCTCCCTCCCTGAGAGTCCCCTCCAGGTCAGCTATCACAGAACACATGGAGGTACCAAAGAACAGCAGATACTCTCTTTTCAATTCTGACACTTATGCCAGATCCCACACTCTACAGCAATCAGAATTTCCATTTACCATCTGACTGTATAAGCTGGATGCTACCAGTTTAAAGAACTAAAGTGCATACATTTGGACTTCATAATGCACTGATTATGAAGTTTGTGTTTCTCAGTATGTTTCTAAAAAACAAGCATATATGCTGTCACAAGCCAAAACCAACAAATGATAGTAGAAGGCAAATATAATGTATCAAGTTGTGCTAAAGTACATAGTTATCACCATAAAACAAGCACAAACAATGCATAAATTACATTTGAAACAGCAATAGTTGAAAGTGCTACTAAAATAAGAAACTGCCCAAGAAGGTGTATGAACAAGGCCTAAGAACTCTGTACCGCTAAAAATTGGTATTCAGGTGTGTGGAAGACATCAGTATTACAGACCTCCTCTGGGAAGGAAGAAGAAAGAAAGAAGGCTCTAATTACAATAACAAAAAGTAACAATACAAAAGATCAAGAATAATATTTCAAAAACTATCTAAATAATTGAGGAACTCAAGGTTCATCTTCAAAAGTGAGTCAGTGGCTTCAGAAAATCTCATCACGAGACAATGCTGAGAACTATTCAGGGAGCACCAGTAGGGACCACGCACCGCTGGGTCCAACACCAACCTTTCATCTTACTGAACCACACCAGAGGCTGGAGTTTCTCGGAAGGCCAGGTGGCACAGGAGGCAGAGCCACGAAGTACAGAGCCACCCCAGCATGGTACCTTGGGCTCAGTGCTGCCTGGAGGAAACCAGGACATCACACTATGAGCAAGACAGGGTAGGGACACCCAAGCAGGAATCAAAGCTCTCCTCCTCCCAGCAGTGGTGGTACGTCAACAGTAATCTTGTTTTCCAGCCTTGCTGATGTTTTACTTAGATATTAATTTCTTACGCTGTTTTGTCTTCTCTCCTTCCTTATCTTCTTTTATTTGAACCACACAGCTGTAAGTCACCTTTTCCTCTTCTTACATTCTGGTCCATCAAGGAAAGAAGTACTTATAGAGACTGCAAAAGGTTCTGAGTCCCAGCCATCAAAGCTCTGTTTTATTGTGCGCAAGATCCTCCTGTCAGCCGGATTTCATATTCGATGCTGGAGGCTGCACCTGCTTGGCAAAACCTCTGCCAGCTAAATGCAGACTTGCCAAAATCATTTCTCGAGAGCAAGAGAAGGGACACAGGAGATCAGATGCTGACGAACATGCTCCAGAAGCTCAAAAAAGCCCACTGCTGCATCATAAACAGCAGCAAATTATGACCTGTGCTCCTTTTAAATAGCAGCATGGAAGCATTTATTTCAGCAAGCCAATTTGGTACCAGCTTTTTCCAGGCTGTGTGGCCCCATCTGCCTATTCTAGTTTAATTTAGCTTTGACTGATCCCAGTTACATAACTGTACCCTTAAGCTCATAAATTGTAAGGTCAGTATCAGGTTAACTGTTGCTGTGTAAGACAATATAGGCAAACCCTGAACTGTCCTACTGCCACACCTATTGTTCTGTGTATCTGATGCAATTCCAGGCTCAAAGCTTGGCAGGAGATTTCCTTTTCTTCTTGCATACCTCTTAAATTTTTTTCCTTCTTCCATTCCTCTCTCAGAATATTTTTACTTTTATAATATAATATGATAAAAATGAAAGTTAAAAATGCTAAATTGACAGGAATGCTCCTGTACCACCATTTTATTACAGGCATTGAATTGTTTTAGGCCTGTCATGAGCATACGGTAGGAAAAGATGATGGTGTTTTGCCAAATGTTCAATATTTTTAAACCTGAAGTCAAACAACCCGCAAAAGCGGATGGAGCTCAATGTCAGAACAAGGCTGTCCCAATATCACAATGTCCTGAAAGTAGGTACCTTGTAAGCCCTGGGCTCCCTAGTGCTGGAATAAGCAGGCCAGCTTGATTAAATGTAAGCTGACAGGAAACCTACCTGGCAAGTAGTTACTGAAACTTCCCCACCAAATCCCTGGTGAAGATCTGCTAGAGCCCCATCAAGCTGCCTCTGCAAAACACTTGAATTTGAGAAGGGCTTGGTTGGGTTTCTGTTTTAAATTCTACTTCTTTAAAGAACCACCCTGGCTTTCTTTGTGTTTGTGAGACACCAGCAGTGGAGCTGCACTGTAAAAGTAGGGTATGCCTCACAGAATAGAAGCACACCAACAACTTTGGAGAATGATGCAATGAAAAAAATCACTCTTCGTACAAGCCTGCTTCAAATGCTGGTGCTGGAGAGCATCATAATTTCTGCAATTCAGCAACTTTTGTTCCATCAAAGGTATGTTGTAGCATAAGGAAGGATGGTAGTTTTCATTCTGCTGTGGAAAGAAGTGATACTTTGAGTCACAGAATCACAGAAAAAAATTAGGTCAGAAGGGACCTCTGGAGGTCATCTGGTCCAGTCTTCTACTCAAAGCTGAGTCATCTTCAAAATGTGATTTGAATCCTTGGGGCCTTGCCCTGCCAAGGGTTGAAAACTTCCAAGGACAGAGATTCCACACTCTCTCCGGGCAATCCATTTCAATAGTTAACCACTCCTGCTGTGAATGTTCTTTTACTTAGATCTACTCCAAATTCCTCTTGCTGCAACTTGTGACTGTCATTGTGCAACTCCGACAACACTCAGCTCCATCTTGTCCTTAGTCCCCATGTAGGTAGTAAAAGAGGAATTCATTCCTCCTTATTCTTCTCCAGGCCTTTGTTTGTGCATTAAGCCCCCTTATCCCCTAACTGTTCTAATGGCCCTCCACTACACTTGCTCCAGTACCTCAACGTCTCCCTTGTACAACGGGGTCCGGATGTAGATTCACCAGGGTGAAGCCAGTTCCCTTGACCCATCAGTTACCTTTTTGCTCATGCTGCCCAGCATGCAGGGATCCTGTTCTCCACATGGCACATCTTCCACTGCTCACTAACACAGCTAACTCATTTTCCTCTGATCCACGTGAGGTGGTACAATTTACCTGCATTTGGGCTAAAAAACAGGTGGGAGGCTCTGTTACATTGAGAAGCATTTTGGACAGTGTGCCAGAAGCTTTTAAAATATGCAAATTTCCTAATGTAAATCTTACTAATCACTCTACTAAAAAGTTGCTTTAAAACCCTCAATACATGTTGACTGCCAATTACATCTCATTCCTTCAGTGAATATAGAATTAAGGCACTTTCTCTCTGAAATAAGTAAGATTTCTAATTGTGCTTATTTAAGTAATTTGGCTGCCTAACTCTCCCAGCTGGCTGTGGTTTCGTACTCACTCTCTGGCACAGCCCACTTTGTATCATTTCCAAATACGCTGCCCCATTCGAAAGACCTACGAGACGTGTCCCCATGGTGTGGTGCTACAAGAGCTGTCACTTGGTGCAGAGACACGAACACATGCTTGAGAAACAGTAGTGAAGCAATGAGGCACGTCGTATTTTGTCAGCAGGAATGTTATGAAATAGCCACAAGAAAACTCAACCATATTGTTCTAATTTACGATAGAGTAGATAGGGTCTTATTTTGGAGCATGGAAACGTAATCTATCCCAGTCTGTCCTTCCCCACCACCCCTTTCAAACAGCAGTTTGTGCTGTCATCAAATCAAATTAACAGCTAAAAACAGATTTCCAACCAGGACGTTACTAGGATTTAGCCTTCCTACGTACATATACACTTAAAAAAAAATTGTGGTGATGGGATGAAGATCAAAATATTGCCCAGAATCCTTTTAAAATAGAGAGCAGGGAAAAGAGAAAAGGGATTTCTTTATGATTTAAGAAGGATAAGTGTGAAACATGAACAATCAAAATAACGATATTTGAGAAGTGACAGCGGATGTGTCAATCCATGTATTTTAGCTTCAAATTCTCCCATTTCATTTAAGTGTCAGCTTACCCCAGAGTCTGACAGCACTGTATAAAGAAACAATTGCACATCTTCTAAAAACAGAAGATGGTGAGATCTCTTAAACAGTTTGCCCAAAGATCCTATTGTGCCTAAACTCTTTATGGGTTTATTCAATAAATTAAAAGAAATACCTCCTATGGGAAGCAAAAGACATAACAGAATGAAAAACATTTCCTGGAGCAGGAATATTTTTAGACTTTTAGAGAGAAAAGCAAAGGAAAACTTAACACAGCACTGCCAACTGGTTTCTCACCACATTACTCTCAGTAGGGTGCAACTCAACTGAAATTACCCTTTGGAGAAAAAACTAAAAAGTTAGTGCTCAGAAACCATCTTGCCGTATTACAACAGTGGCAGAAAACAAAGGAATAAAGTAAATAAAACTTGAAAATAGAAATGGAAAATTTGTATTAGTCTTCCTCTTGCAACATTAGTTATAGATGTTCAGCAGAGGTACAGTTCCACCACTGAAAAGCAAATCCAGGAAGCCAGTCCTTTCGAGAAGCCTAACTCCAAGACAGTGCAAAAGTAATCTTAACTGCACTGAAAAAAAAAGCAAAAACAAAAACAAAAGGAATCTTTCATTTGTTAGCAAGGCCAGTAACATGCTTTGTACTTTCCTCCTGAAAACCAGTCTGTCCATTTATAAGAACAAAAGTACTCACTAAAATTTAACTTGGCCAATCCAAATAATAGGCTACAGCTACAGTAAAGCAGCTGCTTTTCAAGTGAATTTCAGGTGATCAAAGCAAGAAGACACGTATCTTCCTTTTTAACATCTGGCATGGAGGATAACTGAAGATACACAAAACAAGGAGTACTAGACATGGATAAAAGACAAGCCCAAACTAAAAGGGTTCAAGTGTGTGGAAAAGGACTTAGAAAGTAACAGGGAGAAAAAAGAAAAGCAAGTTCTCAGCAGCCACCAGGAGAGTTTCTGCATTGGACTGAGTGCTCACATGCATCCTCACTAAGGCAATGCTCAAAAATCTCTTTTTGACCTTACGAAGAGTTCTCATGGATAAATATTATAAGTCAGAAGATCTTTTCTTTGAGAGGACACAAAAGAGATGAAATAGGAAGAACCAGAAAAGACTGCTCTTGTTTCACAACTTGGGATGCTGATGCAAGCTGTTCCCATAGCCAGGACTGTGAGGATGATGACCCAGGGATGACAGCTTTAGGGTGGGAAACTAATATTTGGTTTTACTATCCAGAGACACAGTACCTAATCTACTTAGGTCCAAAAACACGAACATGTGGTACCCAGCATCTGGTTCCAGCACAACAATGTGGCAAGTGTCAAGCACTGGAAGCTCATCAAATCCTTCAAAAACACTCTCAAGTCTCCCAGGGATTTAATAATTCTTAGCTGACAACTGGAGTGGAAAAAACATGTAGCTTGAAATAGCCAATCTGTACACATCTAGGAAAAACTAAAACTCAACCAGAAAGCCTCCACATACATTTCCATTGATATGTATTATTGCTACAGGATAAGAACAGATTAAAAAAATAATAGAAATTGTTTTGAACAAGCACAGATTAAAAATCTGTACAAAATAATAGATACAAAAGTTTTAAAGAGAGGTAAAGAAAGTAAAATTCCTAGGGCTAAATGGTGACTCAAGGCTTTGCTTTCTTCTCGATACTCTGGTTTGATTAGTAGTCTTCACCAGCCAAAAGAAAAGCACACATTTGAGTACTCTGTTAGACTGAAGTCTGAAAGCTCAGTACCTTGCAAAACTGGACAATGAGTTGCAATGTCAAATTCCAGTGAAGTCTGAACCTTGCACTCACCTCCTTACTGCTCCCCTTCCAGTTTCCATAAGCTGAATGGAATATTTGGCCTCTTCTCCCACAATCCAGACACCTGGTTCAGTTAACAACCAGTGTAACACAGAATGTACAAAAGCTACATTTTAAAACATTAGCTTAATTCCAGTGACCCTTATGCTCTCAAACACTATGAGACATAGCCAGAGAATCAAATATGAACAGCATTATATCATGTTTAAAGAGACTAAGATACAACTGCCATTTTAGCTTTCATTTTTAGTGCATTTTTACATTAAGATTTCAAGTCTGCAACTCTGACACTGATATGATCTAGTTACTACTATGTCAGGAGTGTTCAGCCATATTTGCACAGAACTCCCGGCTGGTTTCAGTTATGATATTCACATCTAGAAGGAAAAAAAATCACCCCAAAACAGGCTTAATATCTACACATTTATATAGCTACAGCACTGCAGAAGAGTGAAAAGAGACTTCTGAAATGTTCTCCACCTGCAAACTGTCACAGCTGCAGTTCTTGTCATACAAGAGAGTCTGCAAAACTAACTAACTATGCTGCAATTCCATCATGAAGTCAATACAGCAGTCTGGATTGTGGATATTTTAGAGGCTGCTCAAAATTACTTTTCAGTCTCATTTTTATTATTTTCACAAGTTCCTTTCCCATTACTTAAGCAATGCTCACTTGGGGAATTCTGTCTGTCCTAGCTGTCAACCCCCATATTTTCATCCAATGTCTTCAGACGTAATTTAGTTGGGAATGGGAAGAGTGCATTTGCCAAAATCAGAAATGTTGAATATATTTAGTTACTTTTAATGGCATTCTTCCCATAAGAGACCCACGACTTTTCTGCCCACCAGATTCTGCAGTTATACAACTTTTACAGCATTGAATGAGGCAGACTTAGGCTGAAACTAATTGTGTGTCAATTCAGTGGTAAATACCAACACACAGTATTTTACTTTAAAAAAACCCAAAAATCTTCCGAAATACAGTTCTCACACATCTCATCAAAAAGCCCCCGTGAAAGTGAAAAATGCAAGTTAGCAGTATTGGAGGATGGGGGAGTATCCAGTTTTTTTAATGTTTGGAGGAAGAGAAAGGTGACAAAAAGCCATTTAAACATGCTAGATCCTCATTTTGCTTCCAGGACAGTTAATCAGAGCTCTGCAAGGGAGTATGTTCCAATCCCTCTTCTATTCATATAGCAAAATCTCTGGGTTAGGTATCAAGGTGCTTAAGGATAACAGACACTGTGCTCACACTTAATGACCACATGAACCTCCACTAATGTAGTTGTCGTGCATTGACCTTGGCCGGATTCTAGGCACCAACTAAAGTTGCTCTGAGCTGGGAGAGGTCACACAGGCAAAACAGACTCAACATGGGGTTAATACTAAAATTTATTACTAACAGGGTAAGATCTAAAGAGTGAGAAATAAAATAGCCTTAAACACACTTTCCACTCACCCCTCCTTCCTTCCATGTTCTCCCTTCTCCCCACACTGCTGCGGGGAGACAAGTCCACCCCTTGGGCAACAGGTCTTCCAACTCTGCTGTCCCATAGGTCACTCTTTCATGGGCTGCAGGGGGACAGCCTGCTCCACCATGGTCCTCACCACGGGTTACAGGGGGGGCCCACAGCTCTGAGTCCTTCCCCTGTTCTGTGGGGTCCCTCCCACGGGTAGTAGTCCTTGATGGACCTCTCCAACGTGGGTCCACCCCTCGGGCTGCAGGTCTTCCAAATCTGCCATCCCAAGGGTCATTCCTCCCTGGGGTGCAGGGGGTCTCTGTACCCCAGTGGTCCTTCATAGGATGCAGTCCTTTATAGGGTGAGCTGTACTGATGTGGATCCCCCACAGGGCCATGAGTCCTATCCGGGAATAACCTGCCCCGGTGTGGATTTTCCCCTCCACGGGCCACAAGTCTCTTGAAGGACTCCGCTCCATCCTGGGCCTTCCACGGAGGGTAACAGCCTTCTTCTATGCATCCACCTGCTCCAGCATGGGCTGCTAGCAGGACAGGCCCGGGGGGCTGCGGGGCCGCTCTCCGTGGGGCCACATGCCCTGGGCCCGGCCCCGGCCGCCCCTTTGCAGGGGTCGCCGCTTCGGTTGGCCGGCACTGCAAGAGAGCAGCATGGGCGGCTCGGCCGGGGCACCACCGCCTGCTCCGGGCTACATGCTGAGAGGCCCAGACCAGGCTGCTGCACACCCCCACCCCCGCAGCAGGGCCACCCAGGAGCTTCAGGTGGTTCTCAGTCAGCTCTCCCCGGCTCGAATTCTTCTGCGCAACAAGCTTGTCCTTAAATATGTTATCACAGAGGTGTAATTATTGGCTCTCCCTTGGGAAGCAGCAGGAAGTCCCTCCTGTAGCCAGCTATCACTGGCTTCACTGGGGGGGGGAACTTCTAGCAGCTTCTAACCAAAGCCACTCTATGTAGTCCCCCGACACCGCTACCAAGAACTCAGCCACCTCAACCCACAAGGCTGTTTCCTCTTGTCCTGTCACAAGCTGCCTGGGAGAAGAGGCTGACCTCCACCTTGCTACAAGGAAAGAGAGACTCAAACACCACGTTCCAAATGGATTTAAACTCTTAAAGTATCAAGCAAGTGAATTTATCAGAACTCACCTCCCTCACCTATCCACTGAAAGCCGTACTGTGAGTGTTCACTACTTTCGATGGCCACACTGTAAAATAATTTGGTTAAACTTGTGTCGTTCTGACAGTGCAGATTAGCATCTCCAACATCCTTGCAGCTAGTCACAGCTTGGCCAGCCAGCAGTGCAGGAGACACCTGGACAACTCCTGTCTTCTCTCCCAACATCTGGTGAGGAACCAGAGTAACCTTCCCTCCCACACTACAGAGAACTTGCCCAGATGTGCTCAACAGAAAGCCATCCTGGGTGAGTGAGCAGGTCAGTTGCAGGCTGAGTCAGGAGGAGGAAGAGGTCAGGAAGGGCTTAGCAAATCACATGCAGCAACCCAACTTCGCTGAGAAGAAAGCTGCAAACTAAGGATGCTGCCTCCTGCTTCCCAGGGGCCAGACATGCAGGTGGAAAGGCTGCAGATGTTATGCTACTGCTAGTTTAAAGCAGCAGTTGGATATGGTAATATTTAATTAGTCAGTAACATAGTATGACAGCAAAATAATCAGGCCATTTAAGTTTAAGTGTGTAGATTTGGTTTATCATCTACGACAGAAAAATAAGCAGAAGAATTAACACAACTTGAGAATGCACACAGATAGATTTATTTTGAGCTATTCTGAACTTTTCACCCAGCAAACATATTTCCATCAGTCATTACAAAACACTCACAACCTTAACCTGTACAGGACCACTCACATATGTCAGCATAAATGTATGTCTAAATTTTGGTAGAATCAAGGCATTAAGGTATCTCTAGATATTTTTATCACCTGTTCCCATGATATTTAGTTTACTCAGAGAGTCATTTAAACATGAGACACTTAATGAAAGCATAGTAAGACAATTTTTTAACTGAAAGTGAATTTTCTTTAAGGGAAATGGCTTAAAAGGACAGCTGAGGTCAGGTGGGAATAGAGGATAAATGCTTTTTTCCCTTCTTAAAAATCTCCCTTGGCTTTGCACGGCTGAAACCACTGGAAATGTTGTCACTGATTTCCACAGATACAGGAAAAGGTCTTTTTATTTAAGCAGCTTATACATGAGCAGATATTAAAAAGGTGAAAGAATGCTTGTCAGCAGAGTAAAGCTCTACCAAAAATAATCTTTACAGATGTAAAATATTCTTGCAAAACAAACTACATGTCAATAAAGAGCCAGATCACTCTGGTGTGGTATGTAGTCAGAGACACATTTGTCACATATTGCTTCACATTCAAAAGTCTGTGGATCCAAGAACACAGGCCTAACACATTTAGGTGTGACTTGCTGCTGAAAATGGAAATCCCCTCTGCACTCCGCCATTACATTAAAAATTATTTATGAATGGTGGAACAAAGTGAGCACCAACCTTTCTCTCTATAGTCCAGCAGACAGGCTTGTGTTATAAAATGCTTAAGTCAAAGAACTACAATCAAAAAAAGGCAAAATAAACAATCCATTATTCTCCTGGCCTCATATCAAAGCTATTACGGACATTTTGGCCTCATATACAGAAATTGCAGATCAGCAGGACGGGCATCCTTTAAAACCTGACTAGAGCTGTGCCAGGTGCCCCTACCTCCACAGCCCCAAGGCACTGGCTGTCCCAGGGCAGGATTCACAGAGCACAGGCTGTAAACCCCTTCTTCACCTCATCCCTCTAGATGCCACTACACGGATCCAGCCTGGGACAGGAGGAGGAGGTCCTTCCCAGAAGTTATAATTTTGAGGGGGTTCTGAAGAGGAAATCTCCATGGCATTTTTACTTCCCTGTACTGCTTTAGAGATTAACATACTGGGGAAGAAAATAATTATCACATATATCTCCTAGCACATAAACCTGTTGCTTGTACAGTGGCTCTAGAGAAATATTTTCAAAAAAGTGAGATTATACTGAGGGTATTGGAATAAAGATAAAGAAAACAGACTTTGCAATGAGCATTCTTTTATTCCCAGCTAGTAGGATGGGAATTTTTAAGTACACCAATCAAAATTTTCAATGTACTTTTTCATTTGGCAGTCTTTTTCAGTTGTCTTTTACAGTCAAGTAAAATTACTATTGCAATGTATTTCATTTTCTAAGTTGAAAAAAAAAATGGAACTACAGATTTCCTACTGAGAATGCAATAATTTGAATAATGGGACCTTTTAAACTTACAATATTATAAACAGTTATTTCCTTTTCACCCAATAAAATGTGGTTTTTTCACCTCCTTGAGCATACTAGCTTTCCCATAGCCAAGGTAAAGCTCCAGAGACTAAAAAATCCTTCACTTCCTAAAAACTGAACAAGACCTTTTCCAATAAAGACCAAATGGGAAGGAATAAAAAAAATTTAAAAATAAATAAAGGAGTATTAATAATGCTATTTTATTATAAGAACAAACTGAATGACCATTAGGATACATGCCTGAAATAAGAGAGGGAATAAGATCAAAATTATGTATGTGCAGTTTCCCTAAAACACAGATTAAATAATGTGTACATGTCTTTGCTGATTAACTAAGTTAATATCTGTATAATGTCTCAAAAATAGGAACTCTGAAACTAGCAGGTATCTGGATATATGACAACTGACACACAGTGACACCATTCACAGTGATGAAATCGACCCACTGGGGGAGCCAAGATTCAGGTGCTGCACACCCTGCTCCCACCTGGCAGCTCCACTGCTGGGACTGCTGGCACAGTGACAGCGATGACACTTGTGCCCAACTGAGGGCTCATGGAAAGGGGTGGCCCAGTCATCCGCCCCACTCGGACAAGGGGACACAACAGAGATGTGGATACTTGCTTGTCCTGACAGCACTGAGCTCAAACCTTGCCAAAATTGTTCTCTCACAACAAAATCACCTGCTGAGGTTACTTTTTTCCTAATGTAAAAATGATTTTTTTTAAACTACACCACACATACGTTTCAGTTACTCGAAAAATCAGGCTCCACCCATAGCAAAGGTGCCTTCAAAATACAAAACCACACTTTGTTAAACATCCATTCTTAACTGTATGAAAGATACTCAGGTTCAAATGCCACATAAACAACAATTTGTGAGAGAACAGTAACATCAAATGTAACTATAAATTGTATCACTATACGGTATTAGAGTTATTAGTAATATAATATGCCCCTCCCAAAAGAGGTTTGGCTATTTAAAAATGCTAAATTCACATGCCAAATTAAGAAAAAAACCAATACTTTTAAATTTGCTGTCAAAGATGTGCTGTGCTATGTGGTGTGACAACATACGGATCTGATAAAAATGCCCCAAATGTCCACCAGCTTCATGTGGATTCAGTGAAAACAGGGAGACTTGCTTAGATTTAGAGATCAGAGACCATTCTGAGTCTTGGATTCAGTCAGGAAACCCTGCACAGGAAATCTTAAGTATCTTATCCTTTTTATGTACCTTATCAAATCATAAGTGGATAAGCAGCAAACTCACCCTTCATTAGTGTGACCACCTACTGTCTCACTGTCCACTGGAGGTTTTTTGCCACTGATGCTGCAATTCCCACAAAGTTCTTTGAAATAATGAATTTTTAACTATCTTAAGCATCAAGATGAAATATTGCTAAGAGTAACTCCTAATCACAAGACTTAATAATCCATTTTTCAAAACCGCAAAAAAACTTTACTGCCTCTTTAAACATTACCCAGCCTCTTGCCTGAAGTCACCACCCACAGGTTGACATTCCATCCCAACTTGCAGACATTGACAACTTTTATACTCCAAGCAAACAGGAGAATATAGGAGCTCATGCAGGGTGAGAGGCAGCATTTTCCCTTAAAAACTATATTTTGTGCCATCATGGTGCCTAGTTTGATCCCAGATCACTGTGTAAGGTAATAATTTTTCAAGGGCTTCCGCATCCCACTGGAACAATGGGGGTGTCTTATTGCTGCTTATTACTGGCTGTTTATAATACACACATCTTTGGAAATGGAAAAAAAAAGAAAAAGGCTGCCTTCTGATCCCAGTGCTCCAGGAGGCACTACTAAACAGTTAAGCGGGAAACCTCATCACCATGGACAGGATGGAGAATTCCTTAGAACAAAAAAAATTATTCTTCTACTGCTACAAAGGGCATAACCAACTCACCGAGCAATCGCTACCAAGAAACAATGCCACATTCTCTGAATACATTTATCCACATGGTATGGTATCTGCAGCCCAACATCAACGACATCCAAGTTAAACAAATAAATATTTGCGTTGTAGAGTTGGATTTGTCTTGGAATACAACTGCTTCTCATGTGGTTTTGACACATGTGCGTTGTCAAATAAATCACAGCTCACTGGGTGTGCACATTAAAAATAATTTGTCTATCTTGTTAGAAACCATCACATACTTCAGTTTAAGAGGTGTGAAACTGGGAGGGGAAGGTTTTACAGGCCTGAGACAACTACACATGGAGTCCGTCGAGGGAACCTCAAACACCTGACCCTTCACGGCCGCGGATGCCGGCTCCCGGCAATAACATCCACGGCGGCCTCGACGGCCCCATCGCGCCGTGTCCCCACCACCGGGCGGGAGCCGCTGGCACCACCGGGCGGGAGCCGCTGGCTTCCCCGGGCGGGCGGCGGGGGCGAGGGCGGCGCGGGGGGTGCCCGTCCCCGGGGGCGGGCGTGCCTACCTCGGACTTCCACACGACGTAGGCGGCGGAGCGAGGCTCGGGCGGCCCCTTCCTCTGTTGCAGCCAGCGCCGGGGCGAGGAGAAGATGCTGTTGGCGGGGCCGCTCAGCGCCAGGGCCGACGGGGTGCGCGCAAGGAAGGGCAGCTCGCAGCCGGGGCTCCGCTTCCCGCGGAGGGTCTCCTCGTCGAAGACCGCGCTGCCCGGCGGCGACCGCTCCAGCGGGGTGCTGGGGGTGGAGAAGGAGGCGCCGTGTGGCGGCGGGGCGCCCCGGGGACCGCAGCGCTCCCCGAGGGGGCTGCCGGCCCCCCGCGCCCGCGGCGCCCGCCCCGCGCCCTCGCCGTCCTCCCGCCCGCCGCCGATGATGGCGGGGTCGAGGCTGCGCGTCTGGCGGAGCCTCCGCTTGGAGAGGCTCTTGGCGGCGGCGGGGGCGGCGGCGGCCGAGGAGGAGCAGGAGAAGACGCTGCTCAGCAGGCTCTGCGCCGACATCGCGGCGGGCGCTGCCCCGGGCACGGCGGGGCAGTCGGGGGTCCCGCCTGGGCTCTCGCTGCCTCTGCCTCCAGCGCCCGCCGCGGAGGGGCTCTGGGGGCGGCCCCCACGCCCGGGCTCAGCCCCCGGCGGCGCGGCCCGACGGCGGCATCGCGGGGCTCATGGCGGCGTCCGGCGCTGGGGCTGCTCCGGGGCTGCCGCCGCCGCGGTCACTTTGCTGAGAGGGAGAGGGAGGGAGAGAAAAAAAAAAACAAAGTTACGAGAGAAAAGGGGAGGGGAGACGGCAGCAGCGGAACTTTTATCTGGGCTCGCCGCGGGCTGCTAGAGTCACTCCCCCCTCGGCCGTGATGCGCACGGGAGCCCGGGCCGCCCACCCCGCACAGGCACCCCGGCGGTGGCGGGACCCGTCTGCACCCCCCGGAGCGGGGAGAGCCCGTCCCAGTGCCGCCCGCGCCCCTGTGCCGCCGCCGGACGCCCACGCCGGAGCTGCGGGTCCCGGCGCTGCCGCACCGGCATGGGGTGGTTCCGTTTTGGGGAGGGATCGCGTAGCGGCGGACGGTTGTTTTTGGGAGCGATCGTTCCCGAGGCGCAGCCGGGGAAAGCCCCGGTCTGACCTTTCTGAGACCAGCGCCGCGTCGCCCTCCCTCCTGGGCTGAAGGTTCTGGGACCCTCCCGTCTGCCCCGGTTGTGCCGCAGAGAGAGCTGAAGACTTCAGGAAAAACCCACAGCAGTAGGCAGGGTGCTCGCAGTGTGCAGCACACGGGACGGGACCTTCTTCTGGCCCGTGTCTCTCTTTCCATCCCTGCCAAAACACGTGTCCGACAGGCAGCATGGGTCACCTAAGACCTGTAAAAAGAGAGTGTGACCAATGAAGCTAAGCCTTCTCAGGACAAGTGACTGGACATGCTTGATCTCCCATTGAGCCTTTTACTGTTCTCTATCTCCAAGCATAGGCAAGGAAACTTTTACCAGAAAAACAGAACAAACCTGGAAAAGGCAAAACTGTAAAGAAATTAAGAAATAGAATGCACACAGAAGAACAATACCATGCAACACCATGAAGGCAGCCAGACAGCTCCTTACCCACCTGGAGTGAAGGAAACAGTCCCTCAGACTCCCTGTAGAGTCTGACTCCTGCCCTGACTCCAACTGGGAATATTACAATCCTCCCCTCACTGGAAGCAGTTCAACAGCAATGCTTCTCAGGTTCTTTCTGGACCCATACACCATAATTTACTTAATGTTTTAACTTTATTAAGTAACCATTAGCTTCATGGGTAGGTTCAGTTCGGTTGCTCTTCTGTCAGTGAAGACTACAGCCATCATATCTTTCGAGATGGAAATCAAAACACAGAACCGAATTCTGTTTTTCTTCCACACCTATACTTTCTAATGAGAGTGCGTGGAAGATGCCTAAGGACAGACTAGCTAAAAACTCCTGTGCAAGTCTTGAATCTCCCCTGTCTCAGATAAACTCACTGTTAGACTGCTGACTCCATGGGGCCTAAGCATCCTTCTTTTGACTTGAAAACCCACCAGCTCCACAGTCTCCCCAAAAGTGTTGCAGGCAACTCTTAAAAAACTTCCTTGGAAAAAGGCTATTTTGAAAAGAAAAGTGCTTGAGCACAACAAAAGGGTTATTAATTTCTCCTCATTCTGCATTTTCTCTTCAAACCCTAGTGCAGGGTTGTGTTGTTCTCCCTGATATCCTGGAGCCTGTGCAGGTAAGTGGTCCATGGCAGCACTTTCTAGTTTTATCAATAGAGGGAGTAGACAATTCCGTCCTGTGTGGTGCTGTTTAAATTTCATAAAGAGCAACAGCACAAGAGCCCATCCACTTTCAAAGGAAGGTGTTCTGGTTTTAGGTAATGTTTCCAAATGGGATTCTTTTTTCTTTTTTTTTCTTTTTTTTTCTTTTTCTTTTTGTCTACAAAGTAGCTTTTCCCCCTTATTTTAATAAGCTGTGCTATTGCCTAATTCCAAGTTCCTCCACAGCTAAGGTTGCAGCTGTTTCTGTTTAAAGCTTCGTTTTGCCTCCTCATTAATGCCTTCAATAAGGTCTCATGCCTGAGACTACGAAGAAGGTCTGAAGCGTAAAACAATAAACCGTGTTTGTTTCTGCAGTTCTGTGCCCATGGTAGCAATTTGGTTGAGAGGACCCATCTGCAGTACAACTATACAGATGTGTGGCTCCAAGTATTTGCTTCTTTTGTCCTCTACAAACACATCATGGGACCATAAAGGGACAGGAAGACGTGAGGAAAAAGGCAGAGAGGGAAATTCAGAGTTATAAGGAGCTCATCACTTGAGTAGAGAGGACGGTCACACCTGCATCCAAAATCCACCAAAAACTGTTTATGCCATTCTCTGTGAGGTAGATTTGCCGACTCTGCAGAGCTGATGCTCTTGGGCACAACCAGCTGCCAGTGGGCAAACCTCCAAGTGCCAACTCGGATCGTTACACACTGCACACACAAACTGTGAAAGGAGTCTGAAACAATCAGATAAGTGCATAGTTAGGAGCATACATCACTTTACAAGTAACTACTTAAATGAGGTGGGAGCAAAGCATTCTTATTTCCACCTGCTTCAGTCCAGGTATGACTACTGCACAGCTGGTTTTCTTCATGAAAGCCCCCATGAAAAATTATAGTTTTCATGAGATATAGACCTGGAGCATCACAGCTGAAATTCAAAGAGTAAATGCAACATACGTATAGAGATGCTTCGTGTAGACAACTTCACTACCTGTCTTAGCTTCTCTCTGCGTCTTTCAGGAGAAACAGCAATAAAAGCACTTACTGATTATTTTTAAAGTTTCTGTTCCTTATCACTGCATTATTATGAACTGCATTATTGTGAGACCTGGCAGCACCACCCTGCAGCTAGGCTCAGGGGCTCAAGTGGGCATGGTACAAGCACAGGACAATAAGATAGCCCTAGTCCCCAAACTGTAGTGGTAACCTCCAGACATAAGATACCAGCTGTGCAGCCATATCTGCAGAGGAATAGTGAGACAGTACTAATTGATCTCATATTGGTTGTCAGCCCTTCTTTCTCTTACAAAGCAAAGCTGTTTGTGTAACACCAGTCATTGCAACCATAAGTTTGCAATAGCAGTCAAGGAACTGAAAGACCTAGCATAGATTTACCAAGGTTAAATTATATGTAACTAACCTGATCACCTGCCTTGATCTGTGGATGATGGGAGAGCAGTGGATAGGAGGCTTTTGGCACAATCTCCCACAGCTTCCTTTCTGAGACAGAGAGAAAAACTGATTGAATCATAGTGAGTAATGGTTCATACTCTACAGGGAAGCTGGTTACAAGTGCAGTTCTTCATAAGTCTGTATTGATTCGTGTCCTGTTTCATATCCATATCAATAGCCCAGAGGAGGACTCAGAGTGCACTTTCATCCAGTTTGTGGACAACATCAAATTAAAGCATATAGTCAACATGCTCCAGGGAAGGGCTGCCATTCAGAGGGGCTTAGACAGGCCAGATGAATGTGAAAACAGGGATCTTATAAAAGTCAGTGAGGACAAGTGCATTTGGTGTGGACTTACCCCTGCATTTCTATGGGCTGGGGAGCAACTCTGATGGGAAGGAGCTCAGGTGCTCTGATGGTCAACAGCCAAACATGATGGAGCACGAAGCCCTTGCAAGGATGAAGGCTAAGAGAATCCTGGGCTGCATCAAAAGAAACATAGTCAATAGACCAAGGGAGGTGATTATTTGCTTTTATACAGCATTCGACAGATCTCGTATGGAACAGTCTAGTTTGTGTGACTACAATTAAGGAGGACTTTAATAAACTTCAGCTTGGAGGGCCACCAAGACAGTTTGAAGCTGGAATATTTGCCCTGTGAGGATATGCCAGGAAAGCTGGACTTGTTCATCCTGGGGAAAGGGGAACCTAGTAACAGCCTTCCAGTTCCTGCGAGGGAGTCATAAAGAAATTGAAGCCAGGCTCTGTACTGAAATTCAGAGTGAGTGGGTAACAGACAGTAGTCAAAAATAGACAGAGAACTTCGTGTAAGGAAAAAAATGTCACTGAGGATTATTAAGCACTGGAACAGGTTGTGGAATCCCCATCATTGGTGGTGTTCAAGACCTGACTGAAAAAGGCACTGAACAACCTTGTCTTAGTTTAGTTTTTACCCTGCTGTGAGCAGGAGGTTGGACTAGAGACCACTCGAGGTTCCCTCCAACTTGAACAACTCTCTGGTTCTAACCAAATATTAATTTTGGACTAAAGTCAACAAAACCTTAACCTTCAGAAAATTTTAGAGATTTTGTATAAATGCCTATCACCTGACTTAATAGCAAGCCTGCTGCATGGGCAAGTTTTAGAGAAGTTATGGTCCTAGAGTTATTTTAACAATCTGGTTTTATTAATGCCCCAGTAAAGTGAAATTAGAAGGAAATACTGCCACCTGTTTTGGTTGCACTTTAAAAAACAAATTCCTTAACAAAATAAGAGTGTATTCATCTCAAGAATTAAACAAAATCTGTTCAGATTTCTGAATAAATCTCTGAAAACAAGGGTGAATCAGAAAACAGGAGAATTTTGTTTTCTTATTATTTCTTTAGAATTTATTAAATATTAAAAAAACCCCAAAGCCACACTTCTACCTTACTGTTTTCTTACAGAAGGATTTCTAACTTTGTCATTCTTGAGATTTGATTTTTTTAACAGAAAGACTTTTATCTAAAATTTATCTCTTCCAGTTTTTCCATTAAGATGAAATATCTGCTACATTTTTTACAGAACTTTTGTCTATATTGCAGTGGAATTGATCTACAGACATTTCGGCACAGCATTCAAGACTGATTGTCCAAAAGAGAAAGCCCTACACAAGTGTTTGTGGAAGCAGCTGGGGAATGGGTGCATAAGTCCACACAAGGAGCCAGCACCTTTCTTTGGCTCCAGTGGTGTTTGACCTTCACCCAGCTGGTGACCAAGTACTGTGATGGCCTGGTCCTGTTTCTGCAGAGGCTACCATGTGTTTTGACAGTGACCTCAGTAAGACATAGATGGCTGTGTGGTAGAAAGTGTTTGGATGTGACTAGGAAGGAAATTGCCCACAGGGCTGCATCTCCCATGAAGTCCTCTCCTGTTTCTTACCTGGCATAGGACTCTGCAGGTCAGTCACTGAGACACCCAGAGGAGTCTGGGCAAGTGTTTGCCCAGATTGGCTGCTCAATGCTTAGCTAGGACAGCTGAATCGCTGTGATAGCACACAAGGAAAAAAAATAAAATTCTATAAAGAGAAAAATGTACTTATTTATACTGGAAGGGAAAAGTGATAGAATGCTGTAACTTGAAACCCTACTGAAGCAACAATCATGAAAACAGGGACGCTATTGTGTACCTACAATACAGTAGCATATATATTAGTGTATAGTACATATAACTACATATACATGAATAGTGTAGATATATATATATATAGCGTTCATATATATACGCTATATAGTTTTGGGGTTTATTTTCTTAGAGAAAGAGTATTATGCGCTCTATGGTTAGAGCATGGTGCTAATAACACCAAAATCGCGGGTTCAATCCCCGTACGAGCCATTCACTTAAGAGCTGGACTCGATGATCCTCGTGGGTCCCTTCCAACTCAGAATAGTCTGTGAAATCCGTGGAAGCCAGGCATTTCAGCGCCAAGCAGCACAAACCTCTGCAACACCACGAGCAGTGCCGAACCTCGGGGGGCGGGGCCAGGGCCAGGCGGGGGCGGGGATTCGGTATCTGGTCCCGCCCCCTCCCCACCAGGCCCCTCCCCGCCGCGGCCCCGCCCCCCGCCGCGCGCGCCGCCCGGAGCCGCCGCGCCGATGCCACGTGGGAGGCGGCGGAGCCGCCGCCGCCGCCGGGCCGGACCCGCGGCCCCGCTGACGCTCGGGACGGCGCTCGCCGGCCGCCGGGAGGAGGGGAGGTCGCGGAGCCCCCGGGACCGCACCGGCATCGCCGAGACCCGATGGGTGCTCGGCGCGGTGGCGCCCGGCTCGCGGCTCGGCCTCCCGGGCCTAGAGGCGCTGGCGGCGGCGGCCGGGCCTAGGGGCGGCTCCCCGCCCTGGGCGGCGCCCTCGCTGCTGCAGGTGCCGGCGGCGGCCCAGCCGGCCCCGCGGCGGGACGGCAGCGACCTGCCCGCGGGTGCGCCGGCCGCCCTGGCCGTGCTGCGCCTCCAGCCTGGCGCCGAGGGCTCGGCGCGGGTGGCGGCGGCGGGGGCCGCGCCGCGCCTGCGGACCGTCTACGTGAACCCGCGGTGGCTGGAGCGCCAGGCCGCGCTGGGGGCGGCGGCGGCGGCCGCCAGCCCCTGCGCCGAGGCGGCGGCGGCAGCGGCGAGCGGCGCGGCTGCGGGCCCGGCCGCGGGCCCGGCCGGGGGCCCAGCGGCGGCGGCGGCGGCGGCGGGGCAGGGCGAGGCGGCGGCGGAGGCGCCGGCCACCCCCTACGTGGGGCTGCGGCGGCCGCTGGGCTACAAGCTGGCCAAGGCCACCAAGGAGCGGATCTGGCGGGGGGAGTTCATTGACCTCTTTTCCTTGCTCCACACAGAGCTGGCCCCCGAGCACGGCCCGCGCCCGGGGGACACGCTGGACCAGTGGGTCTCAGCCTTCCTGGTGTACGCCAGCGTGCTGTGCGAGAAGCACCCGGCGCGCTGCGGAGCCATGTTCAAGTACCTGGACACCATCCGCAAGCTGCACGCCACCTACGGGGGCACCTCCTGGATGAACTACGACGAGGACTTTAGGAGGCGGGCGGCGAAGAACCCCTCTCTGCCCTGGGGTGACGTCGACCTGGACCTGTGGATGAAGTGGATGGCGCCGCTCAAGTCGCTTGTCCCCAGGCACTCGCGGGCTGAGGGCGAGACACAGCCCTCGCCGGCCCCGCCGGCCCCGCCAGCGCAGAGCCCCAAGCAGGAGGAGAAAAGCCAGGTGTGATGAGCCGATGGCCGCGTGTTTTCCCGCTCCGCTGGCTGGGCATGGTGCCCCCTCGGAGGGGAAGAGCAGGAAGGGGCAGTTGGGGTGCCCATACATTGGTCGGCGGCTCCAGTCTCACGGCGCTGACCCTTTGCTCGTGCTGACCATAGGGACGTGGTATCACGGGTGCCCAGCTGGCCACCGTTAGAGATGTGGTCGCTGATGGACGCTGAGTAAATAACTGTAGCCTTTATTGCCCTGGCCACCAGAAAACAGGAACTCCACTAGTTCCCTCCCCCGATACATAACTTCATCTTCCTGAAGACATTAGAAAAAGATGTGGTTTTATTTTTTTCCTCTGAGTTGTCTTTAAAAAAATAACTTTCTCATCAATACAGTTATTTGTATGTAAGACAAAGCGTACAGACTCTCCTGTTACTATGGGAGCATGTGGGTAGTTGCAGGCTGTGTGGGAGGGCAGCAAAATTGATGTGAATAAAGATAAAATTCAGTATGAGTGGCCACATCTTGCAAATGCACTGTGATTTGAAGATCAAACCTGGTTTGGGACTCAGGAGGTGTAATATACAAGTTATCACCTGTTTTGTGGGAAAAGATGGTGAGTGTGCTTAGGGAAAGTAAGGGAGGATTTTATGTACTTTTTTTTGCTTTCAGTAGAGGCATCACTGAGTTGCTCTAACCCCTGGTGCGCACAGGCAGGTCTTCTGCCGCCTGAGGCATGACGCCGAGCTCCACAGCTACAAAGAGCTTCCTGCCTATATTAGGGGTTGTGCTGCTTCTCTTACTCTGGTGGCTGTAATCTGCCAAATCCCCAGCACAGAAAATGCTGAATGCTGAACATTTAGTTTCATGCTAGCTGAGTGGTGGTGTAGAGATTCTGTGATAGGGGCTATATTTGTTTCTAATCAGATTTTTTAGGTCTGTAGGAAGAACCTTTGCATTCCTGTAGAATTTTTGCTAGTTTATCAGATGCTCTGCTTCCTGGGGATTGCCAGCACAGAGTGGCTAAGTTGTTTGACTCTGTTAGCCTGATCTGGGAAGGGAGGATCCTTTTTCAAGGCATCTGGATGTGTTTGGTGTGTCACACCAAGTCCTGACTTTAATACCTATTAAAAGTGACTTCACTAGGCCAACTGCTGACAAAGAAAGGGAGTAAACACCACACAGTAACAGAGATAAACCCAGGCCTGTTGGCCTTGGGCCTTCTGTGGTTGATGCTCTTATGTTCCTGCAACTTTTTCTGATATCTTGTTTATATTTCTCCATTCTCAAGAACAACAGCTCAGTTCTTGTTTTCCTACAGATCTCAGTTGAGCACCAGATGGGCAATGGCTTATAACTTTCATCTCATCTGAGACTGGACCTTCAGCTTGTCATGTTACCCACTCTTGTAACTTCTTCTGCAGCAGCTGGTCTGTCAGTGCAGACCTTTGATCTGTTGTCTGTTGAGGCACCAGAGGTCTCAATCCCTTTTGATTTCATGGAAACTTCCCAACTGATTATTAGCAGTGGCATTGATACGTATTTCTTTTCCCCCCAGAAAGTGTGTAAAGGAAAAATGTTTAACTAACTTAAAAAATACTGGAAGTTTAATCTTTGTAGAAAGAGTAGTGCTTTAGCAGCACAATGAGAAAATAAAAGTTTTGCAATTGTTCAGTGTGGTTACAACCACTTTTCTATTATTAGAGCAGTTTTTAATTGGTAGTGCACAGTGTCTTATAACTGCTTAAAAATGTCCTTAACTGAACTAAGGGTTTGAGCAGCTGTTAAATGTAAATGAGGCCTAGGATAAAGCATGAGTTTATCATTGGCAAGGCAGCAGCAAGGAAATGTTTTCTTGGAGGTGACTTCTGTGTTTCCCCCACACCTCCCCAGTGCCTTGCAAGCTCTAACTATGTTGTGTAAAACTACTTCAGTAAAATAAGACGTGACATCACACTTGGGCAAAAGAATTGGAGAATTAAAATGGGAGAGAATGGCCTTTTATGGGCTTACAACTTTGGCCAAAACCTAAGCTTTTCCACATTCATGCTGTCAAGAGGAAGAGGAGGTGTTCTACAAAAACCTTTTCCAGATTGTTGGTTTGAACTGATTTTGGTTCTGTAATTTCAACAGATAGCATTAGGCAGCATGACTGAATTTCATTTCCCCTCTAAGTCAAAGACTGGAATTTCAGTGTCATTTAGTTTAGTGACTGTATCTCTGGTTTTGCATTTCCACAGATGGTTAAACAGTAAAAGTCAATGTAAACAAAGTGTCTGTCTTCTGAAGCTATCTGTCCTTTCTAAGGCACTGGTGAAGAGCTGTATCTTTGCTTTACGTGGAAAGAACAAAGTGAGAAACCCTAGTTTTAGTTTGAATGTGGTAATTGGCATGTATGTAGGATAGCTGATATTCATTCCTGCAGATTTGTCTGTATATATAACTTCAGACAATTCTCTTTTTTTCCCCAGACTCCATGAAAACAGAAGGCCAGTTGGGATGGCAGTCAGACTAATTGGGTGAGTTTATTTATAAAACTGACTAACTTTGGATCTTAAATATTTGCAGATTTGTTAAATACAGAATTTTTTATTGGTGCCAACAGCCTGACTCCGTTGGTGTTTAAGTGGAGCTCTGGTATTCTAGTGCATTCTTTTACCTCTGCTTCTGTTGCGTTGCAAGCTGTGCTAGAGAAGACGTAGGAAATTCATTTTACCCAATCAGCAATTGTAACAATGGACTACAAACCTGCAGAGCAAGCCAGTTTGCTGGAAAACAGGAATTCCTGCAGCGCAGCACTTGTCACAGACTATCCAAAGAGGGCAAAGATTCAGGAAGGTGAATAAATTGAACATTGGTTGAATGAGGTCAGGAACAGTCTCCCGGAGGAGAACCCTGCTCTAAAATACTACTTTGAAAGTAAAAGCCAATTTAATGTGCAGATTAAACCTTCTCATTTGACCAAACTGTGTGCAATCCTGGATCTTTGCAGATCACAACCGGACACTTCAAAACCTTATGTACTATATTTGTTTAAAAAAAAAATAAATCATAACTTGTCTTGTTACAGCTGTTACTTTTGCCATTTCATTGAGAATATTTGCAACATAAATGTGTATTTGACTCAAAACAGTATCATACACTTGCTATAATAACTCAGGTTGTCAACAGAATTATTCTGTGAGGCTCAGTATCACCTCTCCATTGTTCTTTAAAAAATGCGTTAACCATTGCTGTCATTGCCAGATAGCCCAACTGTGCATTACAAAATTCTTCAACTATAGTAATTGACCTAAATTACAATTTTGTTTTTATTCTTGTTAGAATACCTAAGATCCTGAGCATCAGACTACACTTTTGTAGTCTGGTGTTCATGAAAATTATGTTCGCTGGTTCATGGTTTAATCGTTCTGCATCTCAGTGTTTTGTTTTCTTTTCCTTTTTCCTTGCATACTAGGGGTTATGATCAAGGTAATACTATGATCCAGTAACACGCATGATGGTAAGGGTTTGCCTTTAGTTGTTTCAGGAAAAAGTTGCCATTATCTCCTCTCCTTTACGTTTCTCGATAGTTCCAATAATATGCGTAACATGGAGTGTTTGTAAATTGATATCAAACTGTTTGTGACTTCACCTAAATAAATTTTTATATTCAAATGCTGTTCTTAATCTTAGTGGTTTTTCCTCCTTTGTTCTTATATTGCCACTTCCCTTTTGTAATCACTTTTTTCTATCACCTGACCTTTTTACAAAATTTTTGGTTTTCAGTTAGTAAAGCACAACCAAATTTTAACTATGAAGAGAAAACAGCCTTTGAAATTTGCTTCCAATATTTTGCATAAAGACTTCATAATGTAACTGTAGTTGTAGCTTATTCATCTGCCACTTGTTTAGACAGTGATAGGTATCAGGCCTTGATCTGTCTAAAACTGCAATAACTGCTGTGCTAAAATACCAGTATTTAATGGCCCCCGAACTCAAACCGATCAAGTGAATGCTGAGATTCCTGCATTCAGTACGGTAGAATATAGAGCACTTTTACAGATGGAATTACAAGTTTCAAAATTCCTTTTCATTTTTGAGAAGAGGCTTAAGCTCAGTCATCAGATCATTCATGTAATTTTTCCCTTGTCCTGTTGCCTTAAGAAATCAGAACTTGGTTACTCACTGGTCTGTGCTGTGTTTGTTACCATCACTGCTACATGAACTACATGCCTGCTCCATCACTGCAGGCATCTCCTCCTGAGGAAGTGCTGTAACAGTGGCAGGATTTGGGGAGAGATGTGGGAGAGGGAGGGAATGAGGAAGGATGAGCAAATACTGGTCTCTTCTGTCTCCCTCATGAATTGTTCAAGTGTGGGTCTTAACCTACTGACTCAGAGCAGCAAAGCAGCAACAGTTTTGTTTTTTGTGTCCTATTTGGGAGCAGCATACCCAGCTGGAGTCTGAAACACTTCCTAATGTTCTTTAATGAGTCCTTCTGCCAAGAATTTTTTGGGTTTTTTGTTACTCTCTCCAGCCTTCATACAGTCTGGTGCTCTTCCTGGCACTCTGTCACCTCCCAGTTTCCTGGTTGCTACTGGTGCTGGGTTGGACCACCCTGTCTGCTTTGTCTGCTGTAGACAATTGCCAGAGCTTTGTCTTGCTCTTCAGTGTCAGTGGCTGCTTTAAACTTGCTGCCTGCTTTCATAAAGAAACTTTAATTTCACATTATTGGCAGTGCTGTTTTTACAACATGTGGGACCTCCCCCTTCTCCCCTTGTTTTTCTCCTTCTTCATCACTCTCTTTGAGCCACACAGTAATTTCACTGTGGTACTTGTGTATCCTTGCTTTGGGGTTTATTGTTGCATATGTGCTTTCCCCCTTATTGGTGCGCTGTAAGCTTCTGAATGAAACTGCCTTGTACACTAGCTTCTCGTTAAAAGGGTTGGGCTTAAATAGGTTTGTTCAAATTTTAACAGTTAGTTACTGCACGGGTTTGCCTATGTCCTTGACACCGAGTGAATCTTACCTTTACAGCTCCTGATGTCCCGTCCTTGTTGAGTCAGCATGATGGCTTATGAAAGGGTGGTGCCAAATCTTCTGTTCACTTCTGATTTATGAGTAGATTTTTTAGTGATTGGAAGCTAAACTTGCTGTCATTTACATGATATGGCAGGCAGCATGAAGAATTTGAAGATTTTTACAAAGGTGCTGCAAAGCTTTTCACCAAGACATGGAATTTCCAGTAGGGAGTACTTGTAAAATGCGTGGGAATTGATTTGATTGGGAGGATGACCCGCGTCCTATGGAAAAATAGTTTTCTCTCAGTTGACTAGAATTAAGGAGCATATACTTTAGGGGAGTAATTTCAGACAAGTTTATTTTTAGGGATTTCTAGCAGGATAGGATTCTTTTTCACAGATGTTCTTTTTCGTGTGCTGGATTGATACACATTGTTGCAAAGAACAAATTAAAACCAGTGCAATGTGACTGACAGCGCAAAATGTGTTGCAATGTAGGATTGAGACTTAAATACCTAAGTCTTTATCAAGCTTTTAAAAAGAGTTGAGCTTCAGCAGAAGTAGACTCAAATTTCTAAATTTCTCAAATTTCTAAATTTCTACTCAGAAATAGACTCAAGTTTCTAATTTCCACCTGTGTGCAGCAGTTCGGTTGGAGATACTTGAAGTATCTTGAAAACTCAATGCTGTTACTACTTTTGGTCGTAATGATGTGTCTTTAAAGGTAAGATGACAGCAGAATATTTCGCATGTGGGGTAGCCTGTCGCATCTGCAGTTGAGCAAAATCATTACTTCTGATCTCAGAAGATCCTGACAGTTATTCAGTGTGACTTCCAATTTAAGCTTAAAACATTGCTTTCCCATCTTCTGCTGTCTCCTGTCATCTTGCGAACTTGGTAATCTTCTTTATAAGAATCTGGTGAGCACAGCAAACATGTTCTGAGGGCCAGCTGTGGGATCAGGCAGCATCTGACCAGCCTGTCTGCATGTACAGAGCCTTTCACCCCCGTATAGGTAGCTCTGTGACGGTGGTGGTCTTGCATTAAGGAAGTCAGGCTGGATGGAGTGCACACAGGAGACTCCCCAGCTACCTGCAAGGCTTCTGTGTTTTTGAGAAGCCAGTGGCATTGGCAACAGGTTTTTCTGTCCACTCCTCTGGTAAAACCAAAAGCCCCAGAGGCTGTTGCAACCATTGAGGGGAGGGATGTGACTCAGTTCTAACAGCCTAGGTGTTGGTGGAAATGTTGCCTTAGTGATCAAACTTCTTTTTAGGTTATATCCTTAACATATGCTACAACAA
This sequence comes from Chiroxiphia lanceolata, assembly GCF_009829145.1. NCBI lineage: Eukaryota > Metazoa > Chordata > Aves > Passeriformes > Pipridae > Chiroxiphia > Chiroxiphia lanceolata. The sequence continues at coordinate 19,596,840 of NC_045638.1, read as the reverse complement.
CTGATAATGTCTATGGAATACTTTTGGTAGTTCTTTCTGCAAAGAAAACTCAGCTGGAGAAATCACAAAGCTAGATGTTACTTTTCCCGTCTTGGTTTGGCACTCAGGTTTGTCTTTTTCCCTTTTCATGAAGTTCAGCATGCATCAGCCCAGTCCAATAAAGGACACACATTTTTATCCATAAAATCTTCTGGGTCCAGCACTTTTTTTCTTCCCCTGGGAACTCTCATCAAAGCCAGCTGGCATCTTTGCAGTTTAGCAGTTTACTGGGCAATCAGCTAAACAGCAGTGAAGATTTAAAAAGCAGGAACATGTTTATGTTATTTTACATTTTTGTAAATGTGAAATAATTCAGTAAGTACTTTTACCTTTTTTGGTGGTTGTTGCTCTTTCTTTACTGTAAAGAATACTTTCTTTTTCATAATGTCTCAGTGCAGTGTTGCTGTTGCAATATTTCCAAGGCAGCAGGGGAATGTTTACATCCAAACAAAATTGTTTTCTTTGAATTTTTTTTATTGCAAATATTTGTGTCTATAAAACCCTTTCCATAAAACTTTTTTTTTTTTATTCTGTGCAAAGTTAAAATTGGATCACAGTTTTCAGATTTGTTTATTTTCTGAACCATGTAGGAGCATTGTATCTGAACCTACATCAGCAGGTGTGGAAGGTGCTGCTTCTAATGGCAGTTCTAATGATCAGAAGTCGAGTGGTTGTTTAAAAACAGCTACATTGTTTGCACTGGCTTCACATGTTACAAGCACCGTTTGCATTGCTGATGTTCAAAGTGTCCATAAATATTACCCCCCAATATGAGTTTACATGAAGACAGGAGGCAGTTAAAGAGTTACATGAAGGCAGTAAAGTATGCAGGTGTGGGTTGGTGGGGCAGCTTCGTTGGTAAGCTGCAAGACAACATGGTGGCAGAGGACCTGGGCTGTGTGTCCCCGTAGATGTGCCTGACATAAACAGAGGCAAGACATGCCCTTGAAAGGTGTAACGTGGGCCAAGAGCTCGTTTTCATACCTCCTCTGCCTAAACTTCCCACCCTCCACTTGAGTGTTCTGGCATGTATCTTCCACCATACCTCCCTTGTTTCTGCTCTTGGGTTTTTTTACTTTATAACAGTGAAATGTCATTCTTGTGAGTGTTTGGAATGAAGAAATACCCCTGGGACATGCAGATGGTTCCCTACTGTCTATATGTTTCCTGTGGATGATCTAGGCAGTGCTAAGGGAAAAGATTTTTTTTCTCCAATTTTTAGCTGGAGAATGACAGTTATACAAGTACTTAACAGAGGTGCTGGAATTCCAAATGTTAGCAACTGGATTCTGGAGAATAAAATAAGATCGGTTGGAGGTGGGGAAATTTCTGAGAGTGTCCTTGCTCAGAGCATGCAGGCATGTATCTTGCTGCACTTGGTGTACCTGGGGGTAATGGACTTGAAGCAGTAGGCTTCTTGAAGTGCTGTGGGATTGGGAGAAGCATTTAATTTTCCTGTTCTCTATCATTTTCCTTGTCCTTTCTCCCTCACCAGCAGTCTTCCAAGTGAGATATGCGACTTTGTTGTCAAGCACTGGACAACAGGGGAAATCTCACTGCCATTACATTGGGTTGCTGGGAGAAATTAGTGAGTTTATACCTGTAAGATCGTGGGGTTTTTCCAGAAGCAGCACAATAAATTTGGTGGTATTGAAGGCAAAAAGAAAGGAAAAAGAGTGACTTTGAGGGTACCCAGTCTGTTTTTTGCTTTCTCATTGGGGAAGAGAAGATTTAGCTATTTGGCTTAATGTGATATTGACCAGTGGAAAAGCTTTGGGAAGAGTATCTCAGTAAGATTTGGTACCAGAAAAGAAATTATGTGTGCATTGTTACTGCTGCAGGTGCTCTGTAGGCCGATATATGAGCAGAAAAAGTAGCCTTGGCCAGGCTACCTGTGATGTTGACCCACCAAGTCTGAGGGTGTTTCATAGAACTGGTTACAGAATCATGCAGCCCAAGGAGGAAACTTAAGAGAGCACTCTTCTTGTGCCTTAGGAAGCTTTAAAAAAAACCAACAACATCCCAAAAACAAAACTCAAAAAGTACTTTCATTGTATGACTGGAACGTGCAACAAATAATAACACAAAAGATATAGTTGCAAATGCTTTCTGAGAGGAGAGGAGGTGGTATCTATTATGCACCATTGCCTACACCATGCATTTTCTATTTTGAATATTATGATTGCATGCAAATGAAATGGAGTAAAATTGAATCTTTCAGTACAAATAAGATGGAGAATAATACAATTTACCAGTGTGTTAGGACAAATTAAAATGTTTTGTAGTTCTGTTAGTAAGCATTTAAAAACGTTTTAATAAACATGGTTTATTTGGGACTTTTTTGTCAGTACTCAAAGCATTGAAAACAAACCTTTAGTGTGTTACAACGTTGTTGCAATGTTGAGAGCAGCACAAGTTGTTCATGGCCCTGTGTTTCACAGATGTGTAAGTAATCTCAGTTGTTGCCCATCAGATGGGAGAGGAATGGATAAGCACATCCTTTACCTGCCTCTTTTATGAGGAAGCTATTAATTTGGAGTGCTTCCCCAAGTGGACAAGCTGAGAACTAGACCTTGGGTCACCTGGTTCCCCACTGGTTCACAACATCTGAACTGCTGGGCTTGGACATAGGCAGTACCTTTTTGCTTCACTTGATCTCTCCAGCCCACAGTTGCTGAATGAGCAGTTCCTGCAGAGCATGGAAACAAAGAAACTCTTCTTTTTCTGTGTTGTTTGTTTGTCTGTTTTTTCTGGTGTTCCTGCAGCTTCAGTCTTGAGGCCTTGTTCCGCGAAGCTGCTGCAAGAGAGAATCGCTCAAGCTGAGAAACAAGTGAGGAGGGCTGGCTGAGGTGTTTCCTCACAGGTGTAAGAAAAGTGCAATGAATGCTACTCAGCTTTCCTAAGTCTGGGAAATGTTTGTTATAGCCTAGTTCATAGCTCACAGTGGTAGAGGACCAAAAAGGTAAACTTGCTTGTTGCTATAGCTTATGTTGCCTGGCAGTGTATTACAGCATGTTCTGTGTATTGAATGGCATGGGCATGGGAAGATTTAGTTGTGGTAGGAGGTGAAAATTACTTGACAGACATGTCCTGGTAAGATGGCTGACACTGTGGTTTAACCTGGCAAGCCACAGGGAAGTAAAACATGTCTTAATTCTCTTTCAAAATGCAGAATTGACTTTCTTGAGATGAGGGTGTTGCCTTGAGCATGTGTGCCTGTTTGATGTAGTGTGATTAAAAATAGTGATGCAAATGACAGGCCTGGTCAAGCAAGAACCTGAAAGCTTTGAAATGTTAGCTCTAGATAGCTTCACCTGTGAGTTTGTCCTGCTCAAAACTACTGGCAATTAAATTTACTGCTGTATTCCTGTTTTAATGCCTGTGAAGTTGCACCACAGGTTTACAGTGGCATTACTGATTAATTACTTCATGCCCAACAATCAAAGGACCTATTCTTCTGATTTGTCATCTCCTCCCCCCCCTTCCCCATCTGTGGGAGAAATGCCACTGTGAAAAGGAGAGCAATTTCAGGCATCGTGGTGAAGGCTGGAATTCCTTAGGAAGCTTCAGAGGGCCTTTTACCTGATCTTCCCCTCTCTGTTGCTGCACACCTTGAAAACAGGTAGGCCCAGAGTCAAAGAATCAGCAGTACCTGGGTGGGTCAGTGGAGTGAGCCCTTTGAGATAGCTAAGGATGGGAGAGTTGTCAATATTTAATGACTTTCAGCTATGATGTCCATTTTACGTATTTGAAGGAAGTAGGAAACACACCCACCCCACACACTAGTACTTACACAGGGCCTCCAGAAAAGGGGTGAAGTCTGGGGCTAGCTTTGATTCCCTCTTTCCCTCCTTGCCTCTCTGCCATGCCTGCTGTGGAGGCTTTGGCCGGAGGAAAGAGTCAATTCATCACCCGTCACACCTGGGCTGTGGAGTTCAAAGTGGTGCTGGAACAGTTGGTGCTGCTCGGAGAGAGGTGGGGTGAACTGCAGCTGAGGGCTGGTGGGAACAATAGTGAAAATTAAGTTGTGCTGTGCCAAGGCTGCACCACAATTGCCTGAGCTCATCTTACTCCAGGAGCTGATGGTAGAAGCAGGAATTTAGTTGGTGTCTACAAAAGCTGAGTTTTTCAAATTTGTAAGCATTGGAAATTGTAACTACAGAGCTATAGGAGGCTGGAGAAAACATAGTCAACAGTAAACTATGGGAAATACTCTTTACTTGGAAGCCTTTTTCAAGCAGTAAGGAAAGAGCAAAATCTGTCAGACTGTTGTTTGTCATGCTCTTTTGAGTAAAGGACAGTCAATACAGAGAGATACATCAGAAATTATTGAGATGCATTGTACAGCTCAAATAGTTGAGTGTGGCATGATTATTTCTTCCTTGTGTTGTTTCTTATTGCAGTTTCTACTCCAGTCTTTGTCCTGGAATAACTCTTTTGTTTCTTTTTTTTTTTTTTTGACTAGGAGTTCCCAGGGGCAGTCAGTGGCAATGCCCTGAGTAGAAATTGTTTAGAGCCCTCCAAGATACACTCATGGTTTATCTTCCACGTGTGCTCCTTTGCTTTCATGTATGCTAGATTTTACTTCCTGTTGTTCTGTGTAGTTCCATGGTTTGCCAGGGCCCTTGGCAATGTCTCAGCCTTTCCTTAAAGATGACTATTCAGCCTGCATAATTTCCAAACATCACAGTATTTCTTTTAATTTCTTCTGAGTGGAGGTGCTTTCAACATCTCTAAATACCTCTGCTAGGTAGTGGGTAAGAGAAGCTTAACTTCTGTGTCCTCATGTTTATTTTGTCTCTGTCATGCCTCTTATCCTCTGAGACACTGTGCTGTTCTTTACAGTTCAAGCTTCTATGTCTCATGTTTCTAAAACAAAGCTTAGTCACCTGACCTTGGATGCAGCATTATGCCCAAAAAAATCTCTCAATCCATTTTGTACAAAGTGAAGCTGCTCCTATGCCAACTATATAAAAATTATTCCAATTGTTCTCAACAGATGTGTCTCTTACATTCAATGTCACACCTTGTACATTTATTTATAAAAGTATTTCCAATTAAGTGTTTTCATTGTTGAAGATGTTATTTTAAGAAGTTTTACCATCAGAAAAGTTGTTTCTTCCAGTAAACAGCAATTTCTATAAAACACGAAAAGTCCTGAAAACCCATCTCAATTATTCTAAGATGTTTTGCTCCTTTTTACTCCATGAAAGAAAAATTGATTAATCTAGGAATTTGCACAGAAATTTCTCTCACTACTGCAAAGCCCTGGAAGGTCATTAGAATTGTCTTGTCATGCAACTTGTTACTGCATAAAGGTGTGTGTGCTAACAAATGAGTCTTGGCTTTTACATTAATGAAGATGACCTGCATCACAAGTGAGATGTTTCAAAACATTTTTAAAAAAATGTTTTTAAAATTTCATTTTTAAAGAAATTTTAAATAATTTGTCTTTTTTTTTTCTTACTCAGAGGATAACCAAATTGATATGAACCAATTTCTGGAACTATATTTGTAGCTCTATCTTTAGTTTCTACTTTGTTGTCCAGCTTGGAGCCAGACTTTTTTTTTGTTAAGTTCGATTTTTTCCTGATACAATGCAAAACAGGCTCTGTTTTATTATTCCAAACATTTTGCAAAATCTCCTTTCAGAGTAGACTTTTCTAAATTAACCAATGCTTGTGCAGTTATTTTCTACTTCTTACAAAACCACAGCTGAAAGGAGCAATTAAAACACTTGATTGCTGCTTTAAGCCTGGAATTTAATCTGTATTTAACACAAGTAAGCTCTCATTTCAAGATTTGATGCAGCCAATGTTAATTGTACTTTTGGGTGTGTGCAGACTGTAGGATCTGGTGCTTAGGGATTTAGAAATCACAGGCTGTCATACAAGTGATTCCAGATGGGTGGATTTTTCCTTCGGACACTTCTGGCTCTTCCCAAGACATAACTTGTACCAACCAGTTCACATTTGCAACATGATGCCTCTCAAGAGGCATTTGGTGTCACTAGGCTGTATCATGCCTCTGTAATCCTGCACCAAATTTCTCTCATCCAGACTTGCCAGCAGAATAATACTTACCAATACAAAAAGAAACACCTGAAAAATCCCTGGAGGTGACTCCCTGCATACTCCCTGCAGTTTTGTTTTCATTATAGGAGCAGGGAGGTGCTTGGTTCAGAGACAGCTGAGCTGATCCTGCTGTTAGGTACCGCAGAGCTGTGGCAGCATCCTGGTGATGTAGGTCTGGCAAGTCCGAGTCCTTGCTTGCTATAAACAGTGTCCCCAACAAGACAAAAACACGAAGGAGGTGAACTGGTGCTCATCTGTCGCTTTCAGACAAGACTCTGTAAGGTGAGCTACAGAGCCAGGATTTACTCCCAAAGCAGTTTAAGCATAGGAGAGCACTGGGTCCAAGTCACACCAGTCCCAACCACGGCAATGATTAAACCTGCATCTGACTAAGTTTAGCACTGTCAGTACAGGAGGCCAAAGCATTGTGCCTGCCTACCTTTACTCCCTTTGTCCCTAAAATATAAAGCTAAGTTGACATGAATACGTAAAATACACATATATAAATGTAATGCTGATTTCATTCACAAATGTTAAATAAATGTCATTGGTCTAAACATAAATAAATAAATGGCTGTATGTGTCTGTTTTATTCAAAGCCACTTTTGCAATTCAGAAATGTTTCTTGAAGCCATCAGACTTTTCCCAGCTCTCAAGCAGAGAGAGAATCTACTTTGGGGAAACTGCCTCAGGTGCTGCTCTACTCATGAATGTGTTGTATCTACTAACTGCAACAGCAGTCCCTGTCTGAAATTTGGGGCAGTGGAGGGCTCAACTGCAATCTTACTAGGGCATCACAAAGCTTGTCACGTATAATCAACATACTTGTAGTTGGACTAACTTAGGTAAGCAACGAGAGGACAGTAAACCAGATCACAAACAGTTGGTAAGACATAGTGTTGTTTGATTGCTCTCTTGGTGCACATCATTCCTGTGTCCCAGGAAAAGTCCCTACCATCAAAAAAAAAAAAATTGTCTTGTTTTAAAACAGGATGCCAAATCACATGCACAGGGTTGGTATCCACTAAGTTTCAGTGCAGACTTTTCTTTCCTGAGTAATAGAAGCTCTCATTATCCTCCTGAGGCATTGATTTCATTCTAGTTTTCCCAGCAGACTACAGAGCAAATAACAAATGAGTACTTTGATTTTTACCAACTTTTAGTAGTTGGCATGTTTTCATAACACATAAATTATTACACAGATTGTCCTTTTGGCTGGAGAAATGAGTTCTAACACATTGCAAAGCTTTAAGGGGGAGAATTTGTTCAGAGGACAACCATGTGTCCTGGGAAAAAGATGAGAAAAGATAAACAAAATAAATTAACATTTGGAATGGAAATGGTGAGTTAGTATTTGTGTTAGTGGAAAGCAGAACTCAAGTGTATTTTTTCACATGCATGTGCAGTAGTTTGGTATCTTGAATCAAGAGAAAGAACGTGAAGAATCTGACCATTCTTTCCATTAACTGCCTGCATGCTCACATCCAGCTAACATTTGCATTTTCAGTGTGAGCAGCAATACCATAAAAAGTCCTAGCCAACCAACAGATAATATACTGAAATGGTTGATTTGATGTATTGTTAATTCTAATCTTTTTTGTTCCCATTACATTTAGATGCTCATTTTGCTTTCTGTTTGAAAACCTAGAGAAGTTTTTTTCTGCTGTTTGATTTTAGCTATATAGACCCATCTTGCAGTGTATCACTAATGGGTAAGATTTTAATATCATAAAAACTAGACTGAGGAGTTTGGGTTACAGCATTAGGGGTGGATCCATCTTCCTTTGCATTGATCATGGGTCAGCTGAGGATTTCACTGGTGTGAGACAACATATGGCTGATGTGCTGAAATTCAGCAGTGCTGAAATATGCCTGTTGTTGCCATAAGCAGCAAAATTCAATGTAGTCCTCAGGATCAGGCTGACAGCAGCTCATGTGTATGAAGGCACTTTGTCATGCTCTTCAGGATGTGCTGAAGAATCCTTAGCCAAGCAATGGAAATAAGGCACATTTCCAAGTCATGTCAGCGAGTTACAGTGCAGTGCTGGTCAGTAACTCTGTGTGTGCTCCTATTCTGTCTTGTTTTAGTCTGCCCTGAAGAAGGAGGAACTTTTGCAGCTTGCAAAGTACCTGTACGTGCTCTGGCTAAGCTTCAGACTGATTTTTCAGCTCCTTAAGCAAACCAAAAGATTAAAAGAAAAAGCCCTCTCAGTCTCTTTGAGCTGCCTTTTGTTCTTCTGGAAAAAAATATTTTTTTAAACACAAAAATTTTAGAGATAGTGTAGGGGATTAACAGACCTAGCGCTATTCCTTACTGACAATGAAGACACATAATTTGAGAAGGTGTCTTTCAAGGACACCATTTGCTCTTTGTCAGTACAGGCCTACAATGCAGACTTAATTATTAAATTAAGTATTCCTCATCTAAAGTTTCTTCTGGGTGTTCTATTTACACATAGTCCCTATGCTGTTTCTTTCTGCTTCTGTTGTCAATCTCTTCCTTAATTTTTAAAATTTTTTTTTACTGTGAGTTTGATTAAAAACACCCCTGTGAATTTTTTCCCTTGCCTTATGACAGGGGTCTTCACCATGCACCCAGTTTCATACGACTGTCTGCTCACATTGTATACCAGAGCCTCTCCACACCCCATCTCCCCATAGCACCATGCTCCACTTTTCTCCTTTTGCATGAGGCTCTGCATCTCCTCCCACCTGCTCTTTCTTCACCACACTTCTGAGTGCCATGAATGTGCCTCTCAGTTGGTCCTCACGCTCATCCACATTGTGGTCCTTCCCCAGGTCTCCCTCTGGCATCCCTGCCACCTGCCTCTGCTCTGCTCCATAGCCCCTCTCCCAGTTCAACCCTCAAACTAGAAGACTCTCCTGCTGATGTTTCATTTTCCTTCTCACTCACTGACACTCCTAACTTGGCAGCTTGGGACCTGGTTAAAAACAGGGTGTTGTTTTTGCAATTAATAAATAAATAAATCTTTCAGGCTCTCCATGGCTGTATTCAGCAAAGAAAAGGTGACAATACTCTTGTTCTAGTAGAAATCTCAAAGGTAAATTGGTGCCCTAGGGGAGTAAGGAGGATAGATGAAGCAAATCACAGAATCATAGAGTGGATAAGATTGGAAGGGACCACGGTGGATCATCTGGTCCAACCTCCCGTCTCAAGCAGGGTCATCCTAGAGCACATGGCATAGAATTGCATCCAGATGGTTCTTGAATATCTCCACTGAGGGAGACTCCACAACCTCTCTGGGCAATCTGTTCCACTGAGCAGTCACACACACAGTAAGTTCTTCCTCATATTCAGGTGGAACTTCCTGTGCACCAGTTTCTGCCCATTGCCCCTTGTCCTATTGCTTGGCATTGCCAAGAAGAGTCTGGCTCCATCCTCTTGGCACCCTCCTTTCAGACACTGATGGATGTTGATGAGATCCCCTCTCAGTTGTCTCTTCTTGAGGCTGAACAGGCCCAGATCCCTCAGCCTTTTCTCGTAAGAGAGATGCTCCTGTCCCTTAATCATCTTTTTTGCCCTCCACTGGACCCACTCTAGGAGCTCCATGTCTCTCTTGAACTGAGGAGCCCAGAACTGGACACAGTACTCCAGATGTGGCCTCACCAGAGCTGAGCAGAGGGGCAGGATCACCTGCCTTGACCTGCTGGCAATGGTCTTCCTAATTCACCTCAGGATACCATTGGCCTTCTTGGCCACAAGGGCACACAGCTGGCTCATGGACAGCTTGCTGTCCACCAGGACCCCCAGCTCCTTCTCTGCAGAGCTTCTTTCCAGCAGGTCAGCCCCAGACTGTCCTGGCACAGGGGGTTATATTAAATTTTGCGATTTTTTTTTTGTTAATCTGTACTGCCATCATTCAATAATCTCCTTTTTCAGTTTGTTCCATATGCCCATCATGCTACCTAAACTGCCTTAATTTTCCCCGTTCCACTTCCCAGCCTTCAATGCTATGGCTCCTGAGTCCCAGAGAAGCAGAGGGTGCAGGAGCTCATAGGAAATGCTACAAACACCCACTGACTGGTTTTTTTCAACACTGACTATTCCCACAACAACCTGCAGCCTTTTTTTGTGACTTCAGCATGTCTCACACTGTGAGTCTGTAGCCAGAAGCATATGTATAAGCAGGTGAATGATTATCTGGAGAGATGAAGCAATGTGGTTTCACCTGCAATGCGAAACCTCCTGGCCTCCATGACCTTCTTGATAAGGCTGGCCCCACACGGTGTGTCAGCTGCACACCTCTTGGAAGACAAAGCTGTGAAACATTATCTTGGGAGTCAAACTTCAGGTCTAAAAAGGTCTGTGAAAAGCTTTATGAGCAGCTTTTACTTTTTCCTCCAGTCACAAACCTTATCATGGGTATGACTTTGGGAATGGGGTTGTGGTCTCTTCTCCCAAGCAATCAGCAGTAGGACAAGAGGGCATGGTCTTAAGCTGTGCCAGGGGAGGTTTAGATTAGATATTAAAAAGAAATTCTTTACAGAGGGGGTAATCAGCCATTGGAATGGGCTGCCCAGGGAAGTGGTGGATTCTCCGTCCCTGGAGGTTTTTAAGATGAGGCTGGACGTGGCACTTAGTGCCGTGGTCTAGTAACTGTGGTGGTAGTGGATCAAGGGTTGGACTTGATGATCTCAGAGGTCCTTTCCAACCCGTCTGATTCTATGATTCTATGATTAAGGAGTGCATTCAGGTTTGCTACTCGGAAAAGAAACCAGCAGCAGCCTGTGCTAAGAGAGCACTGTAATTAAGCCAGGTGAAAACTAAACCCACATTGAAACTCTCAAGTCTTTGAAATCCCAAACTACATATAATTTTTGAAGATTAAGCAGATACTACTGTTAGATGCCTTAGCTATCTGCCTTAGGCTGAGGTCACCTTTGAGCCAGGAGTGATCTCATGACATCACATCACAGGTTCCTTTCCTGTTCTCCCCAGGACTAATGCATGAACAAGTCAATGACTGCACTGAAGATTTCTTTCAAATAAATACCACAGATATGTGTGTTTGAAAAGTTAGTTACGATGTTCCAGTGTGAAATATAAAATGTACTGCTCCTTATTTGTGGCAAAGTCACTTTTATAGCATTTTACTGAATGAGACTGTGTCACAGCCATTCTCTTGAAAAATGAAGCACACTTGTAAAACTAATTAAGGTCCCCAGTCTGTTTCAACCTGGAGGGAGTAAGGCAAATGAGAGATAGACTTGATCCAAAACCCCCTGACTTCAGAGGGAGTTTTGCTGATCTTGGGCTTAGATTCTCCTGTAAAAAGTAACATAAGTCACGGTAATGGATACAGAAGCCGTACTACTGGATCACCTGGCAGCACAAATCTGATGATATCAGATGTGAACACCTCTGCATTACGCTGAATCAGAGTGAAAAATATGTTATGTATGTTGATTTTATGCCAGCCACAGGAGGACAAACAATACCTCAGCCAAAAGAAGGTGTTATAATACTTTATGTAATACCTTACACATAGCCTATGTAATAAGAATTCAGACAGACTATGTAAGTCTCTAGGACAAGACATACCTCCTACCTACATTTTTTTTAACCAGTATGAACCAGTAGAGTGAGTTTGTCTGGCACTGTGCAATTTGTGTCTGTTAGGTATGGTATGAAACACCCTAAATCAGCTTGTCAAACTACAGCCTAGGCAAATAATAAACCAAGATATTTCAGACAAAGTTTCAATCTTACAAGCACAGTCATACAGCTGAAGTCCCCTCCAAAAACACATACGTGCTCAGGAGAACACCTCATGTGCTCAGAATTAAGTAATTAGCTGAGAAGTTACACAAAAAGGGCATTAATCCATGATTTCCACAGTTCAGTTTGGCCATAAACCTGGCAATGTTTAGCTAATACCCCAGAAATTATTCCAACCTGGAAGGATATCTTTCCACCCTCAGCTGGAAATATTAAACAAGATGAAGTTTTCTGCATGGTGGGATCCAAACACTGCTGCTATAACACGTTTGTGCAATCTCTGCAGCTGGGTTTCTCAAGAATTTCATGTACCAGAGGTCTAGAGGTTCTCAACAGTACCAGAGGCACACTTTGCACCTGAAAATATGAAAAGGTCACATCCTAGAACAGTGTTCTCTTGTTGTTAAAACACGAAGTGCTGTTCATTCCCTTACCTGACTCTTTATTAGAAGCAGCCAAATATAAGGAAGAATGTTTGCATATGACTCCACAAGAAATGCCTTTGCAAATCATTTGCATCAGAAATCATCTATTTGAAATATGCTGTCCTATAACATCATCTGTGAAGAGACAATCAGAGGTCCTGGAAATCTAACAGCTTAATGACACCTCAAGCAACACAGAACCATGCTGGGCTGAGGCTAAATATTTGGGAAGCTATATTTTTGGCTCTATTCAGCCCAGTTAATTAAGAGGACTAATTGTGTTACTGAAAGTTTTATTATCTTCCCAAATTCATTTGAGATCACTACTGAAGGAAATATAGGCAGTGATTTAACCACAGCAAGTCTCTCAAAAGATCAGATACTTAATTTTGCTTAAGCAGAAAAGGCATCCTGAGGAAGAGAGGAGATTTGTTTTCATAACAGGGTGGAAAACATAATCATCTGTCTCCAGAGAGGGTGTAAGCTGTTGGCAATAAATATTTAACAAATAAAATGTAATCTGGTAATCAGTTTAGTGCTGTGCCTTTACCCTGATGTCTCAGTTTAAAGAGACTAGAGTGTTTTGCTAAGGAGGATGAGTTATGAGGTAGACCAAACTCTTCTCTCTCAGCAATTGTAAATCCGAATTAAGAGGCTCCAGTTGAGGAAGTATGGAAAAAGGAAGAAATAACCCTTTGTTAAAGGATATATGTATATATGTATATTAGCAAAAACAGTAACAGAACACAAAAGCAACTAAGCAATAATACTGTACCCAAAAAAAATCCCCTTCAAAAAGGAAACAGTCTGATACTTCTCTGTCCTCTAGCGTGATTCTAATCATGGTTGGCAGGAACACTCTTGGATCACTGGAGGAGCAGAGCCTGCAGTGCTCGGTGTTGGTCGGAGGGGGGCGCTGGCGGTTGCCGCATGGATCACAGGATCACGGGAGAAGCCGAAATGGAGAACTTCCCCCCCACCAAGGAGGGAAAGGGGAAGAAAGGGGAAAGAAAGAAGGTTTCTTTCCCACTAAACTCACGCTGTCTGCGGCTGGCTATAGACAGGACTGCCCCTTTGTTCGTCGCTGAGCACAAACTCTACGATGAAATCTGAGCAGATTCGGCTGGCGACACACAGACCGTAGACAAACCGAGGCCGGAGAACAGACAGATGACCGGAGAACAGACAGGTCGAGAACAAAACGGCCTCCGAGCTTTTCCAACACACCTTGACCCGCTAAGGCACAAAGTGAAGCATTCCCTGTTTGTAAGGAGAGGAGGAGAAAAACTCCTCCCCCCCTCCCTGCAGTTTTTAGATGGGCTATTAGCCAGCAATGCAGGTCTGCCAGCTAGTTCTTTTGTATAGTTAATTACCCCTTCCCCCTCCTCGTTCAACCTCCTTCTCTTACAGTGGAACGGGGGAAAGGAAAATTTCTGCTTGGATTTTTAGAACAAGTAAACCTATGACAGCTGAAATTGTCTGTATGAACTCAGAGCAGAGCATCACTTAACTCCTGGCACCCAAGCTATGGCGAGGCAATGCCAAGCTGAAGGCATTTTCATACACGTTACCGCATCCACGTCAATAGCACACGGAGCTTTCCTGTAATGAGGAAAACTAACTCCTAAATGAGGGAAAAATACACTGCTGCAGAGAAGTCCCAGAAAAGTCAGGTGAAAGCTGTAGTTATCCATCAGGTCGTGTTACCCTGCACTAGGAGGGAGCTTGGCAGCGGCCACTTGCTGGGAGGGCCGGGTAGGGCTCACAGTCAGTAACAGCATCCCCAGCAGGGTCCCGAGACCACAGAACCTTCAGCTGGCCTGTTAGGAGATGAAAGGACTTCAGTACTTCCCTGGAACTAAACTATAACAATTCATAGTCTCTTTGAAATTGGAAATAGGCTGTATATTCTTTTTTCCTTGCCCACACTTAGATTTCACTTCGATATCTCATTAAAATGTGGGAGATGAATGTAAAACAATCAGATGAAGCATTTTCCTTACTTCAGACTGTGTTTAGGATTGGAATGACATATTATATTACTGTGGAGTAAGGACTGCATTTGTTTACTTACTGAAATACAGTCAAAATCTAATAGTATTTGAGTTCATTTTTCAGCCTTTCAATAAGCATGTCTTTTCACATTTGTTAGTTTTGCTGGAACTCGATCAGTAAAATGTCTTTCCATTTTTACATTCACGCTCTATAGACAGACTGTATGGTTTCTTACATACTATGTACTGTCTGTGTGATGCTCTATATGCATAAATCAGTTTTCTTGTGTTTCTTTTCAAAAGATGCCTTAAAACTTTCTCAGAAACTTTCTTCTACTTCTTAGTATTCTCAGATATGTAGAAAATATAAATCTATGCCACTTTCAGTAGCCAAGGTTATTCTGCTTAACAGCTTAGTATACATGATCCAAAGAAGTTTGGACATTGCATAAGTTGTCTGATGTAAACAATTGCCTTCAATAAATAAATTAAGTAGAAATATAAAAAAACCCAGTGTAATGGAAAGTGATTTAGTTTACACAGAAATCTAAGTGTAAAATGTCATACTTTGGATGCCAAAAACTGTATTAATATGGGATAAAAATGAGCCACTTACTCCAAATAGCTTCTCTACAACTCCACATCCTATCTTTCCAATATCAGTACTGGAAAGAACAATCTTCTAGGCTGTTGGAATGATCCACTTCAGAGCTTATTCAGCCATTCTCAGCTCTCCTCCTATGTTACACACAATCTGCAAAGACCCCAAGACTCACCTGAGCCCCCACTGCCCACCAAGAAGATTCCAGCCAACAGCAACTCTCCTGAATTTGCAGGTTTTGTCACAATCTCCCTAGGCAGCCCTTGTCTGATGCTTGATGAAGATGAATTCTACAGCCCTCCCCAAGGCCCCTGAGCACTGAGATGCTGGGCATCCCAAGACCAAAGCTGGACCAGGGGTTGGGACCTCTGCTCCTCTGGAGACTTGAAGGCCTCTGCTTTGCCAGCCATCTTCAGTCATTCATAACTGGCACATGCAAGGAAAATAAACATAACACATCTTATACTATTGATAATTGACTCCAAGACATCTCATCTATTTCTTTTTTCCTAATAGACTGCCAAGGTCATCATCAAAGATTTCCACATTTTCCTCAGACTTGGGTCCACTGTTTTTGATAAGTTTCATCCTGGCCTTAGGCTCGCAAAGCAGCTACTGACTGTATACTGACTGTATTTCTCCTTTCACACCTTAATAGTAAGGCACCTACTAAATATAGCTTTATTGAAGGGGTAAAGTCTTTTTGATTGACTTAATTAGGACATTATCTTGTCCTCTAATTCCTGGGGACTTCTTTTACTCTAATCAGTGAAATCATATCTTACTCAAGCTAGATCAATATGCCCTGACCCTGTCCAAGCTCAAGGTATCCATGAGTACCTGAACTTCTGGAGAAGAGAAAGCAACCTATACAGAGCCATCAGACATGTCAGTGGACAGATAACCTGAATATCTTCAGTTTGGTTTTACAACCCCTATTACATTATGTATGGATCAAAGAAGGACTGATAAAGACTTGCCAGAGAGAACAAATAGGCCCTTCCTGTTTTCACTTTTCCATAGAAAATTGTTTTTGGAATAAGAAATTAAAAAAAAAAAACAAACAAAAGCAGACCTAGCTACCTAATCAATAAAAAACTCATAGTGGTTATATCTGTTCCTGTACTTTTTTCTTAAAATTGTTGCCATATGAGGTGTGTGATAAATTACTGAGGGTGCCAGGACATAGCAGGCACAATAGGGCAGGGGAGGGAGAGGCAGATTTGCATGCCTATGCCTGGACTACACAGAAGTGTGAGGGACCAAATCCCACACGTGGGCTGAGCACAAGA
This sequence comes from Chiroxiphia lanceolata, assembly GCF_009829145.1. Classification (NCBI taxonomy): domain Eukaryota; kingdom Metazoa; phylum Chordata; class Aves; order Passeriformes; family Pipridae; genus Chiroxiphia; species Chiroxiphia lanceolata. The sequence continues at coordinate 19,580,675 of NC_045638.1, read as the reverse complement.
TGTATCAGGCAACATTAAACTTCCTCATGGCAAAGCACACAAGATCTAGCACAAAAAAACCCAAACCACTACCACCACCAAAACCCAAAGCAAACAGAAAAAAACCCCAAGCAGACAGTATGAGCAAACAACCCACCAAGCTGTTTTCTGAGCCTGTTAGCACAGCTCTTTGTTCTGACCCTGGATGTCTGGAGATGCCTGTAGTTGAAAGTAGCAGAATACCAAGAGCTCCCACATCTGTGGGATCCCACACCAAGAACATACCACACTGTCCTATATCCTACAGTCTGGGCATCACCCTCATGTCTGTTCTTCTGCCTTGAAGAGCTCCAGAGGTTCCCTGGAGAAACCATGCTGAACATAAATAGGAACGATGTTTCCCTCTTGACTTTGGATGTGACGAAGCAGGAACCTTCACTGTTGTCACAACAGTGATTCCAGAACTTCCATTATTTTCCTCAGCTTTTGTTTTGGCCTCCTTTGAATGCCAGGTCCCTTTATTCCTACAGCACCCACAGTGATGCACCCTGTTGGTGGAAGGTGCTGCTGGAACTGGCTGTTTGCCAGACAGAAGGGCATCACCGAGGGGCTGGTGTGAAGATCTCTGTGCTCAGTGCTTATAGAAAAGAACCAAGGGAAAAGATCTTGCTTTTGCTGAAGATGACTCTTGTCACCATCCATCCAGGCAGCAGAAGTACAACTCCAGGCAGTCATTTCTTGAGTAACTTTGCTGTATCTTATCAGCTTACTTTCAAACACATGATTGCAAACTATTTTTGTGTGTTGGGAGTTTAGGTATCTGCACCACTTTAAAGTCAAAATTTGTCCAAATTATGCACACAGAATGGCAAGAAGGACAGCTAAGAAGTGTTCTCTTATTAAAAAAAAGATTTAGGCACAGTTTTTGACACCGAAGTAGGTACTAATATTTCAGTGTGTGTTAATACTCTTTGCTGAATAGGAACTGAGTTTAGCAATTTCCAGCAAAACAGGGAATTTCAAACATGGGCTAATCATGTGTTTTGCTGAATTTTCAGCCTCCAGCAAAACAACCAAAGAACACAGGTGAGCCTACCATCTGAAAAGCTTTCCTGCTTTCTCTTTTCAGGGTGCATTACCTCTGTTTACTTGTGTTGGCAAATGGTAAAAGAAACAAATTCCACTGTGTGGCTTTTAGCTGAACCATTCTTCCCTGGGAAAGGCTGGTTAGTCCAGAGCAGACCAACTAAAACCAGAAGGCAGAATAGACAAGAAAGAACAAAGACACTTAGCACAAAATAAATATGTTGAGAAAGGAATTACTCAAGGCTTGAAAGAATATGAAAGCACGTTTTTAATTCTCTACGTACCAGTGACAGCAGCCTGAGTAATCAACAAGAGGAAGTAATTGCTTTAAATTAGCATAACCTATCCCCCAAATTTTACTAATAAGACACAGTGGGAACATTTATATTATTAGATTTTTAACAATAAATCTTTTATCTAAAACCAAGCAAAAGAAAAGAAATTAAAAAATGTCCCATTAACTGGGAAAACAGTTTAAATATTAGGTTTGATTAGGGGAAAAAAATCACACAACTATCAGAGGAAAAGAGTTGTTATTTACAGTTCATTGAAGAGAACTATCTTGAGGTGGTGTAGATCAGGGCTATGGCAGTTTGACTACCTTTAATATCTAAATCCACCTCTCCCCAAATCTGAGGAATTGCTGTGGTCTTCAGGTGCTGCACTAGGCTAGACTGACAGTTTTTCCTCTTGACATTTTTCAGATTCTGTGAATAATTAAATATTGACTGGAGCAGGGGTAGGTCCAGGTCCTACCTCCTGAGAGAAGGACCCAGGCACTGGCCTGCACAGTCAGTCTTCATCACTTAGTCTTTTTTTCACAGTAGTATTTACACACAGTGAAGCAATATTAAGGAAAGCCTGGAGGAAGCCCATTGTGGACAACTTTGTGAATTGAATGTTGGGTGGTATTCTAAAAAATGGGAGAAAATCTCTGGCAATGGGAGAGTGAGGAAAACAAAAGCTCTATTTTTCCATTCCCATTTTCAGACTGGTTTGCGTAGCCTTCCTTACAAACTAATTAGGATGGATCGAGTGGGTAGAAGGGATGGAGAACTTCTACACTATATTTCTGAACTGGTTTCCAAATCACTCAGAGCCTGAAAGCAAAGGAAGGACTGAGAGGATGGGATTTCACACCACAAATGCATAATTCACAGAGATCAGTTGTGGCTCCACCAGTTCTATCCCACACTGTCTGCTGCTCACCACGCTTAGTCCTTGACTCGTAAGCCCACCTCTGACCTCTATCTCATGCCAAATATCCTTAATTTTATAATAGTAGACAGGTCTATTGTCTGACTTCAATAATTTGTCTCAGCTTGGGAAGAGAGGAAGAAAAAGTGAGAAGACACACAACTGTTCCCAGAATTACACTCCTTCCTATACTTATTTTTCCAAAAGCTATCAGTCAGACACTCACCCTGAGGATAGCAAAGGCCATTCATGGTTATTTACCATGAAGCCTGGACTGCCACTCTAAACTAAAGGGCTCCATTGCAAATACATATTCTGCAGGGAAGAGCATGGAGGGCTTCACTGTTTCAGAGAGAATTTTCTTCTGAGCACTCAAAAAAATGACATTCTGTTCCAATTTAACTACATGCCAAGTTTCAAGCTAAAGTCATGTTGGAGTTATCCAAGCAAGAAAGAAAATAAAATACATATTCAAAAAATGTTTTAACTACGGAAATTTATGCTCAAGGTCTAAATAACTCAGGAGATGCCTAAAAAACTTTTGTGAATTACGTAAAGAAAAAATCACTTAAAAGCACAGGGGCCCAATAAAGCATGAAAAATATCAAACTACTGGACAGATTATAAACACATGAAAATGTAAATTTAAAACTTTAAAATTGGCCTTATCTCCACCATTAATGAAAAGAGTAAAAGTATATTAAGAAACAGTCTCCCCCATATGGATTTTGCCATGTCAGTTCATTTAGAAATAATTCAGAAGTGCTCTTGTCATGTCAGATGAGAAACTTTCAAGAATGCTTCAAGGAAATATATCTCCATTATAGCAGGCATTGTTATTTGTATCTTCCAAAGGTTACCTTGGTAACTTTTTACATTGATCTTCCACAAGTTGTATAATCCACATCCTCTTGCCCTAGAGACTGCTAAACCTTTCAAGAATGCTAAACCATATTTCAATGACAGTCTATACTTTGACTTCTTAAACTTTGCTTTGTCAGACTTATTCGATGTACAGGTACAGAAGCAAAGGCAGGAACATAAGCTGTTGACTGAGTGACCTTACAGAATAAAAGACCACATTGTATCTTGTTATCTCAGGTATTTCTTTTTTAAAAGTCTCTCCCCTTCTTTATACTTTGGAATAAGATGACCGTGAAAAATAGAGCTTAGCAAAAGAATGAACATATGAAAAGAAAGACTTTACTGTACCAGCACTTCCACTGAAGATATGCAGTGTGTTTGGCAGCATGAGTACATGCCTTTCTTTGCAAAAGGTAACTGCGAAGATGAAGAGGAGAAGGTGCAATTCACTTACCTGTACTTAACATCAACTTTTCTGACTCTTTGAGTAAGGGCACAGGGTCAGGTTTTTGTATCAACCACCATTTACTTTCATTAATTGCCAGTTCATACTCTTACATCTACATGAGAAAAAAATCTTGACTTTGCACATGTACTCACCCTTCCCTTTCCAAGTCATGCAAAAACACCTACATCCAAAGAATATTAATGGGAATGTGAACTCCAACCAAGTGAGCAGGAGGTGTGGGGAGCTGAAGGCTACAAGAGAGGATGAGAAGCTGGGGCATGGGCAGGGTGGAAGTTTCTTTTCTTGTAAGTTTTTCCTGAGCACTACTAGAAAGCTTCAGGGAAGTTCTCTCAAGCTTCCTACTTAGAAAATTGAATAGGAATGAAAAAAAAGCTTAGGTGAAAAAGCAGATGCAAATTTTGTCACAGATCTTCCACGCCAGGTAGAGATATCAGCCCATTTCTTTACAAAACAAAGTGTCAGTTCACAAAAATGGGAGATGAGTGAGGAAAAAAACCAGAAAAACTACGTGGTTGTGGGAGACAACAAATGATACAATGAAAGAGGAAAAAGAGTAAAAAATGTTGAAATAGAAAATGGGTGTGGAAAAGACTAGGACTGCTGGGGTTACAGTGGTTACATTAAAGAAGAAAACAAAAGCCATGTGTGCATCCCAAGGTCTCCCCTACATGTAAAGGATTTCACCTCAGCCTGTGCAGCTGCCTGAACTCGAGGAGTTTTCTGCAGACCACATCAAGGGACTGCCTGCAACAAGAAGCTGCTCTAGAGCAATACAAGCATCAATACCCAGGGAGTGGCCTTCCAAAGAAGAAGAAACCAAAAAACACTGTTCTGTGCTGTGGGCACTGCAGAATGGAAAAGGCTGACTCCTAAGGCTGTGTTCCTCACACCGTTGGTGATCCCCTCTGACAGCCAGGGGATGTGCTGGTGCACAGCCTGGCCATGCTCCACATATCCAGGAAATGGCTTCCTCTGCTCTCAGACTGGGGGCAGGGAGTGCCCTCTGTTCTCTGGGGCACTGGCTGCTTCTGCTCAGCCTCAAAACACCCATCCACCCAGCTCTTCTGCAATGGCCCCCATTCCCTCCCCACGGAATTGCACAGGCCCTGTTACACACCCTGCCTTGCTCTGCACTTCCCTGGACACCAAGGCAGCCATAGTGGCTGTATTTGCTTTTTCCTTTCCAAGCTCCTGACTTTGGGGCAGTAACTGCATTATTTACGATGTTGCAGTGCAAAGGCCAGGAATAAGGGCGGTTTGCATTCCAAGAGAGCCATTTCTTTCCCAAGAAAACTATGCACAGTCCTAATGCCCAGAGTATGTTTTCTACTCCAGACAATTAAGTTCTATGATGTGTGGTATGTATAAATACCTTGTTTCTACCTCTCCTCTTACAGCTTTTGCCCTCCATAGCAATATAAAATAATGACAGACCCTGTAGGAAACCAGCAAAACTTTGTCTAATTTTTTTATATTTATTCAATGTGTATGGGTTGAGCATTTGTAAAACCTCAATGAACACCCTTTGAATTACTTATGGTTATGAATAATTAATCTTTTTTTTTCTCCCTCAAATACTTCTGCAGCTTCACTGACCCCGCTCTGCTACCTCGGTCAAGCCTCTCCAGAATAAGTGTGTTCAGAGTCTCCAAAGAGTCTCGGGCCACGAAAGGGAAAATCTGAAGATAAAACTGCAAATACAACTGAAGGCCCAAGCACTGTACAGCTTGCTGCCTGGATGCCTGCAGGCTTCATGCCTTGATGCCAGCACCACTTCACACTCCATGATTACTTCATGGTTCATTTAAACCAGAAAGGTGTGAAAGTTTTAGCTTTAGTTCCCTGCTGTCTTGAAGTATTATTGTTACTTCACAAGATAGGAACCAAGGCAAAACCACTGAAGTAAAATGTAATTTGTATTTTGTAATAACTACACATGGAGATATTTAAGTCTTGATTATTTTTTAAGAATATTTGTTACTATATGTTATTCATACTTCAGCCCAAACTTCTGCTTAATTTTGCTACAACTATAAAGACTCAACCCATATTCAGATCAGGCTCCTTGCTGTGCACACAGCTGTGCCAGGACAGCTGGTGGTGGTGGGAGAGAAAACAGCCAGCAGCAGAAACTTCTTGAGCTTCTTCAAGGAACTCTGGCCTTAGACCTTCTAAAATTAAAGAGATCTCTACTGGTCAGATGAAGTATAATGTTTTTTGCCTGAAGTACTCTAAAGCTATGACTACAGCACTAGAAAAAACAGGGCCTGGAAATGAGCTTAAGCTGCTAATTGCCCATTATGCTTAACTGCAAGCGTGTGTCCTGGAAAAAGTTTGGCTCATGTCAGCTGGCACTGTCCCAGACAGAGTCCAGACCAGGAGATGGTGTGTGTGCAGCCCATTCTGGCGGGCAGCACACACCAGGCAAATGCCACATCAGCCTCCCTGTTTTCGCCTTTCTGTGCCCAGCATCACCTTTTTTTCACTGCCCTCAGGTCCTTCAGGGCATAGCATATATATTCTCAGCTTCATACTATGAAAACATCAGTCCAATAACCCTCTTTTTTTTTTTTTAGGAAAAGAAGGAGCCAACAAAAAAAGCACAAACGTACTAATGATTGTGTCTTAGGTCGATGGAAGGGAAGCAACTGCTTTGTAAAGTGGATCAGGCCAAGTCTTGGCACTTGGCCAAAAAGCAGTCCTTGACTTCTTTTATTTGGTGTTAAAAATGTAGCCCAGTTGCAAGAATCTGATTTTACCTTCGCAGGGATGGCAGAAGGCACACCTGTGACACTAAGGCCACCAGCCTGCTGAAATCCTTGAGGGTCTTAAGCAAAGATTATTTTGATCTTTTTTCCTCATGCAGAACAAATGTTAGTTTTGTCCCTAGGAACAATTGCTTTGGCTGAAACCTCTGAGTTTGAAAGAGACACCCAAACAAGAACATCAGGAGGAATGTCCTTCACAGGTAATGATAATCTCCCCATATGTAGCCCTTTTTTATCCCAGAGATGTCTGTAGCTTTACAGTAAATTTGGGTGGGTTTTTTTCCTCTCTTTGTTTTTATTTTTAAGATCTCACAATTTAATTATGTTGAAGCAGAAAGCATGCTTTATTTAAGTGATGTCAGGATTTTCTTGAACTGTTTCATGGGAAACATTCTTACTTCTTTTTCTCTGTTTATACTGAAGATTTATGAAGCCAATGTAAACAGTAGAAATGAGTGTAAACACCAGGGACTAACTTTAGATTTGAAATGAACAAGGTTTGCCTTAATAAAATTAAGCAAATAGTTTAGTATTTCTATATAACTCTATATATAGTTCAGAGATACTGAAGAAGTATGTTCTCCTTATTAAAGGAGCTTTGAGCTTTTTGAGGATCACCTCAAAAAATCAAGGATAGCATTATGTTGGTTTTCAAGCTATTTTTTATTAACTTCAGAAAGAGAACAACTGGGTTATTGCTTCATTAAATGTGCAGCCACACACACGGAAGTTGTGTTCTCTGTGCTGCAATCCAGCAAGATTGTTATGCAGTACAATATTCTTTGAACAATTATTGTCTCTTTCTCATGAGCTGTGCTTGGATTTTAACTGCCTCCTCCTCCGCTCACTGTAGATGTCCTCTGTTTCCTCTGAGTGTCCTATAATATTAATGGGAAAATTTCCATGATCCTAATACTAAAACTACTTGTGAAAAATGAGTGGGCAAAAAAGAAGAATATCACTCTGCCAGAAATAATGTATCATCTTGCCTTGATCAACGCCAAAACAAATAATTTTGTTTCCTAACAAATAAAACATACAAGAGAACATTCAGAAGATGGCTGTTGAATAAAAGTTGAGGAAGTAAGTTATACAGTTTTAAGGGATTCTAATCTGGGCAATGTGATGAGAGCCTCTTAAAGTCAAAATATCCTCAGAATGCTGAAAAGTTTCTGCTCTCCCTTTCTGTCCTGAAAGAATGAAGGAGGGATTTTAAAGAAAAACTCATTGCAAGGATAAAATAATTTATGGATAACTTAAGTATAACTTAAAGTCTCTTACTCTCTCAAGTGTAAGTTGAAGTTTCACCAGGATTTATAAGTATAATAACACTGGAGTTCTTAGAAGCACTACTTGTCTCTGCTGCCCTCAGCTGACGTGCTTTCCCCTCCAGCGTGTGCGGGCTGAGCACCGGGCCAGCTCAGGTGACCCGGGTAAATACACACCTCCCACCCTAACACCGATCCCAGGCAAAATAATGGAAATCAGGGAGGGGGCAAACAAGGGCAACCAACCCAGCTATGCATATTACATCTTGCCAGAGTAACTGGGTATGTCTTTAGAGTGCTGTAACCTTTCTTTTTGGGCTGCAGGTGTATAACTAGATGCCTGGTAACAGCAAACGGGGGTAAAACTGGGGTTACACGCACCGGGGCAGGGAAAGCTCTGCACAGAACGGTGGGCAGGCACTGGCCCGCCTGCCGACGCGGGAACCCCTCTTATCCTGACAGCCTTAGCCTCGGTGTTCCCCAGAGCGCTGTGCAGAAAGGGACGAGGCAGGAAATCCTCTTCTTTAGGAGACCCCGACCCCCCTTCCCTGCGGGGCGAGGGAGCGGCCCCGGCCCCCCGCCGGACTACAGCTCCCAGCGGGCCCTGTGAGCCGCCGCCATGTTGCTCCCCGTCAGCGAACAGCGGGGGTTGCGTTGTTGCAAATAAAACCCGTTCTTGAATAAAACTCTCAGAGTGTACTTTGAGCCTGCAGTGAGGCGAGCAGTCGAAATAGTTCCTCATTCTGCCGAATTAGCCCTCATGATCTCGTTGGGTGCGCTTTGCCAGGGGTTGCTTGGCAGCAGGCCAGGGGTCTCCTCTCCCAAGCCACTGTCTCCCAGAGGAGCTGTAAAAGCTCTTTTATTTGCTGGAGGCAATGTAGTGTCCTGGGAATGTCCTCAAAATACATGGTGGGTCAGCTCATCTCCTGATTCAGCAGTATTCAACAAGCCCTGCCACTGGTATATCTCACTTGGGACGTTTATCCCAAACACTGTGCCAGATACGGCTCCATTGTCTGCGACTTCCCCTTGGAGCACACTTGCTGCATACGATTGAGGCACAACTCATCACGGGCATTGCATGGGCAGTACGTACATGCACACACACAAACACCATTTTCCTTTTTTTTTGTAGTTTTTCACAGCCATTCGGGCAGCCCTTGCTGTGAAGAACACAGTACCTTTGAAAAATCCACATTCTGCATTTTATCTAGAGCTAGGCATTGCCTGCGTAGCACTATCCCAGGGCGAGTTTTTCATAAACACACCAGCAGTTTCTCCTCTCTGGGTTCCCTCTAGGTGGATCTTAAATTTAAGCACAGCCCACATACAGGTTTTTAAAAGTCCTGCTAGAGGAGGAGCTTTGGTGGGAGATTTGGCAAGGATCATCTACAGCCAGCTGGCTCAGGGAGATAAGGACAGATGCACATGTGCACCTATCTGAGTGTGGGAACTGGGAGAGGATAGGCAGGGAACAACTGGATCTCAAATCCTATGGCAGAGATCTGTATATAAGTGTTAGGAAACCCAAATAAGAAATTTGAGTCAAAAGGATTGAGGAGTAGCTTGGGTGGAAGCCGTGAAAGTGGGCTGAGGTGAAGTAGGAGAGGCTGAGACGAGATGAACGAGAAGCAGAGTCTGCAAGTAGACACCAGTGGGGAGGAACAAAAATGGGAATCTAGGAGGCAGTGTGGAAATATGTAAGGCTGTTTGTGCAGAAGTGGTGTGAGTGGTGTGAGTACTCTTAAGACCAGGTTGGAGGCAGGGACACAAGCACAGGTTGATGGTTCTCCTTCCCTTGTTTTGTTGTTGTTGTTTTCCCCCATTTTTAAAAGCATGGTAGTCCCTTGGAAGCAGCTTTATTCTACAAGTGTCCAACAACATTTGCTTTATCTTAAAAAAAAAAAAAAGAGAATTTCAGTGACACTTTCTGCAATTGACATTGAATACATGCATTTTTGGAGCCTGTTTGTTAACCTTAGCAGCAGTGGGCTCTGAACAATGTCAGAACACTTCCTTAATTTTCTCTCACTCTTTTCCATCAATTGGCTTCTCTCACTCCACTCTCTCTTACCAGCAAGTTTGCAGATTTTTCCCACTACCCCCACTATAAAAAACATGTAAGTTTTTAATCAAAAGAAATTGAGTACTTGGTCCATCCTATCCCAAGGATACTTACCCTCTCAGAGTCTTGTTTTCTGGGCACCCCGTATCACTTTTTACCTTCAGAAACCTTCTGGTAATAACCTAGCAGCTCCCTGTTCTTTCCCAAGGCATTCCTGCCAGTTTCCAGTTTTGTTACTGGAAAAAAAAAAAGATGATTTAAAGTTCTCTTCCCATTAGCACTGGACTACTGTATGCTCCATTGCAGGATTGCCTTTCTCTGTTTAGAGTAATCCAACTCCTGAACAGCTTTTACAGAAAGGCAACTTCAAAAATGCTAAATAATCACAAATTAATTGGTCTTTCTATAAGGCTGGCTAAGCCCAGGCCTCTCAGCTCTGTCGTGGTCTTGTGTAAATCAGAAATGCAGAACTGGCATCAAAACTGTAACAGTCTGAGGAAGCACCTAATAACTAACATCCTGTGGGAAACTGCAGTGTTCCTCTGGCTGAGTCCCTTCCAGGCATCAGTGCACTGGCAGGAAAGCTGTGTATTGATTTTATTTCCACTATTTGCATGCTCGTGGAATCTCAAATTGAACATTGGAAAGATAAATCAAACTCTAAGGCTACGGCCTACTTATTTCGAGCTTATTTTCTTGAAGGAAGGACAAGGAAGGAACAATGGAGAGGAAAACAAACCTTGCAGGAGGTTACAATATATGCATAGCCCACTTGGGAGTAGGGGCTGTTCTTTGCTGAGCAGAGAACACGGGAAACAGGGTAAGAACTGGGAATGTCTGGTGAGGGGCAGCAGTAGCAGAGAGGACAGTCGTTTTTCTCGGGGTGCATCCGGCCCCGCAGGCGGGCACAGGCCTAGCGCAAGGCCCTGCCCCGGGGGCACTGGGGCTCCGCCAGCACGGCCGGCAAAACCGCGCCCGGGCGCTCTCGCCTCCCCCTGCTCGGGCTCTCCCGGCCCAGGGCAGGCGGCCGCCCTCTCGCTCGGATGGACCCGTCCCCCGGCCGCCGCCCCTCCCGCGCCCGGTCCCAGCCGCCCGTGCCGCGAACCTCGCGGAACCAGCGGGGTGGGCACAGGTGGGCAGCTTATCCCGGCCGGGGCCGAGCACGACTCCACCGAGGAGAACTGCGGTACCAGCGCACAGCACCTCGACTTGCTCTGCCCCGCCCGCCCCTGCCGGAGGAGCCGGGGGCGGGGCCGCGCCGGCAGCAGCACCTCCCCGCGGGAGCGGGCGGGGCTCTTCTCCTTTGCGCCATGATGAACAAATGACCTCGCGGGGAATGAAATTTAAGTTCCACCGGGGAGAGAGAGTTCTCTGCTTCGAGCCCGACCCCACCAAAGCCAAAGTGCTCTATGATGCCAAGGTGACCGGCCGCGCGTGCCCCTGTCCCCCCTCCGGCCCGTCCCCCCCGGGCGCGCGGGGCGGGGCCGGCGCGCGGCCCGCCTGCTCCCGTTACCGCTCCCGCTCTCCCGTTACCGCTCCCGCCGGGCGCTGCGCGCGCTCCCGGGCGGGAGGCGGCGCGGGAGGGAAAAGGCTGCGGGCCCGACCGGGGATTCGGAGGGGGGAGGCAGCTCTGCCAGCAGCAGCACTTGTTGCGGGAAACGGGCGCTGGCCCGGGGAGCGGGGAGAAGGCGGAGAGATCGCGGGGCGGGGCCCGCCCGCCAGCACGGGGCAGGGAGGCGAAGCGAGGCGGTATCAGCCCCGCCGGGCCTCTCCCCTCGTCATCGCTCCCTGCGGGCGGCTCAGGCCCGTCCCCTGGCGAGACTCGGCTCTGTACCTCCGCACACGGAGCCCCGGGGGCGAGGGGAGCGCGTAGCAGCCGTGTAGGAGCCTCTGGGCCTTTCCCGGAGCGCTGGGGAGCAGAGGCGGGTGACAGGCGATGGGGCCCGGGCCCTCGGGGCCTGGCTGTCGCCACAGGTAGAGCGGAGCCGCCCAGGATTTCTGGGAGTGTCGGAAGCGCTTCCCGCCTTCTATTGTCTGCTGAACACCTGCAAAGTAATTCTGAAATCTGATTTTCATCCCCACAGTTGCGTAGCGTAGATAGATTTATTCCCCCTCGCGCTTTCCCACGCTTGCTGCCCTTCTGCCTTTCAGAAGGGTTTAAGTGGTACCGCTGGTGCAGAGAGTATACGGAAATACCATAGCAAGCAGTGCGCGGTGGATCGTAAGTGTTGGAGTAGGAGGTGACTGATTCAGTAAGGCCTGACCTTAAGAGCAGTAATAGTAATTACAGAGCTTTATGTAAATACAAGATTATTTTGCAGTCCTAAATCATCTCTGCCCAACTTGCAAACAGAGGGTTTTTTTGTTGCTTTGTTTTGTTTTTTGTTTTGTTTTGGTTTTTTTTGGTTGTTTTGTTCGTTACAGAAAGGAAAGTATTGCACCTGAATTCTTGACCAAATCAGTAGTTTTTTCTGGAAGTTTGCTAGGTGCATAGGTCTGTGTTTCTCAAACAGTTTTGATTAGGAACACCACCGTCCTGTAATATTTTGGGCTGTCCTTTTGTTTGTACACATATTCTCATGTTCTGACAACCCCAGCAGCTTTAGTTGCTATCCACAGAGGTATCCTGAGTGCAAAACTGTGTAGTACCTTTTCTTCCTCACTTTCAAATACCCTAAATAGCATAACTGTCCTTGAATCCATCAGTAGTTCTTAAATTCTGGACTCCCAAATTAAACATCACACATGTTTTTAAATTAAAACATCACTGTAGCCTAACTGCTGATACATGATCTACTGAGAGCTTCTCAAGTGCAGGCTGCATGATTCCTTTGTTATTACTATTACCAATACTTTTCTTATTGATCCACTAGATCCATCTTTTCCTTCGGAGGTGCAGGCTCTTTCAGACTGGCCCGTTTCACATGCATGAAAGAGAAAGAAAACAAAGGCTCAGATATTCACAAAGCATTTTAATGTTTTGTGGCTGAGATTCTGTGGTGTTCAACAGGGCAGCATTTCTGGGGTTTATATATAGAGAAGTGTTTTCTCCTGCTTTGTGGGCTTGAGACAGCACACAGGAGAAAACATTAGTAGCCCAAATCTGCATATTCATATTGTGCTACTGCATTGGTTGACATCGCTCTTTGTCTTGAAAGCATGGGATATTTGAGGACAGGACAAAGATGGTGAGCAACCCCCAGTGTTAAAAGTACTCAACAAGAAAGCTGGTTTTTCTGACGTATAGTATAATCCGTATCTTCTGCTCATGTCAGTGTTAACTGGCAAAATAATAAGTCTGTTTAATTTAATTTTCTTTGTTTGTGCATAAACTCTCTAAATACTGGAAGGGTTTCTTTCTTTCACGCTTTTTAATACATACTATACAATGTTTGTTTCAGATTGTTGATATTGTTGTTGGGAAAGATGAGAAAGGCAGAAAGATTCCAGAATATCTGATCCATTTTAACGGTTGGAACAGAAGGTAAGAACCTGTATGTCTTGTTTCAGTTCTCCCATTTCTTCTATTTTATTCTGCAAAGACAGGCATTGCACTGAATATCAAAGGACTGCTGTTTTCAGGAGTATCTTTGGTTTTGTAAATGCCTTTAGTATACTTGCTCATGTTGACACATTGATCTGTATCCATAAATTTCAGTGAGTCAGTTTGATAGCCATGAGTTTAAACTTCATGGGATATCTGTCTGCAACATATACTTGTGGCTCCTAGGTTTCCATTAATAAAAGTTTATGCTTTGTTAAATCTAGACCTGGATTGTTTGGTTATCAAGGCCAGTACATGAGTGCAGTGTCTGACTGCGATCGATAGCGTGTGTTGGTGTTACAAACGCTCTTGCATGTGAAGTCAAAGCTCGAGAGGTTTTAGACAGCAGCGAGAGTTGAAGCCACGTGAATGCAGAAGAACGCAAACCTTGTGATACAGATGTTGCTTCTTAATGACATTAAAAGAGTGCTTTGTAGATTTAATGTATATTAATTCATTAGTAATCATGAATAGCATATGTTCACAGTCATTGTTAATTTTCTTTCTGCTTATCCTTAGCTGGGATAGATGGGCAGCTGAAGATCATGTTCTTCGTGATACAGACGAAAACCGCAGATTACAGCGTAAATTGGCTCGGAAGGCTGTGGCTCGCATGTAAGAAATCCTTTTGGCCTCAAAATGAATGAGAGATTAATTTTCAAATTCAAACAGATACAAGTCTACAAGTGAGCTTGGCCTTAGCTCATGCTGTAGATGGTAGATATGTACTCAGTACAGTCAGTGCATTGTAGAGAGCTACTCTTCTCATGCTGAAGTAGATATCTATGCATTGTTCTTAAGCACCACTCTAAAAGACTAACACTTAATAACTATGTTATTCTTAACTATTGTGCAAAATGCATGTATATTGGATCTACATATTCCCAAAGAAATGTACTTGCAAAATAATTTGGGAAAACCTGAAGTGTTTTTCAGCCAAAAGCAATAATCTAATATTGGTTGGCCATGGCTTGAGGATCTGCTTGAGAACATGAATATGAGCTACTGTGCAGATATTAAGGTGTCCACTCTCAAATAAGCATTGCCCAAATTATTTCAGCATTAATTAATGAAAATAACTGAAACATGTTTCCTGTGCATTTGCATGTAGTTGAATTAGCTAGGGCAAACAAATTAAGTATTAGCCAAATTTCAGTGAACCATTTTATATTCTGTAGGAGAAGAAAGGGAAGAAAGAAGAGACGTTGCAGGTTGCCTGGTGTTGACTCTGTGTTAAAAAGCCTTCCTGCTGAAGAAAATGATGAGAGCAGTGAAAACTGTGAGCTTATTTTCATCCTTTGGTAACTGGTGGGATGTGTTTAACTTCTTGACCTGGGGAGCAGTGCATGCTGTAACTTGCTATCAGGATGATGTAAGAGTGTCATTGTCTTATCTGAAATACACAGAGGCAGTTATATGAAGAAGGAAGCAATAAGATTATTTTTTTCCCTAGTCTACCTGGCACAAAGGTCTGTTTCTTGTCAGCTGACTGGCTGATTTTCACTTTCAAGACAGATCTTTAATTTCCTGCAGTTTTCTTTGTAACTAGAAAGCTAGCAGGAACACTGGCTGGCACTTAAGTGATGTTCTAGAAACTGTCACTGCACAGATCCAGACCTTTTGATTGAATGATTAATGTGTTAATTCCCTGTTCAGAATTAAAGACCAATGAAAAATGAGAAGATCCCTGCATGTTCAGCAATGTAGGGAGCTTTTAAAAGTGAGTGTTTTTAGAGAGGATGCAACAATACTTCTTATAAACTCATCTTACATATTTAAGATGTTTATAGCGTGCTGTAAATAATACTTGTGTGTTTAATTCAATTAGAATTATTCATCCTCATTAAATATAACAAGCTAGTTGTGGTTTTGTGGTGACTTGGTGTTTTATTCTTTTTTTTTTTTTTTCATTGGGACCTGAAATTGTTTGGTCATAACCTCTGCAATGTAATAACGTGAGATAAATATGTGAAATCTCTTTTATGCAGCTATAAGTAGTTCTTCTTCTGATGACAGTGATGAAGGAACAGATGAAGAAATAAAAAGTGAAGAAAGTGACATAGACGAGAGGACAGAAATGGTATATTCATGAGCTCCTTAAGTTAATGGAATTTAAAAATCTGTACTTGAAAATCTGGAAAAAGTGAAGTAGATGAAATATAGGCCACAGGTGGTAATTTAGTTGGAATTAAAACCATAATTTTTTTACTCCTGGTCTCTACTGTTGTTGAGATTTCAAAAATTATGCAGTATGTCATATTCTTGTAGAGTTATTTGATATTAATCTAAAACCACAAATTTGTTTCTTTTCCCCTCTTCCTACACGTAAGGCTTATGTGGAAAAAATGTAAGAGACTAGATTTTCCAGTTTTGTGGGTGCTGTAAAAATTTACTAATCTGTGCAGCTTGGACAATTCCTAATAGCAGCAGGTTCCTTGTGTGTTTTACTGTGACATAGACACGTCAACCCTCATCTTAAATTAAGATGTAGAGGACTGACTTCAAGAAAAAACATTTATTTTTCTACAGTTGTTCTGAAGTAGTGTGGAATCTAAGTAGTACAGGGAGGGTGATCTGAAGCAGCAAAACCTAACAAATCTGTGGTTTGGTTTGGTTTTGGGGTTTTTGGTGGGTTTTTTTTGTGTTGGGGTTTTTTTTTGTTGTTTGTTTGTTTGTTAAATACTTAAGAGAATGCTAAATTTAAAAAAAAAAGTTTTAAGAAATGAATTTGCAGATGCTTTCAAAACCAGTATTGTTAAATAGCTTACAGTAAGGCTATTATCCACTTAAATATTTATTCCATAAATAATACAATTTTATTTTTGTATGAGAGAAATTGATTGTTATATTGCATCCTGACTACTGAAGTTCTTTTTTCACTAATATTTGTGAGCACAAACAATATATTGTTTCCTGCACTGATCTGTTGTAGAAAGAAGAACAGGACACTCATACAAAAAGGGACATGGAAGAAAGAGCAATAAGCATAGAAATTCCTGAAGTCTTGAAAAAGAAGCTTGAGGAAGACTGTTATTATATTAACAGAAGAAAAAGGGTATGAAATAAAAGTTGTGAAATGAATGTTCATGGGAGGGTGAGGAAGATATCAAAAGTAGTTTTTATGTATACAAGTTCTGTTTTTTTTAATTTCGTGGTAAAGGTGAGCTTAGACAGTATAAGGAAGAATACCAATATTGTAGCAGACTTCTCTATAGTTAAAACAGTGACTTGTCATATTTAAGTGTAGTGTTTCAGTACCCAACTGTATTTTAGAATGCAGATTGATTTTAAAGATGGAAATGCAGCAAGCTTGTTAACCTGGCCATGTTTTTTGTTTGATCAAAAATGCGGTTAAAGGGTTGAAATTAATAGCTGAAAAGCTGAAATAGCTTCATGAACTAGACATTTACTGAATTAGTTGGTACATTACAAGCTCCTGTTTTAATTTGGTATGCTTACTAACTGTTTTTATAAGACATTAATTTATTGTTTCTTTTTAGCTAGTGAAGCTTCCTTGTCAGACAAATATAATAACCATCCTGGAGTCCTATGTGAAACATTTTGCTATTAATGCCGCTTTTTCAGCCAATGAAAGGTCTCGGCACCATCAGATGACTCCACATGCTAATATGAATCTTCATTATGTGCCACCAGAGAAGAAGTAAGTAACATTTAGTCCAGTGCTGTTGTCACAAGAATGACCTCGCGTTCTGTTTCATGGCTGCTCACTTCTGTGAGCTTATACCATGATGTGTGTCTGTTTATAAGGCTTAAGGTATTTGACAGATACCTGTAGTACAGTAACGCTGACTGTTTATCAAGTGAGAGTCCCTATATTCGGAAAAGTCATTATGCAAAAGTATCAATATCCTATTTTATCATGTAAGTTTTTGTAAATATTGTGACTCGTTTGGAAGAATGTGTTGCTGTTGTTAATGTGAAAAATTTCGTATCTGATACGAGAATATCCTAGTTAAATAAAACTGAACAGGTTCAAGTTTTATAAAGGATGAAGAATTAATACAAACACTTCTAAAGAACTCCAAGTGCCGGTTGGGTTTTTTTTTTCAGTTGACATATGATCTTAAATCCTAGAGTCAATATGTAGGGAAAGTGTGGGTAGTAACACCAATCCTGTTTGTTAAAGTTAATTGTGTCTTAGTTTCTGTTTTCTCAGCTGAGCTCTATATTCTTTTACCATACTACAAACGAATTAACCATCCATGTTTGCAGTGTGGTGTTTTTTGTTTGGTTGTTTTTTTTCTCTCATGTTAAAGATTCTTGGTGTTAGATGAGACTGCTTCTTTATGTAAGTCTACAGTCTTGTATTTTGTCTAAGAGTGATCTTGACTTGTGTTACAATGTTCTATTTCAGTGGTGTGTAATTACACTATTCCTTGAAATACTTGGGTCTATATGAGTGTCTAGGTTTATGTTGATGTCATTCATTCTTTGACAGGTTAATACTTTTCCTTTGTAGTATAATCTCCCAAACAAAAAGTTAGAAGAAATATCAGAAATATGAACAGAAGGTTGTACACACATTATAATTTTTAAAGGTGCATGTTTAAGGAACTTCTCCAAATGTGTATAGTTTTAGTGATCCATTAAGTAGGAGAGGTTCAGCTGATGGTTTTATTATGTTGCCCTTACTGCTCTAACACTGAAGGTTATTGACCTTATTGGATCTAGTATAATTTCTGCACATGATGGTCCCCCAACCCAATTTAAATGTAGTATTTAAAAAAAACAAAGGCAGTAGTTTTAGCAGCTGGTATGAAATGGTAATAAGGTTTGGAATTTCTAACATGGGTCATTTTGGCAGAATCAAATTTCTATCACCCTACACATATATGCACTTGAAACATGAGAGTGGAATACCTTCATAGAGGTGAGAGGTGTTGCAGGTGGGCTGCACTTGGTGTTCTTTGTTCTGCTGTAACAGCACCACCTAACATTGTGAGTCTTTTACACAAGCTGAAAACTGAAATTCCTAGTAGCCTCTAAATGGAGTGTTTGATTACTGGAGCAGACCATTGGAGGCTGATGTCCAATGGAAATTTATCTGGTTTTGTTGGTTGACTGGATATCTCTTAAGCACAGCCTTAACTGCATCTTAGCAGCTGTAGATCAAATTCTTCATATTCCTTTTAGATAGAGATTCAGTCTGTTGAGTACTTCCTTTTTCTGTGCCTCTTTTTTCAGCCTAGTAAACTTGGAAAAACAAAATAATGCTACATGAAAAACATCTGACTAACTTTGTTTACTCTACAGTAGATTTCATTAATCCAGTAATACAACAGAAAAATTGTGTAGTTTTTTTGAGGTTATGAAGCAGACTTTTAAAAAATTTGTAACTCTAAGTTAATGAGAACAATCACTGTCTTTTTAAGTATGCTTTTAATCACTTATTACTTAGTGCTTATATCAGCATATTGTAGTTATGATATCAGTGGTCCATCTTTAAGGGCAATTTTATACAACTGTGCTGAAAATTTTTGACATGCAACTTTTCATATTCTTTTTCCCCTCTAGTGTTGAGTTATGTAAAGAGATGGTGGATGGGCTGAGAATAACCTTTGACTTCACACTTCCATTAATTTTGCTCTATCCTTATGAACAAGCTCAGTTTAAGAAGGTGACCTCATCAAAGTTCTTTCTTCCTATCAAAGAAAACTCAACAAATACTAACAGGTAGGTTGGATATAAGGAGTTTAATACTGCTCATCTCCTCAGTAAAATGTAGAAGAATGTCGTATTTGTGGGTTTTAACTTTTATTTGAAAACAAGTATGCTTCTGGAAAATAGTATTTAATAGAAGGCCTCATCACTTTAATAGTTATTGGGAGGAGACTGTCTCATCTGAATAAGTGTTTAACAAGATGTGTGAAACTGGGAAGAATTTCTTTTGGGGGGGGGGAGCCCTCATCTCTTCAGTTCTGTAAAGCTGCCTTAATTTCCTAGAAATCAGGAGGAGCTTTCCCCAAGTCCTCCTCTACTGAATCCGCCCACGCCTCAGTCAACTGACAGCCAGCCCACCACAGGGGAGCCGGCCACGCCGAAAAGGCGGAAAGCTGAGCCTGAAATCCTGCAGTCACTGAGACGTTCCACCCGCCACAGCTCCAACTGCGACAGGCTATCGGAAAGCAGCGCTTCCCCACAGCCGAAGAGACGTCATCTTGAGACCCCAGCTTCTATGCCTAAGCTCTTCTTGCACCTGGAAAAAAGTAGCTTTTGCTCTTCAAATTCTTGGTCTAAACAAAGTGTAAAGTTCTGTTCTTTTTTTAATGCTGTGTGAACTGTGAGTTGTGTGATTGAAGTGGGAGTTCATTACTTTTTGTATCAATTATTTATCTCTGAAGCACTATTACCAAAGAGAGAAATATAACGCAATATTCTCAGTACGCTGGTACTGTATTTTTCCACAGTATTCAATGAGCTGCATTTCTGAAAGCCTATTTTAGGATAGCTTTTATTGAATTTCAGTGTTTAAGACTTCAAACAGTTTAGCAGCAGACCTTAGTTGAGTTTAATGGCTTACAGTTTCACAAAACAAGCAATAAAAATTTATTTCTGATTTCATTTGTTTTGTTTTTTTTTTCTTTTTGAAGAAACCCCTGTCCATAGCGGGTCGTCTTCACCAATAACTTTGACTCCTAGCAAAGAAGGGAGCACAGTTTTTACTGGCTTTGAAGGCAGAAGAAACAATGAACTGAATGAGGTAACAGATTTTAATGTTACTACCCTAGATTCCATAATTAAGGGTTTTGTGGACCTCAGAGTTGGGCTATGCAAAAAAAGATTTTGTTGGTATTACTTATCTTTACATTTGAAGTTCTGTACAGACTAAATTATTTATGATGTTATAAAGATTTAATAACGAATGTCCTCACCTTTCATGTTTAGGTTTTGTCCTGGAAATTGATGCCAGAGAATTATCCACCAAGTGATCAACCACCACCTCCTTCATATATCTATGGATCTCAACATTTGCTGCGGATGTTTGGTAAACTGATGAAAAACTCTCTGCTCAATCGAAGTTGCTTTATTTTTTTTCCTGTTGCTTATACCTTTGTGACTTTTCTGTTTACTTTATCGCATTAAATTTTATTCTTTGCTAAATGTACATTTTAATCTATTTAGAACTCCTAGGCTATTCATAGATTTGGTTATCTTTTACTGGCTCTGTAAGCCTTCATTTAAGAAAAGCAAAGCAGTGTTACTTCCAGAACGCTATCAAACATCATTAAACCAAGCAGCATTCACTTTCTCAGCATGTTCCTATTTAGTAAGGCTTTGCAAGATCAATGAGTAACTTGCAAGGAAAAGTGGAATCTGTGGGGAGAAGAAATTTTTATATTCTTTTCTTTATACTGGATAAAAGTAATTAAAAGTTGCTTTTACAAGAACAGGTGTAAACATTATTTCTTTTATTTACAGTAAAGCTACCAGAAATATTGGGGAAGATGTGCTTTCCTGACAAAAACCTAAAGGCTTTAGTAAAACACTTCGAAATGTTTCTGAGGTAATGTGACACAATGTACCACAGCAATGTTTCCATTGTTACATAAATTGAAATGTCCTGGAGTGACAAAGAGGGTTTAAAATAAGATGTTAATTTTCCATTACTACAAGAATATGATAAAATTAATATAAAATTTTAACAATAACAACTTGAGTAAAGATTAATATAAGATTTTTCTATTCTGTGACTCAGATTGAAGGGAGCCTGAATTTCCTACTTGAAGTTTTGAGAAATACAATGACAGAGAACTGAAGTTGGAAAGTTTGTTACTATATATAGAATGACAAGTCTTGGTTAAGAACCATGTTTATGAAGAAATTCAAAGTCTACATTGTTATTTTTTTGAGAGCATAATCTTGAGAGTTTTGACTTTCAGTGACATAAGCAGGGGAAGAAAACATGTGCTTTAAAGCAGGTTTTTAATTATGGTCGATTTTTTAAAAGAGATATCTGTCTGAATTGAGCTTTGAACAGCAAGGTTTCTCTGTGATGTAGTGCAGTGTTTTTTAGAGATACCCAAACGATCTGAACACATGAGCTCCACAACTGGAGTCAGTAAGCTCATACCTGCACCATGATCAGCTTTTATTTTTACCAGGTGCTGTAGTTAGTATCTATGCATGACAGTGAGGTGATAGATACCTAGTGTGGCACTGTGCTGTGCAACATCAATACAGTGGAAAATAAAATTGCTAAGAAAGTTTTGTAAATGGTAAATATTTGGAACAAATGTTGAAATTGTAACTTAATTTTTGGTCAATGACTTTAGTAACCACATATGGAAAAGTAACATAACATTACTCTAGCATAAATATAAGTCCTATTAGAGATCAGAGAGATGAAAGCTTAAATATGCTTTTACTTAAATTGTTTATCAAAATGTCGCAAATGTCAAAGTTTCTACAATACAAAATTTTTCCCTGGAAGCATTTAGTTGTTAAGTGTTGCATCTCTCTCTTTTGTCAGATCCTTGTTGGCATTCAAAGTACCCTAAAGTCAAACAGGACAAAAGTAGAGCTCGTTGTTGGAAACCTGTTTTTGGAGTGAATATTTCTTAGGGAACTTAACTCACTGTGGATCAGATCAGTTTTTATCAGACCTTTACCTGTTCAGATTCTTCTGTGTTGACCACAGCAGGTCTCTGCTTTTTAACATCATTAATGCAGTGTTTTCATACCCATTCTATGGATGAGCTGTACTGGAATAGAAGAGAGGAAAGGAGAAACATGTCCCCTACTCCCTATACAAGTAGGGAGGTGGCTAAACTGAAAGTTCTAGTGGTAGTATCTGTGTCTGTCTTATTTTTCCATCTGACCATCTCATTGAAATGCTTATTCATCTCTAAATAGCAATAAATCACATCGGCATTTTTAGGTGAGATAGAACTGTGCTTTTGAAGCAAATCTTTTGGGAGTTCCCATTTACCAGGCTTTGTGTTGGGATGTGGAGTGCTCAGAGTACACAAGCTGCATTCCTTGTAGAAAACACTTAAGTGTGCTTCAGTCCCCAAGACCAGGCTACAACTAAACCAAAATGGCCCCTCAAGGCAAGCATATCTGCTACAGCAAAATATTTGAAGGCTCTTAGTTTTTTCAAGTGCTTTCTTTTTTGACAGTGCCAAAAAAGCTTCCAAGTTACAGTTACTTCTGTAGGCAGCACTTGGTCTTTGGTAGCTTTGTCATAAATACTCTTCTTAGTCTAGTTTCCTTATCAGTTATGCTGTGTATTCAAATAGGTAGCACAGAAACCATGCAGATTATTAGATTTTTTTTTTCTTCAACACATATTCATGGTACTTTAGCATGTCTTTCATTTGGGTATATATTTCTTTGTCCCATGTGTCATTGAAAGTGGTCAAACAATTACGTTTTCTAGGAACTTGTTTATGCTTGATTTTTATCACAGAAATAATTCTGCATTATCTATTTCTAGTTACAAGAGAAAAGTTGAGATTGAGGTGACATCTTATACTAGTTCTTCAATTTTCAGATTCTGTCTTTTCCTTTTTGGGAATGAATTAATGGACATTTATTATAAATACTTTATATCAGTTCTATTCTGGCTTACTTTTCAAAGAGTAAGAACTGCCCTACAAGATCTGTACACATTAGATGATAGCAGCCAGTTTACTTGCGGACCACTTAATTTTTTTTAGTGAATTGCTCTTGAGTGACAAGCTGAAGTACTCTCCATTTCTTTATTTTTCTAATAGCAGACAGAGGATTGATGTGTCTGTTCACATTAATAAAACTGCTTCTGAATCTTCTTTGAAGTCTAGGTAGAGTAGTCCAAGCGTAAGCAGTTTATATATTTTTAAATAAAACTTCCATGTAGTAGACAACTGATTTAGTTCTTGCATAGATACTGATTTAATTTTGAATTATAATTTTATGGCTAAAATTTACGGTTTCATTTAACATTTATACTGTTAATATCTGAGGAACTGAGACTTATTTAATACTTTGTCTAGAAGCTTGTTTTATTGAGTTTACTTAGTACTTGATAGAGGCATTAAATTTTCTTTGAGATGCTACATGGATAATATTTTCCAGTCATGCCCTCTGACTGCTGCGAGACAAGATTGTTCTCAGTTTCCCAGACAACCCATATTTTTGAGGAATGTATGAAATGCATCTTTTTGACTTTCTTGTTAAGTAGAAGCTGTACCCTTTGTGCTTAGTGCAGCTTTCTACAAGTGTGCATAATGAAAATTTCTTCAAGGAGAACATGAAAGTTGATTTCTCAAGTATAGAGTTTGCAGATGTAAAGAAAATCAATTTCTCAAATTAAGTACAAAATTCTGAGTCTTAAATTATTTAGTTTGGAAGTAATTCATAGCACTTGCAGTCTGAAATAGACTTTAATGACAGTCATCAGGTGGTTTCACCGAATTTCACTTACAGTTTGAGTTTAGTCTTGAGGAGCAAGCAGTGGAAGCTCACAGAATAACTGGTGCTTACTCACTGGTATTCCAATAGTGAAGGACTCCTGATTAAATCTTCCTGCCTGTTAATAGTTTCTGAGTAGAGAAGATATTATCTTTTAACTAGTTCCATTATTTCAGCCATTTTTAAAATGAAATACTGTATGGGCTGTATTTTATGATTTCTCTTTACTGTGAGGTGCCTAGCATGGCTCCAGAGGCTGCTTCAGTGATGAGAAATGATAGGCAAGAAGGTGCCAGTTTCTGGTTTGCTGTTCCCATTGATTTGAACACAACCTTGACTTGGAAAACTGTTTTGGAATCAGAGAAGTCGCTTCTCAGGACTGTTGTCCAACAGGAACTACTTAAAAATTAGGAGACATTAGACATAGCATGTCTGTTTTTACAATAGCAAGACCCATCTTCACTGAGATAATTTCAGGATTGTATTGTAGGAAAAAAGGCAAAGCTAAGTGTACAGCACTTCAGGAAGACAGGTATTTTGACTTTCATGAAATGCAAAAGAATAAGTCATGAAATATTTCTAAAATATTGCTTCTAATATATATTTTTCAGATGAGGCCAACATGTATTCTTTTGCGTTATGGAGAACTAATTTCTTAATGCTCTCTAGTTTTGCAATTTATCTTTAGTTTTGAAATACTCCCAGGTATTTCAAACTCAATATTTCCTATAAGCTTAGATCTCTTTTCTTTTTCCCTGATGATTTACAATCAGCTTGTATCTATTGTGCCACTCTGCTCCATGGGTAGAAAAGTATTTTGATACTGTTGAGCACTTTCTGAGAAGGAAGCCAAATGAGATTGTGACCAAATTAGAGAACTGTAATAATAAAATGTATGTATAGAAAGATGACAGGTTGTTTCAAGTAACCTTAAGAAACAGAACTCTGGTTTTGACAGCACATTTGGAGTGTAGTAATTGTATATGTGCAGTGGTGAATTATCACCACTAGTCTGTGCTAATGTACAATTAATGAGAGGTTATTAGTGTCTGAGAATGAAAAAATGAAGCACTGCACATGGTGAATAGAAGAGAAAACACCTTTAGTTAGGTCAGGTTGCTTTGTGACAGAATTCCTGCTCATTGTGATTCATTGTGGCTTAATAAAGTTGCAAGATGATAACTAACTAAAAATCACTTTCTGATAGATCATAAAGAATGCAATTATGCCAGTGTTTGTTAATATTGATTATTAATCGATCCATATTATTGAACATATTAGGGTTTTTTTGGTCTCTCAGTTTTTGGGATTAACCAGTTACTTGGCAAAAAGTATCTGTGCAACACTGCAGTTATGATATACTATAGAACTTCATGACATTGGAGCTTACATGTGAGAAAATCAGGTTTTCGAGTATAAATTGAGGTGTGGGTTTAGAGGGCACAGACATATAAAAGAATATTTTTTTAAAAGTTTTGAAACATTTTGAAGTAATTCTGTTTGCACAGTGCCTTATTTCAGGGCATTACTATCATTTATTTGGACTTTGCTATATGCATTGAATGGGTGGAAAGGTAATTGCCATTTTAGGTCCTCTCAAACTTTTGGCGCCTTGATGTTGAATGCTTAGTCAGTGAGTACCTGGTATCATACAGGTTCTTATTTTCAGAGGGCTTTTGTTTGCTTGGTCTGCAGAATATGCTCATCTGTGCTTATTGTTCTTGACTAAAGAACAATAAGCTTTGGTTGCTTTGCCAAAAATACTTGCTGAAACTCACCATGTGGATTGCTTGTCTTCCTTCTGCTTATCAAACCATGAGTGTTTGGGTACTCAAGTGAGCATATTGATGGTCAATGGCTGAGGTTTGGATCACACATCTAAACTGAGAGGTTGCCCAAAATACTTTACATGTGCTCCAGTAGCTTTTTAGAACGCAGCTCTAGGGATCTGGCCTTACTACGAGTGGGTCTTCATCCTCAAAACAAACCAAGGACTCCAGTATTGAGCTCTTGTAGGGCTATTTTCCCAAAAGTGGTACTAGAAGTTACCACTTCTAATGATCAGTCAGCCTGATTATTGGAAATGCTGTGTTGACAGCTTGGCATCTTCAGAGTTCTCTGCCCTCTCCCTTAAAAGGCCAAGGGCAATGGTGTTATGATGGAGTTTTTGCTGAGGATCTTTTGCTCTGAACAGCCTTCCAGATGGAGATAGGCCTATAAATTGAGGAGATAACTTCTTAATCTGCAAATGACATTTCTTTTGATGAGGTGACTCATAGAGTTAGGATCCATAATGCTCTCTTAGCAAATTCCTTTAGATAGATCATTACAGTTGCCTTTCAAACAGCACCTCTCTCAGGCCACTGATCTCTTCAAAGCATCTGCTTACCTTCTCGAACTCTGTAGCAGAAGTGTTTAAGATGTCACCTTCCTGGGAGCTTTTCCTTTGGACTCTGTGTTCTTATACCTTAATGGCTGAGGTTGTCTTTCTAAAAATTAAAGTTTTCCTTTCATTGTCATTTTCACACTTTTTGGGCTGTCCCTGCAGTTTGTTCATGTGATAGTAGCTGATGTTGAGTAGAAATTTTTTTCTTCATGCAGAGACTGTTCTGGTAATAAGTTGTGTTGACGCTGTCAAGACAAGGCCCTTTTTGTTATAAGGTGACACTGTTAAAGCTCATATTAATTCAGTGACTCGTGTAGATAAATGTTCCTGACATGTGTCAAGTGGCCTTCTGATGTGGATAGTGATAATTCTGTGCCTCTTTTGTTAGATCTGCCTGTATAACTCAAAGTCAGGTGGTAGTATATTTGTGAGGCTATTGCTTGGAGTCACCTGAGGTAAGCTTGCTTACAGACTCCCATGCTTGAAGATCAGAACATAGGAATTCTTCAAGCTAAGTTGCCCACATGTCTGTTTCCCTTGTCTCCATCCCCTCTAGTCCTTTGAGAAGTATTGCCTCTACCTGTGGTAGGGAGGGAAATAGCTGCATTGTACCATGTTACTCCTATGTTCTAAGCATGAGTGTAAAACATGAGTTTTCTTTTTGAGGATGCTCATGATGAAAAAAGCGTGCAGTCTTGCATCAGTGTGGACTGTGCATCTCAGAACTTGGTTACTCATAAGCAGTTTCATACATCAACTATGTAGGTGTATGCATATGAGCTCTATAAAAAGCATAAAAGTGGAAAAGGCAATAATGCAACAGGTGACTGAATTGATCAGCTTTGTGAGTTAAAAGTAATGAAACAGTTTCTGAGTAACTCAATAGCAATGTGCTTTCTAATCTATAGCTGAACATTGGTTCTGCCTGCTAAGTACAGCTCCCTCTGTCTTTAAATCTTGGCTCATGACTTAGAGGTACCATTGTAGTTGATCCTGGAGCTATTTTAACTTGTCCAAGAGCAAAGCATTAGTGAAATATCCACTAGCTAAGAGTCTTAGGAGACTCCTAATATTTCTGTGCCAGCGTTCTGCACTGTGATGTAGTTTGAATGGAAAACAGCTTCAGAAGGGCCCTGCTCTTTGTGTACAGATATAGAAGGGATTGGGACAGAACCTGACCATGTGTTTCTTTTGGCAGTTTTCTCCCACTTCTCTGCAGAAAATAATTTGTTTGCTAGCTCTGGGGTATTTTGTT
The DNA here is from genome assembly GCF_009829145.1 of Chiroxiphia lanceolata. Taxonomy (NCBI): domain Eukaryota; kingdom Metazoa; phylum Chordata; class Aves; order Passeriformes; family Pipridae; genus Chiroxiphia; species Chiroxiphia lanceolata. The sequence goes on along the minus strand of NC_045638.1, from coordinate 19,553,381 downwards.
TTTCACAACTGTTCCGTGGAGAACAGGGAGATGTACATTTGACTGCGTGCATTCTGCCTGCCTTTTTTTTTTTTTTTTTTGAGCTGTAACTGTGGCACAGCATCTCAGTTAACGTTTCTCATGTCTACCAGCTGTCACTTCAGTATGCACCAAACTGGCATGTATGACTGATCTTAAACAAAAGTCAGGAAATTTGTAAGAGAAAATGAGCTTGTTTCCCATTACTTGCTGTTAGAATTCTTGGAACTGTCAGCTAACCAATGCCCCCTCTGAAGGTTCCTTTGTTTTAGTGTTCTTTTAAAACATGTTTCCTAGTATGATCCAGCTCTTAGTACTCTGTTTTACTGAATGTTATCCAAAGACACTAAGATTTTCATTAGCCCCTATAGTTAGTTGGAGTCATCAACTTGTGTTAATGAAGAATTATTAATTAAATACCACTTGTAGCTCATCTTAATCTTGTGTTTTCTAAGCATGTTAGGTGCTACTCTGTTACATTTTAGGCCTTACCACACTCAGTTCACACAAACCCCTTGTATCGCAGAAAATGATTGGTAGCTCAAGTCAGAGGTCATAGCAGTTGATGATTCAGGTATTTTATTAGCTTCTAAATTGCCCTTATTTCAGTACTCTTTTGTAGTGGTTTGAAACATTTTACATCGGAAACCATTCTAGGCCCCCCTGTATACTCTTAATTACAGAGCTCCTATGAAATAAGCAAGTATGGAGGAAGTTGACAACATGCCATCTGAATTAATGATGACATGCTAAAGGATTGTATACAAGCTGAAAAAGCTTGTATTTCTCACTACTTTTTCTAGACTTAGTGGGATATAATTAGTTATTCCTCCAGTTTAGCACTTGTTTGATACCCGTGTTTAAGTACAAGGATTGGAGGTGTGTGGGAAAAATCAACCTTTTTTTGCTTATCTACAATTTTATGCTGTCACAATTTGCTGTGAGCTCTGAGCAATTAATATACTCCTTATTAAATTTAAATTGGTTTATATAAAGAGTTTTGCCAGTATTCTTTGATGCTTTTGCTCTGTTAAGATCAAAGAATTCAGACAGTGTAGCAGTGAGTGAAGTTGGAAAAACACTGTTTTTTCATTTGGACTTTCTGTGTCCAGAGTATTGGTTCTGCAAAACTGAAGTCATCACCCTGGCCACTGTTTCTTGAGAAAACCCAGATCACGCAAATGACATTGTTTCCTGTCATTTCTATTGCTTCCTCCTCTTAGCTCGGAGAACCTGTAGCTAACAGTTTGCCATGTTTATTGATGCTGATCTTTAATATCCAGGTATTTTTGAAGGTCTATGGGGTTTTTTTCTGAAGTGCAGCTTGATTGTAGTCTTGAGTTTAAGAACTGTTTTGCCCTTTTGCCCCCACTTATATACCCAGTGTCTTTGATTACAAAGGAAAGAGCAGAAAGCTTATAATCATTTTAGCTGTTTGTTACTAGTGTTAGTAGTAGCACTGTTTATTCTCATTTTCAGTCCTAAACAAGGAAACTGTTGTGTATTAGAAGAGCAGGAAGACATCATAAAATATTGGGTGCTTGGCTGTTTGAATAATACTTTAAGACCATGTTGCAGAAATAGGAAAATAAGGAACTGGATTTGCAAAGCATGTGTTTTGTCTTTGAGAACCGTATTTAAATCAGATAGTCCTGAAAGATGGAGACCCTAAATGCACAGGCACATGAAACATGAAATCATAGCTTTACCTACCTTAAAAGATACAGCTTGACTTAATGGTTCCTGGCCATTTGTATAAGATACTGACATGATAACTGAAAATACTGGTTGCGACACAAATGAAAATAGTATGCTGAGCAGGTAATTTACAGCAGTTGCAGAAAGATCTCTTTAACTTCTTTTTTCCTTCTGTGATAGTTCTTGAGATTCTTTTTCTGAGTGTAGCTTCAGCTTTTGAATTTTTTTTAATTGATAGGGAAAGGCTGTTTCTCACTATGTAAAACTTGTAAAAAATAGGACAGGTCTTTTGTATGCCAAATTTCAAAGTGTAATAATTCTTAATTCCCAGGCTGTGGTTTTGCTGAGCTTAAAAATTAATTTGAAAATAACATTTCTCTTAAATGTTTCATGTTCTGTTCCTTTTTTTGGTGTGCTTTCTTCTCAGGTTTTTAGCAGAATACCACGATGATTTCTTCCCAGAATCTGCTTATGTAGCTGCGTGTGAAGCCTACTACAGTACTAAAAATCCTCGGGCAATCTACTGAAGTTATTAATAAGGATTAAATCCTACTATACATAGACCATGACAATGCTATTCTGCTACGTGGCTACAAGATGAAGATGAAAAAGGAGTTAAAACAACTTTTAGAGTTGAAGAAATTGGAAAATATCTTCCGCGATGGTTGGATTACTTAGGAATGGAGAACTACTTTTCAGAAATGCGTGTAGACAGCATTGTGAGTCACTTAGAGGATTGGATATAAACCTGATTCCAGATGAATGAAGAAGCCTTGTTCTGACTTCTAATGCATAGGACTTCACAGGACTAATAAAGAGGAAAGGAGGCAAAAGCAGAGGCATTAGCAACAGGACATTTTCATGAAGATAGATCATCATGCTGTCTCATTTTAGCTCAGCCTCTCCTGCCTGAGAAATAAGACTTGACTACACATAAAGAGAACATCTCTTTACATAAAGAGAACATTTAACTGGTGTCTTATGAATTGTTTTCCTCACAAATTACACTTCATTTTGTGGAACCCTCATGATAGAAAAGATTGCTTAATGTAAAGTTGGCTTTGCTATTTGGCTAGCATGGCATCTGCCTCAAGAATGACTTTGTTGCTTGAACGAAAGATGTGTTGCTTACTTTGCGTTTTGCAAAGGTGAATATAGCCCTTTCATGGTAAGACTGCCAGATTTCCAAGCAGACCATACATTGCTGGGAATTCAGCATTTACTTGGCAATAAATGATTTCCAGAGCCGTTATGAGAGAACTGTTTTTCTACAAGTAAGTGGAGAAGTCAATAAAGTCATCGCAGTTTAACTGGCAAACTTCTTTTCTTAATAAAGTTCACAGTGGCTGCTGTGTAAATGTGTGATTTTCACTGTCTAAAACATCTTGGTTTTGCTTAATTAGTATTTTTGAGGGTGCTAAGTGTGCGAATAATGAGAAGTGGGAGCACTGACAACATACGGAGAGAAGCCTTTTCTGTATCATTGGGTGTTCTTCTGCAGACTTGAAGGATGTCTCTTTAGACAGTTTTAGACACTTTGGCTCTGGAAATAGCAATTCAGTGAGAACTGAGTTCCTAGAAATCTGACAACACATTCAGTAGAAATTAATTGAAACATAATTCTTGTCATCAAAACCTCATCCATGACTTAGCATGCTGGCCTTCAGAACACTCTGCTATGTCGAGATAGACACAGATTTTGAAAGCACAGGGAGGAAATAAGACTCTGGCTTACAGACCACTGCATTAATCACTCTGTAATCCTTGGTTCAGAAAACTTCTATTAGAATGCTGTCTGTAATGCAAAACTCAAGTTTCCTCACAGATTTACAGAAACCAATAATATGGAGAAATCATCTTTCAAATGTAAATGGCAAACTTAGTCTAAGGCCAAAGAAAACCTGAAATCTGCTGTTGACATGCATTGTTGCTTTTCAGACGGCACTGCTGTGCTTTTGAAAAGATATGAATTAGCTTAATTCTAGCAGTTAAGGTTCTTTTTAGAGAAACTTCTATGAAGAGTCTCTTAAACTCAATGGTTGTTAAACCAATGCTTGACATAGACACATGCAGATTTGGTGATTGTTAATTCTAAAGATTACTATTTAGCAGTACTATGTTTTAAATGCATTTCTGTTGTACCAAGAAGCCCCCACGTTTAAGCTTTCCTCATTCTCAAGTGAGAAGTTTTGAATCTCCAGCAGAATCGATATATGCCAAAATCCACTTTGCCAACGTTTCATTCTAGGTTTAAACAATGTTTCTCTAAAAAGACAATTCAACAGAGCACTAATGACTCTCTGACATGAGCTTAGTCTAGGAATGCTGTCTGAAACTTCATCCTTTATCCTTTCTACTGCAGGAATGTCAGTGTATAATATGGCAGGTCTGGTTTTGTTCAATTGTTGGTACAAGGCAAGTTATGAACAGCATTTAAACCTTATTGTATGACTCTGTTTAACCATTAAAATGGCAATTTTTGCTTGTGGGTGTTGGGAATACTGTTGGTATTGCCTTGTTGATACTTTGTGGTGATGCTCAAAAGATGTGAGGGGGGGAAAATTCTGAAGGTTCAGTTAGTGTAGTCTTCACCTGAACAAACTTTGTCATGAAATTCTCTTGGAGCTGCTGTTGGATATAATGTTACAAACTGTCTTGCTCTCATAACAACCAGAAACTTTTCTCAGAAGTTGCACCTTTTTTGTGCTTCTTGACACTTCTAATTGATACAACTTTCCCAGACACTATATATTTGAATTAAAAAAAATTAGGCTTACATATTCAATTACATATTTGTAATGTACATCTTTGACATCCCCCTTCTCTACTGTCACTCTTCCTTTACAGCATTTGTGGTTTTATACCTGATTTATTTATTCTTAAGCTGCAGGAGTGGGAGAGACTTGGAGAAACTTTAACCAGATTGAGTTAGAGGGATAGTTGTTACTAGTCTTGAAATACATAGAGACTTACCCTAGTGTGGGCCCCAACATTTTCTTGAAATGTAGTGTTCAAGGGTTCTTGTGGCTGGAGGAACCTAAGTAGTGTAGTTATACTGCTGGTGTGAATCTGTAGCTCTTTGAATGTCCTTGACTGATCAGATATTTGATGGGATTCATATCCATCTGAGATGATGAAAGATGCACTTAACTGTTTGTTATTCCCTGGTCACTCTTTGTAGAGCTACTCATATCAATGTTTTCTAACCTGATTCAGTCAAAATGGCTTGGGTTAGCTGAAGGAATGTGAAAACCTGACTGAAACAGGTTAGGGAGCCTTTAGGGAACAAGTCTGCTGGCAGACTTCAGAGACAGCCTCCTGCAGAGGAGGAGCTGAGCTGAGAAAGCAGGTTAAGGGACAGTGATAGTTTGCACCAACGTCCCTGTTTGTACAAGTCACATGTGCTCTGCTTCCAAAGGAAGAGGGGTTTGTTTGTGTATTTAAGGGAAGTATCCTAGTGTGATTACAGTGCATACTTATACTGGTAAGTCTCTATGCTGAAGGCAAATCCTTCCACTTGCCTTCAGGAGTGGAGTGCTTCCACAGTGAGTGTGGTGTCAGGTTTTGGATATGACTATTCTTGGGAAAAGGCAGAGGGGAGGAATTGCAGCATAAGTTTAAAAGCAGATGATGCAGCTGTTGTGGTGTGGAAAGAGTGCTGCTGTTTGTGTACCTGAGGTGCTTGGTCTGTGCTTACACCACTAACTTCAGTACCTGCTCTGACTTTGTCAGCAGGAAGGTGCCTGAGTAACTCGACAGTAGGCCACAGGACTGTGAAACTGCCCTTATGTAAAGTGCTTTACCTAGACAGTAAAGATTACCAAAGAAGAATAAATGAACAGAATATAACTTTAATATTCTTCTGCTTTATTCTTGATTTTAGGTTTGATTTTGTACCTATCATGCTTAAAAAAAAAAAAGAAGATACTGTTCTTTGAAGTGCACTAACTAGAGTTGCCATGTTGCCTTTTGTTTTGCTACTGTGTTTTTCAAGCTCAGGCTTTCCTGCGGGGTCCTTTTCTGCTGAGATGACCAATGCAGAAGTGACAAAGTGCTAATTTAAAGTATATTCCATGTCCAATTCTAAAAGCAAGCTTATGCAGATGTTAGGGTTTCCCTTGGCACTTGATGTGGGCTTACATCATGTGTTGTCAGCTGTTTCGTTGGGAATGTTTGATGGGAGCTTGTCAAACAGTAGTATAGGATGACCTTGCTCTGAGTTATGCCAAGAGGAATGTTTGTAGTCAGAGGAAATAAAAAACTGATTGGAAATAAAAAGCTGTTAATGCTTTTCATGTTTGTATCATAAAAAGTGTTATCAAGACATTTGGGAAATACACTGGAGAGATTGTTATTGGAGTTAAGATGTATATGTATATATTAAATCCTTCATTTCTTGAAAATGATAGATTTTCCCTGCTGGAGTCATAAGCATGTCTCCCAGAAATTTGTATACTGGGGTGGAAATAAGCTTTTCAAGGCAGGGGGAAGGAAGGAACATGTATTATCCTTAACCAAGCCAAGTCTCAAATCAAGCCTTTGTTGTGGTAGTTAGCTGTAGAAAAGCACTATGCTGACTGTTGGACAGAGGGTCTTGTTTTAACTTCTGGCCTGGTGCATGTCTGATTGTTTTTAACTTCTTGACCTATGAACAGAGCTGGAGAGCAAGTTTGCACTTCAGAGCGCACAAAGTCTACTCTCTAAATTCAGGGATAAAATGCCAAATAGCAGCAGCAAAAGCATACTTAGGCCAAATGCATAAAATATATATATATTTGTCCTGTGTGCTGTAGTATCTTTGTGGTATGAGGTCATGGCATTCAATTGCATGAACAAGTCAAGTTACCTGTTTAGTTTTCTATGTAAATACATGATAGTGTCATGAGGTTCCCAGGAACAACAGTTGTAGATGCCATGTTACATTTGCAGTGCATTTGACTGTAATTGGTACAACCTCGATGCGTTTGCATAGTCAGTTTTTTCACTTGCTTATGAAACAGTGAATTTGGAGGGATTTTCAGCTTTCTATGTAGTTGCATCATTTTTCTGTATGAAATTAGCGAATACAGGTACTACACTTTTACAGTCAGATGTAGAAACACAGTGCGGTGTTTCTGTCTCAGTTTTTAATGGCTTTTACTTCAATGACAACACCCCTCATGCCGCAACTTCCAAACCAAAGTTTGGAGAATATATTGCCTCGGGAAAACGTTATCAGCAATGACTGAGTAGCAGATGTAGATGCTTACTAAGATCTAACTTAATGCATCCTCCCTATTGCATGCATTATGTATTTCCCCCTTCCAACTCATATAGCAGATGACTTTTTGCATTAAGGCTAAAGATTATAGCAAGCTGAATAAAATCAGTGTATTATAAACTCGTGCTCAAAGATGAAAAGAAGTCTGTTTTAAAAAAGAAAGTGTGAAGGGCGAATGAAGTACACATTGTTCCTTCTGTCGGCTGAGAGTGGTTGCTCCTGTCATGTGAGCTGGGCAATATTTTGAAGAGAATGAACAAATCTCAGATGCAAATTGATAAATCCTAGCACTAATACAGACCTTTAAAAATGCCTTCTAAGGAATGGAGTAATTTCTCTGCCATTTCATTGCTAGAAATGGCAGAAAGTTTTGATTGAGAAGGGCTTTTTCTCTTCTCGATACAAGACATTGTATGTACTTCTGGGGAGAGCAACCCAGGTATTAAAGTGTTGAATCATACAATATGTTTATGGGGATATTTCAGTGTGATGCCAGAAAACAAAGTATGTTTATATAGCAAGAAATGTAGAGATAAATGGATTTAGATCCTGGAAAATGAGCAGCAGACGCCTCCATCACAGCAGTAGCGTGCAGGTTGTGCTTCTAATATCTAATGTCGAGCAGATGTTCAGTTTATTAAAATTTTTCTAGTCTTTAATTATAAGCTATTAATAATTACTAATATGATAATTAAGCTATTAAAGTCCTTGAAACAAAAATATGTCTGAAGTATTTTCATTCTTTACTTCCTTCTTTCCTAGCTTATATATTTCTAGTAGTCTAGAAAATTTCAAAACTATGCTTATGAGGTTCATGGAGAGGGGGAGAACGGTTCTGACTCAGGCTAAGCAAGTTGCATGTTAAATGTTTAGATGTCTCCGATTCCTTCTGACATACAATCATCACATCTGCGTTACATATAATTAGGTTTTTATTTGTAGACTTGAAAGTAGAGCTGAAATGAAAGAGTCAGGTGAACTGAATTGTGTAAATATCTAGTTGAATTAATGGACAATTTAAATACACCTGAAATTAGTTCTACTGTATGTATTTATGGGGGGAACGGGTTAGTTTTAAATGTGGCTTTCTGATTTGTCTCTGTTACTTGATGCCAAGCATTGTAAATGAGGGCCTTTCTCTAAAGTGTAAAATTGATTAAATATCAGCATGAGTAATCAAAACGTCAAATTTTGCCATCAATTTTAATTTGAACATACAAATGCTACCATCCCGTGTTATAAGCAAAGAACCATTATAAGCAAAGAGCCTTCTTTTTGCAGCAGCTTCTTAGAAATACAGTGTGTGACAAATCTGCTGCCACGTGGCTGGCCTCGTGAAGGTGTTGTTCTCAGTGGCAGGACGAAGGTAACCTGCAGCTCTCCACTAAGCACCTTCAGCCCATGCAGAAGGTGCCCATGGTCTTCCACTGGTGGACTGGGGGCAGTAAGCACTCAATGAGACAATCCTCGGATGAAATAAACCTTCACAAGTTGCCTCTTACGTCTGTATTTCAATGGCAGCAGTACAGAGAGTGCTTGCATAGTTGATATTTAGTATAAGAGTTTTCATGGCTTACAACCTTCTGTTTTGTAGGCTGCTGAGTTAAAAAATTTGAAGTAGTTTTGTTTAGGTTTCACATGCATGATTGAGTAGGAAGTAGATTTTACTAATTGTTTTTAATCTGAATAATGAGGAATTTATTTTCTGTTGCTGTGAGTGACTACTGCAATGATATAACTTCTTTGGCACCAGAGATTTGAACATTATTTTAAAAAATCATTTATTAGAAACAGGGTGAGTAGCATCTAATTGGACATGTCATAAAGATTTTGTTTACTAGCAGATGGATGGTATGACACATGTCATGTATATACACTACTGCCAACTGTAGGCATTAGAAATCATGAGTCAGACGCTTAGAAGTCTTGAGAGTGGTTAAGAAAATGTGACAATTAACTCCTGGGGTAACATGAGTCAAGCTTGCAACAAGGCTTGCTTGAGACTTTAGAAAGGAAAACGGGATTTTGGCTAATCGCATGTCCTTTAGAGTTGGAGCTTTAGAAAAAAAGAACAAAACCTTGCAAGACTGGCAATGAAATGATGATTTGGCAATGCTCTAATAGGGCAGGATGTCATTAATCTGAAAATAATCAAGAGACTGAATTTATTTGTGAACATCTGTGCAAACATAACACAAGCCTTGGATAGCAAGGTTTTCTGGGTAGGAAGGTTATATTCACTAATCTACAAAACAGTCTGCCTTTGCCAAAGGCATAAATCTAAATTTGTAGATTCAATTTTTTAATTGTTTGGAATGACTATTAATAAACTGAGAGAGATAAATTGTTTACCATAGTAACAAAATTACCCTGTGCATGATGATGTTGATGAAATCATGCATCAGAAGAAAACAGGAAACAAGATGAGAACACTGTTTCTATGCTGTTATATGCAAACCTCATATATTGTTTATGTTGTTAGACCCACTCTGAATTATTTGTCTCTCTTCTGTTGTGACAAGACAACAAGTTGTCACTGTTGCCTTAGGCCTGGCTATGTCAAAGGCAGTAGGTGCCTAAAGAAAAATCTAGGCTGAGATCTGTAAGCTAAGGGAAGCAGTCCACAAATCCTTTCTTTTTCTAAATCTAGCACAGCAATCTATATTTCTAAGTTTTTCCCATTTAAGTTATTTAGATATGAAAAAGACCAGTGGAGCTTTTAGCACCGATGCCAGGTTTGTGAGGCCATGTGGGATGTATGGATTGAGCACCAGTCTTAGCACTTGATTCTGCTGGAGGACATGCATTTTGCCCATGGTAGTGCAACCTATGTTATAGCAAGAGCAACTGCTCTAACAGGAGGAGCGGGCTGGAAATGTGGTGCCAAGTCCTTTTGATACAGTGATTTAAAGGTTGTTTAGAAAATGGGAGATCTAGATTTGGTAGCTACTCCACATGAGAAGTTTTGCTATGCATTCTATCAACCCTGTTGCATGAGGCTTCCTTTTACACTGCTCATAACACTGCCTCACTGCACAGAAAGGGCAGTGAGAGCCATAGACCTGGAAAGAAGAATTTTATTTCTCATTGAACTGGAGAGTAACATTTCCACTTGCTTGTTCTGATTTCCCCATACAGCTCTTGGATTCTTTTTTTTTTGCACACCTTGAGGACAGCCTTGCCACCAGCCTGCTAGGAGATGCTGAAGTAATTTATTTAAGGAATACCAGGCCCAGGTTGAGAGTATTTTGAGTGGGTCGAAGTTCCACTATAAATCTGAAATTTTGGGTTCTTCTGGTAAAGGCTCAAAAAAAACCCCCAAGGCCCCCCCCCCCCCTCGGTTTGTTCTTTTTGTTGCTGCTCAAGCACGTAGGGTAGGATTCAGCCCAACAAATAGGGATGATGGATTTGAAATACCCTTGTCTGGACAACTTCTATAGTCCTTGAATAGAAGAAATACTTCCAGGGTGGTGTGGCTGATTGATCTTACCCTGAAGCAGGTGTAGAATATGGGATATTGATACCTACTCTTTTCTTAGAGAAAGAATCTAGAGTCAAGAGCTTGGCACAAGTGCCTCGGCATACATTTAGGGGAAGGGGTCCCTCACTGTGCTATCTGTATAAATTCAAACTGATTTGGGGCATTTTAAGAGCTTTTACTTCATGGTTTTACTCTCCTTTACTTAAGGGAATTTTGTAAATATAAATCACTCTCTCTCCAAGCTCAGCAGAGGTTAGCTGTTATTCTACCTAGTTATTATTACAGGAGCATTTAGACACTTGTGGCACAAGAGCAAAGATAGAAGCTCAGAAAAAACAAGTGCACAGAACATGTAAAGAGTAACTTAGCTGTGGAGGGAGAGAGCTAGAAAATAACTGGGTAATGTGTACACAATGTGCAGTTGAAGGCAGGCAAACAGCAAGCACAGAGTAGGTATGATCCACATTATGGTTTTGCCTGCCTCTGCTGCAACATTTAGCCCATGGTTGCTGGTGTCACGTAGGCAAGTTCTGTCAGTCAGTGACCCCTGTGCTTTCTCAGATCCTGGAGCAGAGGTCCTATGCAGCACACCCTGCAGAAGTTGTTGCTAAAGCACTGTGAAATCTAGTGCTGCTTAGGGAGAAATAAACCCCAGCTCAAACATCATTTTTTGTTGTAGGACTGCATTCTTCTCCGGTCCCATACCAATCACAATTTTTAATTGTTCACATCAATCATTGTTTTCCTGTTCAGGAGCCCGTGATGCAAAACCAGTAGAGGATGCAACCTTGGTTCAGTTTTGTCACTTCCCTTGCTTGCCTGTTGCATCAGTGTGAAAGCAACCATGCTTTGTGTGCATCATGGATTGAAGCCATGAAGAGGGATTTAAGTAGTCAATGACACCTTGGAGTTGCATAGCAATACACACACTGCTTACTGTGAGGCTGCCCTTGCCTACATCTGCCTGGCCTGGAGAGAAAATTCCTACGGGTTCATGGCTAGAAGAGACTTCCTGTAAGGCTGTGTTTGGACTTGGGAGAATAGCTGGTGTATGAGATGTATGTGTGGTCCATATGGTGCTATGGAAGAGTTTGAGGACAGGTAAGCTGTGGGCTGCCACATAGATTGAAGCGGCTGGATGCAACACCGGGTTTTATGTGGATTTGCTTAGGATTAGCAATAGGTTGGTTTTCAGGCCATGCATGAAGCTCTGATGAAGATGACTGCAGGCCGTCATGAAAGGAGTTATTTCCAAATATACATTTTTCTAAATATTTTATTTCCATACTTAAGTTTAAGACCACACAAATTCTAGCCTGTTTGACACTGCATTTGTCATTTGCTTGGATATTTGGGCTGAAAAACATACAATACCTTTTGAAGTAGTGTTTAGATTTTCCCTGTTATGCTCTGTTTTTTAATGTCTAAACAATGCTGAAGCCATTTTATCCTAGGGCTATATTTTAAAAAAAATCAACAGGATGCAGCAACACTTATATTCATTTGAAGCTATTGAGTGTCTGGAGTGAACTTAGCTCTTGATATGCTGAGTTACTTTAAGAAATAGACTTGTGAATAGTCATCAGAGCTAACAAATCTCAGAACCCCATTGCTGTTTCCTGGAGTCCATCTGGGGCACCTGTGTACAGAGAACAGATGAAAGCAAATTGTAAGAAATTGGGCTTCCTTCATTGAAGAGGTTTGATGGAGACTTGCTTGTGGAGAGTAGAGCACTGAATGCCTTGGCAAACAAGTGCTGAGGGTGGCATTGCAGGGGAGATGATGGAAGTGAGTGTTATGGGCTGAGAAGGTACAGAAATGCAGAGGATCTGCTCAGAAATAGAGTGAACAAGTGCATTTTGTGGACACAGTGCATGCTTTCTAAAATGTGATGAATGTAGGCTTCTCTCTCACTACAGATGAAATGATGAAAAATTCATAAGGACAAGAAGCTCATTTTCTGGGACAGTATAGATGCAATTAGATTAATATTCAGAAGATTGTAGTTCCCCACCTGGGATTTAAACTCTGGATTAGAAGATTAAAACTGAATCGCCATATGCTGCTCAATCTCTGTGTGTAATTTGGTAGTTGTTCCTCTAAATAATTAATTAGATAATGCTCCAAGTCAAGTAATCGGTTTGGGGTTCACTCGAGGAGAATTAATATAAGTCCATCAAACCAGAGAGGATTTTATTAGGAAAACCATGATTAAAGTTTCAAACTTTAAATGAGGACTTCTTAATTATGCTGTCCAAGTGCAGAGGGAGAAATACTTAGTGTATTGAAAGATTACGGAAGACACCTCCATTTTGTTTGATTTCATCTCACAGAAAAACGGGAAGAAAATTCACACCTTCCTCTTAGAAAAAATGAATTTGACAAGTCTTGTGGAGTTATGAGTGGCCGACCTGAAAGCAAAAGAGGCAAATCAGTCAAAATATTTTCTAAAAAAATTTCTCTCCCATAGTTTGACAACACCGTTTCCTTGAAAGCAGGATTATGTTAGGTATTTTTCCAGTCATCTTGTAACATTTATTGTGCTTCAGCTGAAATGAGATAGAGCAAAGTGAAGTCAGTACCTTTGCCTCTGATAAATAGCTTGAAAATTGTAAGTACATCTGCCTGGAAAGACAGGGCACATACTTTCCATCCCTGAAAACTGGGGTTAGTGGCCATCTGCTAGTCAGAGTGGAGCAGTTTCTGTACTGTAATCTCATGGGGACACTGAACAAGGCACAAGATAACATGACCAGCAAGGAAGGGTCTGGTTGACTTGGATATCAAACATTTTCTATGCTTTCTGCTTTGTGGTGGAAACTGTTGTTTTAACAGTGTTTTTCTAGAGGAGAAAGATGTGTGTGACCAGCATTAGACTTCTTTTTAAGGTGTTTAATTAATTAATGCTTAATGTTTGCCTGGAAATAATAAATAATATTTTTTTCCAGAAGAATAGGAAGCTACCCCTTGTTTTTGAACTTTTATATCAAGAAAGCATTTGTAAGGAAACATAAACATTGAGCTTGTTCTCTTTCAATTTTACCTGGAGGAAGAAGAGATAAGGAACAGGAATTTCAAGTCTTCTTCCGGTAGTAAAAACCCGTATCTTCAAATATGCAAGAGTGAACAGCTGTCATTGTAATAAGTCTAAAGTAAATTTATTACACTGTGGACAAGTCCTATAGATCTCAACTTCCATGCAGGATATATAGAAGTGTGCTGTGTACAGTATGTATACTGCCTTTACAGTAAGGCAAGTGTGAAACTCATGTAAGCAGTCATATTTAACCAGATACACTTCAGGCCACATGGGTTGAAGAGAAACCTAGCAAACTTTGTTCCTTTCTTTGTTTCATTTGTACTTTTACGTGATAAAGGAAGAAATTTCTGCAAAAATCTGAGGCTTTCCATGAAGGAAAGCCAATTTAAACAATTTCTTAAAAAGCCCACAGTGATAATTACAGTTTTAATAAAAACAACTGGCTGAAAAATCAGAAACCAAAGCAATTGCGAGTGGTAAAATAGCAAAGTGGAGTTCACTGAGTATTAGTGCTGAGCCTAACACTCCCTTCTGTATAAATGACCTAAAATAATAACAGAAGAAAACTTACACATCAATCAAATTCAGAGATGGTATCAAGAGGCTGCAAAGAAAGCAGACACAACAGATAAACCACCAAATAACTAAAGAGTTTAGAGAAAAAAGGAGCATTCAAGGACGAGATGCAACTTTGATACGTGTAAGGTTCTTTTGTGGATTAAGAGAAGGCTAAAAATGCCAATGTGTTTGCGGAAGCACATGGACACTGATTTCACCAGGAGACACGGACAATCTTATATAACTGGACCTCACATCCTGTAACCAGAGGCAATTAGATTAAATTCTTTTTTAACAGCAGTTTTTGGTCTTGTGAGCTCTGTGCCTGAGGTCTGCAGGGAGACTTCAGGATTTTGTTTTCAGATGCTGCTGGAAAGAGAGCAAAACTTTTTGAATCTGTTTTTCCCAGTTTTGTCAGGGCCTATGTTTTAAAACGATAAGGTTTGACTGGCATTATATTTTGACAGAGGTGGAAGACTTCCCCTTTACCAAAAACTTAAACAAAATCAATGTGCCAATGAAACTTGTTAACATTACATACATAGTTGATGTGGTGGGTCAGTATGTGGCTAAATATATCTTTATCCACCTCTGTCTGATGTTTGCTTCCATATCCACAGCACAACCTCCTTGTTTTGATTTGGCACACATAGGACGGGTTGGAAAAACTGTTGTATTTAGCACAAGGCTACAAAACTGTTTGAGTTTGTTATCCTTGGGTAAAGGACAAGAAAATAATACTCTGCCAGACAAGCAAGTAGCCAAGAAACAGATGACCAAACTGATTTCTGGCTAGCAAAGGACATTGCCTGAAGTCACTAGTAGGGCACTAGTACTTATAAAATGAAAAAGATTATTTTACAAGCAGCCTTTCTTTGATTATCAGAAAAAGACAGATGTAACTTGGCTGCAGGGACAGGAAGAGATGAAGCTTCAGGAAAACCCTGGAATTTTTGCAGACACCAAACAATGCAAAAAAGTGGTGCTAAAACTGAGGCAGTGTTTCAAATGTTGCTATTTTTTATTTGCTTTTCTGTATATCTTTGTTTCCTGCACTGGTTGAATAATGTGATTTTTTTTTTCTTTTTAGACAAAAGTTGGCAAAATTTTATGTGCTTCTTTTTCATGGATCCCTGAAAAATAGAATGATAAACCAATGCATCTGCAAAGGAAGATGAATGTATCAGAAACTTGGAAAATATTTTAGTGGGAATACGGAGGAAATCAGGCTGTGAAATGAAACTGCTCATGGTTTAAGATTATTGACATCCTACCAAGGCCTCACCAGGTAAGGGTGTGCACATTACTGCAGGATAATATCTGAGGCTGTGGCCATATGATGTTGGATCGTTATTTAAAAAGGGCTTATTTTTGTTATAAGTGACAAATAGTCAAAGCAATGTTGTTGCATTTATATGCCTTTGCATATAACATGGTTATCTGCAGGGCAGTGGGAGCAGCTGGTGGAGGGGAAGGCAAGTCTGGTAACTCAGTCTGAAGGGCCTGTGGCTCAGGTCTGCCATTATTAGCCCAAATTTATGAAGGATTGAGGACCTCTAAATGGGACTGAGTTATTTTGCACCTTGAACCCCAAATTTTGATTCTTACTCCCCATTCCTTAAGTTAATTCTTCAGATATACAGATTTTCATACTTCTATTCACCACGTATTTAATATTTTGTTTCTGTGCACACTTACAAATAGCTGTTGGAGCAGCAGTTAGAAATCAAGCCTCTACACTTCTGACCAAGTTCCCTAGTCAGTGGTTAAAAGAGGCAACTTCTCTCCATTCTACTGAATCTTTAATAAGTTTTTGTCCAGGTACATGACTACAACAGGAGGGGAGAGGAAAATCCGAAGCATAAAAGCTGATGTTATAACTGTGACGTGGGCAGGTGTGGTCACGTGAGTGGCAGACTGTCAGGCAGGTGTCTCTCTGCAGTGTCTCTTGGCAAGCCTGGGTGCCTCCTTGCTCCCAGCTCTGCCTGTTGCAAATCCGGTGGAGATGGCACTCAGCAGCAGGCAGGAAGAAGGCAGACACTACAATGGTCACTGCTGCAAAACCTGAATCCCATAACACATTTGGGTCTCTGACTTACAGTGCAGATAATGGTGTAGAAGGGCTGTTAAAAATTAGTGTCTTAAGTAATGCAGTAGCAGAAGGCAAGTGAAGATAGAAGACCTCTCTACACTTGCATTTTGCTCGCTTTTCTTTGTTCAGAGCAATGTGACATCTGTAGGGTGGGATGGAAACTTTCCCCATTTCCAAGATGCCACTTTTTCCAATGCAAATACTTTTTTATTTTCTTCCTCAAAATCCTTGTCTTGTTCCATGTCTTCTGAGTGCTCTGTGGATCATGCAGCTTTGCATGTGGGATGTGTGCCCATGCGCTCCTCCCTCCTGATGACTGGGAAGGAACATAGGCTGCAGAGAAGCCACAGAGGAGGGGGGCTGGTAGGATGGATGTGGCCTGAAAAACCTTGTCATCAGCCAGCACCCTGCATTTTTGAGGCAGAGGCTATGAATGTCAACCTTTTGTATGTTTTCTGGAAATGACTGCTGTAAGACTTCCAATTAATCACAGCGCTAGCAGGTCATAAGCATAGGCTTTGTGTATGTTCTCAGTATGGCTTGTCTGCATAGCATGAGCTCCTGCATGATGAACCTTATTTCTGCACACCTCTCATAAACGCTTTGGTGTACATTTTGAAATGTACTTAATTCTATAATAACTATAATTCTATAACTTAATTTCATAACATGTTATAGGAGGAGTTTGACCACTGGTTAGCTGTTGGAAATACATCATAATGGCTGAACCGTTGCTGAAGTTATAGTTTCACCTTTAGTGATAACTGACCTCTGGATCTGCCAGCCTGAATGATTTCATATATTTTTGTTGGCCTACACCTGTTAAATAGACTTCATCATTTTGATAAAATGATTTTTTATCAAAAAAAAGATTTTTTTTATTGCAGGTTCGTTTTTCATATTTTTTTCCCCTCTGGTGATTGTAGCAAGTCTATCTGCTTTCAATTTAATTAAAGTATCTTAACTTGGCAGGGCAACATAATTTCACAAAATACAGGAATTTTCAAATACGAAAAAATAATTCAACTACTTACTGTGAAAAAACCCCCAAACTTACTTATTTCAATTGAAATTACAGGCTTTTCTCATATGTTTAACCTAAGTTTTAAATTAATTACTCCAGGGTTAACTGTATTGCATATTTAAGAAAACCCTAGAATGTTCCAGTTATTGCACTGAGACTTGAAATGTACTTTGTGCTTTCTAAAATGTTGTCTCAATATATTGACTGCTTCTTATAAAATAGCCGCTGGGGGTAGTGAGTAGTGAACCCATACTAAGTCTGACTTGATCTATAATCTTCAGAGATGTACTGCATTGTTTTTAAATGTTGCATTCGTGCCAACACTATAATTTCACCAGAACTACTGGATCATGTTGTTATAGGGCTTTCTGGCTTTTATGAAGTCACTACCTTTCAGTCTAAGTGCATCACTGTTTTAATTGATCTCCATATAAAAACTGTCTATATTTTTAGAGTTCCAGCTGTAAGCACCCTGACATAGAAGCTTCTCTTGTTTCAGAAGAAAACATTTTTTCTGAATATTTTACCAGAACCTCTTGCAAAGTGTGCTGAGTTATCAGAATGGAAATGTTAGTAGTTTGCAGAAGAGAATATAAGTATGTGGTCTTCACCTTCATTGTTGCCTTCCAGAAGCAGCAAGACTTTACAGCATACTTTTAGTTTTTCTCTTGTGAATTAAGCGCAGTCCCAGATGTCCTGTCAAAATAGCTGGATGGTGATAATTATCATGCTTGTTAATTACCACCATTTTCTGCTCCATAAATTATTGGTCTTCCACTTTCTCTTGTTTAGTCTCATTCACTGAAACACAACCTGCCATTTCTTACCTTGAGCCTGTTGAGAGCTAAGAGTGATCATGGAGTCAGCTGGGCTGAGGAATTGTAATTCATCCTACTGCCAAACCTCCATCAAGTGATGATGTCTTTGTCCTTTCTATGGGTGATGCTTTGGAGTCAGGTAAAATTTTCCAAAGGTTTCATGCTGCGTCAGTGTCCGAAAGCTCAGGTTCACAAAAGCATTTCTCTTTGATCTAGAAATCTCAGACAATTTCTTTGTTTCATCTGGCAGATGATCTCCAGTCCTGCTGAAACAGGTAGTAAGATATTTCTGGTTCTGAGGTCTAAAGATGAGGTCTCCAAGAAGTATCAGATAAGTGAAAGAGAAGTAATTTCATCTTTGGAAATGAAGAGTTGTTTTTGTTTGTTTTTTTTTTAAAAGCTCAAGTATTTTCAAGCTTTATTTTCAGTACCAAGTGCTGTATTTTATATATCTGTATATCTATCACACTTCTTTACTATGAAGGCGACCACACACTGGAACAGATTGCCCAGAGAGGTTATGGAGTCTCCCTCACTGGAGAAATTAAAGAACCATCTGAATGCAATCCTGTGCAATGTGCTCTGGGGTGACCCAGCTTGAGCAGGGAGGTGTCACCAGATGACCCTCTGTGGTCCCTTCCACCTTACCCACTCTGTGATTGTGATTTGTGGCTTATAACGCTTGCTCAGGGTCACAAATATAGTGAGCAACTCAGCTGAGTAAGGTAGAGCCACCACAGAAGTGTTCTGAAAATAATGATATAAATATAATTCTGTGTGCTGATTTTTTTTTTCTTTTGGGGCGGAGAAGGTTGTTTGGCTAGTTTGACATAAGACAAGTTCAAAAATTGCGAAGGATAAGCAGTCCAACTTTGGTAGCAATTTAAATTCAATGACACTCCAGCTAGGTTGCTGCAGCTGCATACAAATATTAAATATCTTTTTAGAGTGAGTTGTGAAAAACTGGCCAGAGGAACCAGCAGGCTGGGACTGGTAGGCTTGATCTTTAGATGCTTGCTTTGCAAAATACTCCTGAGTATAGAGGGCCATCAGAAAGGGTCATCATTGCTGAAGTAACAACTCTCCAATAATTTTTTATTTTATTTCAAAGAATGCTGTGGGAAAAATTTTGCCATAATGACAGTTACAGAGTTCTACTTTCCAATAATGATATTAAATGCAGAACAATAAGAGAAATTCCACGAGTCATACCTGGAAGGGCTTTATCAGCACAAAATATTCAAGGCAAGAAAATATTGATCTGAGAAATGGGAATTGATTGGTCTGTTCAGTAAAAAGTCTCAGACCAAATGAAAACAACAACTTGTAGAGAAAAAGAGAGCAGCTCTGTGCCCACCGTGCCTTTTCTTAATGTAGGGTTTGGGAGTGCCCTTTCTCCCACTACAGCAATGCTTGGTGCTATACAAATATGGGTTTCTTGGGTTTTTTGGGTTTTGGTGGTTTTTCGTGAGATGCTGCAGAGATGCCTAGGCAATACTGCTGCCTTGAGATATCTAGGTTTGTGCATTTGCATGCCTGGAATATTGTCTTGGCATCCTCACCGTTATGCAAAGTGAAATGAAGCATTGGCTCAAATTTAACTTAGCTGCAAGAAAGACAGTTGTATTTGTAAGTGAATAATAATTTAATATATGCACTCTGACATGTCTCAAGGCAAGTGAGGCTCTTTGTTTTAGACATATTTACATAACTTCCTATGCCTTTTGCATCTTGTTGTCATTCCACCTTGTATTTCTACATTTCCTGTATCTCAGAGAACATACAACTGGAAAACAGAAGCTAAAAAGCTTTAAATTTGCTTTCAATAAAAGCTTTAAAAATCTTTTATTTGCATTATGGAAAACAGCTAATTAATTACATTTGGAAATATTAAATGTGAAAGGCTGCCAGCAGTCAGCTCAGGTTTGTGACAATCATCATTTTATGACTTGCATCTTGTCGGTCCCCCAGTAGATTCCCTCCTGCTCATAGAATAAGTGAATAAGTGATTTCTTACAGTTGCCAGGTAGCTTGAGGCACAGGGCTGTGTACTAAAAATATGTTTAGTTTCCACATTCCTGGATCTAGTTTTAGGTTGCCTACCTGGTGTCAAAACTGAGATGACTGACCTCTGTGTTCCTACTCCTTGTTTGTGTTTGAGAATGATACAGACTCAAGCCTGGGGCTGAAGCAGTGTGCTGGTTTTAAAGTTAACCAGCAGAGGAAACCAAGCCAACTCAAAGAGAGATTACAAGTCAGAATAACAATTTAATAAAATAATACAATAAGTACGACCACACAGACAAGCAACAGGCAATAACCCACAAAACCCAAATGTACAACCCAGCACCCCGGGGCACAAACGAAGCGGTGCTACCTGGGCCCCCCCTTGAGTCCAAAACAAAGGGAGAGGGGAAAAACCTGCTGGTGGGAGAGCTGCTGCAGTCCAACCAAAAGTGGTAATTGTAGTCCGGCCAAGGGTGGTGAAGAGCTGCAGGTTGAGAGCGATGAGCTGCGGTCCTCCTCTGGATCCCACGAGTGGTTCCAAAGGTTCCGAAACTCCAGGTTTATATACTCTCCAGTTCAGGTGGGAATGTTCAGTCCTCCCCTCAGAGCGGGGAATTCCATAAAAGGGTATGAGGGTGCTCATTCCATAAAAGGATATGAGGGTGCTCAGGAACATTCCCCCCCCCCACCCCCCCTCGCAGGCCTCTACTGACAACAGTTTCTGGGAAATGGCATGGAGGGCTATAGAATACACAGTTTGGGCTATACCCATTCAGTGATGAATCGGTCCCAGCTGTTCTAACCAGGACAAGCAGGTTGACACTACAGCTTCCATCTGTCAAAGAGTAAGGACCATCTTCACAAGTCTTACATGAGTAGACTGAGGGGACAAGAGGTTTGGAAAGGTAAAGTTCCCACAAACATTGACAACATTCCCGCCACTCTTAATGTGGGCAGAGACCAGTCAGAGTGGTAGAGAAACCAACCTTATTCACAAGGAAGGTGGGGAAGTGACAGGATGCAGTCATCACAATGAGAGGGTAAGGCAGACCACAAATGCCTGAAGACCAAGAGGAAACGTACTCTCTACTGGGGAAGACATTCAATATTTAGGACCAGAAAAGTAGTAGAGAAAAGTTAATAATGTTTCATCTAGTAGAAACAAATAATTGCATCAATAAAAGACAAAACTTTTATTCCAGTCTCTACAAATTGTCAATAATAACATATTCTCTCATTTTTGTTGCTATTATTTAATAACTCTTAAGTAAGTGTAGCTGCAGATGAGAGCAGTTGTTCCTTCTGTTACTGCATTTTTTATTTTGCTCTTTAGTTAAAAATATAAAATGTGAGTTGGTTTGACACTATAATACATTGCTACAGTAGCTCCATCATAGCAGGGCTGGGACCTGCAGAGTGCGCAGAAGTGTAAAGCTTCAATTTAGATAAATGAAGTACTTATGTGCAACAATGCCTGCAACAGTAATATTATCTGAGAACAATAGCTAACACGGTACAATTTTTATGAAATATATGAATCATCTGTCTTTTGGGGAACCCATTGTAACTTCCTTCTCCTGATTCTGTGTTAATATAAAAATTTAATTTCTGTTTCTTACACATTTTTCTCACCAGAAAAATAGCAGCAAACACTAGCATTTAATAATCACAGCCTTCAGAATGCAACACATGCCCTACAAGAGCATACAAATAGGCTGGGAGCATGCAGAGTTGTGGAGAAAAGAACAGCATGTTCCTCAAAATTTGCAAGCACCCGTTTGGAGGGATGCTGCGAAGCAGAAATGCTGTAGAGGTTGGCACCTCGCGATGACCCTGCCCACGTGCCAAGGCTCACTGTGGATTATTCTGGACCAATGGCTTCCCCAGCAGTAGATACTATTGAGATTACTCACAGAGCTTTCATGCTGTATCCTTTGGAAAGATCCTTGGAACTTGTTCCAGCTATCAGAGGAGAGAAATTTTTGGGTGGGATGGTTGCCTGGTGTACAGCAATCTGGGCAGAATGGATACCTTTGGATTGCTACAGTTCAACTAGCAATTGATTTTATCTAGAGACAGGATTAGGGCTGCCAAGACAGTTTCTTGGCCCAGTTACCATTTACACTGTGAGGTCTCCCTGGAAAACCATGCAGGTATATCTGGGGATATCTGCAGTTAGCGTAGGGTGCCACGTGGGTTGACTACATTGTTTGATCAGGTTTTGTGTGTGTGTTTCATTTTTTTATGCCTGCAAATAGACCATATGGTCACTTCCAGACTAAAAACCTTATTGAAAAGCTATGGTTTTCAAAAAAACCTGTAAAAATTGTGAATAACCCCATTACATTTTCTTTTTCGGAAGGATATTTACTAATGCTTTGTCCAGACTGAACAAAGAAACCTACCCCTTCTTTTAATTTCCTATTCCATATCTACTAAAATAATGGTTAACAAAGTAGAACAAGAGTGGCATAATCCAGGAATGCTTGGCATTACAAAATCACAACAGGGTTGGAATCTCAGCAATTTTTTCTCTGAAGAAAAATAGCATAAATTTAAAATTAAATGAAGCATATTGGAGCAAAGAGTAAGTGTAGGTAGAAAAGAACTGATAATGCTTACTATGATGTTAACATTTTCTAGGCTGAACAGATTCAGATTTCAGAAAATTCTGAATGTAATTTGGGCATTTATATTGTAAACCACAAAGCCTGTGGTGTCAGTGCAATCCTTCTGTTGTTGCAGTGGTCTGTGAATTAAGGACTCACAGGAGGTATGGATTAGCCTGGTTGCATGCAGAAAACATTCTTACATGTTCAAATCCCATTTCACCTTTCTCATGTCTCATTCTCCCCTAAAGCCCATTGCCTATTTAAAAATCGTAATGACAAGAACTGCAAATGAGCAGGGGTTTTTTTTATGTTGTTTAATTTTTGATATGTAGAAAAGACAGGGGTGACTGAAAGGTTAGTGATTAAAGTCTCAGGTTGAATGTAACCAAATTATTCCGTTCTCTGTTTGGACTAATCAGAGGAAGCAGAGATCCTCTTTGTTTGACAGCTTTTATTGCATGACTTTGGTGATATCTCAAAGCATGCATTTGAGACAGTCTCTGCTGTGCCACTACTTCTTGAGAAACGAGAGATTTAATTTCACTTTGACAAGGAGATTCAGTGTGCCTGATGTTGGTGCTCAAATCTCTTATGCTGTCAAAGAGTGAAAAATAATCCCTTCCCTATGCCTTCTGCCACATACACAGATGTACAAACCCATCCTGGGGCAAAATCCTGAGCACGCTAAATCCAGCAGAGCCATTAAGGTGGGGATGGAATAGCATATACATATATATATATATATATATATATAATTATAGGAAGAGAGACAAAGTAAAAACACAGCTGGTAATTTGATGAATTTATATTGATGAATGAAGAATAGCATTTATTAGTTATCCCCAAAGTTATCAGTGTGCTAAGCAGAGTGTTCTGCTTATCACTTTGTTATATTTGATTTCCTCCAACTAAATTCATACTAATTTCGTCATAAATAATACCTCTTTTTCTCAAGTCACTGTTATGTGTGGCAAAGCCCAGCTTTCCTGGAAGTGCTGGACGCCCGTCTGCCCATCATAAGCGGTGAATGAACTCCTTATTTTCTTTGCTTTACCTTTTAAACTGTCTTTATCCCAACCCATGAGGTTTTGCACATTCACCCTTCTGATTCTCCTCCCCATGTCACTGGTGGGGGACTGAGTGAGTGGCTGTGTGGGGCTGAGCTGCCTGCTGGTGTTATACCACATCAGAATCAATTTCTCAGTTTTTACAAGAATAGATGACATGAGGTTATTAGCTCAAGGTTGCAAAATGAGTCAGTAATGGGTGCTGCTATCTGTTGGGATCTCAACTAATCTATTGAGTTATCACAGTCGTGGTTCTTTGCCTGAAGAGTTGGCAGAACTCTGTGACAGAAGATGACAGAAAAGGATATGGTCAACTTAAAGGAAATATCAGATTCCATCAGTTGAATCTTTTCACAAAGAAAAACTGGTATCCCAACTTCTAAAAATCAAGCATTCAGAGTTGCTTATTAAAATGCAATCACAAAGTGTTACCTTCTCTTCTGTGCCTCCACACTAATAAGCAAAATATTTAGTAAATCAACTGCTTCCAACAGACAAGAACCGGCTAATGAATACGAAACCTCTTTTACAGCACTATAAAAGATTATACAAACCAGCAAATGCATCTAGAGGACAATACAACATAGCTATTTCTACTAACATTTTATTTACACAGATGCAGTTGTTTAGAAACTGTTTAGAAATTGTTGATAATTTAGAAATATTTGTAGTATAGTACACTAAATGCTGTAATTTTAAAAAATGTGTGTGACATAATTTGCAATGTGATCTATGGAGGACTTAATTATTCATAGCAAAGCTAATGCCTTCTTCATAAATGTTTTCATAGACATTGGTAGAACAAGGGTAGAAAGGAAATTATGAAACAAGCATAATGAGACTGTGAGACTGTCTCAATGGTGGCATCTGGTCTATGTGTCCATTTGCTTAATTTTATCATGTGAGTTTTCAAATCTAAGGGCCATCTTCATAATTTTCCTTTTTGCAGTACTTCGCAGAAGCAGGTTCTGGTCCAGAACACCTGCTTGGTGGAATACAGCCCAGAGAACAAGCAAAAGGAGGGGTGCTCCTGGTTCTGCGTTTCTTTTATCCACTGTAGGACTGCTGTTGCCTGTCACCTTTGCTCTAGTTAAACTTTAGACATCTCTTCTGCTTCTGTAGATCTTAATACCGGGTGTTTTCAAAAGATACTCGTAATCAAACTGGGACCCTCATGCAGCCAAGACTGTCAAGAAGCAAGATGGTTTATCTCTTTGAAAGGGGAAGAGAGGACAGGATCAGGAGATAGGTATGCCACGTGACTGGTTAAATATAAAATAAAATGTCACTTTTGCATGTGACACATGTACACTTAGGCACTAACTTCAGTGGCACCATAGACATATAGAGAGTCAGCTGGTAAGCACATGTTCAGCAGTACCACATACTCCAGATCAAATCTGTCACCTAGAATAACAAGAGGACTGCAGTAAAGCCAACCACTAGCCTGTAGTGGGATCACATACGCTCAGGGATGAGTGTCAGCGTGTCAGGAAGCACTGCACAGCTGCAAGGCCCATGGGCTTTCACATCCGTGGGATGTCGTTGGCAGGCCCCCACCAATCTCACACAGCAATTTGCTGCAGGAGACGGCAAAATCTGTATGGAGGAACCTTCTGCCTGACCAGGCTTCTGATCACATGATACTGCTGCAAGGCTGTTCTACATATGACAGAGGACTTGGGCAAAGGGTTCTCTGCAAACATCAAGCAGGGAGCTGCTTGGGCCAATGTCATAGGTTTTGCAGGGACAAGCCTTCTCTGACTAAGCTCCAGGGCTTCCCAGGAACTCCTACCTGTCTTGCAATTGAATTAGATAAATACAGAAACTTCGCACATTGTGAATGTCCACCCTTCAGTTTAAGTTACTGTGGGAGGCATTATGATGGTGATGATGATGATTAGGATTAACAGCAATCCTTTTTCTTTTATTACTTTTTATGGGCAGTGACTCTATACAATGGCTGCATCTGAGTTAGTGACTTGGGGCAGCAGTAGATGATGATGTATTTTAAAGTACGATTTATCTTCAGCATAAATTAGTGAGTCAGAGAAATACATCAGATGCAGAGAGTATTGGGTAAGCAACTCAGATTCACAAATGTACATTGTAAAACCTGAAGTTAGATGAAAGGGATGAAAGCAATTCTCCATGTGCAGCTACCCCTGTTTACCTCATAATTTTCTAGTGTCCTATTGCTGTGTACATACCTGCCGCTTGCTCTCCTCTTCCTATCTCTTTATGCCAACCACTTGTTTCTCTCTCCTGTACTTTGATTGTGTAATTCAGACAGCAGAGAAACTGATGCTCCAATTCTTGTGCTATGCCAAACACACTGGGACTCTGGCCTGTAAATGACTCCAATACAAATTACTGTAATAAGCCTCATTAACAACGTATTCCCATCAGGAGAGCACTTAAACACATTTATAAAACTAATATGTTCCACTGAAGACAATGTTCCCAATCTGTACACTTAGAATTCAAGATGTGTTTTTTTCACCCAGCCATGGCTTGTAACTCAGTCTGAAACAGTTGATCTAAAACTCTGCATCAGCCTCAAGGAAGGGGGAGCCTAGATTACATGTTATAATCAGGAAAATTACTGTTTGACTGCTATTGACATTTCCTTGGCACTTCATCACTGGGCTGTGAGTGCCCACAATCATTTTCTGCCTTTCTATTGCATCTCGTTCCCATCAAGGATCTCAACACATTTTACAAATGACACCAGATTTGGTGAGAAGTGGAGTGTCTCGGTAATTGATTGATTAGCTGTCTTCTTAATAACATCTACCCTTTTTATAAAATCTGGGCTTTCACATTAAGGCTCAAGTTTGATTTGGCAGCAGATTTTAGATTTGTTCTCTTTATGCAGCTGACAGTAACTATTGTTAAGTTTGGAAAACAGAGTTAAACTATTTTAAACCCTTATATTTAATGTATAATGCTCAGGTTTGCAGTCCTATACATAACATGTGGTTCCCACTTTCACTGGCTTTGACATTGCCGGTTCATGATGCAGGATATGCAGCAATAATAAGGCCTTTAGCACAGTGATGCTTTAGATTGGTTTTGTCAGCTGTTATTGTTTCTAAATGACTTCCATTTTTAAGCAAATGTAGGTAGGGCTTATTGATTGTGCTGTTTCTATGATGCAATGAGATCTTACAGTCCAATTAAACAGTGTTCCCCAGCAGCATCTCTCTGAATTTTTATGCAAACGGTTACACTTACAATATGAGAACAAGCTGCGTTATTGGTTTTTTTCTCAAACTGTCAAAACATTTAGCAATCCTATCCAGGCTGGTGCTACAATCTTGCCTGCTCGCAGAAACAAAACATCACATGTGCAGAGGGAACAGAAGTGTGAACAGTGTGTACCAGAGGTCGTCTCCTTCTGCCCTGAGGTGATGAGCAGTGGAAGGGGAGAACTAGCATGTCTGGGTGGGTCTACTTTTTAAATTAAATGCTTTGTATAATTTATACAGAGTAAAATAGGTTTATATGCTTTTAATATTCCTTGCTGTGCTACAGGAAAGACAGGTGCATAGAGGATGAGAGAAACAGTTTGGGAAATTGTGGGTTAAAATGTTGTATCCCTTATCTATTGATTGTTAGTACTGTTAGACGCAATATGTTTTGAGTGTCTTTCAAGGCTTCAGTAATAATTTGTCTGCTGTTCACACATGTAGATGTTACAAAGAGAAAAGATGCTTAATAACGTTCCTTACGTAAAGGTTTTTTAAAAAAAATCTGTTCTTATGAGGAAAGGTTAAAAATCAATGTGAATAAAAAGTCCAATGATCATACAACTAGTCTTTGAAAAAATCTTAATTATCTCTCTCTTATATTAGACTATAAGGAAAGCAGAGCTTTTGATAGACTAATTAGAAGCTGAAATGTGTTTATTACCATCTATTTTATATCTTCTCATTTTCTGCTGATCAGGTTGACTTGATCCATTCATCTCATCTTTGAGCTCATTTCATCATGAACTGATGAAGTGTTTGAAAGCACCTGTGATGTGTGATAAAACCATTTTTCTAAAACTTTTTTAGGACTTCAGATACTTCTTTTTGGTTTGGAAGAGGGGAAGGCTTAGAAGAGAGAGCTGTTTTCCATGTACCAAATTCTGCCCCCATTCCTGCCTGACTTGACTTACCCGTCCACTGAGAAGAGCAAAAGATTACTCTGAATGAACAAAGGTAGCCAAATCTGTCCTCCCTGTGGATACTTTCATGAAAACAATAACGTTACTGTTTAGGAATTCATCTCCTGTTCTCTCATTTTAAATCAGCTTTGTATATGTGACAGAATTATTGTCTCAGGAGTAAAATAGAGTATTATGCGAAAAGTGAGTGCCTGATAAAGAGTGGAACAACCAACTAGTCACAAGGAAAATGTCATATTTATGACTGGTGTACAAAGAGGTATGTAAAACTCAGCGTGTTAAGGGGCATCACAGTGTAATCTCACAGGTTGCTGTCTTGTCACCATCCAGGAAGCTCAAAGGGCTCTCTCTTTTTCAGAGGTATAAAAGAAGCCAAACTAATGAGATAATAACTTTACAAGAGACCACTGTCTATAAAATATGCAGGATCAGGTTTTCTAGCAATCCTTCAGGGCTAAAATGGGTTGGGCACTTCTGAGAGGTGTGAGTTGAGGCTCACTGCCATTCTCAATCCCACCACACCCCATGAGCTCTCCCAGGCCAGGCACTGGGCTGGTGGGAGGGCACATATGCTGTCTTGCTGCAGGGCCTGCTTTCACTGTTTCATTTATTCTCTTTCCATCAGCTTCACACGGCAGTCAGAATCACATCACAGCTTCTGTGTGGTTTTTCTCTCTTTTGGGCTTGGAAAAGATGGGATTTCTCCAAACAGAACTGGAGAGAGAGAGGAGCTGAGAAGCTCAGTTGTCCTGAGAGCTGAGCCAGGATGGTGTGGGAGGTTGGCCTTCGGAGCCCTCCCTTGCTGCAAGCTACAAAGAAGCTCGCAGCCTGATGGCAGGGCACAGAGGCCCTGCAAGGAGCTTGAATCTCCTGGAGATACCAGACCGTCACGAAGACCCCCTGCGTCTCGTGATATGACCGTGGTGGAACGACCTTCGTCTGGGGTGACGTAGTTCACGGAGGAAGACCCCTTTACCTCTGTCAAGGGGCCGAGGGAGCTTGGATACCTCCCTCGTGAGTGCTGGCAGAATCCAGCTATCAGCTGCTGCTGCATGTGGAGAGGACAGATGACTGCTGCTGTAGAAGAGACTCCTCCTTTGAGACTGGAAGGGATCTGTCCTTCTTTCCCTCCTGGCCTTTTATTTGGAGGGGAGAAGAGATCTGGTCCATCGTAAATACTATATGTCGTGGTAGAGATAGTTGTGATCGTGTGTATAATGTGTTATAGTATTTATTTGTACAGTCATTGTAATATATTCCCTTTCCCCCATTCTGAGTCTGGTTGTGTTTTGTCTGGAAAAACCCATCTCACATTGGGTTGAGATGTGGGAGGGGGAATGGAGCTAGGGAATTGGATTTTGGGGCTATCTCAAACGATGATAGAAAGGAAGGGCAAAGTGACATTCTTGGTACTGCTCTTTCCCCCAGCCTGTAACCTGTGAGAGGGACAGCCCACACAGACTAATGAGAGCCAAATCGACCCAGAAATACAACATGACATGTATGGTTGTCCCTGGAGCTGCTGATCCCACAGGCCACCATTTGCACTGTTACCTTTGGTGCACCAATGCACATGTGTGCTGGCAGTGCTGGGTCTGAGTTCACATGTGACACAGACAAGTCATGCCTGATGTACTGATCTTTTACTGACAGCTGTTGGGTCTTAATGATAAAAGTTAGATACACTTTCTCTTTCTTCCTCCCCAGCTAACAAGACTCAAAATATGGGAAGGATTAAAAAGCAGAAATGAGACTTGACATAATTTTGCCCATATAGTTCAGCAAAAGAAATAAAAGCTCAGTTTCACTACAGCTGAAAAATTCTGGAGAACTGAAGTGCAGCTATGACAATGATAAAAGCAATAATACCAATGATTTACTCCTTGATTCCTGGCTTTTCTGTATTAGGTTTCTTTTACCAGAGATAATGAGGAACCCAGAAAGTGTTTCAAGTGAGAGAACTGCTTTGCTTTTATAGAGGTATCATTTGATGTTGGAAGTAAAATGCTATAAATGATAAAAAATTGAGGTATGTTTCTGATTAAAAGGTAAAATCCAATTCCGTCTATAGTATATTGACTTTCTCTTTGCTCTTGTGTGACTTCAGGCAATTTGTGTCTCTTGCAGCCTTGTTTCTCTTTCCACCTCCCATCTTTCTAGATTGCAGTCTTTTGTGGTTATTGACTAACTCTTATTGTTGTACAGTGCCCAGCTTAGGGCAGTCTCAATTCCAGCACTGTGCTTCAAACTCTAAAAGAGAGAAAATTGAGTAAGCAGTGACCAATTTTCTCCCCTCTGACACTGACTGGATTAAAAGGGTTAGGACTGTAAGCTTGTAGGATCTCCAAGGGAGACCTCTGAATCAGCAGTAGGATTTGCTATTGCACTGGTGACACTTCTCGAGTGAAAGCACTTGTCTCTAGTCAATAGGGTCCTCATTGAAAGGTGACACCCACAGGAGTCTGTCAGTACCTACAGGAGGCACTGTGTGTCCAAGAATCCCTACCTACAGACACAGCACCCTGCAGCTTTCAACCCCTGACTTGGTCTGCATTCAACTTGCAAATTAGAGGTTTCACCTTTGATAGTGCCTGAGTGAACACCACAGACTGATGTTGAGCACTAGCGTGTGCCATCTTCAATATATTTTTTTTTTCCAATGTAATATAGTAAGAACAAAAAGCTATTGTGTCTTGATTCTTTTAAAAAGCCAGACAGGATACAAGTTCTTAAAGTTCCTCATGTCAATTAAAATGTATTTTTGAAGGCTACCTGTGAATGTAAAGCTCATCAAGTTCGTGGTGACCTTCTCAGTATGGAACAACCTCTGAAAAGCCTTGCAGTGCATGAAGGTAATTTCTTTAGAAATATTTCTCATTTGATTTATGTTTGAGAAAGCAAAAGTGCAAAACCAATTTGACTAACTACAAAGATATTTTCTTCTTTATCTATGAGAAGAGATAAGGTTTCTTTCTATGTTGTTGATCTACCTTGTTACACAGAGTGAAAATTAACAAAGTTATTCTGATACACCTGATACATGACAACTTCTGTTTCCCTTTTTGATTCACAAACTTTATTTCTGCCCAAAAGATAGGAAACGTAGATGAGAAAGAAGATAACGGTTATTGCAGCTCACGTAATTTCTACTTTGTTTTTCTGAAGACTGAATGTGCGGGCATAAAGGATAATTTTTTTAAAATTAAAAGAAAATCTCCATGCCATAAAGGTTTACTTACTACTTGTCATTTTTATAACCTTATCTTAATGTTTGAATGTTCCTTGTGTCCAATATTTATCTCCTTGACTATTCTCCCAGACCACTCTCTCACCCTTCCTGTCTCTCCACATCTCATTTAAGGCTGTCTTTGAGGTTCTGCCTGTGATTATTGGGTGATCTCAGGGTAATATTCCAGGCTTTCAACAGCAGGCAAGCTGGCCTCTCTCTTTTTCCTTTTCCTTCCTTTCTTTAACTATCTTTTCTTTCTTTAACTGTCAGCTGGATTTAAGGTGATGAGATTATGTACAAACATTGATGAGTGGCTCTGCAGCATGTGAATCATTGACACATAGAACCTGTTTGTGTGACTGCGTTGTACACCACACTCCTGCTTGTAAACCTGGCTGCAGAAGAGGTTTCCAGAGAAAGAGCACTGATCAGCAAAGATGCAAGTCTGTAGAAGTCACTGGAGTATAGACCAATCCTTTGCCAAAAGCTTGCATATCCTGTAATTCTGTTTATGTGAGCAGTTCCATGTGTTTCCATGGAATTGCTCTTGGAAGTCAAATTGCGTATATGAAGGCATCTCCCTGAGTTGTGTTTAACTTTCCTTAATTGTCACAACCAAGTTATGAAAATTACTCCAACGCAGTCAAATACCTAAGCAAGGGGATATTTTCAGATGTCTAAAATGAAATAAGGTAAATTTTCTTCCTTTTGGATATCTTCTCCTAAAAGGTCTGAAAGAGATCACCTATATTCCTGGGCAGTTATAGTGAGAGGAACAGCCTGCTCTGCTAGAATCAGTGGGGGGCTGTAGCTATGTCTGAAGTGGGCTGAAGGTCTCGAAAAGGGGACCTGTACAGATAAGATATTTCCTCTAAATGTCAGTGGCTGGCTTTCTGGAATAAAGGCATCTATTATAGTTCTAGATTGACATTTACTTTTATAAAATAAGTCTCAAAGGAGAGAAACCATTTTGTGTTTTCTTCACCACTGTTGCTGTCTTACTTGCAGTAAGTTGCTCAAAGCCACCTCTGCGAGTTAGTGGTGACTGTCCCAGCAGCACTCAAGGAGGCTGGAGTGCCTTCTTGCATTTCCTAACTGTGTAATAGATGCATGAGCTGATACATTGTCCTGACCCTGGGATTCACCAGTCATTTGCTAAAGACTCCAAATACTGACACAGTATGTATTTTATGCAATGAAGTGTTCATAAATCTCCACAGATTGCTGATTTGGATACATGAAAAATGAAGCACTAGTAACAAATCTGGTAGAGTAGCTTAACCGTGAGTGGGGGTCCTGCACACTCAGGGCTCAGAGAAGCCATCTGGTTTCCCACTGATCACCTACAAATTCATCTGTGCCCTATTGGGAAACAAGACATTTACATCGGTGCCATCCATGCCAGGATTTTCAGGCTAAAATTAAGCACGAGATAAAATGCATTTAGAGGTTTCATTAAGTGAAACAGAGGAGTGGCTATTTTCAGTAATAATTTCAAAGGACCTTGCAGACTGTACGATCTGCTCCAGGGAAGGTTTTCTCTCATCCCTGGCAGGATTACCAGTGCACGCTCTGCTACAGCAGTGAGTGGAGCGAACAGATCTCAGAGGGCGGGTGTGGAGCTCCATGACATGTTAGGTGTCTCAAAAATAGGCTCGAATGTTTTATTCTCTTTCTGCTCCCATTTGATACTATTTATGTTAAGGCAAATCTGGATGTATAATATTACTGTAAATAATTGAAGAGCCACAGTCCCTTAAAGTGTTTTCTGAGTTGCACTCACAGCCATTTGGAATTTTAATATGAGAATTGTGGAAACAGTTGCAATGTCCTTATTTTAGATGTGGTAGGAAGAGAGAACACCAAGCACAGTCCAGCTAGATAGGGAAACAGAAATGCTGTCAGATTAAAATGATGCTGTCAGATCTTCTGCATTGTCAGAAATACCTTAAGTACCTCCCTAAAGTAACTTAGGAAAGGAGGACTAGTCAGAGGGAAGAAGTAACTTTATATTATGAATTCACATCTGTGTTTTGTGGCTCCGAATAAGAACTGCTTCCAAGGTAGCTGGTAGCAGTCCAGGGGCTGCTGTGCAGGCATTCTATCATCCTTGAGCCTCTACAACACCTCTGGTGCAGGGTAGCAGTGCCCCAGCCCAGACCCCGCTCATTCTTTTCATTGCTGTTTGCATGGTGGTTTCACCTACGAGCCTTGGCCACATGTCATAGACTCACAGTACCAAATGGTGGTAAAACTAAAATAGAGAGTTCTATTTCCAGATTTGTAGTTTATATATACATCAAGAGACAGCCAGGAGGAGGCGGAGGGGCACAAGTGGGTAATGCCCAGCTGGACTAGCACTGCAATTTCTGCCAGAATTTGAGTGCAGTGGGAAGCTCTTTCTACTCATGAAAGTGCTCCAGGGAACTGGTTTACCCTGAGAAGGCTGATGTTGATTTCCAGCTCAGCTTTCTTACAACATACGTTGAGAGATATGGTCCACCTTGCAGAAGCAAAGCACTGATGAACTCCTATCCTCAGGCTTTGGTTCTCCAGACACCCTAAGGCTGTGACCAAGAGATGGATGCTTTTTTCCTATCTGCATTGTCCCTCTCACTCTGCCTTTTCTAACTAGCATGCTGTGTAGCCCTCCCTCGCTAATTCATGTAGTGTACGTGAATCAGTTGTGATGGTCCAGGCACAAGATCTTGTTGCAGCATCACAGATTTGTCTAGCTGTGTTTTTGCCTGTGTGAGGGGGCTGGTGTGCAAAGATCCCCCACATTTTCCCCTTTGGACCAGAGTGTAATGGAGACCTGTGAGTCCCTCATGCCATGGAATGGTCTTCAGCCCCAGGAGGTACTGAGCCCACGGCAGATTTTTAAAAGAACTTCCTCTGACAGAGTCCTTTTTTTTTGGTGCCAAATGTTTCCTGCATTTTCTACCAAATTTGAACTTGTTTTCTCAAAGAAAATCTCTAGCCTCTTTAAATTCAGTTTGTGCTAGAAGAGAGGTGTGAAAAATATTAAGCAAATGAAAGAAGCAAAACCAGTGTAGGGAGAGAATGTTCAAGGGACTAAAGTTCTAACTATAAATTATTTAAAACACTGAATTTGAATTTACAATATCCCTTTAAATCATCCTCTGTATGCCATAATTGGAGGTAAGACTTTCAGAGACATTTAGCCTGCTGCCCTGTGCTCAGCATCTCTCTCTCTTTCCTTTTCTTGCTGGCTAAGTATCTGTCAGCTTTGTCTTCCTCTCTGATCATGCTGCATTTAAAGTTCCTTTTAGGTGGACTTTAAACGCTTGAAATGTGAGTTCACAATATATCACTTCTAATCAAGGACCCTCTCCTTATTTCTACAAGCATTAAATGATTAGCCCCTTCCAGACAGAGATACACAAGGAAAGGTATGTGCTTTATTCACTGTGTTGTGTAAGACTCCCCTGCTAGTATCCTGGCTTGATTCAATACTGAGTGGAGAACTGCTGCTGTGCTCCTCATTTTTCACTTCAGAGGGGAATGTGGATACACACAGAGCCATGTTCTCAGTATCATCTTCCTCATCCCTGTAGTAAATTGCCCTGGTTCAGAAAGGGAGGCTATTTTTCCTTATCGAATATGAGTGTTAGGATCCAAGGCTCTACTTGCTGCCTTGGAGAGGCTTTCAGTCTGCTACTGAAAGTGCTAAATCCTACACTTCTGCTAAATGGTTGGAGAAAACACCATCCCCCAACTGTGTGGGTTTTAAAACTGGTTTAATATAATTTTGAGTGCTTTAACACTTTCCCTTATTTGTGATCCGCAATTTCTGAGCCTGCATGTTGGACAAATTATCAATAAAAGCCTCTGCTCTTGTTGAAAAGAAAATCTCATGCGGCTTCTTGTGCAGCCATTGTATTTGTAAATCACTCAGGGCACATGACCTCTTAAACGTATCTTGTTTCCAACTTGCAAAATGATGTAAGGTGATTGGGCTTCATATGCTCACCACCACTCTCCCCCTTCTCTCTTCTATACGATTTTCCTTCCTCCGAGTTACTCTGTCAGAGTAAGCCCAGCTTGCACCAGCCTTTTCCAGCTGAGGGGCAGCTGGTGCAGAGCAGCTTCATGCGCTCCTTGCTCCCGCAAAGGGCAGAGTCGATGATATATTCCTGTCTCTGTCATGGAGAGGGACTTTGGCAGCGGGAAAAAGCAAACCCTTTGCATTCCCTGGGACATCAGCGAAGTCATGGATGAAGGGGAAGAGGAGCAGTTTTGCCCGTGAGTAGTAACACTTAATTTGGTAGCTGCTTTCCATGTTGTTGAGAGGATTCACAGTGTTAAGAACTGTCCCTGAATTATGTGGGGACAGACTAAGTTCCGTGTGTCCCTCAGTGTGCCAGGGTGTGCACACAGCAGCTGGCTTCCAGTCCCTCAGAAGGTGACCTGGGCAGAGGACAACCAGAGGTTGGGGGCTCCCCCTTGTGCACGTGCAGTTTCACAGGGGGCTGTGAAGGTTTTGGGAGCAATTGAAAGAGAAAGAAAATTCAAGCTAGAGAAGACAACTCCAGGCTAACTCATATGCTATACATTTCATCTTTTAAGTGGCTGTAGGAAAGTCTATTTCTTTATTGTCTTAAGAGGTCAAAAGTCCCATTGAGAATAAGAGAGTAGAAAGTACTTCTTTCTACCCATATACCATGTCTTTTGCTGTTGAAGACCTGAATATGCAGCTGCAAAAACTGCAGCAAAGAGAATGGGTTTGGAGAGGTGAGAGAAGGGTTGGCATGAAAAAAAAAGAGTTGACAGGATTTTAGGCTAATGTAATGACAATGTCAAATTTTGCTTCAGTTTTAATCTTTGATAAGATGAACAATCCTGGCTGAATTTCAATACTAATTGAGGGTGTCTCTTTTGATCATCTTACACACGCCAGACTTCAGCACAGTCTTTAGAATTGCTTAACAGTACACAAAGATATTCAGATGTCCTTTGTAATCAATAATATGGGCATATAAACAATCAGATTTTTTAAGTTAAAAGGATGTTTTTCTGATACAGAAACTGTCAGGTGAAAACCTGTGTCTCACAACACATACTGACCTTTAATTTCCTTCTGCCTGACCAAGCTTTCCTCATCTCTGGTGTGAGCTGGGGTATGGGACAAAGATGGGTTGGCTCCACCTGCTCTTTGTTCCCTTGATCTTAGTAGATTAAAATGGATTTTATGGGGAGAAAATTTTGGATCTGGAAAGGGAAGTGGGAAGGGGAGGACTTCTCTGCATGCTTTTGGAAGGCTGTGTGTTGATTGATGTGCTGCTGTACAGTCGACCACAGTCTTGGTCATTCAGCTGTGACTGTATTAACTGCACAAGAATGTTACTGTTTCTTTTCTTTTCACTGGGAATCAAGGGAATGGGGAGACTTGAATCCTTTTTTTCTCATCCAAGATATTCCTTTGAGTCAAGATCATGTAGTTAGGCTTGGCAGACGCACTTGGACATGTGCCTCTGCTTATTTGCTTGTTAGACATCCTATGCTTCTGGTTTGGGGAACATGGAGTGTATCTTTGTCCCCCAGGAGTAACAGAGACCATCCCAAGAGTCGTTAACTACACCAGCAGTTTGTTAGGGGCTTACTATAAGCAGGTATCTTAGACATCGCAAGGGCACTGGTCACGACCTCCTTTCCTGTCACAGAATCCTGTAGGGCAGAAATATATGAAAGAATATATTCCAACTTAGTTGTAGGATAAATTACCCTCTGCCAAGACTTGTGGGACCAGGAGGCTTGCGAGCTGCCTTGCAGCATCCACTAGAGCCAGGGCTTAGGCTTTCCTGTGGGCACAGGTGAGAGGTGCCACAGCAGCCACCTTTCCCCTAGACTGAGGGTAATGCTTTGCTGATGGCCATTTCACACAAAGAAAAAGAAGCTGCATTTGAGAAAAAAAATTGCTACCATACAGACTGTTCTTTCATTTACCGTAGGAATCAATGGGAAAAGGAATGAGACAGCACAAACCACATCAGCTTCTTGCAAGAATAATTACAATTTCCCTGCCATTATAAATAGCAAAATAAAAACCTTCAAAGGGCACTATATAAAGAAAGACAACAAATTAGAGAAGTGTGGATAGAAATCTTTATAACAGTGAACCATTTCCATTTCTCACCATAATAGTATCTCTTTATAATTGTTATCAGTTTAGTCTCAGCTAAAATAAATCTTGAGGTATCATTTATACTAGCACATGTGGCGTGCTTCCATCCTACCTATATAGCACAACATTCAAATGGCTACTAATGGTTGAAAATAGTTAGCCCTGATGAGATACATAATAAACCACTGGTACAAATGTCACTTTCTTGCAATCATGTGGATATCCTACCAGAGGAGGTCAACTCCACTGTGTGGAACAGGTATAGAAAGTGAAGGTACAGAGGATTCAGTAAGCTTTGCAAACTCTTTCCATAGCTCTTTTCATGAACATTTATATCATGCACTGAAATGCGATCAAATAGAGTTGCTTTTGACTCCTGTTTTGCAGTGCCTACACCTTTCAGGATAAAACATCTCAAGATGCTGAAGTGACTTTAATCTTCCACTTCATTCATTTTGGGGCTTGTTTGTTTTTAAGCTGAAGATAAGTATTTTTATATTAATCAGTTTGACACTCATTGGCGTCACTGTTGGTAGGATGAACTTTGGCAATGACATGGCTTGTTTTTTCTCTCTTAGTTCTAGGGAAAGTATTATTAATCTTATATGTGAATAGAAACACAGCAGCTGGCTGACCTTCACATTAGGAGGTATATGATTTGTTAGCTGCCTGTGAAACCTTTGACTCACTGAGACTCCTGCTCCACTTGCAGTGAAGCTTCTAGCAGATGGTTTTGATGGATTTCAGGGTGAATAGAGAATGAGCAATGGAATGAGCCTTGTGCTTTGATTCCCCAAAGATTTATGTCTTGAGGTTGAGCCACCATGTGGACACTGGTTCAGCTTGGGTGGCTGAACCCATTTCTTTACCTCACTTCCTCTTTTCATGAATCATGTTCAAACCAAATTCCCTTGATTCTTCTGCTACTCTGTCAAATCTCCTAGAAACTGGCCAGCAGCTTCACAAGCTATTAGGAATGACAGGTAGACACATAGACATAAATGCCTGGTAAATATAGTAAAACATAGTAGGTATGTCCAGATGTCTATAAAGCAGATTACTTTCAGTTTCAGCATTTTACTTTGAAGGGGAAGAGTATGATGTGTCCAGGCCAAGCCCTAAGAAGTGCTATGCACCTTCCATTTCTGTTAAATTCCATATAAATTTAGCATTAGTCTTCACCTTTCAGGCCAGGGGTTTGGATCTGGCTATGAGTTTCTCCAGAAATGAGACAGGTACTCTAATAGGTATTATAAATTAGTCCGGAGGAAAAAGAACAACAACTCCCCTTGAGTAAAGGACTCATAACTGTAGTGACCCCAGCTGTATTTCAAATGATGTGCAGACTTGCATTTGGTAATAAGACTCTTCTGGAGCTCATTCAACCATTTCCCATCTCACTTTGGGGCAAACGCTGTAAAATGCCTAAAGCAAAAAGAGCTTCACCTTGCGATATTCTGTCATAATATGACAGACTTGTGATCACAACGGCAGGGCAAACACCATTTTATTTGAGGATGTCAAATGTGCATTCTTGAACCCCTCCAGTAATGATCTGTCACCTCTCAGCAGTAATTAGCTACTTCACAGCTGGTATGCAGCAGTGTTTCTTGTTTAACTGTGTAAGGCCCTTCAGTTTGAGGGCTGGTGCCCAGAGGGCTGATGGACAACAGGAAAGAGGGTGGGAGAGGGGGGGCTTATGGTGAGGTGTGTGCTTTCTCAAGGGGCTGTGGCCGTGTTTCTGTGGTGGCGGAAAGGGTGCCTGGGGCTCAGGCAAGGGCTCGTGGAGGAAAGTGAGAAATTTTGGGTTGACTGTGAGCAGGAATGGAGGGAGGAAGGCCGAGAGGCAGCAAGGAGTGTTTTATGTTTTGATGCGCAGTATGTTGCTCTGCAATTTCTGCTCATCTAAAGCTGAAGGTCACCTTAGATTCAGGCATAATTTAGATTTGGGTCAATACAGGAATTGTCTCATCTTTCCATAGAGCATTGGTGGTTACATTAACCGGCTGAGGTTTTGCCTGAGAGGCTGCATTTTGCTGCAAGCCCCAGCTTGTGCCGCAGAGATATTGAGCCTGGTTTGGAAGCTGCAGGAATGATGGTTATTCAGAAACTTATGCCATTTGAGTTCTGGTACCACAGTTAGTGTGCTGATGCCCACTTCAGTCTCATGTAATAGTATCTTCTTTTTTTGAAGAAGAAGAGGAGAGAGATTGTGAGTTTGTGTGAGGCAGGAAGGATGCAATGGGAAGATGGCAGAAACAGGACCTGCCAGCCTTTTCTATGGTCAAGTAGGTTGTTAGGGTGTTTAGGACTAAAATGAAATGGAGAAGGAGGGGTAACTTTAAGACTGCAAAATTTTGTTGTTTAAAATCAATGTAATAGCATAGACAGCTCTACACAAGTCCTGGTATTCATGACTTTTTATTTTTTACCAAGTTTGATATTATTAGCTTTTCAGAAACTAAATGCCCCATATGCTCCTGGTAGCTTCAATCACAAATGTGTATGATCAAGAGAATATTTTACTCATTTAGCTGGAGAAAAAAATTCTACTTAATTTCACCTGTCAGTTAGCCAACTGTTAATTCTGAATCCACTGAGAAGCTTTTGATTAACTAAAAATTGTCCTTTTTTTAAGCAAATTAGATCCATTCAAGCAGCACATGAG
This sequence comes from Chiroxiphia lanceolata, assembly GCF_009829145.1. Taxonomy (NCBI): domain Eukaryota; kingdom Metazoa; phylum Chordata; class Aves; order Passeriformes; family Pipridae; genus Chiroxiphia; species Chiroxiphia lanceolata. Next base: position 19,513,490 of record NC_045638.1, on the reverse strand, counting down.
ACATTTGTAAAGCCACTATTAGAAGTAACTTACTGATGATTCTACACTAAGAAGTCAAATTGCCAGGAAGAGGAAACCATTTTAGTTTCAGTGGGACTGGGCATAGTCAGAGGTGTAGCATCATATCACAATGTGCAGTGAAGCTAAGCAGCTGTACTGCTCAGGATGTTCGTAATTATTTGTTTCCTGTATGAAAAATATGCTTCTTGTACACTAACAATCAAAAAAGTTAAAATATGAGGTAAGAGTAAATAAGCTGAACTGCATTTAATCACTGTGCCAGTGTTCTCAATAAGAGTTGACCTTAACTCAATTAAGCAGAAATTATTTTCTAAGTGATATAAACTAAGTGGTGCAGTAGAGGCAGCAGGCTATTAGATTGCAAATTGTTATGTATGAGGGATCTGCAGTAATTGTCAATGGTTCTTAATATGTAGTAAAAGTGAAGTCATTCAAGCTACAGTGGTGCTGGGGCAGAGAGATATCACACAAAGATGCTCGTGTAGGATCTGGTATGTTACTTCAAAACTTGTAGGCCAAGCACTAAATCACTCTAAGACCTTTTAAATTCTGTATGAGGGCATCTGCAAGAGAATTTAATGAAGTTTACCTGCACTACCTTAAAAATGGATTGGGATTAACTCTGCTGACTGCTGTGCATAAACAGGCTATGGTATATGAATTGGATCCTGAAAGCAGTCATGGAACAGCTGAAATCTCTTTTACCATCTCTAGGGATGTGTGAGATGCAAGGGATTCAGGTCCCCCTTGGGAAGGGAATTGCGGAGGTAAATGAGCAGGGCATGCCCTCTGAATGAAGAAATGGCACAAAGAAATGCCTCTACTGTTGAACTTGTGGGAGTGAGGGAGCTGGGTACCACCAGCTGGTGCAAGCTGGCAGCTCATATCATCTGTCAGAGTGCAAACCCCCAGCACCACCTAAATCAGCCTCCAGATGCCTTTATTCCCTATGTCATTGTAGAGGACGGTGCCACCATGTCCAGCTCCAGAACTGATCTGGCAGTGCAGCTTTAACTCATGTATTACACTTTCTGTGGGTAACGTAAAGGACATGGAAGTCTTGTCTGAATCTCCCACTGCCTCCTTGGTACGCTTCCCACTTTCCCAGATTCATTTGGCATTTCTGTGTTCACTTGTAATGAGCATTCACTAACAACAATAAAGAGGAAATTTGGTGAAGAATAAAGGTAAATTTATGAAGTCTAGCAAGTGGGGAGAAAGATGATGTGTACTGCATCTATAATTTTGCAAATAACACTGTGACAGAAATAGGAGTTTAGGGTTTGCATTCAGTTTATGCATCTGCATTTCTTCTCTGTTGCTTTGCAATCAGACTAACAGCCACTGCAGAGACCATCAGTGACAGAGATTACATTATGACCTTTTAAAGCTTACTTTCAAAGTAAAGATTTTCATCCCATATTACCGATAATTGCTGAGTGAGTTTAATACAATCCTCCCAGGGCACTGAAACTGCAGGGTTTGTGATTTCCATGATTTAATAGATCAAGTGTCATGGCCATGGAGGAGACAAACTGTTGTAACAGGATCTTTGCTGTTTGGTGATTTCAAATTTCCTACCAAGAGGCTCTGTAGTTGCTGTATGACTCCATTGCCCCAGTCTTGCAAATGACATTACCCTACTGCAGATTACAGCCATGTAAGGGGTGTAGCCAGAGCCAAACCTCAAGGGTTTGTCAAAGCTTTGTGATAGTGAGATTCCTGTTTAGTTTTATCTCTAACCAATCCATGAGAGCAGAGAACAAAAGGTGGTAAATTAATCCCATGCTTCAGCTCTCCATGGCATGTCCTTTCCTGGCAGCTGTATAATGCATGTGGCCCGGCAGATGTTTCATGTGACACCTGTGAAAGCCGAGACACGGTGATCTGTGTCTCTGTGTAAAAATGCTTCTGTGCCTGCCTTGGTCATTTATGCGCCTGACTTCAGTCGTGTAGTGTGTTAGTCTGGATTTATGACATATGTGTATGCCAGACAAAATCTGCTGGGCAAAAAATAAAACACAATCAGGTCACCAGCTCTGTATAAACCAAGCAATTCCAGCATAGCATTTTGGAATGAACACTGTCTAGAGGGATGAATCGAGATGTAGACTGTGTCTTACATATTTTCTGCTTTTTTTTATAGGGGATACTAGTATTTATACAGTCCTAATAAACAATTTGCTTACAAACAGTGAAAGGTGCCATAGCAATAGCTGGACCATTTTCCCTGAGGAAATCCTGCCAACCTGAGAAACACTTGGTAAGGTAGGCCTTGTACAGTGCCTGGGATATTTTGTGGCTATGGAACAAGAGCAATGGACACTTTGGCTCCTTCAGCAATGTGTTTCATGCAGGGCTGCGGCTTATGTGTACACACATACCACTTGACCATTCCCCCTGCCCCAATCAGTTCTCCTTTTGGGACAGAGCAAAACTAAGGTGTGGTGGAGTGGTCATTCCTGGTGCACATCAGGGGCAGACTGCCTTTGCTTCTGCCATGTGCTGAACTTGAACAGGATAAGAATGCCCTCTACAATCAGGGACATCCAAAGCAACCTGGAAAAGGTGCTGTGGTCATGCTAATACTGTGAGGAATCAGGATGAGCCAATTTGTGTGAATTAAAAACAGACATTCAGTGAAGACTGAGAATGATCCAAATGATTTTGAAGTTTAGGTCAAACTTGGAAAATTTGTTTTTGTTAATTTAGGTTTTGCATCCCCTGAACACAGGTGAAGATGGGCTGACTGGAAATGACTCATCAGCGAAGACAGCACAGTGTGGCTTTGAGTGCTCAGCGCAAAAAAAGTTGCTCTGAACTCTCATCCTGATGTTTGGCTTTCAGATAAAGATGTCCATGCTTACCTTATGGCTGGTGGCAATTTTTTGCCTCTGTAAAACAATTACATACCAAAACTGTACCAGAACTACCAGTTCTAGGAGCCTTGTGGAGATGTGCTTTTTCACCTACTTGGTTCTTGTTGTTGGTTGATGGGACAGCTGATGCTTTGCCAAACACATCAGTTGTTTATGGAGTGAGAACATGTTGACTGGGTTCTGGATGAGACTCCTGAGCTGAATCATGGGTTCACTGATAGTAACGACTCCTCTTCACTGTAATTCTTGCTCTTGGCATCAGGTAATGGCTCTATATCAACAACCTGAAAGACGAAGGCTTTACAGTGTGTCCCTTATTGGTTTGCTGAACTAACCAGTCTTCCCAAATGATGTTAATATCCCTACAGTGTAATTTCTTCATTAAACAGAGAACCAAATATTTTTCCATACCTCCACTTGGTAGAATCCTGTATAAACAAGCTGAGAAGGCTCGTCTCTTAAATTTTCTAATGCAAGACACTTCTATCATTTTCTGAAACACTGAAATTGAAATCTATTAGAAATAATAATTTTAATGCTTTTATTAAACTGTTCTGGCACCCATCCTTTCCATGTATTGTCTAAAAGAGCATTAACTACACGCACGAGAATTATGAAACTAGTCAGCTAACATTCAAAGCAAACATTTTAGCAGCACACCCCCACAGTTTTCGGAGGCTGAACTTTTGTTTCAGTTCTGGTGTTATACAATCCTATTTCCATGGCAAACTTACAGATACACACTTGTCAAAATTCATGGTTTATTTAGCAAAACTGTTGAGGCACATATGTGCCATATGCATTCTCCCATTCTTTACAGATATGCTTTTCAAAACAGCAATTTTCTGCTGCAATTAAGTGTGTTGCTCGGACTTCAGTAGATGTGTGTGGCATTGTAAGGGAATCTGGTTAGGATTTCTGTCACTAAAAAGAACACTAGTCAAAAAAACCCACGTGTTTTTCTACTGTTCCACCTCCTGCCTATTACAGTCTTTTAAACATCCTGTTTTACTTGATTTTTCTCCCCACACCTGTATTTAACCTGTATTCAGAAGGCACTCTTTCCCTGAAGAAAACTGTACCTATTGCACACACCTTAATACTAATATATTGAGCACTGTCTACCCCAAGAGTCTCAAAGATCTGTGACTGTTATCTATCCTGGCATCTCCTTCATACAAGCCAGGATAAGCACATGAGCAGTCTGAGGACAAAGAAAAGGAGGTGACTCCTTCTTCCAGCACAGAGATGTGTCAGGCAGGCAGGTGGGTAGAGTGAGCCCTCACTCTACCCTGCAGACAGAAGTGTCACCTTCTTTGAGCACTGGAAAATAGTAACAGGCAATGGAAATTGCATTCTCAGGCCTTGACTTTCAGTTGAGTAGAATCTAGGAATCTGGTAAAAACATAGAAAACCCCATGAGGCACTCAATTTTTTTTTTTTTATTTATTTTGAAAATTTTTCAGTGTGGAAATAATTGCCCCTTCTGCCTTTGTGTCCCTCCTGTTTCCTTTTCCTTATTCCCAACCATCACCACTAGCTCCTGGCTCTGTGATCTGGTCTCAGTCTCTGCACCTAGCTAGGATGCATCACACCCCATCCCCAGTTCCCCTGTCCCAGTTCACTCACACCTTTAGAGTTTAGCTAACTCCCAGTTAGCTGTCATACTGTTGTCTCCCTCACCACTGTGGTGCCATCCTTCTGCCCTACTTTTCCCATTCTGCTCTCCCATCTCCTAACCTAGTACCAGCCACCCCTCTTCTCATCTTGGTACCTCTACCCCTCTTTCTCCCAGAGTCTTTACACTCTTCACTGTTAATTATATTTGCAACCATCCCTGGGCTCCAGGCTCAAATGTGTCTCACTTGCTTTGCTCGTGGTGTCCTGTGACAAGATGGTAGTTGCCAAAATATGGCAAATATAGGCAAAGTTCCCTGCTTCTTGGATACAGTGCCTATATCCATTGCATTGGGCAACACTATGCCACGGAGCCGCTTGAAGGTGTCCTTCACACATATACTGGGACTCTAACAAGAGAAAGCACATCCTTGTAAAGGATGATGCAAGGCTGTCTATTTGGGGGAGTATTATCAGACCTGCCTGCAACATGGGAACCCAAGCAACAAACTAGCAAAAAGCAAGGCACAGAATTAAGGAGCTCCAGCTCTAATTTTCCTTGCTCTGATTGCTAAGCTGACATAATCTCAGCTGATTATGGAAAATATCATTGAGAATGAGTGGGGAGCCCTTTCCCCCTTTGCTGATTACTCCTCCACCCCCGACATTAATGCAGTGAATGCTATCAAGCCATGACTTAACTCTGAGCCAGCTCAAAGCACAGCCACAACAGAACCAAAACAAATTTCAGTGCTTGAAGAAGAGAAGAAAAATTCCATCCCTGTCTTTGTCCACGGTGCAGGGAGGCAGCTTGGCACAGTGACAGAGCCATTTGTATTGGGAGAGGAAGGAAAGAGAAGAGTAACTTGAGGAGGGGGTTGTGCTTTGCTCTGCAGGAGGGATCACTGGCCAGAGCTGGGGGAGGGCAAATGGGAGCTTTCAAGGGATGCATATGTCACTTTTATTGTTTCCCTGCTAAATAGCCCTCCCTAGCACAGCCTTTCCTTTCTCCACTCTAGCTCATTCAGTTGTCTCTCACTGTCAAACTGCCTTTCTTCACAAGAAGTCCTACTCTCTACCACAAGCAGCTCTCAGTACTTTAGTTTTCCAATTTTGCCACATGAGAGACACCTGGGATGGTGTAGGGGAAAGAGAGGAGTTGGCAAGGAAACCCTGGCCAACTGGACTTTGATTAATTTTTTTTAAAAATAAAAATCACATCAACTAGTCATGGTAAGAGTGTGCAGAAGGCCATGGTAGGAGAGAAGCCCAACAGGGAGAGTTTGAAGCCTTAGTAGATCAGTCCATACCACTCAATATAAACACCTCAGCACATGTTGTGGCCATGTGTTACTTTTAGTACCACCAGACTGCCAGCTCAAAGTACTGGAGACTAAGAAGAGAGCAGATGCTTAATTTACTGGGCTGATATAGAGGAAAATAAAGAAACCTACCTGAATTAGATTGCAGGTTTTTTTCTGTATCACAGGTAAAGATCAAGGTATGATATAATTTAAGGTAGTCTGTTTTAGGGTCAACAGTTCTCTCTTTAAACCTTCTATATGCCATTAACAGTAATATGCACAGCAACTGTCAGCAACCTTAGTTTTGCATCTTTTTCAAGGCCTAAAGGATTTTTCCTAGTTTGTTTGTTTTTCTTTGGTTTTGGAGGGGGGGAGAAGGAAAGGGGTCAAATAGTGAGATCATGTAGAAGAGAAAGCAATGTTCAGTTTTGAGGGTTGCCTGTGGCAGAAAGGCTCCCTCAAAGGACAAGCTGTTACAGCATTTTAGTAATTTGTCTGTTCTATAGATTGTTAAATAACCAAATCCTTCAGCTGAAATTGCTTTGTCTCCACTCTTGTCTGTACCACTGTACAAATAAATGTAGCCATTGAGGTAGTAGGTAGTTGAAATTTCTTATTTGACACAGATGGAGCTTGATGCACTCACTAATAACAAATACTGAAGGATAAGCAGAAGCTAATCTGGATAGAAGTCAAGTGAAGTTCCTTAGTTTGTCCCAGAATAAATCAAGGGGTCTTCTGAGATAGTTGTCAGAGGTTCAGTATGACACATCCTCCCAGTGAAACGAACACAATTGTTTAATAGATTTCCCCTTGCTTTAGAAGGAATGACAGCAGCATGGAGGACACACAGTGAGTAACAATAATCCCATTATCCCATCATGGCTCTTAGGGGCTCTTAGGCCCATTTATTATTCCATTTCCACCTACACCAGCACGCTCATACTTCATCCTTCTCCGTTCTTTCTAGAAGTGTCACCAAGGAAGCATACAGTTCAAACAAGGTTTTATCTCTCTGGTTAGCTTTCCTGCATTGCCTACCTGCTTCTAGATGTCCAGAAACTTAAGGCTATTTAACACATAACAAGGCTTAGGCAATTTTCTTGAATTATTCATACAAAATACTGTCTAATTACTTTTTGAATTGATTTAATGTATTCCTCCCCTTGCTAAATGTAGGAAACATACATGTATTCTGCAACCACTATTATTAAGTAGCTCAGGCTATTCCCTCTGATTGTGATTGCCTGAACATCAGTCTTTTTTCCTTGGGAATTAGTAATAGGTTACATGAACTTGGCCTGAGTCTTCATTGCTCTGCCCTACACAAAGGACAAAAAGCTACATGTAGAGATAATGGCCTTATTCCCTGTTGTTTTAAGTGTGTGTGTGAATCCAGTCCCTGGAAGCATGCTCCCAATTTGTGAGTAATCTGTTCATCCATTCTTTCAAATACGGTACTTTTCTTCCAATGCCAAAATTTGAAATAACAGAATTGTCTCCTGTCTTTTTTTCTTAATCTTTTGTGCACATAGCCACCTATGCAATTATTCATTAATAAAAACTGCTTTCCAAATAATGCATTGTTCTTCCTTACCTAATAATTAATTGGAACTTCCTTCATTCCTACCACATGGAGAGTAACTGGAAATACCTGCATAAAATTTAACCTGAAATATGTACATGGACAAGTTTTAATAGTTCTTTTTCATGTCCAAGTTGCTTTGAGTGACCAACCTCCTTTACTGCAGTGATTGGCAAATTTACAAGAGTGTTATACCAGATTTTTAGTTTCTTTACCAAACAAACCTTTATACCTTACAGGTCAGCAATACACCAGCAATCACTTCATTAGTGATAAAAAAAATTCCCTCCCTGAAGTGCTTACCATTTACACACCCGATACCAGGACAGAGAACTGTGGCACGAAAACAGTGATGGAGGAAATCTGAGAGGTGAAGCCAGATCTATTGCATGACTAAATACATACCAAATAATAACTGAATACGTGCTGAAATGAATGCAGTTAACCTGAATGAGAAATATTTACCTTATTCCTTTTCTTCCTTTTTTGTTTCCTTTTTCAAAGCAGCCATTCATTCGTGTTACACAAGTTTGTAGGTAAAGTAACTAAAAAAAAAAAGATGGAACCTTTGAAAATACATTTTGGCATTTATGGAACCATGTAAGTAAAAGTACCAGGATTCTGAATCATATATAGATAACTCAGTTAACAGTTACTGACAGTTACCATGGGTATCTTTTGATATATTTAACTAGCATATATCTAGCATAAGTTACATCACTTTTAAAATAACAGGTTAAAGTAAATATTGCTATATAAGCAGTAGCTAACTTCAGTGAGTCTTCTCTAATAATGCTGAATGTGTAAACATATGTGGTGATCAGTTTAATATTGCCATACCCATGTATACCTGCAAATACCTAGCTTAAGATTTGTGAGTGTTTATCATATGAATTCAGCAGAAATGTTTGTTTGATGCTCTTTTGTTTTCATAGATAAACTGCATTTCTTTTGAAAGGTATTTAGGTGGCTTTTTTTCTCTACAGCCTGAAACATTTTTTCCAATAAAGTGTTTTAGGAAAGTGTTTAAAATGGGTTTCCTTTAGCTGCTATGGATACAAAAAATGCTTAAGTGCCTCTTAGGAATTTTTTGTGTTCTTCAAGGCAAGAAAGTAAGAGGAAGGAGTTAAAAAACAGAAGTGCCATAAGCAGAAATAGATTTTACAGTCCTTCTACTGGAACATAGTATCATCCCAGTGGAAGTCATTAGACATTTTTTCTCCATATATAATGAAGGACTGCAGTGACTCATTCCTGAGTTGTAAATGAATTTTTAAAACCTTTCAGAGCCATGGTCAGGGACATCATAAAAACGAACAGCTCAGGATATTATTACAACCTGTAATTTCTTACCAAGGAGATTATATAGGTCAACTGCTGAGCAAACTCTGTTTATGGTCATTGAACTTCAGGTCAAGTGTGTTGCTGGGGAATTAATTTTCAGTGGAATTTTAAGTGCTGATGGACAAAAATCAAAAGAAATTATGACCAATTATACCTGCATAAAGCTAAGCATGTCTTTTTGTTCTTGCTGTTTTAAAATATTAGTGACCAGAAATCATCAGAGACAAATCAACAAAATAATTTCTACTGATTTCTTGTCAAATTGCCTTCTATATTTCTTTTTCTCTCATCTCTGCGGGATGCAAAATGACACCATGTCAGTCTTTCTCACATAATTACATTACCGTATTATTGCCTTGCTAGAAGCAGGATATCTTGTTCAAAGACTATTGTCAAATATTGTCCTTTCCAGCCTCTTCTCACTTAGCCTCTACTTTTTAAAGTACCTATTTCTTGTAATGTGATTTTATCAATTTTTCCACTATTGAGCAGAAGACTGCACCTCTGCCGAAGCACAGCATCCCTTTCCTTACATCCTGCCGTAATTTCATTTTCTCTGTGTGTAGCTCACTGGGTTATATCTCACCAGTGGCCTGAAAGGTAGGTATCACTTCTGAGAGTCAGGTGTCTGGTCAGGCTTGAAGTGGTACAGAGATCACAGGACAATATTTTTATTCCTTTATCTCTTGGAAAGTTACTCCAATGCTGTGTGCCTCAGGTTTTGCATCTGTAGCAAGCACACGGTTACTCATCCCGCAGGACTGCTAAAACTTAGTTCATCAATAGCTGTAAAGCACTCTGAGCTTCCCAGATCAAAAATGCACATATTTTAGAAGATTAAATTTAACACTTATGGAATCCTTTAGCGTCTTTAAAACCTCTACTCCATCCATTCGGAACACCAACTCCAACCTACACAAAACAGCCCTTAAAACATTCCTCAGTCTTTTCATGAAAACCATGATGAGTTTGAGCACTTTCATTCAATACCCTGTTCAGAAAATACTCAGAGTCAAACCCTATCCTTGCCAAAATGAGCGGCTAGGGTTTTGTTTCCAATTTAGGTTTAGAGTCTCCAGACAATAAAACACTGGTTATAGAATCATTATAGAATTATGTCCTTTGGGATCATATTCCAATGGCTTATTGCCCTCATAGCTAAAAATCTTCATTTTGGAGATGGCATTTCCCAAAGGAGTCTGCCCATCCTTAGACTTGTTTTGAACCATCTTTTCTGCCTTGTAATTGAGTATTAAATATATTCAGAAATTCATTTAATAACATCTTGTGGCTGCTGGCCTTTTCAAAAACAATAATGTAACTATTTTCTAATAATCTGAAAGCATATTGCCTTTCCGAACATCTCAATTTATACACAGGAAAGAGCTCAAGTGATGGGAAAACCCCCACCATTCTCATTTGGAGAACTACTGAAGTGTTTTTCAAAGGCTGATACTGAGAAAGTGGAGGCATGGAAAAATGAAAAAAGAGTTTATTAGGGGATATATATTCTGTATATTTCCCTCTTCTGTATAATATAATTCTTGAGTAGAAGAAAGTACATAGGGAATATTTCACTTCTATTAAAAGAAAATGAAAACTGGATACATGCTTTCACATCCAATAAGAGAACACTGGTATTAGGTCAGCAAGCACCACAAAAGTATATATATATATTTTTCCCTTCCATACAGGTGGATTGTAATTTCAGCTACGGGAGTGTGGAGACAAGGGAAGGAAAGAAATCTTACAGCACTTCAGGCACTATCACTTTGATGTCTTCAAATGATCCTGGATTTTAGTGACAATAGGTGATTGCAATTAACAGTGTTTTAATTGAATGCCTGGGTTATTATGCTGCAAGAATTCCAGTCAGGCATATCTGCACTGTTGCTGTGAGCAGAGCCTCAGTGAATTTCTTTCACCATTAACAAGCCGAGCTAGATCAACCTATAATTACATGCAGTAAAAGTGAGGTCACAACAATAACGTGGCACTAAAATCTGCTTTAACCATAAGAATTTTACCCAAACTAGCCTGAGGGCTAGATCAGATCTTTAGATGTTACTTCCTTTTATCGCTCTGTTGCATCTGTGGTGTGTGATCCACATCTTCCCATCTGTTTGGAGTTGGATGGAGGAGTCAAGTTCTGCTTCTTAGAGAAATGGAAAGGGAACAAAAAGCTGTAGTGTTTATGCTGTTCAGGATGGAGGCTGCCTAGAGTAAATTGCTTGTTTATCATGCAGCCTATAAGAGGGACACTGAGAAATGAGGCTTGCAGCTAGAGAAAAAAGGTCAAGAAATCTTGCAGCTTGTCTCCTGTCCAGGAGAACCAAATACAGGATAGACAGCTCATCCTCATGAGGAGAAGGAAGCTCATGGCAATGCAGAAAGGAGGTCGCTCACTCTGCCAAGAGGTAGTCTCAACAGGAGAGCTCATCCACTCTCTTCTCTGCTTACATCCCTGAGGTGTTCTCAGGCCAAACTTTCAAAGTCATGTTTTATAGCTCAGTACAACTGTTCAGGTTGGTATGGCTTCATGTTTAACAATTTCCATTTAATGGAAATCAGGAAATGTTAAATGTCTGGTTACAGTGCTGTACCCATGTCTCTTAAGCAATGAAAGTAGCATGGACAATTTAGTTCAGCAAATATTAAAACATGCTGCATCCAGATGTATTTTACTGCTATATTTTAAATCATTCAACAGAAAACACAGTTCTCCTGTCTAAATACATGTCTCAGCCCTTTGAATCCAGTAATAGGTCTCAAGAAAGTTTTGCTGATGCTGTGATTTCAAAGGTGAGTGTGACTCTACCTCCTGCCCCAATTATCAGCCAGTTTCTTTAATAATTCAAAATCCTTGCTAAAATCCTGACCTTAGAGATTAATAAAATGATCCTTTATAGCCTTTCCAAGTCAGGCCGATTAAACACAGATTTGGCACAGACAACCTGAGAAACTTCAATAATGTTATTCATTTAGCTAACAGAGTTACCTCCCCTGCTGACGCACTCCCAATTAATGCCAAGAAAGGCATCTGATCCGGTGGAAGGGGACCGCTTGTTCCGTGCTCTCTATTACCTTGGATTTGGTCCCAATTTAATGATAACGTCACCGTGTTTTTCTTGAGAATTGTAATTATTTTATGGAAGTGGGTAGCATTCTGTCCAGCTCAAAAGCCTTCCCAAGACAACAGCAGGTCCCAAGCCTGGGCAGCAGCAGATGTTTTGGAGGGAAGCATTCGTTAGCTCCATCAAGAACATCTGAAGAAAGGCTTCTTTGGTATGGCAGCGGGTTATTAATTTATACCCTGCAGCAGGAGATGAAGTATTTTATAATTACAACTGATGGTCTTACTTGAATCAGTATGTCAGCTTTTCCAGACCTAGTCTCTGCTGCAGCCAAGCAGCACCAGCTTAGCTTAACTCTGCCTGCCTGCCACTCTGCTTAAACTGATGAAGCTGTACACAGGATGACGGATTTAAAATTAGTTTTCTGTTACGCTACTGTTTATGAATGCCAGCTGAGTCACTGCAAGCTGAATTTAAACCAGTTTACTGGAGTTCATATCTAAAATTAGCGGGATTTAGTTGAACCAGTTTAAAACTTATCTGTGGGGGCAGTGCTGGCTAAGAAAGTCATGATGCAAGGCTGCCAGGGAGGAGGGCTGTGCTGGGGGAGAGGGAATACCTCTGGCCACAGCCTGGCTGCCCATTACCTCTTACGTGTCTCCAGGGGTAGAGAGGGCTGTGCCTGCCCCTGAGTAGGGACCACAGGAGGAGGAGAACAGGAGATCGGATCCCAGGAGGAGCTGAAGGAATAGAATCATAGGAACATTTAGGTTGGAGAAGACCTCTAAGATCATTGAGTCCAACCATTAATCCAGTACTGCCAAGTTCACTAATGAACCGTGTCTCTAAGTGTCACATCTGCAAGTCTTTTAAATATCTTCAGGAATGGTGACTCTTACTGGAATGCCACCGGTCAGCATTGGCTGGGAACTTGATCCAACAAGGGGGATGTTATCCCCCTTGCCCAAAGACCAACATAGGATCATGAGATAAAAGCTGGATACCTTGGACTATTTCAGGCAGTTTTCCAACCAAACCTTAGCGACTCTACTTTCAGGATCCAGCCCACGTTGGAGAAGGGAGAGAGATTATCTAACCATGTAAATTTTCCCGTTTCCAGAACATAAGATCATATAAAGTGATGCCATGCAGAATGAGGTCTGTTTGTTTAAAGTATGTTCTTTCAATGCTGAACTGGAGGCTTCGTGTAAGATCTCATAAGGACCTATTGAGGGCACCTCCCAAGCCCAGGTGGAGGCTGTGGGGCACACAGGGGATTCCAGGGAAGGCTGGAGGTTTCCAACTCCTGTCGATGGCAGGGGACTGTCCCTCCATCCACAGGCCTGCAAGGAATGTATATGCTCCATGGCAGAAAGCTGTGCCTGGGGAGGCATCCCAGATTCACTGCAGCACCAGGAGGAAGCAGTGAGGGAGACCCCCTTCCCACAGTGACACAGGCCCTTGTCTCCCAGGCTGGCTTGCTGATGGGAGCTTGGGCAGGCCCTCAGACCACTGCTCCACACAGGCACCTCTGCCACAGCCAGAAGAGATCCTGGTGCTTTTCTCCTGGATCCTGCTGCTGAGGGGAAAGGGCTTTAGCTGGCTGCATAGCTGTTGTCAGCAACAGATTTGGCTTTCACAACCACAGGCCACACTTCAAGAATTGAAGATGGCTTTAGGGACATCTGACAGACCCTTGTACCTACAAGGAGGTGGAGTCAGGCTCCTCACAGCAGTGTGGGGTGGGAAGGCAAGAGGCAACAGGCACAAGTTTAAATGAGAGTTTCAGGCTGATTATTAGGGAGGTAGTGGAGCGGGTCACCCAAAGTGACTGTGCCATCTCCATCCTCAGAGTGTTTCAACCCCTAACTGGTTCAAGCCACAAGCAGCCTGGTCTGCCCCTAGTGCTGGCCCTGCTTTGGGCCAGGAGGTGGACTGGAGACCTCCTGAGATACCTCCCAGCCTGAATTCCATCATCATCCTATGATAATCAAGAAGTGTTTTTAAACCAAGACAACTTCGCACATACAGCACATTACACTCAGCCTTTAGCCTCAATAAGTTCTTGTGGCAGCCAATTATATAGATTAATCAGCTAACCATCATTTCAGTCAGCTTTATTTTCACTCGGACTGTGATGTAATGAAACAAGACAGTTTAATTTTTGCAATCCCATGCACCTGAGGTAAACTTTCCAACATACATGCTTAAGTAAGTAACCTCTTTCTGAGTGTGCTGAGCTCTCATCATCTGTCTCTTAAAGGGAAATTATTGCCAACTGAGCTCTTGGGGAAACTTCATCCTTTGTTTACTCAACTACATAAGATTTTTGGACCTTAATTTTTGGCACATCTTCAATGTCTCTGCCACAGTAGCTCCTAAGTGTTCTGAAAAGTGTTCTTTCCTTGGAAGCAAGATGCCTTAGTATCATAGAATCATAGAATCTCCTGAGTTGGAAGGGACCCACAAGGATTGAGTCCAAATCCTGGCCCTGCACAGGACAACCCCAAGAATTACATCATATGCCTGCTTTTTGAACTCTGTCAGGCTTGGCCTTGTGACCACATTGCTGGGGATCGTGTTCCAGTGCCCAATCATTATATCTTTGTTATCATCCTCCCATGATCAAAACCAGAACCTGGCTCACCGAAAGTCTCACAGTAAGTGAAAAGAGATACTTCCAAGCACAACCACCCATCTGTTAGCCATAGACTTCATTAGCAGAGGAGCCAAGATCCACCATCCTTATCCAATCAGTTAAAAGTTTTACTATGATAAAAGGGAGCATATATTAAATATGATCTTTATTATGTTTTTCTAAAATATTAAATTTTGTGCATACTCTATTTTTAGTCATATGCTATCTGTAAAAAAAAGATATTTTTATTTTCTAACTTTTATATATACATCTATTTTTTTCTCTTTTTGCAGTAAATTGGTCACTAATTTAATCATCTTTAAGATCCATATGTTCGCCCACACCATCCTTCATATGAGCACAATGAGATAAAGATTCTTATTTGCTGCACTGATGTATAATTAAACATTCTGAATTTCAATTATTTCAATTTCTTACCATGAGAGACCACATGGTTATCTGCAGTACAGGGAGATAATGTTTTCATTTTAAATGTTTCAGAATTTTCTACACTCATATTTTATTTTCACTTCCAGTCTTTGATAAGAGAGTTTACTTACATCAAACCAGTAATACACTCCACTGAAATGGTGTCTTTTGTTTTGTTTTCTTTTTTTTCTTTTTTTTCCTATGGCCATATTGGCAAGTTTCACAGCTGAGTAGTATGACAAATACCATATGTTCACCTTCAGGCCACTATGTTATTTGCTGGTAACTGCAATTCCTGCTGCTGTGGTTGCTCTCTGAAATTAAGAGTGACTATGACACTTCCCTTCTATTACCTTAAGTCATCTTATGTATCTAGGCAACTTTCTAGTCACCGCTCCATGAAATGGAGAGAAATGTGTGTAGATTCACATTTCACATGGGTAAAACACAAGTAACATTTGAATTCTCAACAGAAATGAAAAACATTCCAATTGGAATGTTGCCTGCAAAAAATTCAATACCTTTCTGCCTTTATTAATTTATTTCAGCCTATACTGCCTAGGAATCTAATGAAATGCTAGGCTAGAACTCCATTTCAGTATGAAATGACTCAAGGGAATAGACTAAACGTCCAACTTCATGAACTATATATGACAAAGTCTTTGAGCAAGTCCTTTGATTAGTTTATCTAGTGGTTTGTAGCTTATTTTTTAATAAATAGGGGTTGTCAGGCTGAGGTAGCAGAAGATTTTGTTGTGAATATTAATGCAAACATGCCCGTCCTAAGTCTTCTACACTTTAATGGAGTTATTCCTCTGCCTTTCTTTGATTGATTGATTTTATTAATGAGTTTTTGCTCATTTTTTTTCAAATTTCTAAGATAGAGGGAACAGAAGAACAACCGACCAAATTGTCATTCCCCGAAGACCAAGATAGCTGTCAATAGGAGCTAAGAGTTCAGTAGAAAGGCAGGATCGAGCCTTATATTTCCTAGTCTTTTTCTGAGTCTTGCTTCCCTCAGGACCACAGGAAGAAGGGCTCACTAAGTAAAAGATTTCAAGATTCTTGCTATTTTTGATCTTTTAACAAGTGGTGCTGTTCTGGGCAAAAGGGTTTCCTTCCTTGCTCCATTGGCTCTAGAGTAGCCCCTGCTGGTCCTTCTCCATCCAGACCATTAGCTTCTTCACCTCCTCTGATTGGGGAAATCCTCCTCAATGCTTTGGACTGACTCTTCCTTCTTATGCTTATATCCTTCATCAGCTGCAACCACTCACCTGCAGACATGAAGTAGCTCTCTAGTTAGCAGCTGCACTGGAAGTTTATGAAACTGCTTTATTAAGCACATGCTCTTCCAAGTTAGCAACAGTGCTACTGCTGGGGAAGGAAGAGGGGGAAAAAATAGAAAATCGAATTTCAATTTAGCAAAGGTGCTGTGGCCTTAAGAAAATCATTGGCAGATTTAGTGTGGGATCTTGCCAAGACTTTGCAGAAGCAAGGGGAGAGAGCTAAAGATACATAGTTGGATGTAGTGTATATGCTTAAACAGTATCAAACAGTTCAGTCTACACTCATAAGGAGGATTTACAAGGTGTTCTTCCGCCCAGTAAGAGTTTCTTTAAGGAGGTGTGTCTGCTCTTTCTACAATGTGTAAGGAAAATTAGCATCATAGAACAGAACCTGTAAAGGTGAAACCAAGAGCTGTCTAGGTAGCAATAGAGACATACAGAGCTTTGTATTTGCTTCCCTCCAGGCAGTGTTATTTCAGGCTGACTAGAGATGCCTTCACACCTGTGAGCCCCCTCCTGGAGTAATCTTCCAGAGAAGCCAGGACAGCTTGTTCTCAAAAGAACAAGCAGGTGTTGTTCTCCTTTTGTGGAAGTGTCCAAGAACAAAAATTAGTCACTCAGAAGCAGTGGTGGCACCAGTTCTTCTTGTGGCTTTGTTTGCTTCGTCAGGTACTCCAGCTTCCAGTGAGATGCAGGACAATTGCAGATAAAGAGGTTTCAGCCGAAGTGGAAATTCTGTTGAAATTTAGGCTCTTAAATTCATAGTTGTTGTCTTGAAAACCTCTGGTTTATCTGTTACACGTTATTAGTAGAAAATTTGATCAGATTCTATCTTTGGGTCAGTATGTAGAAATATGTACACTATATAGAAACTGAGAAAATTAATAAGGGTTTGCTTACAGTGTTCTTCAATAAGGATAATTAAAATGCAGTAATTTATTGCTTGGTATGGTCAAAATCCAAAGACACTTCAATTTCTGTACTTTTTGACCAT
Organism: Chiroxiphia lanceolata; assembly: GCF_009829145.1. Taxonomy (NCBI): domain Eukaryota; kingdom Metazoa; phylum Chordata; class Aves; order Passeriformes; family Pipridae; genus Chiroxiphia; species Chiroxiphia lanceolata. Next base: position 19,496,319 of record NC_045638.1, on the reverse strand, counting down.
CTAGTTCTTGAATCAAGGGCACAGATCAGGGATTTGAACCTAGACTTCTCCCTTCCCTCTCTTCCGGACATGCCTATGTCCCTTTAAAGTTGTAAAGGAGATAGATGAAGTCCTCAAATGAAATAATTTTCTTGTGTGCATTTTGACTACAGAAAACATTGGTAATATATGTTTTCCAGCTAATAAAGCTGAAACCTTGTGAGAGCAAGGTGTCAAAGAACAGTTGTTAAAACAAGCTGCTATAATTAAGCAGTAGCGAATTTAAAAGGAAACTTGGCTTCTGCTCCACCAAGTATTCTGTGGAAACAGAAGAACAAAATGGTTGTGTTGTTAACAAAATACACAGCGTTATTTTTGCAGCAGATCTTAGGGTAGCCAATTTCAGGCTTATCTCTAACAGAGGCTCTGTAGTTCCTGTGGAAATTATAAAAAAGTTTGTCTACTGTCACTATTGAGTAACAGGATGAAACAATAATTAAAGAAAGTTATTAGAAATCAATAGGAACATGGATATAATACAAATCAACATTGATTCTGTAAAAGAAAGTGGACTATTGTACATGCTAGCATAGCGATGTCTAAAGCAAAATAACCTGAAAAAAATTTATTTGGACTTTTAGAAACTACTTTTCCCAAAATTCCTGAAGTGGAGCCTGTTAAGGAAATTAAGTAATCATGAGGTGAGGGAATTATGATTAGGGAACAGCAAGCCGTAGAAAAGCAAGGACTATAAATGAATACCCAGGAAACATGCTGGCAAAAGGCCAGACAAGAGATGATTGCAGAGCTGCACTATGAATGCTGTCAAATACATTTCAAATGATGGAAAAGCTCACCTGAAGTGCAATAGAGTGTAAAAAGCACCTAAAAAAGGGACGTAACAAAACTAGGTAAACTGGCAGTGGGATGATAGATGACATAAGTCAAAACAAAAGAGTATCATGGATAATATTGCTAGCTTAACAATGTGTTGTGTTTTTTTTTTTTTTAACCCCAGCACTTAGGGATGGAAAGGGCCTTGAAAAAAATTCACAAAAGTACTTTTTATCGGCAGTGATAGTCAAAGTGTGACTGGATGTCTAGATGAAAATAAAAGTAATAATAAAATTATTACTACATTGTATGTGCAACGTATTTTATTACACATGTGTAAGGTTTCTTAAGGCACAATGTGTGAGTGCATGGGTGGGAGTGCATAAGTATATCTGTGCACATATATACACTGGCGTAAAATATTCCCTATCTCTAGAGCTGAATTTTTAGAAGCAATAATATTTAATATGATAGTGCTATGATTCAGGTGTTCTGTGCAGTTTGGAATGTTATACCCCTGAAGTGATAGTGCTTCAGATATTCTGCCTGTGCACATATGCTCACAGAAACAGGTACATGCAAATTTATCATATACATATAAAAATATTTCCCCTGGTTTCACTGCCTTTTATAACATTTTACCTGTTTATGGACTCCTTACAAAATGATTATAAGCAATCAAAGTATTCCATAGGAATATAAGCTGAATAGACAGAGACACCTTGTTTCACAGAGGAGCTGAAGAAGTATATGAAGGATACGTGGAATCAGGGTACAGAGGAAGACAATCAGGTGGTGTGTTTAAGGAGATATTCGATGCACCTGAAATACAAAACCCCCAAAACAGAGGTACTCTTACATTTATCACTGAAAGAGTAAATTTACTACCAGAACTTACTGGCATACGATAACCACTGGGCCCAGGAGTTCACCAAGATTCTCCAAGCAGTTAGACAGTTGGATCAATGACAAAAACCACTGGAACCATCAAGTAAAAAAGAAATTAATAGGCACATATGGGGACAATGAGGCTTAAAATGATATTTCCTGTAGCAGCAGGGCTTTCTACAGGGTTTTTGGAGTGACTTGAGGCACCTGAAAATACAAGTAATCATTGGGTTGGTGGGTAACAGTGTGATCTGGCAAGGCAGTTAGAAATGATGGACTCAATTCAGAGTAAGTAGAAATCCCAAATGCTCTTTCTATTGCCTTAAAACTCAAAATCATTCAATCTGATTGGAGAGAAGTGCATAACCATTTTGGATTCCTGAAATAAGTGTTGAGTTATATGATTTCTTTCAATGCAATTTTTTATTTAGCTCATGTATTGTTTAAGCTCAATTTCAATACTCAAATAAAATCACAGTGAAGTGAAATATTAAGTATAGAATGTTAGACTGATGCACAAATCTGCAAAGGCCATTTAAGTATCGTATTTGCTGATAATGCTATACTAGAAAGAGAATTTTTCCCTAGAAATTTCCTGCCCCAGATAAATAGAAAATTAATGTCTCTATAGTGTCATATAGTCTTTTGTCATACTGGTTTTGAACACGATTGTAAGTAAGTTTGCAAATGTTAAAAGTGGGCATTCACAAGCAGATGATCTCCACTTATTTATAACGTTTGGCTATGAAATAAATCAAATCTCTTGAAGTGTCTAACATGCTCAGCAACTGCAGCTGCAAAACTAGAGGAAAGTTCTCTCGCTAGACAGGCCTTCATAAGTAATTACCTTTTTTTTGCTGATTTTGTATGTTACACTGTAAGCCTAGCTGGCTAACTTAGGGATGATTTCCGCTGCTCAGCATGTGTCATTAAGTGACTAGATGCTCCTCTGCCTTGTCAGTGTGAAGACTGACAGAACCCGCTTTCTCCTATGTGGGCAGTTCTTAGGAGTAGGCAAGTCTGGCGCCGACAGCTTTCATTCTGGTACTGTGGACTGGTAGTGAGGGAAATGCTTGGGAGAGGACTGGCTTTGATTCAATGGCCAACCTTTGTGTGCTGGGGTTGTTGGATTTTCTTCTCCCTTCTACCATTGAACCTGCTGGGCAATTTTGTCTGTAGCTGCCTAAAGGGATGAGAGCCAGAGCTGGTGAAAATCAGTGGCCTAGGAGAGGAGAAGGAGCTTGCAAGTATCCTAGTCTGACAAAAACCCCGGTGTTTCTGTTCTGGGGTTTATTTTGTTTTGTTTTGTTTTTCATTTCAGTAGGAAATAGGCAATCTCTCAGGGAAAACTAAAATCTGAGCTTAAGTTTAGACACCAAAGTGAAACAGCTACCCTTCCCAGATCCTCAAGAAAACAGGCTGCACTTGCTCACTGCTCGTGGGAGTAGAGATTGCCCCAGAGGAGGTGCTTGGTAAGCTCAGCCAGTGCAGTACATAGAAAACAGCACACTGATTTCTCTTTGTTCTTTTTATCTTAGGTATTCTGAGTTATAGCAATAAGGTCCAAGAATTTCAAAAATCATGCTGTAAAACCTGTTCCCAGATAGATTAAACCAGTCATTCCATGGCTGCTCTGTACACGTACAGGATGGCACTGAAGTGAGAACCATGTTAATTTGCTTTGTATTTGTATGAGGACTCCTTTATATTCACTACAGGATCCTTAATATTGTGTTACTTCAACTTTCTGCATTTGAATATATATCCTACTATTGCCTTATAATTTTGTTCCTAATTCTGAAAGTGCTAATTGGTATGCTATTTGCTTTTTTGGTTGCTATTTTGATTGAGAATCAGCAGTAGATATCTATATTTACAGACTGAAAGTGAATTATAACTCGCTCTGCTACTGTAAAATTTAGTTTTACCTTTTTTTTTTTTTTCTCCCAGCAGCAGTAAGCTCTTGAAAATGGCTCTTGTTGTTCACCATCAAAATAACACACTGCTTACACTGGAGTTATTCATCACAGGGTATCATTTAAAATATTATTTCAAAAGTGAGCCTGGTGGTTCTATTTCATGTAGGCGTTTAGATTTTCCCCCTCTTATGAGTAAATACTCAGCTTCAGGAAAATGCTCCGAATTGTTAATATCAGGTGTGCCAGCCTCAGAGAGGCTTTAGCAGCCTCTGAGCTGAGCAAGCTGGGTAGGGAGCAGGAGAGAGTGCTCTCCTCCTTACTCTTGGATCAGAATACATTCCAAAGAGAGAGTGGCTTTCTAGCAGCCCAGCCTATGTGTCCACGGAGAGCTGTCTAGAGCGTTTGACCTTCTTTCTCTCAGAAGTGTGCTCACAGGCAAATAAAACAGGGGTCACCTATAATATTTGCAGATCTGGTGACATTGATTTCTTCTTCAGTGGTTGTCAGCTCTGCTGGGGTTGATATCTGAGGTTGCTGCCCCTCTGGTGTAAGTACTGGAAGCAGAAGTTTTGGAGCCACACACCAAAAGGCGAAAACACTCAACTCATTTGGGTCTATGAGTGGCATTGGACAATTTGTTCCCTTCTTGCAACTTTCCCCAATCTTTCTTAATGTGCATGCTAATTACTAATGTATACGGCAGTAAATATTATTTACTCTTCTCAGGGTGATTTGCAATTCATAGAGGGTTGGGAACAGCTGGAAGGCAAGTCAGTGATCCTGAAATTTTCTGGGACTAAAGTCAATGATGCTTTTGTGGTAATCTAAGTTTCCTGGGAGTATTTTGTGTTACATTAAGTGGTTGTTATGCACCAATGAGCATACCTAATGAAGGTAGCCACTCCCGTGGCTGATAAATTATGGGGACAAATTTGAATGCTTATTAACATGTATAAATTAACCCTGTGTGGACATCATAAAGACTTCTGCAGTATACAAATTATTGCTGTGACTTATCCTTCTGTTTGGATCTGGGTTTATCACTTGTCAGAAGGAGATCAGCCTAAATGAAAATAAATAAATTACTTCTTTCTAATAATGGAAACGGTATTAATATAAAACTGATTTAAATGCTGATACCTGTGGGCAATTCCTTTCCTGTCAGAATTACCACTGAGAAGATATTGAAAGAAATAACTGCATGAATCACTATAGTAGTGAGAGCCCTCTGTGGCAATGGCAAACTGAACCAAGTGGAAGTGTCACCTTTCTTTATTCCAGAGGACACTGGAGTCCTTGGGAACAGCAACCTGCTCAGATCCTTTACAAGGTCATCACTTACGTTTGCTTTTTTAATATTATCCTATTTTTCTATGGTCACATGCAGATGTTTTTATTGTTGCCATGAGCTGAAGTACAGTCTTTTCTGGGCAAAGGAATATTTTTCTTCTAGGAAAATTCAGCAGGTAAGAGGTTTTTATCATCATATGCAAAATAAGTCAAAAGAGTAATTTTAAAAAGTAGCTTTTGATCCAGTATAGCTTTTTCCCAGGAGCTCTGATCAGATAACTGGTTGCATTAATTGCTACTTGGTGTAGGAAGAAATGCTAAATACTTCTGCCTGTCAATTCACCCAGATGTACAGAATAATCCAAAAAAGCACATGCAGTAACTGACAGTAGTGAATTCTAAAACAGCTGACAGTCATGAATAATGCAGTAAGGCAAAAAAAAAACCTGTGGTTGAGAGGTAGTTCAGAGGTTCCTTCACTAGCACCTTCTTCAAATGTAAAGTGCTGTTTAGAAATTGAACTTTTCCTGTGAGTTTCACTAAATTAGACAGCAAACTATGAAGGCAAGCTTAAAAAAGAGTGGTATCACATTTGAAATCTTTGTAATATAAAAATCTGGGACCTGGGAAGGAAGCTCTACTAAAATGACATGTTTGTAATTGCAAAACAAACATTATTTCTTTACTGTCTGTGTGTATAACAGAGACAGGTTTCCACAGATTGGGAAATAGACATATGCAAAAACAATTGAGGTCCCATAGAAAGGGTCCCAGGGATTTCCATGGATGATCACGACAGAATATTTTCACACTCCCTATCTTAAGCATGTAATTTCATAATATAGGTGATCCCAGTGTTCCCTGATACTTAAATCAACACATTATTCTCTCGTTTGATTGTAGTTTTGGTAGAGTTACTAGTTCTACCTGCATAGATTTCCTTTTCACCTTTGTCAGCTGAACATAAGACTGCAAGAATAGAGATAGTGACTGTTGCCAAATGTTCCTCAGCAATCACCAGAAGCAGAAAAGTAAGAGGAGAAAATTAAAGTATTTCAAGGAAATCGTGCTCCTTCCCTAAGATGGTCTCCTAGCCTCCACCAACTTATAGCCCAGAGACTGAGCTCGGAAGTGATGACCCTGTATTCAGTTGCTCTCAATGGATGTCTCTTCCATAACTTACCCATCTGTACCAGGAATCACTGCCACCCCTGTCAGAATGACCTCCACAGTGTACTGTGAAAACTCTCCTTTTACTTCTATATTTTTGACCTGTTTGGTGTGAGGTTGTGTGGGTTGTTGTTGGTTTTTTTTTTTTTTTTCCAGTCCACGTGGAGACCTTCCTTATCCATTGGAACTGTTGACGCCTGAAGGTGGCCAGGAGGCAATTGAAAGCCTACTGGGATCTACTGGGATTCTTTCTGACTCTTTCATGAGTTTGTGAGGCAGGATTTCCTTCACAAATTCCTTGCTGTCTCCTCCTTGATGTCCCAAACTTATCCATGTCTCCTGTTCTTTTCTTTATTATAAATAGGTAGGCAGTTTCACCAGAAAAGCAGTTTAGAGGTGGGTTTTTCTTTTTCTCTCTGGATGCCTTGATCTCCTACAGAATTGTTTTCATTTGGTTTGGTTTATTTATTTTTTTTTTAAATAGATGATAGCTTTGCAACCCTCCAGTCCAGAGGGTCATCAAGGAATTATGTTGGACTGCAACAGAATAGCCATTTCCCAGAATGTAATCTTCACTGTATGAGAAAAGGAGAAGTGTCAGACTGCCGTGTCCTGCCCATTATAGGAAGAAGATGAATATGTAGATCAACTTTTAACAAAGAATGATAAGCATACAGAAAAGTGAACTACTTGTAGTAGCATGTATCAAGGCTCTGTGATACAGCAGCATTCATAAAAAGCAGCCCTTAGGAATGACCTGAGGTTTGATTGTTACACACACAGACCATGCTTAGTATTCTTGCACTGTTTTCCAGAGCTGCATATACCCTGAAAAATAAAAGATGACCTGGTTTCAAACCAGGTCCAAGCAACTGGGACAGGGTTTATGTGTATGCTGTGAAGCAGCAGCCTCTTGCAGATCAGGCCATCTTGCAGACAGCTGTTTGGAGAAATCTGTACTGGAACCAAGGGCTTAAAGAACAATTAAACTGTGTGGACAATCAATAATCAAGCTTGGCCTTGTTTTATTTAGGGGTATAGAGGCACTCAGTGTGATCCTTCTAATAAACAGGCACAGCTTGTAAAAGGATAAGAGAAACAGAGCGATTTCTGAGCAAATAATCTGATCTAGGGAATGATGTAAATAACTAGCAGAGGCACTTTCATGCAGCGTGAAATCATTAATATTATGTAAGAGCTGAAAGCATTCATGAAAGGCTGGTGCACTTGTATCGGGACATGGATCATGCTCTTACTGACATTTAGTGTCCTTTTATTCCTGGATCTGGGGTCACTTGGGGAGCTCCATCTTAGTAAATTGTATTTAGACTGTAATATTTTGATGTTAACTGAGCTGAAAAGGACTCTCCCGATGAGTTCCTTAATGAGAAAAACAAACAAATCTGAATTTTGAAAGGAATGACTGCATGTTTTTCTTACCTGATTCCATGTCATGAAGTCGAATCTGAAATGTGACCTGAAATTACTGAATTGTAAATTACAGAAATGTAAAAGTGAAATGAAAAACGGTGGAAGTGTTTCTGCTTAATCCACTGGTCTAAAATGCAGATGTTGGTTTTGGTGTCTGAGAGCTGTAGTAGTGCAAAGAAAGGTGGTTTGAGTGCCTTTCAGGCCAGCACTCCAGGTTCTGAAATAAACTGTATTTAACGTTACCTGCTTTCAGGCTGAGATCTCTTTGCATAGTTTTTTTCTTGAAGGTTAATTAATGAAGATGTTTTCATAATACCGTCCCTATTTCCCGATACAAAATCTTCACTGTTTCAGGTCTAAATGGTAAGCATAAGTTAATTAATACAAGCAAATTTGCCCATAGTAGACATGCCTTGTTAACCAAATGAAGAATTTCAGAGATATAAAAGCACGTGATTGACACATAATGTGCAGTCAAGGGAAATACTATCCTGAGAAGCTTTCAGCAATGTGACACTGAATGCTGCACCATGCAAAGTTCAAGAAACAGAATTAATGGGCTTCATTAGAAGAATCCAGAGCATGCTGATCCATCACTGATGAAAACCCAGCTCAAGGCTAGCTAGAAAAATGGTGGATATTTTGTTTCTTTCCTTGTACCAAAACATTTTGTCTTTTAGGCCTCAGAGTGCAGCCTCCACAGCATAAGAGAAAGAAGGTGTTACCTTAAAAAAGCTGTCATTTGCACAGCCCAGGACACCACAGACTCATAGAATCATAGACTCATGGAATAGTTTGTGTTGCAAGGGACCTTTAAAGGTCGTATATTGATCTTGGATCTTACCCTCTCTTACAACCACCCCAAAGACCTTTGCTCCACGTTGTGCTCCCGATACACAGTGGCACTCTCACCCAGCAAGACACAGCTCATTGCCATGGAGTGTGAGAGAAGAGCTGAGCAGGCAACTGAGCTAGAGAAAGGTGCTACATATATGATTAGAAATTAACACCCTTTTGATAGTGGTAGCCAGTATTATTATTTGTGTGTAGTTTTAATTCCCTCAGCATCTCAGTAACTGTGCATGTTTTGACTCCTCCTTATGTACTTTGAACTTTTTGGGAGAACCCCTAAGTCATAGAATCATAGAATCATTTAGGTTGGAAAGGACCTTTAAGATCACTGAGTTGAGTCGAGTCGAGCCTGAGAATACCAGGGATGTTTTCTTAATATACACTTACAATCTTTTCTGAACACAACCGAGCGAAAACTGTGTAAACCGAAGGGAATACAGCCTGACAGGATACACAGAGCAGTGTTTATCTCAATGTAATTTTCAATGAATGGAACTACACTTCCAATTCAGGGAGACAGAGAAGCTGTTATTTTGGATAGCTAAAAATTTAGGCAAATGGAAACTGCAAATACTCTTCTGCAGATTCAGACATCTCCAAGAGACAGGCTAAGACTGTTTCTATGAATATTCCATTTAAATCAGTTGCAGTGATTAGCTGCGAAGTACCTCTTGGGTGCTTTGATTTCATTTGTTTCAGAACACAAATCAGGTATATTTAGCTAATCCTCTAAAATTCCCCTGTATTATCTTCTTTCATTAGCCTCTCTAAAATGTATTTTTACTGTTATATTTTAAAGAGGATTAATATGCCTTATATAAATCACAATAGTCTCTTTAGTTATGGTGCATCTTAAGGTTTACAGAGTTTAAACTGTTTAAATGTCAATTTATTTTTGCCTAAATTATTTTATTAGAGCTGTTGGGAGAGTAAGACTGTCATTAGAAATATTTTATGGCTTGATGCATCAGATAAAGATTCTGTTGAAGACCTGGTTCTTTCTCGATTATTGTCCAACATCTCAAGCACTCCTTATCTTTTTCTTAAAAGTTTGAGAACAATGAGGGGTGGATGTAAAATCATAAAAAAAATTAAGTTTCTATAAGAACCTATTTTATAATAACCCCCAGCAGATGTGTTCTCGATATGTCACTGATACCTGGAAATGCTAGCAAGCCCTATTCTACCTTCTAAAAACATGAATGTGAGCTGCCACTTGAGTATATCTGGAATTCTTAGATTTCTCTTGTCTGTGCTGTCATTCTGTTACTGATATTTATCTATTATATTTTTCTCATCTGATGTGAAATACGTGGGACACTCACTTCCAGAAAAGACTGTCATGGAGACTTTGCGGAAGTTACCCTCTTTTGTAAAATGCAATTGGGGTTGATCTGTGAAACTCTCAGCAGAGGTCTCCTCTCTCCCACATGTGCCCTGCTTACTCTGAATCACAACTTCTGCTCAGAGAGAACTACAGGGGCTGGGCACTGAAAACCGCAAGGAGACCAGTAAGCTGGCGTTGCCTGGGGCAAAATGAGGACATGCATGTTTTCCTTTGGATGGAGATTTTAATGTCGTTGCAAGTGGCTTACGTATAATTCCTTGGATTTATTAAAAAGGTTGGTTTTAATAGATGGGTGGGGTTACAGCAAGAATGAGGAATCTAGTCACAGTTTAGCCACTGATCTTTTGGCTGATCTCTTAATAGTCACATGCCAGGACTTTTAGAAAGGGCCTGGAATTTGGGGTGTCCCAGTTTAGAGTCCCACTTCTGATTTTTATTTAATTTACTTTTTATTTATTTAGGCGGAACATTTAAAAACACTGCCTCTTTTTTTTAGGTGGAAACACAAAATGATTCTTTTGAAACAAGCCCAACACATCTTAGTCCAGGCTCTCGGTGAAAGAAAGTATTTTTAGAAATTCCCTTTTTGTTTTTTTCTTATCCGTATTATGGACACAGCAATGTTAATCATGTAAAGCTTTTGCATCTCTGTTAAGGACATTTAGCTCTGCTTCATCTGAAATTGCTATAAAGCTGTGAAAGCTACAAATCAGGCATTCCTATCTTTTGAGCCTACAGTCAAGTGTTTGTACATGAATTTGCATTTTGAACCCATGCATGTTTCAAACTGGTTCACAGTGCGCTGAGAGTGGAGGCAGATATGAGATGTATCTTAAGGACAGCTCCTCAGTGTGCCAATAGGGTGCTCTTCCGAAGAGATTGTTCATGAGTACCCATTTGGCTGCACTTTGCTGGCAGGAGAAGGGGAAAGGAAGAACATCACAAACGCTTCATCTCATGTGTTAGGGTTGGCCAGTGCTGAGCATTCAAACACATGAACATGAACGAGAGAAAAGGGGATATAATCATTACACCTGTGACTCTTTGCCAGCTTCATATTCCTATCAGCTTTCCAAGGGAAATGATTCACTTCTGACCACGACAGCACAGCTGGGTCAGGGCAGTGTAACAGTAATTGCTGAGGTCGTGTCACACTCATGAGAGCATGAACCTCAGCGAATGTAAGACTTCAGCTTCACTGACCTCTTGGATGCATCCTGATCTTTGTTGTTAAAGGGACTCTGGTAGAAAATAAAATCAAAGAGGTAATTACTGTATTTTTATGTAAAGCTGCAATAGAGAAAAGGAGAACGCTTCAGCAAGATTTTCATGTCAGATTATTTCTTGTAGCCAGCTCATCTACAAGTTATACATATAGATATCATCATCATCATGGCTAGGCTTCATGAACAAATATTTGGGAAGTGCTCTACCCACATTTGTTACATGTAGATATATACCCCTTGTAAAAAATTGCAGTCTAAAGAGGGGTGCTTCAGCATTCCATAGTGGGTGTTTTAATTCCCGAATTCAGAGTCCTTAGGTCTAGGTGAGAATTACCTGTTTTGGGGGAAGGACTTGATCTAAAAGGCCTGTGAAGGCAGCTACGCAACAATGAAAAGTAGAAACCTAAGACTGGGATTTGCTATTTGAAGTAAAATTTAGGAAGTATTGAGGAATGTAGGATAATTGGGATCCTTGGTGGAACGTGAAGGAAAACAGTCATCTAAAGCAAAAGCAGGAAGCCCAAGTGATCTGGCAGATGCATAACTGTCCATGATAGGTGTTCTATACTTCCTTATAATGTCACCTACCACTTACCATCAGAGAGATGCTCCGGATCTGACCAGCTGTGTACTGCAAACCAGCTCTGTTGACTAGACAAGCAAATCTGCCCTGGCTCTGAGACTTTCTAGCAGTCCCTTCAGTAGGACTGATTTTGTTTAGTTCATATTATGATTTAATGCAATTCATGTGTGAATATGCTTGTGTAAGGATGTAAAATCAGACACAAATTATTGAGTTCACTTGGTCACTACCACAGAAGAAGGCACTTGAAAAGATGTGAGGGAAAAAAGAGTCATATTTATTGTACAGCATTGTAACATTGTAAAAAGTAATTAAGTAGAACAACTGAGAGATCTAACAATTTTTGAGGTTTTTTTAAATGTGACAAGCAGAAACCAGAAAGGAGTTGATGTGAATTAATTGAATTAAAATGTATCTTACAGAAGGTAGTAACATCCTACTTAAGTGTTACTGTAACTCTTGATATTTAAATATATGATCCTTATCAGACGGCTTTGATCAGCCTTTAAACAAAACTAAATTTTGTTTTAATCAAACTTACAGTGTTAACTGCTTATTTCAGTTTGTTTGTGGTATATTAGCAGTATGTTTTATGTGATATAAAAATTGATAGATTAAATACAATCTAGATTATTATTTTAGAATTATGTATAATTTAATATAAATTATATATAAGAAATGATTATATTTATTTATAATTATGAAATATTATCTAGATTAATATAGATAGATTAAGTATTACGTAATTACCTCCCTACTTGTAAACAGTGTCCTCAGTAGTGTGGTTCACTAATTCAAAACTTAATATGTTTAATGCAACTTTTAATTTGACTTGAAGTTTTTTTTTTCCCTCTTCTCTTGCTTACCAGCCACATATTTAGTGGAGTTTTAATATAAAACTATGTATTTGATACAGATCTGTCAATGAAGGCAAAGTCAAGCAATCATGATTTAGTAATAAAAGCAGTTTGTGGCTATCTGTAGGTGTATGTTTGACACTCTGGATTTGTGCTTTACTTGTCTCCCAAGAAAATTCTAGTATCTTTGTCTTTGCAATGGATAATTTCACTGCATTTGAGGGGCAGACATATAGGCATATTTGTCATCACAGAACATTAGGAATGTTAGAGATATTTTAGGTTCAAACCTTGTAGAAGAGGACAGATATCTTGCATCCAAGCCTTTTTTGCCTGGAAAGTCAGCATAGGCCAGCATAGGTATGATGTTCCCATGGTGACCAAGTTAATTCTTGAATTCATTTTCATGCAACACTGCATGTTACACAGAGTTACACCTGTTACAAAGGGGTACAGACTCAGAATATCATAGGACAAAGAGTCATACCAAGGGAACTTCTAAGACAAGGGCAAAAATAGCCACCAGTAGGGAATGATGGCCATTTTCCCCATCCGTGGGGAATGATGTCCCCTACTCTAGGGGATAGAGGATGCTGGCTGCCTGCATATTTGGCAAGTCAACATCTACAAATTGTATACTGGTCTGATCTGGCAAGTCAACATCTACAAATTGTATACTGGTCTGATCAGTAAGGATTACGCATTAGTTTTAAGACAAATGGGATTTACATCCAGCTGAAAAAAGCCTTTGTTTTCTTCTGCCCTTCCAGCATCAATGTGTTTATTCAAATATTGATTGAATTGTCTCTTGACTAAATGAGAGCAAGTTAAAGATGCCCATTAAGGGCAAGGAAACCATCACTACTTTTCCAAGTAGGAAGCAGTATGCTGTTCACTGCATGTGCTTAAATCCATTGCTTTACAGCCTCATTGAGATGCGGAATCCCATCAGGACCAATTCTTAATGCCTGCCCTGCAAAAGAGGAGTCTGGACCTTGGTATCATCTCTCATCATGGACCTGCTGTGTGTCCCTTGGAAAGTTTTAAATCACTGCAATGCATTCCCAGTATCCTGTTAACTTCTTTAGTTTGTTATCTCCCATAACTTGTCGGTCATGGCTAATGCCGTAGTACATGCTGTGGAAAACAGATCAGTCCTTGGAAGACCGTCATTAAGCCATCAAGTCCAATGACGTGTCTCTCCTTTCCCTTCCATGCTGAATCTGTATTACACCAGGCTCAGAAAACGTGTTGTAGATGGGTAAACATGAAAAGAGCTTGTCCTGAGATTTTTATAATTTCACTTGGAATTTAAAAATAAATTCACCTTTTCTCTAAAAAAAGCACATGGAACAATTCTGATTTTGAGGAAAAGGGTAGGGTGGACTAAGAATTTTTGTGTGTGTGTTTTTTATCATAAATAATTTTCTTCAAAACAGATCAGTAGATCACATTACTCTGTAAGTAACCAAAGTGGCCAAGGATTAAACTCTAGGACTCCACTGTTAGAATAGTTGTTATTTCCCAATACCCTGCTAGAGTGAGTGAGAGGGGAAACAGGTGTGTATTGGTTGGATTTGGAGGAATTCCTTATAATGAAGCCAAGTGACACAGTAGGTAAGCACAGTGAAATGACATGACACTCTCTCTTAATAAATAGTCTTTAATAACTGACAGGTTAATTTAAATGCTGTTGTCATATAATAGGAGCTAAGATGGTTCAAGCTAGTTGTCATAAGAAGCAAAAATTCATTTCCTATTATTTCTTGCAGTTCACATATTTGTGTGATTCCAGGTGGTTAAAAGTCAAACATTTAAGAAGAGTTCCCTTACTGAGCAAAGGTTTTTTTCAATATTTGTTTTTTTTTAAAATGACCATTTCAGGTTTTTTAAAATTTAATACCTCTCTCCCACACCCGCCCTGTTAGACCTTCTATTCTTACAGATTAAAAAAATATGCAAAGTAAAAGTGAAGGTGGTGTTATGTTGCACTTCTTAAATTCTGCTGGACTACAATGTAAACATATAATGAAATGACTGCTGTAGTCTTCTTCATATTTTTTAAAAATCTTTCACAATGAACCACAACTGGTTGAGATGATTGCATTTTTTTAGCAGTCTGTAGAAAGCTAAAGTGATGTTTCAGAAGCGCTGAAGGAAAATAATACAGGGTTTAGCTTGTCTGTTAATTTGCATCCTTGGCTTTTCTAATTCTTCTCCTTATAATTTGCACAGTATGGCAGGTTTTGAGACTTCAATTATAGCACCAATTCTAGTAACAGCTTTCTGTCTTTGACTGGACATAATACTGCAAAAAGGGAAATAGATTTTTCCTTTAACCTGATGAAAATAAGGGTCCTTCTTTTTAGAAAGAAATTATATATACACAATGCATTTTTATGATGAAGAAAGAGAGACATAGCTCAGACCCATGTGTTATTAGGCATTTGCATGTATTTAGCTTTAAATAGGTAAATATTTGTGTATTGCATTAATACTGGATTATCAGTCTAGTCTCAGCAGTGGAAGTTACAGCACAGCAGTAAACATGTGCATGAAACAGCTTTGGAGAAAATAGCCTTTTTACTTGCATGCCTGACAAGACTTTCCTTTTTTTTTTTTTAAATCTTTTAAAACTACTGCTGTATTTCCAGCAAACCTACAAAAGGAGTTAACAGAAATTATTCAAAGAAAGCAGGCATAACCCTACCTTTCCCCTGAAAAAGGAGAGCAAATCCAAAGTAGTTATCCCAAGAATAAAACCAAAGCATTGATATTTAGTTTAATTTGTTCCTTTTCTTGTGGACAGTGAAAACTGAAGATCTCAGTTGGGTACAACATGGACCCTTTGGACTGAAGAGAGTCATTGATCTGTCATTTTATAAATGTCAAGCTGGCCCTTTTAGCACCCTTATTGATCAACATGTTTAACATGCATCACAGCCTTTCAGCATTTAAAGGGAGACTACAAGAAAGTTAGGGACAGATGTTTTAATGTGGCCTATCACAATAGGGAAAAAAGTAATGGTTTTAAGCTAAAGGAGAGTAAATTTAGTTTAGATATATGGAAGAAAAAAGAAACACTGGAACAGGTTGCATTCAGGTCATGTTGGATGACGCTCTGAGTAACCTGAAGATGCGCCTGCTCATTGCAGGGGAGTTGGACTAGATGACCTTGAAAGGACCCTTCCAACCCAAACTATTCCACGATTCTATGAGCTCTGTGTTGTCGAGTGAAAACATGCAAAAACCCAATAGGATGTGGCTGCCAACATCAGTAAGCCACGGGCTGTCTTCATCATATAAGCTACAGGTTCCTCAATCCTGGAACAGTGGCTGTCCCAGAGGTGTTTTTTTGCAGTAGAGGTAATGGTTGCAAAATCTGAGGCTATGATGACTAGTGACACAGACACCCATCACAAGCTGTTACTGAATGTCGAGGGAACATCAGACTCCAAGGTGCACAGTCTGCAAATTCAGCATCAATTTAGATTTAAGACAGGGCAGCTGCAACAGGCTCTCTTGTAGCAAGTTCTTGCATACATAGCAATTAAGCTTGGCTAAGGATGAAAATTATTGTCAATGTTTGTGGAGAACAAAGGAAAATTGAAGCTGCCATGATAATTTTTGGCAAGAGCAGACCAAAATGGGGACTTTCCATCTACACATACACAAAATAATGTTAATAATGAAATGATGAATCTAGCAGGAAGAAATTCTGCCTCCAAAATAAGATTAGAACAGTTTATAAAAGCAGCGGAATCACCTCCTGCTTATGTTTACCTCTGTTTGTTCCTACCCCGTTTTAGAATATGCAAAGCCCTAAATTAATTGTACTTTACTTCATTGTTTATACAATGTTTACACATTGTTTACACTTGTTTCAGTTGAGTCAGAATAATCTCAAAATAGTCCTGAACGCAGAGCATGCCATACTGGTGTTCAGCAAATGCTGTCATCTCTTTTTGCCATCTTAATGCAAAGATTGAGCTTCACTCAATCTGTCAGACAGGCTTTATTCTCTTTGCTTGGTTAGAGCCATTACTGTCTTACCGAGCTTTTATGGAATAAAACAATCCAGACTTCCTTTTGGCAGCTGTCAGCTATGCCCAGAGAATTCACAGGTGTTCCTGGTAAGCCATGTACAACGCTGGGGATTGAGGGGTGCCATCTACTGGCACTACTTCCTCCCGGTTACACCAATACTAGCGCCCTGCAAGGAAGAGGCAATCTTGTGGCAATTCTCAATTCTCACATTTCTAAAAATGGTTACAAGGAGTCTATCGTACCCAATTATTCCCACATACTGCACTTTTTTTTTTCTTCTCTTCTTTAGACCTGTTGACCTACCTCTACTACAGGAAATTTTATAATCAACTTCCCAATGTGCATGACAAGTCTATTATTAAATAGACACTAATCAAATTACAAATTATGAAAAGATCATATTATGTTATATTAGTGGTTTCTAGTGGAAATAAAAGCTACAACATAAAGCCAATAAAGGTCAGTTGACATACAGAGTATGACAATTAAAACTGTAATCAATCAGGAAATGTTGCCATTTGCAGTTTGCAGACCCACTGCAATGAGCCCAACATACCTGTGCAATATTCCAGATTGATTTTTCCCTTTTTCACACCAAATAGGCCATTAGAATATTCCATAAACCGCCTGACATTTTGCAGAGCAGTTTCTGCTACAAGTTTAATTATGTTTTTAACAAGGTGTTCAATGTTGTTTGGAATCTGGAAGACCTCTCTGACCCATGACATTTCAGTTCAGAGTATGTGCTTGCTTTGCAACAGAGTAATCATCTACTTTGTCCTTAGGACTTTGTACTTAGGACTGAGTGCACCCTCAGTGGGTTTGCACATGATACTACCCCGAATGGTGCAGCTGACATGCCTGAAGGATGGGATGTAGGACATCCTGTGG
Source organism: Chiroxiphia lanceolata (assembly GCF_009829145.1). Lineage (NCBI taxonomy): Eukaryota > Metazoa > Chordata > Aves > Passeriformes > Pipridae > Chiroxiphia > Chiroxiphia lanceolata. Next base: position 19,479,004 of record NC_045638.1, on the reverse strand, counting down.
AACCTTGACAGGCTTGAGGAGTGGGCCTATGGGAATTTCATGAAGTTCAACAAGGCCAAGTGCAAGATCCTACAAGTGGATTGGGGAATCCCCAGTATCCATACAGACTAGGGTATGAAAGAGTTGATAAAAGCCCCATTGAGAAGGACTTAAAGGGACTGACAAATGGAAAATTGGACATGAGCCAGCAACGTGCACTTGCGGCCCAGAAAGCCAACCACACCCTGGACCGCATCAAAAGCTGTGTGGCCAACAGGTCAAGGGAGGTGGTTCCATTCCTGTACTCCATTCTTGTGAGACCTGGAGTACTGTGTCCGGCGCTGGGGAACACAACATGGGAAACACATCAATCTGTTGGAGCAGTTCCAGAGCAAGACCATGAAGATGATCCTCTGCAAAGAAAGACTGGGTTTGTTCGGCTCAACGAAGAGAAGGATCCGGGGAGGCCTTGTTGCAGTGTTCAAAAGTATAAAGAGGGATTATAAGAAAGACAGAGACTTTTTACTGGAGCCTGTAGTGACAGGACAAGGGGTAATGGTTTTAAACTGAAAGTGGGTAGGCTTAGAAGAACTGTGCCTGAAAAAACTGTGGATGTCCCATCACTGGGAGTGCTCCAGGTCAGGGAGGATGGAGCTTAGAGCAAACAAGTGAAAGATGTCTGTGCCCATGGAAGGAGGGTGGACTAAATGATCTCTAAAGGTCCTTTCCAACCCAAAGTATTCTATGTTTCCATGATTCTATACTTTCTGCATATATTTGTACCTATCACGAAGGAGAATGTATCATTTTGTTATCAAGGTAGCCGAATCAAAAGCATTCTTGAACTGCTCCACAGCAACAAAAATTATCTGAAAGATATAATCTCCTTTTACTTCCATGAATATTTAATGTTAATGTAGTCAGGAGCACAGCTAAGACTTAAAAGGTTAAAAGATGCATAAGATAATCATACCATCATTATAAAGAAATGCTTTATTACTGACATTACAAAACCCATTCATTATGCTAAAAGAAGACAATATTTTTTCAAAACTTGGAAAGTCTTTCTCAGCTATGCATTCCTCTGTGACTTCATGCTAACGACATGATTAAGATTTATTCTTCCAGATGTAATGAGGTGGAATAAGTTTCTTTTACTGTATAGACAGATTCAAACACTTTTAGTTTGAATGAACTTTGAATGATTCATGCTATTGCATAAGAGAATGCCAACCTGTTACACAAGCTCATATGCAACTTACAAGATTCGTACACAACCCCTGTGTTTTGATGTTGACAGTTCAATCCTTGATCACAAAAGTGCACCACATGCCCATTTGCACAGCACTGGGAGATTCTTAAGCAATTGTGCCAGAAGTGCCTCTGGACATTCATAAATGTAAATCACTAAGAGTGATTTACTCTTACTCACATAAGAGTAAATCACTGAGAGAGTGAAGAAGTAACATATGAATAAAGGTTATGTGTGAACTGGAGTTCTAAAACTAATGTAGATTGTGTCTACAAAAACTGTACACAAAAAATAATTGCTTCAGCTCAATATATCCTTGCAATGGATACTTCTTGGGTTTTAGTCAAGTATGTATGATCCTTTGCGCTACAAAGATATTTTCCATCCTTGAGGATATGTAGGATAGTTTGATCTAAGGCAAGGAGAGAGGATTGCATTGGTCTGCAACCTTGCTGTAAAATGAACAAAGACAAGTTGCAAGCTGCTATTACTTCCTCAACCTAAGGAGAGACAGGGTTACTGGAAAATGTGCTTTAATTGGGAGAAAGCCTAAAAATATAAGCATGGAATAAATGTATATTGGTAATGTTTGAGTTCTTTGTAGAGCTCTCTTAACAACTTTAAATAGTGGTCACATGGAGTTTTTAGTGTTTGGGATGAACTTTGCACATCTCCCTTTTAAGCAAGACGTGAAGCAGAGAGGATCTATGCAGCAGCACCCTGCAGCTGTAGCCCACTTCTACTTTGGAGGAAAGCACACAAAAAAAGAGAAAAGTAGTGATCGATTATCTGTTGGCAGGTCTTTGTGAGAGTTTGGTGGGGTACAGTATTCTGGGCACAAGTGCATTTGGGCAACCACATTACTTTGGCCTGAATTTGTCCTTGTGGTTTCAGTTAGAATTGATATTGTGTACTTTGAAATTGCTGTGTGCTGCTGTTGATGTGCACAGTTGAGCAGCTGCTCCCTCTCAAGACAAAGGAGGCTGCAGTTCAGGACATGTTCAAGTGATTTCTGATTGTAAAGCATTTTGGGTCCTTCAGACTAAAAGGCATTCTTACCACTTCTGCAGCTTCTGGTGTAGAGGGAACAGACAAAAAGTTTCCTTGAGCTGGTACAGATGAATTTTGATTTGAAACAGAACTTCAGTAGTTCTGGAGGTTTTTTATTCTTCATTGGTTTACTGTGTAGCCTGTAATGGCCAGGGTTTATACATAATTCTCATTAGGGCATGCTCCCAGTGTAATTAGTGACAAAATCTGATTTTAGTTAATGAGTAGGATAAGACTTCAGGGATAGTCATGCAGCAAAATTTCTCAGCCAAATGAATTGATTTCCATTGAATTGGCTATAAATATAATATCATTAATAATTAATTGGTTCATTGTAAGGATACCACTAGACACTAGAAATGAGCAGATGTTACTTTTCTGCCTCAGAGGCAAGTATGAAGAGTTGTTTCCCCAGTAAGTTCTTTAACGATGTTGCCAGAATTTGTAATGAGCAATGTAGCACTGTCTTGGACAGATATTATCACTGGGATGCCTGCAGGTCCAGTTAAAGCAAAGGTCCTGAAAACTGAGTGCCTGGGCACTCGTCTCACAGAAGAAACAGCTGAAAAGTCCTAAAATATTCTTGCAGGCACTGTCTCTTTAATCTTCCCGAAAATCATCCCTGCATAGGTAAGGAGTAGGTAAGTGATGAAGAGGTCATCAAAAGCAGCAGCAATATTAAAAAAGTCTGTTGATTGAAAGTATTTATTTGATGAGGAGGATGGAGTTGCCACCAAGCAGATAATCTCAACATCCTCATTGCCCTGTATACTCCACTTCTCCACACTGGAAAAGGGATTCCTAAAATGCTACACTGCCACTGGTGGCATTCCCTTTTGGAAACTGAATATCAATAATGCAGTGCTTGTTCTTTAGAGGTTGTGATTTTTCATTCCCTAGTTTTCTTTATAGACTATGTTCTTTCTAATCACACTCAAAAGTCTGTAGATGTTTTCATTTATGTTCAGACTTCTAATTAGGAATAGAAAAGATCCCAAAACAACTGGATGGGAAAAAGTCAAAATTACCATTTTGATTCTCATACGTATTCTGTGAGCAGCACCCAAACCTTATTCATCATGTATTCTCTTGCATATAAGCTATGTTTGAAAAGTTCAAGAAGTTCAGAGGGCTGGAGCTTCCTATTCCTAACACAGAGACGACAGAATCTTTGTTTTATGTTTGTGTAGCTTAAGGAATGCTCCAGTTACAGATGAGGAAGGATTATTGCAAGTCACTCTTATGGACTTTGTTTTCCAAATTAGTTGCAAACTTAAGATACTTTACACGTGTGCTGACATAGAAGTGTTTGCATATAAGCTTATTTTACAGGAATCAGCAGCTTGTGCTCTGCTTAACACACCCCTTGCCACAATAGTCCAGTAATGCTCTGTTGACTTCCTCCTTCATTACAAGACTCAAAATAAATGCCTTAGAATTGCATATCCATATTCCTGATAGCAAAATCCACATTTTCAAGCCCAAATACTTGTCTGTTACATAGAAAGGACTAATTCTCTGAACTGCAGAAAAATCCACAAACCCAGTGAATTCCACTGCATACAATAAGTGACTAACATTCATGAAAATCAGAACTCCTCATTCAGATGTTTGAAAAACAACCTGAACACTTAATGTCTAAGCAGGTCTGTTTCAAAATACTGGTCATTAAAATGCGTCCCTTTGTAGGCATTTTAGAGAAAAAAACAGTGGGTTTGATTTTTCAAACATGGCTTCCAATTGAATCTATCTAAGCTGAGTCCACAGTTTTGCCCCAGAAAGAAAACATACAAGATTTAGCAAAGGTGAAAAAATATGCCTTCAAATATGGAAATCCAGTTAAATTCCCTGGGTTCCAGTTGCTTTTAGCAACTGAGAAGAATAGAGAAGAAAAATAGGTTGATTTTCATGTATTTATGTAGATTTAGAGAAGCAAAAAAGAGACATCCATCCAAGGCTCTACATTTCTGCTATCATTAACCACACAATAAACACATTCTCACCACATTAAATAATCACTTCAACAGGAACTAAGCTAGCCAGCCAGCTACTTACAGGGAGTCCTGGGGGACAGATGAAGGAAAAATAAGTACCTGTGAATACTCTAGAAAACAGTAAATCTCCACTTTCCAGTAGCATAGCACTCCTGCTTCTAGCCAACATGAAGGGCAAAACAGTGAATCTTAAAAACTCATTATTATATAAGATGGAATATTCCCTGCCCTGATTGCTTTTCCAGGTGTTATTTTGTTACAGTGTTAAGTGGACAGTGTTATTTTGGATGGCAAACAGAACTTTCTGCTTTGGAAGGAAAAAGAGACCATGGCTGACAGTGCTAACAGAGTCTGATCAAAGGTGGGGGAGGTGTGGACTAACTTAGCTGTGGAAAACAGCCAGCATGCAGAAGCAAGGGTGCTTAGTAGACTTCTGCTCCAGGACCCAAGAAGAGTATGTGCACAAGCAGTGGGTTGCATTTGTTACTCACTTTTTGCATATACGGGTAGATTATTCAGGTATTATATCATGTCCTGAATGTATTCATAATACCATACGTAATAGTGCAAATGAAATATTTGGCTCACCAAAACATGCTAATGACCTAAGGCTACAATACCATGCATCTAGAAATAATTAGTGCTGAATGCTGCCGCAGGAAGGCACAAATGCCACGCACAGTCAAGTATGCAACTCTACACTGCAGGGGAGAACTCCGATTTATCACAGAGGATGATCAATACATGTCCGAAGCATCAAGACTGATAATGTTTTGTGCAGCTACAAAATACATCCTCATATTCTTTAGTTTTTTTCTACTAAGTTTGTCATACTGAGGTATGTAATGTCAGGGAAATGCACCTTTGGTCTTCTGTGCAACAAACCCACAAATGTATAGATTTGCTTTTTCTTTCTGGTCACAGTATTTTGAAGCTGAAGATATTTATAAATAAACTTCTTAGTTTGGAAAGGAAATTATTACAGCTATAGTAAGAATTCTGAGCCTTATCAAGGAATTATTCAAAGGTTCTATATTAAGAAAAGAAAAAACCCAAACCTTTTCATATATTTCTCTTTGCTTTTGTATGTTTTATGAGAAACCGATAGGTTTCATTATGGGAAGCAGTTTTTGGATATTAATTCTCTGCTCATCTGTCTTCCCAAGCCCCTCAGACATTAATTAAACTTTTATAGCCATTCAAACTAACGTCTAAACATTCCAACTCAGAGCGGCTTAAGTACAGCCTCAGGCTAAAGCTGGCCCAAATCCACCAGAATGGCTTGATGCCCAATCCTCTGTTGCAGCTATTGACTGCTCTTGACCCCTTTTTCCTTAACTTTTATCATATATTATCTTAAGGGGGCTTATTCTGCCCTAGTTCAATTTTGTCCAGTGGCATAAAGAATTCTTATTTTTTCTGTATCCCTCTTACCTGTGGCCAGCAAGTATTCTGCCTGGTAACACTTTCAGAGACTTGAAATATCTTGACAGTTTGACTTTATTGAAGTTACACAATGGGTGATGGTAGCTATTTGAGCTTGTGCTTCCAGATGGCATGGGATCAATACATGGGATGTGACTCACAGCTAACTAGATATTTGGCCTTTGAAGTGCAATGTTGCAGCTCCTTAGTAAGTGTTCCAAGCCTTACTGTTTTGAAGGGAACTGCTTGCTGATATTTGGTGAGGAGGGTTGCAAACCATCAAAGCTGAAGAATATTTGGGCTGAGGTTTTCTGTCTGAGCCTTAAGTTTGTCAGTATCTCACACTGCATTTCGTACTTGCAGCATCTAGATGTGCTATGACTTATACAGGTGTCTCAGCTCCTATTAGCGTCAGTGGAGTTTGAGTGATTCAGTGAATTTTGGGTGAGACAAACAATTAGTCAGACACCACTGACCATGGGAACTGCATTGCATTTATTTGGACCTTTGACAAGCAACATGTACCTGAGGACATCTGTGTTGCAGACAGATAAAATTAAGTCAGCTCTTTTGCACACAGGTATGCAAATCTACTTACACACCACAGTTGCATGATATGCTTTAATGGAGAACTGAGAAAATGTTTTCCAGCACTTGGAGAATCCCTCAACTATTTGGGTAATGTTTTCTAGACATAAGGTTAGCCCTCATTTTTTTTGCCAGTTGAACATTACAGAGTTCTTCAGATTTAGTAATACATTCGCAAAAATATATAGTAATAAAATAATATTGCTCTCTGGGACAAAGCCCAGTTTTATTAGTAAGTAATTCAGGTTTGTTGTAGAAAGCATACCACCTCATGTGAAAAGAAGATTCCATCAGGCCACCAATGGATTCCAAAAGGAACAATGAGATGGTTGTGATTGCCTTAGGAGTCATTTGTTCAAGAGCTTTTCTGATTTTAGCAAGTATTAAAGAAGGGATTTTTTTCATGTGCATTGTTTTACTTTTGTCTAATTTTCTAAATCTTCTTTTTGGATGTGACACTAATGTCCCTTGTTTAGATATTTCTCTTACAAAAACAAATAAATCTGTTTTTCTTACATGTCAAAGTGCTTCTTGTACTGTAAAGCAACGGATGACAGTATCCATGAGGCTAGATTTCTGAGGAGGACATAAGCTCCTAGCAGTAATTATCAGTTACGGTTGGCAGTGGGACTTCAGGCAGCTGTACTACAAGGCCTGGCATCCCCCTTGTGGCAGGATAAGGCCGGACCAGTAAGAGGAAAGTCCAAGGAAGGAGTTCCTGCTCCTGAAGGTGTGCCTGCTTTAACTTTGACAGGAGAACAAGTAAGATGTCACCTAGCATTGTAACAATTATGTTTAAAGAAATACTAATTATTGCAGTGTAAATCATAATATGCAAAGTCTTAGGTATTCAGCAGTTATAGAGAATTAAAATACTGGCTGAAAATTTGAAACCTGAATTCTAGTGACTCAGTTTGTCTCAGCCATTTTAAATCAGTTAAAATGCTTGCCAGCACTTAACAAATACCTGGTACCCAGTACTACAGGAGTGAATCTTTGGTATAGTTAACAATGGTAATTTTGATTGCTATTCCGGTGTGTAACCATGCAATCATTACACTTCATTGATCACATTCAATGAAGAGGTAGTGCTATTTACTAGTACTGGCTGGGAAACTTTACAGCTCCACTCTTCAGAGATTATTCGTATTCCCAAAAGCACTGTTACCCTTTTTACTCCAGGCTCTTACCAAAGCAGGAAACCTCAGGTTTAATGTCTTGTAGTCATTACCAATTACTAGATGTTTCAAGCAAATGCTCCAGTATTTTTTAGTATCCAATATTGCAAATTGTTTACACATAAAGCTAGTAGTTATGATTATGTTCATTGCTCATTCTGTATTCAAAAAAACCTAAAGAAATGGGGAGAGAATTGCTTTGTGAGAAACCTACTGGCCAGTCTGTAAAACCTATTGCCTATGGGCAGCTCTAATTAAAAAAACTTGTCACCAAATCCCATTTTCTAATCAAGAACAGGATGTTAATTTTGCACAGTAAAGGTACTGGGGCATAAAGAACTGATTATTTAGATCAGTCTTTTATTTAGAGGGGGAGGGAAGTCAAAAGGTCTGTATTTACAAAATGCAATTTTTATGAGGGTTGAGCATTAATTCTGGATTCTGACACTTTTCAGGTTTGATATATCAAAAAAGCTGTTACCAAATCAAATTAATTAAGAAAGGAAACGATAGTATTTTACTTGTTTCTGGTAAAGTTGCATGTAGTTATAAAGGGAATGCTGAAAGAAATTCCCTTCCCTCCCAATCCTCATCCATTTTTGTGAAGATTAATGATGAAAGATCTACCAGAGACTCATTAGGTGCCAAAACAAATGGCATATATGTTAACATCCCTCTAGGAGCCATGGCTATGACTCCAGGAAATTAATTTATAATTCATGCTAATATGGTTAAGATTCCTTAGTGTTTCTTCCAAGATGTTACAGGACAGGCTCTAAATATCAGAACTTGCAAAAACTATACAATAAATAAGATCAAGCTGCTTCTTGCACAGAGAACTAGTATAGAAATTGTTTTTTTTTCTCTCTGCTTTCTTCTGTCATCTTCATCTTGCTTAAAATACACAGTAAGAGCTCTGCCAATTGGGATGTAAAATGCCTTCTTGATTGTAGCATATAATTAAAACTTCCCTTTCAGCTTTTTTTCCACATCAATTTATAAAGGATCTACTTGAATTTGAGGCAAAAAAAGACATCTGGCTTCATGGTTTTGTGTGGGCTGAAGTTAGTTATGTTCCTTTTTTAAATATATATATTTGTACTGAGTCAAGCCTAAAATAATGAACACTCCTTACCCACTGGAATATATTCCTGCATACTGAGAGGTAAAATAAATTCTGCCATGATCACTGAAAACATGCCAGAACCATTATTGCACATTGTGCTACTTTGGCCCATTACCAAAAAGATTTAAATCTTACGCACACAAAAGAAACCCCAAAATGCAAACTGCAGATCTTCAATACGAAAAAATTCAGCCATCCCAAATCCTTTTCTTCCAGATCTAACTGGAAAAAAAAAATATCAAAAAATCAAATAAAAAAAATAAACAAAAAACCCCAAACCTCAAAAAACCCCCCTGAAACCCACCCTAAACCAAAACAGGTTAAGACTACTACAACAGCATGTTATATATGAGAAAGAGTTTGTAATAAAACCCTGTCTATAATTCTAAAGCATGCCTGAACTACATGTTTCAAAGTGCTGAAAATATTTTTGCTGGGTCAACATCATGACAGCCATGCATTTTTCCAATGTCCTTGATAAGAGTGACAGGGCTGCTTTACAATGAAGCTCATTAAAAATTATCAATATTTAAAAACTGTTAAAAGAAGCAGCAAATATATTTTCAATGTAATTTTACATGCTAGAAGTGACTGCGCAGTTTTAAAATAGTAGTGGAAAGTTTAAAACTCAAGTAATATAATTACAAAACCGCATGAGTTCTTAATGTCTTACAGCAATGAGAAGGGCAAACAAAGCAGCTATTTGATTCTGGTGGCTAAAGAAAGCCAGAAAACATGGATGACAGAGCTGAGGAGGTGAGCTGGAATGCAGGTGTCCTCATAACACCACGCAAAGGAGTAGGCAGTGGGATGGAAGGGGCTACCTCGCCTGCCATTGAGCTGCACCAGTAGCAGAGCAAGGTGTTCCGCTCAGTGGTCACACAGCACTTGGAGTATTTGAGAGTGATATGGTTTGTTCTTAATCCATTTCGAGAGTAAAATAAAAAGAAATGAGAAGATTTAACAGTGTGTTTCAAAGATGGTTGTGCTTTAACTCTGTCAAACCTTGGCAAGCATCAGTCTGGACTGTGTGAATTTTGTTGCTTGGCAAATGCTGGATGTTTTGCCAAGTGATAAACTGGATCTTTCAACAGCCTTTCTAAACTGTTGGGATTGGGATTACAGTCTCTCAAAATATCAAGGCTGGCTCCCCTGCCTCAACTGTGCTGTACTCACAACCTCTGTCACCTCCATGGTGCAGCAGCAGCTTATCCCATGGGGAAGTTGTTAGGGTTGAGACACCTGAGGGATTCACTAGTGAGTACTTTGTAGTTGTGAGAATCAGCTTTGAACTCCTTTTGAAAGAGAAAAAGTATAAAGGTCTGTTGGGCAGCATCAGATATGGTTCTTGAAGTCAGAGGAACATGTCAAACCCCAAACAAGCTCTAAAACCAACCACAACAGGGTCTATTCAGCACTCCAGCACACAGAAGCTGGCAGTGTCCCTGAGGGACCACACACCCCAGAACAAACTCAGGAGCTCCCCTGACATCCCACTGTTGCTGCAGCTTATAGCAGAGGAGAGATTTAGGAATCAACTGTAACATACCCATACGTACTTCCATAGCTCCCTTTGCCCAGAGGCAAATCATTTTACTTTAGAGAAAGGCAAAAATTTAAGTTATTTTACCAAATTTTTACTCTTATGTAGAGTTGTTGGCAACAGCAGTGTTGCTAATTGCTAAATAGGCACATGTAAAACAGTCAGATTGATAGTCTCTTAAACTGGAGCACTTGCAGCAGCTACACGTTGTTGCCAGGCAGCTGCCGGGTGCGAGGCCATGCAAGGACATCAGTCTCTTGTGAGTAAAATGGTTTCACTTCTACCCTGTGCACTTTGGTCACTGGCAATGCCAGACGGCACCCCAGCTATGGTCAGAGCTTTGCCCCCTCAGTGACAGGGCTCTCGCAGCATGGCAACATACAGAGCTCAAAAAGCATCCACAACCCAAGCCACAGGGGAACAGGAATTCCATACTGTTGCTAAGTGAAACTACAGTTAAAACAAAAACTACTGTTTGCCACATGAAGAGGTGAGGAATAAAGGATGAAGAGAGGAAAAAAAACTACTTTATTCCCAAGCGGTAAGGTAAAATAAATGACAGCAGATGTGTCTTCCTAGAGTGGTGCTGCTCAGGTGGGATTGCAACTAGACTTCCCTGCTGTGGCATGCTCTGCCATGCCACACCATGCCATGCCATTCTGTGCCATGCTATTCCTCCATCAGCCAAACAGTGAGCTGGATGCAGCATGTGTTTCTGGGCCAGGGAGGGGAGAGGGCTTGGCCATGCTTGGAACTTTCTATGGTGTGGAGTCAGGAGAGGTCCAGGGTATTTTGTGGGAAAGTCTCCCTGACTGGTAGGTTAATAGCAAGTTAACCCCAATGAACTGCATGCACATAGCTTCAAAAAGTCTGGTACTGGGGTAACAACAAACACACCAATTTTTATTTTAATCTGTGCAAGGAGAGCAGTATAATGAATACTGAATGATTGTAATTTTAAGCACCTCCTGAATTTTTAGAACTCCTCTGTCTCTTATCTTGAAGGACATGCTAAGTGGAAAGCTTTTCTAGTCTCTTTATAGATTGCCACATACAGTAAACCTTTAAATAACTAAGTGTCTTGAGCACATGGAATCACTCTATTTTGCGGAGTCTTGGACCTTTACCAAATGTATTCCTTGGTCAGATTGGAGGGCAGTTTATAAAGGCTAACACAGTTTTAAAAAATATTTGACGCGGCAGCTTTTTGCATGCCTGTTATCCGAGAGGTCTGAGCGCTCTCTCCTGCTGTGAGACTGACAGACTGCATGTGGCAGGGAGGAAAACGAGCAGGGAAAGCCCATGAGAACTTTATTGCCAGTTCCATTCTATGTGTACATACCTGACTTTCCTCTGCAAAAAAGGATTATTTCCTTTTAATCTATCACTGCATTTTCAAAGGGTTTCCATTCCGCTTGAAACGTGACTGCGAAAAAATGTCAAGTTTTGCGGAACAAATTCACTCCCTGTGTGGATCCAGTCACATCTGCTAACTACAGTGATGAAGCATTAGCTAGTTCTCAGCTGAAATGTTCTGGCCTTCATCCAAAGTATTTTGGTTTTGAGCCTAAAAACAATAATGCTCAGTTCTAGTTTGTAGTTTTTTAATAAAAAGAGGGTACCTCCCCACTTTTCTTTTATTATTTTGGTAATGAAAGCAAGTGTTTTTAGCCCCCCATTTCTGTTCAGTAACAACTACAATTTTTTGTTAGAAGGTGTTTTTTGTAGAAAATTTTACCAAGTTTATCACGTATCAGCTCCTCTTTCAGCCAGTAAAGCAGAGCAAGCTATTAAAGCTATTAAAAGGAAATTTTTTTAGCTGTTGTGAATTTTGGCATTAGTTACTAATAGTTGCTAGCTGAGTAGCATGAGGGATGGGAAGAAATGTGAGAGGCAGAGATGGTACATGTCACAGGGGATTGCCATCTTAGGCACCAGGATGATCTTGTGAGGAGGTAGTATTTGTACTGCAGAAGCTGTTGCAAGGCTCGCTGCTTATCTAGCAGAAATTAGGGCCTAGAAGGAATGGGAAAAGTGATGTCCAACAGCTAGTGCTTCTTTATTGCCTGTCTGGCTGCCTGACTTTTAGGGTGTTACTGCTAATAATCAGTTGTCTCTGCACATTCATTCTGTCTTGGGTAAAAAGGTTTTCCTGTAGGAATAAGAAACATTGAATGTTTCTCATAAAGTTCACAATTTCTCCCTTGGCATTTCAATATGCCGAAGAAGATTTTTGTCATCAACTCTGATGAGCATAAGTTGTAGTGTAAGCATTTCCCATGGACACATCTCCACTTAATCACCACACTAGACAAGCGTGAAGCAAGCAAAAGAGTTTTTCACATGACAAAAGATCTTGGCACTGATGCTTAGAGGAAGATTTATACATCTTCCCAAGACCTCTTAAGAACCTACAAATTTGAAGAAGAGGAACAGAGAAGATGATAGCATCTTTTGTAGAGAAAGAAATATCATCCTGTGTGAAAGAATGATCTCATGAACAACAGCCAACATAGCATGTTCTGCTTCCAGCCTGTATCTTATCTGCTAGGCAGATTGCAGATTGCCCACAGACATCCCATCTGGACGCACTAGGGAACATGGTAATAGTCTTATTGCATTCAAGGATGCAGCATCCTGAAGTATGTGCCTCTGACCATGCTGGAAGTCAGGCTTAGAGGCTCGATGGCTGAACTGCAGGTGAGATGAACAGCTCTACAGCTGCTGGATATACACAGTGTAGATGCATCTGTTATTCCAAATCAGGAGAGCCTACATTCTTGCACTGAATCTTAGGAGGGTTAGCAGATAAATCTGCTACTTATGGAAGGCAGAGAAGTAAATACAATGACCCCAAAATACAGAGGGGGTATCAGCAAAAGAAAATACATGTTAATAAGAAATAAGGAATACAGAACAGTGTGCTGGCTTGCAGCGGAGATGGAACTATGGTTAGGCGAAGAAGACAGGTAGGGTATGCAAAAGGGTAGCATATATTTTCAGCTGCTGCCATGATGAGGACTCATGATGTTAACACCCTTACACAGGGAGAAACCTGGATCGTGACAGTGCAGGGGAGATACACTACTGGATCTGTGTGTACGTAATTTCTGAATTGTCTTTGGAAAGCTAAGGAGAGGTAGGCTGGATTATCTGAAAAACATTTCTAATACAGTTTAACAATTTGAAGTTCTAAGATAACTGATGGTGTAGACATAAAGTTTTATAAACAATTTTCTGTCAGTTTTTAAGCAATTCCATGTCATTGGAATAATATCCTAGTAATTTATATAGTTTGTTCTAGCAAATAAAACTCAAGAAAAGATTCCACAGTATGAGTTGTAAAATTGTCAGTAGGAAGCTTGAGGACATTTCCATTCTTCCATCTAACATTTATTTCACACCACAAAAGTAGCTCATGTTCCTCTGATGTGTTTTGCATATTAGAGGCATCCTACTGCATGTGAATACTTTCTTAAAAATATGAATGTAGCTCTGACTTCTGAAGTATTCTCAGCTCTGGGATTCCAGTTTCTGTCAAATTTCTAGCCATCTAATGGTTTTCGTTCATTGTCTTTTCAGCCAAACGAGACCACAGATTTGCCATTGGTATCAGTAGGAGCATGGCCAGTCAGAGCTTGGATTATCATAGAACAGAATGCTCATTTGTGTACTGATGTGGACTGACTTTGATTTGACTTTGAGTCAACCCTTTGTGGAAAAATATATACAGCTCGTGAAAGAAATTCAACATTATAGTGAAGTCATTTGCTCACCAGCTGTTAAAAATAAATAGCTATATAAATGATGTGCCATAAACTAAGACTACTGTTATGCATAAGAATGTGTCTCTTTCTTTGATGATTGTTCTTCGTTTTGCGATAAGGTGGTGAATGTGCTTGTCCTTGGCAAAGCTTTATCATTGTCGATGACATTCATTAATTGTGCTTTTATGCAACACTAGTGCCACTCAAAATGCTTTCAGGTTTTCAGTAAAGGGTAACTGTAATTCTTTTCCTGTTATACTTGCAACTAGAAGCAGCAGCATGCAACACTCCCATCGCCCCCAGGGAAACAAAGTTTATCACTGAGGCAGCATTCACACTCTATCCAAAGCACACAGAGCTGAAAGACATGTGTAGGTGAAAAGCTGCATCGTCTTGTCTTGATATGGAGAATTTTAAGCAAGATAACAATAATGGTGCTGACCACTTAGTGTCCTTTGATAAAGTTCCTTGAAAGAAATTCTTATATGTTTTACCTTTGTGAGATATGGCAGATGTACACGTTTCCATTATGTGGAGAAACAAACTCAAACACGCCAAAGTAGGGAGTTAGTTACCTAGCTATGTATTGAAGCATTCGTGCAGACGTGTGACTGGAAAGCAAGACTCTCTTTGCTCTGATTCAGTAAGTGCTATTCTCTTTCATCTTGTTTGGTTTCCAATATGAAATTGTTCAGTAACGTGACTTACAGAGCCTTCTGTTTGGATTATTTGACAGTCATCTTTGATATTTAAGATGTGATATGTAACGCTTCGTGATTTTTAGTCGTATGCAAAATACAAAGTAGCACAGCTGAAAAAGAGAAATTTTAAAAATAAAAACATCCCACTTCACAATATTCAAGCACATACTGATTTTCCCTTACATCTTTGACTGCAAAAACTCTTCTATATCAAGAGCTGAAGGAAGATAGAAGAGGAGGCATTCATCACCGAGCTTTATATACAGACCTAAACTTTCACAAGGCCTTTGATAAATGCCACTTGATTGCAGGTTTCTGCTTACCTTACTGTATGGGAAGGATCCACACAAGTAGCTGTGTCATACTCAATAGAAATATTAAGCGGAATCCCATTGATTGTTGGTCAAACCTTGAACCTCTGAGGCATGCAAAAGATACGAGTGTTCCAAGGCAAAGTGTGAACTATGAAGCAATTCATCCTGTGAACAACATAGAAATGAGAAAATAATGAACTTCAGGTGAAATGTGAAGGGATTTCAATCAGATGTATAACCGGTTTGACAGAAGACTACTGTCATTTCACTCTGACAGGTTGGAAGCAATAAAAAAGTACTAGTGCGATACAAAAGCAGTTCAAACAGAAGGAAAGTGCTGTGTGAAAAAACTGACAATAAAGTACATAGAATTTCTACTTGGGGAAAAAAAAAATAGAAACTTGGATTTCTTCTCTCTTCCGTTCAAAGCACTAGTTATTTGTGAAGCCAAAACAGAATCTTGGCTTCACAGGCATTCGAATGTATGCCAGGCTGTAATGATCTATGCTTACTGTATGTACACACAGCATTAAGAGAAGGCAATGTTATTCAAATGAGCCTGTGGTTTACTAGATGAATTTAATTATTTCTGGTTTGTTTTTGCCCCTAGGGGCTAGTTTTTGATGGAATAAATTCAATATTAGTACTTAGATGACTTGCAGTACACAAGCAACACTGCTGAGAGCATACCAAAAGCAGTGTTCAATTATAGCTCAGTGAAGTCAGTAAGGACAATAAGGTTACATCTGTTATTCACAGCCTTCAGTGGAGAAAACTAGGTTGCACATAAACTGAATATATAGGGGGGAAAAAAGAATATTCTGAGATCAAGCATGGATACAATTCTGAGTGGAGACCTACAGCCTCCGATTAATTTTTCCCCACAATAATTCATAATATTTTCTCACAATAATAAAGAGAGAAAAATTTATAAACTCTGAAAAGTCTGTAATTTCGAGCTTCTCACATCGAAGGTACCTACAGCCAGCCGTTTCAATGGGAATGATTTTTGGAAGGAACCACTGCAAAAGTTTTGTAAAAGAGACTTGTTTTCTGCATCCCACATTAAAGCTCCTCAAATTGCTAACTGCTTTTGAAAAATTAGCGCTACCAGCCAAAAGCAGATGGAGATGCTTTGGGGTTTAACAGAGTGATAGGCAGTGATTCAGATAAGTAAGCCCTTGTACAGTCATGAATCTCCAGTTAAAAAGAGCTAAAGCATTGCCATGCTTAGCAGAAGTAAAAAGCAGTATATATTAGATGAGGTCTGGCAAGTGAGCTCTACTTAGGCTAAAGAGCTTTGAGGTCAGTGCTCACGTAGATTTGCAATAGTACATCTCTACTGGTACACGCAGTTTTTAGTAATTAAAAAAGAGCCAGTTTCAGCTGCAGCTTTGCCTGAATAACTTCCAAGGCAAGTGCAGGAATGAGTGGGAGAAGGCGGTGTGCATCAGTAGGCTTTTAGTGCTGGTGGGAGAGGGCCTAGCTACTGTGTGTACACTTGTGTGGTTACCAAAAATAGTAGCCAATTCAACTGAGCTAATATGAAAATGCTCTACTGCAGGGTTACAGCATTAGGGAGGACAAATGTGCAAAAAAAGGTTCCCTTCTTCCTCCACAGAAGCTGCTACCACATACAGATGTGTGACAGACTGTTCATACCGTCTCTTGGTTGCTGTGGAATGTGAACGAGATGAAGGAGACAAAGTCAGAAACGCATCTCTTTTCTTCCACCATGTTTTGTTACCACAGAGCACCTTCACATTTGGAGGGCCATTTGTGATTGAGACACTGAACAAAAAACTGTGTGGAAGAAGAAGCACTGACCACTGAAGACCAGCTTGGGGCCAGTATGTGTCCTCTGCTGCACCAGGTCACTGGGCAGCCATGTGGTCTGGTGGAGTGCTTGTTGCTCCCTCAGTCACCTTGCAGATTGCTCTGGGAATGGTCAGTGAGCCCAACACCCGTACTTCAGAACAACCACCATCGTGAAAATGGGGTGGCATATTCCAACATTGCCTTTATACTAAAAAAAATACATAAGAAGCAAAAATGGTAGTAAAATGAAAGACTTGAGAAATTAGCTACTCCATTAAAAGGTATACAGAGAGAAGTTAAATACTTGTCTAAGATGTATTTTGCTGATGTTGATTTCTGGCTGACGTTGAAGAATTTTCTGGTTCATATTGACTGTCAAAGTATCATACACAGCCTTCCAACATCGGAAGCATCTCCATTAACAAATCTGTTCCTGAAATTTGCCTTACTTGGAGTGGAGACTGACTTGGAAATGAAGTTTCCCCTTCCCCCTACTCATTGTTTTGCATGCAAGTGAATTGGCTTATAGGACTTTTCACAAACCCTTGTAAGTCTTTTAATGAACACACCTGTTCAGCTCATCACTGCCTTTCCTCTGGTTGATCTCTGTCAGATATGGTTTCCCTTTTGTTCCTTAGTGATGCTTTTGGAATCTGCCATCCAGCTCGGAGGATACCACTTATCTGGGTAACTTAGTTGCTACAAACACTACCATATTTACAAAACAGAAAAATGCCTTTTCCTGGCAGACAGGATGGCAGCGCTGAGTTAAATCACTCTAAATGCACATAAGTTTAAGAACATAATTTTTAATGCTATATAACTTCCACAGTAGTCATTATTCTGACATCTGAATGAGAATGATGAATATGGCTTGTCAGAAATCCTTGATAGAAATTAGGTACAATCATAAATAAATAAGCATGGGGTATTGCTTTGTCTGGATCAGGTGATCTTTAATTATGTCTTGCTGGAACTTCAAAGTAAAATTTCTCTGTGCATCACCTTTAGCCCGATTGCCATTTGCATGAAGCGTTGTTTGCAGTTTGTCTGGGCTGTTCATTAGCCATTTTCAAAAGTGGAATGTTGTTTGTCACTGCTGATGTAACATGACCATGCTCAGGCTCCATGTACAACAGTCAACAAGGTGTGAGCCTATGCGACACAGACCTGGATCCCCATTTCAGGTGCCCCAGCAGCTCAGTCCCTGGAAGCAGCCAGTAAGCACGGAAAAGACAGACTGCAACTGGTCCCAGCTTTGTTTTGAACAGACCTGACTTGTCAGTCATTGGAAAACCATCTGTGAGGTGCTTAACCTTTTCCCTGTCTGAGGCAACTCTGTGCCAAAATATGTTGGGGTGGATATAAATCTTCCGGTGGGGCTTGACTTCTTAGATCACAGTCCCAGCTCACTTACAGTAGGGTGTCAGTTTCTGTTTGCTCAAAGCAGTAAAGAATGTGTCTAAGTTAATTATTACTTAGGACTTCGGTATATCTAAGTCTGTAGAACAGGAAAAAATTGTTAAACCCTTCTGGTAGCACCAAGGCTTCTCTCATTTTCTTTTACGTATCCCAGATTGATTCCACCATGCATATTCACAATGAGTTGTATCTAATTCTGCACATGGGATTTTGCCATAGGATTAAGATCTGGCAGGTGCAAGGTTGGAAAAATACAATTTAAATATTTCTCCTGATTTTACATTTCCCAATATCTAAGGAACATGTACAGCAATAGCACTTATTGCATCTTTGTAGTGCACCTGAAAATGTTTGCTCTTTTTCCCGATCTGTTTACTGGTTTTAAGATGATAAATAATAGCATATGAAGAATCTTCATAAGGATGTCAACTGCTTTATATAGCTTTGTTGATATAACATAAGTGCTGAAAAATTACATGATTTAATGCAAACATCAATAAATACAAGTCAAACATACGCTGAATGTTAAACAAATACATTGCAATTCCAAAGGAATCATAGATATAAGACTAGCACCACCACTGCCCTCATCCAGCTCTGCCCACTCTTTTGAGTGAGCCTGGGACATGCTCATAACTCCAGCACTGCCAGCCTGTCCTGTTACGCATCCCTGTCTTTTCCACACCTCAGTTCCCTTCACTAAAGGTCAGAACTGGAAATGAGCTTGGAAGGAAAAGATGAGCCCACTTTGTACTGTATCAAAAGTTTTGAAAGCAGTGCTGGAGGACCATGACTGTGAGAATAATGACCCTGAAAGTCGACCCTGAAATTGTACAGGATCTACTGCTCCAGGTGGATTGCTACAAATCTATGGGGTCTGATGAGATTAATACCAGAATCCTCAAAGAGCTGGTTAATGTCATCGCAAAACCTCTCTCAATGATTTTTGAGCAGTCTCGGGAATCCAGAGAGATTGCAGTTGACTGGAAGCTGGCAAATGTTGTCCTGATTTTCAACAAGGGCATGAAGGAGGACCGTGGAAATACAGGCCTGTCAGTCTCACTTCAATGCCTTGTAAATTTATGAATAAGATTGTTCTGGGAGGTATTGAAAAAACCTGGAAGACAACACTATCATTGGTACAGCCAGCACGGCTTCATGAGAGGAAAGTGCTGCTAACCCACCTAGTTGACCAAGGGAAGCCAGTTGATGTAGTCTTTTTGGTTTTCAATAAAGCTTTTTATATGGTCTCTCACAGTATCCTACTGGACAAAATGTCCAGCACACAGCTGGATAAACACATAATGCCATGGGTGAGCAATTGGCTCACAGGTCGCGTACAGAGGGTAACAGTGAATGGGGGAACATCAGATTGGTGATCTCTCACTAGTGGGATTCCACAGGGCTTCATCTTGGGCCCTGTGCTCTTCAACATCTTCATAAATGACTTGGACACAGGACTGGAAGGGATACTAAGCAAGTCTGCAGATGATACAAAACTGGGAGGAGCTGTTGACTCCCTCGAAGGCAGGGAGGCCCTGCAGAGAGACCTCGAAAAATTAGAGAACTGGGAAACCACCAACCAGATGAAGTTCAACAAGGGAAAGTGCTGGATTCTGCACCTGGTATGGGGCAACCCTGGATGTACAGACAGACTGGGAATGAGATGCTGGAAAGCAGTGCCATGGAAAGGGATCTGGGGGTCCTGACTGATGTCAAGTTGACTATGAGTCAGCAGTGCCCTGGCAGCCAGGAGGGCCAACTGTGTCCAGGGGGGCATCAGGCAAAGCATCATCAGCCGGTTGAGGGAGGGGATTGTCCTGCTCTCCTCTGCACTGGGGCAGCCTCGCCTTGAATATTGTGGCAGTTTTGGGCACCACAATATAAGAAAGGTATTAAGCTGTTAGAGGGTGTCCAAAGGAGGGCAAGGAAGAAGGTGAAGGGCCTTGAGGGGAAGCTGTATGAGGAGCATCTGAGGTCACTTGGTCTGTTCATCCTGCAGAAGAGGAGACTGAGGGGACACTTCATTGCAGTCACAACTTCCTTTTGAGGGGAAGAGGAGGGGTAGGCACTGATCTCTTCTCTGTGGTGACCAGTGACAGGTCCCCAGGGAATGGCCTGAAGTTGTGTCAGGGGAGGTTTAGGTTGGATATTAGAAAAAGGTTCTTTACTTAGAGGGTGGTTGGGTACCAGAACAGGCTCCCAGAGAAGTGGTCAGAGCACCAAGCCTGACAGAGTTCAAGAAGTGTTTGGACAATACTCTCAGGCACAGGATGTGACTCTTGGGGATGGTCCTGTAAAGGGCTAGAAGTTGGACTTAATGATCATTGTGGGTCTCTTCTAACTTGGCATGTTCTGTGATTCTGTGATTCTATGATTCTGTAAATATGATAAATGATGGGAAGAGGACTCTTGCTGAACACAGTCAACATCATAGTCTACTTGACTTATGCCCAAACTCAGTGTGTGGGACTTAATGTGTTGGGGTCTGGGAGGAGGAGAGAGTGTTGGGCTTTTAATGTAAGACTCAGAGCACTGCCAGAGCATGTTTTTCACATGATTGCTGGTAAGTCAATACTTTCTGACATGTGAAAGATTTTCTTCAAAAAACTTCTTTCCAAACCTTTGGAAGGCCAGGTTCAGTCACACCGGCAAGTGTAATTTTATGGAATGTTGCCTCAGGAGAGCAAGTTTTGATACTGGCAGCATGGTAGACCAGTGTAACATCAAAGTCTGGTTTGCATCTTGCTTTCTTCCCTCTATAATATAGAGCCTCAGGGGAGGCCCTGAGACACAGACCTTCACTTGATGTATAAAGTTCAGAGTTTCTCCTCCAGCTCCAATTCTCCTTTGTTGTACACAAAGTATTGCCATCTGCAGTACCACACACTGAATAGCTCAGATAGATAGACAATGGAGAGAAACAGACACTTCTAGGCATTATTCATCTTAACCGTAAAGCAGCTGGCTGAATTAGGTCAGATGAATCACATCCTAGAAGAAGCTGTGGAGACAAGCAGTGGGTGACTAACACAGACAGCCAACAGCACCATAGACATCTGATGTTAGAACATATGAGTCCTGTTTATGAGGATTGTTGCCAAGACGAAATAAAACTATAGATAAAGAGCATGTATAGGTTAGCTATTGTGTAGAAAAATTCACCCCTTTCTTACCCTTAAATAGTGTTCTAAATGTTTTTATTTTTCTCCAAACTGAATTTGCCTATCATGCTACTTAGCAATTGCCCTGTAGTATTGCCTCCATACATGACCTACTTGATTACTTAGAGGCTTCTATGTATTGAAATGCTATCAGATCTGAGTCACTGACACAACATGAAAAGTTTTAATTTTTTTAATAATTCCTATAAACCAGCAGTTAATCTCATTTTTAGCAGCACAGTCAAATTGGTAACTTAACAGCATTCATTTATTTAGTAAAGCCTGCCTTTGGCTTTGTAAAATCATACTGACACCTTATCTTTAGAAACCATGTTGCAGCCAGTGGACTGAAACTGATGTAGAGTAAAAATATGGGCTGCCCCTGCTGTAACCTAAGCAGCCGTAGAAACTGGGATGAAGTTTCACCTTGTCTCAGTTTAGATAGCTGTCCCAACTCTTCTGATGTGATTCGTTGAACCAAACATATCTCTGTGAAGCTGATGCATTACACCTATAGGCACCTTACTCTTTGATGATTTCGGAGTCTTGGATGAGAGGGTAAAAAGTCTGCACTTGATAAGATGGGTCCTATTCTTCTGGTTTAAATGGAAAAATGTTGGACATGACAGTCTCTGAGGAATTAATTTTGTTGTGAGTTCTAGGAACACTGTTATTGTGGGTTCAGTTGATTTTTGTCCTTTTTTTTTTTTTGAAATAGCAAGGTTAAAGTTATAGTCATGTTCTTCTCAACAAAGTCAATCGTATTAAAAACAAATCCTGCACTGGAATTACCAGTTACATAACTTATGAAACCCTTTATTAAGGATCAGTTGTCGTAGCTTCTAGTGTATATATAATATTGTTGCTCTACTGGTTTGTGCATCAATTCATGCCAGATGAGCATCTGGCCCCAAATGTTCAGTACATGTTTCTCAAGATGCTATTAAGAGAGTAGTGAGAGGGAAGGATTATGTTAAATACTGGTTTATTTCATCATTGGTTTGTTCACAAAAGAAGCACAGAGAAAAACAAATAAATTAACATATGTCCTTTTTTTCCCCTCCCTCGTTCTTTCAGTGCCTCCCTTGCTGGGATTTTAGAACAGAGAAGTCTAGAATGGGGAAACTGCTGGTGCTGAAGGTTGGCTTCTGGGACCTATCTCATTTGGATCATGTTATCCCTAAAACGATCTACTGAATTTCTTCAGAGTAATGAGCTTGACCTCAGTGCCTAATGGTACATGAACAACTTCTGCCATGTCTTACATGGTGTGGAGGGATAGCAAGATTGCTATGCAGAATGAGAGAGACTCTGAAAAATGAGTAGTTAAAAGATTCAGTTATATTACATACAATGGGGAGAAAACATGAGAGTGTAAATAAGTGATCAGATTATCTAGCTTAAGTGCCTGTGAGGAAACCATACGGGGTAACTACCTCCATCATCCCTCAGGCTATTCCAAGACTATTGTCTGATTAATCTTTTAGATATGTAAGCTTTTACTCCTATTTGGAGATGTGAAAACTAACAACACAGCCTGAGTATCTGTGATGAAGCTTGTTGAATTAGTGGGCTATTTCCAAAAAGCACTTGCTGAGTTTGAGATGAAAACTTGCTTTTTTAAAATGTGGCTTCTGATTACAGAAGTCAAATTAGTGACAGCTTGTACCTGAGCTTTAGAGAAAATTATCATCTGTAACCAACCCTTCAGAATGACACTCTAAAAATACAGCCCTGCATGTCTCAGGCTAAATACTGAATATCAGTAGCTCTGAGGAAATGTCTTTCCAGGTTGCCTGTTAGCAATTTACCCATTGCCAGAAATGAAATTAGTTTCAGAGCTAGGATCTGAATTCAGAAATTATACCCAAACCCATATTTGTACCATACTGCACCTGGAGATTTTCACTACTGGTATTTCAACAAGGTAGGTGCTGGGTTGTTCTCAGACTCTGTCCTGAAAATTAAGACTGTGGGCTCTCCATTGGCACATTTTAATGGAAAAATTCATAATGGTCTCCATTTCTTTTCTCCACTATGTCAAAACATGAGTTCTGCAACATAGTAAAAACCCAGCAGGTTGGCAGCTTTGCTTTTACAGGGAAGCTCTGGAACCCTGGTGTGGATTTTCCAGGTGTGTCCTCCATCCACTGCAGCCACTGCGTTTCCTTCTCTCTTCTGTTGTCTTGGTCTTTTTGGGGCAAGCAATGAAATGTTCTTGGCCTTGATCATTATCCTTTGGCTGAAATTATCTTTGCTAAACTGTGGTCCCTTCCAACCTTACCCACCCTGTAATTCTGTAATTCTGTAATCATCACCTTTAGCAATGCTATCAGAGTTTATAATACAGTTGCCTGTACTTCAGTTCTGGAGGAGTCTTTCCCCTCAATGGGAGACACTGCACTTCTTTGTAATTTGGTTGGGCAAGGTGAGAGCTGTGGAAGAGCAGGTGGGTTTAACTTGTTAGAAATGGGGATACCACTTAAGTAACTACTTTCAGCACATCCATTGCCATCATGGCTGCCTTTTATGCCCAAGCCCCACATCACTGATATGCAGCTCAATGACCAGATACACCACTTTTCCCTCTCATTTTGCTTTTTTTCATCCACTTGGACACAGCAGTTCCTGTTGCCCAGTGCAGTCTGATGGTAAGGGCTGATGTGCCCTCCAACAGCTTCCCATGAGCCTGTTGCCCCAGCCTCACTGAACCATCTGTTCTTCCTCCTTCCCTGAACAAAACTGTGCTCAACACTGCACTCCTAGAGTGCAGGAATTGGTGGATCTGAAGGGAGGAAGGAGACAGAGTGCTCCCTTTAAAGTGCTTAGCTGTCATCAGATGTACTCAGCTGAAGAATTTCTTCATGCAGGATCACCGGGGAATAAATTGTTCCTTCAGCAACTGTCTTACCATCGTTGTGTTTAAATTGCAGTGCAGATTGGTAAGGAAACATTGTGTCTTTACATGGAGAGACTGTGTTTCTCACAGGTGTTTGCAAGATGCTTACGGTCTTTAAAAAGACCTACTTTTCAAGAATTAAAGGTATGCTCCTTCGAAAATCAGAGACCTTCAGCTGAGCAAACGAAAACTTAGATACACACTCATTGGGTTCAGTGGACTGGTTTGTACTGTTCATCCTGTGATACTTAATTGACAAAGAGACTTTCTCTTACTGTCACTTCATTTTTTGCATAAGTAGAAGAAAGCTTTATTTTACTACGAACCCAAAAGTCATACTCTATTATATGAACACTAATCCCAGCCAAGGCAAGGAAAACAAAGCACAGCTCTTACTGTCCCTCCTTACACTGGAAGACACTGACACGTCATTAACATTAAGCTGGAATCACACATCACACTTGTGGTATTTTAAAACAGGCTGCATAAATATGCTTTTCTATATTTTTAAGGGTAATCTCAAGGCTTGGTTCAAGGTGAAGCAACACAACAGTTTTAAAAATTGTCATTAAATCATTACAGCCCAGACCATGGGACTGCAATTTTCACATTGATCCTCCCCTGTCAGCAGCATTGACATGGACTGGCATGTGGGAGTGTCACTTCCAGAGAACCCCCTCCATGTCCCTGGTTGCTGGCCATTGCCTCTGGTAGCTTTTAACCAACAGCAACATTCGTGGTTCAGTAGCCAATCTGACAAAGGCAGCTGAACCGAGTGAAGCTGAGCAAGAAGCAGAGAGAGGAGGGTTGTACACACGTATGTAAAGTGTAGAGCAAGAGAAGAGGCACAGATTCACTGATCAGGACTGCTGAGTCCCAGGAGCTGTTCTCTTTGCCAGCTGCTTCCATCAACTTTAAATACAATGGACGTTTATGATAATCCATTGGGAATCTTTACTGTGATTCAGTAAGTAAGCTAATACATCTGTACTTCATATTTTAAGTTAATGGCACTATAAATATTTAAATATATGCATATTTCACAAGAGCAATATGATTTTAAATACTCACACCTCTGTGCCCATAATGATAAGGCATGTTTTGAAAACAGTTTGACCTTTGAGTTAAACTAATCTAAGTAGCATTTCAACAAGCATTCCAGGTAATTTATTGAAAATGCCATAGAACTGCAGTGAACTTCAGAAAGTGAAGAAAGGAATCAGGCATTTTCTTTCTCCAAAAAATGCTGACTCTCAGAAGTTTTAAGAATCTGTAGCTGTTTTAGCAAGTATGTATTTATGTCACAAATGCATTTGAAAGATCCTGAAAGTTATGAAGATAACTTCCCATTACACTGTGTGGTATGTTTGTTTTTGAAGAATGAACTCATATAGTAGATAAATTATTCAAGATTTCACTGTATTGTATGTATGTTGAGTCATAGCATAGGAAATGATATTCGTTTAAAATGTGTCTCTACATTTATTTGCTAAAAGTGGCTCTCTAATACTTAGGAGAGCTGCGAGTTGGTATGCCTGGATTCTGCTCCCAGTTCCATCAAAGACAAAATTCTTCAGCCAAAGCCACATTAGGTTATTTGGGTTTTTTTGAGTCTGTTTTTTTTTTCATCTCTAAAATGGTTGTAAAAGTAGAACTTAATGAATAGCAGTGTGTCAAAAGACTTAAATTTTATGTAATCCAAATCTTCAAGAACTGTAAAGCTTTGGACTCATCTAGTCTCTTTCATCTTTAGTAGAATTGTCTCTTCCCATGGAACTGGACTGCAGCTGAAACAATTTTCTCTGGTTCTTTCAGTAATGTGTGGTTTTTGGTGTTTGGTTTTGTTGTGTTTCCCCTGCCTCCCCCCCCCCCCCAATTATTTAATTTGTTTTGCTTCTATTTAATCTTCCATAAGTGAACCAGAAAAAGATAAGCTGAAAAATATTTTCATTAACCATATGATTGTAAAATCTGTATATCTTTTCCTTCTGCATTGTTTCCTTTTCATTACTCTTTGTCAAGTTTTAAATCTACACCAGAAATATTTTTTATTAGGGACCTTGTCTTTTCAGGTCTCCAATAAAAAGGCTAGTGTATTCTGGAGTGCATTAAAATAAATGCCAGAATTCTGGATAGTTTGTTTATCAGTGTAAAGTCTGTCCTTCCTCCTCTCCATGCACTCAAAGGTAAGTGGGCCACTGTTGTGGGGTTACCTTGCTCCCTCATTCTGGATGCTGCAGACTGAAGAAAGAGAGAAGAGAGACACAAAAAGGATAGCAAATGTAGAACCATATTCATAAATATTTCTCTTTCCCCTCTCCAAAGACAAGAAAACAAAACCCAAGCTGGGAATAGGCAATGCAAATGGAATACAAGCTGGCACGTTGTTGGGAGCATCAGAGAGACAGCTGCTTCAGCTTCACACCCACAGGGGATCTGCTTGGGGCAATGCTGTTGCCCTTGGTCTTCCAGAGCCTCTGGATGCTTTGCCTTTGAGGCCTGTTGAGCAGCTATGTAAAGCAAAGCAACCACTGCCAGTGTAATGGGGCATAGCAACTGAACTCCTGCAGGACGATTTGCTGAATAAATTGATGGAAAGATAGGTTCATCTTACTATATCCTCCTTCACATTTCTGTGGGGCTGAAGTGTGTTTGCAAAGTCCTACCTTTTTCAGCAAGGGTTAAGGGTACCCTAACCCCAAAGACTGTGTACAATTGGTACAGTTATTAAAGCTCATATGCACTGGAGTTATGCTCAGCAGGCTTAGAACTGCTCATTAATTTCTCTTCCAATAAATTAATACGTTCTTTGAACGTATTACATCAGAACAAAAGATGTTCGGAATAATTGGGCAGAGCTTGTGGAGGCTCTACAATAGAGCCATGAGAAAGAGGTAGAATACTCTATTATGCACATTCCTCTTGAAACATGAAGAAATCTGGCAAGTCCTGTACAAGCATAAGTAATACCAATGAGGAATCTGAAAGCTTAAGAAGAAAGGAAATATTCAGATACAGTCATTACAGTCTCATTTCTTTGATTATCTGGATGAGGAGTGCCAGGGATACAGAGTGAATTAAATGAAGTCTCTTGTATAGTCATCAAGCCCCTGTATTATCTATTGCAGAAACAGAATTCAGTCATTAGAGAGGTAGGGTGAGCTTTTTTCCAGAGAACTGAGCTATCCTTCTGGAAGTCAGTAATACAGGTCCCTAGTTGCTTGTGGAAAACCTAGCCACAGATCTGGATTAGGTATATGCTCCTTGATATAAATGGTTGAGTCTTCATCTCTGTGAAAGCAATTTATCTCTATAAACAACTGCGTTTTATTGGGTTCAGAATGGAAATAGGCAAGAAAAACCAACCAAACAAAAAAACCTCAAAAAACCCCCCCAAAACCCAAAAAAACAAAAACTAAGAAAAGAGTATATATCATCATGTTCCTCTCCACAGTTGAGTAGTGAGGGTCAGGCCTGTATGTTGGGGTGTTTTTCCAGTTGTGTTTCTGACACTCTTCTCTGAATGCCCATCAAACTGACTGTGAAGTGAGTTTGCAGGGGTTTAACCAGAGGAGTCAGCTTACTAGAAAAGAGTGCTTGTGCTT
Source organism: Chiroxiphia lanceolata (assembly GCF_009829145.1). Lineage (NCBI taxonomy): Eukaryota > Metazoa > Chordata > Aves > Passeriformes > Pipridae > Chiroxiphia > Chiroxiphia lanceolata. The sequence continues at coordinate 19,451,179 of NC_045638.1, read as the reverse complement.
TCTGTTATTTGGCATCAATAAACATCTCCCCTGTGCAGCTGCACAGTGCTGTCCCCAGAGCACCACTCCTGACTCATGAAGCATCATAAGAACAGGTGTCCCTCCATGGACACGCTTGGAAGATGACAATGTTTGGCAGTGACGGCCTGAAACGAATACACTTTAGGAGGCAGTTAGTATCAAAGCACGACAGAAAAGGCTCATAAAGTAAAGGACTTCATAATCAGTGATTTGTGCTGCTCACTGTTAAACTTTCAAATTACAAAAAAGGCAGGTATTCCCTAATTTGAATCTCTTTGATTTAACTACATAACAGAAAAGCAGGCTTTAGTCCTACTTTTTCCCTTAAAAAAGGAAAAAAATTTACTTGTTGTCAAAGTGGTTCATCAAATTTACCAGTTTTGTGTTTAACCGTGTACAGACAATGTGAGTAGCAAATGATGCTTTTATTAACTCTACAGTCAGAATCTCTTCCTACACTAAAGATTTCCCTGAACCAAGACCCCTCCCAAGAGATCTCAAGATGTATTTGCCATGAGCAGTTTCGTTCAGATCAGGCGTGTAGTTGAGAAGCATATATTCTATCCCATTTATTGTACTCACATTCTCAGTGTGAAGTGCTCTTGGAGCACACAAACTGGATGCCCTTCTGCTGAAACCAGTAGATGGGGTCCAGCAAGGCACCTGCTACACCAACCACTCAAGTCCTGTGTAGGGCCCAAACAAGAGCTAGTCTGAAGTAATATCCCTAAGATGTGTACAGGTTGGCCCTCAGCTTCTCTGTACCCATGGTTTCACTCTACAGACCCACTCCAATTATGCTGTGCTACTTGCTAATGCAGAGATGCCCTAGACTTCTAAAGGGGACAGTCAAAATCAAGCTGGCATTGAGCCAGATCAGCTATTAGCTTGCCAGCCTTTGCAGCAGTTTGCATTGAGATTATGGAGAGGTGCCTAGCAGGAAATCTATGACTGCAGTGTGGGTGGTGTTGAAAGCAGTTTTTAGCTTTAGGTTAGATGAGGGTTTCTGAAAGAGTGGTCTTAGTGACTTTTTTTGCTGCTAGATAAGATGTGTTGTTCTCTCTAGTTTGTTTTTTTTTTCCACACTGTGCTCATCATCGTTATGTGGAATGTTGTGTCAGTAAGTTCTAGTTAATGCCAGTAAAAAATGGCAGTAAAGCCCACTGTCACAAGCCATCCACATTGAAACAAAGGCAAGGTAGAGCAAGTGTTACAAACACTCCATGAAAGAGATCATCTGGGTGATGTAACTGGATCTGTGACCTTCCTTAACTCAAAGGGGATCTTTTCTGCTCAATAGGCCACTGAAATAGCTGACTTCTGGCTAAATTTAAATAAGCCACTTGTAAATAATTTTGTCATGTGTACTGGGAGGGAAAAATTCTGGCTGCAATTGATTTTGTTCTTGTACTTTCACAGCATTTTGCCACAAGCCCTTGGTATTGACAGCCTTCCCAGACCTACAGTGAATTCACAGTGTCTGCCCTAAATATCTCATGCTTGCTATTTTCTCTTTTCCTGCATGTTCTCGTTGAAACCATTCGTGTCCCTGAAATATTTGCAGACTGTGGTAAAGTCTCTAAAAAGGCTGTTCTGTGATCAAGTCTGTAAGAGACACTTTACTGAGAAGATGCAAGTGAGAATGAAAACCAGCTCAGTATTAATCTGAGTTATGCTATGTTTGTATCTACTGGAAAGCTTACATTCATTTTAAAGGGTGGAATATTGAGATTATGGAATCCTTTGCTTCAGGCAGCAGTTTGTTTAACTAAGAATACAGCAAACGATCATGGCTATCTTCTCACATTCGACCATTGGCCTGGGTTTGTGGAAGGATGAGTTGACCTCAGACAAGGGCCACTGAGCTCTTGTTGGATAGGTACACAACGGTAGTCTTTGAGATGGTGACCCACAGCTGAAAGCCAAGTAAATCATTGTGACAAGTGGTGCTTCTCTTGAAAAAGGCCAGGGACTGATAGCTTCTGAAGAAGGTCACCTGACAGTGTTGGCTCTGCTTTGAGTAGAAAGTTGGATGAGAGACCTCCAGAAATCCTTTCCACTCCAAATGACTCTGTGATGATGTTAATAGGACAGTGGAGAGGAAATAAGTAGCTTATGGAAATTAAGTTTATGTGCCTCTCAGAAGTCCCAGATGTGTCATTTAAATGTAAGAAAAATACTGATGTTGACAAAATCAAGACAGCTGTGGGCAATTGCAGTACAAACATGAAAGATTGTATTAGTGAATCAGATACATGCTTAATTTGGCAATAACATAGTTTGGCTTCTTCCTCTGTGATGTCCTTCCTTCCACCTTAATACCCAAACTTCACAGTGGCAGACTATGTAGTGGCGACTTCAGTCTTGACAAAGTTGATAAACTGAAAAGGCATTTTTTTGTTCTGCACTGAGATTGGCCAACTATTTGTTGGTTTTTCAAATTAGGAAACCTGACTGAAACACAGCTTTCAGTGGTCCTGATGGTTTAAACATGTTTAGGTGGTGCAACTGCAGAAGAACATTCTCAGGTTATTCAGTTTCAGTTTGCAATAAAATGTCAGTATCAAGCTAGCTCAGGCTTGCAAGGGTCTGGATATGGCAGAGCAGAACTTAGTGTGGGCTGATACATCCTGGTCTTCAGCACAACAAACTAGAGCTCCCTCAGAGCAAGTGGGGATAATTCACCATTCAAAGGTGTTCTTTCATCCCTTCAATTCAACAGCATGTAGGTATTTTTTTTAAGGAGTTGTCTGGCACCTGCCTGCACCATGAACCACTTTTGAAAATGTGCCTCTTTGAGCCCTATTTTCAGATGTATTCATTGCTTGTGCTTCCAATGACAGTGAGTCTGGAATGGAGAGATCTTATCTGCAGCTCTGCAAATCAAGCATCAGACATTTCTAGTGTTTGACAGCAGAATAGGTGGTCATTTTAGAGGGTTCTGGAGTATATTTCTGTGATTTCATGGTGGTTTTTACTGCAGAGTTGCTGAGAAAGGAAAATACTCATCTGCATGCTGCAAAGCATAGGCAAGAAGCCAGATCTCTGCTATTACAATATCTGATCTCTGTAAGGCAAACATCCTTTTGAAAGAAGCTAATGTTTCTGTCTATTCAATTCTGATTCACAGTTCAGCACTTCCCTCACTCAAACACCCTGGGGAAGAGTTAACTGTATTTTTCTCTTCTCCTTCTATCTTTATTCCTGGATTAAGTGAAGAAATTATTGGTTCATGTTACAGCCCTTTTTTCCCCTTGCAGTAAATCTTCTGCAACATTTTTTGCTATTGGTATGCTGCATGTTATGTATATCCCTGTTCATGTCAGGTTGAAATTGTTAATTATTTACATGACAAACATTCAAGTTGTGTCCTGTGAATTGTACCATAAGGGGTATATGTTGTTAACTAATGCATATGTGCACGTATCTTAGAATGAGCTTTGCATCAAAATCAAAGAAGTGCTCTTAAACATTTAATAGCAAATGTTCTCAATTATTTTCCCTACTCTTTATGAAGACAGACAATAATATTTAATATAATCATTAGTAGAATCTCAGCAGTAATTTTTTATCTGCTATTCACTTGCTGCCTATGCTTCACAAACACTTTCCGAAACTCAAATTACAAGAGTCATGAGGTGTAGTTTCTTCTTTCTGAGAGGATACGAATGACTATTAAAAGGACCTTTAATTCTGTGAATACAAACTTTAAAATTATTTTTCTATAAACACTATACAAAATGCAATTCATATTTATCACTTTTATTCCTGTCAGGAAATTTAATTGCTGTTCACAAAGAGCAAGTATGGAGAAACAATTTCATTTAAATATTTAAATATTTAAACCTTTCCTATATATGCTTTATCTGTGAAAAAAACCAATCAAAACAACCCAGCACCAAACTCACAAAACTCTTACAATCAGAGAGACTTTGCCTTTATCAACACAAAGGCTAGTTGTGTCTTTCTCTTCAGTCAGTCTGCTTATGCTTTCTCTAACACAGCAGTTGCCCTCTGCCTACACCTGTAGTGTCCGTACGGACCCCTTGCCTTTCCAGATGAACAGACACAGGAGCTACTTATTCTTGCGATGATCCTTCAGGTGAAGTCTGGGGAACGTTTTGGAAGCACAGCACAAGCCTCTCCCTGCTGAACCAACATTCCCAGCATGCTGAAATGCTGAATAAATAACTTCCCTCCACAATCAATGCAGGTTATATATTTCCTCCTTCATTCAAATATCATCTTGTTTATCTCAGGGCTTCAGGGTTAGAGCTGTGCAATGTGAGGGCAAGTTATTCCCGCATGGTTTCAAGCTTCATTTGCAGCCCAGCTAGGGCAGCACAGGCTATTCAGCAATATTTTCCTTCCAAACACTTTTGCTTGCTCCCACTGTGGCTTTACTGACAAATTCTCTACTCTGTGAGTTGACAACCCACAACAGCGTCAGTAGTGAACTTAAGGCCTTACCATCCAGTCTTTCCTCCCAAGGGGAAGTCAAAGGCCCTGGTGCTGGTCTAGAGCCTTTTTGGAGCTGGTCTAAAGCAAACACCTCGTTTTGAGTACCAGCTGAAGTACCACCATCCTCAGTCTGGGGAGAACAGGGTTCAGGAGGCTCTGCACTCCCGGTGTGGGGCTGCTGCTGAAGATGTGGCTGCCCAAGCAAAGGCATCCCAGCCTGTGTGGGTTTGCCTGTTCTTACTCCACTCTTGGTCACATCTTTCAGCACTGCCGAAGAGGACCTGTACAGCAGCTGTGCCTCACAAGCTCAGCTTCCCAAGGTAGGAACTGCCAGATGAAAAGCTTCCACAGTTCTTTTACGGTGCTACAGCAACAGCCTTTTGCAGGAGGTACAGCTACTTCTAAATACTTGTGGTTCCACATATACATCTTAGCAAAGATGCCAGATTTGCACAGCTTGCCTGGGGTCTGACTAAGATCTTACCATCAGTCCCTGGGATCTGAAGTGGGGGCAACGGGCTGCATTTCATTATATGTTTGTATTTCAAATGAAACTTGGTTTTCTTTTACAGCAAAAGTACAGCATTAATGTTTTGTTAACATTGATATATTGAAGCTGGAATAGCACAGGTCAATTGATGCTAATGAACTTTGCATAAGTGGAAAAGACATATGAGTGCTCACGTGGTTCCGACCTTGTCCAGCTGCACCCGGTAGCAGGGGAGGTTTGCTTGTGGGATATGAACAGGTATCATCAGCCCTCTCCAGAGAGAGTGCTTGACATCCCTGCACATACTGACACAGGAAAATATTTCGCCAGCTGTCAATCCTTCAGCCTCCTACAAGAGGAAAAAAATTGCTCTGGTTTGTTGTGACTATGTACCAGTTTAACTGGGTTGTATAACCAAATATTTTACCCACATAGAAAACAAATTCCAACAGTCAAATGTAATACTGAATTGAAAAAATACATATGGTACTAGGAAAATTGTATCATATCCTTTTCTGTGTAAAAGCATCAGCAGCAGTAGAGAAAAATGTGTCATGCATTTTTTTATTTTGAAAGTTGCTATTTACTTATTTCTAGACAGTTAAGCTTGCTTTGAAAGGCTACCTTAAAAGTAAAGCAGGAATGCATTCTTCTCAAGATTTTCAGTTTTATTCCTTGCTGAAGGTCATGAATTTTGGCTTTGCAACTCATTGACCTAGTCAGGAAGAGAACTTAAAAAAATATAAGCAGTTCTGAGCAGCCAGTATATCCCTGAGTGCCTAAATAGGAGGAAATGTTTCTTATAAATTAATATTCCTCCTCTCTAAGAAGCTTTCTTTCTGATTTGTATGGGTCAAAAAAGTTCCTCTCATGAAAACAATTTAGAAAATTCAAAGGTAATCCAATTCTAGGCTCTCTGCCATCCAGGTGCTTGTACCCAGCAGGAAAAAAATATCTCGTTAATCCTTTTTTGTTTTCATAATTACTTGTTTTTCCTCTTCCCAGCAGTTCTTCTGTCGAGCACAAAAGTTACCATATCCAATTATAACTTTTTGTCCTTCCTTTTAAAATCTTCACGTGTCCTCAGTTATCTATTAACACAAGATTAATCACCTTATTAATCACAGGGTTTTTTCTCATCTGGTACAGTGACAGCCACCAACCAGCCATTTGCTGGCATGTTCTCAGGTTTTTTGTGTGGTCAATAGATATATGAGACTGTGTGGGGGGAAAAAGAGAGTAAACTAGAGAGAAAGCAAGAGCAAGAACACTAATATCACATTTAGCATGGTAAATGCCATGGCATTTTGGAAAGACTGGCTTCCACATGTGACAATCTAATAGCTTCTGATCTACATTGCTGTGTACTTCATTGTTTATGTAACAGAGGCTGACAGGAAGGGCACTTCTTGGCAGTTAATGATCACTGTCATTGACCCAGCCAATCAGTCAGTAACTGGAAATATCTGACCTTTATGGCTTCCTTCCTTTGATGATTCTCTTTAATCATTTATTTTTTTAACCTTTCCTGTTGGATCTAAAACTGTGTGCTTTGATATTAATACAATGTGCCATACTAGAATGAAGAGATTTTTTTTTTCCCCCAGACTGTTCCTGACAGTTATTGTAACCAAAGGGAGAGCAAGATTTTGTTCTGAAAGCTCCATCATATTTACACTGTCTTCTAATGTTTTCCTTTCCCTCTCTTAGCTTTGCAGAAGCTGCTATAACTTTGTACTGTTCTCTGCATCTTATTTTCAGAGTTCTGTTCAGAATTTGTTCATGGTTGTTTGCTTAAGGTCTGCTGCAATATGAGTATTTTAACCTAGGGGTTTTAAAGGTGTCCAAAATTTACTTTCTCTGACAAAAATACACTGGTTGATTGAGACTGTAGCCTTTATTTGGGAAGAGGTTATTAACAAAATTTTAGTTTTCATATTACTCGGGGTTCAAATGTTGGCATGAACAGAAATCAATTTACTAGAATGTATCATATTCATAATGTTCATAAAAGAACTTTGCTTTCTAAGCCATTTTTTTGAATAGTTACATTTATTAGAGTAAATATTTATACACTTCTGCTTAGGGAGAAACATTCTGATTTATTTAGGCACATATGAATACAAAAGAGAACCTCCAGTTTACAGCGTGTTATCATCTAATAATTACCTTAAAAATCATAGTTTGTCAGTAAAGTGCTGAAGGCCACGTTTACCTTGGCAGCTTTCAGTGATGAAGCCCAGAGCTCGAGTCCAGCATGGGTGCTACTGCTCTGATCTGCTGTAGCCTTGGAGTGATGGCTTTGCTTCCCATGACCAAGGCTTGGAAACACATTGGTTGTGCAGCCAAGCACAGCAGACATGGGGCAAGTTTGACTCAATAACCAAACTGACTTCCACGGTCATATTTTGTTTTGTCTTCTAGTTAAGCCTATTTCATGTAAAGCATAACATACATCATAATCCACGAGAAAAAAGAGGCCAGTCCAAGTGCACTGAACTGGGCACTTTGCAAATGGAAAGTAGCATAAGTCCACTGATTTCAGTGGCCAGCAGTCTCTGGTATTTCCATTAACATGGTGCTTTTAGCTGGAAAGATGCTGGAAGGTTAATGTTCGTTAACATATTCTGGTCTTCTTTTGATGAAACTCAGAGATACTCTGTCCTGCCCAGTGTGGAATCTCTGTGTTTGACTCAAGCATCACAGAAAAGATAATAAATGTTTATGAACTGTATCTTGAAGCAATAGACTTTATGTATTATAGCATTCAGGTAAGTTTGGACAACATTTCTAAAGTGATATAAAACTTACTTCTTGATGCTCTTCAAATTATTGTTTGTGAGGTGTTTGTTGAAATTACTATGCTGCAGAGAATCCGTGAAAAATTACCTATCTCTGAAAAACCTGAACACCTGAGATACAACAGTAATTTTCTATATCTAAAAAAATATGATATTGGTATAGTACTGTGTGAGCATTGTGTCCATGACAGCGGGCTCTCATTTCTGGCACCAAGCAGCCAGTGAGCAAAATGAACTGATGTTCAAAACACCCAGCCTCCTCTCACCTCTAAAAATTAGTGGAACAAAGCCCTTTATCTTGTTCACCATACAGATCCCTGCTTTGATTTGCTTGGTAGCCCTATCCATCCCCTGTCTTCAGGAGTGACAATTATGATGATGTTGTGAAGTGCTTTGAGACCAGCTGGAGAGAAATGCCACCCCTGAGGTGCTGCTAAATAACCCCACCAAAGCTGCCTTCCTCTGGCGCGGGAGAGCCATACGTGCTGTGCCTGGGTAAGGGGACACTGGGGAGAGAGCTCCGGTTTGCAACTCAGCTAATTAAACATTAATGAAGTCCTTTCAAAAGAGGGAGCTTTGCTTCGTGCTTCCATACGCTTAAATGCAATCTGTAAATGTTTGTTTTCCCCATTTTAGCTTTTTAATTTTTTCCTCAATTTTCTAGCCTCCAAAATGACAATAAAATGTACTAGATTTGAAATAGAAGTCTCCAGACAGTATTTTGGCTATCTGTTAGGAGTTGGAATACCCATGGATTACCCTGTAAATCTAAATTATTGGTACTCATGAGAGATTATTTCCATTTATTTTGTTTTACAGTGTAATACTTTGCAGCTATGGCTGCAGTGCTGTTATTAACTGGTGATAGTTCTAAACCCTAGTAGGTGATTAGATCATTTACTGTGTAAAATTCAGGCCTCCAAAGTAAGATGGTGCTAATCAGTGGAGCCATAGGAGTCCCAGCTGCTGATCCTCTCCAAAGATTTGACCCCTCCCGTATTTGATAAAGCTCAACAGAATTTTAGTTTGCAAGTGGAAACAATTACTAGAATATATTTTTTATTGTCTTGCTGCAATAGAGATAAGATACCAAAAACATTGCCTGAGCAGGGGGTGATTTTATTTTCACAAAGAAGTTAATGACAGGAAAACAGTATTTCCCAAAGATAGTTTATATATTGCAAACATGCTTTCAACCATTTGGAAGGACAGTATTTTTCTCTGTTGAAATTAATTCCTTTTCATATTAGCATGAATCACTTACGTATCTTTAAAACTAAGATAGCGTTTTATGTCAAATAACAGCCCGCACTGGTGAAAGATAATTTTGCAGCTTGGGCATTCAGGAGATAGAGTATTGCCACAAAGTCACCGTTGATTCTCAGGCAAGTCATTCTATTAGATTTCTTGCCTGTAAAGTGAGATAAGTCACCCTGCATAGCTAAGGTAGGATTTTTCTTCTTTTTTTCCTATGTCTCCATATCCTCATGCTTTAAATGGATTTGAATTTATTCACTTAGGAAAAAAAGTAAACCAATGCTTTCTCAAGAAACACCCACAGAAATATTTCACAGAATATTCTGAGTTGGAAGAGACCCACAGGGATCATCGAGTCCAACTCTCAAGTGAATGACCCATATAAGGAACAAACCCACAACACTGGCATTATTAGCATCATGCTCTGACCAACTGAGCTAACCCAAGCAGACTTAATCCAAAAATCTTGAGAATTGTGAAGTCTAGCACCAATTTCCACAGGGAGGAGGAGAAGAGGACATTCAGAAACTCATTCATTCACTGCAGGTTGTGAAGATTTTTTTTCTGGGCAGTTGAAGCATGGCTGAGAGATGCCTTTCACCAAAGCCTTTCTAAGCCCAGCTGCAGATTCCATTGATGCAGGCAGTACTTACTGTTCGGACAGCTTCCCCCAACTGATCAGGGTTGGTCGTAGCTTGAATTATGAAGGCTTATGTCTTTACAGAGTTTTATAAATGTAGATTGCCACTGTAACCACATATACAACAAACACCAGCTTTCTTATTTAAGTCAGTGACCAAAATGGAAGAAGACCCCACAATTGCTGGTTCCAAGTCCTTCATTTAAGGTGCAATAAAACCTCTTTCCCTAAACACTCATAATATTTGATTTTGAAGTATAAAAATGTATCACTCCTGCTGTGTTATGTCTATTGAGAGCTCATCTAAAGCATTTTTACAGTCCTAGCCCATTGATCCAGACATAACTGAAATAAAAAAGTTATTTAGAGAAGCAGGTAAATGTTATGTAAAACCAGAAGCATGCCATCCAGAACTTCAGTTCCCATTAACCTACACGAAAATACTGGAGGGAGTCTTCAGCTTATTTTCTCAAACTATTGCTTGTGGCTTAGGTTTCTGATCATAAGCCAATCACGGCAGTTAATTCAAATAACAATTAGAACAGTAATTTAGAAGAGAAGTGATTTTAATTTCTCACCGCTAATATATCTTATGCTAGCAGGAAGTGCAAAGGATGAACTTCCCTCTTCAAACATTAAGTATTTGTATTTGATGGATATGCTTACAGACTGATGTAAGTGGCTTTCTTTATTAAAAAAAAAAAGAAAAAGTATATTAAATGAATTGCAACAGAAGAGCAACTGACCTTAGAAAAAATACAGAAAGATAGCAGAGGGACGCCTTCACATAGTTGAAGCAACAAAGAATGATTTGTCCAAACGTTCTGTCTGCTCTTCAAAATGAAATTCATATGATCAGACATCCATGCAAGCGATCAGACATCCATGCATGCTGTGGTATGTATTCTTTGCACATTTTTGTCAGTCCCATCAGCTGAGCAGCTTGCTCAATAAAGACCAATTAAAAAAGAAAAAGATAAATTTTCCTTGTGCTTCTGATAAGGGTGTTACATTATCCAAATTATCAACATTTGCAGTAACATCTCACCAGCTTGAATCTCCTCAGAGCTCACAAAAGTAGCTGAGCCAGGCCTTATTGGCAGGGAGATGGCAAACTTCCAGCAGCTCCCAGGTGCCACAGAGTTCAGCAGCGATTAAAGATGTGCCACTCTTTGCTTCCCAGCCAAGGCCATGCTGGCTTGTTAAGACCCAGAACAAAGCTAGGAATATAATGTCAGTTTTTGGATACAACATAAAACTGAAGTCCTGGCTACATGTGGTCATTAAAAATCTCTTCAAGCCCTTGGAAGACACAGTACAATAACTCTTTTATCCTGGACAGATGCCAATCAAGTTTACTGCCTCATCTGACAGTTGGTGTTCCCTCTGTAGCCTCCAGTTGGTGTGGTAGTCTGGTTTAGTGGACAGGCTGGTGAGTACAAGCTCTGCCTCTTGTATGGCTTTCATCCTCTGTGTGCCCAGTGTAACAACGTGCTCTTCAGCTTTCAGGCTTGCCCAAGAATACCAGTAATGAGACCATGTGGCTTAAGTTAATATGAGGAAAATAGGTAAACTCTTTACTTGAGAAGCATTGTTGCATGGGAGTTGTGTGGAATATTCCAAACTTTTACATGTAAAACCTGTTTATTAGTCCGTTCAGCCACTTCAGGACCGATTACCTCTTACAGTCAAGACCCTGAGTTTCTTCCAAAGATCTTTTAGAATATGTGGAGTTAACTATCCTTTGAGCTTCTACTCCCTGCAGACTGGACTGAAAATCAAATAGAATCGTAGAATTACCTAGGTTGGAAAAGACCTATAGTGACAACGAGTCCAACCGTTAACCCAGCACTGCCAATTCCAACACATTCATGTCCCTAAGTACCACATCTACATGCCTTTTAAATAACTCCAGAGATGGTGACTCAAGCGCTTCCCTGGGCAGCCTGTATCAATGCCTGAACACCATTTCAGTGAAGAAAATTTCCCTAATATCCAATCTGAACATCTCCTATTTCAACTTGAAGCTATTTCCTCTCATCCTATCGCTGGTTGCCTGGACCCCCACCTGGCTGCAACCTCCTTTCAGGTAGTTGTTGAGAGTGAGAAGGTTCCCGGTGAGCCTTCTCTTCTTCAGGCTAAACAAACCCAGCTGCTTCAGCCACTCCTTATAGGACTTGTGCTCTAGACCCTTCACCAGCTCCATTACCCTTCTCTGGACTCACTCCAGCACCTCAACATCTTTCTTGTAGAGGGAGGACCAAAACCGAACACAGGATTTGAAGTGCAGCCTCACCAGTGCTGAGCACAGGTGGATGATCACTGGCCTGGTCCTGCCAGCCACAGCCACACAATTTCTGATACAAGCCAGGATGGTTGAACAGCATACACAGTCTGCATTGAATGCCTACTCAGCATCCACAGTCATAGAAATTAAGTACTTTTTATCTCCTGACTGCCAAAGTGGATAACTGAATAGCGTATGTCCAGCTCTGTAGTTAACAGCATGCAAAGTGAAAGGTGTGAATGGTAAATGCTCTGAGGTCTCTAAATTACCTGAAGCAAGACAGGTATGGTCTCACCAACTGCATCACAACCAACACTGTGTATCCAATTGAAAAACTGGAGTTTTGCAGTTCCCAGTGCAATATAGCTCCAATTTTGTGCTCCTAGTGGACATTGGATAACACAATAAAGCTGCCATTGGTTTCTGAATATATATATAGTGCCTAATCAGAGCTCCAGGTCAGTATATGTTAGAGAGAAGAGAGGAAAGCTTTATGGACTGGCTGCACTGTTGTGAAAAAAGTATTTAAAGGAGCAGCTCTTCAAAGCCATAGAGCTATTTAAGGCACATGGTGTGATTCTTGGAGTTGTCCTGTGCAGGGTTAGGAGCTGGACTTCAATGATCCTTGTGAGTCATTTCCAACTCATGATATTCTATGATTCTATGATTTAGAATTTGCAAAAAATATGGCTGAGGTAGTCAGCAAAGTGGCTTTCAAATGGTCAAAGGTAAAAAAAATAAAATCTATCACCGTGATCTATCTGCACTTCATCATCTCTGTATCATCACTGAATTCACAGATTGTTGCTAGAAAGTCCAGGAATAATGTGATAAAATAAAAAAGGGAGAAAGAGTTTGGATTGGAACACAAATGACTTTTTTCCGAGTTATTTTGAAACTGATAGGGAACAAATTGCTACCTGGATTCTTTTCAGTCATACCAATAACAAATCCATAAATAAATATGAAATCTAAGTAAAGTAGAGCACTGCTTTTCACAGCTGCTGCCCTTGATCCCTGCAAATGCCAGGAATCACTCTACTTCTCTTCCAAAGGGTCTCATGAAAAATTTTTTTAAATTCTATTTCACAGCTTTAGTGTTTTGAAAACGTTGTTACCCTCAGTTCCTTTCAATAGACAGAAACGGAGATCTCCAGAGAGCCATTCATCTCATCCTAAGATAGGCATCTAAGACAGGTCAGCAAATGTCTTCTGAAGATGATTCTATTAATTATAAAGGGAGAGTAGACTTAGATATCCAACTTTTAGAAGTCCATAATTAGACAAGCTGATTTTCACTCACCAAGCTACTTTTAGACAACATATACTCTTTTTTTCCTCTTATGATAGAAACCCTCAACTTTTTAAGTTAGAAAAATACACTATACCCTTGCTAATTTTAAAATTCTGCATTTAGTAAGATGGCCTTTATTCTTCTGCAACCTAGACAAGCTCAAGCCTTTCCTTTTTCCCCCATTCAGAATGCCATAATACTAGAGGGGCATGGCTTTCTCTGTGTTTCCAGGTGTAACTCAAAGTAAAAGTGTCTGAAAATTTATGAAAAATACTGTACTTGTCACATTTTCAGCTCAGGTTCAGAGATTTCCATTTCATGTATGATTCAAAGGATCATCTAAATATTAGGATGTCTGTCCAAACTAAAATGAAATTCCAGACGCTTGAGATTCATCTGTCGTTGATGATACTGATGCCATGCAGAAAACCTCAATTATCCCACTAGCGATGAAACACCGAGAATAACAGCAGTAAAAACAGAATTTACAGTGAAGCAAAGCTATGAAAGATGAGCAAGGAATGGGGGAGACATCGCCCATTACTCATATTAGGAGCTGTACTCTGCTCCTTGCTGAAAACATACCCCTTTTATACAGTACTCAGAGCCAGATATTGTCCACCCCAAACAATTGCATGTGTCAGTTCAAATTGCCCATTGAATGGTGATACCTCACTCATTTCATATTCCTCAGCCTCTTCTCTGTATCATTCCTCTGTTGTGACCCTTTATGTCAGAGATGTTAGTTTTAAAGCCAGCATGAGATTAACTGCATAATGCTCCCCTTTCAAGCCTGCCCTCGCTTTATCTCCATCCAGCAAAGCTGGACAGGAGGATGCAGCGAGCCCTGCCCCGGGATGGCCGCAGCTCCCTGTAGCCTGTTTGCATAACAGCTCACTTCTCTTTCTAACATGACCACAATAAGAAGAGGGGCCACATTGTTTCCAGAAATAAAACAGATTACTTTAATCCTAAACCTACTGCAGTGCCAACATAATAATTCCCTTTTTTAACTATGTGTTTAACCATTTCTAAGGAGGCTAAAAGATCTGGTCATTTGTGTGTATCTTATTACTGTTTAAGGAACAGTACTCAGCTGGGTTTATTAGGGATTTGGGTTCCCCCCCCCAGTTTAAACAAATACATTCAGAGAAAAAAAAATTAAAATCTGAATACTGCACGACTATTTGCTAGTCTCCTTAAAACAAACATATTTAGAGTTTACTGTCAGTCCGTCCACTGTTTCTCCAGCCAACCATTACCAAATGTATGTTCACCTTCTTTCAAGGAACATATTACTACATTTTTTCTTGAAGGCCTATATCTGCTCTCTTTTCTGATTAAACAGCTAATTGATACCTTCTATGAGGATGCTTTTTTTCCTGGTTTTCCCCTGAATGTTTATTTTCTGCACAAGGCATCGATCTTCCTGTTTTTCCACTATCCCAGGCAGTTCTGACTTCTTCCCTTCAAGCTACACTGTAATAAAACGAGACAAATGCTTCATATTCTCTCCTTAAAAAAGAATAAGATTTCAACATCGATGGTATTTACAAATAAAATTCACCTCTCTTAACTTTATGCCTCTATAAACTAAGTTTCTAGTAATTTAAGTCTCTGCGAACTGATCATTTACATTCTCTACAGTCAACATGGATAGGAACTTCCTGAGTGTAATTTATCCCCTGCTAAAACGGGTGCTCAAAGCTGCCTACCTCATCATTAATAAATGCAGAACTTTGATGAACTGGCTTAAACTTGACATGTAAGATTTGGCAGACTCAAGTTGTAGGAGATGAGATTTGCCCAGTGTGTCTGAATACCTTTAAGAACCTCTAGTAATAAAAAACCAAAAAACAGCTGTTTTCGTATAATATCAAATCATCTTTAGTGAAATGAGTAGTGCTGCATCATTTATCATGGTTTAAAATGAAAATTAAAGTAATCACAGAGGAATGAGTTCCCAGTGATTACAGACTTTTTTTTCATTTCTGTGTCCTTTTGTAAAGATAATTGTTCAGACCCTGGAACAATGAGCTAGTGGCAGCTTTGATTGTACATCACCCAATGATACCTTGTCTATATACTTTGGAAAGACATATTTATTATGGTAATATGGTTGCTAAGTGCTGCTCAAGTCTCATGTCTTGCTGAGGAGGGAGAAAAGAAGAAAAGGAAGAGTTATTTTATCTCACTCTTAAAATCTACTTCTGTACACAAATTTTATCCTTTCTTGAATAAATTTAAAAATGTCAGCTTTCTCACAGTTTGAAACCCCAAGCATTCTACAGCAATGTTTCACATGACATACACAGACATATCAAAACTAGCGATAAATATCAATTCACCTACAAATAGAATCCTGCTGAATCTATATAGCTATGTTGAACAAGAAACTATCAGTAGACTTGAGGATTAAAACTCCCAATGAATTCCATAATGTATTCTAAACATAAGCTTATGTCTACCTTTGCAGAATAATATAAACTTGCACAGCTGAGAAGTATGTGACATGAGTTGAGTGATTATTTGTTATATGCATTTACTGCATCCTCCTTCTGCCCCTCACTGTAGACCTCGAGCAGGTGCTGCAAACCTAAATACCTCCCAAAACAGCAGGATCCCACTTATTCAGTGCCTGCCTATGACGTTGTCAAAGCATTTCCTGATCTCCATCCCCATTGCCTTTTGACACATATATGCAAGATTAGAGCTAAGGGAAGGAAAATATCTTCATGGCAATATTAGTGGGTGCAATTTTTGGACTGTTTGAATAAAGGAATTTATTCAATTTCAGGTCAGCAAGCAAGGAATTATAGTAGTTTTAGGATATAGAGTTTTCAGAAGTTTAACTCTTGTATTTGAGAATTGAATTGTAGCACAGTATGGAAACACTGAGGGAACTCTTTGTCCTTTATTGAAATAAACTGTGGTTCATCACAGTGATCTGTATATAAAGTATGACAAGAGAAGAACTATTTTGGAATTAATCTAATATATGAGGGGAATCAGCCAGGACTCAACAGGACAAAAGATGATTCCAGTTATCTATCCAAAATGGCTTCTGCCATTTTAACTTGTGGTAAGCTCTTTTTTAAGTTAGTGCTTTATCCCCAGGAAACCTGATTTATGATGAACCAATCTAAAGATATGAAGTCTCAGCCCACTGTAACCATGTTTGTTATCCCTGAGTAGCAATTCAGGCTTTCTGCTATTCAGAAATAAATGAGAATTTTTATCTGTTTGTATGCAGAATTTGTGAAGCACACAGGAAAAGTCCCAGGTCACAAAATTATTTAATTAGTGCTGCAAGGGGAGTTCCCTGCCAGCAAAGAAGAGCTGTGATATGACATGTCCTTAATATTCCTCTTTTCCCATCCTCATTATGTCCCCCACAGTGCTATGGGGAAGCTCTCCTACCCATTCTGGGAAAAAAGCATAGCTGGGTGCCTCCCTAGAGTGCCTGTACACTAATGCCCACAGCAGGGGGAAAAACCCAGGAGGAATTAGGGCTATGGTCTCATCAGGATCACAGAAACATGATGGTATTGTTCACAAAACTGGAGTGTTCTGATGGATGGATACAGGCTCTTTGGAAAGGGTGGCAAGAAGGGTGAATTATGCTGTATGTGAGAGAGCAGCACAGACGCTTGGAGCTCTACTCTGGGATGAGCGTTGAAACAGCTGAGAGTCTGCGGGTCAGGATTCGGGAACAGACAAACATGGGTGATGTTGAGAGTGTCTGCTACAAATTACCTAGTCAGGAAGAAATGGATGAGGTCTTCTTCAGACAAGTAGAAAAAGCCTCATATTCACTGGCCCTGACCCTCATGCGGAACTAGAATCACGGTGACATCTGGTGTGCATTGCCAACAGTTGACTGAGTAGAAAATGATGGGAGAAGCTTTGCTCATGACATACTCACAAAAAAGGAAGGATCATTCAGGGATGTGAAGCTGGGAGCAACTTTGGCTGCAGTGATTTTGGTGACCAGAGTTCAGAAGCTGGAAAGGAGAGAAAAAGGCAAAACCCAGGATTACAAGCCTGAACTATAGCAGAACAGGCATTGGCCTGTTTCAGAGATCTGCTTGGAAGAATGCCACGCAATAGGTCCCTGGAGAGAAGAGGGGTCAAGAGGAGCTCGTTCATTATCAAGGATCACCTTCTCCATCCTCAAGGGTGGTCCACACTAACGAGCAGGAAATCAAGCAAAAGCAGTAGGAGGCCTGCATGGATAAACAAGGAGCTCCTGACTCAAATCAGAAATACAAAGAAAATATACAGGGGGAGAAGTAGGGATTTCAATGACATTTAAGAGAAAACTCATCAAATATAAACAGCCTGAGTTTCTGAAAGAAAACCTGGTAGGGGGCAGAGGAAGCAATTTTAGCTAAAGAAAGCAAAAACCCCAATTTAGTCTGTGCACTTCATGTGGATCTTGAGCATGTTTAATTCTAACTTGGGACATACCTGACAGAGGGTAACTTTAGCAGAATAAGAGGCTTATCATGCATTGGGACAAAACATGATCCATGATGTTGGTACTTTAAATGATGTTTCATAATTTTCCCTGGCGCCTTTATATGGATATTGAAAGGAAGGGTGATTGATGTAGAACTGGAGGATCTTCATATCTTTAGCTAGTAAGACAAAGCAGGCCATCAGTCCTCTGATTGCATTTTGTACAGTGGATATTTTCCAGCTCAGTGCTTAAACATTAACTTCCTCAAGGTAAAAAAACTACTCAGCGTGCTGAATATATTGAACATTGACGAAAGACATAGGAACCTTTAAATAGGCAAGAGTAGTCATCCATCACTACAGCCAATGGTGTGCCTACTCCAAATTATGGCCTGAAATTCAACTAGAAGGAGTCCATAAGCCAGGTGGTGAATAAGTTGGCTGTGCACAAACACAAATCAAAAGTGGTGGGAGTGCAGAGGTGATGGAATACTGATAAATAGCATCTAAAAGAGTTTTTTAAAAATTTCCGTTACTAAGTCTGAATTCTCAAAGCGCTTATTGTTTTCCAAATATTTTTTTTTTAATATAGAACTTAATGTCACCTACTGCATTGATGCCTGGGGTCAGAAAACTATGAAGAGAATCTGGTACTGAAAATATAAAAACATATCTTCATTTTGCAAAGTTTCTGAATAGACACAGTGAAAAATAGCAAATATATTCAATAAAAAATACATATGCTTTAGCACTTCCTTGATCTGCAAGGAAAATTTACGGGCTTCAGTTTAAAAGATGGTGTAGAAGACCTTCTTGGACTATAAAATTTTAAAAAGAGTATTTTTATGTGTTTGGTGAAAGGAGAACCACTTTTGTTTCATACCAATATATGTGTATACACACACACAATGATATAGTTTGGTGGTATGATAATAAGCAGCAGGGATCAATGGACCACAAAGATATAAAGTTGTGTGCTAATGGGTTTTTGTTGTTGCTGGGAAAAAAACCAGGAGTGATAATATTAGCCAGATGATTCAAAACATGTAATCAAAATAACACTAATAAAAGGTCAAAACTTTTGAAAAGGAACATTAAAAAACTCCAAGAAACAGTTCTGGGACTCTCAAGGCCTCAGCAGACTCTTGGGGACTATCAAGAAGGATCAGTCTTATCCATATTTATGTATGTCAAATGAGTAAACTAGCTTTGTTATCTATATTCACAGTATATTTTTTAAGATCAAGTAGAATCAGGAAAAGTTAGGGAATCACAGAAACATATTCTCCAAAACAGACTTAAGAGTTTCCAGACTTCAAAATTGTTATCAGCAGAAACATTCACCATGCTGCAAATCACAGTTCTCTCCGCTTTATTCCTTACTTTCTGAATTATTGTGGCCAGAACTAGCAAAAAAATTCCTCTCATAGACATAGATAGGTATACATAATGAAACTAATAAACTGATGTCTGCAGTATACATCTAATGTGCTCAATGCTCTTATGATTTTTTTTCAGCAACAAATTCACATAAAGTCTCACACCTTCCATACATTGTGATTTATTGCACACCACTATTAGATTATTAAATCTATAGAAACTAACATGTGATACAGACTAATTCCAGAATTTACCAAATGATAAAACTATGAAGGAACTAATTGGAATTGCTACAAATTGGAGTAGCTGCTATGCTGTCTTTACACTAAAATTAATCCAAAGCCTTGCTCAACAACGCAATCTTAGAAGAACATAAAACAATTGTGTAGCGATTGTGTTCTTATCCCTGTCACAGCAGTTTTATTACAGTTCTCCTTTAGGTGGCATTTGTTTGAATTATTTGACTGTAAATATGAAGAGGGATAAGGGGCTGATAGTATTCATAAAGTATTTTCTTGCAATACTACTCACAATATTACTCTCCTATGATGTCTGGTTTTATCTGGTGAATTTAAAATTTCACTTTTTATATTATTTTAAGTTATTTATAGAAAGATCTTTGCTATACTATAATATAGTAAAAAAATTATCACAATGTTACAACACTAAACTTCTTTCTAACGGGTATTATATTTTTAGTGTTTATAATCACATTGGTCTAAAACAAATCTGCAATGAAACATCTGTCTAATCATGTTCTTATAGTCACAGAGAGAAAAACAAAAATAATCCCAATGTCTTCAACTGCTTTTCTAACAAACTATCCTATAATTTGAAAAAATAATGAAACTATACATAAAGCTAGTTTTAATGGGATTTTGAAAATTTTTTTGTTTTTACTAAGGCAATTGACTATCAATGACAACTCCTGAAAATGTGCATTGTTCAGTAAATGTGTATTTTATTCACAATAAGATGGTGCGAAAAATATCAGCCATGGAAAATAACAGTCAGAGTCTACAGAGATCATACTACATATCAAAAGAAAATATCTTTCATGTAAATTATGCTAGCACCAAAATATAAATTACAACCGTAGGAGTGAATGGAGAACTCTTAATCCACTTATATAGAATACGGATTTCTTTCTCTCTTGTTGTAGCAGCATATAGCTTTAATAAAGGCTATTTCTATCCTTAAATTGGCATGCAATTACCAGTCCACTGCTCCTGGAACAAATAAGCTCCAGAAGATTACCTGTGATGTTTGAAATTCAGGCTGGGTATTTCAGGAGGCAGACTGACTTGGATCCTTCACCTCAAAAGTCTTATATTTATTCTTGCAAGTTGCAGAACAATTCAAAGTAATCAGGGTGATAAAAGGAGTGAAATCTCATTTTCCTGAAAGCTTTTACTGTTCTTATTGCAGTGTGTTAGTCTGGTCTTCTTAGTCCAGTGTGTTTTGAACTTAAATTGTAAATCGGAAGGTATACGCTCCTGCTGGTGAACCTTGTAAACACCAGACGTGCAGTTAATGCATACAAAATCATAAAAGCTGCAGACTAAATTACTGAAGTCCCCAAATCAATTAAAGAATAAAAGCTGGTTTTCTCTTTTTAAAAAAACTTATGGCCTACTTTACCCTTTCCATTGTGTTGTCTTATACTCAAAATCCTTAGTGCCTTTATAATTAATAAAACGAATTTGGAAAACCTTTTTTATTGCTTCTTCAAACTGCTGAGTTTCTATCCACTTCAGCAGTCTAAAATTTCTGACTGATAGATTCCAAACCCTTCATCATGATTACTTATGATTTGATACGAACAACTAAGAACTAGAAACAGATATTGCATCTCAGATAGGTGTTGAAATGTGTAAAATGTTTGTGTCTGGTTCTTGAAAATTGTAAGATATAAGGCTATATGCTTGCATTGCCCCAACAGAGAGACAAAACATTTTTGATATTTTGAAGGGCTTTGAATTTGTGTGAATAATATTTTCCCTGTCATTCCAAGGACTCTGCTTTGTAACTAGGCAACCATGCTATAGAGAGCAGCACTATAGTATAATTTGTTTAATTCTCTAAAAATGACATAGTTATTTTTCCACATTGTTTTCTAAATTTCTCTAAAATGCCACATAAACAGACAAATCATGGGTTTGTGACTTTGGACTATACTGTCTTTATTGACTATATTTACGTATATTGTGGATGAACCTCAGAGCTTTCTTCTGTCTGCAATACTTGTTAGCAATTACCAGACATTCCTTTTTCCACTTTGTGGGAGTAGATCCAAACCAAAAATATGATTAGTTGTTCCTCTGTCCCAATGATTCTTTTGTGCAGGACACTGTGAACTTCAGCTTGGTCATTACTACTTTTCATCTATGAGGTCATGACTGTTTTAAGCTGCCTTGGCATCACTGGGCACAACAACTCTTAACTGGGTAATTTTTCATCTAAATGGTATAAAGGTCTTTGAGTTTTCCCACTGAGTAGGACAAAATTGGGATTTCAGAGAGAATTTCTGTACCATATTTATTGCAAAAGATAAAGATACTGGCAGGCTTCTAATAATAGAATTTGTATCTGTTCCTCTACCTTATGAATTTCATTATCAAGCAGTCAAACAAAAATTGCAGAGGATTAATCAGTAGCAGAGGACAGCAGAGTTTTGCAGATGGTGTACCCAGCGGACAGTGCAGAGTAGGATGAATGTGGATGTATGGAATTAATACGGTATGAATGTAATTTTAAAATTACCTCTGGCTTTGTTATCTCTTCCTTGTCTTGGACCAATATAAATCCCTCAAAGCTAATACTCTTGTTTAGTACCTGGAAGCCTCCACTGGGAGGTATGGCTGCCCTCTTATTTTGGTAGATGTGCTTGGTATGACTGTGACTTCAACTCTGCACTGCGCGCCCTTGTGTAAAATGTCTGTCCCCAGATTAAATTCAAGTGTTATTTTTGACATTAAAAAATCAGTTAATAAACAAACCCTGGTGACCTGACTCTTAATTACAAGAGAATCAAGATTATACAGAATTACAACGAAATGTAATATACAATTTGCGTTGGACATGAAGCCTTGTGCTTCAGGGTTTACATACATGTTTGTTCAGGTATAGGGATGAGATTGGCATGTGAGTTTTTGTGTGTGTGCACAGACTATTTTAGCTATCATGGGGTTCCTTTGAAACATAACATTGGAACTGCCAGAAAGAGGATACTGGATATGGAGTCTAATCCAGCACAGCAATTGCTGATTGCCTAGGCTCCCCCAATTCCTCTGCTTATAAAGCAGAGGTATTAGCAGTGCTATTACATCAGTCTTCACATGTACACACACACACTGCCCTTCTGTCCTGCCCAAATAAGACCAATGTAATGTGCTGATGAAATTTCTAGCAGCTGCTTGTGATTAGTCCCTGATAAGCTTCTCCTACTGTTTCTATGGATGAACTTTCTCATTTGTAGCACTGGAAAAATATTAGCTGGCATGAATAGACAGTGCTTTAACCAACACACAGTAATAACATTATGAGGTAATGAAAGGACAGTTGTCCAAGAAGCCAATTTATTGTAGACATAGATGAGTGCACAGAAATTTGTACTAGATGCATAAGGTGGATTTAGTTGAGCTCATAATGGAAATTTAGGTAATATGTTATTTACTTCTTTAAAATAGGCATGCATATGTTTTGGTTGGTAAATATTAGAAAACTAACTGTCTATTTCCTAAGCACTGAAGGGAATAAGAGCAATCCTTCTTTATCCTGAAAGCTTTCCTAGAATTATCCTACATTTGTAAAGTTAGTTAAAATATATATTTTCACATATTACTGTATGCAAGGTTGCCAATTCACTTTTAATTTTTCAATCTCACAGCACTTTGTGATTTTTTTTCCTTTTAGCCATCATTTCTTGATAAATGGGATTGCCTAAAAGCTCTAATATCACTAAATGGAAGTTTCCACCCCTCAGGTTTGCAGATGAAACCTTTTTAGAAAACTGAGAGCTTTCTAAAAATCTGGAGACCAGAAAGGAAACAAATTCTAACTTTCTAAAATGTTGTTTTAAAGTCAGTCTCATGGTGTTTTGGGTTCTGATCCACCATTTCTGAATTTTTGAGCTGATCATATCTGCATGCTGCAGTGTATAGACACAAGAATCTGTGTTAATGGTTTGTCTAGACTTCTTTTACTGTAAGTTTTCATTCACACACATTTCTTACTTGATTTTGCTGGATAATTTGTCTGAATCAGATCATGGGATCTTAACCTCTTCAGGTCAGAGATTTTAGCAATCTCCGCAGTCTTTTGACCAGTACTCAGTCCCTGCTCTAAAAGTTACAATGTAAGCAAAAGCCTTAATAAACTTCCCCAAGCATCCTAGGAGCTCTTTCATCTTTCATCTTCCTATGTAAAACTGTATCTCCATTTAAGAAAGACAAGGGGCTTTGATTTGAATCCAGCGACAAATCATTCTGGTTTGCCTAGATATGTCTAGACTTCAAATGTCTGCAGTCTTACTACTACCGTGCATTTTATCTCCTTTGCAAACAGCGTTGTAAGTATATTAATGCTAAAATGAAAGAACAAAAAGCTGAAGAAAAATTTATCAGTCCATAGAGGACTTGACCCAAATGGATACAATGCTTACAAAGATGTGACAGCAAGCCAGGAGCCAGATAAGAGTGCAAGCTTGAGCAAGTGTCAAAAGATTAGGATCTCTTTTGGCAGGATAAACTGTCTCAAACCATGGTGAGGAATGAGGATAAAATTGCAAATGATGGTGTGCACAAATGGTAGAGCGGGGATTCAACGGTGCAAGGACCTTGTACGTGGTATAACAGTATAAATTCTCTTAACACAAGCTTACAAAACCACAGTCCTCTTTATTCTGATGAATGGTGCAAGCTTACCTTAACACAGACACTGTCTGAAACACCCAATTTAGGAGCACAAGCAATGTTGCAGAGTTGAAGACCCACCCCTATACTCTCCTACTCCCCCCCAAAAAACCCAACTCAAACATCCAAACAGACAGACGTCAGATGGACAGATTTGTCCTCAGAAAATGTCTGCAGTCAGTCTCCACTGACTTCATAGGGACCTGGAGAGAACTACAGTTGTAAGGTGACTTTCAGGTAAACAGTTTGTTCCTCTCAAATAGGTGCGAACATCTTAAGCAGGAAGTTGATATGGGTAGTCATGACCCATACAGTGTGATTCTAATTCATCTTCCTACTTCAATGGCTTTTTGACAATTTGGCCGTTCAGCTGGCAGAGACATAAGAGAAATGGGCCCTGGAAGACGGCCAGCATTATGGAGCTGGCCTGATGGATAACCAGAATAATTATTCAAGTGGATAATCTGATACAACTAAATACGTATTTTTAATTTCATATGTTTCAAAACCTCTTATCTTCTGACATGTTTTCAAACTATGCTAAGCTAATGAGTCCTGAGGAAGTGTAAAACCAGATGTCGTACATCTTTCTCTTAGATGTGTTTCTTTAGGCAGTCTTAAATTATGACACTGAGTTCTCAAAGACTGGGGCAGACTTGGCTTGGACTTTCATGGGCATCTGATTTATTTCCCCCAAGAGTATGTTGTGCTCTTTTAACGCTTCCATCAGCGCTGCCTCCGTACAATCTTAAACATCCACTGGTCAGATTATGTGACCAATACATCTGTTCTTGAGCAAGCAGCAGTCACAAGTGTAGAGGCCATGCTGATGAGAACACAGCTGCGATGGGCAGGGCACGTCTCAAGGATGAAGGACCACCGCCTCCCTAAGATCTTGCTCTATGGTGAACTTGCCACTGGCTGCCGCAAGAGAGGAGCCCCGAAGAAAAGATTCAAGGACTCCCTGAAACAACATCTCAGCCTTGGCCATATTGATCACCATAATTGGTCCACTCTGGCCTCAAATCGGGAGGCCTGGAGACACAGCATCTATAACGCTGCGGAAGCCTTTGAGAACACACGCAGGATCACTCTCGAGGAGAAAAGGCAACGCAGGAAGAACCGTGTCTTGCGGAATACACCATCTAAGGAGTCTTTCTGTTGTGCCTTTTGCAACCGGATATGTCTGTCACGTATTGGCCTCATAAGTCACCAACGTGCCTGTAACAAGTGTGGATAAAGCCTTCCCAAATCTTCGTTCGCGAAGCCCAGCCATGATGTTGTGCTCTTTTTAAGAGGAACCTCTTGGAGGAAGGGGAGATTATTCCTTCCCTTAGGGGCACCGAGCATCCTCAAAAAGAGAAGGCTCAGGAGACTATAGGATGAACTGAGCAAGTAAATAATAGAAAAGGGGTTGGACATCATGCATGGTTTGGTTTGAAAGATGACAGTAAAGATGACAGAGCAGTCCAGCAGGTTCTGGAGGTGAAGGGAGGAATTTCTAGAGGACTAGAATAGACAAAGCAGAAATTGCCACCGATCAGAAAGCTGTTAAGTTAGCTGCAAACATGGGCTACCCTTCAAAACATACTGGACTTGTAAGAACTCTGTAGAAAATTTAATTTCTCTTTGTGTCTTCTCTTGTCTCTGTTTTAAAAAGCTAAGTTTTTAGGTTTCAGTTTTCATTCCAATAAAACTTTTACTTCTGAGCTTGATGCAGATGTACACTAACCTAACTTTGAAAGAATCATCCAGGGCAAAAAAAAATGCTATTGACATATTGCAAACATGTAGTTGTACTAATCTTGGCAGAGAAACACAAGAATCCTTTAATATGACAGTTATATCATAATCATAAACCAGTAGTTTTACATCATAAAACCACTCATAAGGTACTCACCGGAATGATTTAAATCCACAAAAATCACAAAAGGATTTCAGGGTAAATAAAGTGTGCAGCCCCTTTCCCCATGCCTTCCTTACTGCTCTCCTGTAAGTAAAAAGGAAAAATCTCATTTAGCTCTGTGCTCCTCACTGCATGAAGCGGCAAGCTTCTTGGCAGGTTCACTGATACTTATTCTGACTGCTAAGCTTCAAAACAGTTCTGAACCTCAGCCATTTTACAAGGCCAGCAGTGATTTGAAAATATCAATGCCTGTCATTTACATTGAACAAGGCTTGATTTCTTGGACTTGACTAAAAATCCATTCACCTGTAACTACAGAAACTAAAGAGATAGGTCAGGAGGTGGGACCTTGTGTATTGATGTATGACCATTTTTCCATTGGGCTTGTGGAAATTGTTCTAGGTTTCTTTTTTTGCAAGAGCTAGGTAAGTATGTTGCTGCTCTTTCATGAGATAGATCACTTTTAATTCCTTTATTATTGCATTCGGATGTAAAATGCTTATCTGTAGAAGATCTGGGTACACACTACAAAATTTAGCTCAGAATTAGGCAATCATTTCTGTGACAACCCCCACATGGGACCAAAATAGCTTCTCTGAAAAGGAGTGATATGAGGCACATGATTAAATGTCAGTGAATTCTAAAGACTGTTTCTGCTAGGGAGCACAAAGAAAGTGATCTTGCATTGTGCTCTAAAATGTCTTTACCCTGTAACCTGATCTGCACAGACTGATGGTTCTTCTGCTGTGCATTGGCTCTTTGACTCCCTTTTGACTCCAGAAGGTGCACATGTCCATTTGTGTGATCAAGGTGCATGATCTAGGCAGAAATAGCCTGCCCTAGGGAATGCTCTGCAGCCAATCTCCTTGCTTTCAACTTCACGATGTAACACGCTACAAAGGCTAAGACAGGTCTGAGATAATGAACATGGTTATAAATTTCACCCAGACTGGAACTGGTAGCCAAAGAAGAGAGTACAGGTGTGAAGCACTTTTGTCTATGTTTCTCAGTGATCTGGGCAAACAGACTTCTGCCAGGAGAAAACATGGCATAAGTGCCTTTGCATGGAGATTACTCAGGCATGTGATAGGCCACTTGCTGATGGATATTGGAAGGCTAATTTTCTATTTCCTCCTAACTGAAAGCATTAAGCTTGTACACTGTGGTAAGTAAGTAGTTTCCTAACTGTACTGTATTCACAGAATATCTCTCATCAACTGCAGTGCATTTCTAAAAATTGCACACACTTTCCTAAGAACATTCTGCAAACTTTATGGCATGTTGCTGTTCCTTTCAGCTTTGCAGTCCACACTAGTCTTTCCATATACCATATTCCCATGATAATTATTCTCCAGTATTTATTGTTAAGCCACACTAGGGACTCTGTTTCTGTACTAGAAGCACTACAGAACCTGAGCCTGAGCAAAATCAAAATCCTCAATGATTCTCACCAGTGGTCACTTGAATAAACAGAAATGCCTTGAGCATGCAAGACTCCTTATCATGTTACTCAGTATGCCGAACAAGTAACTAACTACCTTACTATAGTTTAGACCACAGACAGATTTGCAGTCTTCTCTTCTACAACATTCTTAATGCAAGCCACATGATATACTTGCCTGTACACACCTTGTTAACACAGAGTTGCACTGAGAACAACTCCTGATCCACAAAGACCGGCAGTTTTGTCGGTGCTACAGTCAGGAATAGCAGCTGCAGTGTGCTGTAACTTTAGCTAAGAGTAATTGCCCACTGCCTTAAACCACACATATAATTCAGAGGCCTAGATGTATTAAACCTGCAATTAAGATCAAAAGAACACATTTTAGTGGATAAAATATGGGGTGTGTGATCTTTCAAAGTATAGGCTGGAAATTTCAAGACTACATGCTGAAGTTTGGCTCTTCAGATACTCAGGCAAATTTGTACAAGCTGCTTGGTTTTTAGAAGTAACTAGAAATCTCTTTATTATTTGTGAATGTTTAGTATTACTGACAAATAGGCCACCTATCTGCAAGTGCCCAATATGGACTGAGAAAACTAGGTTTTGGCACTGAGATACAACTGCTCCATGAAGCTTCTATTCATTGTAAAAATCTGCCTTTTTTTTTTCCTCCTCTGACTGTAGGCTGCTTTTCTCTCATGAAATTGCTTTTTTCCCCCTCAGCTCAGACAGTTGCAGATACTTCCCAGGAAAATACACAGAGAACAAAACTTTACAATGTTTCTTGAGTCTCACAATAACGCCCCATTCTGACAGGGAAAAGAAAACAGCTATTTTGTGTTCATAGAGAGACAAGCTGGCAAATATTTAATCCATAACTAATATAATATTCTAGTATTTAATAAAAAAAATAATAATAGCAATGAAGATTTTAAATTTCAGACTACAAACAAAAATAAAGGCTTCATACCTCAATGTGTTTCTACTATAACAATCTTGTCCTTGGTTTGTTTCAATGATGTCTTAATAAAAAATTGAATATGCCTCTGATTTCTAAAGTTCGCCATATATTTGATCATTTTAATGACAGTTGAAGAACACAGACAATACTGGAAAGACTTCAGTGGTAGTCCTGTTTTTTTAATATTTTATTCATTTAGAAATACATACTTTGATCATTTTCTCTAAGTTACCACTAAATTTTTAGTCTGCAGTCTGTTTTGGTTAAAGCATGAAAAAACCCCCCTGATGGCAGAATTCAGATTGGCCTTTGAGACAGGGTGGATGAGGTTTTGCTTTTCCCCAATTTTCTCTTTATTGTAAATAAATTTTAAGCATGCTTAATTGTACATTAACATTTCACATTTCTTTTCTTCTGATTCATCTTTCTATATTTTCTTATGATTTTTGAAATCATGGTTGTTCAAACAACACTTAAACACGTGCTTTACTTTGCAATTGTTTCAAGTCATATTTTAGACTAAGTGAGGCCATGAATAAGGCTGATAATAAGCATGTCTTCAAGATTTTCTTGAGTTGGATCTTTTGTCAGTAAAAGAGCCACTCTGCTCTTTCCAAGTTCTGATTTGAATATTTCATACACATCCATTCTAGAAAAGTGAATCATTTTTTATAAAGATAATTTTATTTTAAAATAACTAATGCATTAGTATTGTCTTACTCATTGAAGTAGAAAATGTTGCTATCTTTATTTTGCCTAAGGTCCTCTTCCTTACCTTGATCTCGTTCATATATTGCAACATAGGAAAACATTCTATTTAATGGTGGGGATTTTTTTTAATGTTACAGGTGCAATATGCTGTAAGCTCATATCACCAATCAGTAGTTTTTGTTAACTGTCTCTATAACAGATCTGCTCATATAGGTTTGATTACGTATGTCTGGTTTCAGCAGAATTGTTGCATCAGTTGTAATATCCTTCCTTATTTTGTTCTACACAATTCAGTATCCTTTCAGCTTCTAGATTCGTTCCTTAACTGGCAAGAATGAAAATCTTATTTGCTACTTAAATTTTCAACCATCTATGATCTAATTTTCCATTTGTATATGACACATCATGTCTACCATACTAAATTATTCAGCAAAATTGAAAGCATTCAGGGCTTAACAGTCTGCATGGGTCAATTAAAAAATATGCCAGATAAAACTCTATTTGATACATGTGCCAAAAGTGACATGTAGAAGTTGGTGAGTAGATTCAAGTAAGCAGAGGGACTTCTTGACAATGTTGTAAATGTAGACATTGAGAAAATCTGTAATGGTTACAGTTTTTTAATATGAAATTGTATAGGATTAGGAAGCACCAGAATAAAGAAATACATTCTATAATATCCGTGTTTCAAAGATTCAAGGCTGAAAAAAGAGAATGTAACAGTTTAAAATACAAGCCCATAGCTTATGACTCCATGAGAGTCATAAGCAACTATCTTTAGAAATAACATTCAGTAATTAGCAGATCACAATGACAAAATATCTTCCTTCAAAACTTTGCATCACCAGTTATGTATTAACACCTCATTACTCAATGGATTTTATTATCACATTCCTCTAAACATTGTTGCCTTTTGGATATGAGTAATATCAGGAAGCACTGCAGAAAAGTTGTGGAACCTTCAGTTGTTATCTAAAAAAACCTTCCCAACTTAATGAATTTTAAACCATTTTGAAGGTGGGATACAGCACTTTAAACTATCTTTTTAAGATTCCAAATCATAAGAAAATCCCATTTGACTAGCCTTAGAAAAACTATAGTGATAAATATTGAATTTATGTGAGACAAAAACTTGTGAGACCTGCAAAAGTATTTAAATGAAAACGAATCATTTCCAGAGGTTTCATATTATATCTTTGGTATAGGATTCTACCTGTCTTCATTTAATTTATCTAGGATCAAATTCTATGTATCTTGTAAGTAACAAGAGATATTGTTTACCTCCAGGCCTAAAAGTTTGAGCTGTGTAGTATCCAAGAAAGCCCAAAGCATATTCTTCTGGTGATTATTTAGTGCCTCAGAAGGAAAAATGAAACCCCCTAAAACCCAGAAACACAAAAATAAATGTTTCTTCATGTCAGTTGCAAAGATATTCACATTGTATTTCATAGCAGTTTCTCTAGGACCAAAATAATAGGGTCTTTAAAAAAATTCAGTCTTTACAGTGACTTAATAGGTTTTAAAGTTTAAACAATATAACATTCGTGTCCGCGTTACGTATGTCTGCCATTTCCTTTAGAACAGGGAGCATTATAAAATAAGACACTGAATCCCTTCTCTAGAAATGCATACGAAACTGCCATACTACATGAAATCAAGGCTTTTACTGGCTCACAGTCTACACAAGGATATCTATGATTACACAAAACATTAGTATTAAGTATCTTAATTGGATTAGTTTGAAGTAATAAAAGATAATAGTACCCAGTAACAAAGCATCCTCAAAAAGCTATATTTACTATGCTATCCAAGGGGAAAAAAAAAAAGAGAATTCAGCCAGGAATTGATGTCAGATTCCTGTTTTTAAGATTAAGAACTTCATGTTCAATTATTGTTTGCTACTTAGGTACTGAATACCTGTTGGTTTGCTGTCTTTGGCTGTCTGTTCTCATACAGTGTTTACAACGTACCTTTGTCACCTTCAAATGGGTTGTATTTCACCTGACTTTAGTCATCTGGACAACAGTCCTCTAGTCAAAGGCAGGCCTCTAGGCTTCCTCTCACTGGAGTTAACAGAGAAAATAAAGCACCTGCAAAGGGCAATTTATGTCACTTTTTCTAGAAAGAGATGGTTTGCAGTGACAGGTGCCCACACCACAGAGGTAGGGTATGATGAGCTGAGGCTGGATCTCTAACTTTTGGTAGACATTCTACTGTAACTAAAACGTATAAATGTAAGTGCAAGCGTTCAGTAATGACACTCTATAGTTGATGTTTTTGCAAATGAAGATAAAATACCAAAATATGATTTCAGTGTACAAATGACGGCTCCAAAGCCAGTCCAAACTACATACATCAACATTCACTCTTGAAACAGAACAATGCCCAGCACTTTGCAATTTTCATCTTTTCCTATGACTGACATAGTTTTGTATCCAGTTGCTGTGACACCAGAAGCCAAAGAACCATGAACTACAGCTCACTCTCACACCCCAGTCTCATTCCCCATGTGTGACTCTCACATCACACAGCTCAAAAGGTTATCAGTATTTAGCATAGCTGGAAGAAGAACATTTGTCCAGGTTCTCTGTTCATGTTTGCACATCTGGGAATAAGATTCCTGTGATACTGTTATTAATGGACTGCCAGGATTCTGGCTAGTCCAAGAGTATCTCCACGGGCACTCTGGAAAATTTGTAATGTTGCAATAGCTTCTGCCTAGGAAAACAAAAATATAAAAGTAGCTATAAACACAGCAATACTATATCAATCTGTTTGGAAAACCAAAGAAAGAGGAGATAATTTCAGCTTCATTTCAAATTTTAATGCCTTTCTGTAAAGCCCTATCATTCTGAGTACCCACCCTGTGTTTACCATACTGATGTTTATAAACAACGGTCTTTTTTACCTCAGTCTTTGTTTTTACCAGGCAAAGCTCTTTCCCCCCCTAAGACTGGCTCTTCATTACCTTTAACACTTGCACCTGCTCTCATTTTTCTCAAATGTACTTTTTGAATAAGCTGAGTATGGTATTTCTGATCAGATCTTACGATTTCTGCATTCCTGCATATCTCTACTGGAAATACCTCAGTCAGTATATCCTAGGGTCACAATTGCCTTTCCACTGAAAGACCCTGAAACCACAGAAATTCCAGTGACACTTTAGAACTCCCTTTCTGTGGCTCTCACCACTACACTTTAGGGCACCTTTAAGTGAGAAGCCTTGGAGCATGAAGTGCTCAAGACGAAACCTTGTTTGATATAGAACATATGTGCTTAATTTTATATATGGTGTATCATTTCATGAGCTTCAGTTAGCTTTGCAGGATCTTGGCCTATCTCCTCAGTCTATAAATAAATAATGACAGATTTATAAATAAATCAGTTTCTAACCAGCTGAAACTGTGTTATCTTTGTAGCTTTTACCAATCAATAGAGCAGCATGAATGACAGGCAAAGGTTCTGCAGTTTTAAAAAAAATCTGGTAAAACAATAAATAAATATAGTTACATGTAAGTACCACATAAATATTTTGATGCACTAGCACAAAATATTTCGTATGGCATCTCAGAAGCCGCTTACATCCATGGTAGGCCACCAAGTGCTTTTTAGCTGGCAGTTCAATGTTCTCCCAGTATAAATAGATGATCAATCATTCTTTGTTGTTATTGTTTTAAAGAATAGCTTGAAACCCAATTCACAGTGAGTGTTTGTACTCACTGTTCTTTTTGTTCTCTTATCAATACAAGTCTTAATATTAAAAAAGTGCATTGTTTTCATCTGGCTGCTGGAGTCTACATGTTGGGCTCCACTGTTATTTTTGAAGTTCCTGGTTGGTGGGAGAGTGCAGGTGCAAACCTGCAGAAGAGACCAAAACTCTGTGAAGGTAGGAAGTAAAGAGCATATCAATCTATTCAGAGAACAAACACACAAATAGAAACACTGCAGAAAAATCCATTCCCATGCTGAGAATTACTGTATTACAGTGTAGAGCTTGTGTTAAGATGAATTTGAATTTCACCTGTTCTGCTCTCTCACAGGAAGCTTACAGAGAGCTAAACTCCAGTGCCTCATTTAAAGCCTGATGCCCAGCAGAAGTGTAAGGCAGTGTGTCTGTACTGTTCTCATGTCAGGACACATGCATGTCCCATTTTTCTGTAAGATGTGGTATGAATAATGCTTGATTTTAACTATGTTGTCACGAACCGTCCTTGTCATGTTCCTATCACGATGAGGACTCCGTTCCTGCAATCTTTTCTGCCAGGGTGGAGAGGTCACAGGATGGTGACAGCAGCCAGACAGTGGATTTCAGCCCCGGTGCCTGTTCTCGGTCCAGCATTGATGAGCACCCAGTGCAAAGGCTGAAGGCCAAAAGGCCAAAAGCGTGGAGCGATGTGATTACCGAGGAGAAGAGGGTTCTCTGCTTTCCCAAGTTCTTGCTTTATAAGGCCCAGGGTGCTGCTCCCCAGCTGGGGATGAGCTGCCTCGTACTCACCAGGGCTGGTCTCCTTTCGCTCAGCGTGCCTGTCCCTGCCCTGGGTGAGCCCAGGTGCGCCCCTCACTCTCCGACCCCTCGCCCTCCTTCCCTGCCGCCGCGGCCCCAGGAGGCCTTGCTGGGAGCCCTGGGCTTGGCCGCAGGGCCGCCTCGGGCAGGTGCTGGCGAGAGGCGCTGCCCGGGCCGCCGTCCGCGCCCTCCGCTCCCCCTCCGGAGGGGAGACAGCGCCGGCGAAGGGAGAAACTCCCCCGATACACCCTCCGCCTTCCTCGGCACCCCGCGACGCCACCCTCCTTTGAGGGTGCTGCAGAGAGGCGGTGGAGCGCTGCCGCCTCCTCCTCAGCCTCCCGGTGCACAGCCTGGGCTGCGGGCAGCGCTCCTGCCGGGCACTTCCAGCGCCCGCTCCGATCCCGGAGTTACCCCGGGAGAGCGCTCGGCAGGCGGGGAGCGGGGCGAGGGGGAGGGCGGAGGGGGAGGGCTGCGCGCAGATCCTGCGAGCGCTGGTCCTGCAAAATGCTGCACGCCCAGCTCCCCGCCGGAGGGGGGTAGCAGCCGCTGTCTCCGCCGGCTCCTGCTTTTTTTGCAAGGGCTGTTGCTGCCGCTGGACGCAACCTTTTCCCGACATGGAGCTGCTGCCACCGCCGCCGCCGCTGCTGCTGGAGTGAGTGAGTGTGACGGGCAGAGCTGGCCGGCCGCATGGATGGATGTGTTTAGCTTTGTGAAGATTGGGAAGCTCTCCGGGTAGGTGTTTGCAGCCGCTGCTGCGGCTCCGCGAACCGCGGGCGTCCCGCGGCTGCGGGCGCTGCCCCTGCCCGGCGGGGGCTGGGGGGCTGCCCGGCGTGGGGAGCGCCCGCGCCGCTCCCAACTTCCCTGGTAGCGGGGCGAGGGTCTCGGGGGTGGGGTGGGGCGCTGGGTGCTCGCTGCCCCTGGCACCTGCCCGGGCCGTGCCAGTGTCGCCGTGCGGGATGGGTCGTCGCCCTCTCCCTCCTGAAGGGACAAGGAACGCGTCCCGCGGTGCGGCCGCAGTTGGGCGAGAGCGGTGCCCGCCGTGAGACGCCGGCGCGAAGCGGCGGCCAGAGCGCTTCTGAAAATGCCAAAGGGACGGCAGGAGCCGGAACCGGGGCGCGGCGGCGGTGGTGTTTGAGGGGTGTGTTGGTGTTTGTGGGGGGGTGGTGGTCGCGACGCCTCCGCGGTCGCGGTGCGGGTGTCGTTCGCGTGCCTGAGCGGGGGGCCAAGTTCCGAGGGAGCGGAGCGGGCACCGCCGGGCCGGGCCGGGCCGCGCCGCCGGGGTGGGGGCTCGCCCTGCCCCTCCGCTCCGCTCCCGCGGTACGCGCCGCTGCGGGCACGCCAGGTCCCTGGAGCGGTATTTTGGGAGAAGTGGTGACATCGTCGCGAGTTTCACACGGCGATGGGTGCAGGGGCGCGAGTGGATTTGGCGTCTCTTTTTCCTTGCTTGCAAGGCACGTACTTCTCGTTGTTTAAATGAGTGGTTGATTTGTATTATTTTTCTCCATTTCTTTGTTTTCCGAATAAACCTTCCCTTGACTGGCCTCGGAGTTGTGGTCTCACACTATGGACTGTTGCATTCGCAGCCAGTTGCCAGGCCCGGAGCTGCATAGATAGACCAAGAGGCAAAACAGCCCTTGTTAAAATGTTCCCACCATAGTTAAGCATAACTGGAGGTAGCTCTTCGCAGTTACACATCTCAAAGATGCAGTATGAGAGTTCTCGAGCCACAGGGTTTTTTCAGGGTTCTGGTGTGGATAATCTTCCTAAAGGATTTAGCTTTGATCACTGTAACTAGAAGTGTTTCAAATTCTTATGATTCAGTGGTTCCTACACCATAGTTACCATATGCTTTTCTGTTTATGAAGCATATATGAGGCTGAAATGTGATGTTGTACAAAAGGGAGAAAGGCCTTGCTAAGGAAACAAATCCACAGAAGGTGGCTTTCTCTGGTGACAGTCAGGTAGGGAGCTTGTCAAAATGATAGATGGTCTTTAAAAAAACAAATATTGCATGGCTGGAAGTTACAGAGTGCCACAGGTGCAGGCGTTGCCTTTATCCCCCAAAATTCCCACCATTGCACCTGGCTGTGATTACAGCTCTGCTTGTGGCGATGCCAGCACAGAACAGCTGCTGTCATTCAAGCACATCATTGTCTCATCCTGCTCACAGCAATTTTACACCATGTGACAGCGACAACACTAGCAGCCCGCTCGGCTTTCTTTGGGTCGTATTACTGGCACCGCTAGAGCTGCAGCAACAGTAACTACAGTGGAAACTTTGAGGAGAGGGAAAATATGCTCACGTAGATAAGGAACAGGTTATGTCGTATGATATTTATTTCCAGGTGATTGAATTGCGTGACCTTCTCTGTTTGGAAACAATGTTTTAGAAAAGCTCTCAGGTCTTCATGTCACACTTGAGCTGGAATCAAAGGAAGAGAAAGGGATGTGCCACTAGAAAATGTTAAGTCAGGTGCATGGCAGTGTTTAGATAGATATATTGTAAGCTTGGTCTTTGTAGGCGCGTATTGAAATCTGTAGCTTTCTGCATACTTGAAGACACAGCTCTTACCAATGCTGAGATTACTATTTAAGTATGGTCTGCTAAGGCAGACCATAGCAATTCTCCAGAAGAAGCTGGAAGTTCCTTCTGAAATGAAATTGCAAGTTTCAAGACTCATATCTGAATTTGAATCAGCATGATTCAAAGATATTAAGTACTTAGGGACTGTGTTTATCTTGTAGATTGCAGTAAATAATTTCTGCGCCAAACTACTCTTTTTGTTTCTAATTTTCCAGTTGTTAAAAGACCTAATAGTTTACACAGAACTTGACTTTACTTGCTGTTTCCTAGGTAACAGGCAGGTATCTGTTCCAATTTTATGAGAGCTTCACGAAGCAGATAGGTTCCAGTATAAACCCCATTTTTAATCCCTCTGTGCATTTGAGTTGGAAAACTAGTTTGCCCGAAAATACCAGTTCTTTGTTTGCTGTTAGAAGGAAGGCTTTTCTGAAAGAAAGGAGTGAGATGGTAAATAGTATTTAACTGAGATTGTGATCTTACAGGTAGATTACTTAGAGAAAGTTGTTTTGAACATGGCTAGTACTGAACTTTTTTATAATATTCAGTCTCTTTTAAAATTTTGTTGTGCATTCAGGTCTCCTCATTTTAGGTTGCAAGTCTGCCATTGCAGTTTTAGTCTGCAGCCTTGATTCTGCAGGCAGTGGCATAGGTAAGCTGTATTATGAATGACTACTGGAAGGGATGCTTCCTAAAGTCATAGTATAATTTTAATAGATCTGGTGAGAATTTAAATTTTGTTTCTACCATTTAATGTATAAGAGACTTTATCTAGAATAAGCTTAAAATGGGGTATAAACTCTTAGAAGGTGGCTACTGGATATAAAATTTTACATAGCATACATAAAGAAATTATGTTTTAATTATCTGTGCAGGGTTTTTTTTTATGTGAACGCTGTGTGTGTAGGGTCTTTTAGAGGCTCTCACTTCTACAACTGCTTCAACAGTTGCCCATATATGCTAGGTAAGTGGGGAGTAGGGGCATAATCTGGAAAAGGATTATATGCAGAAATGGAAGAGAATGCCAAACTGGTTTTATGACAAATGTGGTCTCTGGTAATCCTGTCCTTTCCTTGCCTTTGTAGGTCTGTCACGTTGTGTACTATGCATAAAAATACAGATGCTTCATGATAAAGTTTCTGTTGATTTTGAAAGATTGGAGATACCCATCTGACATTGAAAACAAAAATACTGTGTAGAAATACTGATCACACTTTCCCTGACATAGCCTCTTTCCCACCCCCCTTTGGAAATTCACCAGTCTGGTAATAGTCTGGAACAAATGTTTTGGTATAAATCTTATGGTGTCATTCTCTGGAAGAAAAAAACCCAAAGAAACAATCACCTTTTATGGTAATGAGTTTCCAAGTATAGAGAATGATTGACAAGCCTTGTTTAATGGATCAGTATCTGATGCAGAGCTGTACAAGCCAAGTGAATATTTCTATAGTTTGGTCTGCATAAGCACGTATGGTGTGGTAGTGTCTGTAGTTTGGGAGGGAGGATTAGTGGGATAGATAAGGTGCACATAAAAATTGCCAGATTAGCTTGGGTCAGAAGTCTGTCTTGCCTGGTATTGCTTGGGGAAAGTGTAGAATGAGGACAGGTAAAGTGTGGTGATTCTTGGGCATAGGTACAGACAATGGAGGAAGGACAGTGCTGCTGTGCTGAACATGAAACGGAGTGTTTTCTGATCAAGGTAAATCTGAGTACAAGGCACAGTGTCCAGTTTCTAGTCAGTACTGGACAGATGAACTATGAAACAATAGGTCAGAACAGTGAACAGAGGTTATAAAGAGTTTAAGGCTGTATTCATGGAATATATTTTTAGTTAGAAAATCTTTTTATTGGGTATGACTGTTTTTGTGATATCTGTAGAGGTCAGTTCTATTTCAGGGCTCCCACAGCAGGATGTAAAACTTTCATATGGAAAGATGGCTGTCTGGATATCACCTGAATGTGACTGAGGGGGGTAGTGACCCTCCAAAGTTGGTGTGTGTACCTCCTGTGCACCTGCTACTGTTTGTAGCTTTGCCAGATAACTCTGGGGAGAAAATAAAATGTCTGCTTGAGTGGCCATCAGTCTGTAAGCTGTGGCAATACTGGTAAGGGTAGGGTGGACATTTCTGTCACACAGTTACTTCTGTGAGAGAAGTTCTGAGCTCGTGAAGCCATTTGTCATCGGAAGACTCCAAGAAATAGGGCTGCAATATGGGGTAAGAAAGTACACATCTGCACTATATTATTGTAGCTGTTAAAAGTATAATTAATGGAGAGTTAACCTGATACAACAAACAGGAGGATACCAGGAAGATTTGGACCAGTCCTTGACAGTCATGCTAATTTGTGGTATGTGGTAGGTAAATTTATCATACCTGAATCTTTACTTTTCTGCTGAAGTTTAGCATTGCTATCCATTATTCTTGAGTTTAAATTTATGCCACTAAAACTGGATGTGAATAGCCATATCCTTTCTGTACCCCTTGAAATGAGCTTTAAAATAACAACAAAAAACCCCCCACAGTCTTGCATGCTCTTCTTTTCAGAGAACACTCATATATGGCTTTTCCCTGTGATTATGCTAAACCTGAGGGTGAGTTTCTAACTGAGGAGGAACCTATTACATAGTTCTTTCTCATTGGGGTGGATAAATCTTGCATTCTCATCATTTGTGCTTATCTTTCCATAACTGGGAATCTCTAGTCAGGTAGACTGACTTAATACCTGCACAAATGTTTGGGCTTTTGGGCTCTTCCTGCTTATAAAAGTGAGGGTGTGGATCCTTACATTCAGTCTCTCACTTTACAGCCTATGTTGTAGCCCTCTGCTCAGTTTTGTTCTCTTAAGATACATATGGTCTTTAGATGTCCTGTCCTACTGATGTGAAAGGTTCTCTCCTAGATCTGTCTTAAAATCTAACAGACCAGAAGGTGTGCTTGTAGATTCTGAGTACTAGGCCCTGTTGTAGTTTTTTGTTGTTGTTGTTGTTTTGTGGTTTTTGTTTGTTTGTGGTTTTTGTTTGTTTGTGGTTTTTGTTTGTTTGTGGTTTTTGTTTGTTTGTGGTTTTTGTTTGTTTGTTTGGTTTGGTTTGGTTTTTTTTTTAACAGGGAATAGGGTTGCTTGGCTTCATGGTTTAGGTTTGGTTTTTTATTTGTTTTTTTTTTTTTTGAGCAAAGCAGACATATGTTTTCTAGATTTAAGGTTCTGAGATTAGCCAGTCTGTTGTTTGATGGTGTCTTTTTGTTTGTTTGGTTTGGTTTTGATTTTTTTTGTGGTTTTTTTTTGTGTGTGTGTGTGTGTTTTTTATTTTATTTTTATTTTTGTAAGGAATTGTAGAAGATTTTGGGATGCTTCTCTCTCTTTATCCGAATAGTACCTTTCTTTACCTGTGATTTTCCTTCCCTGCTTTTTATTTTGCTGTGAAGTTTAAAAAAACCCTATCTTAATGGAAAGACAATTGAAAGTGTGATTAACTTACTGATGCTGTTTGCATATGATTTTTGGAACAATTTTTATGAGTACTCTTTGAAATGACAATATTGTAGCTTGTAAGTTATTTTCAGTATTTACAAAAGACTCTGTCAGTAAGAAAGCCTATGATTATCCTTTTTATGCTTAAAGGAGGTAATTTAATTCTAAAAAAGATTTTATTATACTGGATGATAATTCAGATAACCATTAATTCATTTCAACTTTTTTTCTTGAGGACTGCATTACATTTAGTGACATATTTGTCTAGTCACATTAATATAAAAACTTAAGCTTATATTTTGTTATTAGTTTTTGTTAGCTGACACACATAATAAAGACACGTGTTTTAATGTTTCTGGTGGTAGTAGTGTTGTATCTCATAATGGCTTCAGCAGTTTAGACATTTATTAAACCACTCCTTATATTATGAACTGCTGTAAACTTGCCAAGTGGCTAGTGAATGATGATGCAACTCTGCTAAATATGTATGTTCTCTAAATGCTGTTTGCCTAGTGATAGAGCTCTAAAAAGATGTAACCAGAAGCAACCTTGTCTCTTGAAAATTTGAGAAAGCAAAAAATAAGAAAATAAATGCCACAAGTAGTGCTTTTCTTTCCCCCATTCTACTAATTACTAAATAAAATGAAATGAGAACTTTGAAAATTGATGCTCTGATTTAAGAACAATCAAAGCATCTCCAGGTTCCATGTAATATTTTTATTTCTAGGAAGACTGCTCGTTCATTTACTTTCTTTTTTTTGTTTTTTAAAACTTCAGTCTGTGGTGTCAAATCATTAGTTGACAGGGTTAAATCCAGAATCTTGGCATAGTTTCTTTTATAATCGTAACTTGCACCAATGTTTTTGTGTGTATACCTGTTTAAGGCAGTCTGTTAACATTTTCATGTGTTTTGAGAAGATAAAAAAGGTTGGGGTTTTTTTCCACTACATTCACTGGTACCAGGAAGAACCTGAGGTGTTTTATACTTTTTTGTTTAGTTTCTTTTTGTGAAGGTGGTTTGGTTGTTCATGCTGTGGGTTGGGTTTTGAGAAACCTTGCTTTTCTTTTCAGTCCAACAGATTCATGTGAGAATTTTCCGTTAAATTGCAAAAAAAATCTTTAACCATAACAGTAACACAAAATGAGGGTATGTTTCCATATTTTGCAATACTCTGGGTCATTACAGAAGTGTATCAAATAGTTCATAGAAAATACAAATCACGACTTGAAATAATGACTGGATAATACATTCTCTCAACTCTGTTTATAATGTGGCAGAGAAGGGGTATTTTACTGCTCTTGACATAATTTTCAAGCAGTTATGTCAGTGTATCACAACTTAGTATCTGATGTGATGAAGAATTGAGTAAAGTCATGTGGGAGATACCACCTCCTATAAAATGAACCATCATCTGGGAAGGATCTGTAAGTGCTGAAGACAAATAATGCAAAAAATGAAATGTGAGGAAGGGAAAAATAATTTTGGATTCCAGTCCTACTGTGTCATGTAAAAGTAGCTCTGTTAAATCAGGGAAGACCATCCAGGTACATGAATTACTCATTTGCATGACTGTGTGCACATAATCTATTAGGATCTACCACATTATGGAAACTTTTGGTGCTGACAAAGTATCAGTGTTTAAATATTGTAGGGACATGCCTTGAATAGGAATTGACTTCCGATAATACCAAATTGTACTTAAACCTGCTTTTCATAATCATGAGTAATGTGATTGGTTTTGTGACTTTACCTTCAAGAAATTTGTGAACTGAAAAGGTTGCACATTCGTTGAAGGTATGTTTGAAGACTTTTTTAAAAGAACCAGTGAGACTCTTTCTGATTCCATTGACTGGAAGTGAAGCAAATAAGTATCAGTAGTATAAATTCCAATAAATAATTGCACATTCAAATCCTAGTAAAATCAACACTGCTTAAAATCCAAACATGTGAAAGTACATTGGAGCTGGAAATGTGAAGTAGTCCAGGACTCAAAAGCTAAATGGATTCTGACCTAAATCAGGACCTGGCTGTAGAAGAACCTTTAGTAGGTTCGTTATTGGCTGTAAACTGAGAAATTAATTTTCATTAGTTTTAATAAGCAACATTTTGAATTATTATAAATAATCAAAATAATTAGGGCAATTGTCAGGTACTGTGGAAACATGGAGAGATAAGATTCTGGAGAACAGGTGGATATCTTGCAAGATTTTGAGAACTGTTGATAAAAAAATAGGTTTATATAGAGAATAGAAAGAAAGTGGTGAAGGCAAAGGAGGAATATTTGTGTGCTAAAGTCAGGTGCTGAGAATGAATCTTTTTATGATCTGGCTCCTGATAGAGTTTATTTTTGGCTTTTGTCTGAAAGTTTTGAAACTCTAAACGAAAGAGACTTGAGATATTGTAAGGTGTTATGACCTTTTTGAATTTATAGATAACTAAAAAAAAAACTATATATGGGTGGATTGATGAAAATTATGTAGTCATTTACATTAACAATCAAAAAGACCAAGAAGTGTTCCTTTTGTTCCTTAGAGTTTATTTCCATACATTTAATTTTTTCTTTGTTTTTGGGAAGTGGAAGAGAGAAAATATAATTGTTGAAACCAATCTTGTTTAAGAAGAAAATCTAAAATCAATATCTGTAAAATTTTTTAGAACTGATTGTACCCTGTTTAGGATGAAGGTTTTCATTAAGGTTTTTTATATGACTTGTTTTTTATTGTTCAGATGAACTGTCAGCCCTTCTTGTGTAAGTGGTCCCATATTTGTATAAAGTATTTTCCAGCATTATGCAGCCTGTAGGGTTTTGCTTACCTTGCTTATAGATTTTGCAGTTTCACTGTTTGTTTTTAATCTTGAATTTGTGATTATATGACTCTGGATTTGGCAGTAGTCATATGTTTGGAAAGCAAAATGCCTGTTATTCTATGGCAGTAAATGCTACTAGGAGTACTAGCAGTTGCACCAGCCATGTAGAACAAGGCAGGCACGTGTTTCAAGTCCGAGCTGTGTGTATTTCACTTTGTGCTCTGCGCTGGACTGAAACACAGCAATAGAAAACTGGAGAAGAAATCTGGAAGTAGTCTGTATTTAAGCAGTTTCATAGAGGCAGGATGCTTCATATTTAGCTGAATGCCTGAATGATGGCGCTGACTTTGGCTTGCTCTAAATAAGGCTATCACAAGTTCTAGACCTTTATGCTGCAAAAGGAAAAAAAAAGTAAAAATTTGAAGGCTACTATAGCACTACCTTTAAAGCCTTACTCACTCTATAATCATAGAATATACTGAGTTGGAAGGGACACATCAGGATCATTGAGTGCAACTGCTGGCCCTGCGCAGGACACCCCAGGAATAACACCATGTGCCTGGGAGTGTTGTCCAAACGATGAAAGACTAAAGAAGTGGGCTGTCTGTTTAACACTGCAATACATAGCAGGTTTCTCACCCATAGCAGAGAAAAGACAAGTGTCAGTTGTTTTGACTGTACAACGTGCCTGATAAGTCAAAATATAGTACATATTGTGTTCAGGTAGAAATGATCAAATTTCATATGCTTTTTTTACTGGTGTTAGCTTATGGATCATATGAAAATTGCAATTTAAAGGCATCTGCTTTTCTTGATTTTTATTGTTTTACTTGTTGACAACCTCTGATGATGTTAACCAAATGGTTAAGTTTTATCTTTGAAGAAACTTTTTTTTCCAGTGAGAGAGCAGATAGTTTTCTCATGAAGTTGGCTATCTGCTTACATTTTTACTTTGCATAATGTATTGTACGTTACCTGTCATGTTTACAAGGAGGGCCTTCTCCTCTGTCAAGGCACAGAGTGAAGAGGGACAGAGAAGAACTGCTCATGGGGGGTGATCTGTACTTCACTATTCTGCGTTGAAGGCAAGGTGAGTATTGGCTACAGTGTGTAATAGGTGAGGAGCAGCAGAGGTAGGAAGAGAGAAATTGGAGAAAGTAAGTTAATGAATGTTTTATTGAACGAGGGCTTATTTGCCATGAGTGAACTGAAGTAATTGGTCAAGAGTAGCTGATCTTTATGTGAAGATGAACTTGTGTTGTTGCCTGGATAGGAATTTATTTGCTTGATAAGGCTGGTTGAATTAATTGCTTAAATGTGCTGTAATCTGCATGACTGCTGTTTGAAAAAAAGGAAGAATACACTCCAGCACTGGAACAGAAAGAACTTTTTTCCCCCCTAAGGTCTTGAGTTTCTTCTTCAAAGTCTTTCTTTCTCCAGGGGTTTCTGGTGGCTGAGCTTGAACTAACTCAACATGTGAAATAACAAGGTGGTCCCCAATTACCTGGTGCTGTCTAAAAGACACTATAATCAAGATGGTGCCTTTTTTCAGGGTAAAGCTCATCCCCTGAATT
The DNA here is from genome assembly GCF_009829145.1 of Chiroxiphia lanceolata. Classification (NCBI taxonomy): domain Eukaryota; kingdom Metazoa; phylum Chordata; class Aves; order Passeriformes; family Pipridae; genus Chiroxiphia; species Chiroxiphia lanceolata. The sequence continues at coordinate 19,407,213 of NC_045638.1, read as the reverse complement.
GAATCACTGGTGAGCCTGTGACTTTTTTTTTTTCACCCTTTGAATGCAGGTAACTTGACTGCAAAATCTATAATATTTAGGAAATGTGCTTATGTTTCATTCTGGCTTAAAAAAGTCCAAAAAACCCAGAGAGCATTTCTGCTGGTATAGATATCTAAACTGGCCTGGCAGAAGTGATCAGAGCATGTTGTCTTGGGCAGCAAGGTGGAAGGGGAGGAGGGAAAGTGGAGCTTCTGGTGTCTGCTCAGCTCTGTTACATTGCACCACATTTGGTGGTGGGTGCTACTGTGGCAGAACATGGAGATGGAAACCTCCCTTCAGTTGCCTCTGGGAACTGAGAAGTGGGGAGGCTATGTGAGAACTCCACACGAGAGCAAATCTGGGGAGAGGGGACTATCCTGATAAAGATGAGTTGGAATGAGGAGAAGCTGCTTCAACCCCTCTGAAATTCCTCAGATCTTTCCTGGCTTCTCTGGCTTCCCTGTCTTTTCCTGCCTTTGAAGCCTGTTCTGCTGCCTTCAAGTGACTCGGCTTTGTTCGGGCACCTGTGGAATCAGGTGCAGGTTCTGTGTGCTAAATGCAGCTTTTGTATATCATGCACGTCCTGATGTATCAAGGTATTACTCCCCTGCACCCATGCCATACAGTCTAAAGAAACTGGCTTCCTATTATTTTTAAAAGCAGATTTCTCTTCATATTTTACCTTATTAGGCAGGAGAGGAGTGTGGTTGTCCAAGGGATTAATTTTCATGGATTGCTTGTAGAAGATGAACTGTCCTGGACAAATGAAATTTTTTTTTTTTTTTTTAAATTTTATCTTTTAAATAATGAATATGTGTTCATTCATAGCAGTAAGGTCGCAGTTATATCCTTTCCATATACATGTTTTCCAGGTTCTGGAAGCTGTCTGAAGAGATAAGAGGTTTCTTTTCAAATGCTCTATTTCTGAACTTGGAAAGAACATCTTCCAGAAGCAAGTGTAGTGTGTCTGTGCTGCTTCTGAAACCACAAAAATAATTGGAGAGTACTAATGGCTTGCTTTTTGAATGCTTCTCATTTCTGAACTGGAAATGGAAGTTTTATTGGTGCATAATTAGCCTGAATTTTTAATTTTGCTTTGAACAATGTAGCTTTCTCTTTTTTAACACAAATAGGAGTAAACTTTGAGGAGTTTCCATTTGGTGATTTTTCAGTTCCTTCCGTATCTTCTGTCATTCCTTATACCTGTGTGGCACTTCAGCAGCCACCTTCCTTGTTGGCCACTTTGATGCTTTGTGATGTTTACTCATCAACTCTTATCACATCACTGAAAATGCAGTCTAAAAAAGATTGTGGTTACATGGATCTTGAAGGATATGTCTAAAGGATCACTCTAAAAAAACCCAAACCAAATTATTCTGTTGAAAAATTTTAGTTTAGAACTACTAAATCTCTTCTGGCTTGGGTACTTTATTGTAAAAAAAAAAATATCAAAGGAAATACTGTCAGAATGCACAATTAAAAACAATGTAGTTTTCACAGTTGGTTTTTTTTTTTTTTTTACTAGATGGCTAATATCGTGAATGTGCATGACTAATATTTAGTATGTCTTAAAGAAGACCACTTTATAAGTAATGTTCTTGGAATATGAACAGTGGAATACATGTCTGTTTTGCTTTAGTTGACATGCTTGGTCAAAAAACTTCCAATATCTTTATTTTTGATACTGAATATATTGCATATTTGTTTACTGAAAACACAGTTGTGGTTTTTTTCAAAGCAAAATATTGATTATTCTTTTCTTTTGATGGCTGTAGTAGGCATTAAGGTACTGTGACATGTCTCGTTGAGAAAACTGTGTTCTGAAATGGCAGTGAGGAAATCTGGTGGATTCTTTGTCCCTGCCAGTTGTTTCCATAGTTGCCCTGTTGCATTCTAGTTATCCATGATGTCTGAGTGTTCCGCCTGGAGCAGTGACTGTTTAATAGATTTTAATAATAACCTGTTATGTGAAGGGTAAAGGAGGAATTTCACTCTTCCAGATGTTAGTGCAAGCTTCATCCTTCATCTCAACGAAAGTACTTCGTATTTCTTTAATGGCAGAACATTGATTTGCTTTTTGTTGTGTTTTCTAAAGTTCGTCTTGACCTCATAGTGTTCTTTGGCCTTTGTAATGGATAGACAAATGTGTGTTTGTGGAAGTGTGTCCCTTTCATTTGTGTTCATTAGCCACTAAAGTTCATCTCCTTTTCTCATGTTACATTCTGGTTCTCAAAAAGAGAAATTCTGGTTTTATATTAAATATTTAAAATGTTTCTTTCATAGGACAAGGTAAATCAGCACTAGTTTGATTTTTTTTCCCTTTTTTTTTTCCTCCCCCCCAGTGGTTCATAGTTCAGTTCTGCAATGAAGAGTTTCCTAATTAGAGGACACAATACCTGTTCTACTGGGTGTTATCTCAAGATAGCTGACATTTATTTTAGCTGCATAAGATATGACTGGCAGTATTGTATACATTTGTTAAGCAGGCTGTAATCATAACAACTGACATTAATCTATTGAGTGTTCAAAATACTCTTTTTTTCCTTCTCTAAATGTGGTGGTAAGCAGAAAACAGTTTGTCTTCAATTTCTGTGGTACAATTTGCTGCTTTAATTCCTTTTCCCCATCCCCCTCCAATCAGTTTCCCACTCAAGCAGTTTTCTTTTGCTAGTTCCCCCCCTTCACAATGAGTCCTTAATGCTGACTCACAAGTTGTTGTGATTGCTTGGCGGTATTGGCAGGGGCACACACATGTGTATGTGAGCACTCCGAGCACAAAAAGACACCTTCTTGCACCAGACTTTTTGGAATTAATTAGTTCAATATTTTGGCTTTTAAAGGTATTGGGGGGAATAAGTGGTTTGAGCTTTCATTTATGCTTATGTTCAGGGGAAAACAATTTTGAGCATTAGACAACAAATTCATGGTTGATTCTGCCTTTAGTGTATAGTGGCAGGAAGGCTGAAAGTTTGTGTAGTGTTATGTGAAGTCAAAAGGAAACTTTGCTCTTGTTTTCACATGTCTTTGCAGAAGTTTGACAGGTGAGGACAGCAGGACTGCTTTGTTTTTCAGATACATACAATAATTTTATTCCCTCTTTACTTTGTCATTGTTATTCTTTGTGAACTGAACAATACAGCCCTTACAACTAAAATGCAGTGGATGCATTTTCCTTCCACCTAAACTCTGTGAACACTCCATAGGCCAAATAACCCTGTGTACAGCGTTTCTTTACTCAGTAAATAACAGTGTAACTTGAATCGCAGCCAAAAGTTCCTGTGCAGGCTTAACTGTTGCTCTGATTTCATCTGGTAGGACCTGCTGTCCCAGATGCTGGTTCTCTCTGTCTGATCAGCCACAACTGGCCCCACATATTCCACATGGAGTTAATGAAGTGCCTTCAGCACAGTGCTGCAGTAGCTATTGCTGTCAGGTCGGTTGAGGGAAAGAAACCTGCCATACATTTTTAGGTCTGCTTCCCAGTTCTGAGGGAGTGAGTGCTTCTATGTGTGACGGTTCCCAGGCTTGGCAGACTCTTCATCAGGGATGTAAAATTTGCATTACATTTCCAGATGACATAATCTATTCTTCAAACTGACAAACTTAGTCCAGCAACTGTTTTGAATAATTTACTGAAAAAACAGCGTTAATAATGACAAAGGAGTTGCATGTTTGGGGGCGTAGAGGTGTGTAAATGCACCAGTGTGCACACATGGCCGCTCAGCTCACCATACAGCTCTTATAAAATATGTATTGAGAGTCTTTGCTATATAAATCTAACAGTCATTTTGAAAGCAAAGACCATGTCTTTCCACTCTCAAGTTAGACTTTCATAACTCATGTCTGTTGCATTGAAAGTTATGGTTCTTCCACAGTAGAAGTAAAAAATACTACTTCATCTCTGAGTAAGGTATTTCTACAGTTCAGGGCATGTTGACTTGTTTAGTATGTTTTGACATATATCAACATGCACAGAAAATGCAAATACTTAGTGATAATGACAGTGATCAACTGGATGGAAAACTTACTTGTGTAATCATCAGGCACTGACTCTGCCTGGGCTTGATGTAAAGATCAGATCACATAGTTCATCTGTCACCTGGTAAAACAGAATCTTATTCCAGAAAAAGCTACTAGTTCTAATTGCTTAGTTGTTGTGTATTTTCTTTGATGTCAGGATTGTGGGGCGTGGAAAAAACAATTAAAGACAATTTTTTCCATTTATTTTTCCTCTTAGGAAGAACTGGGTGTTTGGTATCTGGTTGTCTGTAAGCTAATGAATACTGACTTCCAAATGAGGATGCCAAATCACCAGTTGGTTTTGAAATTTAAGGCCACCTTTGGCATTACATTATACCAGTTAGATACTGGATGTTAGTTAAGAATTTTCCAAAGGACATGCTATTTCCATGTGGAATTGTTTTAAAATATGCTTTTCCAGTGCATAATTAAAAATACTTACACACGCTCAAATTAAAAATGCACTTTTTCCATTTTGGTTTTGAAACTGTCTGCTTTCCTCTGTTCTATGTCCCTATAGATTTTAAGTGATAGCAGTGGCCTTTTGTAGTGACAAAAGAGTGGATCACCTGCAGTCTGTTCAGCTTTCTTTTGGATTTAGCCAGGAGTCTGCGCCCTTGGATGGGAACTCCATAAGCACTACTGATAGACTTTTCTCTTTTTATTTTTTTTCTTTTTATTTTTCCTTCTCATTTTTACTTATGCAGTTCAGAAAATCAGGAGAAAAGCTTTCACTGAGAATGTCAGACTTTTGGGAGGAACTTTCCATGCATGTTGCTGGGTTATAACTTCTTAACCATTTGCAAAAAACACCCTTGTATTTTCCTGTGTGACTTGTGGAAAACCCATCAGCATTCAGTGGCAGGATCTAAACCCAAAAGATTCTGTTCATCCACTGGGTAAGGAATGGACTTGATAGTGTTTTGTAAACAATGACTTTGTTTCCATTATAATGGGTAATATATTGTAAAATCCAGTGAGACAATCCATGCACACCAAGAGGAAAAACTTATTCATGCTGGTGAATTTTAATATTTGGGAACTGATGAAAAGAAGGGGACTTTCTTAGAGATACACAGAACTAAATTTTCAGGTGAGATAAAGCATTGGATTTGATATTTATCCTTTTTTTTTCATCAAAACCATTGGACTTTCAGAGCAGTTATAAAAAAAAAAAAGGAAGAAAAGACAAAACAGACTCGAGAGAGAAATTTTATGGAACAATGTATACATCAAAAATGAAGCCCTGTTTGGTAGTTGTGCTCTTTGTCAGCCTTAAATACTATCAAGAGTAAGATCTTTCTGGAATGTTATAGTCTGATAGAGCATAAAATGTGTTAGAATATGCATTTTTATTGCATATAATTTAACTTCTAGCTGGTGAAATTAGGCAAAAAGGTTCAAAGGTCAGTCTGCTACAGATTTCAACTATCTTTGAACTTAGTATATAAGGCGTCATGAGGAATATCTATAACATACTTGCATTTTGGGAGATGTTCTATTTTATTTTTTGATGTAACATATTGCTACTGCAAAGAAAACATAAGCCTCACAGCTTTCATGTGCTTCACTGGGAAAAGTGTCCTCTTATCCATTTTCCATGGGCTGCACTGCATAGTGCTTAATTCTTAATACAAACTGTAATTTAGAAGGATATTCAGACTGTAGCAGTCTGTATATGTTGGTAAAAACGAAATTCAATTTTATCACCATTTTTCCACTCAGAGAAGATAAACAGTAAATAAAGTGATGAGAATCTGGAAGACATGCTGTTGGTTGGCTGGTGAGTGTTTGTTGGTAAATTAAATTATGATAACTTATGTTTAGATTTCTCCAGGGTTTTTTTCAGTAGTTAAATGTTCTGTTGTCTACAGGAACTGTAGAATAAATAAAAAAATATGAAGGGCAAGAGATAAGCTGACTACTCTGGAGTGTCTCTACATTTGCTATTTGGTATTTAAAAGTGAACTGATGTTACCTAGTGTCACATACATTAACTTACCTTCTATGTGAGTTTATAAGCATCGTTTCTGGAGCTGTCTACAGACCATGCAGGATACTTGAACAAATAATTCCAGAAACTAAAAAGGCTATATGCCAAATGATATTTGATAGCTGGTGAAGCAAGTGTGTAGGTGAACTCTAGAGCCTATTTGCGATGACATGATATACTGTAAAAATTTTAGTGACCTCCTAAGCTTCAGAAGAGTCCAAGTAACTTTGTTATCACAAAAAAAAAGCATCCTTAGGTATGAAAATTTACACCACATTCCTGAGGCTATTGAGTGTTCCAGACCAGTTCATGTTGGCTAATGCAGAATACCAGATGTCCCTGATGAGCAGATCTGGGAAACCATTTGGCAGTAACTGGTAGAAAATATCATTAGGCACAATGGTGTTGCAGAATTTCTGCTTTTCTTTGGATTTTGTGCATTTCATATCCCCTCTGAAGACTGGAGATCTGAGCCAACATCTGTCTCTCCTGGCTACTGGCATTAGGATATTCCAGGAAGAAAGAATTCAGTTGCAAATACAATAAGGAACATGGAGTGGTGAAGAATATAATGTCTGAATGTTAAGTAGTTGTAATTAGCTGGGGCACCTGCATAGGAAAGGGACTCCTTGGTTTCCAGACCCTTTTCCTGGGTTTAGCCAGGGCTTTTATTCTCTCATTCTAATAAACATGTAGAGCAGAGATGAGGCTTAGGGCTCCCAACAGCTTCTGCAGCTTTTCTCCAACACTGTCTCATTCCGTTAAGAATTCTCAAGTTGTTCTTACATACAAGGGTACCTAGACTATGTTTCCCCCTCCCTTACTCAACTTTGCCTCTGTCTAGTCCCACTTTGTAGCATATATCTCACATGTTCCAGAGAAAACCATAGGTTATTTTACTTGTTCTTTTCCCACTCAGAATTAACAGTTCTGCAAATACTTTTATTAGAGGGTAGTCACAAATGTTCATTTTGTTGTAAAATAAAGCCTGTTAAAGTGTTCCAAATCCACAAGACTCCAAAGAACATGTATTTTGACAGCTTCTACCAAAATGACTTAAGAAGGCTATGCTACTGGCAACTATAGTTTTCTCAAAATAGACCTCCACTGCAGTACAGCATTATGCTGGAACAGTAGGCTACAGTGCAGTTGACTTTTTCCCCCTTCCTTTTCCTGTTCTTCATTGATGCCAAACTTGATACAGCTAAATAACCTAAGTTCTTATTTTTATTATGAAAATAAATATAAAAATGATTAAAATGCATTCTAAGTTTGGAAATGAAAGCCTCTTATGCAAGACTTATCCAAAAATGAGCCTTTAATATTACTGGGTTTTTTCCCTATGGAAGGTGCTGTTACATCTGATGGTTTTCCAGAGCTAAAATTAACATTAGGATAGGCTTAAAAAATTAGCTGAAAGCTATTTTTGTGCCGTCCTTGGAAGTTGAGTACTTGCTGTTTTGTGTTGAGTGGTGAAAAAAATTAAATCACTCTCATGAATACTGATCTGGGATATTTCTATAGCATGTTTCACCACAGCAAGTGGTAGTGTGCAGGTCGGGAATGCTTTCTTTATGATTCTATGTTGTTTTTTGGGGAGGAAGGACCACAGATAGCGCTGCGGCAGCTTTGTTTGACTGGTGTCCATGTCCCCCTCCTGTGGCTGTGCCGTATGCTCGTAAAGCCAGAAGAGGGAGCACAAATGAAAATCTTGTTTCTAAGGTGCAACTGTTAGCTCCATGAGGCAGATATGGAGCCATGGAAATGCTGAGGTCACGCATGTTAAGTCAGAGTACCTTACTCTGTTAGACCACGTGTGCAAAAAGAGTGGGAAATACGAGCCGAGTGTTGGTTCGAAAAGGGAGGAAAGGGGCTCAGTGGAAAAAGTGAAAAGACTAGGAAAAACTGTGCCTGACATGAGGACTTCTAAAGCAAAAGCAATTATGATTTGCTCTTTGAAATTAAGTCCAGTGTATTTGGTTTGTAAGATCAGTGCTGCTTTTCATGATTCAAGAATGAATTTGTGTGTTGTTGTGCAGACCAGATATGTTGGACAGATGTGACTTATGCCTTCTAGAGCTTATTCAAATGTGGTTTTTTAAATGTAACTATTGTGTCTTATTGTAGGTCCTGTACCATATTCATAAAGTCTTTCTTGTTTTTTATAAGCATGCTGATTTGTAGGATTGCTCATTTGCAAATATATAAAAATTCATTTGCATTTTTAAAAAATATGTATTTATTAATGATAATATGCAAACATTGTGTGATGAGCATAGGTAGTGAAACTTATCACTAATGACAAATATGTAAGGACACTGAGGTGTTGATTAAACTTTGCAAATTTGTCTCCTTGATGTAGGCAATAGATATTTTGGTTGCAAAGGCCTGTTGACACATATGTAACTGCTTCCTACTCAAATTAGGAGACTTTCAAGAGTATAGTCTTCTCCTGAGTGTTTTCTGAGACCTAACCTTAGCTGCATTAGCTTATTGGAGGAGTGTGATACAGCTGAATGATATTTTGAAAAGAATAATTAAAAAAGCAAAGCTGCAATCTTATTAGCTTCTTGCATTCTTTGGTTGTTTTTGTTTGTTCGTTTATTTTGTTTTTCAGTTTATTGTTGGGATAGAACTCCAAATTTCATGTCTGCATCTATTTGCTTTATTACCTTAGATGTGCCATTTCCAGCATTCTGCTCATAGACTTAACAAGCCTAATCCGGGACACTAAAGCAGAACTGTCATTTTGAAGTTACTCAGCTGAAGTGTCTTTGAAATCAGTGTAGAAAGCTCCAAGACTATTTTTGTTCCCTTTTTAATTTTTAGAGAAGATGTACTGATGTGTTGTATTATGCAGTTAGTGGTCCCTAGAAGAGATGCTACAGAAGGGTGGCCTCCCACAAGTCTAGTAGAGGGCAGACCCCAAATGGACATGATTTATATTTAGGAGCTATACCAGTCTGAAGGCACACTGGGAATGACTTAACGACAACCCTTTTCTTGAGACAGTTTATTCCTAAACTGTATAATACTGAATTTGGAGAAAGTATTTTAGTGCTTAAGGGGGGAAAGACAGTCCACTAGAACTGTAGTCTGTGCCAACACTGCATGATAAAACAGAAAGGCACCATTAAATTAGGAGTGCTAGCATAATTCCTCTCTCTTCATACAGCATGTTTACTGTCACTCACGGAAAATTCCAGGACTGTAGAGTATTCATATGTGCTGTGCCCTATAAAAGGCCCTATAAAAGCTGCATTTCCACAGTGTGGTCATCTCTTCCTGGTTACTTGGGTTGCTCTGTTAGAGATCAAGGAGGAGATGATTGAAGCCCTTTCTGTTTGTTTGTTTTCTCTTGAAGATGACTGAGGCTATGAAAGGTCTGTGGTGAGTTGCCACTTGTCCCTCAGGATTCCTATATCCCATGGTCCTAATCCTTAGAAGTTCTTTGAGATTCACATGTCAGGAAGAATTTGATGCATTTGATCATCCCTATAGCAAGATAGCGCTTGGCTAATATCAGCAAATGGTGGTGCCACAGGTTAATTTCACATTATAAATCAGATTATTGTCACACTGGCTTGTGCTGTATATTATGTTTTAGAACAATGGAATTATCATAAATGACAGAATATGCCAAGTTGGGAGGGACCAATCAGGATCATCAAATGTAACTCCTGGCCCTGCACAGGACACTCCAAGAATCCCACTGTGTGCCCGAGAGTATTGTCCAAATGCTTCTTGAACTCAGACAGGCTTAGTGCTGTGACCACTTCCCTGGGGAGCCTGTTCCAGTGCCCAACCACCCTTTGGGTGAAAAACCTTTTCCTGAGTCTAACTTAAACCTCCTCTGACACAGCTTCATGCCATTTTCTTGAGTCCTGTCACTGAGAGTGAAGAGATCAGTAGCTGCCACTCTGCTTCCCCTCGTGAAGATGTTGAAGAACACAATGAGGTCTCCCCTCAGTCTCCTCTTCTGCAGGATGAACAGACCAAGTATCCTCAGCTGCTCCTTATAAGGCTTCTCCTCTAGACCCTTCAGCATCCTCATGGCTCTGCTTCAAACACTGTCTAATGGCTTAATGTCTTTCTTATACTGTGGTGCCCAAAACTGCACACAATATCCAAGGTGAGGCCGCACCAGTGCAAAGCAGAGCAGGACAATCCCCTCCCTTGAGAGCTGGCGATGCTTTGTCCGATGCCACCCAGGACATGGTTGGCCCTCCTGGCTGCCAGGGCACTGCTGACTCATATTCAACTTGCCATTGACCAGGACCCCCGGGTTCCTTTCCATGGCACTGCTTTCCAGCATCCCATTCCCCAGTCTGTACAGGCAACCAGGGTTGCCCCATCCCAGGTACAGAATCTGGCACTTGCCCTTGTTGAACTTCATATGGTTGGTGCTTGTGCATTAATGTCTCTTTGCAGGGCCTTCCTGCCCTAGTTTGAGTAGGAAGAGACTGTTAAACCCCCCCTGCAATGAGCAGGGACATCTTCAACTAGATCAGGTTGCTCGGAGTTTTGTCCAACCTGACAATGGATGTTTCCTTGAATTTTTATCTTGGAAGACAGCTTTCAAGGTTGCGCAACATAATGGTACCTTCAAAGTACTATCTTGTAAGTAAGTTAGGTAATAACATGTTTTGTTTATGACAATTTATAGCTGTCAAGGTTTGTTGGATTAGAAGGGATAATCAATGGGCCGCCAGCTTTAGAGGGAGCTTTGGCTCCCATCAGATCACAATGCAGTTGCAACTCCAAATAGTTCTTGAGGGATCTTGGTGAAGAAGAGAGTTGCCAGTCATCTTGTTCTTAAGGCATGCAAGTAAGGAGTAGTAGATCCTGTGAATGATACAACTGTTCTTTCAGCTAAGGGTGTAGGAGCAAGTCCTGTGAACTTTTATTGTCTCTGCTTAATATATATTGAATTGAAAGAGTTCTGAAAGCTGAAAAAACTGCTGACTAAACTATAAACTGGGAACCTACTACCTGAGCAGGGAAAAAAGTGTGCACTGTTCGTGCTCTTTCCTGTCTTGATTTACTCCATTTGCTGCTGCTTTTTTATTATGCTATATATTTGATAAAACAAGTTCTAACACAGTGATGTGTTCCTGGAGCAAGTTAACAGTTTTTAAGTAGTTGCTGGATGTTGTCTTCCAGTTGCAGCTGAAGAAGGCACTGGTGCTTGTCTGACCTCAAACTGCTTGAGGTTGTTGGACCCTTATAATCAGTGCCAGAGTTGGCTTGTGTGCCCTTTTCCTTTGACCTCCACAAGTCAAGATGATCTGGGTAGTTCTATGCCATTTGAAAAATAATTATTTTCTTACTTAGTTACTACAGTGAACCAGCAGACTTGGAGGGATTTTCTAGAAAATGAGGATGCAGAAAGATGTGGTGAGATTTTGTAGATCTCATTTAGATCTCCTTTGTGGAGACAAATCTGGTAGGATCTTCAGGGAAGGAATGAGTTGGTTTGGTGTTCTCCTCAGCTGGTGCAGCTTGAAGCTGAAGAAGAGCTTTTATCTGTAGTCCTGCTGTAGGCATATAAAACAGCACTAGTATTTTAATTATTTTCCTGGGAATCTGCAGCATTGCTTTACTTTCATTCTCATCTTCACGCAAGAACAGCCAAGCTTATGTGCTCTCAATTTAAATTCTGTGTTTTCTCAAGCTCTGAGTTGAAAGTGGAATGTGTGCCTTAAGCACCCATTCTTAGTTTCTCAATCTTATTTTGTAGAATTAATATCACTTAGTTAAACATGATTCAGACCCTGCCTGGGAAAATAGCTTGGTGCTATGAAGAAGTCCAGGAGTCCACTGGAGATCTTGCTGAAGAACAACAGAGGAAGAGTTACTGAGGCCAACAGAAAAGGCATTAATTAAGTCCACACAGAAAATCCTGTGGTTCACATGCATCAGGATTCAAGGCGCAACTTGAGGTGGTATTTTGGTGGGGTTTTTTGTTGTTTTGTTTTGTTTTGTGGGGTTTTTTTTGTTTGTTTGTTGTTTTGTTTTTTTTTATCCTGAATCTATCTAGTAGCCACATCAGCTATAAGCAGGTAGAAATTGGAGTTTAAGGCTGAAGTAGCAGGAGAGCTGAGGAGGAAATAGCAAAGCAAGTGGAAATGATGAGGGGATAAAGGAAAATGGCCAGTGGGAAGAAAAATGAAATCACTTATCCTTAGAAAGAGTGCACCCGTTCTTGTCCCACTTGTACTCACTGGTAGCAGCTTCTAAAACTAACTGCTATAAATCACCTGAACTGCGAAGGTTATGAAAAATTGTTCCAGCTTTTACAAACCTTTCTTGTGAAACGTTGCCTCAGAAGCATTCCTAGGCAGAGTACTGGTGAAATGTGCTTGTTTGTACACATTTTTACCACCACTTTAAAAAGAAATGTTGGCAAAGCCTGAAAGAAGACTAATTACAGCTTTGCAGTGGAGGTCTTAATATGGTTGTGAATGACATTGCCTTTTGTTTTAGGAGCAAAAAATAGAAGTTAGGGTGAAACTGTGAAGCAGGAAGCAGGGACTGCATTGTTAAAATGGCTCTTAAATTATTACTTCAAGAATGTCACTTGCTGGTGATTCAGGATACAGTGATGGCAGGGGAGGGTTATTCCAGATGGATGCAAATGATTAAACAGCATGCAGAAGAAATGAGAGAAATAAATACGTGTTTGGGAGAGAAATAGCAGGGACAGAATGAGTGTTTAAAGAGAATGAGATAAAAATCAACCTATTCCTCAGTTTTGAGGCCAAATCGGCACCCCCTTGACTCATTAAATTGTTCTTTTGAATCTAGAAATTGGCTTTACAAAATGTCACCTCATCAAACAGCAAAGGGATCTTAAGGGGGGGGGGTCAAGGCCAACAAATTATAAGCAGAAGCTCTTGCTATTTTAATTCTGCCCATTCAGTGTAGCTTTAAGTTGGAGACTTAATAAATTGTCTTTGTGTTTGCTGACATTTGTGTGTATGCTGTATTTCCATTCTTGTTTAGCACCAAGCAAAATGGTCATTTAATCTTAGTATATACAGAATCACTGAATGGTTGAGGCTGGAAGGGTATGGAGGTCATACCTTTGGAGGTCATCAAGTCCAATCCCCTTCTCAGAACATCTCTGGTTGAGTTTAAAATATCTCCAAGGGTAGAGACTCCACAAGTTCTATGTGCAACTTGAGCCAGTGTTCAAACTGCCCTCATTGCAAGAAAATATTTTCTTTGTTCAAATGAAATTTTCTGTATTTAAATTTGTGCCCATTGCTCCTTGTCTTGTCACTGGGCACCACTGATGAAAGCTTGGCTCTGTCTTCTTTGCCTCCCCAGCAGGTATTTATACGTGTGGACGTGCCCCCTTGAGCCTTCTCCTAGTATATTTGCTATAGGCTTCCATATTCCTTTTTTTTTTTTTTTAATTTTTATTCATAGCTGGCATGCTTTCTCTCTTACTTCCATCTGCATTGGGATTTAAGAGTGTGTTTTAGTCTTTATTTTGATTTTTATCGTTCAGAGTTCTGTTTCTTTGCTTTAAATCCATCCCCGCAAAAAAAAAATCCTCCTAGAAAATAGTTGACGCATTTACAGCAGTTATCACTCAGGTTTGCTTAGGATTAGGAGTTGGGTAAGAAATTTGTTCAAAACATTTTGTTTTACATCTGGAAGAGAAAAATGTTTCTGTCAATCCCTTCCTGGTTTACTGAAAGCTCTGTGTGTTTGATAGTTGCCAAATAGTTACATTGTGATGGTGGTGATTTAAATGAGGAAAAGAAATATTGATGTTAATAAATTAGAAAAGATTAATATTGGAAGCAAGAGGTGGATTTATTTTTTTTTTTTAGATCTGTATAAATTCTGTAGGAATTACTAAACTTATAAAGTATGAGCTTACTAAATTTTGAATTATACCACCTTTCAAAGGATGATATTTAGGAAATCCAGCATATTTCACTGGAAATGTAAGAGAAGCAGTTTACTGAGATATGTACATTTTGATAAACCTAGTTTTTTACTTTTCCCATTGTAATCTGCTTCTGTGTTTTTCTTATGCTACTACTGACAATTTCAGTAGAAAGCCCCTGATACTTAAACTCCATCATACAATGCTTAAACAAGTTTGTCAGTCTGAATTAATCAGTTGTAAGATTTGTTCTCTGGCTTACAGATAAAATGAGCTAATAAAATACAAATATTTTGTTTTGCTGTAGTTGAGGTTCTTGTAAATTATATCAGAGTCTTAATTGTAAACCCAATCCTAATACTTATAAAGTAAGGTGTCACCTTAGCATAAAAATCCCTGACTGAAAACTTGTTGAAGTGATGTGGGCTCTAGTAGCCTCATTGAGGGTCACACAGAAGAGTGTAGTTTTGGCTGCATTGACCAAGTCTTGGTAGAAATGAACCCAAATACAGTGAGTATGAAATACAATAACCAATTTCTGCAAAAAGATTTGTCTAATATACTAGCAAGATTTGTATCTAACACAAGAAACTCAAAGTGATACAAAATATGAGATACAAAATATGATGAAGCCTTAGCTGCTTCTTTTATCCAAAGACAGGAAACATTTGGCAAAGGTCCTAAAGTCCAGGGTATAAAATATTGAACACTTCTTTTCATAGTGGATTTCATTATATTATGTCCTCACATCTTCAATTTTAGATTCCTTATGTATAAAATATTTTTTTTAAACTTTAAGAATTTTTTTTTTCCCAATAAGAAAAAAATAGACTTGGTGGGGAAACCTGTTCTGTGTGATAAGGATGTCAATTTTTTCTCTAACTATTAAAACATTTTCTGCAGTGCTCAGTGAAAACTAGAATTAATCTGAATGAGGATTGAGCAATTTCTGCATATATTATGTCAAAATTGGCAAATTACAATGCAGGGCAAATTGCTGACAGAGCAACTTCGTCTTTACTTGAATAGTCTTTTTTTTTTATGGCACATGTATATTTCTGTGTGTAAAGTTGGAGAGTAGATCAGTTGCTTAATATTTCATTTTGCCCATGTCCGCTCTGGTTCAGAATACCTGCATCTATATTCTGCAGTGTGCGCAGAACTGCTTGTTTTCCTCAAAGCTGCTCTCTGGCTCGCTTATCATTGCATCTGCATACTTAAAACTATACTGAATTTATTTTACACTGCTTCTGTAAGATAATACAGCCTTTTTTATTTGTTTATGGAAGGGGAATTGATGTGTGAAATGATTAAGGCTAAAGCAGTTGAACATCTAGGTATGTAGCTCTTCACATGCAATATGGGACAGAAAAATGTGATTTTTCATGGTGCTGTGTTCATTTTTGTAGCCCTCTTCAAAGAATGAGAAGAAACTTGTGGGAGTTTTTGGTTTGTGGTGGGGTCTGAAATTTATTTTAAAAAATATTTATTTTCCATTTTTGCTAACGTCAGAATCCTTCTTTCTGCCCCAGATGACTTTATGTCAATGTGGACATCTTTTCTGCTTAGCACTTTTGCAAGAAAAAGGCTTAATTCAGCACCTGCAAAGGACAAGCCCCACAGCTGTAGTTCGTAGACACTTTGGCTTAAGTGATTTGGGAGATCCTGCTTATTCTGTAGACCTAGATTTTTCTTTTCTTTTTTAAACTTGTCCATCTGGGAAAAGTTGGCATTTTGTATGCTTGTGTCTGTACAGTTATTGTGTGTGTGTCCAGATATATAGATATATATAGAGAGAGTATATATATATTCCTTTTTTAGGTGCTTGGTTTGTTTATGTTATTAAAGACATAATCCATTAACTGGAATAGCAGTAATCTTTTCATATGCCATATATGGAATCTTAATATCCAGAATTTCAGATTTGGCTATTACCTTCTGTATCTATGATTGAGAGAGAAAAAGTAGGAGTATAGTGGACTTCACAGCTGTTCACAGTTGCTTGTTCTGACTACAGGCTTCTCCCAGCTTTAGTTTATTTCCAGCTTCTACCACTACTAGAGTTCTTCTGTCCCATCCTTCCCCCTCAGCAGGTTTCTGTTACCCTGACACTTCCACAGTACTTTTCTCTAACCCCCACTTGTGTTGGCTGCCTCTGCCATCTCAGCTCATCCCTGTGTGCCTGCGAGCCGCTGTTGCAGCGCTGGCTGCTCAGTTCTTGTGCCATTTGCTGTAACAGCTCCCACTCAGGAGGATGAACAGCCGTAAGTGAAACCCATCTCAGCCGCTTCGACTTACAGCTGGAGCGCCCTCCACGGCTCTCTGGGGCTAGTGCGTGCTTTCTTCACCGGGTGCATAGACGCCAGGTAAGGAAGGGTGTGAGAGTTCCCTTCATTCAGTCGGGAGAAAAGAGTGCTGCAGGCCTCTCCAAAAGGATGCCTGTCAGTAAGATTCTTCCCTGCCAACTCTTTTGGTTTTGTTTTGTTTGTTTGTTTTAAAAATGCTGCTAACATAATTATATTTTCATGAGAACAGCAACCACACTGGTTCTGATGAAGGAGACTGGTTAGCCTAGTTAACAAAACTGTATTTACCTTAGATAGAATTAGAAGTCTATAAATTAAGCTGTGTACAGTGAAATGCTGAAGTACTTGCTTGGAAGGGGGACAAGTATGGAAAAGCACGAAAATACTTCTCCAAAAATTAACCCTGGAAGAAGAAATATGGTAAGGATGGTGAGAAGCCTGTTGTATTTTGATGTATGATAGAAATCTGCAATTAAATACAGACTCTCTTAAACATGGGAAAAAACCAGCATGGACCCTTTCTGCTTGACCCTTTTTTCTTTTTCTTTTTTTCCTTTCTGAGAAGCAAATATTTGAATATTGCTGGGGAGGCAGTGGCAGTTACTGACTCAACCGTAGTAATATGGCTGACAAAAGAAATAAGATTATTCTGTTGCACTTTCAGTTCACCTCTTGTTTTCCATGGATATTCAGGAAGAAAGGTAATGTAGAATTAGCATTTTCCAATGAATGAGTAATTATACCAGAAATTTCCTGTTGATCTTGACAACTGATTCCTTCTTTTTAAGGAATATACATTGGTAACTTCAAGATGTTGAATCATTAAATTGGAAAAGGCCTCTAGGATCACTGAGTCCAACCTTTGACCAAACACCACCTTGCCAACTAGACCATAGCACTGAGTGCCGCATCCAGTCATTTCTTTAACCCTTCCAGGGATAGTTACTCCACCACTTCCTTGGGCAGGCCATTCCAATGCTTGACAACCCTTTCAGTGAAGGGTTTCCTGCGACATTTCCTGCGAATGTCTTTTTATACCATATTACTAGAAGTAGGACTGTGTTGATTTATTTTCCCTGATGTTTTTGCATCAAGTAGAGCAATATGATTTAATAGCACACTTGTGAATTACATGGAAATATAAATTGAATACAAAAGTTAGCAGTAGCACAGAGCAACACTTAGTGAGTTCAGGTGGTCACTGTACTTAATTGAATCCATCACTGGATTTCCTCTCGCTGGATTAGAAAACTGTACCTGTTATTGGAAATATTGCAGCACAAACAGTGATTGTTGTGTAGTTCTACATATGTTTAAAAGCTTATTGAAGTTGAATACTGCAATCATACAGTTTTATTCACAGGAGCAGGTTTTATCTTTTATTTCATAAGCATCCACAGATCTCAGAGTACATGCTGTGACCTTTTGGGGTTATTTATCTTCTTTCTTGTATGCACTAGAGCTTGTGTACTTTAATCCGTGTTTACTGAGAAGCAGCCAAATTGCCTCTTCTGTACCAATCTATCTTTTTGTGTGTGTGTATGTGTGTGTGTGGTTCATGTTCTGACTGATGTATTGAAGGTTTTGTAGAAAAAATCTGAGTCATCTGTGTCAGTGTGTTTGTTAAATATATGTTAAAACTTTACGGACACTCAGATGCTATATATAAGAATATACTTAATTGTTTAAATGTGCTTTAGCATGTTAGGATGGGTGAGATGTGGTGCCCTTTTCATGTATATGTTCCCTCAGTTTGCTAATCTGAGGCTTTCGGATCCAACTATATAAACCATTGACAAATTGATGGAGATTTATTTAATCTGATTTATTCAGTTTTCCTGTGTGTGTAAGTAGGTCTGAAGGATTGAGAAAAAAAAGCAGGTTGCTTGTGGTCTTTTGAAAAGTCTTTTGAAACACTGGAGTAAATAACTGTTTCTGATATGAGATCTGATTATGCACTAGAGTATGGAAAGACAAAAAACCCGTTTAGCATCACTAGAGCTTGCATGAATGAAGTCATGGCCAAGACTTGATGACAAAAAAGTGCGTCCAAATTGTACTTTCAGATCTTAGGTACTGATGTAAAATCTGAAGTTCACAATTTAAAAATTCAATCTGATACAGACTTCTTTCTACAATTACATTAATAGCAGCTTCAAAACTTCTTTGTTCCTAAGGTTGCACACTGTGCTCTCGCCCTGTAACACTAGTGGCAAAAAACCCAACAGTTTTATCCTGAGTTTGTGAAACGCTTGCCTAGGCATTTTTGAAGTCAGTATTGCTGGTATATAGCTGTCTAGGTCAGAAAGGAAAGACAGCAAGACAGACCAAGTGGAAGACATCTCTTAGAACAATGATAAATTAGTTTATGCTGAATAATTTCAAGGTGCAGTCAGCTTTGTTAGTTAAGATTTTTCCTCAAACCTTTCTGAGAGGCAAAATGACTTATTCTTTGTTAAAATGTAATAAAAATGTTTTATTTTAAGAACTAATGAAATTAGTCAAAATATTTACTTTGCATATTTGCATATGTATATGATTTTCCCTTTTCCACCTTATTTATAGGGGATTTATGGAATTTTCCACATTGGTATAGTGTGTTATGCTAGAAGCCTTAGGTAGAATCACAGCCCTTTTTTATGGCATTGCACAAATAAATTCCTATTTATAATGAGCCCAAACTAAACTCAGTAGACTAAATTATTGATACAAAAACCTGCATGTAGTTAGAAACAACATTACTTTTTCCCTAGGTTCTTGCTGTCTCTGATCTCCCGTAGTGTGTTCTTTTTTTTTTCCCCACTGCTTTCTCAACTTCTGATTTTGTGCAGGTTGTGTGAGGATGTACTTAAGTGCAGACTCTTTGTGAAAGCAGTATAAAGTTCTGGGCAAGGCCCTGGGATTCTAAAAAGATGTTGGTTTAGGGGAAGGAAACATATAATAAGACATCTAAAAAAAGTGACCTCTTGAAAAGTCTGAACAAATCATGCTTGTTTACTGACAAGAGAAACAAATTTTCATATATGTAAGAGACTGATGCCAGGAGAGAAGCAATAATCCGCTTTCTATTCATAATGGGTAGGACAAGAAGCTTAATGTACAACTAGAAGAATGTGGGTTAGATGCTGAAAAAAAAAGTAAGACAAACAGAAAACAGACAAAGATAGGGCAGAATACTTCAGAGCAGCAAGATAGCGAGCTCCAGAATAGGTTACTTGGAGACTTAGGAACAGATTGGAAAACTCTCTGTCTGGATTACCATGGAGTAGCCTGGGCTACCTGACATCTTCAGGTCATCCTCTGTGCCATTTTTTTTCCTCCTTTTGTTTTGTTGTTGTGGGGTTTGGTTTGGTTTTTTTTTTTTTTTTTTTTGAGTTAGGACTTGCATTCGTTATAAGGATCCATACTGTATATTATGAGTATATGATAGTATAAAGTTCCCATATTTTTATTTGCAATAACATTTTGCAGGCCAGTAAGCCCTGCTGTCCAGTGGATGTGTGTATTTTGGTATTTATGCTCTCTAAATTAGGATAATTTTTGTACAGCTCCTGCTTTTGTATGCTGGAGGAGTAGCTGTATGCCTAATGAAATGGTTTCCTACAAAGCAATCAAGAAACAATTTTGTTTCAGAGGCCAGTTCTGCTTCTTCGCTTAATCTCTTTTCAGATACACCCTTGGAGTACAGGTGGTGTTAAGGAGGAGATGAATATCTGGAAAATGGCAATTTAGGGGCATGAGATGCATTTACATTCAGTCTGGGAATATACTTGCTGCCTGTGAGTCAGCAGTGTCAAACAACTATGCGGCTGAAGAGAAAATGATAAAATAAAAAGGACTGAAGTGACAAAATGAGTGCAAATTATGTAATCAGTGTTTCTCCTTTTATCAAAATAGTTATTTCTAACCTAAATGGGCTTTACCAGCTAGCAGTAACTTTTTGAAGTATTAGAGTAATAAGCATTCATTGAATTTTGTTAGTTTTGATGTAGCGTTAATTTTCAGTAATACTGTGTTAATATCTACGTGACATTTATCACAGCTACTGAGTAGTAGAAGTACTGAAAAAGGTTAAATTTTTTTTTTTTAAGATACACACGGGAATAAAAGCCTTTCTGTTACATGAAGTGAGATCATATTGGAGAAATATATTGTTATTTCATGGAGATCCCTTAGTTCTATGTAGAAAAGTTGGGTGACTTACTGAAAATGTGGTATCTGTAATGGTGCTGTGTGATCCTGTGTGGTTTATTACTGCTAATTTGTTTATCTTGGCACTGATTCATATGCCCTAGCAATTTTAAGGTCTTGCAGGACCATTACATTGTATGGGTCAAACTCTGTATAATACAGGCTTTTTCTGACTTTTTGCAGCTACCTTTGTGTTAGGCTAGTTACTTACCAGGGAGTGCAACTTCTAGAAGTGTTTGGTCTTTGTTTACAAATGTGAAAGTACCAAGAAGATGTATTGCACTCTAACTTCATCAGTAGCTAATGGTCCTCATTGCTGAAAAATGTAATTAAGCTCTATTTCTAATATGAATTTGTCTGGCTTCAGTTTCCAGGCATTGCCTCTGGTTTCTTCTTCAGAGCTCCAATGCTTTATTCTTAGTGAGATGTTTTTACTCTCTGATGAAGTCACCTTTCAATACTCTTGTTCTAAACTAATCAGACATCTCTTTAACTCTTGCTGTAAGGCATTTTCTCTAGCCCTTTGTTATTACTACATCTATATGAATTGTTTAGGTTGTATTTTTATTAAAAGGTTTAAAGGAGAATTGCACATACACTGTTAACATCTGCCTCCCCAGTGCAATGCAACATACTAAAATCAATACTCCTGCTGTTTTCCTGTTGATTTATCAAAAGGATTTTTCTGTACTACTGTGTAATCATCCTAGGAACTCAGATTCACCTACTAGCTCACCAGGAATTTTTTAGAGATGTTCCTCTTCAGAACATGTGTAGAGTTCTGTGGAATAGGTTAGAATATTATATGCCCAGCTATAACCTTTAGGTGAATTCCCTGGTCCCTCTGCCAGCTGTGGCTTGTATCAGCAGCAACCGTTTGTCTCCTGGATCGTTGGTGAATTGTCAAGTAGCAAAGGACCAAGAACTGTTCTTGCTGGGTCCTACTGAGTTACAATTTTGTGTTTAATAATGTCTTTTTAAAACTTAATTATGTTTGCAAATTACTTGATTTTTAAATCAAAATAAGGAGTGGATAAAACCATTTCTCTTTTAAAAAGGCCAGGTATATTTGATCAGCACTCTTTTCACATTTGGTAATAGATTCCCCTTTTTTAGGTGTTGACTTTTTTAGGTGTGGACTTTAGCAGAGCCACTAAGTTGATCACAGGGCTGGAGAACCTCTTGTATGGAGGATGAGAGAGTTGAGTCTGTTCAGCTTGGAGAAGGGAAGGCTCCAAGGAGACCTTATAGCACCTTCCAGTACCTAATGGAGGCCTACAAGAGAGCTGAAGAGGGACTTTTTACAAGGCGGGAATGGTCTTAAGATGAAGGAGGGCAGGTTTAGATTAGGAAGAAATTCTTTACTGTGAGGGTAGTGAGGCACTGGAACAGGTTACCCGCTGGGGTTGTGGTCTCCACATGCCTGGAAGCATTGAAGATGAGGCTGGATGGTGCTCTGAGTAACCTGGTCTAGTGGAAGGTGTCCCTGTCCATGGTAGGGGATTTGGAATTAGGTCACTCCTTCCAACCCAAATAATTCTATGATTCTATGACTTCCTGTGTACGTATATTAATTTTAATGCTGGCAAACCTATATTTGGATATATTAATTGTAGATATTTAAGAATTTTGTAACTTGACATCTGAAGCTGCTTTTGCAAAACCAAGATTAATAAAGAAATCCTCCAGTGATGCTCAGAGCAAAATTTCCATTGACTTCTGTGAGGCCCATATTGTACATACTTGGACTTACGTATGCAAAGCCTTTATATCTGGATGCTCTAAATAGCGTATATATCCAGTTTTGTTTCTACTTAATAATTTAATTTATTGAATAGTTTATTCAAATACTAATCTAGAAAAATAATAGCCCTCTTCCTGTCACATTGGCCAACTAATAGTGTCTTAGGAAATATTTTGCTTTCTTAAGTATTCGGATGTGATATCTTAAATGGAGAGACTTGGGAAAAATGTTCCTTTCTGTGCTGAAAGCTACCTTACCAGTCTTCTTGTGGTTACAGAGCAAATGCACGTGTATGCGAGCAAGAACAAAGTGGGTTGAGTTAGCAATGACCAATATAAAGGCATTCTCAGGGGGGTCCATAACTTACTGTCAGTGCCTAGTTGAGTGTTACAATCTCTAAAAAGTTGAAATTGGCAGGTTGATACGAGGCAAGGCTATACCTGCATTGCCACTGGGGTTCAGTTCTTGCAAATGGCAGTTAGGTGATCCCAGGGGAGCTGCCTGGAGCTGTTCGGAAGATGGATGATGCCGGGGATGTGTCTGCTGCTTGCCCTTCATGGGAGGCGAAGGAATGTACATGCTTGATGTACCTTCAGAGGGTGGAATATAGGACCTTGATGGACAGTTATTGAAGCCCTTTTCTTGATGGTAAGTACTCTGGTTGTGTGGTTTGGTCTTTTTAAAAAAAAGTGTTGTTTATGGAGATGGAGGAGAGTGGAAGATGGCAATGAAAAAGGCGGGTCTTGGAATCAAAGGGAGAACAAACCCATTTTTGACATGCAGAGTATGCGAATAGTTTATTCAGTGAACATTTAACATGTTTATTTAACAACCATGTTTAGCTTATATTTTTGAGTATTAAATCACTTAAGACTTATTATATTATAACTCTGTTTTATTGCAGTAGTTACTCTTCAACAATTTCTTGTAAAAGTATATTTCCATTTCCAAGCATTTTATGATGGACGTGCCTTTTTTTAGCCCCACATGTCAGTAGAAATGCTTTTTTTTAGGTTTTAGTGTTATTCTTTCTTTCAACATCCCTGATAATGATCACTCTTAGGCTACAGAATTCTATTAAACCCTGAACACTTTCTTCATATGCTTTTTAAAAATATATTCTGGAAATATTTTTCTTAATGTGCTGTTTACAATAACTGGTATAGATTTATGGGTAAAATTCATCACTTTTTAAATTTCATAATTGCTAATTTGTAAGTCGCTACCATTAGTTTCCTAGTTCTGTGTTGTGTTTGAAAAAATGGTATCTTCCTACACTTATAAAGAAACTAGAGCAGTAGATACAAAATGAGTGGAGAAACTTCACATATCTTTTGTTTTTCATGTTTAATTTTTTTACCTGTTTTACAGTTTACTTGTAATTATACTTCATATTAATACTTCACAGCTTGTTGCTTTAGTGGTGGAAGTCACTCGTGCTTCTGTTTGGATCGATGCTGAGTACTGCTATGGGTTTATTGTACAGGATGTAGATATTTAAGTTTTGCCATTCTCCCTTATATGCCTTTGCCTACACGAAAGAAGTAGAACAGGAAAAAAAACCCCAAAGCTCATTTTTTCCCTTGGTGTTGCAACTTGTCCTTGGAATGTCATTGGTTCCATTTACACCTACAGCTCAGCTTGCACACTTGTGTATTTTGTGCTCTTCCAAACATTTGGACATGAACTAATGTGTGAGGAACATGTAGCAGGACGTGAATGTTAAGAAGTTGAAAGCATGAGTGAACATCACTATAAAATGATAGCCACCAGAAACATTTGGCTTGGTAGTTTCCATTTTATTTATCCTTTTTCAGTTGGCCCCACTATTACGTGTATTGAAATATGTTACCAAATTTAGCATTTGCTTTATGTGAAAGACTCTTTGCTTCAGGATTCAGCTGCAGCTTGCTACTGGAGATGTGGATTCTGAATGCTTATATTTGGGTAATTCTTAAGCACACTGGAAAAGCCCAGGGAATGAGAAACATTCACTATTGTCTCAGAGTAACTTTTACTCTATATGTTTCTTCTCTTACCCTATGATAAGTTACCCTGGGTTGTTTTGTTGTGGTGTTTGTTTCTTTTTGGTTGTGGGGCTGGGTTTTTTTATATAAAACCCTTTTCCAGTTGGGAGTAAAAATTCAGATACATGCAATGAGATACCATTCATAAACTTTTACAAAAAGCTCTGTTAGCCAGTTATTTATAAACTCTGACGTGAGAATTGTGTTTAAAGTACCAGTGTTTATATTCTTATTTATCAGGCAATTATGATGCTGAATGTACTTCCAAAACTCAGGCTTTCTGCACAGCATGCATACAATATCAGAGCATAATATTTATTATGTTTGTAAGCTCAGAGGAGGAAGAAAGGTGCCAAGTAGATGTAGTGAAGGCTGTCTAGATTGTTTCAACAGTTGAGGGATGAGGGAACATTTTAATCTTAGGGGCTGTGGGAGTTTGGGAGGAGTGTTTCTGGGAGGAGAGTAAGTATAGACTGAAATTCGTAATGATTCAGAGTTAGTTAGTAAAAGCCATGTGGAGAAATTGCTAATTTTGGGCTGATAGGTCAGCTCTGGCAGTTCTTTACAATCTGACAAACTTGTTTCCTGCTAATTGTACATGTTCCAATTATGTTTGAGGGAAATTTAGTTGGAATCACTCTAGAAGTTGAATCTAGTAAGGAAGACTTAGGGAATGCAGAAGTTTGAAATTTATATGTAGCAGCAAAAAATTAATCCAGGAATGTGACTCTGGGGCAGTTTTAAGTGATATGCCAAAGTAGGCAATCTTGTCACGGGCATGATGACTTCTCTCCAGTCTCTGCTGGACTTTGTATGTCTGAAATCCTGTGTGTCTTTTCTGGGCATCCAGAGACATGTATGTATTTTTTAAATTTATTTTTTTTTTCAAATTACAAATTTCTCTGGAGTTCAGCTGATCAAATTGATTACACTGCCATGGTGCTGGGAAGGCTCACAGGGTTGTACAGGTACAGGTGCTTGCTGTGTTTGAGAGCTGATACAGAAGGAGACCCAGGCTGACTTTTGGATGACTTGCGTCTTTGTGGGAGTGAATTTTCAGAGGAAACAAAACATTATTTGCATCTCTTTGTAAATAATACTGGGTTTGGATGGGTTAATTTTCTTTATAGTAGCCAGTATTGGGCTATGTTTTGGATTTGTGCTGAACACAGGGTTGATAATGAAGAGATGTTTTTGTTATTGCTGAGCAGTGCTTACACAGAGCCAAGGCCTTTTCTACTTTGCATACTGCCATGCTGGCAAGGGGGCTGGATGTGCATGAGAAATTAAGAAGAGAGGACACCTGACTCCAGCTTACCAAAGGAATATTCCATACCATATGGCATCATGCTCAGTATATAAAGTGACGGAAGAAATAGGAAGGGGGGGATGTTTCGAGTGATGGCATTTGTCTTCCCAAGTCACCATTATGTGTGATGGTGCCCTGCTCTCCTGGAGATGGCTGAGCACCTGCCTGCCCATGGGAAGTAGCGAATTAATTCCTTGTTTTGCTTTGTTTGCGTGTGTGGCTTTTGCTTTCCCTATTAAACTGTCTTTATCTCAACCCATGGGTTTTCCAGTTTTTACTCTTCTGATTTTTCTCCCTGATCCTGCTGAGGGCTTGTTTGCTGGCTGAGGTTAAACTATGAGAAATGCTGAAGGTAAGTTCACTTAAATCAGAGGTGAGCAATCCAAGTGCTATGATAAACTGGCTCCTGGTGTAACAGAAATTTGTGTGCCCCTGGAGGATGGTGACCCGTGTTGAGAGGGTGACTTCAGTCTGGGCAGTCTTGGGGAAGGTAAATGTCACCAGCTGACCCATCTGTAGTCCTCCCAAACTATAGGAAGTTGGTAGCAGGTTCATCTCAAGCTGTGGTTCACAGTTCCTTCCTCTGAATGGCACATGACAAGAATTGGGAACAGTCTATCACAATATGCTCTTTGGAATATGGTTTGAAATTACTGAACCATAATTTAAACCTCCCTGAAGCCAAGTGTAGAGTTTCATAGTTATGCAATTTTCTCTTTATGTAAGTTCTTTGCTCTCTCCTTTGCCCTTCTTCCTTGTAAACAAAATAGAGAATGATGAACACATTTGAAAGAAATGTGCTTTGGGAAATGGAAAGTAGAAGAAGTAGATAGAAAGCTATTTTAAAAAACATCAGTATTATAACAAACACTGGAGTGAAATGTTAACTTGTTTTTGCAAAACATTGTCTTAAATTGGCTGCTCACCCAAGAACTGAATAAGGAACTACCCTTTCTAGGCAGTAAGTCATCTAATAAGGCAGACTTATATGACATACTGCTTTTAGCTGATAAATTGGATAAGCAGTTATACTTTATTTCAGGATTTAAATAAGATTTATGTCTCATATATTAAGAAGCCATTTGTTTTGATGCTGTGTAATGCAGTGATTTGTGTGGTATGCTTCCTTCATTGCTACTTCATTTACCTGTTTGTTTGCTGAATTACAAACCCTCAGGTTTTACTTCATTCAGGAATGTGAGACATTAAAAAAAATACATGTCCATATATCACAACTAAGAGTAAGAGCTCTTATGCTTCTATTCCTTATACTCTTTTTGTCATAGGTTTTAAAGGAGCAAACATGAGAAAAAGAGATCAAAATGAAAACAAAAGCAATCAGCTAAAATTCTTTTAATGAGAAAATTTAAGTTCATAAACACACTGCTCAACTGACTTTTTATTTAATACCAATCTCTAACTGTAGTTTAAATATTAAGAATAGGTAAATAAAAGTGAGACTAAAAGGGAACATATTTGGTAAATGTGGTTGAGCGTATAGTGACTGTATGTGTGGAGAAAGATAAACCTGGCATCCAACCTGACCACAGGTTCAGTTGGATGGGGATTTGAGCAATCTGATCTAATGAGTGACATCCCTGCCCATGGCAGGGGGATTAGAACTAGATGATCTTCAAGGTCCCTCCCAACCCAAACCAATCAATGATTCTAGGATAAATGAAAAAAAAAAAAAGGAATGTAACTTTTGTTGTATGTTGAAACCCTTGAGGAAATATTTGAAGCAAAGAATAAAATTCAAACTCTTGTTAAAAAAGAAAAGTTCAAGTGCTGGAAGTTAAGAGCACTAATATATGCCCAAGGGAAGGCAAGACAGGAGAGGCTAAAGAAATGAGTAACTACACTGATGTTAATTCATTATATCTAACTATATCTATCTATATCTTTGGTAGTGTACCAAAAGAAAAGTTCGCTCTGGAAAGCTTGTATGCTAGAGGAAGTCTTTACTACTAAAGGCAGTAGTAGAGGGCAATTTTAACAAGTACATTAAAGATGAGCTAGAGAATGTTTAGATTTAGCCAGATACATCTCATCTCAACAAAAGGATTGTATAAAAGACAGAAGATACCTTTGCCTCTTTGCTGATGGGAATTAAATCTTCACCTTAAACTGTGCTTGCAAAGCTGATAGTATTTTTAAATGGTTATAAATTTTTTTTTTAGTCATTAGTTAGATGCATCAAAAACTTCCCACCTCTTTTCCCTCTGCCAATACTTTAAATATTTTACTTCAAGTGGAATGTTTTTAACTGTTTTCCACTTTCCATTGTAATACCCTAAATTTTGTACACATTTTAGCTCTACCTATTACAATTGCATTATATGGTAAGTAATATATTCAAGAGCTTTCAAAGCTTGGCATTAGCAAATTAGGTCTTCTCTTTGACAAGTCTAGGAATGCCCTACCTGTCTGTGGTCAAGGTGTGTTATGTGTTTCTTGTATATGTGTCTGTGTAAAATTGTGAATTCTTTGACCTCAGTAATGCTCTCCTGCCAAGTGGCTGCCCATTATATTTTGAAATGCTTAGTGGCAAATTTCTCTGAGGAGTTGCATGGCCTCACTTCTGACTATATTAATTCTTTTTTATATGAATAACATTGGAAGCCTTGATAATAAATAGGCAATTTAATTTGCTCATTGCTGCACCTCTAGACAAATGGCATTGCTCTTGTTTTGACCAGTACATTATAGGAACTGTAAGACGTAGTGATTAATTATTATCAGAAGGAATTTGGTCTAGCTCTTTGTAGATAAATCCTGAAATGTTTGGCCTCTGAATGTGGACATTTTTCCTGGTTATTTACATTGTGGTGTGGCACAATGTAAGGAGGATCTTTCTTCTTGTGCCTAAGTAGCTTTCAGTCTTGACTCTCATTTCATAAGATACTTGTATCAATTTTATTTTTATATAGCTATTCAAACTGATGCCAAAGTAACTGATAGTTCTGAGGAGCTTTAGTTCTGTAGTGATGGGAACATAATTCAAAACGTCCTCATATAGTGGGGCTTGTGTGTGTGCTTGTTTCCTGTCATGCTTCTAAACCAAGAGTGAAATTACAGGTTTTATAAAAAAATACTTCTACAATTCTGGGAAAAACCCCAAAATGGTATGAAGTTTGTCAACACTGATTATTGCAAGATGGCAGTGAAAGTTCACCTTCGATTGTGTTTTTTCTGAGTATACATTAAAAGTTATGTGTCTTAATTTTGTAAAGGCATGATAGCAATATCTATTCCTTATGTTAACCAAACTCCCAACAAGCACCAGTGCATCATAGGAAAAGGAAAATGCAAGTCAGTGCAGGGCCTAACTCTATTCCCTCTGAGCTAAATTTCTAAGGCCTATTTTTTTATGAAACTAGAGAAATCAATACAAATTATTCTCTTCTGTGACACATATGCATGAAATAATTTAAAAAATCACACTTTTTTATGTTAAGTATTTCATGTTATGTTCCAAGATGGAGGAATAAGAGGCCAAGATCTCTACAAAGAGGATGAGTACGTTCACAGCAAGAAGTGAGATATATAAATGAGAGGTCACAAATGTTTTTATTAAAAATAGCATAGAGCTGTCGTGTGATAATTTTTGCATTGTTTACTTCATCTTCCTAAAGACAGAAGTGAAGTATGATTTTGCTTTCCTCCTGTAAACTTGCATAAGATACAGAAGGAGAAAACATTTTCAGATAAGTTGTTATTACTTTTGCTTTTATCAAATTAATATTTACAGATATTTTCTTAAGGGTTGTGGAAGTTGGCAGGTATAGCAGGAACTGGGCAGTAAACATGTTTTTATATATAAATATATGTAAAATAGATATGCAAATTTTCATAAACATCAAAGTAAAACCAACTTGCTGAGCTTAGATAATGTTTCAAGTATTTTTAATAATGCAATTATTAAGTGTTTTACAAAACTAGATATAATTTTGGTATTAATTGCCAGAAGAAGACCAGACCAGAAAATTTCCAGATGGCATACAGAATTAGAATAAAATATGCCTTCTGTACCTGCAGAGCAATCCAACTGTCTTGACATACAGATGCAATTATCTTTAAGACGTATTTGAATTAACTTCTGCTGCATTACTGGGCTTGAAGGGAGGTTATGTAAAACTGCACCTCGTATTGTTTCAGGTTAAAAGAAATTTCTGCTTCTATCTGGATTTTTTTTCCTGTCAATTCACATCTACTGAAATCTCCCCCCTGCTTACACAATAAAGTTTCCAAACTGACTAGATAATTTTGAGTGCCCGACTTGCTTTAAGATCTGATTTTTGAGAAGGAATTGCTGTTCCTTATTTTCTGAAAATTGAGCTTGTTTAAAGTAATAAAAAGTTTGAATTACTTTTTTTTAAAAAACAATCTTTTTCCCCTGAACACTGATGTATTAAAAACTCAAAACATCTCTACACCAAGATTTAGTGCTTCCAAGTTAATTAATTTCTTGAAAGGACAAACAAGATATTTTTACTATCTGGTCAGGAATTGATGAATTGTGAAGGAAATGTGAATGCAATCATCATAAAGTAAGCAGTGGCTGGTGTTCAGTATCAACACTTACTCAGCTGTGCTTGGGGTATGAATGGCTTACATGTGACAGTGCCC
The DNA here is from genome assembly GCF_009829145.1 of Chiroxiphia lanceolata. NCBI lineage: Eukaryota > Metazoa > Chordata > Aves > Passeriformes > Pipridae > Chiroxiphia > Chiroxiphia lanceolata. The sequence goes on along the minus strand of NC_045638.1, from coordinate 19,377,070 downwards.
TCTGCCCTCCAGTCTCATTGCCTGCCAAGGAGCAAAACAGTCTTATTGCATCCCCCCAGTGCTCAGCACAGCACCTGTTCCATGAGAACAAACCACCCATCATTCGGTTTCTCTAAACCTGTGGGTTCTTCCTGGTCCCAAAAGATGGTACTGTGTGAGCTTTTGCTAGAACCCTTAGGTGTCACAAAAGACAGATTTGGACAGTAGTTAGGGACTCTTATACAGTTCAGAAGTCCTCTGGAAATATTGTGGTCTTAGCTCTTAGAGTAATTAATTCTTTTCCCACTTGAGGTTCTTGGAAGCCCTGGAGCATAGAGATCACTGATAGTCTTTCACTGGAAAAACACCATAGACCTTTGGTCAGGATATTGATGTCTGCATTGCTAGATCACACCCTACTTGGCAGCAGGAGGTGCTCAGCGTTTTGTCCTGCACTGTTGTGTCATACTGGCCCTGCCCCAGCTCACCTGCCCTCACCATGCCACCTTTCTATGGCAGGAGGTCCAACACATGCAGCCAGCGCTGGCACAGGGTCTTGAGGCTTGGGGAAGAAAGCAGAAACAGGCATGGGAACAAACCTTAGCTTCTGTTTTGGAAGTTGACATCATCTGGGGTTACCAGGCATCCCTGTGTGACCTGCCTTTTCCAGAATGTGCCTGTGACTGCCTCTGCCTCCTCTGCAGCTCTGTGTACCTGTGTCATGCCTTACCACCACACAGACCAAGTGTGCTCCAGTACGACATAATGTGCACGAGTTGCCCTGGGTTGGCTTTACCTGGTAGCTCAGTTAACCTTATGGAGACGCTTATTCCCTTTCACCATTAGATGGAGCAAAGAACTGTTCTCCCCCTCGATGCCTCAGAGCTGAGAGGTCTTTGCTTAAGCTCCTCCTGGGAGCGAATGAAGCCTCACGACTTGCAAGGGCTATGCAAGCCTCACGACTTGCAAGTGTTTGCTTCAGTTCAGAAAAACAAAGTGCCCAGTACAGAATCCCAGAGTGTTTTACCATCTATTTCAAGTTGCAAAACTAAGTATATAGTACATTAATACTGTCTGTAGTGAAGTGGCTTTTTTGCATAACTGGTGCTGAAAAGTTATTAACCTGCTACATTGAGAAGTGTAGTTCTTGAGATTTGCAAATCATTTTCCATTGGAGCATCTTTACATGCTGTGAAGCTATACTTGATGCCTTGTTTTGTGTGATAGCTGCTTTTTAAAAGGTCCTTATTTCTCCATTAACTCTTGCTATTCCTTGTTTAGGTGTTCGTAAGGAGGAAGGGAATGAGCATGGAAAGGAGCAGGATGAGAGCCTGCTTATGCCCGGCTGTATTTGAAGTTGTATGTGTTTTTCTGTATATGTATGCATGTCCCATTGCGTTGTGTTTATTTTGAAAGAACAGTTGCATGATCAAAATAGTATTTCTTTCTGACTATTCCACCCTGAAGCTTGAGTTGTGTCTGATAAGTGTGGAGTTGTTTATGCATTAAGTTTGGGACTGATATCAGGTTTGATATCTGGCTCCTGGCTAAGCTTTTCCACTCTGGGTACCTTACAGTGTGTGATTAGTTCCTTCTACTGCTTGTTCTTTCCTGTTTATGTGTTTATTAGGTTTTTTCCCCTATGCTGAGCAAGTATTTGAGAATGAATATTTGATTAGTTATTCTTTTGCTAAGCCACTGGAGTCTCATACCTATAGCACATCCTGCAAAAGGACTGCTGTAAAACTGACTTGGGGTATTTAGTATATGAATAATGATCTAAGATAAATCTTGCTGAATGCATCTTGTTCTACTGTGTGTTGCCGTGGGATTTATGGTGCTGAAAAAAATCTCCTGGAGCAGTTAATTAGGGGTGAGATAAGAAAGGGTTTATTTTGCCAAGGCAGAAGATGTTACAAGACGCACGCCCCTGTGCCTGAGAGGTTACATTTTATAATGCTATCCATCCAATCCCAAATGTGTCCACCCTGTGGCCTTCACTCTGGACTGCCCCGGGTCCACCCCCTGAAATTGAGTCTGGGGTGCATTTTGGGACCACCTACTTCATCGCCCTCACCATCAGCAGAGCACAAAGGGTACACAGTTACCTAATTCTTGACTTCATTTTGTTGTTTAGGCCCTGATATGCTGTTCTGCCAACAATCTAGGCCTTGCCTTGACAAAAGACTAAACATTTCTACTGGATTCGGGAGTAGGGGTGATATAGGGAGCATAGAATGGGGTAAGAGGGTTAAGGAATGTGTAAACTAAGGGTGCTACAGGGAAAGGGATGCAAGGGAGTGAGGGCTGTTGCTTTTAAAATCTACCTATAAAACTTACAAGGCTTACCAATATTAGAAAAATAAAAAACCATTAGGGGCATCAGTGTTTGCAAGTGTATAGTCACACTGCATTGTAATAATTTGCTAGCCTTTTTCTACTCACGCAGCATTTATTGAGATGGTATTACATCAGACGTTCTATTTTTTTAATGAGGTAATAGGGTTATACTTTTTAGCAAGGCCTTGGCCACAATTTTATGATGACCTGCCTTAATTTATAAAAAACTATTCTTGCATATCTAACTAAATCAGTAAGAAAGGCTATAATTACTTACAGGGGTTTTTTGAGTAAAAACAGAGATGATTTGTCTGCTCTTTGCAGTTTTAATGGTGGTTGAACCTCTTCGGGGTCATCAGACATCTGTTGCAAGGTAGGATCTTGTTCTGTGGAGGAGACAAAGCCGTTTAGCAAACTTACTGCTAATGCACAAAGCTCTGCAAATTTGTACAAAACAACTGCAGGAGACAGGGGTTTTGGAGGATGAGACAAAGATATAATGGTGGGATTTTGTGCATAGTTCAGTGCTTGGACATAATCTAGTTTATTATTGCATTGACTATAAGTACTATAGAAAGATTTCTACAAGCTTACCAGAAGTAATGTGATCTGAGGATAGCTCTTTTAAATAGAAGCTTCCATTGCAAACTTGGATTTTAAGTGACTTATTGTTCTGCAGAGATTAGCAGAGCCTCAACTCCTCCAATTTTTTACAAAACCAAACATTTAAAGAACATTCAGGTTATTTGCTTATTCATAGGGAAGAGTCAGTTGCCTGTGATTCACTGCAGTGAATATTCAGTCTAATCTTTCTCTCCCTCTATTTGTCTTCTCTTGGAGTGTGATGTGTGGATTATTTAATTTCAAAGTCTTAGTGGATCACCTCTACATCTTTAACTGGCCTCTCATAAGTAGCAGTAACACTTACGTGGTGATACAAACAGAATGTTGTAGTATAGTTATGTGAAGCAGTTAATAGAAAACTACTAAGCGTGGGTTTGATCTGGTATTTTTAGAAATAAAAACTATTATTCACTACTGAAAACTGAAGGAAATAAAACATCAAACTAGATTAGAATGCACCACTATTTCAGTCAGCTGTTTTTTACTGCATTAAGAGCAGTGCAAGAATTCTTTTGGTAGCTGAACTGAAAAATCTGATTTTATACAGTTTAAAGCTAAAATTGATTTTTTTTTTTTTATTTACTCCTCTTTGGGAATTTTGCATGCATTTCATGCTGTGGAAATAACAGAGTTTTTCTCCATGCACAGTATGGTGCAGTGGCCAAGCATTCCTTTAGGAACTCCAAGTTCACATTTGTTCCTTAACATGTTCTAAACAAAAATTTAAAACATAGTTATCAAGTGGGTTTTTAGGGGTGAGAGGAGAGGATTTTTTTTTCTTTGTTTGGTTTGTTTTTGTGGTTGTTTGGTTTGGTTTTGGAATCACACTTTGGGAAAGCAGGTGAATATTAAGATGAAAATATTTGGACAACTTGATTCATTAAAGTTTTTAGAGTTACTAAAAGTGTGTATTTCTTTCAATGTATTTGTCAAATAGTTAAATGACCTTTCTATCGTTAAAAATAACTGTGTTCTCAAGGTAGCTGATAACTCTTTACCCTGTGGGAATATGCTTGAGAATATCAAAATTACTTGGCATGGCATCTCTGTTTAGTACACAAGCAATCATTTTAACACTTGTGTGTTTTACTTACAGAGATGTTCCCTTCATATTTTTGTTTATAAATAATTATGAATGGAATAAATACACTACTGCATCCTGAAACTGTCTGTGCACCATGTGCATGCTGTGTACCTACTGAACTGAAAGAAGTGGAAATTTTAAAGACTTACACACTTATGATAATGCAGAGGCTCTAAGGAAAGGGATAACCTGTTATGAAACATTATTAGAGCATTGGTTGTAGCTAGCAGTGAACTGGTGAGCTGTGTTACTGTTGAAGTAAAGGCTTCTGACGTGATGTTTGCTTGCTAAAGGCTCTCAGCAACCACTGGCCTTGTGCAGTCTGTGGTGTGAGGCTTTCCACTGAGGAGCAGCATGGTCACTGGGAGGAAGCACTGTTTCCAGTGAAGCCAAATCAACTTCGTTTTGTCCACAGGAGGAGATATTCAGATGACAGAGAACAGTTTTTTGAATAGTCAGAGCACAGACAGTGGATTTAGAATTTATTTTGATTTTGAGCTTAGGTAAAAGCTAATCTCATTACTGCTTGTGACTGAACAGTAAAATTATTGTGAAATGGTCAACTGTTTCTGGGCATTTTCTGGCTGCATTCAAAAAATTATTTTTCTTTATCTTGTGCATTTCTCTGTATGTTTCTTGTATTAAAAATCGGGAAAAAATTATTACCCCTCTCACTTCCTCATTAGTTCTATACAAACACCCCCCATCACCTGATAAGGATCTCCACAGAGCCTATTGCCTTTATCCATAAGCACCACTTTTGGGTGCTGGTGGCCCTCTGAGCTGTTGGTAATGGTTTAAACACAGGGTGGATCTCAACATCAAAAAGCTGAATGTGTCCTTTCTGCCTTCAGAATTTGGTGTATGAATGAGAGTAAGCAGGAGCTATTCTTTTGTGCTGCTATTCATTAATCTGAAGAAAACCAAAACCAAACTGCAAAATCAGGATTTTTTTTTTTTAGTCTGTTTTTCAAGAAGCCAAAAGAAGGGGTTTTGTTGTTTCTTTGATTTATTTTTTTTTAAACACGTGTTGTTGCGGAAAGAAGGCAAAACCCCTTCCAAACGTCTGAAATCGCTAGTGTGTGCCGTTTTTCAGCTTGCTCATTCATTTGGTAGAGAAGGACTGAGCTGTTAGGTGGGAGGAGAGGGAAGGTCTCAACACTGAAATTGGAAAAGCCATTAATGTTGTGACAGAAGTGACCTGCATTGTACTCCTTTCATAATAACTTCCATACCTAAGAGATGAGGTCAGTGGAAGAAGCAATAGATTTTTAACGTGAATGGACATAACTATTCACTATAGATCCAAACACCTCTAGGAGATTTTTATTGCTGGCCTCAAAAATAAGTCCTGGAATACTACTGCAAATTTCTCTGGTGCCTAATCAAAGAAATCCTTCTGAATCACAAAGTGCTTGGAGACACTGAGATTTTTTTGATTGTTGTTGTTTTCTTTCCAAGAGCTTTAAGTGCGGCTTTAACTTTGCAAAACTGCCACGAGCGCCTTCCAGACCTAAACCAGTTGCACTCCTTAGGACGAACTAATCTCAGAAACTGAAAAAGTGAGAGGCCTTCTCACGAGAGGAAGGATTTGAGTGGCTGAGCCAGAGCTGGCGTGCAGCCCTGGTGCTGGCAGGGCTGGCTCAGCCCCATGCCCTGCGCTGGGACGTTCGTCACGCGGTGAGGGAGCAGGAGCTGGAGCGCTGCCAGCCAAGGTTCTTTGAAGAGAACAACAGCCTTGTGAATAAGCAGGAGCACCACAGAGGAGGGTTTTTTATTTTTCCTTTACCTTGTTGAACCTTTACCTCTGTTGAACTTACTCTGTATCTGGCCCAGCTACAGAGATGCAAGCTCTCGGTAACGTGCCCGTCTTAAAAGGAAAGCACGAGGCAGGCAACAGGGCTGGTTATGTTTTGCATGTTACATTAATTTGTTTAGAATATTCCTTTCTGAAGGTCTGGATGCATGTACAAGGCCACATTAACAATGTGTGAACAAAATGTACATGGGAATACGTAGCATTCCTTGGTTCACGTGTAGGAAAAGCATTCTGAAGAGAATGAGACTGTGAGGAAATGATCAGGGAGCTCTGGGTGAGAGCAGTGAAACTGCTGGTGAGGTCAGCTGGTGACCATGCCATAGTTCAAAATGGCCTTGTTGTTTGTGATGGTTTTGCTTTACTCTGATGGGCACATACATTTTATTTATGCACTTGTTGTAGCTTTTGGACCTTTTCGTGGTGGTTAATGGTGGTACATAAGACAGGGTGGAATTTAGGGGTCCTCCTGAGGTTTCTAAATGCTCCCTTGGGAATTTGTATTGAAGATTTCTGTTCAAACTGTCTTACTTTTTCATCATGTGAAGTTCAGAGTCTTTAAGTTTGTTTCTGGTAAATGTATTCTTTTATTTTCTACCTGAAACTTCCTGCGGCTGTTCCTTTTAAGGATATAGCAACATTATGTGTGGGTGTTCCTTTTAAGCACATTTCCAGGTTGGTAACTTAAAGTGCAAGCTTTCTTGAGAATATTTAGAATTTCTTAAGAAAGAAAAGGAGTAAACCTTGGCTTACGAAGTCATTCTTATTGTCAAAGCCCTCCTATTGTCTCTCTTACCCCACCGTCAGTTGTATAGCCAGCCTTGTTATTTCTCATATCTCAGCTTGGCAGTTCCATTATTTGTGCAGCTCAGGACTGGCAGTCTTCCACTGCCATTAGGAGGATGATTTGCAGATCTGCAAGCACAAAACTTTTTGCTTTGAGGACAGCCTTGCCTTTGGTTTACAGTTGGGTACTGGTAAGACAAAGAAGATCTTGATCCTTTGACACTGGAAGGTGAAAAACAGTGATGCTGGTGTTTGTGCCACAGTACATGAGCCTACAGCTATAGTCGAGGAGCTGTACTGAGGAACCAAGGCCAGTCCTATGTGATGAGCTGTCAAGATATCTCTGACAAGAGTAATTCTGTTCTCTGGTTGTTTGATTTTGGCTTGTTGCTTTGTTCTATTTTTTTTTTTTAAATTTTATTTTTATTTTCCCCTCCTTTTTTCTTTTATTTTTCTTTTTTCTTTTTTTTTTTTCTTAGGGACATTTCCATCTAAGAAACCTCAGTAATCTCCCCTCCTTTCCATTTTTCGTAGTCTTTATGTGATGGATCACAAGAATTGTTTGTCACTGAAGATGCAGAAACTCTTTGAATTTTTAGTTGTGAAATCTGGCAGTCAAGTTGTCAGTTGAGATTTGTCTGCAGTTCACAGTATCATGACTAAAATTAACTTTGATAAATGTAATGAAACAGACAGAAATCTAGCTTAAACAATAAGCTGAGCAGAAAACATTCATTTTTTTAAGGTCTCTATAGGTTGGGTGAAAAAAATTTTGCAGTATTTCCTAAAGTTTTCCAATCTCCAATTGTGACATCTTCTCAAGAAAAACCTCATTTTACTTCGGGATAGGGAAACAAAAGTTTTATCACGTGAGCTGCATGATCAGGCCTTATCTCTGCATGTTTCAGAAATGGGAAATAACTGTTTTCATGAATTTGCTCCCCTCTCAGACATGCAATAAATGTAGTGCTTTTTTCCCCATTAAAAGACTTGGGAAATAAAACCAAAAAAAAAATAGGTGACCATGACATCCTTTTTTTTTTTTTTTTTTTTTTTTTAATGTAGAATCTTAAACTTTAAAGATAAACGCCAAATTATCAGCAGATTTATAGTAAGGCTGCAATAACTCTGAACTAAAAATACTTTTGATTCTTAATTTCTGCTGTTCTTTCTATCAAGGTGTTTTTGCATTACAAAATGAGTGGCTCTTAAGTTCTTCTTGGTGCATCCTTACAGTATTCATTAGGTTTATTTGTAAATCAGCTCAACTGCAGAATCATAGGAAAAACACCTAAGCTGAGATTTAAAAACACACATTTTATCTCAAGTAAAAAAAAAAAAGCCAAAACCAACCTAAAAACCACATTTCACATTTACTCATTTGTCTAAGGCTTGCAAGATGTCCTACAGAGCTTAGGAAAACATGCTAAGAAAAAAATGCATACTGATATACCTGGGTACTAAATAATTGCTTCACGTTGTTATGACTGTTTATTTAATCAGTATTTTTGTCTCAGTGATTTGCGTGATATGGTTTTGATGGGTGCTTGCTAGATTCAAATGACAGCCAGCAGGTATTTTTTCCAGAAGAACTGACCAGCTGAAGAACCCTTTTTGGTAAGAGGGGAAAAAAAATTCAAATAATTGACTCCAGCCATTGCCAGTTGGCTTCATCAAAGACTGTTAATCAAAATGCCGAATCTATCTTTCTGCCATTGTTGTGAGCTATTCCTTCTGTATAGCAATTTCGTCCTGACCGTTCCAATTCAAAGTCACTGGTCGTCACTATTAAAACATAAATGTCTACTGTAATCCTGAGTATTTATTTTCTTCAGTTAGTAGTTTGTGGTGCAGTTTGTTAGGCATCATGGATTCACAGAATCACAGATTGATCATGCAATTGTTTTTTCCTGGACCTTTCTTCTCAGGCATCTCTTCCAGCCTTCTCTCTGCCTCTCCCCAGCCCCCCAAAGTGTAAGCAGGTATGTTGGAAAATATATTTTTATTTCTCTGAGTTACTCCGTATGATCAACGATCTTCCCTTATGGAAGTAGGCTGTATAGCAGTGGATCCTATACAGGAATGCATTTTAATAAACTCTTAATGAATACTTTTATATAGAAACATAGGAAAAGAAATTTGTTAGTTCCTTCCTTTGGTAATTATGGAGATTGATCTTCTAATCTAGTTTCCTGTTACATTAATATAATACCTTAACTGTTTCCTCTGGAAATTTACTCTTGAGATGACTGTTCTAAAATATCACAGTTATGTGCAGTCTTTTATTTCACATTGTACTCATCCTCTTGAGAGTGACATTCACTGTTTGTTCATATCTAGACCACTACTGTAGGTGCAGCAGTATTGTCATTAAGTAGAAATCAAACTTGGTTTTTTTTCATGAGTTGTGCTCATACAAATAGCATCACAGAATCATAGAATGGGTAAGGTCAGAAGCGATCACAGGGGGTCATTTGGTCCAACCTCCCTGCTCAGGCAGGGTCATCTTAGAGCACATTGTACAGAATTGTGTCCAGATGATTCTTGAATATCTCCAGTGAGGGAAACTCCCCACCCTCTCTTAACCATCTGTTCAGTGCTCAGTCACCCCCACAGTAAAGAAGTTCTTCCTCATATTCGGGTGGAACTTCCTGTGTTCCAGTTTCCACTCTCTTGTCCTGTTACTTGGCACCACTGAGAAGAGCCTGGCTTCATCTTCTTAGCACTCACCCTTTAGATACTTATATACATTGATAAGGTCCTGTTCCTTTGTCAGATTTAATGTGCAGGGTTGCACTTTTTACTGTATCTTGGTGTCTTGCCCAAAGGATCATTAGAAATTACAAAAAAGAAAATTGTTTTTTCAGGGTAATGATTTTAAAATCTGTAAGTTTATATTATAAAGCCTGAGAGGTATGTGAAATTTTCAAGAGAAGTATGTGTGATGAAAGACATATAAGCAAAACTTGAGGGATGTCAGGGAAAACTTAAATAGTGTGGGACCATGGAAAAAAATGGTATGAAAGCATTTAGAAAAATGAGTAAAGTTCAGATAGTGGCATTCAGAGAAAAACAGTTGATTAAAAGTTCCTTTTCTTATATGAAATGGAGGACCTCAAATCAAGAAATAATGTGTTCAAAGTTTAACTATGCATGCCAAATTAGTTGCTGTCTTCTAAAATATGTGGCAAATTTCAAGTGATGGGACACCAGTCAGTTGTGGCAAAAGGGCAGAGCAGAAGGCTGTTGGTGTTGTGGAATGTGAATGTATTATCCAAATAATGTTCCCATCATGTGAACATGCTTGCTTTCTTTCGGAGGTCCCAAGAATTTTGCTTAACAAAGAGTGTCAAGCAAAGAAAAAGTATTTTCCTTCACTGTTAAAAGTATTTGGAAACTTTATTTTTCAGTCTTCGTTCCTAGCTGCTTGCACAGATTCATCATCTTGAGTACCTATCTGTTTCTCTGCAGTTACCTGCAGTGCTTCCCAAGTAGTGAATTAATTTTCTGTTCTTCATCCTTGGCTTTTTTATTTTTATTTTTAATGCTACCATCTAGCCTGTGTCATATCATGTGTTTGCTTCTCTTGCCCATCCTGGCCTCCTACACTGCAGGTTGGGCTCTTTTATGCTTCCTCTGACTGCTGCTTATGCCAGTGGCATCTTGTGCATCATGGATGTACATGGCCAGAGGAAGGGGAAAGACACGATTCCATAACACAGTGATAAATTAGAATATTATTTATGCTTGTTAAAAGCAAACATCTTGGGAAGATAGAGGTGTATCAAAGTGATTGTTATATAGATTTTTGTAAAAGTACTTTGATTTATGTCTTAATCCACAGCAGTACTCTGGCATACTCCTGGAAAAGTTGGCAGGCATGGCTTAGACAGGTCTACTTTTTGCTGGGTTAAGAACTGGCTGGATGGCTGGGCCCGGAGAGTGGTGGTGAATGGTGCTGCATCCAGTTGTGATCCAGTCACTAGTGGTGTCTCCCAGGGATCAGTGTTGGGCCCAGTCCTTTCTCATATCTTTTTTGATGACCTGGATGAGGGGATCGAGTGTACCATTAGCAAATTTGCGGACGACACTAAGATAGGTTGGAGCATGGGTCTGCTAGAGGGTAGGAAGGCTCAGCAGAGGGATCTGGACAGGCTGGACAGGTGGGCTGAGACCAGTGGTGTGAAGTTCAATAAAATCAAGTGTTGGGCCACAGCAACCCCGTGCAGTGCTACAGGCTGGGGACAGAGTGACTGGAATGTGGCCCAGCGAGAAATGGTGGTCGACAGCAGGTTGAACATGAGCCATCAGTATGCCCAGGTGGACAAGAAGGACAGTGTCATGCTGGATTGTATCAGAAGTAGTGTGGCCAGCAGGACCAGGGAAGTGATTCTTTCCCTATGTTCAGTACTGGTGGGGCTGCACCTCGAGTCTTGTTCTGGGCCCCTCAATTCAGAAAGGACAAGGAGGTGCTGGAGCGAGTCCAGAGAAGGGCAGTGGAACTGGTGAAAGGTCTGGAGCACAAGTTCTGTGAGGAGTGGCTGAAGGAGCTGGGGTTGTTTAGCCTGGAGAAGAGGAGACTCAGGGGAGACCTACTGCTCTCTACAGCTACCTGAAAGGAGGTTGTAGCCAGGTGGGGGGCAACCTCTTCTCCCAGGCAACCAGTGATAGGATGAGACGACGTTGTCTTAAACTGTGCCGGGGAAGTTTAAGGTTGAAGGACATTTAAGAAGAATTTCTTCACAGAAAGGATGATTAGACATTAGAATGGGCTGTCCACAGAGGTGCTGCAGTCACTGTCCCCAGAGGTGTTTAAGGAAAGTCTGGATGTGGCACTCAGTTCCATGGTCTAGTTGGCATGATGGTGTTAGGTAATAGATTGGACTTGATGATCTCAGAGGTCTTTTCCAACCTAATTGATTCTGTGATTCTGTGAAAAAAAAAAAAGTAACAGCAGAAAAATCTTAAGGATTTGCAGCTCTCTCTTGCACAGTATGTTATTCATCAGTATATGTGAAAAATTAGACTGCTAAATATTTTCAATGAGATATTTATGTATAAATACTTGATCATATGTGGTAACAGTCTTTGGTCTAAAACATTCCAATGGTTTGGAAACTGCCAGCCTTCAAATGAGCAGTCAAGACTCTGGGAAAGATGGGAGGGATGGTAATTAGAAAATGCAATGAAGAATATATTTTAATAGTAGCAGGCTATAGTGAGTAAATAACTAACATGATCCCAGTTTGGAGGCAGAAACTGGAATACTTTATTGGACTCATAGCTTCATAGATAAAAGGTTTAGGGTTTACATGTTCAGCAGGGGGTTTACATATGCATCGTATTAAAATTGGGGACTTTCCAGAGATGAGGTAAAGGAGAAATCCTAAATTACAAACTTTTGGGTCTTAGCACCTACATCATAAGGGAAAACCCACTTTATCTGGGGAATTTTACAGGGGGGAACAGGTATTGGATATACATAATGCAAGGGATACAGGGAATATATATGCAAAAAGAGGGAACACAATGGGTTTTATGCAGAAGTCTGATGAGATTAGGATGTGGATTCTCTGGCTGGGGCAGGACATGTGATAATATCATGTAAGGCATTTCTTTGAAGAGGGCAGGAAGAGTCCACAGAGATGAGGTCAGTGAAAAGGGGTTTTTCCAACTTCTGTTCCCCATGACATTCTGCAGAGACCACTCACATTTCTTTCTGCAGATATCATATTTTGGAACCCAACAGCAGGCTAAGCTTATTTGCAATTTTGTTTGGTGAACTACTTCCATCATGGTTGGTATTGCTTAATGAAAGACAAGAACAGGAATGAAGAAGACCTGGTGAGGTGAGAATACCTGTATTTACACTGTGCTACTGCACTGGTTAATATGTGGAGGCTGAAACTGAGATGAGTATAATAGGAGTATATTTGCACTGTGTTTAAGACTGTAGTGTAACTTCAGGTTTTTGGAATGATTTACATCTGATATGAGATATTTTTATTCTAGATGTGTTTTCGACAAGGTGAGTGTACAGTTCACAAAGTATAGGGTGAGATGTCAAGAGATGTAAATTAATGTTGTTTAAGTATCAATTTCCTTTGTGATTGTGGTTGATGCTCAACCAATTGGGTGTATTCTCCCTTTCTATAAAAGGGAAAATAAGTGAAGATGCTTGATTGTTTCACAGTATGCTGGGGAGTACAATACTATAAAATGAAAAAATGTTAGAGAGAAAAAATGCATGTCTTAACAGCAGCATTTTGAACATATTGGTAACATACTGTGGAAAGCTTTGGCAGTTTTCTTAGCGTCAGCTAGTTATTAGAGGAAGAGGGAAATCATCTTTTGTGTGTGCACTTTCAGCAAAAAGACCCACGTTTTAACAGTGAAGAATCATCCAATCATCCTTTTTTTTTTTTCCTTCACTTGCTCTGTAAGCAAAACTCTTGGGACTTCCAAAAGAAAGCAAGCATGTTCACTTGATGAGAACAGCTTTTGGGTAATACATTCACACGATCCTCTTGCAAATCCGAAATGTTTATTTTATGGTCTTTTATCCTTAGAAAAATACATTTGTTTTTCATATATTAAAAAATAACAAAAATGTTTAATATATATTATATATACTTACACATCTGTATTGAAGTTGTTCATAAAGACACTAGTGAACAGTTAAAGCAGTGGTGCTTCTTTTTCTGCCAGAAGTCAGCCCACTGCTCAGACTTTGAATCCTTCTGGAAGTAAATCTGGAGTTCTCTGGAGGTTTTGTAGGCCAGTTCAGGGTGAAAAGATTTTGAGATCCTTTCGAGTTCTACTTTGTTTTCTGTGTAGCATTGGAGTCTTACAGATCGTTTGGCAATGATTTTTTTTTTTTTTCCTTCAGAGGTAATTTTTTTGTTGTTGTTGGCTTGGGGTGGTTTTTTTTGGGCTTATGGGGCAGCTGCAGTGTGTAATTTCCCCATCCTCCAAAGAAACCAGAAGTCTGGAAAAATATTAATGTAACTTCTTATTATCATTATCTGATCTTTGTTGAGGAAGAAGCAAATACCGTTCACCTGCTCTAGAAATAGAGGCTTGCAATTTCTTCTTCTTCTTCCTGTATAGCTGCAAGTAACAGTAACGAAGACAGGAAGTTTTTTCTTCAGCTTCTAAGAAGATCCAGAAGCAAGGAGCAAGGTGAGGTCCTTACTAGACATGAATCTAACTACAGATTTCAGTATCATTTTGAAGGAACTTAGGGGGCACCAGCTTTGCTACTAATGACAAAATATTCTTTGAGCTCTGAATGCTGTTATGAAACTTGAACCTTATGAAAAGATCATGAACTTTCGAGACCAAGGCTAAACCAGCTTGCAGGGAGTCTGGTGCAGGTGGTGCTGCATCCCTTGTTCTTTAAGCCTGTTTTCTTACAAAAGCACAACAGGGCCTCCAAGCAGTGTGATGCAATGGGATGCTGGTGTCTTGCTTGACTCCATCACTGAGTTTGTTTCCCTCAAGCCTTTGCAGTTTTCTGTAGTTTGTGGCAAGTCTAAGTCTCCAGGCTGTGCTAGGTTCTTGCAAAATAATTATATTTTGAAATTAAAGTGTGTGTATGAATGTAGGAAACACCTAAAGGTAAGATGATGCTTTCTGTCCTATCAGGCAGGGACTATTCTTTACCTTTGTTGGACAAGGGTATTTGAAACTCCATCCAGATTTCTCTCTCTTTCATTGCCCTTACTCAAAACTAGTCTCAAAAATAAGGAAGTCAGTGAAGATAATGGTTATCCAGTCTGCTTGAAACTTTATAAATGCTGACTATTGCTTAGATGGCAATAGTCTCGTATTGACGGAAGTTGAATTAGCTATCCCTCCTTTGTTTCCAAATGTAGACTTTTTGTTATTTGTTCCTTTTTTGTTAGTAACAAGCTTCATCCTCAGAGTTCAGCGCTATCATTTTTACTTTTCCAATAAGAAGAAATATTGATAGACAATGTAATGATTCAAGTTTGACCAATCTTTCTTTATATATATTTCTTTTTTATATATAAAAAATAATCTTCATAGAATGAGTGCCATGTAGTGCCATCATTTGCTACAAAGCTCTGGAGCTGGGACTCTTGCAAAGGACTATGTCTATCACAGGCTCTCTTGTAGCTGGTCAGCTGAGAAGGAACTGACTTCCCAGGGACACATCATGCTGTTTCCCTTGCAGCAGTTCTTCTGTGCTTCCTGAAGTAGGAGTTCCCAATTGGATCTATGTTTGCCACCTGCACGACAGATTTGGGGCAACTTTCATCACCTCATGACCACTTCTAAGGGTGTGTTTATATGGTGGTTATTCACCGTATGTTGCATTTCAAAAAGCGAATCTGTGTAACAGAGCTTGAAACTCACCAGTTATGTCTCCATAATAAGACAGAGTTGAAAACACATATGAGATGAAATGTGACTGTCAAAAAAAGTCTGTCTTGCAGTTTTGGATTCTGTGGGAAATTCATATGGCTTGGCTGTTCACTGTACAGCACACTAATGCAACAGAATTAAACCTGAGCAAAATAGTGGAATCAGATGTATTAAGAGAAAAATGACTTTCAAGAGCACTGCAATGCTCTTTTTGCAATGACGGTTTTTCTTGAAACATGAATACAGAGGCTGTTGTGGTGATGATCTTGTGTTGCCTACCTTATTATCTAATCACTTATTACTTATAATTAGGGGTTTTTTCGCTCTAGGAATTTGGATTTGTTGCTCCTCTTCATACTTTTGTTAGTTTTTATGTATGGTTTTTTAAGGCATTTAGCAGCTTCAACAAGCCATAGTGTGATTAGAAGAGGTTTGTTGAGATGCCTGGGTTGTTAATCTGAATTTAATATAACATGAAAGAGAGTAACCATAAGAGTTGTAAATAGTCAAGAGATTATGTTCAAAGAGAGACTGCGTGTTTTTTGCTTACATGCTCGGAAGCATTTTGTGAGGTTATTTAGATAATTATTCTTCAGGTAGTAAGTTAAAAGAGAACCAAATCTTTATTAGGAATATTTTTATTTGCTTATATAAGCAAGTTCAAGCTTTACCTAATGTATTTTTTAATACTTTTGAAAGCTGTCTGTTGAAAAGTGCAAGGATGAAACAAAAAAATCCAAAGAAAACTGATCTCCAGAAGCATTACTGTCACTTCATATGACAGACCAAAACCATTAAAATTTATCAAGTTTGAAGTGATACCAAGTCATATATGATGCTGATGAAAAGCAGTTACTACTGTGGTAAATTTCTACCAATGCACAAGGAGAATGCGACCAGTAACTCCAGAACTGAGACCCTTTTTTACTTTATGCAATCTCTTTTTTCTGGAGGGAAGAGAATGGGGGGAAGAAGAAAAAAAAACCTGTGGACTGTAAAGTCCATACAAAGTAAATTACTTTTTTTTCCTCTCTTAAAAGCATCATTCAGATAGTGGGAGTAAGAAGTATATAAAGCCTTTGTACCTGACAGCCATTTGATGAACACGGTATCATTATTTCTGTTAAACTCTTGCAAGTCTTCTACTGGAATCTGAATGTGTAATTTTCAGCCTTTGGCAAGAGAAGATGGCAGTACCCCTTTTGCTTCTGAATTCAGGCAGTGAATGTGGGCATTCAGGAAGTTTTGCTGTATTACGTCAGTGCTTTTGTTAGGCATTCCGTACAGGTCCCTGTCCTTTAAAATTATTTGAAAATACACTGGCATTGTCGGTTTCAAACAAAATCAAACTAGGGGAAAAAAACACCACCACCCCCAAAACAAAACAAAACAACCAAACCCCCAAAAAAACCAAATTAAAAAAACATTCAGAAACCAGAACAAACATTCATACCTGTAAGTGATGAGACATGGGCTGCATGTTTTGTCTTCTTGTGTTAGGGGTTTTTGCATTCCTAGAGACATGCTTAAAAAAATGCCATCAACATATATGCACTGATCAAGTTTGAGCATGTACCTTCTTGCACAGCAGAAACTCTTGGTGTAGACAATGCTGAAGATACCTGTTAAGGATGACTTTTTTTAGGGCTTTGGTGTGGGAGATGTTGTTTTTTGTTTTCTATTTGAGGTAGGCATGTCCTGCATGGGGTGATACCCTCGTAATCTTTTTTTCTTTACACCTCTGTACATCTGTGCATCTTCAGTATTTATTTACTGTACTGAACCCAAGAAATTGAACATCACCAGTAGAAAACTCTGACATGTACAGAACTGAAACTTGCGTTGCAGATGCAAGAGGGAGACTTTCCATGTGGGGCATGTACAGTGACTCCTGTAACATAAATACTTATGAGTAAGATCTAAATGTGGAGGCTACTTTGTCTTTCAGTGTGATGTCTGCTGGGTAGCACCTCCCCACCCCCTGCAATGAGATGGCTGATGGTGTAGTGACTCCTCACTGTTTAGTGTCACAGAGAAAGAGATTCTCTAAAGTAGGATTTTAGGGTTATGAACAAACAGTGGTTGAAATACTTGCATCCTTAAATTGAATCAAAGAGATTCATCCTTTCTGAAAAGCACTTTTGTGTGCTCTGAAAATCTTCTCATTTCTGTAGTTCGGTCAGCGGTCCTGTAGGTTCTCCAAACTGCTTTCAGTAGCTTCTATATACAGCCTGGTTTTGTGGACTGACACAGAAAATATATGATATTTGATGCTAGGGTTGCCTATATACTGAAGGCTTACCTCTTTCTTATCAGTGGAACTGTGCCCAACTTGTTTAATTCCTCTCTTAAGCCCTATCAATGCCCACTTGAAATTTGGTTTAACAATGACAAAGTTGCATTGATGTTGACATCTATCTCCGTGCTTATGTCAGCACTAAGATCTCTCTTGTATTCTAATGTTGTAAGAGAGAAAAATCTTTTGGTTATTTTCTTTATACATCCTAAATGATTGTTCATTTGCAGTTGAATGTTTCTCATTATGCGATGGCAGTCATTTAAAAAAGCTTTAAGAAACCTTCCTCTTCCCCATCTATTCTGAATATTGCTGTAGGATATGGAATTGTGTTCCTGTTACCTTAGTAAATATGTTTTGCAGAGGTTTTGATCAATCGTATCACTGCTTTCTGGTTGTCCTCCAGCTGCTCACTGTTTTGGAAATCTCCCACTTCTGCGCTTGTTTATTTTGAAAACTAGAAATAAAGACCACTTCAATTCCATTAGCAGTGTCCTATTTTGCTTTCGGTTTCCCTCTTGATATGTTTATTTTGTCTGAGGATGACTGGAAAAAGTGATTTTGTAACATTTAACTCTCACTTTACTATTGTCCATCATGCAACTCTTTTCTAATGCACGTGATCTCCTGCTGCGTTGCCAGGCGGCGCCGGGTTCCAGCCTTATGAGAGCCACATCCTCTTTATGCCTGCAGGCTGTGTAATTTTCTGCCTTCTTTTTTTCCTTCTGGGCAATACTTAGAGCACTATTTTATTTTCAGACTGATATTCAGAAAAGCATGCATAATTGAATGGTGCAGTCTAAAAGGTTAGAAGTGCAAAAGTTATTTTTAAGCATCTGTTTTCTGGTTCAGGCTTAATGATATCTGAAGCATGTTTTTCAGGACAACTCAGTTAGGATGGTTTGCTGTGTGGAAAGTCTGATCATAATCTATTGAAAGTGATGATCCCTTTCACATAACATTTTCTATTCAGCAGTGTGGTGAATTATGTAAAAGTTTATATAACACTGTATTAAAAAATTTGTGGTTTGTTATTTTTGCAGTTTTCTTGCCCTCTTAAGATTAAAGGAAGAGTTCTTTCTTAACTGTATTAGAGACACTTAAGCAAACATTGCTTGGAGACCGCTATTTAATGATAACTGTAGAAAGAAAAAGGAGTAGTAGTCCCTTGTTTTACAACAAAACCAAGCCATATAACCACAAACGGGTAAGAGATTTGTTGTCACACATAAGAAATGTGATTTATTTATTAAGAATAATTAAATCAAAGAAATTCGATTTATTTATTAATACAAAATACATATAAAACATGAATTTCAGTTTTGTAAATTTGCATTTTCATTATTGTTTTCTGGAATTTTGTTGAAACTCCCCTAGATTTTGTTTCAAAATGTAGAAAGTTAGGAAAAAAGTAATTCATGAAGGTCATGAACCTTCATATTTCAGGATGAAAGACAAACTGTACATCTTGAAAATATAAAATCAGGTTTACATAGAAAAAAGACACCTTTTGCTAATGTAGTTAATGGAATTTATTCTGTTCTTTATATGTCGTATTTCTTTTTTATTATAAAATACCTGAGACTCTGTAAAGTTAAACTTTTTAATGCTTTGTCCAGGGAGTTTACAGAATGTATATAACAGAGTGTGCATTTTAAGAAGAATCCGGTGTTAATAAGGGTTTCAGAACTGTGATTTAGTGAATCTCATGGTAAACTTCCATAGCAGGGATTATATTAAAACTGTATATTGTATTTATAAGGAGTGCATTTTGAGAAATTATGATTTTCAGTTGTGGACATGCCTTTTGTATCCAAGATTCAAGGAGAATCTTGCCTTAACTGAATAGGATAAGTATGTGGAATATGTGTCAAACCGCAGAGTTTAAGACTATTTTCCCCATGAGTAAGCTTTTTTGTACAGTTAAAAATTTAGAACCAACACATAGTATGTATATATAGTATATAATGGCAATGTAGAATACAATCATGGAATCGTTAAGGCTGGGAAAAACCTCTAAGATCATTGAGTCCAACCATATCCCTGAGTGCCACATCCACATCCCACACTTCCTGGGATACTCTGGTTTCTCTTCAGATCATATAAATCCACTGCCCATTACTAAAGATTTTCATGGAGAGGAACAGGCGTGAGTGTTGATGAATATATATTATAAAGTTGCTGTTACTCTGTTTAGCTTTAGCAGGATGAAAGTAAGGTGATGTTTTCCCATGCTTTGCACAACCTATCTTGCCAATGTCTCCCCAGCTGTTCCTTTTGCCCCCCTGGGGCTCACACAGCCATTGTACCATGGGTGTGGAGGAGGAGTAGGACACAGGCAGTGGATGTAGTGAGTTGTGAGTAGGAAAAGTCTTTTTTTTTTTTTTTTTTTTCCCTAGCCAGGCTGCTTGGTGAAGTTTGGCAAATGAGACTCAGAAGACTGTGCTTGTTAGGCATGCTGGCTGTTCTCAGATTTCTTCTGCTTCAGGGATCAAAGATGATGTGCATCTTACTTGGCCAGCCTTCTTTTGTTAACAGCTTTTTATTAAGACTGTATTATTTGCCATGCTAGATGTATTTCTACTTCAGTAAATGAAACATTTATATAAGCTTTGTGTGCTAATGCATTATCTAGAAACAATGTGGACTGCTTTCATAGTGAAATAGTTCTGTATCTTGTTTGTTTTATTTCTAGGATGAGAATGCTTGTGAGAAATAACATCTCATTTCTTTAATTCACTTGGATGTAAATTGCTTTGGAAGAAAGAGGATAGCAACAACTTGCAAGTGCTAAAGAAAAAGGGGAAAATGTGAAAGAAAAATATTTTTAACCAGAATTGAAGGTTTTAATACATATCTCTAAAAATAGCTTAGATAAAGTATGTCATTCTGCTCTATTTCAGTCACATTGGTTTGTTTCATAGATTTGTTTTTAGTCTCAGTTCCTTCAGGCAGAGAAATTTAAGAAACATGAGATCATTGCATCTCTGAAGGTAGGCTACCACGAGCCTCACAGAGCCTTGGAAACTCGGTTGCCATAACGCCTCTGTTACCCAAGGGAAAACTTTGGGTGGTTGAAAATGGCCTGTGATGTGGAATGTTGTTCTTGACTCTTTTAAGAAGTTAAAATGAAGGTGAAAGGAGCTAGTGGCATGGGACAACAGTCTAAACCTTAAACCTGCCAAGGAATGGTTAGAATGGCCCCACTGATTTCAACATCCTCTTGAGGGAAAAAGGGAGAATAAAGCTAGAGTAGCTACAAAAATTTTTGTATTTACTTTCATAAATTACAGTCACAAAATCATAAAACAGCTCAGGTTGAAAAGGACCCTAAAGATGATCGGGTCCAAATTTTCCTGGGAGTGGGAGCCTAGATGAAATTATCTAGCATCCTGTCTAATCTCATCTTGAAAACCTCCAGTGATGGGATTGCTACCACATCACTGAGGAGGTTGTTGCTGTGAATGATAGTTCTCGCTGTAAAAAAAGGCTATTTTTATGCTGAGATGAAACCACTTCTGGTGCAGCTTGTTCCCTTTTTCCCTTGACTTCTCCAGGTGGCTTCCTTTGAAGAGAGAGACTCCATCGGCGTTGTAGCTGCCCATTAAGTACTTGAATACTGTTGTGAGGTCGTCTCTGAGCCTTCTCTTCTCCGGGGAGAAAAGGTTTAACTCCTTCTGTCTTTCCTCAAAGGGCATGTTCTATAGCCCTTTGGTCACTTTTGTGGCCCTTCTTTGGACCATCTCTGCTTTGTCTGCATCTTTCTTGAATTGCGGGGATGGGAACTGGGCATGGTATTCCAGGTGTGGCCTGGGAAATGTTGAGTAGAGTGGAATGGTCATTTCCTTATCTCTGCTAGTAATGCCCGTGTGGATACAGCCCAGGATTTGATTTACCTTCATTGCTGCAGTGGCACACTCCTGACTCGTGTTTGGCTTGTTCACCAAGACCCTCATGTCCCTTTGAGCACAGCTACTCCCCAGCCGTACAGATCCTGTGCTGGGCTCTTTGGTTGTGTTGTCCCAGGTGCAGGACCTTGCACTTGTCTATGTCATACTGTTCTTGCTACTCCGCTTTTCCAGCCTGTCCAGGTCTCTCCGTAGGATGGCTTTCCCTGCTGATGTGTCATCAGCAGACTTGGTGAGGGTACTTTCAATCCCATCATCCCAGTGATTTGTGAAGATGTAGAACAGCATGGGGCCCTGTATTTATCTCTGAGGGATGACTTGTGACAGGCTGCCAGCCTAAGTAAAAACCTATGATCACCACCCTGAGTCTGACCTGCGAGCCTGTTTTCTACCCATCTTGCTGATAGCCCATCCTGTCTGTATCTTGCCAGTGTGTCCAGGAGAAGGCCGTGGGAAACAGTGTTGAATGCTTTACAGAAGTCCAGGTAAACAACATCCTGCTGTTCTCCCTATGTCAACAGAAGAGGTTATTTTATTGTAGAAGCTGATCAGGTTAGTTGGCATGATTTGCCCTCAGTAAATCCATTGTAGCTTTTCCCAATCATTTGCTTTATTTGGTTCATTACATCTAGTTGTTTTGTGACCTGGCTGAAAGCCCTCAGGTTGCATGATGTTTACAGTAAAAAAGGGGATTAAGAGAAGTTACCTTGGAAATTAAACTGAGAAGTTAAAATGGTTCAGGGCTGGTAAGGTTCTTTAACCTTTCGTACAGTTCTTTTTTTTCTTTTTGAAAGCTCCTTTATAAGAAATAAAAGAAGATTTCCAGGGTTTGCTTGATACATAAAATAGACTGGCTAGCCATGGACTAATGCTGTTTGGTACCTGCTGAGCAGAGAATAATTGTTTCTATATATCATAGGAGAAAAATGCCTAGATGTTAAAAGCAGAATATATTCTGTCTGTTCAGTAAATAGAAGACTCAATGATTAGGTTTTTTTTTAAAAAAAAAAATCAAAATGACCACAAAAAAATAATTCTTGTTATTATAAAAGCAGTTGTCTGGCACAGAAGGTAGTTTAGCATTCAAATCTGAGTACTTTTATGAGAAGCATCTGCATAAGAAATAACAGGATTTAAAAAAAAAAAAATCTCTTAAGGCAAAGAGAAGCTATTTAAAAGATGAAAGAGTGAACCAAAGTAACTGTCCACCATGGATTGAAGATTTTCTTCCTTCTTATGTGTTTTCACCTTGCAGAAATGAAATTGTTTTAACAGTTATTGTGCTTTAGTATAAATACAGTGATATATACTAGTTTATTAGTCATTGTATCTCTATTTTTGTTCTTTATTCTATCCCAGAGAGTTAGCAAAATTACTTTTTAGAGGCTAGATGAGGGGCTAGATGAACACAAACTATTGTTCTCTTTTTTTTTTCAGCAACCTTGTTTTCTTGGCAAACTTAACTAGATTCCACATGGGAGTGAAACAAACCTCATTATTTTCCATTTGGTTGAGGTCTAATTCTTGTAGGATAATCAGTAGCTTTTGAATATAGTCTTGCGCAGAGGTGTTTGCTTTTCAGGCAGAGGAAAACTGCAGAGCCCATTTCCAAATATCAGATGATCTCAGGAAGTTTTGAATAGTTTTCTTTTAACTTCTAGAGCCAACCAGTTTCATGTAGCCTAGGTACATGGTTATGACATTTATGGTGTCATATCTGGTGTCATAAGACCCTGTTATGTTTTTTGGGGGAGGAAATTCTCTCTGCAGCCATTTCATACATGGTTTTATGTTCTACAGGAAATTTTGGGTTATTTTCATTAGGGGGATGATAAAAATGCCTCTACAAGAAACAAAGATGTGGAGTTGAAAATATGACACTGATAACATTTTGAATTTTGTTACTGCCATTTAAAAATTTTTCTCAGCCTTGTCCTTATTTAATTTAGGTAAACTAGGGAAATTCTTTGTTCTTTATAAACCTTTGATAATTGAATGGACAAAATATTTAGTATTCTTCTGTCCCTCTTCTCAAAGTCTTTCTCTAGTGAGAAACTAGAGACTGGTAAGTGAAGCAACTGGGGCTCGGAAATAAATCCCAAAATGGGTTAAATTGAGTCCTGCACTCTGCTACCTGGGATGTAACATTTTAGAAATCTGCTGAAGAATTGTTCCCAAAGAAATAAAAATGACAGGATATTCTCAGTCTTTGAACTGTGAAAAGCATCTAGGGGAGAAGACAACACTGTTCTTGATTCTGCTTCACTGTCAACCTGCAACAGAAAGTCTAACTAATTTTCCAGTGATTTTCAAAGAGTTTCTGTAACTACCTCTTTTCCTGGGATTGATGGGTAGGATTCCCAAGGCAGAGCAAGCTAAGTGTCTTGCAGATTACATTGAAAATCCGTTTGCTAACATTAAGAAAATTCTGCATCTGTTTACTTGATATACTGTTTAATTTCCAGTTGTTGTAATGTTTTATGCTGTATGACTAATATTCTAGTTATAAAAATACAAATAAAACAAGCTTTTTGGAAATTGTGTATTTTCTAGAGCTTGAAATGAGTGACCCTTATTTTCCCTCCAAGCTTCTGAAAAGTTCTGCAGTGACTCTTCTTTCTGTGACAGAATTAGTAATGGTCCTGCAACTTCAACTGTGATGCAAAATAATGTGAACTAAAATGATACACGGGATCAGATTGTAATTTTCCTCCCCACTTTGGTCAAAAAGCAGGTATTTTAGTGCATATATTTCTTTTGTACGGTTAAGATCAAACTTGCAAAGCTTGATGTTCTGTTGGTGATAACTGGCTGATTCCTTGAAAAGATGAAGTGTGTGAAACTAAAACCTTTTTTATGATACAGAGATTAAGTAGTGATTCTGTTCTTTGAAATGATGAGAAGCTCTCTTAGTTCAGTCTTACTGTGATTTGTACTGAGCTTCATTTAATGGATTTGTCCCTGCTTAAATATGAAAAGTAATTTTGTATTTACATTGAATTTTGGTTTCCATAGTCTCTGTTTGTGGCAGGTACCCTTAGATACTATAAACCACATGGATTATAATGGATTATTACATACTGCACAGTATTTTGTTGTATGCCAAAGTCCTGCACCACTGAATTACACTTTGAGAAAATACCTGATATTACTGTAAGATTACTACAGTTGTGATTGTGGAGTGCTTTGCCTTTTTAATGATACTCCTGTATTTACTCTTCTAAGTAATTCTCTTTCTCTCATCACGTGCATGTGCTCTTCCAAATTAACTCAAGGGTACTTATGAGAACTTAATTATGAGATTAATAAACTCTGAAGCATAGACTGCAGGATTGTCTAGTAGCTAATAACGCTGCAACACGTGTGTCTAGGAGTGGCAGAGCAGACCTTCCCTGTGAGTGTTTCACTGGCAGGAGTGCCAGAGCCTTGTGACTGGACCAAGGTTGCTGCATTTCCTTGGCTTTGGGTGGACTCCAGCTCTCCTGTTTCCTACACCCCTTAGTCTCTGTTGCTCATCCACAGGCACAAGGGCCTTACAGGGTAGACAGTCAAGAAGACTTTTCTCATCCATGCCCAGCTGTTCAGACAAGAAATTAACATCTAGTCTGAGGTAGTTTGTCTAATTTTGCATAGTAATTCATTGAGTGAGGTAATTGCAAAGGACGATTTGTTTCATTTTCTATGTCCAGTGCCCACGTCTGTCTCTCCCTTTATTCTAAAACAAAGTGCAGGAAGTTAGGTTCAGCAAAGTGAATCCCAGTCCTTTTGTTCACACGTCTGTGCTCTTTCAGGTTCTTATGTTGTCTTCCAAAACAGTTAATCCCTACCTTCAGGGTAGGGTGCAGACACAGCCATAAAACAGAAATGGCTGTAGGACAACGGTGTCTGAATTTGCAATTCAACACACAATACAAGGTTCTGTCAGTGATTTGCGGAAAAATGGCTTCTGCCTCAAAGACACATGATACAAAACTTAGTTAAATTAATTGGGTTCACCAGTTCTGTCTGAGTTCATTCTTTACTGGCCTTTGGACTAACAAAACAGATCCTGGATCCTATTTTTTCTGTAGTTGTTTTTAAGACTAAAATCATATCATGTAGCTGGTGCTGTAGTTTTTTGTTCTTGCTTGTTGCTTTTAAATCTTTTGTTTATAATAAACTCTTTAATCATCTGAAAGATGGCAACTATCTAGTGTTGGATTTGGGTGTTGGATATTCCTGAGGGAAAAACAGGAGCAATATTATTCTTAGCTTGGGATTTTCTGATGAGCCAGTGAAATAGAGGATGAAAAGAACCAGATCTATATAAAAAGTGGAGCAATGTGGGGAATGTGTGAGGGGAGGAGAACTGAGAGGACACCTGGTGAGTAGCATGGTCCTCAAGAAAACAATTGCAGGTGCCTGCTGTTAAAGTTTTTTCCACTTAAGTCCATGGGAGCTGGCAGAGCAGCTGTCTGGCAGTCTGAGGGGCATGAGGCTGGGTTGCAGTCCTGTACAGAAATAGAAAGGTGTAGTTGATGCTTTTCACTTCAGTGACATGCTCTGTGAAACTGCTCTCCAGCAGAAGTTCTAAAAGAGGATAAATACGTCATGTGTCACTGGAAGTGACAGTGTGCTTTTAGCATGAGCTGCAGAAGTTATCATCTGAGGAAGAGAAAGTTGCCAGGGTGCTTGGGCTTTCTACTGCAGTCAGTTTATATATCAAATATTATGTGTTGTTACCATGAGAGAAGAGTCAGCAGAGCCCAGGCTGATGTTGACTGAAATGAGCTGTCATAGGGTCATTCAGGATGGAGGGGGGCTCAGAAGGACTCTAGTTCAACCTCTTCTCAAAGCAAGGTTGGTACTGAATTTGAAATGCTTTGAACTCTGCTCCGATCTAGGTCTTTGGGCAACTTGTTCCAGTGCTTGACAATCCTTATAATGATTTTGTTTGTTTATTTGTTTGTTTTAATGTGGCTATAAGTAATAATGCTGTGGCACACCCATCAGATGCTGGCAGTAGCAGACAGTTCATAGTGGTAGCAGAAGGGCATGTGCAACTCCTACAGCACCAACTGTGTAGCATTAGGAGGCAGTTGACACTGTAAGAGCCCCGCTGAGATTGTCTTACAAAATACATGTCTATGCTGATACAAATCTGAAGTAAAAACCTTGCCTCTATGAACACAGACTTCGTGTGCATAAAGATTTTGAGGTATCACTGTCCTAGTAGAAAAATCTCACAAAATCTATCTGTTCAACTGATGTGGGTGCCAGCGCCTGGCTCAGCTCGTGGACTGTGGTTCACTGGTGCCTGATAAGGAGCAGAGTCAGCCAGGGCAGATTCAGTGCTGAGTGCTGATTCAGGACAGAAACCTACATCTGGAAAAGTAATAACATCTGTTGTGTTTATTTTTGCTAAATATAATTTTCAGAGGAATAAAAACCTAATTTAAATATGCATCTCAAAGGCTTGTGTAGAGAATCACAGCTGGCCTACTGCCTTCAGGAAAAAAGTGTATTGCTATTAGTTTCTGTATATTCATCTTTTAGCTGTTTTCTTTTTTTTAAAAAGACCTTAATATGCAACCAGTTGTTGTAAATACTGTTTGAAATGTTGTCATCAGTGTATTTGCATATCATCTTTATTTATACTGTGTGATTGCTGACAGCTTCAGTTTTAATTCTGATAACTCCAGTGGGTTCACAAAGGCATCTTCATCTAGCAAAGCTTTTCTTTTGTTTGATTGAGCTCTCATCGTCTTCTGATCAGCTATAGGTAGCTCAGAGCAGGCAGGGAGAGGAGTCTTTGTTAATGACTCTTTCCATGCCTTTTCCTGTTTCATTTTCTCTTGCTGCCTTTTAACTCTTTTTTCTTTTTTTTTTTTTTTTTTTATGTTATGGTGACCTTTTCTAGTCTGAGACAGCATAGCTACAACTCTTGATTTAGAGAGCTCTTAATTCTCAATTTTTATTAACTTGCCTCTTAGCCTTCTTTCTGACAAGCTGCTGAGGTTATATGTTGTGGTGTGCTCATTGTAAAACATACTTTTCAGTTGGTTCGGTCATTTTTGTGGTGTTCTTCTGAACCCTTTTCAATATGTGGGCACCGAAATTGGATATTATTCTCTGATACTGTCTTGGGGGAGCTGCCACAACAGAGATCCTAGAGACTCTTTATATGAGATTCAAGTTTAATTTTAATAATTTTCACAAATTATTTCCTAGGATATTTGGTTAGGTTTTTAGCTCTTAATGATCCCTAAATCTTTTTTATAGGTTTTTCAGATTGAAGTTCATCAATCTTTAAGTGCAGACTTCTTAGTTTTTATTTTTCTGGTAAATCTGTCATTCTTTACTTGAGCCTTGTTGTTTATTGAAGTCAAATGACTATATTCGGTGAACCATACCACTTTTTGGCTTCATTATTTATTACCTGATTTTACATCATCAGATGGCTAAGTAGTAATTCTTTTTTTTCAAGTAATTGAGTGAAAACACTGTAGGTCATAGGATGTTACTAGGAATATAGTCAATCAAAGGTGGTATGTTGGTAGTCACTGCTGGAGAACTATTACAATAAAATTTCTAATCTGGCAAAAATTTATTTTGAACTGGGTTGACATAAGGTTTTGCCTTAAATCCATACTGTATTAACTATATTCTGCTTGGGTAGCTTCTTAAAAATTTCTTATCGCTGCTTGCATTAGCTACTCATTTTATTATATTAATACTGTGTTTTCAGAGTTAAAAAAGGCACCTCAATGTAGAAAAGTACTACTTTTAGATTTTTATTTTTCTGTGTTATCATTGTAGTCCATCACTTACTAGTGAATCTGCATACTACTGTTGGTTTCTGTAAAAACCGCTCCCCCCACCATGTTTTTAGCTTAACTAGTAGTAGGTTTCTTATTTGTCCTCTGGGATACTTTGTAACTTTAAATTTTGTATGTAACAGAAGGGTATGTTGATGAGAATCTGTTTATAGATGTCACGCTTGACTGAGCACATAATTATTTTAAATTAAACAAAATTGGTCTTTTTAAAGGATAAAGAAAGCATTTTATTTTCCAAGTTGAATTCTAGTGCAAATCCCTTTTAATACCTTTTGCATTAGTTTTGTTTCTTTTTAAATTATATAGTTGTATTTTCCATGTTCAAATCTAGTACAAATCCCTTTTAATACCTTTTGCGTTTGTTTTTTTGTTAGTTTTTAAATGTTATAGTTGATGAATCAACTTTCTTTTTATTTGGCTCTTTAAAAATAGCCTTTAGGGGTATTAGAATACAAGTCACTTCCCTTAAGTCCTCCCACTTCTAGTACCCAAAGGTGCTGTAACTTTTAAGAAGAGTGGTGATTAAACTGCCCTGTTGTTTAGTGTAGTTTTCGTTGCTTGTCATAGCTATAAAATACATTGAATTTTTACTTTGTAAGCAGTGGGTAATTTGTTTCAGAGTTGTTAGTTACAGGGGAAAAACGGGTATTTTGACAATGTTCCTTACCTCTTGTGCACAGCTGATCCTTTGTAATTAGGCCATAGGCATTGACTTCACTTTCCAAACATGAATCTTCTTCAGAGAATTTATACTAAAAAATGCACTGTTCCAGTTCTACTTATGCATTATACAGCCCCCCAGTATAGGGTTTTATGTAAAAAAGTAATTTCTTCTTCCCAAGTCTTGTGAATGCCTTCAATGGTATCCCTTCTTGGTAAGCGTAACTGAGTTCCATGTTGAAAGAATGCAGTTGGGTAGGATTTTCCTTGCAGTAGCCTCTGCTTTGTGCCTTCCTCCTTTAGCTTACACTATGAAGTGCATCTCAAAGAGTGTTAACTGAATTTCAGAGTGACACAGTCCTTTCAGGAGTGTTTTTAATTTGCTGTGAGACAGATGATGGAGCTGTGCAGTTAGAATACAGGAAGATGGTCACTGAGAGGCCGAGTGATGTTGCTACTTCTTGGGTTTTTAGCTGAAAAAAGAAAAAAAAGAATGTCCCAGAGAGGAATCAAGTTTCAGAAATTGAAGACTTTTGGGGTGATGCTTTGGTTTAACTCACTGTCTACTCTCCAGCTGGAGTTGGGGTCTGGTGAGGCATTACTTGCCTTCATGTCCTGAGGGCATCTTCTGCCTCTTCCTCCTTGTGGGTCAGTCACCTGAAGGGCCTGGATGTCGTCTTCAGAAAGCTTAAAGGACTATGCTAAGTCTTTTGTGGAGACAACTGATCCAATTCACAGGCATGTAGAAAATTCATCTTTTCTCAGTGTAAGTAGTATCACTTGTTATCTAGTTATAGGAAAGTGAGTGGCATAGAAAATATCTATTGAATGTTCTTTAGATTAATGTTTTCATTTTGATGTCCTGACCTTTTGGCTTTAATTTCATTTTGCATCAATGATATTAGGGGAAAATGTACTGAATGTACAGAACGGCTGAATTCGGTTGCCATTCCTATGTCACTTTACCGTGTTAAAAGTTCATTCCCATTCTCTTCGTCATCAGGTGCTGAATGTGCCTTTTGGCAGTTTCAGTAGTGAATAAATACTTGCTGAATCCTCAGAGGGTAAAATTCTGTCTCGCTGAGATAAGTGTGAGTTTTATATTGAGTGTGTCCCCTTTGAGCAGTGTGCATCGTCATCGTGGCTTGGCCATATATGGCATATGAAGGCAGCGAGCACGTTACCTCTGATCCACTGCAACTCGAACAGGAGGTGGTTTGCTGAAGGTCACACTGCAAGCTGTTGGGCAAAAGAGAAAACAGCCCACAGGTTTTCTGTTCAGCCACATTGTCTAATTTGATGGAGAGCAGTTTCATAGCAAGTGGCAGATAGGCTGTTTGACAGGAAGTAAATAAATACTCTCTTATACTGTTAGACTTTTGAGTACTAAGGTGTCAGTTGTTAATTGTAATGTGTTTGGCTAAAGCTCAACTTTTAACCAAGCAGTATGAATTCAGCAAGACCAAAAAGCAGTAAAAACTGTCCTTGAACACGAAGGTGTAAAAATATAAATGCTTTGATACTGACATAATCTGAGGAATGACTGATAAAATGATATTTTTTAGAAATCCTACTCATTCACATTATCTGCAATCATCTTAGCATTAAGTTGAAACTGTGATAGATCTGACTAGATTTAATCATGATTCTTTTGTACTTGATAATAGATCTGAAGCCCGACGTGATCCAGAAAAACTTTTAATTAAAATAAAAAAAATACATAGGTATTCTTTCAGACTTGCTTTTTGAAGAATCTTCTAAGTAAGGGCAAGGACAAGCACGAGGGAGTGATGCTGGTGACTGTTGCAGCTTAATTTCAAGTCTGTTTTGAAGAACTGAATGATGTGATTGACACTGCAGGTAATATACTGAGCTATAATTCACTTTGTTGTATTTAAATAATTATTTCTGCTGTTTAAAAGGAGTCGTTCACTTCATTAATCTACATGGATTGACAGTGATGTCATGGCTGTAAATGTAAGTTATGCATCGCATTTATTATTTGGAGCTTTGTCACTTTTATCGTGACAATGGAAATGAGGAAGAAGACTGAAGAGGTCAGAGTGAAACACATAATGAAGTCTCCAAAGACTGCTTGTGCATGGTTTGGGAGTGCTCTTCAACCAAACACCCCACTGACCATGTAGTATTTATGATGACTTTTTTATTTTGTCCTATCAAATTCATTCTCTCTGAACTGCTGGGGAAAAATTGCCTGCAGTGAGGATAATAAGGTCTTTGAATATTAACTGTGTCTTAAGGTAAATGATTTATGAACTTGTGGAACAAACTAAATGAGTTTTATTATATAAGTGGGAATGGGTCTTTGTGAATGCAATAAAAAATACAAAGTCAGTGTCAAAAACCCCAAGTGAAGTGGAATGTTCTATTAGTACTCTATATTTACCGTATCTGGGACCAGAGGTATGCTGAAGCTGATGCCACAGAAAAGTCACACCAACTGACTGTAGACATCAGCTCTGCATGTCGCTCTTTTGGAGCTGATTAGTTCACATCAGGAGTAGACAGTGGAAGGGACTCAGGGTTCTGTGGGGGTCTGTATTCAACATAGTTGGCCAAGGGAAAAAAAAGTATGGAAATCAGGCACTCTATAAGGATAATTACAAAGTGTAAACACACTAAGTGTAAGCAGAGCTTTATGTAAAACATGAGAAGTAATTATTGTGTTCTGTTCAGCTTTGGTAAGGTGTTGTAGAAAAGATGTAGACCAGTTTCAGTCCAGAAGGAAACAAGAAAATTAAACTGGGATCTGAGAAACATTGCCTTATATTGGAAATCATAATATGAGATTAGTATTATTAAGCCTAGAGACGAGAAGACTGAAGAGGAACATAAGTTATATATATGTATAAAAATGCCATTGCATGATGGATGTGTATTTTGTGTTTCTTGTGAACATCCAGTTCAACATGTCCTGTATAAAAAAAGTCTTCAGCAGCTCTGTGTTTCTAAGATACATCTTGTTACTGAGGAGAACTTCCCCTGATGGAGTGTGGACAAGAAAGGGATCATTGTCAGGGAAGTGGGACCGATTGCATGGCAACAGGGAGAGACTTTAGGCATCTGCCTCCAGTGAGGCCTCTTTGAGGTCATGGAGAGGTTTCATGGTTCAGAGGAGATGTTCCCTCCCATGGTGCACGTGTGCTGGCCTTTCAGTCTCTGTGCAATCAGAGCTCTGTGCAATCAGGAGCTCTCTCTGGCCAGTTGTCTGCTATATGGGATTATTGAGCGGGAGGGAAGCTGGGATCTTTGGTTATTTGAAGTGGGCAGCTGTACCTGTCCTTACAGATCCTGGTTTCAAACCTCAGCTCCATCTCAGTGACTTGCTGTGGTGGAGAACAGGCAGCCATATGGCAGGACAGAGATTGTGGAGGAGGATAACTTGCATGCAGGAGTGGAGCAGGTGTGGGAAAGTAGGTGGCACAAGATACAGGATAACAGGATGGAGGACTAAGGAAAGATCCTGATTTGCAAAAATGGAGAAAATTGGAGTATGGTAGAAGTAACAGAAATAAAGTATTGATGTACTGGTTGGAAATTACTTAAAAGAGAAGGTGAGAGAGGAAGTGACAAATGCAGCTCTGATAGAAGGAGTAAGGAGGAAGGTACAGGGCTACCTAGACAAGGAGACTGGGATATCATAAGGGACCTGACAACTGGAAGCTAGTGTGTGCTGGCTGGTGAGAGTGCGAGTGGTTGTGGAGTTTACTCCCATTGAAGGGAAGTCATGGCAATTCTGATGCTTGCATATGCAGTCTCTCACAAAATTCTTTATACTTTATTTCATATTTTCTCAGATTGGAGCAGGTGATTAGTCATCCTGGAGTAGCTTTCTTGTTGGATGTAGATGTGAGTTTGGTTTGATGAGATTCACTTCAGTATTCTGAGGTTCTGTCTATTTTTGCTAGTTATGAAGTGAAATTTTCCTTTGATTTCAATTTAAGTATTAAGGTCTAATACCTATTTTCCTGTGCCGGCCACAAATCCTCTTCTACCTTTTAAAATTACTGCCTGACCTGCTTTGCATGAGGCACCCAGAGGAAGAAAAAAGTCTCTTTTTGAGCTTAAGAAGTCCTTAACACACTTTTGATATCCACTTCAACAATAAACTCTTTCCTGAAGTGGTTTGGGTTTTGGGGTTTTTGTTTTGTTGTGGGTTTTTTTGTTTGTTTGATTTGAGGGTAAAAAAGAGGTTTAACACAACAATACTTTCCACATTGTGTTGAATTGTCTCTTTAGAGAGCCCACTGCATTGGGTAAAGGCATTGTGCAGGCTGCCTACACTGTAGAGCAAGAAACACCTGAAGGGTACAATTTGTGGGAGTTCAATAAACAGTTGCTCAGTATAGGGAGGAGACAAAGTGAAGGTATGTCTCGAGGTCTTTCTTGTGCTTACCTTTCTGGGGATATATGAATTGTTCCCCATTCAGTTCAATGGAAGCAGAAGGTACTTACAGCTAGATAGTCTCATCCTCCTGTGGTGATAATACTGCTGTCCTCTCTCCTGGAAGGATTAGTCTTTTAACAGTTGCTCTGCTGTTCAGCTGTCTTTGCTTATGGGTGAGCAAAAGGTTAATAAAAAGGACAGGAAGTGTAAATTGCATATGAATAATAGTAGGTAACTTACCTTTGAATTAACATTTATTAGATCTTTTGGAAATGGATATAAAACACAATTGGTAACTTTTTTTCTCTTTTCCTCTTCAAACCTGAAAAAAAACATCCATGTGGTTGAAACTTCCATCAATTTCAGTGTAATTTTTTTTGGTAATGTCTAGAGGACATCTTTCTGGCTAGGTATGATTCATTCCAGCTTTCATATGATCTCTTTCTTCTCTTACTTAAATCAGTGCAGAAGCGCTGTATTTGTATGTGAATGTTTTAAATGATTGATGTTGTTTATGTTGCCATTTAGTGAATGTTTTAAATGATTGATGTTGTTTATGTTGCCATTTAGGAATGAAAGCATTCAGTTTAATTTTCTTTTGAGTGTATAAGATGTTTTGACTAACATTCCCATTTTGCGTCTTATTTTTCTGTATCTAGTTAGTATAATGAAATATACAAAGTATGTAAAACTGAAAGAACCACCCTTAAAATAATTAAGAATTAGTTGAGATTTTCACAATCGTAGAATCATTTAGATTGGAAAAGACCTTTAAGAGCACCACTAAACCATGTACCCAAGTGCCATATCTACGCGCCCTCAGGGTTGGTTACTCAACCACTTCTCTGGGCAACCTATTCCAGTACTTGACAAACCTTTCAGGGAAGAAATTTTTCCTAATATCCAATCTAAATCTCCCCTGGTGCAACTTGAGGCTGTTTCCTCTTGTGAAATTTTACAGGTTTTGCAAATTAATTGACCCACTGTTACCTTATTTTGAAAGTTTACTCCATCCCCAGAGAAATACTTTAGGTTTGTGAGACATACAGTGAGTGTCATGTGTGTTCTTTGATTTTCCCTTTGTGTTCTTGATCTCCACTGTACAAGCTCCCGTCATCTGTTAATGATGATTTTACCCCAATGCAAATGCAGAACACTACTGTTTACTACAAGTAACTTGTGTGTTGTAGTTTGCTTGTAAGGAATAGTGAAAAGTAACTAAATTTGAAATGAAGTTTCATTTTGCTTTTCACTGTTTATTTCTGTGGGTGCAGATAGGGCTGTGCCTAATCACTGGAGCAGTGGTAGTGCTCAGGGAAGTACAAATATGTCACTAATAAAATGTGTAATTGTAAAAGTTCAAACTCATTTAAGAAAAAACATGGACCCGATAATAGAGAATTAAGTGGAGAGCATTGACTGACAACTAGGATGCATCTGCTTCCAAATTTGAAGCTTAGTCTTGTAACAGGCAACACTTAAAATGACTATAACTGTACAAAATTGGAGGAAGATAATGTTCTTTATATTGGAGGAATGTTCTTTATATTTATATTAATATTAATATATAATATATATATTATATATTATATAATATATATATATTCTTTATATTATATATAATGTTCCTTATATTGGAGGAAGATAATGTTCTTTGTTCATCTATATTCTGTTTTTGCAGCACTTTGAATACAGCCATCCTGTGCTTTTATTCTTAGTCAATTTGTCTGTTATTGTTTGTGTGATATTATTTTTTTCTTGTGGAAAAGCAGGACATAATGTTTTCAGAGGAGAGAGGGAATATATTTTTCGAAACCACTGAAAGTCATCAGTGGACTTGGGATGTTTGGTACCCTACGTTATTCATGAATTTTTATCTTTCAAAATTGAAAGGTTTAGCAGGCAGATCACAATGGTCTAAAGCATCCCATTTACTGAAGTATAGAACAGGCGAAGAAGAATACAGCAATTTAGAAGTCCTAAATTCTGTAGAGCTAGTAAACATTGCATAGCTGAAATCCCTCTTTACTTGTACAGCCAAGTTCATTTATGTGGAAAAGCTACAGGACAGAAGTCTGCAGGTGACATGTACTGAATTGGTCTCATCAGCTGAAGCAGTTCAGATAAAACTGATTTGGATTTTATTTTTAGGAGCAGCTGTTTGCATGAGTAGAGTGGATTGAAACCTCCACAAGTGTTGAGTGGACTTCTTAAAATATGTATTTGCAGTAATAAATGTTGCTGTTTGTCATATGTTGGAGAAGGAAGAGGAATCCTCTAAGTGATGAAACTGTGAGTGCTAGAAATAATCATTCAATTAATTAGGTCTCTGCTACAATATATGGAGGGGGTGCGCTGGTTTGATGTATTTTTACAGATTCAAGATCTGTGTTCTGTGTCTAATTTTAGGTATGTTTCCACCCTTTTAATCTGCACTCACCTTTCTGTTTGAAAAAAACAATCACAGAATCACAGAATGGTGGGGGCTGAAAGGGATCTCGGGAGGTAACCAGTCCTACCTCTCTACAAGGAGGTTCACTTTTCAGCAGGTTGCATAGGATGGTGTCCAGGCAGACACTGGAGAATCCACAGCCTTTCTGGGCAGCCTAATTGCTTAATACTTCCATCTGCTAAAAGACTTTCTTAAGCTGTCAGCAGTGCTCAGACATCAGGGAAAGTTGAAATATTAAACTACTGGAAAAGACTTGGCAGAAATCAAAACCTTTTTCTGGCAAGAGTTTTTTAAAGTTCAGATTAAACAAAACAGGCCAGAATATAAACAGAAAAGTTTGGGACCTACCTCTTTAATATGAGTAAATCTTTAACTTAATATGTATGTATTCTTTTAGCAACATAAGTTATGATGGTAAACATTTTTCCTGAAATTTTAATTGTATACTTGTCAAGGAACTGATTTGACAAAGGCCTTAAGAATAAGGCCTTAATTAGAAGCTCATGAATAGACACACTGTCAGTTTTATTTTCAGATGGTGCATTTATTGTACTCAGAAGTCTTGTTGATTTCTGAGGCATGGAACAAACTTTCCTATTGTACTTCATTATTTTTTCTTCTGTGGAGAAAAGAATCTATATTTTTGAGACTAATTTTGTGTGGATTCTACTCATTTGCGAGTTTTTTTGTAAGTGACGTCACTGAGCTGGTGAGAAGTGCAGAGAGGGCGAGTGCTGTGCCCCAGAGCAAACAGGACATTTTAAAAAGCTGAATGTGCTGATTTGATAGCTCACTTTTAGTATTAGAGACAATTTAGGAAGATCTTGTAAACAAATCTGTTGCGGGATAGATTTTCAATCTTAAACAATTTACCTCTGAAAATCTCAACAGGTTTTTTACTGTGGTTTTGTGCTTTTTTTTAACAAGCTAACTTCAGTGTCAGGACATGGGGCACTGTTTCCAGCAAGCTCACAGAAACAGTAGAACTAGGTGCTCTGAAGCCAGTTCATATCTCTTGTTTTTTCAACTGGAGAACTAAAATGTTTGGTAAAGTGAATATGTCTTCAGAGTTGAAATGAGATTTTGGTTTTGAATAAATCTTTGCTACAGAGAGGCTTGGTTTTTTGATCTTCCTAAGGAACCTCTGCAGAAGCAAGAGAGCTTTGAATTCTGACAGGTAACTGACAGACAGTGAAGAAGAGGCACAATGAAGCTTATGTTCCAGAGAAGCCTAGTCATCTGAAAGGTCAGTTGAACTGAGGGTGGGAATAAACATTTTCCTGCTAATGCATTTTAAAGCATAAGGGATGTCAACAAATAGTTCTGGAGAAATGGATTATAGATGTCTTGAGGTGACTCATGAGTCATTATCTGATGGTTCTTTCGAAGACACAAAGGCAGGAAAAAGAAATTATGCTACTTGCTATGTTCTTAAATTTGGAAGATTAAATTATGTCAGGGCAATGGCATAAACACTGATTGAAAGAAGAATTTTTTGTGTCTCTTTCCTTTAGATAACTGAATATGTTACTTGAGAAGTTTTGGCACATTTGTTGTCAGAAATGTCATTGCGATGATGAGTTTACAGATGCTGCATGACAGGGTGGTAGGGGTTGAACCCCAACACCTAGACTGGACAAACCCCAACACCTAGACTGGACAGTTTGAGATGGAAAGTTTTGTACGCCATCTAGGACAGTGATTCTTATCTCCCTCCTTACTATCCGTGAATTTTTTAGGATGTCAGTTAATCCAGTCTGTCGTATGCTGTCATGAGGCTTTGATGTCCCTTCTGCATCTAAGGTGACTTCGGCATATACTTAGGATAAAATAAATGCTCTGTTATTAGGAGTTTTAATTGTAAAACCTTGACATGAAGTGTTTTGAGAGTACTATAAACCTGACACAGTGTAAAATCCTCCTGGGGATGAGAGCAAATACTGTTTGTTTTCCAGCTGAAGCATTCTGATTCAAGAGATTAAGCAAGTTGGCCAGTGTGATGCCCTTGTAACAGAGGGTACTAAAATAAGGAAAGAAAGGAACGGATCTTGAATTCCTCGTTGAAATCTCGCATCTAGAACACAACATGATTTCTTTTGCAGATAATAGCGATGATCTCAGAGGTCATTTCCAACCTAGTTGATTCTGTTTGCAGCCTGTATCCTTTCTGTATTAACACATTGCTATACTTCTGGGCATGCTCTTCAAGATATCTGTTATAGTGTGGGCTGAAGAAAAATATTTTCCTTCTCTTATCTATGCTCTCAAACTCGGCATCAGTCTGTTAGTGTAACTACACTCAAGTAGCTTTGATTGTTGTGCAGCTTCTTGTTTTGGCTATTTTTAAAGCCCGATACCTTGTTCTTTTTGCAGGCTTCACGACTACCCAGCTTTGCACAAAAGAGACTGTTTCTTTGTGATGCTGCCGCTGATCCCTGACAGATTGTGTATGTGTTTGTGGCCAAGTTTAGCTGAGTGAAAACCTGGCCTACTTTCTAAAGATTTTTTTTCAGCCTGTAATAAATGTGCCAAATTTGGAAGCAGAGAAAATTGTTCAGGATGCCTTATTTCCATGCCAATACTTCGAGTGCATTTGCAGATCATTAGGGCTTCTTAGCAGTGCTGGAGCATACTGCGTGGCTTTGGTGCTGTACCTGGGTATACTTCTTCAGCCTCACCTGCAGCTTTGGGAGAGTCAGTGTCATAAGGGAATTGTGAAGACTTCGCTTAACACCTTGCACTTCAGAAACTGATAAATACTGGTTTTTACCATAGAATCATTAAGGTTGGAGAAGACCTCCAAGATCATCAATTGACCGAATACCACCACGGTCACTAAACCATATCATGAAGTGCCACATCTCCTTGTTTTTCAACACTTTTAGGGAGATGGTGACTCCACCACTTCCCTAGGGAGCCTGTTCTAATGCTTAACTACTCTTTTAGTGGTTAAGCTCAACCATACTCCCTTTCAGGACAAAAATGTAGACTCTATATGCTTTTGTTCATATATTTTTTAAAATGTTTCTTCTGCTCAAAAAAGCATAAGAAATTTTGATTTGTCTTAAAGCAACTAAGAAACACTTCTTAGTTAAAACCATGGTTTAGATCAGATGCCTAAAAGGCTAGAAATAAGTCCCAAGGCCAGATCCTTAATTCATTTAAGTTATCACAGTTTGAATGAAATAAATTGAGTGATAATAGATTAGACTGACTGAGAATCTCACTTACTCTATATTCTGTGGAGATATATTTATTTTTTTTAATTACATGAAATCCAGAAGGTCTGTTTATTCTATTATCATTCTCAGCATGGGGTGGAGTGAAATCTTCTGAACTCCTTCAGAGGACTCTTCTGGTGTTGAAAGCTTTCTAGCTTCATCTGTGATGGATAGTGTTATCTGAAATACCTTCTTCTGTAATGCCTAATCACACACTAAAATACTAATGCTGCAGTCCTGCTCTTTTAAGGAAATAGGACAGACCTACTTTTTGTTCTTAAATGGTGCTGAAAGGCTTCTAAAGATTCTTCACAACGTTTTAGGAGAATTTTAGAATTTTCAGATACAGTCCATTCTAACTTTTTGCCAAAAAAGATGGGATCTCATCTTTTTGATGTGTATCTAATGTGCCTTGAAAGGAAGATGTAATCTACCCAGAAATAGCATACAGCTTTTATGAACTTTGATTGCATTATGGATTTGATGTTGATGGTTAATATGATTCTCAACTGCATTGTAACTTCATTTTTTCAGGGTTAAGTATTTTACTGTATTAATCCTTAATTTAGGATTTTTCCTCTGTAATTATTTATTTTTCTGCTTGATTTTAAGATTTTCATGTCAGGTACATAAGATGAATTGTCTCAAATTGTCCAGTAGAATAAAACAGTGCCACATCACAAAAAATATCTTACTTGAGATTTGATAGAAATATGTATGGTGATAAAAATTTGACCTATATGGAGAGCAGCTCTGCTGAGAAAGACTTGGGGTGCTGGTGGATGAGCCAGCACTGTGTGCTTGTAGCCCAGAAAGCCAAACATGTCCTAGGCTGCATCAAAAGCAGCGTGACCAGCAGGCTCAGGGAAGTGATTCTGCCCCTCTGCTTTGCTCTGGTGAGACCCCCACCTGCTGTGCTGCATCCCGTTCTGGGGTCCTCAGCACAAGAAAGACCTGGACCTGTTGGAGTGAGTCCAAAGGAGAGCTACAGAGATGATAAGAGGGCTGGAGCATCTCTCCTATGAGGCAAGGCTGAGAGAACTGGGTTTGTTCAGCCTAGAGAAGAGAAGGCTTTGAGGTGACCTAATTGTGGTCTTCCAGTACCTGAAGGAAGCCCACCAGAAAGATGGAGAGGGACTTTGTAAAAAGTCCCAACACTACATGTAGTGACAGGAAAAGGGGGAATGAATTAAAAGAGAGTAGATTTACATTAGATATTAGAAGGAAGTTCTTTACTTTGAGAGTGGTGAGGTACTAGAACAGGTTGCCCAGAGAAGTTTTGGATGCCCCATCCCTGGAGGGGATGTTGGATGGAGCTCTGAGGACTCATCTAGTGGAAGGTGTCCCTGCCCAAAGCAGGGCGGTTGGAACTACATGATCTTTAGAGTCCCTTCCGACCCAAACCATTCTATGACTCTTTGCTCAGGTATAAAGTGCATGTTAAAAATTGTTTTCTCATCCTATTTAGATCTTGCATGGAACACTACTTTATCCAGGTGTATATCTTGGTGTATCTTTTAGTGTTATGAAGATGTATCTCAGTCATTGCTATGCTGATTGGGTGTGCTGGCTGTCGTAGTACGGGATTGACCTTCAAAGAGTATGAGCTCACAGAACAGTGTCTGACAGATGTGCAAAAGATGCTGATTGATATGGAGTGCAGTACACAAGGCTGCTGCTTGACTAGGAGATGTCTGAACAACTGCTACTTCAACAGAACATGTGTTGTGCAACATGCAAAGTCAATCTACTTTAACACAGAAAAAGTGTTTCTATAGTCTGACTGTATAAATGATAAGAGTACATATATATGTTTATAAAAATTGCTAAAAAATATGCCTCACTAGTGTGTTGAGAAAATGTACTTTCAAATGAAAAAGAAATCCACCAGCAGATACAAATATTATATACAAGTTGTCAGACCGTTGCTTTACTTCTTCGTTTGCTTTACCTTGAAGTGTGAGATTTTTTTTTTAAAGATGGGTTTTGGTAGTGTTTTGGTTTTGTTTGTTTGGTTGTTTGTGTTTTTTTCCTAAGAAAGGTTGGAGAATCTTGGTGTATAAGTAGTGTCTTTTCACTACTTAGCCATGTTTTTCATAGTTGCAATCGTACTGCTGTATTCTTAATTTGTGGAAGAGTTTGTATATCTGCTCTACCATGCTATTTTTGATTGGCAGTTGAGCTGATACAAAAAAAAGTTGCCATAAAATGTTGCTAAGTCCTCTTTTTCCTCCTCATTTTTACCATTGGTTTATGACTTTGATATTCTTGACATTCATGCTGTTCACCTTCATGTAATGCTTGCTATTTGGTGTCTTAGTTAATAACATAACCCTTTAATGATGTGTGTTTTTCTTATGGTGATTCACGTGAATTTTAATATTTGAAATTTCTTTATTATGTTGCTACTGCAGAGCAGTCCAGAACTTTGGCTTTTTGCAGCTCATTATTTCTTTCATAAAGGAGAAGTGAGAAGGCTCTATTGTACTGTTGACTTGAAATCTGTACAAAAATTCAGCTTTGAAGCAATAACTGCCTTGAGTAGACTGTCTACTTAGCAGTATGGGATAGACCTATCTTTAATGCTATTAAATTTCACGAACCATTGCTTAGTTTAGAAAGTAGAACACAAGCTGTAGTCCCCTTCTCAAAACTCAAAGGGATTTAAATGATGATTACTCTTTGTTGTGAGCCCATCAGTATGCATTTACTTTAACTGTAAATGTTAAAAAAATACAAACCTTACCCTTGCTGGATTTATCATGGAAACCATATAGTCTTCTGGAAATGTTGTCCTCTCAAGCTGCGTGCAAATTTACACAGGATTTTGGAAGCAGTCACAGGCTATGCAGAAATCAATGGTCCTACATGGAAAGTCTCTTTTATGACAGAATTCAGAATCTTCAACTGCAGTTCCAGGAAGAAGGTACAGTTCTCTTACTTCATTAAATACAAGTTCTCAGTCTAAAACTATTTCTTTCTTGAATATTCATAGACTGGGATATGGCTCAGTTGTAATTTGTCATGGACACAATGTCTTATTATCAGAGAGGAAAATGCTTCAGAAAGAAAATTCACTTTATATCTGGAAATGGACAGATCTTTGATCCCAGAATCTAGGAAGAAGAAACATCTGATGATGATGACAATTGAATATAAACTCTTGGGGACAAATTCTGCAGGCATTACAATGTGTGCCTGTTTATTGACTCGTGTGGAAAATATTTCAGTGTAGTTGGACCTTGTTATTTCAGGTAACTCTAAAATACTTATACTTCCATATAAATATGGTTTTTAAACGTCAATGTATTTTGTACTGATGCTCTTTCTGTAGTCCTCAACGGTGGAAGTGAAGGACTACTTTCTGCTTGTGTTTTTCAGAAATACAAGGTTTTCTTTTCTCAAGCAATTATTCATTAATTTGCACTTAATCCATATTCACTAATGCATTGGATATCTTTGGATTACTTTTTGGATGTAAGAAACAGAAAAATATGTGGACTTTTTTTCAGAAACATACTGCTGTTTTGAATAACCCAAAGCTGGAGCAGGGATTACCAAAAATTAAAGAAAAGAGTGGGCAAAATGAGTCTTAGGTTTTTGTCGTGCTAAGCCCAGAGAAATCCCCCAAAGCAGGAATTTAAAGTTCAAAGTTTAATACTTTTTTTCATCATGCAAATGAAAATACAACAATTGTTGTATTTTCATTGGGAAAAAAAAAAAAAGGAAGGTACTGGTTCTGAGTCTTTTCAGGAGGCTTTTCAAGAGAATTAATTTTTCTTCTCCAAACGTTAAGCTCAAAAAGCACTGCAAATGGTACAATCTTTCAGTGGACTTCAGAGCACAAAGATGAGCACTTGTATATGCTCACTAAACCCCTTTTTTTAATGTATTTGTAAGAGATGGGGATATTGGTTTCTTAGTCATCTTGGAGCAGACAACAGAATATTATGGCTATTGGAAAATGCTGTGTAACAAAGCTTATGATTACATACTGTCTGTGGTATTTTTCAGTAATGTAGAAAGAGTTGCTGACCTTCACAATGACAAATGCATTACATTAATATGATAATGCCTAGGCCCTCTTCTTCCAAAACCTGCAAATACTCCAGTGAGTGTTAAGTACAATAAGAGTACTCTGTGGAAGTGAAGAAATCATTGCTACTTCTGGCAGTCTTATGGCTTTCTTTTAAAGCTTCCTAAAATGCATCAAATTAAAAACTGTTGAGAAATGGTACAAACACAGCTTTTGTATGCAGAAAAAGAGGAGAAAAGGTGCACTGCATATGAAATGCCTCAGTATGGATCATTTCAGGATATATGACAAAGGAAGGTATGGAAGTATATAATAGCATATATCATAAAAGCAAATGAAGAGATGTCATTTATGGAAGGTGACACAAAGCCAGCCAGCACATCTGCAGAGAATATCAACACAAGAAATGCTTTCCAGGTCACTGCTAACCATACTCACAGAGGCACTGACCAGCCTTAACAGCTGTAGGTAACTTCAAATACCAGACTGTATGCAGTGACTGACATTAGAGACAGAGGTTCTGATACATGTGTTTCAGAAGAAAATTAGATGCAGTAGATGTTTCCACTCTTAAATCCCAGTATGATTCTTGCTGTAATGTAATGAACATGGCAGGGAAACCTGGATTAGGTGACAGAGTAAATCTGAGTACAGCTGGAAAGCTTCTCT
The DNA here is from genome assembly GCF_009829145.1 of Chiroxiphia lanceolata. Taxonomy (NCBI): domain Eukaryota; kingdom Metazoa; phylum Chordata; class Aves; order Passeriformes; family Pipridae; genus Chiroxiphia; species Chiroxiphia lanceolata. The sequence goes on along the minus strand of NC_045638.1, from coordinate 19,333,582 downwards.
CCAGTTGTCACCCATTCACTTGCAAAGTTATAAGTTTTGCAGAGATCTGATAGGTCTGGTGTCGCCCTGTGTTTCTGTGAGCAAGTTGAGTGATGGAGTAAACATACTCTGTTACATTCCCAGGTGACATTTCCTCCTTAAGGATAGGTTAGGCAATTGTCAAAATTATGCAGGCAGAGCTGATCCTGTCTTGAGGAAATAGATGCAGCCAGAAACCTTTTCCAGTTCCATCCCATTTCATCACTGCTGCCTGGCACCTTCCAGCTCTCTGTCTGGCAACTTAGTAGTGGAGGAAAGACTTTGTTTGGTTTTATGTCTTTTTTTTTTAGTATGCTGACATTTCCAGGGAATAGGAAACGTCTTTTCCTATATTTTTGCCTTTAAGCTGAAGAAGGCATTGTTACCTGGCCCCCTTGGAACTTCACTAGAAGCACCTTAGTTTGGTCCTTCTCTTCCATCCAAGGTGCAGTATTACTTTTGGACAAGCCTCCTGTCTAGCCTGTGAGTTCTAATGCTGAGGACAGTTGCAATAGTTTTCTACAACCTGATGTAGTATTGGTTGTGCCAGAACACTCTGTTTTATTTACATGCACCATAAAAATTACTTGGTTGTGGTCTGGGCTAAAGGGTACTAGAGAAATATAATCAAACAGTGTAGTTTTCACTGTCATTTGAGCATGCTATGACTTGTGCAGGCCTGTTTTCTAGCATCTCTTAAAGAAGAAACACAGTGTTTCAACTGTGAGTCTGTCCCCTCCAACAGAATCAATTCTGGCTTCTTGAAAAGGCCATAAAAAACCACCACGAAGCTCATGGACATTGTCTATCTTTTTAAATGCCTGAAATGTGATTTGTATATCTTTCTTTAATTCCACAAATATTTTGATGATCACTGCCTAAAGTAAAATAGAAGTTCTTAAAGATGGGTTTGGTCTACAATGTGCCATTTCTCCCAAAATCCAAGCATATAACTGTTACACTTCATAAGATGCATGATTCAGTTTTACTGATTCCATTAGGTCATATCAGCCTGGATTACAAAGAACAAGATGACATTTCTCCAACTCTATTTAGAGTAGCTTCCCATAGGCTTAGAACCCTTCTTCCAAATGTGCTGTTCTGGTCCAAGCCAGATGCGGGCTTAAATCTTATTTTTCACTGCAGTTGTTAAATATAACACTGCAGTGTTATATTGAAAGTGTGTAAACAATTCAAGTTATTGTACCTTTTTTTTTTTGAGTGATGCTGAAGTATTATCATCAAATAAAAAAAGAATAAATTACACATTCCTTGAAGTACTGGTGAAATGTTGCTTATTCCTAAGTACAGCTCTGTGCTCTATTCCTATCTTCATTGGAAGAGCACAAAGTATAAATAAGCATAATTTTATGCTGTCAGGCTAGCAACAATCTTCTTAGCATCCCAGTATATCTCCTCTTTCCTTCCAAACCCTCTTATGGAAAAAACATATCATGAGGATTCTTGTACTTTTGTGAGGAAAATTTCTTCTCTTATGAGAACATTCATACAAATAATTTCTTTTTTTTCACTATGCCAGCGCCATTTTTATATATGCCAGGACATCTCTGTTAATTTTCTCACTTACAAGTGAGAAAAAGTGAGAAAATGAGGAAAAACAATGGCAAACCAGGTTTCAACTTTACTCAGCAGAAGTTCAATGACTGATGCTGTGATGAAGGTTAATTTTTTTTTTTTAAATATTGTAATTTACTGAGTATAGTAAATAATTATAGTTGTGTTACAGCTGTCAGCACAAATGAGCAAAGTACACTTGGCGGTTAAGAATCTGTTTACACTGTTTGTTCTGGAACTTGTTCACAATAATTTAATAATTCAATGTTGGTCTTACTAGCATGAGCTGAATTAATGAGGGTCCATTCTACTGTGTTTCTTAACCAAAAACTGAAAAGAAGGTGTGCTTATTTCTCTATCCTCCTGCACTCTGAAATGCTGTCCACAATAGTACTCTTTAATATGTCAAAATACAGATGAACATAGAAGACATGGCAAAAATCCCCATTTCAACTAAAATGAAGTGTGACTCTGTTATATGCTTAACTAAAAGTGGCCTTTATTTTAATTACTCATCCTCTAAAGTGGCTATTCGTTAATAGCTAATAGCTCTAATGACTCTTCTAACTGGGTCTATTAGACTCCATCTTATGTAGACAGCGTTGATATCCTGGCCTGACAGTGAGCAAGAGCTGGGACCCGCTGTCTTCCAGGAGCCCTTTCAACCCCTGAAGGGCCGTGTGGCTCCACAGAGCCCATCTGCCTCCTCTGCCCAGCTTCTCATGCTTAGAAACAGCTTCCGAGGGCTGCACGGGTGGTACCTGCACATGTGGGGTATGTGGATGCTCCTGGTGTGATACCTGTGTTGATTCTTGGCTTTGGTGAGCAGAAACAAGAAGAGGCTGTAGATGAGAGAAAGGGGAGGTGGTGGAAAAATGGCAAAAGCAACTTCAAGGAAGTGGGGAGCTCCCAAAGGAAGGCAGATCTAGATGAGAAGAACTGAAGGATAATTTGATAAGGAGAGAAGGTAGGAAATTACTCTGGGGGGGAATGAATGGGGTAAGATACTGTATGAGAATAAAGAAATGAGACTGTGTTTGAAATCTGAGAAAAGGCTGAAAAGGATGGACAGCTGATTAGAGGATGAAAGTGGGTCTTTAAAATCACAGAGTATGGATGTGGAAATTTTCATGTGCATGTTTGAAGTGGATTTCAGCTTGAAACTTTGTTAAACTTAACCTCTAATTTTCTGGCTTGCTTTTAAGAGCCAAAGCAGAATATTTGAACTGGTTCCTGGATGCTGTTGGCTGAAATCAGGGCCAATCCTCATTATTAGATATATTATGGTTGGAAGTTGGTGAATGTCATACCCATCCACAAAACAGGCCAGAAGGAGGACCCAGGAAACTACAGGCCCATCAGCCTGACCTCAGTGTCTGGCAAGGTTGTGGAGCAGATCATCCTAAGTGCAATCACACAGCACCTACAGGATGGACAAGGCATCAGACCCAGCCAGCACAGATTTAGGAAAGGCAGGTCCTGTCTGAGCAACCTGATCTCCTTTTATGATCAGGTGACCCGCCTGGTGGCTGAGGGGAAGGCTGTGGGTGTGGTCTATCTGGACTTCAGCAAAGCCTTTGACACTGTCTCCCACAGCATACTCCTGGAAAAGCTGGCAGCCCACGGCTTGGACAGGGGCACCCTGTGCTGGGTTAGGAACTGGCTGGAGGGCCAGGCCCAGAGTGGTGGTGAGCGGAGCTGCATCCGGTTGACGGCCGGTCACCAGTGGTGTCCCCCAGGGATCAGTGTTGGGCCCAGTTCTGTTTAATATCTTTATTGATGATTTAGATGAGAGGATTGAGTCCACCATCAGCAAATTTGCAGATGACACTAAGTTGGGGGGGAGTGTTGATCAGCTGGAAGGCAGGAGGGCTCTGCAGAGGGACCTGGACAGACTGGGGAGTTGGGCTGATTGCAACGGGATGAGGTTCAACAAGGCCAAGTGCCGGGTCCTCCACTTTGGCCACAGCAACCCCCTGCAGTGCTGCGGGCTGGGGACAGAGTGGCTGGAGAGCAGCCAGGCAGAAAGGGCCCTGGGAGTTCGGATTGACAGAAGCTGAACATGAGCCAGCAGTGTGCCCAGGTGGCCAAGAAGGCCAATGGCATCCTGGCCTGGATCAGGAACAGTGTGGCCAGCAGGACCAGGGAAGTGATTCTTCCCCTGTACTCAGCGCTGGTGAGGCCACACCTCGAGTGCTGTGTCCAGTTCTGGGCCCCTCAGTTCAGGAAGGACATTGAGGTGCTGGAGCAGGTCCAGAGAAGAGCAACAAGGCTGGTGAAGGGACTTGAGCACAGGTCCTATGAGGAAAGGCTGAGGGAGCTGGAGTTGTTCAACCTGGAGAAGAGGAGGCTCAGGGGAGACCTCATCACTCTCTACAGCTACCTGAAAGGAGGTTGTAGCCAGGTGGGGGTTGGTCTCTTCTCCCAGGCAGCTATCAGTAAGACAAGAGGTCATGGTCTTAAGCTCTGGCAGGGGAGGTTTAGGTTAGATATTAGAAAGAAATTCTTTACAGAGAGGATAATCAGCCATTGGAATGGGCTGCCCAGGGAAGTGGTGGATTCACTGTCCCTGGAGGTTTTTGAAATGAGACTGGATGTGGCACTTAGTGCCATGGTCTTGCAGCCATGGTGGTAGTGGACCAAAGGTTGGACTTGATGATCTCAGAGGTCCCTTCCAACCTGTCTGATTGTATGATTCTATGATTGTATACCCTTAGAAACACACGAGCTGTTGAAAAATGAAGGCTGCAGTAGCAGAAACATGGAAATTGGAGGAAAGCAAGACACAAAAACAGGCAAAGCAAGAGAGTAGCCTGCCTGCAGGAAGTGATGGAGCTGGAGGAAACTGTAATGAGAGGCAGTGCCCCTGTTTTTCTCCATCTTGTTGTTAGCATGGATGTTTTGTAAAGGGGCAATGAAAAGAAGCTATGGTTTTAGTCCGCTGTGTTGGGACGATGCCAGGAGACTGATGGTTCCCTTGGCTGCCTCTTCCTACTCTCGCAAGTGATAAGCAGACAAATACTTTCTGCACTGGTATTCTGAAGTTTTGGGGATCTTACAGGTTGATATGATGAACTCTGTTATAAATGTGTTTCCATTTGTTATTTATGATGGAGGAATTTCTTGAAGGGAAACCGTGAAACTTTTCCAGGCTGTCGGAAAGCTAGACCATGATTGAGTAGCAGAGGTTTTTTTCCCAATCATTAGATAATAACATAAAGGTTTGAAAACTGTTTTATCCTTTCCCCTTCTCCCTTAATTGCCAGGTTCACAAATGATCTTAGCTCTGGTTCTTGGTGACAAATAATTGATCTGGTCTATCACATAGTGCTGTAGAGGTGAGCAAAACCAGTGCAAATACAATGTAACAGAAAAATGTTCCAGTACCTATGTTCCTGTTCCTTTGTCTTTGTACTTTGGAGAACAATGGAACATGCTGGAGTGGAGGAAACATTCCCTGGAGGAAAACAACTGAAAAATGACTTTGTACTTATCCACATTTCACCTCATTTGTGTATTTTTTTATTCCAGAGACTATGTCAACATACATCACATGTAATTGTAGAAGAAAAGCTAAGTGAGAATTATTTACAGAAAAATCTAGTGCAGGTGTCAAAGGTCTTCTCTGAAACAGGCTATCCACGGTGACTACTTTGAGTGACTTGGGGTTTCTATTTGAGCCTGTTGAAGATGGCAACTTTTAACAAGGGATTAAGATGAGATAGATTGTTTCTCTGGACAAAGAAAGAACCAGAGATAGCTCTTGTTTGCTAGAGCCTCTCCAAAAACATGATCCATTTAAATTAAAAAAAAATAAAATTATTTGTGGTAGATATCTATGGCAACCATAAAGGTGGTCAGTGCAAGGACAGTTCCAATTAAGATGGTATTTTGTGGGCTTAGATTTAAGTTGCTTATGATCTTCATGCCATAGCAAAGGTATGTATAAATATTTGTGAAATATTGTATATTGTAAGCATAGTCTTAGAGGACATGGTCTCCACTGTCATGCAGGATAGTGCCCATCAGCTGTGCCCAGAAGCACAAGGATTTGACAGATGAATCCAACTGAGATGTTGAAATGTTAGAACTGAAGCCAGATTAGGAAAGGACATTTCAACCTGTTATTGGGAAAGAAATTCTCACCACTCGTTTTAACTGATCACAAAATATTCAGTGTGTGTCTGTGCTTTCAGAGGCTGGAGTACTATGAGTTGTTTTTGTGTAACATCCGCTGGTCTGATTATGTGACCAATACATCTGTACTAGAGCAAGCAGCTGTCACTAGTATTGAGGCCATGTTACTGAGAACGCAGCTGCGATGGGCAGGGCACGTCTCAAGGATGAAGGACCACCGCCTCCCTAAGATCCTGCTCTATGGTGAACTTGCCACTGGCTGCCGCATGAGAGGAGCCCCGAAGAAAAGATACAAGGACTCCCTGAAACAACATCTCAGCCTTGGCCATATTGATCACCATAACTGGTCTACTCTGGCCTCAAGTCGGGAGGCCTGGAGACACACCATCTATAACGCAGCTGTCTCATTCGAGAACACACGCAGGATCACTCTCGAGGAGAAAAGGCAACGCAGAAAGAACCGTGTCTTTCAGATTACACCATCTAAGGAGTCTTTCTGCTGCGCCTTTTGCAATCGGATATGTCTGTCACGTATTGGCCTCATAAGCCACCAGCGTACCTGTAGCAAAAGTGGATAGTGCCTTCCCAAATCTTCGTTTGCGAAGCCAAGCCATGACATGACAGATGAGGTTCTGCATATGTGCTTTAGGATGTAATCTGGTTAATTCTGAGGTATGCACACATACCAAATGGAAGTAGATACACATACACCTGCATTGCTTTGCAAATCTGATTTTTTTTTTCATTTTACAATCTAATGCTAAAATAAAATAGATGTCTTTAAAAAGTGTTGCTGTTTTTGGATATGATAGATTATATCATGCATAACTAGTTTTCTGGGACATAGATGAAGGTATCTGCCATCTCTATTTTGCTATTGCTGTGAGAAACATAATGCAATATCTTCTTCTTTTAGTCATGATTTTGATTAAATTTTCTGCTTTCACAATTTATTACATGGCTGTGTAACTTGGATGAGCTGCTATATTTCCAAGTAGTATACATTCTGAAATAATGAGATCCTCCTCTCACTGTACAGTCTTACATCTGAGGGTGACAATTACTTAATCATTTTATAATTTCTTTTGATTACTGCTATCCTGGGCAAGGAACTCCATTTTGGTAAGCTCTGTACAATGCACAAAAAAAGGTGCTTGGTCAGCTAAACCGTTAAGGATCTAGTTTGTGTTTAATAGATCACATTTACATTGTTAGCTAATGTAATAAGTACCCTTAAAGCTACAAAAAGAGATAAGATATATATTACGCTGCTTTACTTGAAAGCTATATGTATTACTAACAGACTGTTTCAAACTTGTACTTAATAGAACTGAGAATCCCTGCAAAAATTTGAAGTCTCAGTTCTAAAAGCCACCTGTCCTCAGTAAACCTGAAACAGAAATACTTACTGATTACGTAAGTAGTTATTTTTGTAGATTTACTAGCTTTCTTTCAGAGACCTGAACACAGACGACAAGGATAAAATATTGCACTTTTCTCCTAATCCACATTGTAATTTTGCTATTAACGTGCTTTATAATGGTTTTACTGTCATTGTTGTTGAATTGAATGGGGTTAGCTGAGTGACTGTGGTGCTTTTATTTATAGCTCAACCTCTGCTGTTACTTCTATGAACACTGTACTAACGTAACTCCTTAAAAATGAAGTAATAATGTCACGTAGCAGCTTGGTTTCTGAAGTTAGCCCTTGCTGTTTGCTTCAAGCAGAAACTTTGTTTTTTACTGTCTAGCGCTTGTCGTATACCAAACGAGTTGCTTTACAATTCTGAAATACAAATGGATTTTAGCCATATAACTGTACTAAGGGGAAGACATGGTGGGCAGGCTTTTTTTCATTTGAATCACAGACAGGTTTTGGTTGGAATGAACCTTAAAGATCATCCAGTTCCAAGCCCTGCTTTTCGCTCCCAACCTCCACCCCTGTGGGTAGGGACACCTTCCACTAGACCAGGTTACTCAAAATTTGAGTCTTTATCCATTCACATTTTTGTTCATATTTTTATCTGGAAGGTAGTTTGCCATCCCTAAAGCAAAGGCAGAACACAGCAGGATCAGCCAGATGTCTCCCAAGGGCTGACCTGGGCATGGAGGGAGGTAGCCCTGCAGAAGAGTCTCCATCATACCCTGTGGTCCTGGGACAGGGAGCTAAGCAGAGCCCATTCCTTTATTTTAGAAATTTGGGTATGGATGTTTATTTAATGTGTTGATGTTTGGAGAAACTACCCTTGAGTAGTTAGTACTCAGTTCCTGCCTAAATTCCTGTTTAGTATGTGATTATTTTAAATAAGTGGAAGGGTATGAGTATCTAGACAACTGACTTACATAATGTCGTAAAAATCCTGAATCTTGCTCATGAATCTTTCACCTCCTGTGGCAGTGATTCTTCACTGATGTGGGAGATTCCATTTAATGTGTTTAACCCTCATTTTCCTTTTCAAAGAACAACAGTTGCAATACATAGCTTATACTTTCTTCAGTGCTCAAATCATAGGTGTGAGCTAGGGTTTATCACCTTATTTTGAATAAGGAGAAGGTTCCAAAAAGTGATTAGAAAGCAAACACCTAATTGGATATTGAGCAGAGAAGGCAGTAATCCACAGCTGTCAAAATGTTTTCAATGTAGAAGCATGTATCCATCACAATTTTGTTTTTCCACAGAAAGGCGAACTAAGGATATTAAATTCAGAATTCAAAGAGAATGACTTAATGAATAATATTTTGCTATAAAATAAAAATTATATTTTTATTAGAAATACTATAATAAATATCAATGTTTCATAATATATTTTCATGGATTATTTCTGGAGATGGTATTTTTATGAAATATCTTTATGATAGTATTTTACAATGGCTAAGTAATCTAATGTTTAACACTGAGTGGTTTTAGAGATGTATTTCCATAAATTTGTATAGTGGCTTGTTCTGTGTTAGATTTATCGGAAAGGGAGTTAAAAAATTAGTTTCCTAAAAATAATATTTAAAAATAGCTTTTTTTTGTTGAGTATTTTCTGAGGTCACAGAAAAGGAATACCAGTGAAGGATGTGGGGTGATTTGTCTTTGTTGCAAGCTGAATTAAAACTGTAGGAGTTTTCAGAGCTTTTCCTTCTTATATTTTAAAAATTGTTTCAGAGATGAGTTATTACTGAAGCAGAGACAGCTTCACTGCTGCCAGGTGAAAGTGTGTGATCTGTCCATGTTGGTGTTTGGTGTACCATAGTAACCCACATGCTAATGGGAAGAAGCAACTGAAAAATTGCAAAGGCTGTCTCATCTTTACAGGAAGTGAAGAGAATTTTGTCTGCTGAAAGAACTAATGAAAAGATCATTTTTAACTCACAAAGCAGTGTTTTGGATTTTTTTGCCGTAATACCTAGTAATTTTCCTTCGTGATGAGGAATTTCTTTTAAACCAAATTAAAAATTAAAGTACAGCATTTAACTTGCAATTGCGGTGTACTTTTTTTTGCGTACAAAGGTGGTCGCAATTGCTGTAGAATTTATTCAGATAAATGGACTATGACTTTTATGGGATTATCAAATGAACTTTTCATAATGTGTAACTAAACTTTGGGTTGTTTTAGTGTGACAGACTTTTTTTTTTTTTTTTATGGAGGGGAAAGGGGGCTATGCCCTGCTAAAGCTCTAAGGGTTTTAACATATGGATTTTTTCAAATCCAAGTATATGTTGATTATTATTCAGTTACTGTTTTATATTCACTGTTTTATATAATTCATTAACCTTTCAAAAGACAGGAGCTTGAAACTTCAAGTAACAAAGATATTCTTAGATGTATTTAAGTTCCAGACCTCTGGGACCAGGGTGCTGTGGCAAAGGGTGGGTTAGCACAGTGTGTTTAATAAGATGATGCGTAGGCCACCGCACCTCCAGTGGTATTTGTTTCTTTTCCATGGTGGCTGAGTGGTAGTGGTACCTTTCCTTGCACCCATCTTCTCTCCATTCTTTTGTTTTTGCAGGCAGTAAGGTTTTTTTCCGGTAAAACAAGATGGAAACTACAGACAAGTTAGTTAAATACATTCAGTGATAAAGAAATTCTGCAAAGTTTTGTGGACAGATGTCAAACCAGGAATCAGGCTTTGCTTGCAGTGAAAAGAAGTCGTTCTTGCACATGTAGAAGATTGTTTCCTCTAGTGGTTCGTGCCCTTCCCTTTTCTCTTCAGCTAGGAATGGGATGCATGAAATCTTGTTTAAAAAGATGGAATTTCTTGGTGACTTCCTGCTGAATTCTCATGATCTAAGTAAATGAGTTGCTAATTAAAATACGTTATGAAAATAAGATCTAATGTAATAGAATACTAAAGCATAGTCCTCCTTAAAGGTACAGAACTTACCTTACATAGTACTTGATGTAGTAATAATATACTTGATAAAGTAATATTCTATTACTCAGCTATATAATTATAATAAAATAATGGGCACTGACAAGCAGGATTTTCTAATAAACCTGAGAATTAAAGATTAGTTATATGAGCATTTTCTACTGATCTTTTATTTAAGGCAAAACCATTTGGAATTCACAATTCTGTAGGGTTTTGTGTGAAATATTACTTTAGATTTGGTAGCTATACTGTTGGATTTGGATTTGACATAGCTTTAGGATGGAGCGGATGTGTGAAATAAGTCCATCTTCTGCCTGTGTCATTCTGAGATGAAAATGTTGTGCCTTTATGGCTTGACTGTGATGGACTTGATCTGCTCTTCTTTGAAAAGAAGAAGATAAGGTCCAATCCAAAAGTTTATTCTCTATTTATTGTAGACATTTTTGTAAAATTCATTCCTTCAGTATTTTAGTTATGTTCCTGGAAGCTTCCTGATGGCTTGGCTTATATGTGAAGAAAACCTTATAGTTTTGTGGCTTATCTGAGCTACTTAAGGCATGGTAAAAAGTTTGTATTTCGACATTTTGCTCAACCTTGTATGTAGTAGATTTCAGTCAGACTTCCTCTATTTCTCTGTCTCTGACAGTTGAGGGTTAGAACGATCATATAGATGATGAAATGTTGTAACAGGTGTATTTATGAGAGCAATTTAATGCTATTTGTTCTATCTGAACCTTTCTTACAACCCTGCACTGGTATATTGTTGTTTTTTCTTTGTGATAATTTCAGCCTGTGAGGATATTGTCAAAATGGTGGGCAGAATATGATGATTCCCCTGCCCCTGTATGTGTTGGGGGGAAGCAGAAGGTGGGACAGTCTAGATGAACTATGCTGGATTAATGCTTGGATTGTGGGTGTTTCTTGGTTTTTGGTGGTGTTTTTTGCTGGTTTTTTTGGCTATGGTTTTTTGGTTTTGGGTTTTTTTAGAATTTTCTTCATACTTAATCTTTGTGGCCATTTTTAGATACTAGTAACCTGTGAAATCAATCATCACAATCTGAAGTGTGGATTGTGATGAATTCTGTTCTTGCACTCTAATATGTGCTGTCTTGAATTCAGTATTGTGTGAACAGATGGTTATTACAAATTACCTTTTGGTGCTCTTAATAGCATAAAATTCTTGGGAGAAGTTACGAAAAATAAAAAAGATATACCATTTTCCTTGCTTCTATTCCTGAGTTGGGTAAGAGGGAAGAAGTGGCAAGGAGAGGTGGTTTTCTCTGTGAAGCAGGCTGCAGACTGAGGAGCAACACGGGGGCAGCATGGTGCCCATGTGCACAATTCCTCTTGACATTAATGGCCATTATGAATATAAAGTGAGGCTAGTGTGCAGTGATTACACATGAAGAGCCAAATTATTATTGGTAATGATGATGTGTATATGTTTCAGCAAAGGCTGGATTGCTTCTAATGGGTTTTGTTTTCAATTCACATGTTTAATGTGAGGTACTTCTGGCTCCTGAGTTCTTGTTTTAAATAGGATTCCCATCTTCTGCTGTCTGTGAAACATGATTCCTGGTTTCTCTCCATTGATTTATGTACTTTTATTTCTGCTGTTCCTTTTTTTTTTTAGGGTGTGCGTGTGTGTTGGGTTTTTTGTCTGTCATGTTTTTTTTGTTTATTTGTTTGTTCTTGAACTGTCAAAATAAGCATCATGTTTTCACAGGTATAGCTTGCACTTTATATAACTATTATGATAAGAGTATGAAATTTGGTAGAAAATAAACACCCTTGTGTTCCAACAGAGTCTTCAGCAATCAGAGGGGCTGAGTGTGGCTGGACTTAATTTCTCATTTATAACCATTTGACACTATAAGTCTGGTTGCATTCAATAAGAACTTTCACAATTACAGATTCACAAAGTGGACTTTATTGAAGCAACAAGTTATAGCTTCCTGTTAGATTACTGATGATAAATTCACTTGACCTAAAAGATATATGTGTATAATGCTCTGTACAAGTGTCCCCTGGTATGCTTTGATGCAGTCAGAGGTACAAATCTTACTGAAAAGGCATCCCTGCTTTGGAGGATGGAGAGAGGGGAAAGCCTGTTGATTCGTCTGTGAAGTAGATTTGTATTCTCTTCCTCAGTAATGGAGGATTTCAGGTATCAATTTCATACTTTGTTAGAAAAACTGAGTGTGACAGTAGCCAAAAATAATTGCTTTCCTGTTGCTGCAGTCATAGATGGTGGGGGGGGGTAGATATTTTCTCATTTTCATATTGATTGATGTATTTTTTAATATATAAATGAGGGATAACGAGAGTTTTGGTTACCTTCGGTCAAACTGAGTTATGCAACTTATCGTTGAAACAAAGGCAGCGTAGAACCTTGAGACCTCAGTATCCTTCTCTGACGTTTGCCAGAACTTACTCCCATTGTTATCTCCTTGAAGGACCAGATTTATCATAAGGTTTATTATGAATGGATGAGGAAGAGTGAGGCTAACGGCTGGCACAGGGCTGCGAGTGCTCTTCTGTGCTTCACTGAGATAACATCAGGCTGTGAGGCCTTCACCCCAGACATCATTCAGCTGTTAAGCCTTGCTCAAGCCCAGGTGTGACTCATGGACCAACTCATATTTTTGCTGATTTCACTGGCATATCTGTATCTTGACATGACAAAGCTGTCAATATCCCACAATAACCTATGTAAACTGTGAGGGAAGGCAATACAGAGAGGGATCAAGTGGCAAATAATGGAGGATGAAAAGCAAGGGAACTGGGATTTTAGAGGAGGGAGGGAAGAGGAGAAGAAGTATTCGTGCTGCCAGGGCTGACTGTGCCCAGGTGTTTGGAAAGGTGTGACCGTGGCAATGGAGCTGTGCTGGGGGCAGTACAACTGGGAGGAAGGATTCTGAGCTTTCATTCATAATCTCCTGGATGGCATGCACACTTCTACTGAATTCACCAGATGCTGCAATGGAGAATCTCCTGGGAGTGGTGAGACTTGTTTGCTGACAGTTTTGTTTTAGTGACATGTCATGTGGTTTCATCATATCTATGCTATGGTTTAGATGTACACTACTGATGAGAGAAATAGCCAGGCACTTCCTCCTTCTCCTTCTCCTTCTCCTTCTCCTTCTCCTTCTCCTTCTCCTTCTCCTTCTCCTTCTCCTTCTCCTTCTCCTTCTCCTTCTCCTTCTCCTTCTCCTTCTCCTTCTCCTTCTCCTTCTCCTTCTCCTTCTCCTTCTCCTTCTCCTTCTCCTTCTCCTTCTCCTTCTCCTTCTCCTTCTCCTTCTCCTTCTCCCTAACTCCTGGCTATGTTTCCCTTGGACTAGTTTGTTGGTTTGGTAGAAAGCTAGCCTGTCTCCCACCTCCCTGGCCTCCCCTTCTGCACTCAGTGTTGATACCTCAACTCCCCTTCCATCACTTATGGAATGACTGCCTGATTGTTAAATGCAGCACAAAGGAGGGCTGCCCAAAGGATCTGTCCCCTTTGCTGTCCTTCTCAGTTGTGTGAAATTAAAACCCCAAGTCTGTGCCCTCATTCTCTGGCTCAGGTACAACACACTGCTGTGTCTGAGTGCATTGCAAGGAGGGCATACAGTGATCGAGCGACATTTCAGATGGATGGAAGTTTGTCCAATGTCTGTCAAAAAGGTTTGTGAAGTCGATGTAATCGCAGGATGATACAAGGGTTTGGGTTGGAAGGGACCTTAAAAATCAGCTTGATCCACCCCCGCTGCCACGGGCAGGAACACCTTCAACTGGTTCAGGTTGCTCAAGCCCCATCCAATCTGGCCTTGAACACTTCCAGAGATGAGGCATCCACCACTTCTCTGGAGAACACGTTCCAATTCCTCAGCACCCTCACAGGGAAGAATTTCTTCCTAGTATCTAGTCTAAATCTACTCTTTCTCAGTTTAAAGCTGTTCTCCCTTGTCCTATCACTGCAGGCCCTTGTCAAAAGTTCCTCTCCAGCTCTGTTTTGCCCTTCTTTAGGTACTGGAAGGCTGCTATAAGGTCTCTCCAGGTTGAACAGCCCCAACTCTCACAGCCTGTATTCATAGGAGAGGTGCTCCAGTATCACTGATCGTTTATGCCTAGGAAAGTTTCTCAGGACACTCAGGGAAACCTAAGCAAGTCTGACTCCCTGTTAGGTAAGGCCTTACTTAGGCTCTTTTTACCTTTCTGTTCCTCTCGGAGTTTCTGTGTTTGGCAGTCAAGCCTGAAATACCCTCCGGGATGCTTTCCACCCTGCCTTCTAATGATGCGGATGGTGAAACTGCATGACAGGTGACGTTTGGATGCTAGCTTGCTCATGGCAAAGACTATGAGCAGCCAAGCTTAAAACATCTGCCATTTAAAAAAAAAACAAACCACAAAAAAAACCCCAACAAAAACCAAACACCCTGAATCCTGAATGTTTCGTCTGGTAAAAACATTTATCTGTTACATCAAGAGTCTTATTTGCTGCAGAAAAGTGAAACAAGGACAAAAAGGTTGTTTTGGTCAGTCTTTCCAAGGGACAGAGCCTCAGTATGCTAATTATTGTGAAAATGAAATTTGTTAGAAGTGCTGTTGGTCAGTCTTAGTGATGTGTATTGTTTCACTTGGGAAACGGAGCTTTCAAAGAAGAAAATAACCATAAGAGTTAATGAGGACGAAAAGATAATGTGAAATTAATTGTCTGTCCCAGGGAGCCTTCGTAAAGGGTACCCTTCCTCTTTTCCCAAGTAAGAGAAACAGGAGATGGTCATTTTGAACAGAAGAGGCATTTTTAACATTTTGTGACTTGTTCAACTTCAGTGCATATGTCCTGATAAATCAAGGGAAGAGCCATGTTGTGAGTTAAACTGAAAACCTCATCTCAAGATCGACATATGAGTAAACCCAGAGGGATTTGCTCCCCAAGACATATCAGAGCAACTCCATTGAGTTCATGTCCTTTATTTCCACTTTTTCAAAGTGCTTCATTTAAAACTAAGTGAGATTTAGCTCAGGCAACTCTAGTTTTGTGTAGTCATCCCTAGTTTATCAAGCATGGCCATTACTTTCCAAAAGATTTTTATTACAACTTTAATAAATAATTTCAACATATGTCATTATTTTCTTTACTGTCTCAAAACTGAGATGTTTTTAGTGGCCTTCAGGCAAGTGCGTAATTTACCCAGTGCACATTAAGGTATTGGAAAAGTGATCTTCATCTTTGTGAAAGGAGGTACATACCCAAGGCTAGGAATAGCTGGCATAGCAGTTGGTTTATGCTGATACCTTATTTTGGCAATCACCATCTTTCTGACAATGTTTAGTCTCTGCAGCTGTCTTTAACAGGGCATTAACTTATATGCCTGCAGTAAAGATTTCCTTTAGTTACAGTACAAGGAGAAAAACGTTACATTGCATTTATTTGTTCTTTCAGTTATTTCTTGCTTGTGCTAAAAGACATGCACACAGTGCAGGAGGGAAGGGTATTGGAAACAGAACTGGGTGGGAAAGAACAGAGACTGCACAACTCAAGAAAGAGCATGCAGATTTGGTCCATGGGGCAGAGGGAGATAATTATGGCAGGAAGAGAGAGGTGCGAGACAGTGAAAGTATGTTGGATTAGGAGCTCCTTTGGGGTAAGGAGAAGCAGAAGGTTGCATGCATCTGCTCATGATACATACAATCTGGCTTTAACCCATGTATCTTAAAGGTCTCTTTCGACAGAGAATTGGATTCACTTTCAAAATGCTAACTTAAAAAACAACCCACCCTTTCGTATTTTATTCCTTCTGAAAAGTAGTTTGGAACTCTGAATTTCTTCTCGGTACAGTGTTGGCAGAATGTGAATCCCGAGCCTTTAAATCTGCACTGCAGACCTCTCTCAGCAAGGGGAAAAGATCAGTTTTGATGGTCTTGGGGACCCAAGTATTAAAAAGAGGCTTGTTACATTGTTTCTTTGTATTAAAACTGTTTGGTAGGCAATGACACAATAATAGAGACCAGAAGCCGAGTTTGAGCTTCAGGTGTGAGGACTGCTGTCTGTCGATTTGAGCTAAAACAGCCAAAAAAGAATTAGCTTGCATGATCAGCCCAGGAGTCTGTTAATTTATTGGCTTGGCAACAGTTGCGTGGAACTGCTCCTTGGGTGGGATAAAATTGCTTCAGTTTATAGGGAAGTGTAGGAAATCTTTGTTGTGAGTAAAAGGCAGACGGGAACTTAGAAACATGATAAAAACTCTCTTAAAAGGAGGCAGAAGCATAGATTTTCTGCTTTGCTTCTGAAAGAATGATAAAGTGTGATCTAGTTGGAGTGATGACATTTAATTAAAATTGAGCATTCATGAGAAGCAAAAGTATGATTTTATTGGCTTTTTTTCCCCTATAGATTTTCAAGTAGGAGCATATATACAGTAATTGAACCCTTCTTGTGAAGCTTTCTAGTATTTGGATTCAAATTAGTGCTGGTAATGACACTCAAGGGGAAAAGATATAGTATAGTATCACACAGTTCCACAGCAGAGATGGTACTTGGCTTTTTTGTCTTTTGTTTGCTTGTTTGTTTGTTATTTGTTTTCCTAGTTTCTTTCATAATTTATTCAGTGAATGTTGTGAGTCCAGGACTGATGAAAAAAATGCTGGCAACTACAGAGCTTAACCCCACTACTGAATCAATCACTGTCAGAAATGAATAGTTGTTGCATATGCAAATGACCATTTGGTATACCAAGTTACATCTCTTGTGTGATGCCATTGCAAGAATGCCTTAAGGAAATAGCACTATACCTTTCCTAAGGAATAACAGAGATTGCGTACAATATGTCAATAAGATACTCTCAAGTCTACCCATGCTCATAGTATTAAAGCACAAAGCCAGGTTTGGACTTAATACTTCCTCTCATTTCATTATATTGGTTGTACAGTTACGGTACTGGAGAGTTAGTAGAGTTAGTGATGAACATTCTATGGGAAAAAATGTATTTCAGAAATCATGCTTGACTTATCTAAATCTGGTGTTAATAAGGGGGCAGGAGGTGAATGCCAGTCCAATCAATCTCACATGCTCTGAGATCATAATGAGTCAAAGGATACTTCCTCCACACACGTCAAGTTCCCCCGTCGCAGATCTTCCAGCTGCACTAAATCTTGAAAATCAGTTAATTATTCAATTGCTTTTTTTAATGGCAAAGATCAGTTTAAAAGCTCAAGAAGCCACCTTCTTGTCCAAGCAAAGTTTGGTTCATCGTGAAGCTGGCTTCAGACAGGATTCTTCGGGTGGAAGCAGATGGATCACTCTTCCAGTGTCTTGGACATAGGGGACTCTTATCCATTTCTTCAGTTGGTGTTCTGTTGAGGTAACTGTTGAAATCAAGCTGGGAGAAGTTTCATGCCTTGTTTTGCATGCCTGCAAGGGATTGGAATTTTGCTTCTGGTTATGTGAATTCCAGGTCCTGACCATTTTATTGTTTGTATTTTTGCTTGAAGAATAACATAAAGATTCAAACTTGCTGTTGCAACTAACTGAAAGCGTAATTAATGTAGGGCAAATGCTTTGATAGGGATAAAAAAAATCCCCAAACCAGATGCTGGTGTTAATTGGACACTGAATTGCTTGAAATCATTCATTAGCCTGTGGGTACGGTATTCCCAATCAGGTGCAGTTTTATTTCAGGCAGAAAGTGATAAGATAATCTTTTTTTTAATTAAGGTGATATTATAAATTAACCTGTCAATAAATGGCATTAACTTTTTCAGCAGTGAAGTTACAAGTGGATGGATTCATAGCACTGTTCTTTAGCCAAAAGAATAAATATTGTATCCAGTGCCGAGTTGTTAAATACTAATGAATAATTTATTTAATGAATTTTACCTTCCTCTGTTCATGATGTGACTGGCAGAGCACCAGTACTCTCCAAATGTTCTGTTCTTCAGAGTTACTCTGATTTTTGGGCTTTAGTGCTTCAACTTTGCTACCCAGGATGCTAACTTCTTTGCTCTGTTCTGGACTAGATAAGTATATTATCTGTTAACTTCCTTGATCCAACTGTGAACCATTTCATATTTTAGGTTTTGGTGGAAAATGTATATTGGTAATTAATTTTTAAATTCAGTTTCTGTAGAAGCTTAACCTGTGTGTTCTACTGTAAACCTAATTGTGTAAATGATCATGAAAGTGAATTCACAGTGGCACAGACCTCAAAGTGAATTAAAAATATAGTGAACTGCAGAAATATTTTTTACTATATATGGACAGATTCAGCTTATTTTTCTCTTTTAAAAGATTAATAGGACTTCTGAAAGACAAGTAAACTGTCTTCAAAAGCATCACTGGAAGAAAATTGGCTTACAATGGGCATCTAGTGTAAAGTAATATGTAATAAAATTATTTCCAAGATTTATAAATCTTGTAGATCCAGCTGTTTATTACTGTACTGTTGATGCTGAAGCAGCTCTCTTTAGAAGATGCTCTGCATGCATAGTATATTTTGACCAGATTTAAAAACAAAACAAATACTGTGGCATGTTCTGGTGTACTATGCAATGAAATGCAGAGTCCCTGGAACTGGGACTGTGTTGGGATGAGACTTATGCAGGAAGTGTTGCTGGATCTGAAGAGGTAATTCTGAGGTGTATATGGAGTTGGTGAACATCATCGCTGCTCCTGTTCATGAGCAGCTGCTGCAGCTGCATTTTAAGCCCCTATGCTGCTGCTGCTGGTTTGCCCCATGCCCTATATAATCCAGTTTGCAGCAAGACACTTGACATTTTAAGATTTTTTTTTAGCATATTTTTCTCTTTGTCATCTTCTGACTTCTGCACACTATT
Source organism: Chiroxiphia lanceolata (assembly GCF_009829145.1). Classification (NCBI taxonomy): domain Eukaryota; kingdom Metazoa; phylum Chordata; class Aves; order Passeriformes; family Pipridae; genus Chiroxiphia; species Chiroxiphia lanceolata. The sequence continues at coordinate 19,314,680 of NC_045638.1, read as the reverse complement.
TAAAATAGCACTACTTTTCACTACTACCTCATCTGCTTCTCAAAGACTACCAAATCTACTTCTGATTTTATGTCTTTTTTCTCATGCCCTCCATTTTGGAGGTTGTTACTGAGGTCTGGGCAGGTCTTTTTCCGTTACTAAGTGTGAGAGAGGGAGGCATGTGCAGGAGCTCATATGCAGACTTTGACAGAGGGAGGAGAAATAGTGCTTCAGTATGCATTGCTGGAGCTCTGCTGGGGACACTTGTGCAACCGAGGTCAAAAGATTTCAAGTAGAAATGCAGTTTTCTTAGTCCCTGAATACAGATCATTTGTCTTACCTGGTCTGTCACAGGCAATAGCTTTTAACCAGTCTTTAAAATCAATTGGTGGATTATGTTTATGGTAGAATGGCTTTTACTGAAAGTCTCTGTTCTGTAGGAAGCAGGACCTAGGTCCTGGGTGTACGTGCTTTGAGCAGTGATCAATTATTTGATAGCAGGCTTTTTTTCCTGCTAACTATTTCCATGACGTTATATGTGGTGTTACCCACAGGCATATTGGGATGCTGAAGTGGAACTTTTTTAATTACTATTTTTGATTGATTTGAGAGGACATGGGAGGTGTGAAGATCTACTAGTGAAAATTAAAAAAACCCAAAACAACAACAAACCAAAACAAAAAACAAACAAACAAACAAACAAAAAACAAAACAAAAAAAACCCCCAAGGCACAAGGCACTGAACAGTGTGTTCAGCTGCATTTATTCTACCTTTGCAAAACAAAATAATTACTTTTAATTCTTATTTCCTGTCTGAATTAATTGTATTTTGTACTCAAATATGTGTTCTTCTGAATTATTCTCTTCTTAATGGACTTCCTGCTTAACTGCGTTTTTAATTACACAGCCTTCATAGTAACGTAAATGTTTATATTTATCTCCTGTTCCCTACTTTTTGATATATTCCCCCCACACTCCATACATTTCAGTAGCACTTTAAGCTCCCTTTTGTTTTGCCTGAGTTCACTGTAGGTACCAAAGGCTGTTGATTTTCTGTCAGTTGGCAGTTTCTATTTTAATGAAGACTAGGCAAATTCTCTGTTACTGTACAACACTGTAGCAGTGAGGGCAGGAGAAGAACCGATATTGCTCAGGGACTTCCAAAGGATCCATAGCCTTGAGGAAAATGTGGAGAAAATGTAGATTAAATAAAAGAAATACTTATTTTTTTACATCTCTAGCAGTGCTGTGACTCACCAGGAGGCAAGAAAAGAAGTTGATTTTCCTTCAGCCTCTTGCAGAGACCATGTATACACTTTTCTTATGTTATTGAATGATAAGTAGAAAATTAGAGGTTGACCATTGCGAGGTTTCATCCTAACAGGAGAAAGCTTCTCTCAGCTTAAACAGCCAGAGAGCAGGCTGTCTTCTCAGGAAGGTGTGGGGGAAATATTTCTCAAGATTCTGTGCTCAGAAGGGAGCAAACCTGGTTGCCCAGTGTTGGGGTAGTATGAACCACGGAGTATTTCAGAAAATACTCCACTTGAGAAAGTGCTCTTCCTTTCCTCTCTGGAGAGAAGATATTTTTACTAATTTTAATTAATAGCATTTTAGCATCAGAAAAGAAAAGGAGTTCATGCTTGGTTTTGGCAGTTGCAAATATGAATGCAAAACTATTTTCTTAGTAGCAGGGATGGTTTTGCATGCTGTGGGGAGAGGTAACTGTGTGCTGGTCTGCCATCAGCCCATTTCTTATCGGCCTGTTGCTGATGACAGGTCAACTGTAGGAGTTCCCATTTCTTCTGATTTTACTTTTCAGGTGTTCAGTTTCTCTACAGATCTTTGTCTTGAAACCCAGAATTTTTTAGCAGGAGAATTTGAGTGTACTTTGAACTGTCTGTGCCTGAATGAAGGTCTGTGGCTTTGGTGGATGGATGCTTTTTGGCCACTAATGATTGCTTTAGCTGCCAGCCTGGAGCTACTAAATGAATGGAAATTCTCTGACAGGGCGACAGTGCCAACAGACAAGGGCCTATTCTGAGCTTGCTCATTATGCCAGACAACAAAAATGTTGTAAAGCTGCATAACACTTGCATTGTGATTAGATGCATCACTTATTCATGTTCTGCAAAATAAACACATTTAAATAGCTGACCATGATAAGCATTATAAGAAGAAATGGTCTTTAAGCGTCAGCAGAGACATAATTAAGCTGAATATTGAAAAGAGCTTCACAGCTGTGAGTACAGTTAACCAATGAAATGGGCTCTCAAAAAAGCTGGTAATGTTCCACATCATCTTTCTGTCCCACATTTTTGGGCCCAAGAATAATGTAATAAACACCCTATTGAAGGTAAGTGAGACCAGCCTTCTGTACTTTGAAGTGGACAGCAACCATCCATTAATCCACCGCCTCTGAAGCCTTTGGGGGAGCTGCTGCACTGTAAACCTGCTGGGGCCTGGGCTAGGGTGGGTTAATTCTCAAGATGAGATACTTGTATGTCATTTATAGGAAGAAGGATTGCTAATAGGAAGTTGGTGTGTTCGGCATTGAGATAGTATACAGTGGTACAGCAGTCATGGTACAGCAGTCCTTAGGCTCTTCCTTAATTAGAGGAAATGTAATTTTCCACAAGAAAAAAATTTTATGCTACTGTGTTTCACCTATGAATGACTTGGTGTTCAGAGCATTAACTGTGAGCCTACAATCATAGAATCCTAGAATATGCTGAGTTGGAAGGGACCCATTAGAGTCATTGAGTCCAACTCCTAATCCTGTGCAGGACACCCCAAGAATCACACTATGTGCCTGAGAGCACTGTCCTGTGCTTTTGTGATTTTGTCCCTCCCTGGAGAGCCTGTTTCAGTGCTCAACTACCCTTTGGGTGAAAAAACTTTTCCTGATATCCAGCCTAAATCTCCCCTGACTCAGCTTCAGACCATTCCTTCAAGTCCCATCACTGGTCACGAGAGTGAAGAGATCAGTACCTGCCTTTCCGCTTCCCCTCGTGAGAATGCTGCTGTCATCTGAACTGGTCTGCTAATTTGGGGCTATTGGAAAGGGACAGGAGACATCCAACAGACATCCATTTGTGCTCACTTCAGCAGCACTTATACTACAATTGGAATGATGCAGAAATAATTAGCACAGCCCCTGTGCAAGAATGACATGCAAATTCATGAAGTATTCCATATTTTAGGGAAATGGTCACACCACCAAGCCTGTTGGAGTTCAGGGAGTGTTTGGACAACACTATAAATAATATGGTTTAGTATTAGGTAGTCCTGCAAGGAGCAGGGAGTTGGACTTGATCATTATGGGTCCCTTCCAACTTGAGCTATTCTATGAATCTGATTCTTATGAATAGCAGGGAAAGGGAAAGAGAAAAAAGTCAAGTTGGCAGAGAGTGAAGTGTAAGGAAACCACAAAGATGGAAAAGAAGCAATCACATGGCAAAAGGAGAGATTGGAAAGGCTAGTGGAAGTGATGGAGAAAGCTGTTAAATAAAGAAGGAAATTAAAGGTGAAGAGAAATGCAAATAAGTGAAAATCAGCGAACCAGATTGGAAGAGGAAGGCAACGATTTAAGAGTCATCCACTTTATTAAAAAGTATGGATAAAATAACAGTGATAACAGCATCTGTCTATAACAGCTGTGCAAACATGCAAAACCTGCTATTGATTAGATTTCCAGTATGTATATTGGCAGATGGATTCACTTGGAGTGTTTTATGTAAGCCACAGGCTTAGTTGTGTCTTATTTACTGGCCCTTCTTTTTCAAAGATAGCTAGGATATAGTGGTCTGGCAAGATAAGGATGATGAGCTTGGAAATCCTGTCTTCCATTCTGTATTACTACTGATGTACAGGTAAGCTGCTAGTCTAGGGTGGTAACGAACCTCTAACATTAAATACAAGATAGATGTTAAAAAGTCTTTGTGCATAAATCCCTTTCAGTGTCCTCACCCCTCCCAACCCCTCCCAAGTGGGACTTTCATAAAAACGTTTTTCTATTCAATTTTGACTGTTATTTTGTTACTTCAGGCTCCAAAGCCTGACATTGTTAGGCTTTTTTCCAGAGAGATGGAACACCAGAAAAACTTGAGTTAGAAATAAAGAAAGGTTACATTTTGCTATGTAAACTATGTATGCAATTAAAAAAAAAGTTTAAAAAAAAAACAACCAAAAAACCAATAAAAACCCTCATCAACTGGCTGGAGGGAGAAGAGCCAAGTTTCTGAATACTCAACAGTAAACTGGAAAATCCTGACTTATGTGAGTTATTGTAGCTGCACTGCTGGCATCTTTATGAATCAGGAATATAGGAAACAAGTCTGTCATACCTCTTGCTTTTCAGTTGATTTGTAACTACTTACACCCAACTTCTCACCTCTATTGGACTCTTACCTTGGGTAAAGTGAAGAAAGAGAGTGAATGCATTATTTTCTTGAGGAATGACAATGCTTCCAAAGGTGTCATTTGGATAGGTATTCAGTGGTAGAGCGACTTTCTGACTAGTCCTATTTATTGTTAGGAAAAAGCACTTGAAAGTTAAAATCTGTGGTGTTTAAGAGAGTAAGATATCTCAGTGCTGTTGAAATTCAGTAGGATTTTAGAGACCAAGTTATTTTTTTTTAATTTCTGGTTCTTAAAATCACGAACAGAGCTGCAAATGTCGCTGTGCAATTCTTCCTTTTGCTTTGGTTTGTGCTGTCACCCAGTGTCATCTTCATGTTTTCAATCACCTTATACTAAATCAGACTTAAGTAGATGTAAATCCCTAGATAAAGAACCTTTATTGGTTGTATTAGAATTAATCAGATTAATTTAGGCTAATAAAGTTGTGAGCTTAGTTTTCTCTGCTATTTTGAGTTGTACTTTGTTTTGCCTTTTGAAGAAGTGTCTTCTAAGATCATCTTCTCAGAAAAGTGTTTGTGTCAGTCCTTTCTGTTTGCATGTGGTAGAGCACACACTCAGTTAAGCACTGATTTGGTGATCTTCTAATTAAAAATCTCTGCATACAATTGATATTTTGGAGTATTCCTCTGCAGCATGAGAATTAGTTGGTTTTTTCTCCCCTCCCTGTTGCTAGCTATATCCATTGTCAAGGTTTCTTATGAACCATCAGTACATTTATTCTTGAAGTTGAGTTTATTTTCTTGTTCACTGGGGGGCGACTCTAGGCAGTCAGCATCATCTTTTGAGTTTCTGCAGACAAGCATGCAGCTACTGCTGTGTTGTGTGGAATCACTGGTTGGTAAAAATAGGGAAATACAATATTATTCACTTAACTGTTGGTGCATGGGTTGTTATGTGACCTGGAATGAAACTGGGACATGGCTGGGGCTTTCTGCAGAGAGTAAGCACAGCTGTGTGCCAGAGAATGAGAGTCCTGAAGTGGTTTAATCCCTGTTATACTTCCATTTGAGAGTTAATAGCAAAATAGAGGACTTAAAGTTTTAACTCAGTTGGTTCAAATGGGGTAAATGGAGCTTGGCATATGAGAATAAATCCTGGATTGTGCACATGGGTGGTGCTTCCAGTCTCTATCTCTGAATATTGCCTCCTTATTGCACCTCTCTGTTGGTTGTGACTAAAGGTAAACCGGTTAAAAAGAGTAGGCAAAATAAAAAAAGTCTTGATCTGAATACAAAACACAAAGTACTTTTCCTAGAATTACTCAGCGAGGGACATGCTAGAAAGAGGGTCAGCTCTTAGCTAAGAATAAAAATGAACAAATCAAATATTGAACTACCAGAGAGTTGACATTTCAGCTCTTAGATTTGTCCCTCTTACCCATTATCTCATATCTGTAATGTTAATTAAGTTGTATTGCAGTCTTCAGCATATCCAATTGCCATCAGGTGGAATATATGTTCTTCAGTCTACTTGCCTTCTATTTCAGATAGAGAAGAAGGGAATATTTTTATTGCCTGTTATGTTTTTGTTTGTTTATTTATTTTCATTGTTTTTCTTATTTGTTGGTGTTTGGAGTGTGTGTTTGTTGTTTTTGTTTTTCTTTCTCCTGTTGATTTGGAGGGACAGGGTGTTTGATAATGGATGCCCTAAACTTTCACCCAAACTTCGTTAACAGAAAAAACACAACTCCCACATATTTGAAGAAGCAATAATTACCTGGCTGCAGTCTGTTTTGCATAGGAACAAATATGGAACTGGCTGGTACTGAAAATCATTAATAGGAGATTAAATGTTGAATGAGCAAAAATTGGAAAGTTTCTCTGCTACCTAGAAAGCCCTCGATGTTCTGCTTCCCCACATGTGGGCATTTCCTTAAAAGAGTATGAAGGTACAGTCTGGATCCCTTTCCCCACCCACGGCATGGGGCGGCCCAGTTCTAGTTCCATTTCCATCTGAGGAACCATTCCGACGTCTTGAAGGATGGGGAAAGGGAACTCCAGCATCAGGGGTTTTCAGGTCCTGAGGCTGGAGGGGAGAGGTGCCCTCCCCTCCCCCCACGCACGTGGTCCCGTGGCCGGCACAGAGACAGCACACCGGGCGTGGAGAGGAGGCAAGAGAGAGTTTATTGTTGGGGATGTTACATTTTATAGGGTTCAGGAGGATTCACAGAGTAACCAATTAGAAGTCTCAAGGGGCTTACAGGAACACCCAATCACAGGAAGGGGTTAACAAAGGCCAATGGGAAACACCTCAGGACACCTTCCCAGGACATTCCTGAGATAACATTACCATGGGGGGTGTTGGAAAGAAGAAGCATGTGTTTGCAAAAAGACCACCAAAAGCCATTTTAAGACAGGTTTAAACAACAGTTTTCCCATATAATGCAGATTTAGTGCTACAGTACAGTGCACATGGAATCAGCAATTCTGCCTGTGCAGAAGAAAAATATTTTAATTCTTCATTGCAAGTATCAACTGCAATCAACAAAACAGGGGAGAAAAAAAAGATACCAAATGAAACTGCTGGAGGACTGGTTCAGCAAACACTTATGCATGTGACTATCTTAGGTGTAACTAATTAAACTAATATGAGCCTTTGCCAACATCAGCATGCATTGCTTAAAAACTCAGGGTGAAGCCAGGATACAGAAAAGTTAAATCTTGTTTCATGCAAGAATAGCTGATAGATTATTACTCTGTCTCTCAATTTGAAAATATGATATTTATGTCTGTAACTTACAGTGAATATAATTCTCTGGAGAGTATTACTTTACCATAGCTTAAGTTTCCAAAATTATGTTCTCAAGTTAACAGTTTTTCTGTAATACAGTTGCTGTGTTCTTGTCTTCCTCTGCACATTGCATTGAGCACTAAACAGAAAGATAAGACGTTCTTCCTTGTCTTTATTCCAAAAAGGGTAGATTGACATCTTTACATGATGTCATCTCCTTTTCTCCACTAAAAGGAAAAAATAGACAATGGCATGGCATCAACAACACTAGATAGAATAGGAAGACTCTGAAAAAAAAATCCATAATATTTTCTTTTTATCATCTTACTCCACTGCTGAATGCTTGCAATAACAGATTTGGTTGGAGTTGTGTGTCTTCCTAGTCTTTTAAAATTACCAAGTCTTGCTTGAGAAACTTGAATTTAAACAAAATCATTTTGTCCACGGGGGATACTGTCAGTTGGGCGTATCAGCCTCTAAAGCCCCTGATGACTTTTAGGATAGCACAACATGTTATCCTGTTGTATTGCAACTATTAAGAAAATCTAGTTTCCAGCAGCGCAAGAACTTTCTGAAACTCCTGCTCTGTTTTGTGGGGCTACGTTAGGGGGAAACCCTGCTCTGTAGGGCTGAATGATGGGGATGATCAATCCAGGACAGTGAGTGGAGGTATGTGATATATCCCCCTCTCATCCCTGCCCCTAAGCAAATAGTCAGACACCCCTGAAAATTCCTGAGATCAGTCCTGCAGCATAAGTGGTGTTAAAGAGGACAGTGTTTTAGTAAGACATAGTGACAGAATGAGAAATACAGTGTTAAGTGGAGGGCATATTTACAATCTAGTGAAAACAATAAAGAGAAACAAATAAATGGGAAAAGCAAGGAAGATACAGAAGCCATCAAGATAATTTATGTTTTTAAGGCTTCATTTTATTGAACTTTTATTATTTTATCAAAGACAATAGTGAAAGGTATTCCATAGATAGCGTTTTTCTCTAACTCAATATTTCGAAGAGATTTTCACTTAAAATGGCAGCTTCTCTGTCCTATTACTTGTAACATGCATTTTTATTGTGATAGGGAACCGAATTTTTAAATACTTTTTACTTCCTTGCTCTCTTGAAAGGAAGGATCTTTGCAACAGGACTTCTTTCCTACTGTTGTAGAGGCGATTACCTCATGGAGAATGCTCCTGAAATATAAATAATGTATTGATAGGAACTGTAGAACGGTGTAGGTGGAGGACTAGAAAAACTGAGTGTTTGCCAGGCTCTTTTATTATTTATCAAAGCTGGTTAAATCTAGTTGTCACAGCCCAAGATACTCAAAGATCTTGGTAAACGCCGTTCTTTTAATAAGTCATATTTCTTTAACAAAAAATTACAGTTGCATTAGTAATGTTCTTTAAAGAGTTGCAGGCTCTAGGAAGTTGGTTATGGTGTTGTAGTTTTGATTTCTTTTGTTTGTTTTCTTTCCTTGTTCGTTTGTGGATTTTTTAATAGAGATTTTAACCTGTAATGTTTGTTGACAAATTCAGAAATTGTGAATTTTATCATATGGAGCTCTGATACAATAGACAAAATAACAATTTTTAATTAAAAAACTTGTTTGTACTTTAATTGAACTGCCAAAGTTTTCTCTGAGGACCACAGAGCTAGTTTATAAAATAGACTTACCTTTAGGATATATTTGAAAATTCAAGCCCTTAATGCTTTTGGAAGCCCAAAATGGTTCTTAAATCTGGTTGTTAATAGCCAGACAGTTAGCTGTAGGAATATTAGCAGAATATTTTTCATGTCAGTATTGCATACTATCACTTGGAGTAGCAAATTTGATTATTTTTTGAGTAGCCCCAATGGGGTCATAAAGCACGTGTGATAGATAGTGAGTGTGTGTATACCAAACGTAAATACAAGTGTACAGATAGTGTCTGGCCATAAAAGAAGTAGAATGGTTGGAGGCGTGCTGACCACACCCAGGGAGAAGAAAGAGAGCCCTGTAATAAAATCTCATTGAGGATGCAGAGAGTATGTTTCAGCATTAGGCATTCTCCTCATGTTTCACATAAATGCATCGTCCTCTCAGGAGGGGATGAACAGTGCACTTGCACCGGCTCATTCAGATTGACTGTTGGTAAAAGAAGAGTCTTGAGCAAACACTGAACAGTCTGGCATTTTTTAAAGACAGGGGAAAGGTTTAAGCTGACTGCTGTTTCAACTGCTGTTTATTGGATATTTATTTGCTGACCGTGTTTATTGAAGGTTGTGTTGAACGGATCATTGGCAAGATTTTGGATGGCCACATAGAACAGGTCAGAATTCTATTAAACTAATGCAGTTTTAACAATGAAGTCTGGATCTTCATAGGTGACTTAGTTGTTTTTATATCTGAGGATAGTTAGATTGTATTTTGCTGGGAGATAAGGAGAGTAGGATGTGTTTTCTCTATGTTCTTTTCCCTTTCTCTCTCTGACAGCACTGCAACTGTAACTTTGCTTAGAGCATAGTAAATGAGAAACTTCACTAGATCCGACATTACTAACCAGAAAATTTATTAAAATAATTAGACTTCACTATGAATGTTTTGTTTCTATTATTTTTGTTTGGTGTTTCAAAATAACATAGAGCTCTCGAACCCTAACTTGTTAGTTTTCTTCTTAGTGTGCTGAGGGGCTGCCATGGGGGAGGCACAGTTACTCTTTTGGGTGAAGCAGAGTCATCTTGCAGTGCCTTAGGCATATTTAAAGCATCACTAGTAATTATAGAAAGAAAGGTAAGGCTATATGGCACACTAGATCTGATTTTGTATTGCTCTCACAGTGAAGAGATTTATAAGAACCAAGGAATTTTTATGTTATTTTTCACCTGTTGTAACTCTCCTACCTGTCATAGATACACACATGATCACTATCTATCTATCTATCTATCATCTATATCTATATCTATATCTAATCTATATCTAATCTATATCTATATCTATATCTATATCATCTATATCTATATCTAAATATCAGAAATAAATTCCTTCACTATTTCATCAAGGCATCTCTTTAATGGTGTCTAAAACATTAAGGGAAGTCTATGTTACAAATGCATCTGAAGTGTGGGTTTTTTCTCTTTCTTTGCATGCCCCATACCCTCTGTTTTTTGTTGGGTTTGTTGTTGTTATTTTTTATTTGAAGGCACCTTTTCCAGGACTTAATGCTGATTTATTATTTTTATTATTAATTCATATATTTTTTCCCTGTCTTCCTAGAGATAGGCTAAAAGGTCTTGTATGATAATGCTGCAATGAAAGTTTATGTTCCTGCATGTGAAATCTTAAGTAGTGAAGTAGTCTGCAATATTTGCTCAAGGGAACTGTTGTTCTCAGAAAAGTTCAAAATAGCAGTGTTTACTTTAAAAATACGTTGTGTATGTATGTCATTATGTATATAAATATCTGCTATAGGTGTCTAGAGCAGGTATTGGAATTTTCTATGCAAAATGTATCTATAGTGGTTGTCTTAGTGGCACTGTCTTTGAGTGACTTAGACATTCTTCCATGAACATTTGGATTAGAGGTTCCTAGAGGATAAAATGAAATCCCATGCAGCTAATCTTGGGGTTGATGGGCTCAGTTTGGATAATTTACTGTAGAGAAGCTGTAAGAGGTGACATGCTTCTGTACATGCTCCCTGGGACAGTTTGATTGCATCAGTGGTATTAGGTGAATGGCAGAAACCAGTTGGTCCTGCTGTCATTACTGGTAGTTAACAAAGCACTGATCAATAAGCTTATGAAGCCTATATAAGCATTTCAGTACTGGAATGTGGTTTTCATTTGTGGGTTTTGGTTTCGTTTGCTTATTTTGTTTTGTTTATTTTTGATTAGGGAAAACAGTCTTGCACTGGGCTGTGTGTGTATACTGCACTGGGCTCTGTGTGTGTGTACTGCACGGGCTGCAGCGACACTAGAAATCAGAGTAAGTCTGGAATCCTAAGACCATAAAATATGCTCAGAGCTAGGTGAATGCTTCTGTGAGTTTCCCCAGGTCTGTTAAATAGGTTTCCAGAAGGCTTGGTTTGACTGTGCTGTATGTTTGCATAAAAGTATTATGTGAGCAGCACTTGGCTTATTCAGTTCCGCAAAGATTTTTTGAATCCTGGCCTGCACCACCTCTGTTGCAGCAGCTAATACTGGAACTCTAGATGTGATGTTCAGTTTCGAGTGAAAGAGGCTGCTATGGAAAAAGATATGACATGAAGCCTGCAGAATTATTATGGTCCAAGGGATTGCCTTGGTTGCCCCCATAGTTGTGAGATGCTCTGGATGTGACTGTACTTGTTGCTGGTACAGTGGGGAACAACAGGTGACTCTATCATGTGCCAGTGTTTAGCAGGGGAGAAAAAAAGTGAGGCAAGTTGAGATTTGCACCACTTTCAATTACTGGATTAAAAGGCTGAAAGACACTAACCTTTCCTGATCTGGACAGCTGTATTGGGTTTGCGTGGCCAGGTCTTGGTAGCAGAGGAGCTTCTGTGAAAAGCTGCCAGAAGCTTCCCCCATGTCAGTCAGAGCCAATGCCAGCCAACTCCAGGACAGACACGCTGCTGGCCAAGACAGAGCCAATCAGGAATGAAATAACACCTCTGTGATAAGAAATTTAAGAAAGACAAAAAGTTTATTGCATGGATGTAATTGCAGCCAGAGAAGAGAGGAGTGAGAATATGCAAGAGAAACAACCTCTGCAGAGACTAAGGTCAGAGGAGAAGGAGGTGGAGGAGTGCTCCAGGTGCTGGAGCAGAGATTCCCCTGCAGCCTGTGGTGCAGACCATGGTGAGGCAGCTGTGCCCCTGCAGCCCATGGAGGACCACAGGGGTGCAGAGATCCACCTGCAGCCCCATGGAGGAGCTCCCCCACTGGAGCGGGTGGTTGGCTGAAAAGAGGCTGTGAACATTTGGAAAACCTCTGCTGGAGCAAGTTTTCATGGTAGGACTTGTGACCCTGTGAGGGACCCACCCTGGAGCAGCCTGTGCTGAAGGACTGCACCCTGTGGGATGGAGTCCTGTTGGAGAAGTTTGTGAAGGGCTGTCTTCTGTGAGAGAGACTCTTCTCCCTGAACAATGGCAGGAACATGTGATGAACTGTGATGAGCTGACCGGTAACCCCCATTCCCTGTCTCTCTGACCCACTGGTGGGGGAGGAGGGTAGAGCCTGTGAAGGAGAGAGGGGTGGGGGGAAGGGGTTATTTTTAAGATTTATTTTACTTCTCATTATCCTACTTTGATTTTGTTAGTAATAAATTCAGTTAATATCTCCAATTTGAGTCTACTTTGCCCATGACAGTATTTGGTGAGTGATTTCTCCCAGAACATATCTCAATTCATGAACCTTTGTTATATTTTGTCTCCCCTGTCCATCTGAGAAGAGGATGATAGAGCAGCTTTGGTGGGTGTCTGGCATCCAGCCAGGGTCAACCACTACAATAGTCCTCTTCCTATCCCATATACACGGCAGGTTTTGATTGTACTCAATTTTATGCTGTTAAGTTCATGTCAGTGTTTGGGAGATGTGTGGTGGAATATTTTTTCTCTTTTAATTATTTTATTTTTAAATCAACTCATTTTGTAATCTTCTTTGAAAACTGGAAGTGGAATCCAAGCAATATCTTAAACATTAATTAAGTTCCAGTACCAGAAGAGGGCTTCTTGCTTTTCTGAAATCTGATGATTAATGCTTTCATTTACTTCTAAGTGATACGTTGTTTGTCATGTCACCACTGAAGTCCTGCTCCTTTTTTAAAATGGGTGGTTTTGGCTTTGCATAGGCAAATGTTTCCTTTTCGCTTGCAAAACTGCCTTAGCTTCTTCTCCAGAATCCAAATAGCGAATGGAGTTTAAATTTGAATTAATCTTAGAATAGTATTTTGCAACTAAATTTAACATCAAATTTTATAGAGTGGTTTGGGTTGGAATGGGTCTTAAAGATCATCTAGTTCCAACACCCCTTTAGTAGGCACGAAACGTTCCACTAGACCAAGTTACTCAGAGCTCCATCCTGCCCGATCTTGTACACCCCCAGGGATGGTGAGTCCATAACCACTCTGGGCAGTAAGTTAGAGTTAAATCCTTTTTCTGAGTACTTCAAAGAAAGATTAAGGTGATGACAGCCCATTTTTCTGCATGTAAACAGGATGCTTTCAATAGCGTTACATAGCTGATTCTGCTGATAAGCTCAGAGGGTTTCAAATTCGGAAAGAATACAAAACAAACAGTCAGTGAGCAGCTCTGCACATCCGTTTTTTGACTGCTGAACATTTTAAACATTTTATTCTAGAAAAGCTGTCGGTGAGTTCTCAATCAATATTTACAGTATTCAGTTTTCTTGGAGAACATATAGAGTACCTCCAGGTATATTATAAACTACATCCCACTTGTGAATGAGTGCGACCTTTCACTTGATGATAGAGAATGTCAAAGGGGCTGTGTGGTTATCCCTGCATTGTTTCAGGATGGCAATAGAAGAATTATCCATTTATTGGAGGATATGTCTGACCTGTCCCAGGGAAAATGTAAACTGGTACATTAGAAGAGGTGAAGGAAAATCAGAGTTAACATTGTTTTGGAAAAGGATTTACAATTATCTTTGGGAAAGTGTAGCTTTGTGCTGTATGCCTGTGAAATTGTCCATTTGTGGACAATTCTACAATTCTACCTTGAAAAGAAAACTAAACACGCTAACGGAATTTAGAGGTTGATATGAAATGGGGTGATAGGGTTGGGTATGTGTAAACTAGTATACTAAAGGTAAGGGATTTAATGCAGCTACATAAAATCTACATTTACTACCCAACTACTTCTAAAATCTACAAAAGTAAAAAAAATCCAAAAAGCTCTGAGGTATCAGTAGTACTCTGCTTTCACAGCGAGTGAAAGTGTTGTTGGTGTTTGTACGTTTACATTGTAAATGCAAGTACCACGTGTGCTTCTGATGGATGCCCACTGAAGGCAAAGGCAGGACTGGGGTGGGGGAAAACAGTTTTCCCCCTGAAGTTATAAAATGGTAAACCCCCAGGGGGTGGTTACCTTGGGGTTGAACCCATGAGCGCTTCTGAGAAACTATAAACATATCACCCAGACCGGAAAAAGAAGAGTTGTTGTTGTAGTTGTAGTTGTAGCTGGGGAGTAGCCAAGTTGTAAAGCCACGAGGAAGGGGCCTGGAGCCCCGTCGGGGGCTGTGGCCCCCCCCCCAGCCCCCAGCTGGGGGCTGCAGGGACTTGGAACAGTGTAAACTGGACTAAGTATTTGTAGCTAAGAGCTGGGGGATGTTTCTCCACTGTGAGCAGCAAGAAAAGGTACTGAAAGCAGCGGCAGACAGCACTGACCAGAGAAACAGTGGCAGAGAGCCAGCAGAAGATAAGGAGCAGCAAACAGGCATTGCAGCCAAGGAAGAGAGACACAGAGTTGTTTGAAGAGAAAGAGAGCCAGCAGCAGAGAAAGTAGAACTAAGCTCTACAGAGGGAGAGAGAGAGTTTGGGTAAGAACTGAAACCAAAACTGCCCAAACCCCTCTGAGACCTCCTAGAGAGAGGAGAATGATGGACTCTTACTTGAGGAGAGTCTTGAAGTGCTGCAGCACTGCAGAAAGGAGCTGAAAAGCTCAGGGCTTCCCAGAGCTGAACCGGGAAGCACCAAAGGAATGCGGAGGAGGGCTTCGCCCCCTCGCTGCTTTGAGACAGAGCACGGGAGCTCTGCAAAGGGGGCTTGAATACCCTGAAGATAGGGACCATCACAAAGCCCCCTGTGCTTCGTGGTATGACGTGGTGAAGTGACCTTTGTCCTGGTGAACACAGCCCACTGAAGAGAAGACCCTTGCTTGGAGTTGAAGGACCGAGAGGGCTTGGATACCCTCCTCGTGTGTACTGTCAGAGATCCAGGTACAACTGCTGCATGAAAGAGGAGAACCTGCTGCCCTAGAGACACTGCTGCTCTCAGAGTGGAAAGGATCTCTTCCTTCTTCCCTTCTGGACTTTTATTTGGAGAGAGAAGAGATTTGATCCATTGTAAATACTGTTTATCATGGTAGAGATAGTTAAGATTGTGTGTGTAATGTAATATTTATTTTGTACAGTCATTGTAATATATAATCCCTCTCCCCATTTTGAGTCTTGTGTGGTTGTCTGGAAAAACCCATCTTACACTGAGCTGAGATGTGGGAGGGGGACTTGGACTCAGGAATTGGATTTTGGGGCTCTCAAACCATGACACAGACTTTAAGGTAAAAAGTACTGTTATGCTAGATTTAGTCAGTTGCTTACTCATTTTGCAGATGGGGGAAAAACTTTTATGAAATGTTGAGGATAGCTAGCAATTCAGAGGTTTTCAGAAGCTCTAGTTCAGGGGGAATACAAATATCTTGGAAAATAATAGGAAATGGTAACTTACATGATGTTCCTAATGGACACGTTTTTCCTTGTTAAAATTTAGTTCAAGAAGGAAGATATTCCAAACTGAGTATTAATAGATTAATAGATTTTGTATATGAAGCTGTTTTTTCAGTTCAAGCTGTAGCCATTCAAGAAGGTTTTGGTCATTTTCACACGTCTGAGAGCTGCATAGAGGGGAAAGGCTCAAAGTTGTGCTCATGCTCTGGGAAGGACTGAGCTCAGCCCTTCCTGGTGACTGGTCAGTCAGCTTGGAGGTGGCCATGAGCTACATTTTTACACAGGCTGTTTTCATAGAAACAGTCTCTCTTGAGGATATTTTTTTAGGGAAAGAGAGGTAGCTTGATGTCTGAGGTAGGGGATGCTGCAGCTATTGGAAAATGCTGTGAATGAAATTAAAAGGTAATTATAGCTCAGTATTTTTCTAATGAAACTAAAAAAGTTGTTTGCCACTGAAAACAGTTCATTGAAGTTCATGCTTTGTGGATATCAAAGGGAATGAGGAGGATATATTCATTGCAGAAAGTAGCAACAGGACAATAATGTCCTTGCTGCAGATTAGGTTGTCTTGCATCAAATTTTTCTTGGTCTTTGAAAATCCTTTTGCAGTCATGTTTTTTGTCAGACTTTTTCCCACTCAACATTTAAGATGCAGAAAATGTAAATGTCACTTCCATATTAAGGATTAGCTCTGGGCTTGGAGGAAAACAAGCATAAAGTTAATTGGAAGGTCATAAATAAATCATTGCTTTTCTTGTGTGTGTTTATGCATATAGTTTTAAAATCTCTTTGTAAAGAAATACTTAATTTCTAAACAAGATCTGAATAAATTGTTAGGCTTGTGACCACCTTAACTGCAGTCTGTAAATTCTCCAGTTCTCAATTAGTTGAGAAGACTGTTACTGAATTTCAGGAGTTGGCTGTATTGTTTCAGAAACAAAAAAGAGATGCTATATACAGTGCTAAATGAAAATAAATTTTAGCACCTGGTATCAAATACTTAATAAAAGAAAAAAGAGAAAAGAGAAAGGTATGTTAATTGCAAGAGAAAGAGCATTCATGAAAACTTGTGGCTAGTTGTGGTGCCGTATCTTGGACAAGTTTGATTTTCTCAGTTTCAGTGAAACTATGTAGTGAAGAATGCCTATGCTGGAGTCACTGTCCCTGGAGATATTTCAAGGACCTGTAGATATGGAATTTAAGACACATGCTTAGTGGTGGACTTGGCACTGGGTGCTGGGTTTATTGTTCTATGATTCTATATATGATACTGTGAATCAATAGAATTAATATAATCTTAGAACATGATAATTAATACACATCTGTCATTTTAGAAAGATTTCCAAGAGAACTTTTTAGGTGCATTTTTGCTGTTAATTAAACATAAAAACTTCTTCAAGTAACTGTTATAGTTAAATTGCCTCACTAGTGCTGAACAAGTGGTCTTGGAGGCCGTCAATCACATGAGAGCACTGTGCAATCTCTGACTCTACAGGACTGTGGAACTGCAATGGTATGTAGCCTTCTGCCCTCAAAAACCAATGAGTGAGCTGGCCAGAAAGCAGAAACCCTCTTCTAGCTGGGTCATGGGGACATCAGTATAAGTCATGGGAGCAGCTGGCACTCTCCACTAGGGAGGGGTGCAGAGAGGATCCAGCCACAGTGTAGTGTCAGTAAATAATCTCGTGTCACCTCCTTGAATCCTTTGGGTTTGCAGTGATCTGAACTGGTAATATTTACAGTTATGTGTAGTCACTAGAGCATCTCAGACTTCAGTGACTTGGTACCATTTAGAATAGTACTAAATTTCATAAGGTATAGGCAATACAGAAGTTATGTGAGGAAGCACTTAGTTGATGTGAAAGTGGTTTGCCAAACAAAACTGCACTAAATTTTTGTGGGGGTGAGGATAATTCAGATTTTGCAAAGTATTTTGTATATAGTGTGCTGTAGATTGACTATATTTTAAATGTATAATATGAGGCTAAGGAGTGAAAATTTTATGTATCTTAGTTATCAGCCTTCTGGTTTTTTCAAAGCATTTTCATATGTTGTTTCCTGGTGGAGTCTCTTTCTATGGTTTCATAGTTTGATAGTAGTAGGTGGAAATTGTTACCTTAGCTCCTAATTTAATAATATTACAAAGTAAACCAATAACAAAATATTTGTAGTCTAGAGAAGGACATAGTGGTGGGGGTTTTTTTTTTTGTTCCTCTATCTTGGTAACTATAAAATTAATACTGAGTGGATGCTTGTGCTCAGACAACAATGTTGAACATAATTCTATTTTGAATTAAAGTGGCACCATCCCAGTTGTATATCATTATTGATACTCTCTGGGGGCTTGTAAAGTACATATATCACTGTTTTGGACTGCAAATCCCTTTACTGTGATACTAGAAAACAGTAATAGGCAATATATGAAAATGATGAAGTGGAAACTGTCTTTCTTAGTCTTGAAGCCATTCCTGTTTAATAGGTAGCTATATACCAAAGAATTCACTGTTCTGCAAGGTTAAATTTGTGAAAGCTTCAAGGATTTTCTTCCCCCCCCCCCCCCCCCCCCCCCCGAAAATGTATTTAAACCAATTATTTGAACAAGTCTGCAAAATATTAGTACAAGGTTATGGATTTCCACTGATTCTGAATTGCCTTCATCATAAGCTTTTCTTTCATCTGGGCACTCACCATATATATATAATGATGAGATTGGTGCTTATTGCCTCCTTCCCAGGATGAACTAAAGCCATGATGTTGGCTTTGATGTAGAAACAACAACAGCTGTTCTGCTCTACTCCTTTTTCCAAGGACTTCGGGTGAGGTAAAATTGCAGATGATGAGGATAATGAATTCAAGGAAGAGGAGTTGGGGAACTTCTTAATATATTAGAACTGAGAGATGACAGAGATAGCAAATGCTAAATAAGAAAGAAGATAATGAATTGAAAGAAAGGTTCTCTCGAAAGGCTGGTGGCATAACCAGATGAAGCCTATACCCATTTGTGATTGAAACTTGTGTATGTTTGTAGGTTATGTTTTGTCTATCTTCTGATGGATTTCCACTTCAGATGAACAAAAAAAGTTCTAACTTTCCATATGGGTTCTTGGTGGCAAAAATCAGCTTCCTCGAAGACGAATTAGTATCATAGGATTACTTTTATATTTATTTTATATTTATTCATATATCTGTTCAAACACAGATATGTTGTTGTTGTTGGATCTGGGAGTCATTTTGTCCTCTTAAGTTTAAGTACTTAATCTGTGAAGTCTTCTCTGGAGCCAAGTGGGTTGTTTTTTTCATATTGATGAGCTATACCTCATAACTGTCGGCAGAGCTAAAGTGCAGTTGTTTACATCTCTGTGCTTGTATTTCATTTCTGCTCTTAGCCAAAGTGCTGAACCATAACAAATCTACAATGCAGAACATTTCTTTATAAAGATTGAGCACAGTAATTTTAGAAACTGGAATAGAGTGTATTTAACAGGGGAAGAAAAGAAAGAAAATTCATCAGCCTGAGCTCTTTATTCCTATCCCACTGCTGGCTGATGTTTCCAGACTTGGCACAGTTGAGTTCCAGCTCCCCAGTTCAGGAGCATGAACTTTACCTGGGATAAGGGCTGGGTGTATTAAAGCTTCAGGAGGCTTCTCTTGTGCTAGGCAGTGACCCAACAATTACAGTTCTCTTCTGTAACCTGATGCATTGTTAAAAGCTGTATTGCCAAACAATAGTCGAGATAATTAGCTCTGGAGGCTTCATTGAGAGACATGAGAAAGCAGCTGTCTGATATTTTAAGGAAGCGGGGTCCTTTGCATCAACAGTGATGTAGGGCTGAAAGTCAGTTCCTGTGACATAACATGATGTGTAATTACATTTTTTTATTTTATAATCTACTTGCTTATGGCAATGTGAATTTTTGATAGACTCTGCAAAGCATGAGGGAGGATGGATTTTCCCATTAGTGGGAACAGTGATATTTGCTGAGGCATCTCTTTGATTAGCTCTGGACCATTAATAATGGTGAGTGATTTTGAAAACATGAGCAAAAGGATTTTTGAGATTGGGGTGGTTGAAAGAAGGGTGAGAGTGAGAGAAAAAATAAAGCTTTTTTTTGTGCTGTTGTATCTTCTGGAGACACGCAGGATCCTTTTGCGATGTGAAAATAAGGCTGTAGTGTGAAACATGGCAAAAAAAGGCCTCCAGATTTTTAACTAGATTGTTTTTGAGTGTACAGTCTGACATGCCTGCTCTTGTCCATCCTTGCACATGAATGTCTTTTTAGAAAAGAAAAAAAATGCCTGTCAGCAGGTGGAATGTTCTAGGGGTCCCGTTTCCTCAGTGCCACTGAGAAAAAAAACTTGACAAAACGTGGGAGCAAAGCTTGCTAATCCATAGCTTTGCTTGTGGGTAGGATCCCTCCTTTTCATTATGATTTTTTTCATAGTTTTGGTTGAAAATTTAGGACTGTAGTGATATTTATGCTGGTTATGACTTTTTCTGTAAGCATTTTGCATCTATTCTTAGGTATTTTATACTGAAACATGAAAACTGAGAGGGAAAACTTGCAGAAAACATAGCTAACTAAACAAGAGTTTGACGAGTCAGATGGCTTGAAACATTGAAAAAATGGATAGGAAGATTAAAGCTGATTTTACAACTTTCCAGCTTGGTTTCACAGTTTATGCTAATTTGTTTTTACATTTTGAATGAATTATTACTGTTTATTATAGTTATTTTTAAGAATAAATATTCTAAAATGTTATTGGATGTGAGAGCGAAAAAAAAAAGTTCCACAGCAATTTCCAAGAGAACTTTAATTCAAATAACAATTTTGATAGTGTCTCTCTTAGAACTTATAACTGAGACCGCACCAAAGTGCCTCAGAGGACAAATAATTTTTAGGTCTGAACAAGTTTCAGTTTGGACTCATGCCTATTACATCTTCAAAGTGCAGAGCATGAAAACATGTGACAAGAATTTGGGTGCAGGCAAGCAGCATATCTATGGTTTGAAAAAGCAAGTTGTCTTCCATAATGTGCAGTTTCTTAAATGGGAAATTAAAATCTGAGCATTGAATTCCTTTATTGAGCTTTCTTGTTTCCAGAAGATTGTTTTGGTTTTCTCTTCTTATGCTTTGCACTCACAGACAAGAGGAGCTACCTTTCTGCATGTGAGAAGTAGATGAGAAACAATTTATTATTTTTTGTTTGTTGGAGAAAGAAGTTCTGTAAAAAGTCAAGTAAGAGTCTGGAAAACACAAGAATTCTTCCCTCATCTTTTTTGCTTTGTTTTTGGAGTTGTTTGTTGTAGGGTGGTACTGAGTAAGCCATATGGGTTCCCAGAAAGTATTTACTTTTTTTTTCCTGTAGCTGGCCATTTTAATCAAAATGCACAGTGACTGTAAAAAAGCTATATTTCTGGTCTGTTACATGTGCTTGCCCAGGCTCTACAGTCTTTGCTTGTAAATACAAGTTAGCAATTGTAGATCATCAAATGTATATATGCATGCATGTATTCTTTCTTTAAATATAGAAACTGAACTTTGACCTTTCCTGCAATGTGCTGCCTTGCTGGCTGGCAGCCACCCGGCTAATCGGGGTGAGATCAGGGCTGTTGATGTCAGGGACTGAGGTGGGCCCAGGCTAGTGTTGGTTTGGGGTAATGTAATAAATAGCTATGATTTGTTCCTGGAAAATTTATGATTGCAGAAAATTACAGGGCAACACTCAGTGATTTTTTTTTTTTTTTTAACTTGGTACTATTATTTTCTTTCAGTAAGTGCCTGGAGAAATACTACCTGAAGTCAAGGGTCTTGAATATTATTTTATTTGTTATGAACAACAATGGCAATATCCTTCCCAAACCTCATTGCTTCTGTATTAGAACTGTATTAAAGTTTGGAGCTCCTTACGTGGCATTGGGCAGCTGAGTTGCACATACACAGAAAGCCTGTCAGTGTGGTATTTGCTATCTTTGCAGGTGTTCATGCTTGCCCTATGGAAACACAACCAACCAGCCTTGGCAAGGGCTAAAATCCCAGCATTTATGCTCTAGTTCCTCCTGTGATTTGACCAGTGCTGCCATACTTCATTTGCTATAGAAAACCCTAACCTTACCCGTTCTTGCACAAGTGAAATTATGTCTTTGTATGGAAAGTGTGTAACTTACAGCTTCAGCTGAAGTCTTTAGAGAGGAGGCTCATGTCTGTTTGCATCATGTGTAATAATGAAAGAAAAGGAGAAAGCAAAATTCAGTCACGAATTTTGGTTTTTCCCATTGACTGAGTGGGCCTTGCCAGTGAAGAAACCATCGTGGTTAGGATTGAGTAGTTCTCCCTTGTGGGGCAGGTTCAGGTGTGTCATTAGCCCAGCATTCTGAATCTGCCAGTTTTTTTCTGTTGCTACTGATGCAAGGCCAAGGATCTTTGGGGAATGCAGCCTCTTCTATTTAGAGACATTATAAATCAGAACAAAACCTCAACCTTGTTAAATCCAACTCCTAAAGTTATTGGTTGCAATAAAGGTTGAATATCATGAGTAAGTCTTACAATTTTTCCATTTTCTGTTTGGGAGCAGTGAAATATTTATCTGTCTCCATATCTCATCATGAAATAGATAGCTATAAAACGGCAACAAAGGTATTGATAGGACCCTCTATACTGTGACTGGTGTGGGGTCAAAACCAGATTTGAGGAAAGTGCAATATTTACTCTTAATCTTAAGTTTTCTTTTCTGAGCAAAGTGTATTATGTTAGTTAATCTGCTAGGTTTCGTGAGATAAATGAATAAAGTGGTGTGCTGGTTTAATGAAGGCAGCCAAAGTGTGGTCTTTCACAAAGCCCATTTAAATATCTCTCTTGCCAGCTTCCTGTATTCAGGCTCTCTTTTCTCCAGAGGTTTACCTCTGTCAAGCACTATGTTTCTTTTATTGTGATGATGTAAAGGGAGGCTAGGAGTAGAGGGACAGCGTTGTGCTGAACATGGGCAGTGAAGTAACAACCAGATTGTGGTGTTCCCTTGCTGCTTAAAGATCAGCAGTTTCCTATATATCCTTTATAGTTTAAACTCTTAATTCTGTCAGTGACATTTATAGTATATTGGTAGTCTGTATGAAGTTTCCAAAAGCTCACTCCAAGCTACATAGTTCTTTGAGTCTTCCTTTTCTTTAGGGAGAATGAAAAGCAACTTCTGTGTGAATTGTTTCTTGGTTCTTCCAGAAGGAAGAAACTGGATGAACCTTTTGGTTTTTTTTTTTTTAAATTGTGCTCTTGAAAAATGTGGAAAAATAACATGTAGAAGCTAAATGGAAGTATGGAGTTCTAGAAAGCAAAGGCACAAAAATTGCTGTCATGAGTTGGAAAGTGAAATTTACTGCTAAAAGATATGGTTTAAGCTGATTTTACTCAGATGTACAGCTCTGTCTAGAGAGGAGTTCTCATGGGAAGGTTGTCACTGGACGAGGATTGAGAGAAAGAAGATTTCCAGACTTCTTAGGATATTACAGAAGAAAGATTAAAATAGATGTTTTTTGTCTCAGAGTTCAGTAAACTTCCACCTTCTGCTGTTTTCAGCAATAAAATCTTATGTTTACACCATGAGTAGCAGAAGAGTTTTGTTGAGAGAGGTGTGCAAAAAAGGCAGTGTCACAGCATAGGGTGATATAGGTCTACCTGCTTATAATTGGGGTTTGTCACCCTTTTCAAAATGTATAATATGGCTAAATGAAGAAACTTCTAAACAGTGCTTGTTTTTCAGGAATCTGTGTTACTGCTGTTGGTTCTTACTGCTATCAATCCTCATGGTGCTGTCATGTAAATCAGTGGCTGACTAGTCTTTCTCATTTATGATACTTGCAGCAATTCATTATCTCTGTCTTATCTAAAGGACTTTTATTTTTAGCTTTACAACCCTTTAATGTACTTTCCTCTGGCACTGACACATGACTGTGAGAGAGAGCTCTCCAATACAGCCTGAAAATGTGTTTTCCTACAGGGAATGAATACAGTGGAAATTCATCCAGTTTGTCCAAGGACTTATATTCAGGACTTGTCAACGTGCCCAGTGAACCTGGACTTGTTTTGGAGTAATTTCTGTAGTGAAACTGCAGTATGGGAGTGAGTACTAATGACTGAATAGATAGAGACTTTGATAGTAGATTTTGACATACTTTCCTTCTCTTATGGGCTAGTAACTGCATTATATTTTAAAAGCACATTGTAATACTTTGCAACATGGATATCTTGCTTACAAGAGCTGCCAAGCTTCAGCAAAGAGCCTCCGTTTAAGATGCTCACTGACAGATTCTGTCACAAACTACTTATCTTAATTATATTTACCTGTCTCCTCTGTAACTTAACTGCATTATGAAAAGCTTCCTTATCCTTCTGTTAGTAGCAAGCTATCCAGTAATAGCAGACTTGCACGTGGCACTGATGAGTAAGTATCATTTAGGTAAACTAAATATATTTAGTGGCACCTTTCATAGTTGTTAACAAGCTTTATTTAAAGAGCAAGAGCTGAGTGATGAATTTAGGTACGGAGGTGTAGGAGAGTATGGCTGGAAATTTAAGTGAGGAGTCATCTGTAGTGGTAGCTAAGAAGGATCTTCAGTGATGGTAGTGCATATAAAATCCTCCAGAGACCATTCCTTGCACTTCTTGCAGTCAGGGGAGAGAAAATGGCTCTTCCAAAAGGGAGTTCACTGCCCAAGACAGATAGTGGCTTCTGCATCCTACTCCTTGGGACAGTCTCTTTTTCCTGTGTCAGCAATAGATCAAGTTAAAGGGGACAAGCATCACTACACCAAAAATTGCTTTTCTGAATACCTCCCACAGCCTCTCTGAGGGCAACGTTCAAGTGAAATATGTAAGAAGCATTTAGGATATCTAAGAGCTGCCTACACTCTCTGGTTTTGCTTGGATTCAGAAGAGAGAGGAAACACTGCAGTGGAAATGTGTGGATATGAAATGAAATGGGGAAAAAATGGAATAAAAAATCTATTTTTCTGAGACTGGCTATCTTGTCTGTAACATCCTTCTCCATATTTCTGATGTGTCTGAGGGTGTTCAACAGCATTAAAAACTTGGGTTATTTAAAAAAAAAATCTGTAAGGAATTGAAAATTCATTGTCTGTTTAAAAAGCATAAGCAGAGGGAATGAAAAGGAGGGGACCTGGTGAGTGTGTGTGGATGTTGGAATTGCAGATGTTGATGTAGGGTTGCAGAAAGGGCATCTCTGCATGTCAGGCTTCTGGAAAGGAACATCACCTGAGGTGAGTGAGTGGTGGTTGGTTTAGATGGATATTTGCTAAGAGAAATGGTATAGTGGAGGGTGGTGGTACATTTAACTTGGCTGAGTAACACATTCAGTACGACTTTGGTTCCCTCTGTTTTCACATAAACCTTTAATGCTACTTAACATTGCTTTTGATCATTAGTTGTTTCTTCAGTAAATGAAGTGCATCTTTGTGGCCCTCTTAGTGCAGATAAATACATTTCCTTTTCTATCTGGAACTGGATAATTTCACACTCAACTGTGTTCACATTTCCCAAACAGTTGGAGTCATCGGCATCATCTGTAATTGGGTAATATCTTTATCTAAATTGATTTGGTTTTCGGTTTCAAAGAGATACCAAAACAACCGTAGTAAAGAAGCCCCCAGAATCATGTTGGATTTCATAAGAATATAACATCTCTGCAATCTGTTCTTTAGTGCTAACTCAGATCTTGTGAAATGTTTTTATGGCACAGTTATTTTTTCTTTTTTTATTTTAGGATTTTGTTTTAAATGTATGGCTTTTTCTTTGGTTCCAGAGACATTCTTGAAACGGCTCTATTCCTGACCAGTGTGATCTGTCTGATGGTAGATCAGAATCAGAGATGCAAATGACTTCTATCCAGTAACCTCCTTTTTCCCCAAAGATAGGAACAGCTGCTTGGGCAGTGAACCTCCCTGCGAAAAGCCGAATGTCAACCCCTTTGCCACAGTTTGACAGGGATTTGGCTGCTGCTGCCATCAGTGGGACTTGCAGAGTACGTAGAGGGAAAGACAGGTGAGAAGTACTAAGCCCTGGTCCCTAGGGATGTGAAGAACCGGGTGTGCAGGTAGAGGTGAGATATCTGGTAACGGAGGGGAGAACAGACTATGGGGAAGATGCTGCACACTGGGATGTGCTTCCTGTGCTGCTGAAATTGTAAGCATCCAGATTTGAAGGGGGAAAATAAAAGAAATCCCAGATAATGTTAACAGGAAAAGGTAGGTGTACTGTCACGTTGTGGATAGCTTTGTACCTCTTGATCTTTCAAAGTAACTAGAGATTTTATTCCCTGCATTGTGTGACATGCCTGGGGCTTGTGGCCATGTGTTGTTGAAATTAAGGACAAGATTTCTGTGAGATGTCTCTTTTTTACCACAGTGGTGCTGTCACTAAGCAGTTGCTCCCTCTGACATCTGGCTTGTCCATTTAATTCCCACTTTGCTCACAAGCCTGTGCCAGCTGGTGGCCTGACAGGGAGATATTCAGAGGTGAGGCTAATGTGCAGGTTGTGACCTGAACAAATATATTACTGAATGTCTTGAGGACAAAAAAAATAGATGGAGATGGTCTTTGATACAAAGAACTGTGTTGCTTTGCAGCTGAGGCAGTTGTGTGGTGATGGTACCTCTGGTGGTGAGGATAGATGAGATAGTCCGCTTAATTAGTAATTTCTCACCAGAAATTCAATATATAGAAAGCAAGAACTAGCTGCTCACATGGATACTTAGAACAAAGTATTATAGTCTGCAAGTCCAAATACAATGGTAGACCAAATGGCCTTCTCTCTGTAAATAGCAAAAAAGCAAAAAAAGGAGAAAACAAAAAAGTAAAATGAAATTTTGATATGGTTGATAGGTGTTGCAACTCTGTCACTGCAAGGTGTATGTGTGGGAAAAATAGAAGAATTTATGCTTTTCATCATTCTAGTCCAGGGAGCTATTAGTTTTCTGTAACCTTCAGAGCAGTAGTATTTCAGCATTTCAGATGTCTTTTTTCTTCTGTCACATGACATCCAGGATCAGCTTTACAACCTACTATTGTCAATGCAAATGACTAGGTACTGTTGCTTCTCGTTTCCTCCCAAAATGTGTATCCTAAATTTCCTTTCTGAAAACCTTTGTGCTTCAAGTAAATATGTTGAAACAGTAGATTTGAAAGGAATAGTTTATACCTGGGGGAACCACTTGGCTCCCCTGTTTATTTGGGAGTTATGGTCTGTAGTGTTTCCCAGCTGAAGCAGGTAGACATTTAGAGCATGTGTCACTTTCAGGTGTGGAAATAGTTTCTCCAGCAAGATGAGGAAACCAGGTTTGGAATAATCCAATTTACCTGGTGGATTTTGTTTGGTTAGTTTTCAGTTGGTCAAAAAACACATTAACTACTTGAGCAAGAGGTGTCTGGGAACAGGTGACTTCTGTATTTTATCATAACGATTCATAGTTTGAATAAAGGTGTCATTGGAGAAAAACAGACACTGAGGTATCTCCTTACAGCAAATTAGCATTTTGCTTGCACAGCATTTCCTTCAAAGATCAATTTCTTTTAAATTCAAAACTGATCATAAGGATATAATTCATCAGGGTAAGTCTTTGTTATTTAGACAAGCAAAAAAAAAAGTGCCTTATTTTTGTTTGTGGGATGTTCTGTGGGCAGACATGAGAGTAGGAAGCAGCAGTGTCTTCAGGGGTTGTGAGCTCAGGCATTTGATCAGCGTGAAAAGTTATTCGCAGATGTTAAACCTTCAGGCATTCTGCACTCCATGTGTAACTTCTCTGTTAATGAATTTGCCATGATTAGACAATTTCAATTGACCAGAAGGAAAAAAAAAAGGGCTACGGTTTCTAGAAAGCTGTTGTTTAATGCTGGTGACTTATGTAGCAGTAGAATTTTCACTGCAATGAAAAGCCCTGCATCAGGTTGCAGGGCTGTCAGAGATCTTTTGAGACTAATAGGGAAAATACATAATGAGAGATGAATTGAGTAGCTTAGTTTCTTGAAGGAGCTCAATTTCCTTTTCTTAAAAGAAATTTTCTCCTGTATCACTGCTAAAGCTAGCATTTGAAATACTATTGCAGTGTAGCTATTTGGCAGCTTGGCTTGTTCTCATGTTACAAGAATGATGCTAATAATTCCTATTGGCTGCTGTGACCTCTGCTGGAGGGAAAAGAGTCCATTTCCTTGTAACCTTTCTTCTCAGAGCCTGGTAGCATAATCTTAATTTATTTATTTATTACTTGTTTATTCCCTGCAGCAAATTTCCCTACCTGCCAGGTGGCTGAAGTGATTTGCATACTTTTTGATTTATCTCCTATCATAAATGTAGTTCAAAAACAAATATCTGATGAAATTTTTAACCTAATAGGCTTTCAGTTCTATGAGTGTGTGCTTTGTACTCATCATAGGACTTAATTTAACTGTGCCTATGAATGTCTCTCTTAATGTTGAAGTCCACAGCTACATTTCTCTTTGTCCGTTTGCCTCACACTGCATTAAGATTGCATTTGTACAACATGTCATGGTTTGAGTGTCTCAGAGATGTCAACATATAAGTCTATATTGCATCACCTTTCTGAGTATGTACACTGAATCTGCGGTCAGATCTTGTTAGTGTGAAGTCTGTTGCAGTTCTGCCTCTGTTGGAAACCACTGACAGTGAAGCCATTTCAGAATAACAAATCTTTGGCTTCAGACTGTAAGAATATCCACTAATTAAATATTTCGCATTCTTCAATGCTGCAAACAGCAGCTTACAGTTTGACTTTATGCGCCAGTTAACTAATTAGATTCCTCTTTAAGAAAATGCATGTTCATGCATCATTGTTTTGGAAACATTAATGGTTTGGGGATTTGTTGTCTGTTGGGTGGGTTTTTTCTTTTTGTTTGGTTTGGGGTTTGTTGTTGGTTTGTTTGTTTGTTTTTACCTGGGGGACTTTTTGCTGTATCTAAAGCAGACCTGTCATGGCTTCAGATCAAAAACTACCTTTGCTACGATGGCTCTGCCCCAGAAAGGTTGTGGTATGAAGCGGCAGTGAGCACACCTGTGCCTTGTTTTTGAAGGGGTTCCAAGCAGTCCATGGTAGCCCCATTGTGCTAAACAACCCAAACTTTTTGAGCTCTGACCCAGAAAGCATGACTCAGAGTTACTTCTGCTTGCTAGCTCTCAGCAGCCTAGGAAGAGCTTACTAGAGGCACACATAGGCCCACGTGATATTTGTTCTCTTCACATTTGTGGGCAGTGTTGTTGTGTTTTGGTTGTAAAAGCAGCCCCCTCAGATGGGGAAACAGGTCAGCAGAGCGTTAGGTTTTGGGTGAGAGTGGGAGCTTTCAGGGAGGAGTGTGAGATGGAGTTAGCTGAAGCCTTTGAGTTTCTCTGTGTGCTCCTTTCTTCTGGTGAAATGGCGTCTTTCTGTGCCCTTAGCTGCCTGGTGGTGAGACAAACGCACAAACCAGGTGTTCGAGTCACAGCTGTGACACTGACAGAACAAAAAATAGCAGTAGGGACAAGCAATAGGATCCACGTGAAAAATTGTGTGTGTGTGTGTGTGTGCGAGAGAGAGAGAGAGAGAGAGAGAGAGAGAGGAGGGAGGGAGGGAGGGAGGGAGTTCAGGGTTTGCTGTTTCTGTCGTGTCTCTGGGGGCTGGAGTGGCACCAAAAGTCAGTGCAGAACGAAACATGAGGAGGAGAATCCTAAACAGTTAAGTTCTGAGAAAATGGAAGGCATCTGCAGGGCATAAAGGAGTTTGGGAGGAATAACGAATGAAAAAGTCTGTATAAGCACAGGTTTTTTCCTTCAGTTTAGCCTGTGTTCTAGCAAACAGCACAGAGGAATCAAAAGCTTCCTTATTACAGAAAGGTAAAATTTGAACTATTGTATTGGGAAAAAAGAAGATGATTCTATAAGTGGTGTTAAAAGTCTGTCTCTTGCCATTTGATTATTTAAAGCTGGAAATCCTCATCCTGTAGTATCTTCTTAGACTCTTGCTGTTCAGAGGAGCTATGTCTGCATCTCCATCTTCTTTTGCTCCCTGCCGGGCAGATTTTACCAGGCTTGCTTCTTCATGTCTAAGCTTTTGAAGCTTAGCGAAGAAATGCAGCTTGAATTCTTGGAGACTACCATGACCATGATGTTGCACTTAGAGAAGAATCTACAAACCCAGAGATTGTGGTTCTCATCTTTTTGTGGACAACAATTAATTATAAAAACTTTTATGTTGTTGAAATTAAAGTTAGAAAAGCAATCTCCAAAACCAGAAACAAATTTAACAGTAAAAAAACCCCCAACTAATAGATTTTGAAAAATAGATAAGTCTTAAAACCCCAAACCTTAGAATCAGTTTCAGTTGCTTTTTTTAAAAAGCTTTTCTTCTATAAAACCTTTATCCTTATTCCAGGGCATAGTGATATTTGAAGACAGTGATATTTACATAGCAAAGCGGCAGTTATTTCCTTTTCCTCTAAGATTGATTTAATTAATATTTCTATTGTCTGAAAAAAGTCTGCCTGCCTGCTTGACATCTCCTCATCTCTTCTTAAAAGCTTCTGAAGACCTTGTGACAAAAGGCAGTTTTAAGAATCATACTTACCGCTTACAGACTATAAGATTCATTCTACCATGAACTTCAGTAGAACGGAAGGAATACAATAGCTGTTGAAATTAGAATGGTGATGCTTAAAATACATGACCACCATCACTTTTTTGGGGAGTGGGGTTCTTCCTGTAAGCCTATCTCCAGCATGCATATTGAGCCAGCACTCCATGTAAAGTATTTATTCTTTCATACTCATTGGAGTACTTCTTCTTATGTAGAAATCTGAAATGCCACTGCATGGAGGAGTCCTTATGGCATCCATGGGAACAGATTGTGGTAGCGTTTCTGTTGCTAGTGAAACACTGAAATGCTGGTGGATGCAGAAGCAGAAGAATGTGGATCACTCATTCTTAGTGTGATACTAAAATATCTAGATGGCAGCCATTATGAGTTTAGTAGTGCCAGCAGTGCAACTTTAAAGCATTTTAAGAGCAATTTTTTTTTTAATATTATTTGCATTATTTTCTGTTGGTGTGTTGTGTTGTTACAGATCCAAGTACACAATCATCAAGACTAGTGCTGCTCGCTTTTCTCCAAACTACGCCTCTATTGGAATACTCCTAGAAAGATAGGAGAACTTTCTTCTTGATGGGGAAGGACTGAATTTCTGCTTAATCACTGCAGTATTCCTTAGTTTGTGTTTGAAGAAATATTCCCATAGGTCCCCTCTCACACCAAGCAGTCATGTTTGACTTCCAAAGATGTTTGTGTACTTCCAGAATGAAGGGATAACGTTTCTGACATTTAGTTGTATAGTTTGCGTAGATTGGGTGTGTGGGTTTTTTTTATTTGGTTGGTTTTTGTGTTTTTCTTCCCCCCCCCACCTCCCCATTTTAAGGTACAGCTGGAAAGAATAAAGCCTAATTTGCTCTGGTTCACCTGCCAAAAATGTTTTAGTTGAAGGCTTTCTTCTCTAGAGGATAGGGGGAAGGTTAGGGATAAAGCCTGATTGTTTAGTAACTCTCTGCCTATTAATAAGAAGTCAATTCCCTTTTTAAAGAAAACAGCAATAGTTTATTTCATCATTTTTACAGTAGGTTCAATTTAAACTAACCCCACTTGCCACTCCCCTCCAGGAAAGTGGGCCTGAAAGATAGATTTGCCTATCCCTTCTTTAAACACCTGTCTTCTGCAATCTAGACAACTAAGTTTAATGTTTACAACTCAAGTGTTGCTATGGCTTTGAGTGAACTGGTACTGGACATTCAGTTTCTGGTTAGTTAACATTGCTTAGGGCAGGAAATTTAACCTCTTCCAAGACTGAATGGTGGGTTGCAATTTGACAAGTAGACTTGTCAGGAATAAAGTGTTTTATGTCCATTCTGAGGCAATGACAGGTTGGTTTCTGTTCTCCCCCTCAACCTATAGTGCATTAAGTAATGTACCATTGCCTTCCATTCCTCATAATATTATTTTCTGGCTTTGGCAACAGAGAGGCCTTTTGTACTGATTTTTAAAGGACTGTCTGACTTGTTAGTTAGCTTAGTGGCATCTATTAAAACTAAGTCTCAGTCATTGACAGCAATAACCGAAATGTCAAAAATTGTTACCCTGAACCTTCATCTCTTAACTAGGACTTCAGCAAGCATGACATATGTAATGAGTACTGAAGGAAAAAGTAATTGATTCTTGGTTTTTATCCATGAGAATGATTTTATGGAGCAACCTGACTTGAAACTGCAGGCTTTCATTTCTGTTTTTATTAATACTGTTTGGTGTTTTTCTTTACTATCTAAATCATAGCTGTTAAGGGAGAAAAAATCAGTATAATTTGCTTGTATTTCATTAGTTGCCTAAATCCCACAAATGCTTATATTAGATTTGTTTCTATTATGTTACAGCTAAAATGCAAATCAGTAGATTTGACTAGAGCTTTTTTGTTTTTCATTTTTGTTCTTCATTTTACTATAAGTTATATCTTGGATGAAATCCACTTTAAGGATCGTGGAAGATGTAATTTTCCATATAATGGTCTGTCTAACCATTTAGGCTTGGTAGTGGGTAATATTAAATTAATTTTTGTATTTCTAATGTGGGGAAAATATGCTATATTCTGTAAAGCTAGAGTTTCAACTTTATGGTAGCAAATCTGCAATAACTTTTTAATGCTGTTGAGCCATTTATATTTTCTGTTGATGGAACTGAGTAATAGATACAACTGTCCAACAGTAAGACTTGGAATTTTAGCACCTGCTTCATCTTCTGTGTTTAGGCATAAAACAAATTCTGATTCTTTTATAGCAGCATATTGGAACAAGGGGGTTAGAGAAAATCATGTGCTGTGGAGACATCCTGTATCTTTCCTCCATGATACAGAAACAAAAAGAGCATATTCTGACCGTGCGGTCTCAATAGTGCCAGCCAGGAATGGAGAAGGAAATCAGATGATATTCATGGTCAATGGATGAACTGGAAAATGGGATTTGGCAAAACTAGTTTGCTGATATGGAGGACATATGCATGTGTAGGGGTGACTTCTTAGCCAGGTTTCCAAAGGAAAAAAAAAGCTTATATAACTTTGCTGCCTGTTTCTGTGCCTGTCACACATTTTAACTCACTGTCGAATGTGTTTCAAGCTGGCCAGATGGGTGGTGATCTCAGTGGTCCTAAAATAGTCTACCACAGCCTTTAGCCAAGAGGACCTATGATCCCTTCCCCAGCACTTGTCTTTGACCCACTCGGGAAGCAGAGGGGCAGTAGGCGCTTGCCTGTGGCCCCAGGCAGCTGCCATGTGGCTGGCCAGCCGGTGCCCATGCGGGGCTGGATTAGCCCCAGGTTGCAGTGCTTGCACTCTCTCTCTCTTTCTCTCTCTCTCCCAGCTATCAGATCAAATTAACCTTGGTAGGTGACCCCTACCAGTTATTAAGTATTGGACTGGGGAGAGGTTGGCAGATGCACACGCAGAAGGTTCTGCCTCTGTGGCTCTTTGCCTGGGCTTCATCAGCAGAGGAATATGGATGATCTCTGCTAGTGGGGGGACTGCAGGCTGGACGCCTTGCATCACTGATTCAGACCCATCCTATGAAGATGCCATGACAAGCGTTACTGGTTTGTGACTTCACCCCCTATGGGACAGGGCCTGTTGTTTGCTAGCCAGATTGGTCATCTGGGGAGGGCTGCTGCTTGACTGGAGCCTGGATCCATGGTGTTGCAGAAAGGCTGCCACAACTTATCTGGCTTTCTGACTGCTTCCTTGGCAGCTCATCTAGACAGCCATCAGTGAAGCAGCCAGGAAAAGCTTTCAGCAGATTGAAGGTGACTGTAGGCCTCTGGGGCCAGAAGTAAGAAGGACAGGTGTCTGCATGGCAGACTTCTCAGACTTCCCATGTAAAGTTTGATTTTAATATGAAAACTTACTGAGAGCTCAGGAAAAAAAAATCCTATTGTGCAAGAAGATTGGGAACTTTAAATAAGATCCACTTGACAAGTAACTGTTTTAGTTACTTAAACTCAGAAAGGTGCCATGCAAAAGGTGGAGTGTACTAAAACAAGGACAGGTAACAGAGGGGGAGTACAAAATCATAGCTTGGTCACATAGCGATGTAATCAGGAAGACAAAATTATTAAGGCCAGTTAGAGCCAAAACTAGCTAGAATAATAAGAAGGGATTCTTAAAGTAGATTGATAGCAAAGGGAGGTTTGGGAAAGGTGTAAATTCATGGATGGATGCAAGGAACAATCTAGCATATGATGATACAGAAAAATGAAAGCACTACATGCTTCAGAAAAAGCCTGTTCCCCTACCTCTCTATATGCCAGGATTTTTTGAGAGGCACAGCCAACATCTAGACAGCAACAAGTTAGTGGCTGCTTGGAGAAGCTATGTCCAGAAGAATGGGATTGGATGGGAGCTGCTGAGGGTACTGAAAGAGCTGGAAGATATGAGACCGCTAAAAAAGCCTGCAGCTGGGGGTGGTCCCCAGTGAAAGAGAAAAGGTTGATGTTTAATCCATCTTTAAGAAAGACAAGAAGGAGCATCTGGCAACTGTGGGCTGCTCAGCTTCATCTCATGACCTGGAAAGGTCATGGAGTATATTCTCATTTCCAAACACATGAAGAGCAAGAAGACAACCATAATCAGTCATGGATTTAGCAAGGGCAAATTGTTCTTGACTCACCTTATTGCTGCTTCGGCTCAAATGACTTGCTGTAGGGGTGACGGCAAGCAGTAGATCGCTTGAATTCAGTGATGCTTTTGTCACTGTCTTCCATAGGTGTTTCATTTGGAAGCTGAAGTAATATGGGCTAGGCAAGTGGAATTTTAGATGGGTTGAAAATTAGCTGCTGAAAGGTTCATGGTGCTTTACATCCAATTGGTGGTCTTTAACAAGCAAGGTACTCTAGGGAATGATGCCAAGGCTGACACTGTCAGTTTTCATCAACAGCCTGGGTCATGAAGCAAGAGGCACTTTGTGCATATCTGCAGATATGCTAAATTACATTGTTTGACATTCTAGATGGTAGTTTCAATCCAGAGGGAGCACTGCTGCAAATGAAACCCTTGTTATGTTGAATTGAGCAAGAACCTTAAATGTGCTGTCACTGCAAATAAGGTAAATAAGGCACTGGGTTGCACTCGTGGTTGCACCTCAAGGATAGTTTTATCCCCTCTATTTAGTATCTGTGAGGCTATCTGGAATACTCCATTTGATTTTGGAGGCACTGAACTCGAAAAGATAGATGGAAGGGTTGAAAAAAGACCATTCAGAGGTCTAGTAGATGGTGAGGGACTTAAGGAATGTGCGTGTGAAGGAGAGTCTGACAGAGTTGAGCTTGCATAGTCTAGAAAAGAGGAATCTGAAGAACAGTCTAGTTGCATCCTAAAACTTCTTTAAGGGCATTTACAAGGATCTTAAAGCAGATTTCTGGTCAGTAGTGACAGATGGCAAAAAGAGAGATGTAATGGCACAAATTTTAACTTGGGTTTGAACAGTAGGAAGAAATTTTTTTCTGCAGGGACAAAGCAGCCCTGGAAGAGTTTGCCCACAGAAGCAGTTTAATTTCTGTCCTCAGAGGAATTTTAAACTCATTTGGACAGAGCCGTGGCTGACTTCATCTGCTGTTAGCAAGTTTCCGCCTGGATAGAAGTTTGTCCCAGCCAGGACTTTGATTCTGTGAAGTCTCAGAGACACAGGGGATGTGGAGACAATTTGGTTCAAGTATGATGCAAAAAGCTGCAGGAAACCAATCTTCATTCAACAGAGTTTTCATGGACCACTCCATGATTTTTTATTCTTTTTTGTATGGTGTCATCGTCCCATATTTCACAGATGACTGAAAAAAGAACTTCACTCTGGGCCTTTTAAAATTATGTACAAAAGGATGGTGTTGGTACCAATATGCACTATAGGAGTGTAGTTTCGGCCTTAGGGGCTGGGCTTTGCATATGGAACTCTAATCACTGTTACCACTTAAACTGAAATAAAGTAGATCAGTATTTTTGCATCTGAGCTATAATTTTAAAAGTTTACATTTACTATTTAATTGGAGATGTGGATACTTTTAACCCAGCTGGTTTGAAAAACTGAGTGTTGCCCATGTGTTCTGAGTTAATCTCTTCTCTTCTGTCAGTGTAGATTAGATAAGGCTCCAGAGTCCTGAAAGAGTGCCCCATTTGATAAGTACTGTCCGTATTCAGGGAACTTAATGAAAGCATATGCAATTCCAAGGTTGACTGCCTCTCACTGTGCTACTGCTTAGTCTTACAGTCTGCTGTAAAGAGAGCATTTTGTGTTCAGTTGAATGATGGTCAACAGTGGTATTTTTATATACTTTAACTTTGGGAGACTAAGGAGATAGTCTAAAAGTCTCTATCATTGTCTTTTTGTCCTCATTTATGTTTTGGATCTGTCTGCACAGAGCACTCTGTGTGTGTGTGGTTGCATGCTGGTAATCAAATTTTTAGTGCTCTGCTTATTTTTCTTTCTAACTCATCATACTTTACAAAAAGTAGTTTTTGTGCAAGAAACGATTATGCCAGTATAATGTGAGATTGTATAAAAGAGATTTTCCCTGTAAAAGATTAAACAAACTGCAGAACTTCCTATCAGTTTAGCAGACTTCTCATTTAATCTCATCACGATGCATGAAGATTGTTTACTGCGATAGCTTTTATTAGTGGTTATGCAAATTTTGTGTTAAATCCCATCAGTAATAATCAAGGTTTTATTAGCTAGGCAGATACATTGCTTGGAATTTTCTGAAGCCATGTTTAATAGCTGGGGAGTGAGGAGTGTCTGAAATACTCATTTTAAGGTATGCCTAAACTGTAGTCACACCTTTTAAAATACCACTGAACTAGTTAGCTTGGTTGACAGTAATAATGCAGTTGGTTCAAAGTCATATGCTGGTACCATTTATTGGTTATTGTTACTGTAGGGGTTACACAAGTACTACATAAGGAGTACATAAATGATGTAACAAGCAGCCTAATGTGCAGGGATGTGGTAGGCAGGTTGTATGAGCTCTGCATGTGTAGTTTATGCACCTGCACTGGGAGGTGTGATGAGTATGCACTGACCAGGTGCGCTCTGTATCTCCATAATTAACCTGGGGACTTGGGGAAAGTTTTTTTTCTCTTGGTTTTTGCTTCCAGAATGCTGAAGGGAAATGTGAAATACAGGCATACATCATTCACAGGTGGTTTTGCTGTACCAGCCATCCTTGCACCATAAGACTGAAGCTGTGCCTGTCTGGGGTGTGTTCTGTCGGGTGTATCTGTATGAAGTGCAATTACCCTTTTGAATGCAGGATCAATATTCCTAAAATGGACTCAGGATCTGACTTAAAAGTTAACTAGAAATTATAAATCTGTGTGTTTAGGTGTATCATTGGTGCATGATGTCTGAAGTCCAAAACAGCTGCAAAATTTGATGTTTTAAATGATCTCTGTTTAGTTTTTGAGCTGTATCCCTAATGGGAGAATTTTTAATGCAGACATGGCAGCTAAGACTGTGTGTTGCTAATATTCTTGATTACTCTGCTTCTGTTACCAAGAAGACTGACAGCTAATACCTACTTCAGTAGTGATTTGTGTAATTTTGGTGTAATGTCTTTATGAATCAACTTATTTTGCAAAGCTAAAATTGTCAGATGACAGTGGTTCTGATTTGCAATGGCTTCTTTTTAATTGATGTGCTCTTTTTTGTGGAAGCTGAAGGAGAGCACTGTCAAGTTTGAAAATTAGGGGTATCAATCATCTGTAGAAGCCCTTTCTGAAAAGCTGGTGGTTTGGGGTTTTTTTTCAATTGTTTATATTTCAGATATAAACCAAAACTAAAACATTATGTGGTCTAGTATCAAACTCAAACTGATTATCTAAACAATTGTCTGTTGAATATTTTTGCATAAATGTAGCAATGGTTCCTACAACAAATTGCAAGAAAGTTGCAAGACACGCTACGCTTGATGACTACCTGGATTGAGGAAAGAAAAGATGTAATATGATTTTAAGCTTAATTTTCTGTGTAGAAATCCTCCTTAAAGATAAGTTGGTTTTCTGCTTTTCCTCTTCAATTTAACCATCCTATTGTAAGTCATAAATAAGACACAGTAAATGTTAAAAATGTCTAAGTCGCTAAGGATCTTAAATGTTATTGGCTTTGGCAAGAAATTTAATACGTGATGATCTGCTGCATTAAGTTGTTTGTTTATTGGTGTATAATGATTTTACTTGTGTAACATGAAATAGTTTGTGTTATTTCTGTGAACCTAGGGTCAGTGCTTTAGCTTCAGATGTATGTAGCTGCTTTCAGTTTTCAGAAAAAATCGTGGGATTACTGTGAGTTTGAGGCTAATGATTTCAAACATCCAGATTTGCAGATGAATAATCTGGAATGGTGTAGTCCATCTTGTTTTCTTGTTCTGGTTGTATTTTATATTTTTTAAGCGACATTCCAGTTTCAGCACTTTTCTTGTGTAGTTATTTGATGTTATAGTCTTACAAACATATAACAAATCTACATAATATTAATAATTAA
This sequence comes from Chiroxiphia lanceolata, assembly GCF_009829145.1. NCBI lineage: Eukaryota > Metazoa > Chordata > Aves > Passeriformes > Pipridae > Chiroxiphia > Chiroxiphia lanceolata. The sequence goes on along the minus strand of NC_045638.1, from coordinate 19,276,527 downwards.
ATGCTCACTTAGTGAGATCTTTATGCATAACATCAGCTTTTGCAGCTCTCATGGCTTATTATCTTCAGGTTTAGTTGCATGTCTCAGAAGGTTCAGAGGATTGGCAGCACTGTACAGCCAGAGTGCACAGAGTATCATTTTGTTTTCACTTGTACTTGTTATCTTGCCTGGCATTGTACCTGAGTAAATTAAAGGTAAATTAACTGTAGTGAAGTCCATAGTAGCAATTGACTTTGAACCTTCTCCTACTCCTACACTGACTTTTATTTTGACAAATATTGTCGTGATTTTGAACATAAATATCATATCAATTTGAAATTGGAGATATGTAGAAGATGGCCACTGCACACAGTGCAGTGTGTGCACAATGTGTGAAGTTCAGACCTCTCTAATACCAAACACTGGAGTAGAACTGCCTGTTCTCTGCAAAAGGAATGATGAGTTTCAGCAAATACGGAATTACTTTCTGATTTTATTCCTGCCCACAGAAAGGTTTGGAACTAGATGTTCTTTAAGGTCCTTTCCAACCCAAACCATTTTATGATTCTGTGATTTTCCTCAGTTCATGTCCTTTTTCATATGTGTTCCCACATTTGAAACTGGAGTCTGAACTCTGACTCATTTTACTGGGTAGAGGATGATTGTCATCCTGGGGGTGCCTTGTGGCTTTATTTTCCCTATTTTTACTGAATGAAGAGCAGGGCTGTAAAAGAAACAGTCTTTGAAAACAACTCAGACAAGATCCAGAGAATAAGAATGCAGAGATGGAAAGAACAGCTTTTAAGCACACAAGAGGAGCTGGGTTGCTGCATGATGACTTCTACAGGCCAGCAATACAAAAACCTATACTCATACTTCCCTGTCTCTTCCATGGGTTACACGCATCAGCATTATCTGAGTTAGCAGTTCTTACTAATGCTACCTAATATTGTGTGCATGTCTGCAGAAATTCATACATTGATGTAACTTGTAAGTCTAAGAGTTGGACTTGATGATCCTTGTGGGTCCCTTCTGACTGAGAATGTTCTGTGATTCTGTAGTAACATTAAAATACTGTTTAGAATACATAAAAATACTGTTTACTATTTCAACTGTTTAGAAAATAGCTTTTTTCCCCCATGCAGCAAGGTGCAGAAGGTATCTGTTTGGTCTTGTCTGGTCTAGTTTAGATGTTTTACCTTTCCTTCATTATTCTGTGTGAGTATGGAAATAAACTAATTATTTCAGTGAGCTAATTCTGACTAAATCCTGCGATGCAGAACAGCATGTGAAATTGCTTGTGCCCTTCTATTACTCAGACCTGCAAGAGAAAAGGGAAAAAAAGAGCACATATATCATGGATTATATTTTGCTTCAGGCATTCTCTGACCTCCTGTATGTAACTGATTTGGCAGTTACAAAAAAATTAAAAGCTATTTGAATTCTTACCAAATACATTTCATAAAAATAGAAAATACAAGTAATTCATATTGTAGAATAGCTTTAGATGGATGATTATTCTGAAGATTTTAATAGTCCAATAAGAACCTAATCTAATTGCATGTTGAAATGAAGGTAAATATTTTCAAAATAGATATTTGGAAGTGTGGTACAATACCCTTCTTTCTCATTGAGCGCACGCATTTAAAACCATAATTTTGACTAAACAAGCACGTCCCAAAGGAAATAAATATAACCAAATGATGATGATATCCATGCTACTCACTTAACAAGAGGATCACTGACCACAGTGCAATGTCTTATCAGTGTAGCCATGAGAGCCAGTTACTTCTTTGTTTCCCAGTTACGGCCTCTGCAAGACATCTGATGGGGTCAAGGCAAGTCCTGATCAAGTTGAAAGAGCACCTAACTGTACCAAGGGCTCAGGGGTACATTTGGGACAGTTGCATGAACATTGCTTTGTTTCTGTGAGCTCGCGGTGTGAGGCTGGAGTCAGTAAGGAAAATGATCCCAGAGTTCCTTTTGTGGTTGATGGAGACTACAAAGCAATTTGGTGCCTGTGAAGCAGACCTAGAAGGAGAGAGGGCTGCAAGAGCTGTCAGGGATTAGTCCCATCACCTTCAGATCCTAAATGAAGAGAACTGGAAGCAGCAATTCAGGTCAGAGCTTTTTGGTGACAAAGATACGTCTTAGATACAGCATCTGACTTACAGATGGGTGTGACCTCCTTGATCTTGTCACTTCTTTGGCAATTTTAGATCAGTACCTGAAGCCCACACTTCTGATCTTGGGGGGGGAACACACCCTGGCCACCCTTGGTGGCCATTCTGCATGTATCTATTTAAATCTATTATTTAAATATACTATTTGTATTAGGCAGTGAACTCTACAACTAAAAAGGGACTAAATGAGATGCTCTAAGGTAGAATGCAGAATTAGATGCTTTACAGCCATCAAGTATATTGCCCTTTCAACATCTCTTTAAGTATAATCATAAATAAACATCAATGCCCATCAAGAACTGAGTTCCCCAGGATTTTATTTTAAATAGGGAAAAAACCTAAGCTTTTTTCCCATCTGAGTATAAGTACAGGCTAGTACAAGGCTGGGGGAGAAACTACGGAAAGAGTGAGTGCAATCTTCCTCCTGCTTTTGTATAACACTCTCCTGATCCTTTGCTTCTGATTTAATTTTGTGTTATTACACTTTGGATAGCATGTTGTAGGTTACGCAGTGGGAATAAAAACTTGTTTTGTTCTGTGGCTGAATAGGCCTAAGGGTGTGCTTTGGCAAGGTGCTGAGAAGAGCTGATCCACATACAGTGGGATGCAGGTACGGTCTCCTCCCCAGCAGTGGAGCTGGTTTGATGCTTTCATGCTCATCACTGGCTGAGCACCCAAAGTGCCATCAACACCACAGGACTTTTGATGAATGAATTTATGAACTCCTCTGATATCCATATTCCAAAGGTGCCATGAAAAGAATTGCTGAAATGGAGTGTATGCATTTCAGGCAGGGAGATGAGAGGGCAGGAAGGGCGACTGGAATAGTTCTTTTCAGGTGCCCAAACTTTTGCATTAAAAACCTGGTAATTTAAAAGATCCACAACCCTGATGGATAGGTTAAATGCACTGTATTACCATGCTCTTTAAATACTAAGATAAGAAATAGCCTGTGTTCTATGCTTTATGCATACTTTTTCAAAATACTGCTTAGAGAGAAACATGTTTTTCTGAAAATTTGCTTTTTGTTGTTGTTTGTTTTTTTTACCTCTATCCTGGAAAATAAAATGGGATCAAGAACACAGTTGTCTTTCTATTAATTTTTTTCTTTTTCCATTTTAGCAGTGTTCTAAGCTTTCGGCTATTAAAATGACAACTGTAGCCCGAGAACCTAGAGAAAAAAAAAAAGAGGAAAATGGTGGGGGAGAAGAAAGAGGAAACTTTTCTTTGCTTTATGTGACCAAAGGAAAAATACAACTTTCTACTTTTCAGTGGTTAACTGAAAGCTTTTCTGAAAGCTGCTTGTGTAGGATCTACCTTTTTCTTTAAAGTTAAAAAAATTAAGATGAGGGAATGAGATGGAAGATTCAAAGAGTATCTTCCAGACTGTGATTTTGTGCCTTCATCTAAATTTTGAGCTAGGTATTTGTAAGTTTTATATTACTAAGAGGTTTTTATGTTTGTTTCAGTTAGGTCCTTTCTAAAAAACCCAGTAAAATAGATGAACTTTCCTGAGTTAGTAATATTTTTGGGAGGGTACCTTTCTGTATGCAAGTTGTATAGTGAGAGAGTTGCTGATGTCACCATGAAGGTACATTTTATCATCGATCTACACAAATTAAGAAATCCATTAACTTTACTGTGCTTTACTGATAGTCTGTTACTTCTATTCGACATATACCAAAGGTATTGCAACAGGTGTAATAATGTAGCAATATTATTTTATTAATACTAATTTTAAAAAAATGTTTTCATATGAGCTGTCTATGACTGTCATTAGTCTTAGTATTGAGATACTCTAGTGTCTATATTACATATTAGTCTATTTTCATGTTTTGATTTACCTCTACAGAAGAATTAGTAATTAAATCTAATACATTTTATTAAGTAATAAGGAGTCAGAGTATGTCGGTGTAGAAAAAAATGCAACTTTTGTGGTTTCAGTTTTATTAAATAAATAAGATACCACAGTTAGCCTAAATGCACTTAAATTGTGTGTCGTCAAAACTGCTTTTATTCTTTTCCCATGCCTTCATGAAGAACAAACTCATTTTGCCAAAATTTAAGGTTAAAAGTTCAGTTTGCGCTAGGTCTTTGTTTGTTTTAATGGTGCATATCATCTTTGACATTACTTGTGTTAGAAATTTGCTTTCTCCCTACTGCTGTAGGTAGTGAAAGAACTGCTTTAAAGGGCAGTTCTCTGCCTCCTGCCCAGCATGTGCTGGTAGGAAACCTTGTACGCGCACTACTGAACGCAGTAGTGTCTGCTTCAGCACTCAGCTGCTAACCCCTTGGTGACTCTATTTTATTTCACAATTCAGAAGCACACATTTAAGTCCATTTTTAGTAGGGCTTTCAGTGATGACCGAGATGTCTGTTCTGATGTAGGAGAGGCACCTGAGAAGACTGGTTTCTTTTGTTGAAGGAAGGACTTTGGATACAGCCACAGCATGTAAAACCAAAACTACCAAGTGGTGATGAACGCTCCTGACCTCCAATGTTCAGCTTATTGGAAAGAGGGATTGCGGAGGTATTTTCTTTGAAGAGGGAGAGAGGGAAAAAATTGGCCATGAGATTAAGGTTGATATTCTTTTTCGATCTTCTGACAAATGTTTTGGCTGTCACAGGGGCCATGTATTTAGCAAAATTTCTGACTACAGACCCAAGAAATGCCTTGCAAAACATCCACTGAGATATTTTAAAATTCTCTGAGGCTGGGAAGTAAAGCAATGGAAGTTCCCAGGTACAGACAAAAGAGTCAGTTAATTCTAGGCTGAAGCCATCATGAATGCAGAAGTAAAAGAAAGGAAATATATTCATATTCATGTGGAACTGGAAATGGTGTGGGATGAGCAGGTTTTTATTTTCTCTTTAGTTTATCCTCTTTTTACATTTCATGGAAAAAGTTCCCCAGCACCTAACTGAGGCCAAGTACGACTTCAGGTATTCTGTTAAGTTCATAATTAACTTTTATACCAGTGCAGATACCCAGTGTACAGATGTGTATTGTATACCCATAGTAGTAAAGAAATGGACTGTATGTTCCCACATCTTATTAAATATGTACTAATCATAAATGCCAAAATTTTTACTTATAAATGAAAGTAGTGAAACCCATTATTACCTAAACTATATACAAAAGTAAGCCCACATTTTTTTTCATCAACAGCTTGCTGTATTAATTAAGAGTATTCCATTTTGCAATTAGTACTCCTTCACGTCATTCTCCAAAACTGACTAACTGAAGAAGAAATGCTGCACCCTGCAAGATATGTGATGTATCTCATGAACTCTGGCACTTAATACTTCAAAGGTGCAGCCATATGTTATAAAAAGGAAAAGTTAATGCATTTAGACATGCTTGATTGCTGTTTTTGTTTAGTGATGTTCAACATACACGAGTATAAAAAAAGAAGAAAAACGCTTGTATTTGTGACTATTTTAGAGGTTTCTAATTTAAAACTGCCTGTTAAAAGTTTTTGATATGACAAACTGATGACAAACAATCAATTGCAAACTTGTCCTGTCTCATTGGAAAAACACCTTTTTATATTCTTATAAAGTAGAAGAAGAAAAAAAAATAAAAAAAAAGAAAAAGAAAACCCTAAATAGAAAGTCAACCAAATGCAAGACCCCTATATAAATCAAATGTGTAGTTATTTTCCAATTAGTTTTTTTATAAATTTAGGTTAATGAACAAATATGAGAAAAATAGTGAATCCCAAAATGACCTGTTGGCTCAATTGCTGGAGAGCAGTGATAATTCTAAAATTATGTGCCACACTTGAGAGAGCTGTGGAGCAGTTGTGAACACAGCAGCAATCAGTCTTGCATATTGCAATATCTAAGTGGGTAATGGTGATTAATGTTCAGTGGGATGCTGTGCGCTATAGAAATGATGCCTCTTCCATTCAATCTGTATGCAGATAAAGTGCAAAAGCTGTAAGAAAATCAGGACGATTTGCTTTGGCACAGCTGTGTTAGCACCAAGCTTTCTTACACGCAGGTTGTGTACTGCTTATGTGTTGGGGTTTTGGGTTTTTTTTGTATTTTTGTTTGGACCCTTGTTTTGCTCTTCTCTTTGCTGGAAAGCAACTAATACTGTGAAAAATAATTTTGATTTTTTGTTTGTTTGGTATGTTGTGTGTGGGGATGTTGAATATGGAGTGGAGAGAGCTAGAAAACTGCTGCTACTGTGGGGTTAATTCACAAGCAAAGCGTAACTTGGACACATTCAGTGTTGACTCATTTGAAAGGAGGGAAGACTGTATGAATGGTCTATTGTTATAGCTTTTTCTAAAATACACCTGTATACACCTGCTGCTCTCCAGTATAAAGGGTAACAGTCTCAGGTGCATATGCAATCTGTCTAAAGTGCTTTAATGCACATACGTAGCTGGAGGAATTAGCTGAAAGGAGACACAAATGGAAAATCAAGTTTTTAGGAGAAATCTTTGCCCTCCTAGAAAGCAGATTTTATGATGTTTTATTTTGTTGAACATTGGAATCTCTTTCTGTGAAGAGCTAAAGAAGCTGGGGTCAGCTATGGAAGAAGCCAGGGGAAACTCAAAAACTTTTGCTTTGAACTACCAGTGTTTGAAATCATTCCCCTAACAGTGAATGTGGAACGTAACCAACTGAAAACTGGCTAGCTCGTATTTTTGAAAATAGTAACAAAGAGTGTGTTGGGGAGGAGGGAGTGGTGTGTCCCAAGAAATATGCTGCTGGGTAGTCTTGGGTGAGGGAGCTTGTTAGCACTAGTGTTGCAGAACATGAAGTCCCAAATGTGAATCGTTAAGCTGTCCTTGTGCCATCTGTGGCAGGCTGTTGTACCTGGGTGCCCTTGGTATCTCAGCACTCTGATTGCAATCAGACATGTGCTTCTGCACAGCAGACACAACTACCGCCATTTTGGAATGAAGCACGTTGAACACTCTTATTTCATCTGCTATATGAAGCCCAAGGGGACCATTAGACCTTGTACTTTGGACTGCTTGCTGCAGGCTGTTTAAACAGGCTGTTCCCTGACTGTGTCCCCTAATGTGTGACTGACACCTGCCTGTTTCAAAAGAACATTTGTCTTCCACATCCTTGAGGGATGTCACAGTTCTGCTGCTTTTACTGTTGTATTATAGATGAATGTGAATACCTTCTCTCCTTCCTTTATGCAAATTTGTCTGGCTTCAGTGTCAACTTTTGTGTCTTGTCTTGTGCTGTGAGATACAAGAGCCTTTCCAGACCTTCTCTTACCTCTTTGCATTTGAGTCATATGCATCTGCCTTTTGTTGGTGAATCCAGTTATGGTGTGTAAGTCTCATGGACCAGCTCCATCTCTCTTTTTCGCTGGATGTGGTTTGTGGCTCTCTGCTGCGTCCATTGGAATATGGAGACACAAGACAAACCGCACATTTCAGCATTGATCTCAGCTATTCCCTCTGCAACTGTGGGTCACTCTTCCCTATCGGTGCACCTGGGTCTTGCAGTCAGTGCTTGTGGGCTCCTTTTGAGGGGAGGCTCCTGTGGAGCTCCTGTGCTGCTGCTACTGCCCACAGAAGGATTTTTTTCCAGAACTGTCACATCTGTCAGACTTGAATTCAGAAGGATTTTTTCCAGAACTGTCACATCTGTCAGACTTGAATTCACCATCTCCAGATGCATTAGCTTGTGTACATAACTTAATATTTCAGCCAGCTGTTTAAAAACAGTGGTCAGCAGGATGAGGAAAGTGATTCTGCCCCTCCGCTCTGCTCCACTGTGTCCAGCTCTGGGGTCCTCTAAACAGGAAAGTCATGGACCTGTTGGAGCAAGTCAAGAGGAGGGCCACGAAGATGATCAGAGGCTGGAACACCTCTCGTATGAGGATGGTTTGAGAGAGTTGGGGTTATTCAGCGAGGAAAAGAGGAGACTCTGAGTTGACCATATAGCAATCTTCTGTACATAATGAGGCCTACAAGAAAGCTGGAGAGAGACTTTTTACAAAGGTATGCAGCAATCGGGTGAAGGGGAATGGCTTTAAACTGAAGTAGGGTAGATCTAAAGTAGTAATAAGGAGGAAATTCTTTACAGTAAGTGTGGTGAGGCACTGGAACATGTTGCTCAGGGAAGTTGCTGACTCGCCATCCCTGGAAGTGTTCAAGGCAAGCTGGATGGGGCTTTGAGCTACCTGGTCTAGTGGAAGGTGTCCCAGAGGAGTTAGAACTAGGTGATCTTTAAGGTCCCTTTCAACTCAAGCCATTCTGTGATTCTATGATTCTATGTTTGAATGGCCAAAATCACTAAACAACATGGACTTATTCTGCCTTGACCTTCTCATTTTTGCTTCTCCATGCATTGCTTTCTCATCCAAAAATTCATATCAGACCTTTGTACCCTTAGACCTGTGAGATACCTGTGCTTGAAATGCATTATGATATAACCCAGGAGTTGAAACTGTTCTTTTATTTTATTGTTCCATGGAACCCAATCAGTGCTTAATGAGTGAGATGGTAGTGCAGTGATTAATTGAGCTTTATATTTTATAGTGAATTCCTAAGTGAAACCAACCTGGAGATCACTACCTTTTGGTAAAGAAGTGGTTATTAGTCTGCTGGAATTTAATTTTCTTCTTGTAGGCACACACCTACACGTGCACACCTAAAGTTTTTTACAGATTCCAATGGTAATTTTTAGTCAGAATTTTCAAAGTTTTGACATTTATTATTTTTGCAAACAAAAAAACTCATGCTATCATAGAAGTGAAGGTTTTCCAAAATAACCCAACGTTTTGTCTGGAAGGCTTATGAAAATGAAAACTATTTCCAGGCATATGTAATAGGAACAATATAATAAATAAATGAGCCTATTCTTTTTTTATTGGTCCAGCACAGTATATTTTTAGTTTTCTGTATTCTTCTAAATACTTCACTGTTTCTCTCTTTAGAAAATGTCAACAACACTCTAATTAATTGTTCCACTGTGTAAAGAAGAGTAGGCTTTTTATATATGAGCCACACCAAACTGCTACTATATATTTACAGAAAATCAATGAGAAAAATCTAGCTAGAATATTATCACTTCCCAAAGGTAGTAAAATTTAATTTTCACCAATCAAAGTGTCAACCTGATGAATGTATGTAAGACTATGTATATCAAACTTCAGAGTTCATTATAGTAATATAAATTAGAGGGTAATCATTATGTTAATTACATGATGCTGTGGTAGTTTGGGCTAGGTCTTCCTTGGTGACCAGTTTGTAGCCAAGGAAGGGCCCAGATTTACCCAGTATTCCCTACGATTTTTACGTAAGCCCGACTATAAGAAAAAGGAGGAGAGGCCTTCGCTCTCTTTCCTTCCAGCAGCTTTGGAGGTGCAGGTTCCCTGCTGTTGAGTCTGCCGTGTTGGGGAGCGAGGCCTGGTAGGGCCTTGTCGACCTTGGGAGGCGGAGGTTGCCGGTGATCGTTCCAGAGAGACTTTCGGTTGTCCCAAGGAGAGTAGTGAGATATTTCTTTGCTAACTCTTTTAGTTGCTAGATATTGGGCTACTAATCAGGATATATATATTTTATTTTGGTTTTGTTCCTTTTTCCCTTCCCCCTTCCCTTTCCCTTGTGAAATTGTATATATATTTCAATTGTATATAACTGTAACATAAGTGTAAATATATTTATATATATATGCTATAGTTGTCTCTCTCTCATTTCGGTTTTCTTGGTTGTTTTTCTCCCTCTTCTCCCTGAGGTTTGGGGCAGGGGGGTGGGGCACTTCTTGTGGCAAGGTTTGGAGACTTGGCAGGGAGCCAGCTTCAAACAGCCGGTTTGACAAACCTTTTCTGATTTTTTTTTTAAACAATAACCAGTATAATTTGGCCTTATTTGAAAAAGTGATCACTTCCAGTACCTCCTGGCTTTTAGAATCATATTACCTGTTCAATGTTCTCTAAAGAGCACTTGAGAGGCTCAACTCAAGCATTTGCCATTTCTGTGTCATCATCTCCTTTTCAGTAGATGAAAATCTTAATCCCTTCTAGATATTTCTCTGTAAAATACACTCATATTCTGACTCTAGCTGCTTTGTCCTTTCCTAGCTTAAAATACTTGTTAAAGAGTTTTTATTTTGGTTTTGTTGTTTTTTTTTTTTTCTTCCAGAACTTGTGGAGTGTATAAAACATATACATTTTGTCCCTTAAAGCCTTTCAGTTTTCTGTGTAGTACTTTTCTTACTCACATGCATCTCTTTGCATGACAACTGAAAAGTTTTCCTCCTAGGAGATGGGTGCCCTGGGCTCAGCACCCAAAACCAGGGAGAGGCAGGAGCTCTCTGCAGCTTGACATACCATCCATGTTGTCCTGTCCAAGCAGCTGTGGTTTGGCCAGCACGGCTTTTGAATTTCATCTCTCTTATGGCCAGAGCCATCCTGGTGGGATGGGATGTGGGCCTTTCTCCTCCCAAAGTAGGGCTGGCTTTAGGTCAGACCAGGCTGCTCAGGGCTTGGACCAGTCAGAGCTTAGAACTGTCCGAGGATGGAGATGGCACAGCCTCTCAGGGTGACCTGCTCTGCTGCCTTGCTATCATCACAGGAAAACAGTTTCTTTAATATGTTGGGATGTGGTCTGATGTGTGCCATGCAGAGGGGGACAGTCCCTTATCTTGATCTCTGGGCTGTGCCCCTGTTTGTACCTCCCAGAAGCTGCAGGATGCCTTTGCTGCCAAAGCACAGTGCACACCATTGCCTCCTCCAGGTCATTGTTAAGGATATTAAGATGCACAGGTTTCAGGACAGTTCTCCACTTGGTGCTGGTCTCTGGGTAGGCTACAACCCACTCTGAGCCTGACCATCCACCAGCTTCTTACCTGTCTGGTTATGCACCCATCTAACTCTCTTTCTCTGCCTTCATTCTGGACATTGTATATATTCTTAATAGTAAACCACTTCCCCCACTCCCCTCACCCTCTCACCCCCATCTTTTTCTTTTTTTTTCCAACAGAGATCCTGTACATGCAATGCAGAAAGAATGGAGTGATGTAGTAACCCAGGATTTACTCAAGGGTTTTGTATACTGTGGCTCCCATGCTTACCTGTCTCAAAACATGAACCATTAGTTGCTGTAAAGTAAGTAGGATAATACAGTCCCTTTTTGGGAGGACAGATCACTCATCACTCTGAGGTCCTGCATGCTTAAGCTACTTGGGCTGTAATAGAGTTTAACAGCCTTTATCCACAAAGTGTGTTCTTTTAAGCAGATACCAGAAGACTTTACTGAATTGTACTTGGCCTTCCCTTTTCTTATTATTTGCTATTGGACTCCTGGTTTTTATGCGGAGGAGATGGGCGAAAGCTATGAAAGACCTCTGAGATAGTATAAACTTACACATCAGCTTGAGGGAAATGCTGTAATTACTGGTTTTTGACAGTACAGACTGCAGTGTGATTTATGTGCTACTGACACATTATCTTTGAAAAGGTGAGGAAAGGATGGATTTGGTCCTGTTTCTGTCTTTAATGCCTGTTATGGTTACTGCATTAGTATTAAAAAATGTAAATGGTCATGCTCCCATTTCATGATTTTAGTTTCTCATTTCTTGAGGAAATGACTGAATATAAAAACACTCTTTTCCATTACAAGAAGTAATGGCAATAATTTGCTCAACTGTACAAGGTCAGAAAATTTTATTATGAAAACAAAGAGAAAGAAAAATCTAAGTTTTACAGTGGTAAAGATTGAATAGGGTTAGATTTATACAAGGTTAAATAATTTTGTGAATTCATTGGCTGTGAGGATAGATGTAGGGAGCTGGACTTGCTCAGTTCAGGAGGAGAGGAGACTCTAAGAGGACCTTTCCACAGCCTTGCAGTACTGAAGTTATGAAGGTGGCAGAACTGAGCCTTTTGCTGATGCATGTACCTGGAGAATGAGAGATTATAGTCATAAATTGAAGAAGGGGCTGTTCAGTCTGGATTTAAGAAAGCTTTATTATGAGGATAATTAAGCAGTGAAGCAGGTTGCCCAGAGGCTATGCAGTTTCCATCCTCTGATGTGTTCAAAACTAAATGGAATAAAGCCCTGAGGAGAAACCTGGTCTAATCTTACCTTGACCAGCAGGTTGAACTAGAAACCATATATCCTTACAACCTAAATTACTCTCTGATTGGATAAGAGTGTTCTTTATGCAAGATTCATGGGGACTTGACTATAAACTTGCGTGGACATTTGGCCGAATCATCTCTGCAGTCTGTGCAGACCAGTTCCTCCATAGCTTTTTGTCATCTTTTCCTCCATGTTTAATAGATGCCATTTTCCACCAAACTGGGTCTACTGGGTTCTGATTTTTAACTTCATGGTCAGAATTTGATTCTGTCTCTTGAAAGGGTATTTCAGCTGAACTTGTTTGGCGCTGGAGATGAAAACTGCAGTTGCTGTTTTATCCAGTTTTACCAAAGAAGGTAGACCTGTATGTAATTACTGGGCAGTGGAGTGAAGCAGTGTCTGGGTGGCCAGAGGATAAAAGCAGTTTCATGTTGGGCCTATTCTCAAAACACTGCAAGAAAAGCTCAGGGTTGGTGGTTTCTGTGTGTTTGAGAAGCTCACATAGAGGGCACTTGGGACAGTCTGAGCAGAATGAAAGAGGTAAAGGTTGATTTGGAGTTTGGAAGCTCCAGGTGGAGGTCTCAGAGACTGGGAAGATGTTAGGAGCAGTGAGTGGAAGAGGACAACTGGTAGTAGCAGCTCTGGGATGGGATGGATTGAGGAGAAGGCAGTCAGAGGTGCTACAGGAGGAAAGGGCTCTAAAGCACCATGGCTTGGGCCATGGGCATATGTTTCCATGGCATCTCTGTCTGGTTAGGATGTGGTGCATTTGCAAGAAATTCTGTTCCTCCCTACCCACTTTTTAAAAAGAAACCCAGAACTATTTGACTGTTTTTACTTGAGGAAATACAGCATCTCTAGATGAGGAAATACAGCATCTCTAGATAGCAGGGTGCAAGCCTCAAAGATTGCAGGAAACCCTGAAACATTCAGTAGCTTAAAGCATACATTCAAACAAGGAGTACAGCTAAGTACATTAGGAATTAATTGAACTGAGTGAATTTGTGGAAGTGAATTATGCTGGGACCTGTGGCTGCTCAATATTGACAGTGATTTACTTTCATAGACTTTAAATTGTTATGTAATGGTTAGCCTCAGCATATGATATATAGCTAAACCATTAGTCATTATTATAAGGGATATTTCACATTGAATGCTACAGCAGTTCATTGGTTCTCAGTTGGTATCAGTTGCTGTAAATTCAGAATTCACTTTGTGTGCTTTTTTTCATTGGTTTTATACCACATACATCTCTTTCTCCTTATTAACCATGTCACAGGCTACATTTTCACTTCTTTCTCATCTTCCTTCATTGGTAAGTACAGCTTTGTGCTCACTCACTCCTGCCAGTCTTTCTGCATGATTTTCCCCTTTTTATTATTCTTTCCAGTGTCTAGAGATATGACGGTAGCAAGAAATGTAGGTAAGTTTATCATCATTCAGAACAAAGAATTTGTTGACAAGAGAAAACAAATCCCAGATGCCCTCATTGTCTGTAAAAGTTGTAATTCTCAGGACTTTTATTGTAATGTTATCATGAATCTTTTGTTATTATTACTATTATTAATAATGCATTATTCCACTGAGTTTTTGCCATGAAACAGTTTTTTTTTTTAATCGAATTCTCATGCTGCTTTCTGTGTTGCAGGAGACACTTCTTCTTTTACCTGTGTTGGTTTTATATCTGTTTTGGCTCATATTCTTAAAGGAAATATTCTTTTACATCAATGATACCTGTTAATTTTATTCCAAAATTACGTGCTTAGTGAATTATGGTACTTCTATCTTGATTTGAAGGAATAATCCTGTATTTTGATGTTTTGAAAACCTGGGTCCTTGAAACACTTCTTTCTCATCTTGCAGAGCTAGCAGTTTATATATTGAATGCATCAGGGGTGGTGGAAAAAGTATGTTTTTGGGGAATTCCATAACTGGGACTCGATGTTAATCCTGCTTTGGTGAGGCCAGTGTATTGAAGCTTTGGCCTGAATTAGAGTAATTTTCATTGTTTGCACTGCAATCAGTCTGTATCCTCAGTGACTTTTTGAAGTTGAGTCTTTACCCCATTGAGTTTTGAATTGCTCCTGAATTGAGCAGCGTTGGGATATGGCCCATGACAAGATGGGAATTTTCTAAGGCAAGGAGGGCAGGAGATCCTCCCTGGGTTGAGTGGTCACAGGTGACCAGCAGTGCATTTTTTTGGCTGGGTAGTTATTAGAGAAATACATAGGTTTGTATATGCATATGCTCTCACAAAACCAGACTGCTTTAAACTGATATTAGACCTGAGAAATTTTCTCTTTCCCCTAATGTGAAGCATTTCAAAACAGGGAAATCAGGTCTTCTCAATCAGGTCAAGATCATAGTGCCCTCTTCATGCTATAGTTTTGATTTTACTAGTACTCAGAGTTTTATTTGGCTTATGGATGGACACATTTCCTTTGAGCTATGTAAAAGCTTAGGGCCTGTTTTTTTAATTTTTTTCTTTTTTTTTTTTTTTTTTATGTAGCTTATCTGTGAATTACAAATTGCTCTTAGGAAAATATAAATGAGTTTTCAAGGAAAATTACTGATTCTAAGAAGGAACTACTTGTGACCTTCTGTAGGTTCTTCAAAGTGCATTCAGGTGAAGGTGGTATTGGCACAAACTTTCTGGTCAGACTAAAACAGATGCCATCATTGCAGCTGTCCTAGACATAGGCATGGTTGTATTGCTCCAGTTAGCCTATGTAAATGCAATTACATATACTTTTGATAGTGAAGGCAGATCACAGCTCAGAGCACTGGAACAAAATAATTGCATAATTTGATGCTTACTTTTTATTGTTTTTTTCGTTATTTGTGCTTGTGGTGGTGGGGTTTGTCACACTAATTGTTCTTTCAGCAGTAAGCATGGCTTTAGTTGATGTTCGCAAAGTGTATCCAATATTTTGAAGATTGTCAACCATTCTCTCATTTAGAATTACTAGTTTTTATTTTTAAACTACTTAAAACTTAAAGCAAGTTTGCCAAATATTTTGTGTAATTTTTTTTTCTCATTCAAAATCTTAGATTGAGTTTTCAGTATTCTGCAACAAGTTCATAATTAAGGAGAAAGGTTATTTTTCCCCTCTTGCGGAAAGTAAATGCCCAATTTGGTTTTTGGATGCTTAATTCACAGGTCTAATGAGCTAAATTTGTAGTAATAGGTCTCATTTGATGAAGCTTTCAGAGCACTATTTTATATATGTATAATAGTAATGACATGATGCTCCTAGGTTTGAGTCCTACCTCATTAAGTGGATGCCTTGGAATCCTAGCTGGGCTATTAATTTTTAATGTATTTATACAGTATAAATGATTAATGTGTGCTCTTGCACTAGAATCAAGATTTTGAAATGGGGAATAACAGATGACACAGCATGCTTTCAACTGTGAAAATGTTTCCCAGGGGAGCACTGAAACCTGAAAAATAGAAAGCAGACCAAAACCGAAGAGTTAAATTAAGGAAAATGCTTTAGGTTCTTGTCATTTGAAAACAGATAACAAATATTTTAACTTCCCATGAACGTTATAATATTATCTACAGATGTAGGAAAACCTAGGTATTTAATGTCTCGTCAGATAAGATACTTCAAAAAGTATCTTAAATGTAGTATAGGTGGGGTTGTTTATTTAGTTAGTCTTTGCATTCAAATGAATTTCAATGGGAATTTATGCAGGCGGCAGCAGGGAAGTTACTTTACCAGTAGTTCCCTTCTGGGAATTATTTTAGCAGTAGTTCTTTGCTCCCACTGCCTTTGTGGAGATGCTGTTAGTTCTGTGCCAGTTGAGATGGTGCAGGAAGCAGCAGTAAGAGCTGTCTCTGATAGAAGTTTGCTCTACTTGCAGGCTTCTGAGGCATGGACTACAAAATACGCACATGCACAGGGCCAGAAGCCAAAGGCTGAAAATAAAAGACACAACAAGGGACTAGGATATGCTAGGGGATGGCTTGTGCCCTTGTGCCATCCATTTTCCACTGCTGATGGAGGTTTAAAGTCATTCAGTTCAGAGGTATGTGATGTGTATGACTAATGCAATATAAAACAAGCACAAGTTTGTTTGTTTCACAGTGCCATTACAATAAAGTGTCTTTCCCTTGCTTAGCCCTTCACCGTTGTTTATATTTTTACAAAATCACAGCATGAATTTTACAAGTTGGGAGGCCTCACTTGACTGTACATCCTGTGGAACACTTGTTAGATGATATATTCTGAAGTACCACTGACACTAGATAATACAAGCCCTGAAAACTACTCTTGCAGTTTATTGGGAAGTGCATCAACTGATTTAAGAACAGCTTTCTATTAACAGTGATTTATTTGGCTGCTTTATTGCTGCGGGAGGTATGTGCTCTGCTCTTACCATCTTTGCTTGTTGAACATTTTTACTCTTTCAACTTTCTTTAGTTCTAAGTCAACATGAGAAAATACAGAATCTTATTAAAAAAATTCGAAACTCTCATGCACTTAGAAAATTCTGTCACTGGTTCTCTGAGATGCTTCTTGACACTGGTTAAACTAAGGAACTTCCTCAGCAACATGCTTCTGGAGTGCTGCCTTGTACAGTGGAGCCTCTTTGAAGCCTTAAAGCTGCTGGAGCCAAGTGGCCAACTCAGTAGTGTGTTACCTCCTAGAACTGGATTATAGTGATTGTGTGAGAGTTTCACAACCTTACTTTCTCTCATCAAGTCTTTCTTTCTTCTAAGGGTCTCTCAGGAGATGCATCTTCCTTTCTCTTCTGCTCAGGAATAATTCCTCTTCTGCTTCTGTCTTCAGTGCACTTTCTGGGAGTCCCTGAATTGTGGCTGTAGCATAGAGTAGTTTCTTGCTCACAGATGCACACAATTTGTCTTACACTACTTCTGTACTCTAATATGTGCCAAATACATATCTGCTACTTTCTTATATTTCCTAAGATTGAACTTCAGAATCACAGGGAAGATTGAGGCTGGAAGTGACCTCTGGAGGTCACCTTGTCCAACCCCCTACTCAGGCAGGGCCATCTTAAAAATTTTTCTGCTGTGAGAAGTTTAGCTTTTTTGAGGATTCTTTGAGGGTTAGGTTCCAAGTTATTATAAGATGTTGCCTCAGTGATACACAGGTGTATATTGACTGAATATATTGCTGGGACTGGCTGCTGTAGAAAACGAAAATGCAGTGCATAATACTCCGGTGCAAGGAATAAAATTATTACAATTATTAAAAAAATATTCCACTGCATGTCAAGGAGACATCTTTTCCTGTGGTATTTCTTGCAATAGAAACTTCACACTGACCTTTTAATCTGACCTATTGATATATAAGATTAACCTGTTTGAGACAGCTGATGAAGTCTCCACTTTCATTTCTGTTGCGAGAAGGAAAAGGCTGTGCAGCAGAGCCTGAGGAACCATCCTCTGGTGCACTGTGCATAGTCATTGTTTTTCAGTCAGCTTTTTAGCTGCACTGTGTGCCCCTGCTTTTTCTTGGATGTGCTAGAGGAAAGCTGGTTTTTCTGTGTGCAAGGAATGTAACAGCTTTCAGCTGGAGGTTCATTAATACGGATTTTTTTCAGTTGCAATACGAGTAAATATAAGTTTCTAGTACAAGTTCTTGGTAAGGATAGCAATCAGATGGAGGCTACCATATATATTCCTTTCTATCTGACACCTGGTGCAAGGTGTTGATATTGGCATGTCAACTTGATATTCATGTGGGAAAAGTGTGTAGAACCTGCAGGAACTGGCTGCTGTGCACACAACCTCTGTCTGAAGATATTACTATAGATGTCATTTTGTGGTACTGCTTAATAGGAATATTCATAGAGATGGCTGTATCTGCAAAAGAGAAGGAAAATACTAAGTGTTGGTGAGGTTTTACTGATTGCTTATTGTGCAGGGGTAGTATTGAATGCTATATGATTAGCCAATTTAAAAACTAAATAGATAGTTCCAAGAAGAAATTAAGTGGTGCACAGATCAAGAAAATAAATGTTAATCCCTTACTGTAGGTGAGCTTTAAACAGCCTCTGCTCTTCTGAGTATTTGCACATTATATCTTAGTGCTAGACAAATGTATTTACTATTTTTCCCTTTATTATTATTGTTATGTGATTGTGTAAAAAACTATCTGGATTTTATAGCCTCTGACTTTACTGACAGCTGTCTTTTAATTAATTCTCTCATGTCCATCATACAGTACTTGAGTAGAGGATTCTCAGGTATTGTAGCCTCTCAAGACTATTGCTTGTTGCCCTCTTCTGGTATCCCCTACGGATGATAGAGATGCTGTACCTGTAGGAGGGTTTTAGGGGTATTTTTTACTTCTGAGAGAGATTTTGCTGTAACAATGCTGTATTTATACTTCATGAATGATAGGCACAGTCAGAACATCAGTGTTAGTTTTACTTCTTAACCTCTATGGATAGGAACCATTTCTGTGTTACAGATTTAATTCCCAGAACTAATTAAACCTCATGGAACATGTTTTTCAAGCCTGGCAAAACTACTACAACTGAAGATAAAATTGCATTGGCTGAGTGGCTTAGCTGAAACTTGTGAAGCATCTAGCATCTATGAGCACTGTCTTTTGTGCTTTGGGAGCAAATTTATTTCTGTTTTTCAAAAAAAGGGGCTGTAAGAAAGCAGTACGCATTTGGTGAATAACACGTATTCCCTGAGGTGGTGGAGTGGCAGTGGTTGACGAGAAAGACTATTCAAGTGTGGATCAGAGTCAATGCCTGAAGTCTTCCAGACGTTTGAAAAATGGCTCTATCATAAGCTTCTTGTCCCATTCAACTCCTATGGCTTTCCTTGTCAAAACAAGTCAGTTTGGAGTGTAAATGTTAAAGCTTTCATTCTCTTCATGAGACACTTCCGAAGCATAAACAAGATTTTCATATGTCCACTAGATATTTAATATTAATTTTGAAGAGTGCACAAGTAACTATCAGCATATAGGGAGTTGATAATGCTTGCAGACTAGTTGCTTAAAAATAGTTGCACATCATCCGTGAAAAACACTAATAATTCATTTAGCTGAAAGCTCAATGCACATGATCCTTCAAAAGTGTCTAATGACTCAAGACCTTCTTTGAATTTTAACTGTTTTTTTCTTAATCAGATAAGGATCTTAGATAATATGTTCATCTTGCATAATTGCTTTATTGCAAGCAAAGTAATCCTGGGGGATGTTCTTTTCTTTTGTTACTTCAGCTTTCAATGTAATCTTCTCTCTGCCTCTATATTGAAAATAACATAGAGGACTGTTTTCTTATGACGTTGACAAGACACAAGTTTATTTGGCCTAAAGAAAAATTCTTATTTGCTGATTCTGAGAAGGTAATGTTAATTGCTGATGCATTCTTCCCTTATACATTCTTGTATTCAATCAAAACTGAATATATTTTCAGAGGAGAACTGCAGAATCTTCTGTTCTTAATTTCAGACCACAAAGCTGCTGAGCAGCCTCAGTTCATCTCACTATTGAACTTCTCCTTTTGCCTGTACTTTATTGTGCTCTCCAAGCTAGAAGGTTTAAGAGCACTTTGTCTGTCTTTGAAGCATCTCACTTAGCACTGGTTTTGATTCCTGTGTGCTTTGGTTTGAGGTATGAGCATTAACTTTCATATTTAAACTATGAGATTCATGAGTTGCTAATGTGGTCTTTGTAGAGTCTCTCTATAATGAGTGGAGAGAAGGTGGTAGCTCCTCTAGGAAAAAAAAAAGTGTTCCACCTTCCTTTGCTTGTTTCTGATACTTTCTTGCTCTTTAATTTAAAAAAAAAAAGAATCAGTATGGTAGTTAAAGATGTTTTGAATTATCCATGTGGTCATATCAAAACAGTGTAGACCATTGGCTTTTCATCATACAATTTCAATAATTACTATTAGGTTGTTTTATGGGTTTTTTTTAAACCCAATGTCTTTGCAGCCCAGAGTTGTATTTTCTATGTTATTATTCTTTCTTTTAGTTGCTGTCCTATATAAAACTGTATATCATTGCCAATGTATCCCAGATTCTGCACCTCAAACAAAACAGAAGCTGAGAAATCTGTGTATTACAGGAGGGTTTTGTATAGCATTTAATTAATAAGGAAAGAGTGTATAATGAAGCATTGCATTAATTTGACATAATTGCATTCCTCAGTGGTGAGGCACCTGGAGATCATCTGAAGCACCCATTAATGAAAATTTCATAAGTCTAGAAATTAGGAAGTCTTTACCTTTGCTTTAACTTACATTAGAACCAGAAAAAAAGTGAAGCTGTCCCAAAATAAATTAGATCTTGTTGATACAAGAGAATAGCATCAACAAGTATGTCGAGTGAAAGTTTCCCAGGGAAAAATACTTTTATTCATATTCTTTTAATTGTAAGTGTTTGAAAGGCCTGAACTTTTTGAAATAGTCTTGCCATGATGAGTTATTTCACAGAGTATAGACAATGTAAACAAAATCCTTATTAAAGAGCTTATAGCATAGGTTTTTTTTACATTTTATCATGACAATAGTAATGCATATATCATGGGGAAGTTTATTAATTTGTATGCCTAAGTTCTTCTGGATTGTGAATGGTGAATGACTTGTGCCATGGATGAAGAGACATATGAATTTGCACTGTATAGGTCAGTTTATTTCAGGCAGATATTCTTTCCTTATCCCACTGCAATCCCAGTTTCCCTGATCCCACACAGATCATGGAGGACTGAGTGGGTATAATATTGTAAACAAGTGGGTTTTTTTGGAAGAACTTGATTTTAATTCAGGTTTTGTAAGATAGTGGATAGAAGCCATGAAAGTATTATATTTCTTCTTTTTTCCCAAAATCTAATGTGTTACAACTTAGTTTTCAAATTGAAGTAACAGCCTAAGTTGTGTATGCTGTGCAGTACGTACCTAATCTCTCTTCTCTCCATTGCTCTGAGCTGGATAATGAACAAATTACTCTTCATCCCCATAATTTTGAAATATGCTGGGAATTAATATCTAGCAATAGGTAATCACATTTCATTCAAAGCTAATGTGCCAGATGACTTAATGTTTGGGGATTTAGTTGTTGTTGTTTTTCTGATGTCAGAGCCAAAGATGGAAATGAAGTGCGGTGGGTTTGTGTGGTGGAAGTTGCAACTATCCATCAGCCTCAGCCGCATTGGTCTGCCTTGGCTCAGGCTCCTTTCCCTGTAGCAGCAGCGTATGATAGACGACAGTCTCTAGGCATGAGACTGTTGTTTTGTTTGGGCTTTGTATTCCTTCTTTTTTTTAAATTTAAAGTATTAGCATGATATGATAGTTTTTGCATAGAACATTTTTGTCTGATTTCTTTGAGCAGCCTCAATACGGCAAATATGCAACGTGGTACATTTGAGTAAAAAGGTAATGAAGGGCAACATCAGAATAAAGAATATTTTTGATAAAAAAATAAATCTAAAAATGCTTGAGATTTAGCTAAAGGTTGCTGCACTGTCTCATTTAACAGAGTGGTTGGTTTATTTTCATGCACGTTATATTGATTTGTTCAAATGTAGTGAAAAATAGGGAAGAACAGGTGCAGACTGAAGTATAAGCTCTATTATATGATCATCTGATTTTTAACAGTAATTTTAGAGCAGAAATTGATAACTAATGCAGGAATAATATGAAAGCTTTCCAATGAGTTGACAAATGTTGTTTCTGCAAAATAATAAGAGTAAACTTACGCTTTTTATCCGGATGCACTAATACTGTCAATATAATTTTTCTTGAAAATATTACTGTACTTAGAATATGAAATGACATTAGAAAAAGTGACTGGAAATTCACAAGCTCGTATATGTTTCTGTATAATGGGTAGTGTTTGTGTACTGATATTAAGGGCTCAATTATGCTATATAATAAAATTCAAAGTCACTTGGCTTCCAACTGATTTGCTTTAAACAATGTGGAGTTAAGCCAGTGGGTTTGTCGAATTTCCAGGCAGAAACTAATTCAGAAAGATTTGGGTTTGCATGGCAGATCTGAACAGTTTGGAAAAAGTCTGACATGAATGTTTGGATGAGCATTTTCTGGTGGCATCAGAAGGGCATGGGCAAGGTCTATTTTGTACTTCAAAAAAAGCAGACTATTGGTAGCCCTTGGATAAGGTTTAGCAATTGTGGGGACAAGCAATCTTGGGATTTTTCACTGCAGCCTCTAAAGTTGGATTGTAGATTATATGGAAGGAAAAATATATAATCTATGAGTATAGTGTTTATGTTTGCAGCCGTTCTGTAACTCTGAACCTAGAAGGAGGAAGAATCTGAACTGAAATATCAGTGGTGTTGCTTATTGAGATTTATGATGTATAAATATTTTGATATTTGAAAGCTCATTGAACTAGGATTTTCTTCCTGTTTCACCATCATATCCTCTCTATATGTTCCTTCTCTGAGGGTTTGCTTAGCAAAGACTAGTCAAGCTTATTTCTTTCTGGCAGCATAGTGTAACTTCAAGTGGTCTTCCATTTTTCTCCTTTATTCCCTTTTGACTGGTCCATATTCTAATTGGGAAATTGCCATCTTTCCTTCTCTTCACTGTTTTTTTCATGCTTCCTCTGGAGCCAACTGCTAATTCTGGGAGCTTCACAATTCTTCAGATGTGCAGTTGTTAAATTTTAACTCAGATTAGATCTAAAGCAAAGACTGGCCTATTTTCCATAGATCCATGCTGTCCTACCTTAAGAATATCTTAAATCATCTTATCTTCTTTTTGTTTAAGCTGTCATGGTTCTCATGGTAAAGTTTGTGAACTACTTTGATCTTTTAATTTGACTCCTTGTCCAGCTAAAAAATTTGCACTCATTGATTTCTTAATTTAGCCTGTATTTTCTGTTTTACTTACAGTTTTTTAATTACTTCCAGGTTTGATTTTATGTCTTGAAGTGATTCCCTAATTACCTGTTTTATAATAGTGAAAATGTGTCCCGCATTTTTCAGTTTAATTCTTCTAGTGATCCTATCTAACCATCGACCCTCTTTGCACTGTTTTCTCAGTAGATAGAGATCTGCCATCAGAGGTTTATTCAGGAATGCATTTGTACTTTAAATTAAAAAGAAGGGGGAGGGGGAAGCTATGGGGCTCACTTAAATCTGTCTCCTTTCAGTTTTCATTTTAAACATAAGAAGGTATCTGGTAGGATGCAAAATAATAAGGTGCCTTAGAACTTGTGCAGTTCTTATAAGTGCTTATTTTGTTATGTTTTGCTTATTTTATCTGAGATGCATCTATTTACCAAAGTTCACAACACTTGCCACCCTCACCTCCTATGGAAGATGTTGGACATACATTATAAGTCAACTTATTTTATTATGCGAAGGGGTTTTGTAATTTCTCTTCCACTGTCTGCCTCTCATTTCTTTCATTGATGCCACTATAACAAGTTTAGGCCCAGCTAAACCAAATAAATCCTACTGTCGGATAAAAAGTGAAATGAGGAATGTGGTGCCTGAAGGAATATTTCAGCTTGTCATTCCTTTCCAAGGAAAAATGTCTCCTTGCTTTACTACTACTCTGAGAAAAGAGAAGATTACAGAATGCCTAAGATTAATATGTCTTCTGGTGCATCATCCAACCGTTTCCCTTAGAAATGAAAAATTTGCTGATGATATTTTGTGCTTGCACTGCTTCTTTTTTGTGCAGCATCTCTGCATGACTTCATGCAGCTCAAGGCAGCAGCTGAATATGGGGCTGCAGAATGGTGCTGGGGGGGCTTGATGCATCTTAGGTGTGCTTTAGGTATCATTTTCAGATGAAAGATGAGTTTGGGAAGAGAAAGCTTTAAAAATCTCAATTAGAAAAGTATATATCTGTTTAGAGAAAAATGAAGACTATCCAAAGTGCTTTTATAATAAAGCAGCTGCCTTTTTTAAGTAATCGATAGAGAATTGATTTAAGGACTTCAATCGTGTACCTTTTTGGAAAGTAATACAGTGATTCTGCTGTATTTGATATGGCCTGGTACTGTTTAAATTGGACTTCTGATCTTCTACCCAGTAAACTGACAGATGAAAGCGTCAAAAGACATATCTGCAAATATAAATGTTTCATCCAGTATGAGACAAATTATCCTTATCTCAAGGTAGATTATAGGAGAGAAAATTACAAATGCAATACTGTACTTCAGTACTGTTTTATTTGTGGAAATATCTCTGTGGGCAGTCAGGGAAGAAGTTTGTACTCCACAGGGGGTGTTTTTGTTTTATTTGTGTATGTTTATTTGTTTTAATGCAGAATTGAAATATTTGCATCTAGTTATTTGCTTTCTGGCCCTAAACAGTACATGTCCAGGGCATGCCCCGTCCCCTGTTGTGATCCCTACACCTCTCATGGCTTGCCAGTAGCTTTAACAGGCTACTGGTGTGTGGCCATCATGAAGGGAAGTCACTGTTGGTGCCAGTCTGCTGTCACTAAGCCCTTTTGCTAGATGTAAATAAAGTGCATTCTTCAGCTTCAGGGAGCTTTTAAAACTGCATGAGTAGAAATCTCAGAAATATGACTGAGTTCAAGAAGCATTTCAACAACACTTGCAGGAACATGGTGTGATTCTTGGGGTGCTCTATGTAAGGCCAGGAGTTGGACTTGATGATTCTCATGGGTCCCTTCCAACTCAGCATATTCTATGATTCTATGACTGGGTGGCCTCTATAAAGGAGGCCACCTTATACTTCGTCCTTGTGGGATGCAAGTATCATTTGTTGCTCTTTATTGCCAAGCAGGATTAAAAAATGGTTAATAATCTGTTCCAATAGATCACACAATTTCAGGGTATTAAGAAAATTAACCCTGAAAGAATGACATTTAGCCACAATGGAAATAAATTAAAGAATAATCTTTCCTGGTACTTTTAAAATCAGTAGCTTCAGGCTTTTTCTTGAGATTCCTCTGAATCCAAGCCGTGACTCCTGATCCCGCGTCATGGGGCTTGCTTGTGTCCATGCTCCAGGGATTGTCAGTGGCACTTTGTGTCAGGGAACTGGTTCACTGGACAGGTTCTCACCTGACAGCTCCTCGCCTGACCAGTCAGTGCCTGCTCCCAGGATTTTGTTGCATTTGGGAGTGAAATCGTAACCCTTATGATAATGCTGTGAAAAATGGATCTAGGTGTCTCACAATCATGAGACACAAAATAACATGCCTCTTCATAACAGGGACCCGGACTGAGCTTGGAGTTTCCCAGATTTTGGATTAGTTTTCTTGGATTTTGCTTCACATCCATTCCTATATAAGTGGAGGGATAAAGGATACACCTCTGTATTCTCTCCACCTCTTTCTTTCTCTCTAATTAGCTTTGGTCCAATGATTTTAAACAAATAAGATTACCCAAGTTGGTGCTGGGAAGCAGGAAGACATTTCTAATGTGTTGAATTCAGTGAAGGTATAAATTGGATATTTTTATGGCAGAAGCTGTTTTTCTGCTTTTTCCTATGCTAATAGAGGGTTTAGTTTCCCTTTTCTGCTCAGTGTTTCCAGGTAAATGAGTTAAAAACATTTTAACTGGGATAGTCTTGGTAGGTGCAGTGTATGCTCTGACAGGTATCTTAGCAGCTGATAATATTCAGTTTTTTGCTTAAGAATATATGGGATGAAATGTGGCCCAGTGATACAACCAATGGCATACTTAGAACGAGCACTGGGATTTCACCCTACTGACCTTTTTAGGACTCGAGCTGGTTGTTATGAACCCAAAGCAGTTGATTTCCATTCCTGGAATTTGCTTTGCTTATGCATCTCACGTGTTTACTTACAAGGTAAAAAAACCTACTGACTCAATATGTTATAATAAAAAGTGAGGACAATTATCCTTGTTATCTGCCTACCTTGCAATCATTTTTGCCCTGTTTTGCTTGTTTCTCAATTACAGATTAGACTGGTGCTTTGTAGATGAGTACTTAGACTAAATAATCAATAGCCTTATCCAGCTGAACGTAACTAGGAGGTGAGAGGGGTGTGGTGTGCGAGTGAATTGAGTGGAGCAGTGGAGAAGGATGATGGATGGTTTCCACAGAACA
The DNA here is from genome assembly GCF_009829145.1 of Chiroxiphia lanceolata. Classification (NCBI taxonomy): domain Eukaryota; kingdom Metazoa; phylum Chordata; class Aves; order Passeriformes; family Pipridae; genus Chiroxiphia; species Chiroxiphia lanceolata. Next base: position 19,250,280 of record NC_045638.1, on the reverse strand, counting down.
CTCCGCAAAGAAGTAGAGCATGGTGAAAGGAATGCACGCCTGGTTCCTGCTGTCTGAGGAGTCAGTAGAAGAGATTAGGAGTCAAACATGATTAGCATGGCAAAAGGGGAGAAATTGCTTTAAATAAAACCAACTGAAAACATTATCAAATAATCCAAGATTGCAGTAGGAAAAAGAGCTTCATAAAGCACATAAACAGAGCAAGACTGTGCCTGCAGGCATTTGCTTGTATTTAGTGGAAGTGTTTAGCTCCAGTGCCTTGGGCAGTGTTAGGGAAAGAGTTGTGCCTTGGAACTAATCTGCCTTTTCCCTGCTCATTGCCCTTTGCTACTGCCTCTCAAGGGAAGGGACTGCACTTCCCCACAGAGAGAGGAGTGGTGTGGAGGTTGCCCTTGCTCCCTGACTCGCTGCTTCTGCTCACCACTTTGCAGGTCTCAAAGTCATCTGTTAGTGAGGAGGGAAGGAGCACTGAGCACTGAGCTGGACAGCTCTTCAAAGCTCATGGTAGTCAAGCTACAGGGTGGGGGAGGGAGAGGGAAGTTGGGCACGGGAGCCAAGAAATATATTCAAGGATCATTGTGTTATGCATCTGTGCAACTGCAAATTGTTTTGTGCACTGAGCGAGTAACGAAAGATGTAGGGGGGTGGCAAGGGAAATTTGGTGTCAGACTAAGTTTGTATTGTTTGAATGCAGAAAATGTTTTATGTTTTATGACTCCACATGCAACAAAGCACATGAACCAAATATGCCAGTAAACTGAGAAGCGCCTTCCTCCTCAACAGAGAGGAAATATTAATGAACATACAGGTGGTGCTCAGAGACGCTCAGAAGAAAATATAAGAGGAAGTAGAGCAGTTATAAAAAGCGAACTCTGGAAGAGCGTGATGGCTGCCTTCTCAGAGGTTTTCGGTGGGGGGAAGGTGGAGGAAAATGCAACAGCAGCAATGACGAAGGAAAATCATAACAGGGTTTTATAAACTCCTCAGAAATTGAGAGATGAGACTGAAGGGAAGTGAGCAGCATCCTCTTAACAGATAAAAAGGAATGTGCAGTAACAAGCAATATGGAGGTTTGATCTCTTTGCTGGTGACATTTTTGTGATTGATTTAGGGCAGTCCCTATGCGCAAGCTGTATGGGGCTGTAGGTCTAACTACAGCATCTTACCACAGGGAGGCAGGCCCTGAGGGCTGGCAGCAAGGGAACAGTTTTTGCCATGGGAAAGATAGCTCAAAACTTACTAATGGGACTCAGGGCCAGATGTCAAGGACAGCAAACATTTCAGCTTGGCATTTCCTCCTGCTTATGGCCAAATGCCTAATGCACAAGTCTTTAACAGAAAATGATGAGCCAGAGAACAGAGCTGGCTGTGAGGCATTTTAGGGTTTAATTTAATTTAAACCCAATGCTGCCAAATGCAAGCTCGTGTTTGTCTTTTGTGTGGGGGAACATTCTTACCACTGACGTGAAGCTCTTTCACTTTCAGAGCAAGGCTGAAACTTCCCATTTATGCCTCAGAGGGCTTCTTTCCCACTCTGAGATGGGGCTCAGAGTTGTCTGAGTGTCTCCCATGACTCTTGTCACCTCACAGGGCTTGTGGCAGGGGAGCCTTTGCTAATCCTGCTGAAGGAGGAGGGGAGAGGTTTGAAGGAAAGTCATGGCATGTGCTACCCTGGAGTCAGGCTGTTGGGAGCCTCAGAAGGACGCAGCCGAAGGAAGGCTGTCAACAGCTGTGCTGTGTTTCTCTGTGGCAGGCCGTGGCGAGGGCACAGAGGAATGACAGCGGAGAAACTGTGTAGCTCTGCAGCCATTACAAACTATCAGCAAAAAAGTGCATTCTGAGCATTGAGTTACTTCTTTGAGGTGTGATTGCAAAGGTTACCTGTTTCAGAATGGTGATGCTTTTTGTCTCCTTGACTCTTTGAGTCAGCATTTTCTCTTGATGGAACAATGGGGTGTCACAGTAACACAAATAAACAGAGCCCAACTACAAAAGTTGTTTCTGTTTAAATGAAGGACTCTCATGTCACTTACATTTTAGCAATTTAATTGCACAGTCATTACAAACTATATCTTTTAGAAATCCCTTGTTATTACCAGGGAGATTGACTGGCATAAGATATAAAAATAATGTCTGAATCTGAAAAAGAAGTTATTCTAGATGTCAAATTTTGAGATCTAGGTTTTAAACTGAGGGTGGATCATACCAAGTTGCCATCCCGTGCTGCAAGAGCTGATCTACTTTGCTCTTTGAATCCTGTTGTCTGTAGTTGATTCAGAAAGTAGAAACTTATTAGTGTCTGCTTTGGAGTCTGAAAAGAAATCAAAGTGTTGCTTTGAATAGGAACCAAAGGGAGCAACTGTAAGATGTATGCTACAGGGGAATGAAGGAGAGTCCATGGAGATTTGCAAAAGAAGTAGACAGGAATAGTTTCTTTAAAAAGTTACACTTTAAAGGGTAAGATAGAGAAAATATCACAACTTAAGAGGGGCAGGGATCTTGCTTGAATTTCAAAGTAGCTTGTATTTTGCCACTATATACTAGAGAAGGCTGATGTATAGCACTAGCAAGGATTCTGGAAGCAAGGTACTCAGTTACACAGTGGCTCTTTGTATGTGTTGGAAGAAGTGGAGCCTTTGGAAACATGTTAAAAGAAGAGATTACGCAGACTTATTAATATGACTTATTCTTCCTTCAGTTTTATTCTGTCTTTATATTTTTTTGCCATGTAAGTGATGCAGTATTTGGACTTCTGTGTATACTTTAAATTGTATGTCTTCTCTGAAATTGTTGCTAAGCCCCTTGCAGCTTTAAGGAAAAGGAGCAGCATATTTCATTTTCTGTTCCTCTGTAAACAAATTGCGGAAGGTTTTTTTTTATAGTTTGTGATTTGGGGCAGGTGAAGAAGATTTTTAAAAAATGTGGTTAAGGATAAATATGGAAGGACAATTAATGGTCTGTCAGATCTCTCATTAATAGGTGTCTAAGAAGAAAAGTAAGTCTGTCCCAGACAAATCAGGACAATAGGACTTGTATGAAAGTTATTATGCAATATCTCTTCTGCCTTGGCATTTCATAGTTAAAAATTTTCATTCCCCTCTTTGAGTCCAGGAAACTGTTTTTAATATCAGAATGTAAGTTATCATAAAAAAGCAAGATTCCAGGAAGTTTTATTAGTAGACAAAATAACGAAACTTTTAATAAAATCAGAGGTCTCAATTCTAAAATAACAAAATTGAGAAGAAGAAAAAAAAGCTACAAGATGAAATAAAACATGGTGGGAAAACAAAGTACTTTGCAAGATGTATGTTTGTAATGCTTCAAGCATACATTGCATGTGTGTATATATTATATTTTTGCATGTCTCCTTTTTCTCCTTTTTACTTGTAGCTAGATATGCTGCTCCTCAGTTGATCATAAAATGTGTAAAGAATTTAAACTGATTGTGCAAATATAGTATTTGATAGAAAAAGAGGTAAATAAATCATGCTTATTTTGGCAGGAGCATAATGTCACAGTGTCCTGTCCTGTAAACTTATCAGCATCAAAATGTCGGTATTAATGCCACAGTCAGTCACAAAGACCAGTTTAAGAAAGATTGTTTACTGCCTACTTGGATTTCAAATATGCCTACGTGTCTGCCTGCCCTGACAGAGCTGATGAAAGGAAAAAACTTCCTTGTGGTGACTTTTAAGAAAACAAGTTTATTTTCTAAACTTTCTCTTAAATATTTACATTTGGGGGCTGGGGGCAGGAAGTATATCCTCCCAGATATATGTCCGTTTACCTGTTAAGGAATGAGCATCCTTTTTATACAGTAAGTAAACCAACTTGTCTTCAGGGCTCTAAATCAACTATGTTTCACCCAGCAGCAAAGTTAAAAGCTGTTACAATCCAAGTTGGCAGACTGTAAATATTTACCATCCAAACCACCCTGTATTGTTTCTTTGTGCTGTCAGCTCTGTGGAGCTAATTTTATGCTGGGTGAAATGCTAATGTAGATGGCAACATTTCTGGGCATGTGCTGCACTCCAGTGCCTGCCATCTGCACACATACCTGTGGAGAGCTTCAGAAACTTGCCTACTGGGGAAAATGAGGAGACCAGTTGTGTGCCGTGGAGTTCAGCAGCTCCACTGAGTTAAGTACTAGGGTTTGTTGTTGATCATACTCCTGGGATAAAAACCGGACCCCACTGAAATTAGTAGTAAAAGTTCCACCACATTAGATGGGATTAGAATTTCCAGCTATCTTCAGTAACAGTGTTGTAAAGCCATAGCCCCCATGTGTAAGTACTGTCCTCCAAAGTGAATTTTTAAAACCAGCATATTGTAATTTGAGAACAAAATATTATTCTCTTATTTAAATTATAAATTAGAATAACAACTTTAATTTCAAAGAGCTAGGCATATCTAAATCTATTTTTTTGTTGGGGTTGGTGATAAACGGAAGATTTAAATGTCTAAAGGTATGACCTTTAAAATAAAATTATCTAAATAATCCATCAACAGTGTACTTGTTGGCATACTAATGTACTTTATTAATGGCTTACTCGGTCTAAAGTTACTTAAACTTGATAACATGTTTATAAAACCTGAACCTGTGCTGTTTTGAACTTAGATTTGTCTTTGTAAATCATTTCAACGAGGTTTTTAAGGATATTGAAGCATCTAAAGGTTCAAGTGGGCTCCATAGAAATCTAGAAAATGGCACAGTGAATAGCTCCTGTTACCAGGCACTTTTTTGACTGTTTTATAAATAACTGGGCCCTTATGAACACAGTAGCATTTCTGAATGTCTTTACGGAAAGTAAGCTGTCAAGTTCTGGCTCTGTGCTTCAGAAAATGGGTGGGAGAATTAATACATTGAAGATATAAAAATAGCTCTGTGAAGTATAATGGAGTGGTGGGTGATAAAATCAGCCTGCTGACCTGTTGCTTGGGCTAAAGCTTGCCAGCAAAAGCTGTTCTTCGTGGAACAGCAACACTTAGTACCCATCCCAAGTAGGCTCTGGCGTCCTCCTGGACTGCTCCATGGGGTGCAGGGCTCTGTGACTGGCTAGGTGGCTGAGAATCCTGAGGCTGACTACTGGTCCAGTAGTGCATCCCTGTGCCCAAAGCAGCAGAGAGCTCGGTGTCTGCCAGGTCCCTTTGCATTTATCTTACCGCCAGCCAAGTCTTTATGCTAGCAGAAAAGGCTTACTTTATCCTGTCAAGGAAAAAAATCTATTTCTAAACAAATTTGCAGATATGGAGGCAGGAGCACAAAAGGATAAAAGTCAACAGCTGTGTGACTCTCAAAAACAAACTTGGCAAGGGTTTTCTCGGTTGCTTCTGCCTGCAGTCACTGTCTCAAGTAAGATATGTTTGTGCAAGACAAAAATGAAAGGATTACAAGAATGATCTGCTATCTAATGGCTTCTGTAAAAGACGAGATTAAGTAATTTAATAATCACAGCTGGGAGAAAAGTTGGTTTGAAATGCTAGTTACTTCTTCCCTAAATTTAGATGCTCCCCTCTGTAAGGGACATGACAAGAAAGGAGGGCTCAAGCCAATCTGGGTCTTGCCGTCAATGCCCATTCTTAAGGTCATTTTTCCATCTTCCCTGCTGAAATAAGCCCCTGCGACCTCCCCTGGTCACCCCAACCTTCCTCTAGCCTGACGTACACTTTCTTGTCCTTCTTCTGTCAGGTCTTCACCCTTTGTTCTGTGGCACAGGGCAGCAAGAGAAGAGCCATTTTGTTTACTCCCTCTTTGCAAATTTTCCTGGGTTTTGTGTTCATCATATTTCTTAAAGTGAAGGGTAACGTACTAATTAATTTTTTTTTTCCTTTTTCTTTCTTTCAACTCAGGAAGATGACATGTTGTTTTATTGTGCAAATCACACATTCTTGTTGAATAATCTTTAAATTTAAAGCTCACTTGTTCCAGAATACCTCTTGTGCTGAGACTGTCTCATGAAAGCCTGACATGATACACCTGTTGGTGAGGTTGGGGCTAGTTCAATTGAACAGTGTCCCTGGCATTTCCAGTTAGTATGAAGGGACCCAGTTTACATACTGTGTTATGAAGTTATTGAGGAACAATACAATAGTAGCTGAAACAATGCATGAATCATCCCTTAAATGGATTAAACCTACAGGTGTGGCACTCTTTTAACAGCAAAAAGGAAATAAAATGAAAGGTGGAGCTGGCAAGGTGACTCCAAGATTTGCAGTAGGAATTTTTGCACTGAAAACATGGAAGTTTATCTCAGAATTGTGTTGACTATTAAACTCTTGTGTTTCTCTGTGCTCTTGTGCACATTTTCCTCTATTGATCCTGTGCCTCATTTAATTCCTCTTAACAGTGCAATTAATAGCAAGCTCTAAGAACTGTACGTGTAGCAAAAAGATAATTTCAAAGAGCTGAATTCTATCTAAATATGTGTGTACGTGTGCTTCGTGGTTGGAACATGCAGTTAAAATCTGCAGATTCATCAGTATTGCTGTAGGAAAACAGGCAGAAGCACTGCAACCTTTGTGTCAGAGAACAGTATTAAACTTGTGTAAGTCCCAGAGTCCCTCCAGTTTTCTGACTGCAGGGAAACTTTCATTTTTGGCTGCAAGAGCTTTAGGAAGCTGCTTGTCAGTGGCTGTAAGTAGGTTAGCTGAACTGGCTGTACCTCCGTCTCTATCATTTCCCTTAGCTATCACCTGCAGAGAGCTGGGAGAGTTTTTATGGGACTTTCTGTCACAGTAGCTGTCACAGTGGCGATGCAGTCGCAGCTTGCCAGGATATATGCAAACGCATGTACCCAAATTCCTATCACGGTATATAACCAAGGACTGATGAAAATTGAAGGAGGAAAGATTTGGGTTATGGTTTTGGTGGGGTTTTCTTTTTGTGTGTGTGTCATTTTGTTTCTAAGAACCTGTTATTACAGGAAATTTATGAGTCCATTTACCTAGACACATAACTAAATGACTTAATATCATAAGATATTAGGGATTTAGATAGCTGGAGCCTTAGTAGTTCAAGAGCCTTTTATGCATTGCAAAAAGATCTCACACTTAAATTTTCTCTTCTGGTCATGATGAGCTCGTTAGCCTCCTGGCAGTCATCCTAGGAGAAGGACAACTCTAATCTCAAACCCGGGCAGATGGAGCTCGCTTAGCCCTGTAAGGCCATCCATCTAAGAGAAGGTCACTCTAACCAAACCTACGTCCTGAGGATTTCGCTGCCACCGTCCAAGCTCGCTCGGCCCTGGTAGATGAACCTCAGGATTAAAGGGTGGGTTCAGTTCCGCGCATACTGCATCTCACCTAAAAAATCCATTGCGCAGGCTTGAAGGCTTTACCCACATGCAAAAAGTCCTGTAGCGACGGACGAGGGTCGAAACGGCAGGTGAAAGATGCACTGGGAGCCGCAGACTCAACTCCGCATGCAGGCGGTTCAGGATATTGGTCATTTGAGACTGACCGGAGATGACAGTCTCTTGGGGCAGCACCCTGAACGACCAAGCAGCCTTTTCAAGGACAGCACTGCTTGCTCCACTCGGAGAGGGGCCTAGAAAAGGTGGCCTAAACAAAGCTCATCTCCACTTTCACCCGGTTGGTTAACCGCAGACCAACGGGCATCTTCCTCAAATGCGGTCGCACAAAGAGTAAAAGACAAAGGCATGCACCTGCCTCCAAAGGTGTACCTAAATTAACTATAGCATGTTGGAACATCAGAACCATGCTTGATTCTACGGATAGTGGACGTCCTGAGCGGCGTTCTGCCCTAATTGCCCATGAGCTGGCTCGTCTCAACATCGACATAGCTGCCCTCAGTGAAGTTCGCCTTCACGAGGAAGGAAGCCTCAGAGAACATGGTGCTGGTTACACACTCTTCTGGTCAGGTAAGCCCAGAACCGAAAAACATCTCTCAGGTGTCGGCTTCATGATCAAAAACTCTATTCTTCCCAAACTCGAAAATCTGCCAACAGGTCACTCTGACCGCATTATCTCCCTACGCCTTCCACTCCACAACAACCAACACGTCGTCCTCTTTAGTATATATGCCCCAACTCTCCAAGCTGACCCTGCCGAAAAGGACAAATTTTATGCTGACCTGCGCCACCTTACCCAAAAAGTGCCCGCAGATGATAAGATCATTATCCTTGGTGATTTCAACGCCAGAGTAGGTAAGAATTTTGATGCCTGGAAAGGAATATTAGGCAAACATGGTGTTGGTAACTGCAACGATAATGGTCGACTCCTGCTAGAATTCTGTGCAGAGCAACAGCTCACCATCACTAATACTATCTTTCAGCAGAAAGATAGTCTGAAGACAACCTGGATGCACCCCAGATCTAAGCATTGGCATCTCATCGATTATGTCCTGGTGCGACGGAGAGATGTTCGCGATGTCCTCCATACCCGCGTGATGCCCAGTGCAGAATGCCAGACAGACCATCGGCTTGTGCGCTGCAAACTCAGCTTCAATCTTAAATTCAAACCCAAAATGGGCAACATCACAAGGAGAAAACTCCAAGTTAACAATCTCCAATCAGCCACAGTAAGAGAGAGATTCCAGGCAAACCTTCAAACTAGGCTTGAAGACCGTTCCACAGTTTCTGCAGATTCCTCTCCTGAAACTACCTGGCAGCATATTAAAAACAGCATTCTGCAATCCTCCGAAGAATCCTTAGGGTTCTCCCTCAAGAAGAACAAGGACTGGTTTGACGAAAACAATCAAGAAATCCAGGACTTGTTGAGGAAGAAGAGAACCGCCCACCAAGCACACCTTGCACTGCCATCCTGTCACGCAAGAAAAACAGCCTTTCGTCTCGCATGCAGCAAGCTCCAACAGAAACTCCGTGACATCCAGAACAAGTGGTGGATCGATCTAGCTGAAAAAACTCAATTATGCGCAGATATGGGTGATCACAAAGGTTTCTATGAAGCCTTGAAGACAGCATACGGGCCTACATACCAGGTTCAAAGCCCTCTACTCAGTGCTGATGGCCAAACGCTTCTAACAGATAAAACCTCCATTCTGAATCGATGGTCTGAACACTTTCAAACTCTTTTCAGTACCAACCGTGTGGTCCAAGACTCAGCAATTCAGTCCATCACACAACAACCAGTAAAGTATGAATTGGATACAGCCCCCACTTTAGAAGAAACCCTCAAGGCCATACAGCAGGTAAAAATCGGCAAGGCAGCTGGGGTTGATGGAATTCCACCTGAAGTCTGGAAACATGGGGGCCTTGCACTCCACACCAAATTTCACGAGTTTGTGGTGCGCTGCTGGGAGCTCGGTGAACTACCATCAGACCTTCGTGATGCTGTCATCATCACTTTGTATAAGAAGAAAGGTATTAAATCAGACTGCTCAAACTACCGTGGTATTACTCTGCTCTCCATTGCTGGCAAAATCCTGGCAAGAATACTCTTGAACAGACTAATACCCACTATAGCTGAAGGGATCCTACCTGAAAGTCAGTGTGGTTTCAGAGCCAACAGAAGCACCACAGACATGGTATTTGTTCTCAGACAACTGCAAGAGAAATGTAGGGAACAGAACAAAGGTCTTTATGTAACCTTTGTCGACCTCACCAAGGCTTTTGATACTGTGAGCAGAAAAGGTCTATGGCAGATTTTGGAACGTTTAGGTTGTCCCCCCAAGTTCCTTAAAATGATCATCTCACTTCATGAGGATCAGCACGGCCAAGTCAGGTATGGCAACACACTTTCTGAGCCCTTTTTAATTAAGAATGGTGTGAAACAAGGCTGCGTTCTCGCTCCTACCTTATTCACAATCTTTTTTAGCATGATGCTCCAAAGGGCCACAGCAGACCTCGACGATCAGGACGGTATCTACATTCGATATCGTACTGATGGAAGCCTGTTCAATCTAAGGCGTCTGAAGGCCCACACCAAGACCCTAAACCATCTTGTCCGGGAGCTGCTTTATGCTGATGATGCCGCCCTTGTTGCCCACACAGAAGCAGCTCTGCAACATTTAACATCCTGCTTTGCAGATGCTGCTGAGCTCTTTGGGCTGGAAGTCAGCCTAAAGAAGACAGAAGTTCTCCATCAACCTGCACCTCAGGAAGTCTTCCATCATCCCCATATCACCATTGGCGAATCAGAGCTCAAATCAGTCCAACAGTTTAATTACCTAGGTAGCCTCATCTCCTCGGATGGCAAGATTGACGGGGAGATAGACAACAGGTTGGCAAAGGCATACAGTGCTTTCGGAAAACTCCACAAAAGAGTATGGCGTAATAAACACTTGAAGAAAAGCACCAAGATCAGTGTTTACAAAGCCATAGTGCTGTCTACTCTCTTGTATGGTTCCGAATCATGGGTCATCTACCGCCACCACCTGCGTCTCCTAGAACGCTTCCATCAGCGCTGCCTCCGTACAATCTTAAACATCCACTGGTCAGATTATGTGACCAATACATCTGTTCTTGAGCAAGCAGCAGTCACAAGTGTAGAGGCCATGCTGATGAGAACACAGCTGCGTTGGGCAGGGCACGTCTCAAGGATGAAGGACCACCGCCTCCCTAAGATCTTGCTCTATGGTGAACTTGCCACTGGCTGCCGCAAGAGAGGAGCCCCGAAGAAAAGATACAAGGACTCCCTGAAACAACATCTCAGCCTTGGCCATATTGATCACCATAATTGGTCCACTCTGGCCTCAAATCGGGAGGCTTGGAGACACAGCATCTATAACGCAGCGGAAGCCTTTGAGAACACACGCAGGATCTCTCTCGAGGAGAAAAGGCAACGCAGGAAGAACCGTGTCTTGCTGAATACTTCATCTAAGGAGTCTTTCTGTTGTGCCTTTTGCAACCGGATATGTCTGTCACGTATTGGCCTCATAAGTCACCAACGTGCCTGTAACAAATGTGGATAAAGCCTTCCCAAATCTTCGTTCGCGAAGCCCAGCCATGATGATGTTTTTCAGGTGATAAATTAAAGAAAAAAAAATGCATTTTGCATTACATGTTTTTGTTTCCAGATTTTATCTTTAGAAATTACTGGGTTAGGAAATACTGATAGAGAAAGAGCAAGGATATAGACCAAAAAACAGCAAAGAATAGAATAAGTATATTTGTGTCTTTTGCTTAATGATTAATAGGATAGACACAGAGAGTTCAAGTATATAACTCCAGGCAACTAAGTTTTTGGTGTAATGCCTATTTTTCATATTGTTTTATGTGAAGCATGCCGAAATGCTCTGAGCAGGAAGCTTGAGTAGCTGGCCTCCTGAAGTCCCTTCCAAACAGAGTTGTCCTGTGATCCTGTGACACCTGCTGATGGAGCGTGAGCACAGCTACCTCAGTGCTCAGCAAGAGCTTTTGCTGTTGATTGTGTAAGACGAAGATTGTGTAAGACGAAGATGGGAAGAGGGCCCATTGGTTTTTGGGCAGCTGGTATAAGAAGCGACATTCAAATTAACTCTAAGTCTTGCTGCTAATCTAAAAGGCAAACTAAAGGAAATGGTGCAGTCATGTGAATTCACTTAAAAATACACATTTTTGTTTCCCTTTAGCGAAGCAGTAATTTAAACCCATCAGCAGGAAGTGTGTGGCTGCAGTGTATATGTAAAGTCTAAATAATGGGTAAAAAGTGATTCTAGGTTGACGGAGGTCAGTGTTGCTGGTGCTCCTTGTGGTGGTATTCATGGGCAGATGGGGTTCTTGTCACTCATTACAGTTGACCCTGTTTTTGGTTTTCTTTCTTTCAAGACCACTTGTAAACAAGAAATGTCTTCCTTTACCTCTTGTCTTTCTTTTGCAACCCTACACTTTTGTAGTTCCTTGTCTGGAAATCAGTAATTTCCTTGGAATTTCAGGAAACTACACTTATGTTGACCAGTGGCGAAGGCAAAAAAAAGAAAAATATTTTGAAAATCATTCCTGAATATGTGTCAAATGTCACAGGAAACTGGGCCTGTCACTTATGGATGGATGTTTTGCCCACCTCGTTCTGAGTTCCACTATAGTATGGCCTGGGATGTGTTGAAAGGACTAGTACTCCGAGATCATTTGTCTCCAGTTTTGAACTGCATTTGCATATCTTCTGTTCAAATCTTCAATCAGTTACATGAGTTAGTTTTCAAGACACCTTATATTCTTATATTCTATTTATGCATCTAGTTAAGTTTTGCACTTGGCCCTTAAGTATATAAGTCCTAAAATATATTTGAAACCCGAGACTTTGGTTCCATTTTGTTGGCTCGCACTTTGTGGAGTCATGTGGAGTTAAGGCTAAGGAAAAAAGTTTAAAATTTATTCTTTCTGATTTGTTAAGGTTTTACATGTGTCACATAATTCTGTGACAGAACATGCCAAGTGTTGGTGATTTCCTGAGAATGCTACTGCTTCAAATTTGCTTGGGTTTATGTTTATAGTGCTTTAAATAACCTCCTATTTGGATGAAGGCTTCTTACCACTGGTGAAAACTTCTGACTATTACTCAAAATATCCTTTACTTACATTATTTCTCAGTATGTTGCCATATAAACCATAATTTTCTTAATGGAAAAATACAAAGGAACTCAAAATAAAAGAAGGAAAAAAAAATCTCAATCTTGTACCACAGTAGTAGTAGAAACACAGGCTTCTTTGCAGATGTTTTGAGAATGTAAACAAATTGCCCAGCACAGGTTTTATGTGATCCTTTTCTGAAGTTTTTTGTAACTTTTGTCTGGGAATGAAGTATAGAAAAGTACATAGTGCCATTAGCCTTTAAATAGTAGGATGGATATTTTATTATATATTCACAGTTTTGAGAATTTTATTTTAAAACCAAGTGGAATATTGAGTTTTTTTTAAATCCAGAAAGTAGATCAAAATACCTTGAACTACAATTATGTGCTTATATATATATAGTACTTGAAGTAGACTTTAAGCCTAACAGACTGATTACTTTGGTACTGAGATTTTTGATGAATTGAATTTTAAAGACTAATTCTGGTATTGGCAGATACATTCCTTATTCTTCTCCTGTGAAAAGATATAACTTTTCTAAGTAATGATTTTAAAGGTTTATGGAAAACAAACTTAGTCAGGGATCAGTGGCTGTATCTCATTTCAAGGTCATTAAATGTGTCTTATAAGGAAATGACTCTTGGGCTCTTGGAACTTCTGGAATCACTGCTCGGCGATGCTTCTTATTATTTAATTTCTGTGTAGGGAAAATATTTTAAATAGTTTTTTCTTTCATCTCCAAAATTAAGAGGATAGTATTACTTTAATTTCATTTACAAAATATGTTTAAGACAGGCTAACATTATTTAATTTATTGACCAGGAAATTGAAAGGGAAGAGACTAAGTCATAGTTGAAATCTGAAGAACTACTATGTGGGTGTTTTCCCTCTTCTCTGCAATACTCTGCTCTTAACTAAGATCCAGGTAGATTTTTTGTTCTACTGTTTTATTGATGGAATTCATCTTGAGATGTAGAAAGAGTTGCTACCAAATCTAAGCAATAGGAATTTAGGCTTTAATTCCGCTTTAGAAGAGCAACTTTGTTTCTTTTTTGGCAATTCACCGCATCCGAAATCCTTCTAATGCAACGTTACTCTCCTACAGGCTAAAATGTCACCTTACAGCAAGAGCTTGTCCTGAAGAATTTTCAGGTGACCACAGGCCTGAAACATGGGTAACATCTTTACAGAACTAGTCTCCCAGGAAGTGCTTGAAAGTCTTCTGAGCTGCTTTTTTTAGTGTATGATTATACATCTATTGGCTCCCAGCAGGCAGGTTGTATTCATATCAGGGTACTGAAAAAAATGCAAAATTCACTATGCGTAAAAATGAGATTTCCTTTTGCTTTTCCAAATACAGTGCACATAATTAAATTTTAATGAATACATACACCTCAAATTTTTATGGCATAAAATGGACAGTTGTGTAATAAAATGATACACTGTACTGTTACTCTTATATAAAATATGATGCAACTTTACACCATTGCATTTCCAGTGCTCTACTCTATACTACAATAAACTCTCATTATTAGTAACACTGCACTCAATGAGCTAGACAGCATTTCTATCACAGACTTTATGGGACTTTTTTCCGTAAGACAGAAATGGTAAAACTCCTGAACTTCTCACTGAAACTTACCAGTGAGTCATGGCTTCACTTTACTGAAAAACTAGTAAGAGGAGAGCAGAATTCATTGAGAGCAGAGGTAACAAGACTTTAAAGCAAAAAAAAACCCCTAAAAATCTTATTTGGGATAAAATTCAGCATCTGATAACAGTTGTGAATTTTTCAGGGATTGCATTGTATGAAAAATGAGTTTTGTACCTGCTCTAGGGGGATGATGGGTATCATATGGTAAGGTTTTCCAGCATGTACTAGGTTGAGGAAAAAAAAAAAATTAAAGAGGTTTTTCTGAAGATTTAGAAAGAAATACCAATAATCCATTCACTAAATGAGAAAGAGACAACTATGCTTCATATACTTTTGGTTGGTTGTTTGTTTTGTTCCTGAAATACTGAGTAAACCTGAGAAAGCCTAAGGTCAAAATCCCCATTAAAACAGAGAAAAACATCTCGCACAGATCAGTTTTTAGAGACTTTCTAGCGCACATCAGAGGGAAGCTAAAGCATCTTATAGAGCAGAATGTCAAAGAGCCTTTCACAAGCATCCAAGTCCCAACCATTATTTGCTACTTTGAGTACTTTCTGGCTTTAGCAATAAAAAATTCTGAAGGTGAAAGCAATTCCTTCAGGACTTGGATGTTTGATGGGGTCAGTGTGCTCTAAATTAAAAGTCCTGGCCGTCTAAAAGGAACTATAATGGAGACTTTTGTTTTCTATGTAATAGGGGCACATCTTTAATGATAATGGATGTATAACATGGAGGAAGAAGACAGGGAAATGAAAATGTGACCTGTATCAGATATTTAAAAAAACCCACAAAACCAACCATCTAAAAAAATCCTAGAACAAAAAAACAATAGACATGAAAGTGCATTCACTGGACAGCAATGACTGTAGAGAATCAGAATACATCCACATTTTTTTGCAAGAATTAAAAACTCAGCTTACATTGAACAGGACAGTGCAAGCAACAGCTACATCAGTGATGAAGAGGTTAAAACTTTTTGTGAATCAGAGACAAGAAAGGAAGCATTCCAGGGAAGGGAATGACAAGGGCTTTACACTGTCCCCTCTCCAAGGCATGTGGAGGTTTTTAGCACCTGGAACAGACCACCATTGCCTCACAAGGTTTCTTTTTTCCCTTGGCCCAATGTGCTTCCTACACTTTTGAACTTTGTTAGTTCTGGGGCCATAGTGGATAACAGTGGCTCTTTGGGGAACTGCCATTTAATGCTGAGTAGCTTTCTATCTAACTGAAGACAAACCCCATGTTCCATAGGTACTTCTTTGCTGTGCTGTTTGGGTACGTGCATCTGGACAGATCAGGTAGAGAAGATATATGGTGCAAAATGTTCTACACATAGACCACTAGAACAAAGCTTGTGAGGAAGTAACATTATGTTGTAGTTTCAGACTGAGAGGAACCATTTCTCGTATAATGTTGTGTAATGGATACAGTGTACATTTTGAACAGCCAGTGGTTTCCATGTTCTTCATCGCTCTGTCCTACCTGTGATACAGACAGGAGTCTGGAATTGATGCTGAAGTGTTTCGAGCCTATGAGTGGCTCCAAAAGTCCATGAGTGGACTTTTCTGATTATGTGGAATTGCCCTTTTCTCCCCTCACAAAGTAATGGGCACCTGCTGCTGTATTTCCCTACTTGTGTGGCAGAGGAGCCATAGTGGAGTGGCATCCATGGAATCCCTGGTAAAAGAGATCCCTTACTTTTCCGAACAGCTACAGGGCCATGGGCCCTCATTGTCTCATGACTGGCAGCAGTAGCAATGACTTCTGAAGGAGGAATTCATCAGAGTGTCTTCTGTTCTCAATCCAGGCATATGCTGCCATTTTGAAATCTGTTTTAGGCACCGAGGAGATGGAAGCTAATGTAATTTGTGACAAAAATAGTCTGGCAGGATTTTCTAGAAATGTGGCTCCTATACTGTGTTGTGATTTGGCATAGGGGAGTTCAATATGAAGTTTTGAATTGTACTTGAGGTTTTTTCTGCTCCACCGAAGGATTTACAGGTTGAGTGAAGCCCTTAGCATAATTTTTTATTTGGAGTAAGAATGAGTGTTACTTGGTGAAATTGTGAATAATCCAGAGCATCTGTGGTTGAAGATGAGGAAAGGGGAAAAAAGGTGTGGAGTTATTTGCTTCATCCAGAGTTTGAGGAGTAGTTAGTGCCTAAGAAAGCAAAACTCTGAGCTGGAGACTCTGAACAACTGGCGCAAGGCATAGACCTTACTAAATAAGTAGAAAAAAGTACTAGGAGGTATAAGAAAGGGGGATGTCTTTATTTTGTGAATAGCATTTGTGTTTATCTGATGATGCATGATGCTGGGAGAAAATTCCAGACAAGCCTGAAGGGTACAGTATCATTATTCTACCTTTGCCCAGAGCACGGATGTGTTGCAAGATTACTGAGATGGACAGGTGTCACAGGGCAAAAATATTTTTCTAGCATTATGTTCTTATGATTAAATCACTTGTGGGGTGATACTCCTCAAATTTCTCTTAGCTGACACAGAGTTTCCACAAGCTCAAAGATAGCACACATTTAGATGAGAATTAAACCTCAGGATTAACTTTCTTACCCCAAAAAAGATTTGAAAGTGTGCAGGTTTCAGAAGATGAAGAATATCTGAAGTCATTAGGGTTCCCTTCTGTACTTGCATGATTTGGTAAAAGAAGTATCAATTTTTTTTTAGTACAGCAGAGTGCATCTGAGGCAGTTAATTTTCTCCTTTTGTGCTTCTGGTAGAACTACTTCTCTGCACAGACAACAAGCTTTTCCATGTCCTTGGTCTTGGATCCAGATATTATTTTCCAACATGTCTGTGTACCCCTCAGGAGAGTTTTGATAGCAGGGTACAATGATTGATTTTGATAGTACCTCTACAAAGTCTTTAAAACTTCCATTTCTCATTTTTTCAAGTTAAAACGGTAGGACAGAAGTAAACTCACTGTGGTAGTCTTCTGGCACAGGAGAGGGTGGCACCTGGATTGAGAAAGCAGAGTTTTGTTCCTGAGGCAGTGGAAGATTAAATATCATAGAAAGACGGTTACTGAACTCCACTTGAGTCACAGTAATTTCTCCTATTCCCAGATAGACATGCCCTGCAGATACTTCAGGAGTGGTGTTCTTACTTTTAAAAGCTAATAATACAAAATGTTTTATCTCTAGTGTTCCTCACGGTACCTCCTTGGGAAGTACCTCTCTGGCTAGACTCTGCTTCCTTCATAAGGAACTTTTGGGAGTGTAATGTAGCTTTTGTTCAGGATGTCTTTCTTTTACGATGGGTGAGAGAAGGACTGACTTATATATTGGAATGTAGGAGGCAGAGAACTGGCTTTTGTACCAGCGGAGAATTGAAACGAAGCCAGGCTACATGCCCAGACTCAAAATTTAGAAGTTTTTTCTCAGTATGGTAACATAAAGGAAGCCAATGTATCAACACTATTAGTCTGATAGGAGTGCTTAGTTACTTGTGTTAGATGGTCAGCCTTGTGTGAGTCACTGATGCCCCTGCTCATAGTGCTTTCAGTAATAAAATAATTCTTGTAAATAAGAAAGTACTATGAGAAACATCCAGATGTTAAACAAAATGATTCCAAGATATTAAATATCTAAATGGTAAACACAGCACTATACTGTGAATATTCATAGTCCAGGTTCTGTAACTTTAGCCATCCACTGCAGTTGCAGCAGTCCAAGGGATTGCTGTAAAAGATTAGAACATAATCCTTCCACTCTTTTAATCCAACAGAGGAAATAGGTAGATGCTTAAAAAGTTACTCATAACTGAAGAGAAAATAGGCATAGAATATTAATATTTTAAATTATTTATATTTAGGGAAATCATATGGCTCCACATGGCACCACATACTGAGATTTTACACAATTATGATGATTTCTGTCAGAAACTCCTTGGGTAACTTCAGTTTTTGCTAGTCCATGATCTAGCACTTTTAACTAAAAGCAACTCTGGGAGAAAATAAGTCATAGGACAAAGAAAGCTAAGAGGGTTTTTCTAGCCTTGTGTTGGAGGGGAGTTTTTAAAGGGAGCTGCTTTGATGGGAACTTTTTGGAAGACATGTCCCAGCTGGAAAAGTTTGCAAATGATGTTAGAGATCAGATCACTGAAGCGAATGATAACAAGTTGATAGATGGTATCCAGCCCAAAATTTTAAAGCTTTTTATGTTAAATGAGCTCATTTGATAAATGTAGTGTAAAATTTCTGGCTTAAAACTAATGGTGCTGGGAGCTTGGAAGCTGTTTGCACTTGTTTTGGTGCTCGTAGGTGTTTTGAAAGGGGCGATAGAATAGGGAATAAATAATAAGATTTAAAAAATTGCCGATTGTATTACATTATGCAGCAGTTTTAAAATAAGGGCTCACTATTTGTGGCAAGGGTGATACAGAGTGATACAGGGTGATCTGCGAGTGATACAGAATTCATCTCCAGATTCATATGCTTGAAATAAAAATTTTGGTGTGTACACAGAGTGAAATGTTGGAGCTCCAAATTACACCTAGTGGAGAGCTAGTCAATTGGTGTAGAAAGCTTGCAAATTCAGAGGCCAACTTTAGAACAGAGATGAACCTCTAGCCCTTCACTAAGACCCTAGACACAGAGATAGTCTTCAACTACATCTTGAGGTACTTTCTGCTGGATTTCTGCCAAAGAGGCAGCCCATCAATATAAGCTATAACCTGAATGAAAGCCCAAACTGTCTCAACAGAAGCATAGAACTGGAGGGATTTTGGAGAAAGACAATGAGAATGATCAAGCCTGTGCAAACCTTTGTACAAGAAATAGCTTCACAGGTTAGGACTCCTTAGCCTGCAGTGAAGACTGTTCCATGAAGGTTGATGGTGGGATATATTAGAGATCTCCTGGATTATAACCGACATAGAGGAGAGGGTAAAAAGGGAGACATGGTTCACCACTGCAAGTGTGAGAGGGCATTGAACAAAAAGTGGCAGGCAGCCGTGAGAATACAGATGGATACCTTTTTTACACCAGTGCCAATCAGGGAAAGTGATAGTCATGGAATGAGAGCTACTAAAAACCTAATACATAAATAAAATTCTTCCCCTTCCCGCCCAGTAGAGGAATGCAAGAAGCGAGAATGAAGGTCACTATGACCAAGACTAACCAGGTCTCTGCCTTCTTCAAATTACAGGGGGGAAAAAAGAGAAATGGAGGTTTTCAGGGTTGCTACTACTTTTTATTGCTGTTTTAAATCTGTCAGCAGACTGCAAATTGGAATTCCTGGGCAAGGCAGTAAAGACTGCCCTAGTGATATGACAGGTCTCCCAGCTCCATGTCCAATATAATTCCTAAGGAATGGTGTCCCTTGTCCATGGAGAAGGGTCATCGTAAACATGATGTCCATCTTTGGGGTGAGTAGACACACTAATCCTGTATACTGAGTGTTGTGCCCCATTAGACACTAAATACATGAAATACATTTGGGGCATTGAATTTTAATTGAGTGCCTTCTGTCTTGTCTTTGCCAAAGGACTATTTGAAGCTGGCAGTTTTTGTCTTACACTTCATTTTTGCTGCCGTGTGGCCATCTGTGAGGCCAATGGAGTAGGCAGAGATGAATCAGAGTGGCAAAAAATAGCTGCTAATTTTAAGGTGTACCAGTTTACTTTCACTGGCACACGAGCATCTGTGATGTGAAGCAGGTCTGTCTGATACTGGTAGGATGGGAATGCTGCTTTTGTGTCCATGCCAGTTTATGCTGTTTTAAAATGACAGCCTAAGAGCTTAGTTTCCACTAGTTTTGGAAGAACTACATTTGTAACAAAATTTATAGGCTTGGGCTATAGAGGTGGCACAGTTTAAAAGTCCATCAAGATTTCTAGAGCAAAGACTTACTAGAAGGAATTTCAAGTTGCTAGTTAGAAAAGTAAGTTTAGGGCAATATTACATGCCTCTTGTCTGACTCTGTAGATGCTATTTTTAAAAAAATTGAAATTTCCAGCCTATTTAAATGTTTGATTTTTCTATGTTTTAAAGAATGAATAATGTTGTTTTCTGCTTTCATCATTAACACTATCTGAACTGCTGTGGACATTAAACTCTAATAGTATGCTTTAAAAATTCAAACTGTTCTGGTTTTGATCTTTGTAAAAGACATGGGTACTACTATGGACCTGCACTTCTTGTGTGTGCCGTGGTTTATGCTATGTTCTACATATCATGTAAGTAGCATACCACTGATCCAGCATGTGAGACTTCACATATGATCTCATGTTTCAGCCATTCCTCAAGCACTGACAGAAAAAAGGCTGACCTGAAGATATTCACTGTGGGACAATTATTGGATTATCGGTCAGAAGGTCCCTCCATAGGGAACAATGGTTCCTTACATACCACTTCAGTGATCACTGCTGTCATGATTTAATGAACCGATTGTTCAATGTGAAGCAATTTGGAGAGATCAGGTTTTGTACTTCTGCAGCAAGAATGTCAAAAGCCTGTTGAGGGAACATTCTAGCCAATCTGCCTTGTTTTCAGATCTCTGCTGGCATGATATTGGCCCAGGGTTTCGCAATGAAATTTGAAATTTGACACCTAAGAGCTGTGCTCCAACAGGTGCTCCAGCAGCAAGTCCCACTGCTGTGAATAAGCAGAGACAGTGATGGACAGCAAAGAGTGGGTAGCGGCAGTGCCAGTGCTGCCTGTGCAGGCAGACTTGCTGAGATAGAAGGTGCGTTTTCTTTGTCTTTCTCATCTTTGGAAGCGTGCAAGTCTTCCAGAAATCTGAGCAGTCTTGGTGTGCTCCTCCTCCTTTACCTGTGCAGGAACGAAATGGCAAATGTTGATCAGCGAGCTGAGGGATTTATCCAAGATCACCTGCAGGGATATAGGATTTGGACTGGGATCTCCCGGTCCCGATGATCTTCCTCACCACTGAGACATCCTCCTGACTTAAAGACTGCCAAGATGGCTTTGTCCTTCCCCCAGGTGAAATGCCAGATCCACTTGTAGTTGCCTCCAGAGCCTTTGGTATTCTTTCTGGCATTTTTCTCATCTTTGCCATCCCTTCATAGCAGCCGTTGAGCAGAATCCTTGCAGACAAGTAGAATGATATTCAACAGGTGGAAGGAGGTGTATAAGACATGCAGTTCATTCTCTTGTTTTTTCAGACTGTACAGGCAGCTTGGAATCCCCAATGCTAATCACCTCTGAGTGTAAAGACGTCTTACTGTTATGACGTGACTGTTTATCATTGAATTGTACAATAACTATAGGAAAAGTTCTGTATTTATTTTTTCCTGTGCGGCCACTTTGTCGAATTTGCACACATCTAATGTAGGTGTATACAGTGTCTCAAGTGATAATTTGTGTCCCACTGATTATAAGAAAGTCTGGAGGAGTAGATCATATATAGATATATCTATAGTTAAGTAGGACAGTTATTACTCATCATATATGATAGGTTCTGACATCATTAATGTTTTAATGGCTCAAAGAAAGCTTTCAAGGGAATTAAATTTACCTTAAAATCCACTAATGTTATAATCCATACCAAGATGAGCCTGCAGTTTGAATGCAGAGAGTAATAATATTGATCATTATCACTGTCCTATGCTTCTACAAATTTACTGATAATAGGAGTTTGATGTGATTTACTTGGGAATTTAAATGTCACTGTACCCATTTTACAGATGGTGAAACTATAGCAGAGAGTTTGTGAAACACATCTAATTAAACTGAAAAGTTAAATGAGTGGGTATCCCTTTATATAGTCTTGATAAAAAAGGTTACTTCCTACTTTATTTAGTTAAACTGCAGTATTTGGGATTCCAAGTACTCTAAAGTGTAATTTGAAGTCTGTAGATGTTGTTAAGCTGTCATTCTTACGTTGTAGAATGGCTCCTGTCTAAAAGAAGGGACTGCCCTTTCTTCTTCTGTCAAGCTTATGGAGAAAAATGAATGTTTACACTCAGCTTAACAAGAAACTGCATGAAACAGTATTGAAAGTATTTTGGTTTTTTGCTTTGGATGACTGTTTTTTCAATTCCTTGGATCAGAAATGTGTTAGTTGTATTTATCTGGGGTAATGTAGCATATCTGACATTTATTTGTTTGATTAGCCATGAATAACTGTAATTTTAATAAGAGTCCTAGCATGTTCAATATTAGACTTAAGCCCTGTCTTATGGCAAATACCAGTGTTTGAATATGCTAACAGAAATGTTTTTCTACTCCTTGAAGATAGAGTACTTAATGTAATTGGTAAATCAGATGATACCTAGTACTCCATTGTAATGCTCTACTTTACATGTAAATTATATTTTGAAGTACCATATTTTTTCCCAGTTGTGATTAATCCTTGAAATAAAGGGGGAGGGGGAAGTAGCTAGTTTCTTTTTAATGATAAATTCCTCCTTTGGGAAAGATTAACTATATACAACTTCGTTGAGTTTAGCGATTTGCAATGAATTGTTGAGTTGTCTGTGGAGACCAATTCTATTCCTTCAGAAGGGTGTTTGTCAGGTTACATTGTGATCTCTTTCTTTAAAGGAAAGAAGTTCTTATGTCTCTATCTGTGGCAAGAGATAGTAAGTTCCTTGGTATTATTTGAACTTAAATAAATCTAGCATGTAAAACAAAGCTGTAATATGTTTGATAAGTGGAGAAAAGAGAGGGAGAAGACAACTAACACAAAACATGCTCTTATTTTATGTGGTTTTGGTTTGCATGTCAAAATTTCAGATTGTGTTCAGTGTTGTGTGCTCTGTTCGCCTGTCTGTCACATGCCCTTAGCCTGTCTTTAGCACTGCTGGTTACCCTGCCTGCTTTTCCTGCTCTTTCCCTTTTTCAAATTGTACATAGATACTAATGACTTGATAAATTTTGTTGGAAGACCTATTTGTTGTCTTCTGAACCTTTTAAGTCCCACAGCAGAAAGTGGGAAGGTGTGGTAACACCTAGCTTAATTCCTGCAAGTGAGGGGAAAAATATCAATGCAAGTGTTGGGGCTTTCTGTGGGAAAATATGATGATTCTTGCTAGCTGAATCTATTTTCTGTATGGAGTGGGAAAACAGTCACTTGGGAGTGGTACTGGGCCCTTCCCCAGGAGTGGAAATACCAGCAGAGAGTGCTGGAGCAGTGATATAACAGTGTGTGTGCTCAGAGATGCTGCAGCCTTCTCAAGGTTATTTGGTGGAAGAATTTAATGGATAACGATCAAGTGCAACAACGTCTGCATATTGAATCAATTTAGCACGTTGTGCAGCAGTGTCATGGCCTTCCTTCATTCCAGCATAAGAAACAAAAAATGGTTTGCTAGCAGTGAGAATGCGTGTTGATGTTCCTTCTCATGCCAAGTGTTGCACCATGTGTGTGATCTGTAGCCATGTGGTGGGTGGTTTGGTTTGTTAGTTTTTTGTTTTGGGTTTGGTTGGGTTTTTTTTGCTAAAACTGTACTGAGAGCTGGCATTCGAGCTAGAGATGGTGATGAATGGAAATGCTCTCCATCCCTTTTACTAAAAACTATTGAAAATTAGTATTGTGGATGTGAGACTGAAGGGAAATGACAAATGCACCAACCAAAGGCTTAAACATTTAGAAATGATAGTGTATTTTTCCACTGACTGGAAGAATATTACAAATGTAAATAGACCTACTATAACCTCTTTTCCCTTCCCTGGGTTTTGGCTCTATATTTCACAACTGTGAAAGTATTTGGCTGTCAAGTGAATCATGTGAAGTACAAGAGACAAATAACCTTTTGTCCCACTCTCTCTTCCTCCCTACCTTTCCCAAAATTGCAGCCACAGGAATAAGTCTTCAGGCTGGCCTCATCCTTCAGGGACCTGGAGCTTGAACCAGGGGACACCTTATGGGTGGGAGATGACGGCAAACAGAGATGGAAGAGATTACTTCATCAGGTAAGTGGGCAGTGTGAACTGTGCAGTGTGTAGCACAGCACTGCAGCCCTGCTCTTGACTGTATTGCTTTGGAATCCTAATTTCTGTTTCAGACCTACGTGGTTAATGTTTAACAGCTTTAATTTATGGCACAGGGATAGCTTAGACTGTACTTTACTGTGCCTTGCTTTAGTACTTAGTTATTTCATTTACTCAAGAGAATGCTGATAATATAAGGACCTGTAATTCTTTGAGGAATTACAACAAAGGTCATTAAAAAAAAAAACCAACCATGATTAAAGAACGAGACAGAAGATCAATTTTGATTGATCAGTTCTGATTCAATGACTGATACTTACACTTCTCCATCTCTGCCATGTGAAGTCTTTTGATTTGTTTATTATATTCATTATACTGGTACTGAGAAAGTGTATATTTTGATCCTGTGTAGTAAGTATTCAAATTCTTAGCTTTCCCATAGTCCTTTAGCTCTGAATTTAAAGGTTTGCAAAAAAAATGTCATTGTGAATGATGTAATTTTAAACACAATTGACTTTTCTTTTCCCATTGAAAACTGTGCATAATTATTCTTTAAAATCACTGAGATGGCTTGGATACAATACAATTTGCTGTTCTAGCAAATGTACTCTTATGTGGCTTTGGAACATAATCACTAAAAAAGGGTAATGGTAGTGAGTTAGCAGAACAATTGGCTGATTTGCAATCATCCCATTTTTAAGGTTAGAATTTTTATATTGTTCCCATGAAGGTTTTTTTTTTTAATTATTATTTAATTTTTGTCTTTATCAGCCTATTTAGAAACTTGCAGGTGCTTGGAAAAATCATGGATGAGAATTACAATTCTTTCTTTTACCACAGAGTAGAAGGATCAGACTTGTTTTTAATTGACAGTTAAAAGTCCTTAATTCTCTTAAGGTCCTTCATCTGCAAAAAAAGAATTGTACAGCATAAGAAAGGTTCCCTGTTACTGTGCTTTCTCCTCATACCCCTTTTGCCCAGGGAGCGTGCCTCAGCTTCCTAGGAGGCATTTGGTTTTGGAGCCAAAATAAGATTTGTAGCAGTCTGGTGACCTGCAGGCTTTCAAGATTTAGAGCAATTTCAGACCTGTCCAAGTTGGAACAAGTTGTCTGGGTTAATGAGGGCTCAGAAGCTGACTCTGAAACGTAGTTTTCTTGCTTCATCAGGTGTTTGTCACACTTTGGATGTCTGTAAGACTCTGGCTATAATGCTGAACAAGCTGTAGCTGAATGCCAGGCAGAATATGTGTATTAACACAGGTTTTCTGCCTGAGCTAGTTAGGCTTGTCAATAAGTGTAGGCGAGCCTCCAAAGTACTGTGCAAATGTGAGATTGATGCTTTGTTTATTCAAGGTAGTGAAGGGACCTGCACACCTTGGATGTCCATGTTTTCTGCAGACTGTTGCTATGTTCTCCTCTGTGTGAATGAGATTCATTTAAAGAACTAATGTCCCGCTTCTGAGGACAGGCACCACATTTGATTCTTCCTTTTTTCTCACTGGTCACAACACTGCACTTGTTGTGTAGCTGTAAACAGCTGTGGCTTACAAAATGCAGTGCGTTAGTACTCATTTATTTTGCAATTTGAGAATGTTTTCTAGCTCTCAGTAGCTAATGATTATTTTGTTTATTTTTTTTTAATTCATTTTAGTACCTTAAAGTGTCATATCCCTCTCTTAAATTGTGAAAACTGCATCTAGGAACAAAAATCCAAGTCAGAGTGTGCCAAATTATGCCTTAAGTAATATTAGGCTTGTGGTTGTTTTGTTGTTGGGCATTTTTTGTTTGTTCCATGCTCTTACAAGGTGCTTGTTTTCCATTATCTTTTGGGCTCTAGTCTTTCTTCCATTTTTCTCTGTATGTGGATAGCAGACCATGTGGAAAAATATAATCTGCTTTAAGGGGTGAAGAGAATGAGGCCTCTGAGGAAGCTGATCTGTAGAGGCCTTTGATATTTTGTGCCAGACTTTCTAACCCATCAGAATTCTCTGAGCAGTTTTAGGTGCAAGTTGAACACCACTACATACCTGCACATTGTGTGATTGATTTATAGTACATATTCCTATATCAAATGTTTTAAAGCAACAGCATTGGCTATAGTGTGTGCACCAGGCATGCTTCTGGGGTAGTAATGCATCTTACGTTAAATGACAGTCCCCTGGGGTACATTAAAAGCCAGTGCTTTTGGAAACAGAATGAAATCAGGAAACCATTTGGAGCCACGTACTGCTGCAGCAAATCACCAGCCGTCCACCTTTACTAGCGAACATCAGCCCAGGTAGCTACTACAGTGTGACTGGGTATATATATATATATATATCTTGGTTTTAGAAGAATGAGCAAACCTGAATAGACCCCGTGACTTCGCCAGCGATTCCTCTGTGGAGGTTTATAATACTTGTCCTCACTGCTGTTTGTCTGAGGAGAAGCTCTCTCTGGCTTTCAGAACAACTGCTTTTGCAAATACTACACGAAAACAAAATTTAATTTTCTTTCCTTCATTTTTTTACCCCTGGATTTTGGGAATGACGTAGTGAGGTGGTTGTTGACAGTTATGCCTATAAAGGCAGGAGAGAGATCAGCAAGAGAGCATTTCTTATTGTCTCCAAAGCTTTTTATAGCCATGCAGATTAATGAATTGCATCACACTTAAAAAGCAATTCAAATACTTTGCTTGGTTTTGATTAGAGATGTATAAACCAGGTATTACCACAATGCAATGCATGGATTCTGTTACAAGGAAGTTACAAGGAAGTAACATAATTCATAGCAACATTAACTGCTTTTTAGTTAAATAATTTACTTTGGGCCATATGTACATTTCCATTCAACTGCAAGCAGACATACTGTAATTTTGAAATTGTGGGAGGAATAGAGAATCCAGGAGAATCTTTTGGGGAAATGAAAAGCAATTATATAGTGTCGGTGCAAATGCTTTAAGGCGTGAATGGGAAGAGATGTTTATTCTTTCTCCTGAAGCAAATTTGATTTCTTTGAAATCTCTGAAAGCTCTTATGACATGAGCTAATCAGGGCCAGCTTCCATTGCCAGGCAGTGCTTTTGTAAAAGTGTGAAAAGAGCCTCTTATCAAAATATTTTCAGATGTTACTATCAATTCATTATCTCTCCTGTACAGATGGCACAACCAGGGTCATTTTGCAAACCTCTAAAATACTTTTTCTTAAGTTTAGACCATGGTAAATTAAAGTTTCAGAACTTCACCCATTCCCTTTTAGCTTACCACTTTCACTTGAAATAGCCTTATGAGAAAAGTAATAAATTTCAGTATGGGAGGGTGGCAATCATCTAGTATTCTTTCAGCATGTTTCTGTACTGCACAAGCTGTATTAAACTGGACCTTTAATATGAAATAATTTGAAAATGGTACATTTAACCACTTTAAAGGCCTTTTTTACTTGCATTTATTATATACATTGTGTAATATATGATTATGAGAAATTCTGTAATGTTAATTTGAATAAAAACATTACACTTATTAAAAATGGTTTTGGTGTGAATATAGGGCTTCAGGGAGATAGCGTGCGAAGCAGAAGGTTTTGACTGATTTTGTCCACAAAAGGTTTAGCCTCATGGCAATTTTGGCTCCTAATTTTAGGAGCTATGATCTTATTGGTTCTTGGATCTGTACATTTTTGTCCTTTCCTTTGTGTCAGTCTTGCTGCTTGTCAGACCTGGAAATAAGTTGACAGAGGCAAATAAACTGGCAAAAGCTAACAAACAGTCAATCTTATGGAGAAAACAAGGAATTTTATGTCAGCCTAGCTCCCTGAGCTAGTCCTTTGCATGGTCTGAAGTTGCACCATAGTTTAGTATGGAAGAATCCTCTGAAGGTCAGCCTGTCCAGCCTTCTGCTCAGAGCATGGCTAATGCCAGGCGATGAGCAGCGTTGCTGCCACGCTGAAATGTCTGATTGATTTTGGAACAGAGTTGCAACAGAGTTGTGCTGGCTTAAACTTCCCTGCAACTGCACTTTAAGGTGTGAGTTGAAATAACATTTGCTGTCTTGAAAAGTCATACCTTTTGGATTCCTATTGTTGTTTAATTCTTAGGGAATAAGATACTTTGGTATTTTTGTGGATCTAGTTTCTGTCATTCAAATAAAAAACAGAGAATGCAAAATCAGTTTAGGTGAAAGAAAGTGTAGCCCTTCTCATGTGGACTCAAAGCAACACTGATTCCACTAAAATGTAGTTAGTTATTAGGCTCTCAAGACAGAGGGATCTGTTAGGTCAGCTTATTGCCATATCCTTGTTTGCAAGAGATGCTATTGGCTGTGTTTATTTTACTTTACTCTTTTCACTGGTTATGTTTACGTACTCTTGCTACTGCCTGCGGGAGGATGATGGGAGCTATCTGTGTTACCACTTTAGTTTGCTCCCTATTTCACTCCAAGGACCCTGACCATCTGTACTTTGTGCATATTATCTTGCTTCTGTGCTTCAGTTTGGACCAAACTGAGCAAACAGCTGGGATTCTAGGCAAGAAATTAAAGGAAGCACACCCAGAGATCAAAGCCTGCAGCATTATTACCGCTTGGCTTGAAACCACAGGTCAGTCTCCAGAGTGCACAGTAGAGCTGGGAGAGAACCACTTGTCACATATCTTTCTGAACCTTGTTGTTTCAGTATGACACGGTTGCTACAACGGTTGAAATGACCAGGCGACCCACTTAGTGGATGAGGGAAAGTCTGTGGATGCAGTCTACCTGGACTTCAGCAAACCCTTCGATGCCATAGCATTCTCATGAAAGAGATGGCAGCCGCCATGGCTTGGACAGGTGCACTCTTGGCCGGGTTAAAAACCCAACTGAATAGCCAGGCCCAGAGAACAGTGGTGAGTGGTGTCACATCCAGCTGATGTCCAGTCGCTAGTGGGGTTCCTCAAGACTTAGTATTGGGGCCAGTCCTGTTTAGTATCTTTATTGAAGATTGATATGACATGAGGAGATCGAGTGAACCGTCAGTAAGTTTGCAGATGACACCAAGTTGGGCGGGAGTGTTGATCTGCTGGAGGATAGGAGGGCTCTGCAGAGGGATCTGGACAGGCTGGATTGATCAATGGGCTGAGGCCAACAGTAGGAGGTTCTGTTAAGAAATACATTCAGTGCAGATAGCTTGGTAGACTGTAAGGGTATAAAAGCCCAGGGTTTCCTTTGTTCGGGGTCCCTCCTGGGAGGCACAGGCTTGAGCTGCTATTTTGTTTTTGCATCATGATTAAATTATTTTAAGGATCCAGATGTCTGAGACTCTGCTATAGGAAACCTGGGGTCCAGCTGGTAAGGAAAAATGGTCTGACTGTGTGAGTGTGGTGTATGTAGCTGTAAAGGGGCCTTAGTCCCAGCTTAGGTGGTGTGATTGTCGGAGTGACTCCTGAATGGCTGAAGAGAGAAGTTTCCTTAACAGTTTAACAAGTCCAAGTTTCTGCATCCTGCACTTGGGTCACAACAACCCCTATGCAGCACTACAGGCTTAGGGACAGTGGCTGGAATGCACACCAGTGGAAAAGGACCTGGGGATGCTGTTTGACAGCTTGCTGAACATGAGCCAGCAGTGTGCCCAGGTGGCCAAGAAGGTAAATCCTGGCTTATATCAGAAACAGTGTGGCCAGCAGGACCAGGGTAGTGATTGTCCCCTGCACTCAGCACTGGTGAGGCTGCATCTCAAACCCTGTGTTCAGTTCTGGGCCCCTCACTACAAGAAAGACATTCAGGTGCTGGAGCATGTCCAGAGAAGGGCAGTGAAGCTGGTGAAGGGTCTAGAGACTAAGTTATAAGAGAAGAGGCTGAGGGAGCTCGATTTGTTTAACCTGGAGAAGAGGAGACTCAGGGGAGACCTTATCCCTCAACTCCCTGAAAGGAGGTTGTAGCAAGGTGGGGCTTGACCTCTTCTCCCAGGCAGCTAGTGACAGGATGAGAGGACCAAGCCTCAAGCTGCACCAGGGGAAGTTCAGGCTGGACATCAGGAAGAATTTCTTCAGGGAAAGAGTTGTTAAGCATTGGAACAGGCTGCCCAGGTGGAGTCACCATCCCTGCAGGTATCCAAAAAATGACTGTATGTGGCCCTTAGGGCTATGGTCTAGTTAACAAGGTGGTGATTGGTCAAAGGTTGGACTTGTTGATCTTGGAGGTTTGTACGTTGTACATGCCTGTTGGTAGTTTAGTCCTGTCTTAGAATATTTATCTGGGGTTTGCTCTGTTGGAAGGTTCTGAAAACCATCAAAGGATATAAATAAAATATAGTGAAAACCGTGATTGTTGTTACTGTGTTGTTCATCTTCCTAGGTTTTGAAAAGACTGCTGTTATTTATACCTTAAGACTGCCACAGTACATAAGGCCATAATGAAAGTTTGAAGTCACAGGAGCCACCTTCTACCCTGTAGGTATGATTTATTGCACTTTATTGAGTGCATTCCATTCCTTCATCACTAAGTACAGAAACAATGTCGACTAGATTCACTGGGAGATTTATGTGGCATTCGCAAAAATATGAGGAACATGGCTGCTGATGTTCCGTCCACAAGAGCACTTGTGACTTGTGCAGGGTGCCATCCCCCTCAGGTGAGGGATGTGAATGGAAGCAGCTGTGCGCTGGTTTAATGCCTCAGTCCAGAGGCTGACTGCTGTATGCCTCTTTGGGCATCTCTGCTCCCAGGTGAGATGCCAAGAGAAAAGGCAGTGGAATCACACTCTCTGGCCCACTTATTCCCGAGTCCCTAAAAGGGACATCCAATGAGATTGAATGGCAGGCACTTTAACAGTGATAAAAATAGTACAACCTATATAATTAGCAAATAGAACTCTCAGCTACAGGTTACAGTAAAGCCTAAAATGTTTTATAAGATTCAAATGTGTATTTGCAAAGTACATTTGTAATGAGACATTCACTATTAAATTACATAGGATTTGAAAAAAATTAGAGCAGATATAAAATCTTATGTTTCAGACAAGCGGGTGAGTCAGCTGCTGACTGCCTAGGGCTAGGACGAAACTTCCTGTATTAATCAGGTTATTCTATAATTACAAGGTTTCTTGCACCTTCCTCTGAAGCGGGTATTGAGTGCTGTCAGAGAAAGGATACTGGACCAGGAGGACAACAGGTCTGATTGGTATGGCAATTCTTGATTTTTTCTGTCTCTTCTATGTTTTATTTTAAATTCCCTTGTCTCTAATATGGAGTGTTGTTATGAATAGTGTGCTACTAGAGAAAGAGTGCTACTCTGCTCCTTTCAGACTGCATACAAATTTGCTTTCTGTTACTAAGGGTTTGACCTGCTCAAGGACAGGATCGTATGGTGGAAGGGGGAGTGGGGCTAGAAGACATGAGCAGCAGCAGGGATGCACAAATGCAAGTGACTGTTTAAAGCAAACCTGAATAATTAGAAAGGGGAAGAAGGAAAATTATATAGCAACCTGTTTATGTCAGTGGTTCGCCTAGAGACTACTCGGGCATATGGTGAAAAAGAAAGTATTGCTAAATCAACCCAACCTCCTGAAAAGAAACAATGATTTAACAATTGTCTGTCCTTCACAGAGTTGTTCCTCTAGCCATAAATATCGCAGTCATAAATATCACAGACAAAGTGATGTTAATACTGACTGGGATAAATCATTGCTATAATGGAGGGAATGCTAGCAAGGAGGTGATGGTTTGTGGGGTTATTTTATTTTAACTAGAGCATGGAAAAAGGGATAGTTCATTGCACTGTAAGGCAGTTGTACCTAAGCTGGTTAGTGTGCAGTAACTCAGGGGCTAGTCACAGCAACCTGGTTCCTTCTCGATCTTCTTTCTGGCTTGCCCTTTTTGAGTCCCCTCTGCACGCACACAGAGCTCTCCCTTGCTGGACCGAGAGGATTTCTCACTGGAAAGGTGAGGGGAGTTATACAAGAAGGTATGAACATGGGTGAGACTACTCAGAAGAGAAGAAGTTTTTGCTCAATCATTTGCTTTGGGTTGCCTGGATGTAATTATACCTAAGCGTAGTACAGGGAATCATACTGTGGGCCTCTGCTACAGCAAATCAGTGTTCCTGAGCTAGTCCTCTGTGTTTTTTTCAAACATGAACTGAATGGGGATGCCATGAAATTGAAAGTATTGCATCCAGAACACTGTTACTCTTGTGTGCTTGAAGGTGGATTAGGAAGCAGAATAAAACTTCTGGAGCAAAACCTGTATAGAAAAAAAAATCAAAGTATCCTAACCCAGAATCATAGTGTACATTATCATAGAGAGGTGCAAAGATTAAATCCTCATTATTGTTGGAGAACATATACTTCTAGGTAGCTGTTTTGTATGGAATAGCAGCATCTCATCTGTGCATTGCAGCATGTAAATGCTTCTGTGGAAGCATTGCTTTGGTACACCAAGCTACCGTTCCCGGAAGTGTAAAACAAATCAATTCTTATAAACAACTTGTGTGGGAATGA
The DNA here is from genome assembly GCF_009829145.1 of Chiroxiphia lanceolata. Taxonomy (NCBI): domain Eukaryota; kingdom Metazoa; phylum Chordata; class Aves; order Passeriformes; family Pipridae; genus Chiroxiphia; species Chiroxiphia lanceolata. Next base: position 19,217,800 of record NC_045638.1, on the reverse strand, counting down.
CAGCCCCAGTCAGAGTCTGCTTTTCCAAGCACCTCTCTTGTAAAATAGCGTGTTCCCTAAAGAATTTGGATTAAAAGTGTGAAGTTCTGGTTCTACAAAGCCATGCAGGTGGCTGGAAGAGTGGTAGTGCTTTCTAAGAAGCTAGGTCTTATCTTGGATCACATGCTGGTAACCCCAGTGATGCAAACACAGAGGCTCTGCATATGAAATAAAGCCAGGCTCCTTGATAGTCCTTAAAAATAGAGAGAGGAATACAGCACCTGAAACACCTAAAAGGTGTTTCCTGCAGCCTACACACTGGGGCCTTAGTGGCCATAATAGCTTGAAAAATTAATTAAAGGAAAGCTGTCTGATACTTGGTGATAGAATTGAGATCTTTCACAGCAAAGGCTAGGTGAAAATTTTCCCTAGAGCTTCTGTTATGACATTGAGAAAAAAATGTGCTAGAGCTAGGTTATAGAGAAAAAAGAAAAAGTATGAGAATTAGCACAGTATATTGCTGCTGTTTAAATAGCACTGTTGAGTTCACCAGTTGATTGTAGTATATGTACAGAATTTAAAATTAGTTATCTAATGTGTTATGCTGTACCAGGAAATACCATATTGATGATATTTTTCCAATAGACATTCCTATACTAAGGAACTGCATACTGAGGTATATGGAAGCCAACACTGAAGAAGCCTAATTTATCCTTTTGGCTTTATTTCTCTCATATTAATATATTTACAGTTTTCTATAAAGAAAATCAAGTATAAGCCTACTGTAAAAGGTTCTGATCTGGATTGATATTGTAGGACAGGAAGAAAATTTGTTTTAGAAAGACGATACTACCAACAAAAGCTTACTGAATTTTAATTCTCATTTAGTTTTTAATTGCCCTTCTTACAATAACATAGTGCTTAATTATACACAAAATGCTCAGCTTCCAAATATAATGCTAAAAATCCTCGTATTAGGTATGTTGACATAAATGCATAAGATTAAGGTAAAGAAACAGTTTAACAGAGCTCAAATTAATCTAGTCACTGACAACATTATGACTCACTGCAATACTTTGAAAGCCGTTTATCTCATGTTCGCTTGGAATCCTGAACCATTCCACAGAAAAACTTCAATTTAAAATAAACCAATCAAACTGTGTGGCTGCACAATTAAATATCTCCATGGCAACAGGGATTAAGCACATGAGGTAAAGACCTGCTGACAGTGCAGAGATTATTTCAAGTTTCTGACTCTTCCAGCAGTAGACAAATGAATTTACATTTTCTGTATCGAACACTGGGAGATGTGAAATGAAAGAGATTGAGGTACTTCTGTGGCATCTTGGGACTTCAGACAGTATTTTTCTGACAGAGGAAGTAATTAGCTGGAATTACAAATAGGAATTTAGCAGATAGATACAAATAAGCATTTCCTCATGGGATTTATTTAGCCTTTCATAATTAAAACCTGGAGAGACATATTATTTAGGATACAAATAGCATGGAAAAATTTTGTCATATTTAAAAAAATTTAACAGCATAATAACTGTTTTGCTTTTAATTCTTAAGTGATCTCAGGTTCACTTAGGAAAGACGGTTATTTGCAGTCTGCAATCAAGTTACATTTCTAATGTGAAATATACATATAAAGTTATACTGCAGAGTATAAATGATGTTCAGTGAAGCCATAGGAGGATACATTAGTCAGTCCTAATGTTTCTACTTCTCTCTGGCTCTGCTCCTAGCTTTTTCCTATGTATTTGTGAAAACTACTGGAGATGCAGATATGCTGGCATATATAGTTTCCGACTTTTAGTAATGTGGTTGGTTTATTTTTGTTTTTGTTTTTTTATTTCTCAGATTGGCTTTTGGTTCGGTTCATAGGATCATAGAATGGTTTGGATTGGAAGGGAGATCATCTACTTCCAACCCCCCTACCAGGACAAGGACACCTTTCACTAGGCCAGGTTGCTCAAAGCCCCATCCAGCCTGGCCTTGGACACTTCCAGGCATGGGGCATCCACAGCTTCTCTGGGCAACTTGTTCCAGTGCCTCACCACCCCCACAGTGAATATCTAATCTAAACCTAGCCTCTTTCAGTTTAAAACCATTGCTTCTTGTCCCATCACTGAACACCTTTGCCAGAAGTTTTTTTCCAGCTCTCTTGTAGGCTCCCTTTGGGGACCAGAAGGCTGCTCTAAGGTCTCCCTGCAGCCTTTCTTCTCCAGGCTGAACAACCCCATCTCTCCCAGCCTGTCTGAGCTCTAGGAGAGGTGCTCCAGTCACTTTTCTGTCATCCTGTGAGAAGTGGAAGAGAGTCGGCCTCAATGTGCAAACAATCTGCAGCTCATCCTGTATTAGGCAGATGTAGACTCTGTAGCGCTTCTGCGATCAGATTAATCTGAATGTTCTGTCTATTTCAAGCTCCCAGTATGTTGAGGTCAAGGTATATGCTTCCCACTAGTCCTTACTAGTGTGAGATTAGTCTTGGAATCATGCTGTTCTCATTCTTTGTGGTAGGAGAGACTTTCCACCCTTGTAGATAAGACACTTGAAGAACATTTTATGAGACTGGGTGGTAGATGGACCCACAACCGCACCTTTTCAGTGGGAATCAGAATTTACCAAACCTGCCAGTGGTTTTGATTATGGAAGTTTATACAGTCTTTGATGTCTTTGGTTCCCTATTCATTTCAAGCATAAGCTTAGGTCTCTGTGTTTAAACAGTTTTTTTTAGCTCTGCTCTTGTGAAGAAACATTGCTTCAATTCTATTAGTTGTCTGACATTAAGTTTTGTCAGCTTTCTGTTAAAGTGTCTTTCCTTGCATGTTTAGATGCAGGTTAATCTTTTTTTTACATCTTGGGATAAAAAGCCTTTGTTAAAGATGCATGATAAATACAGCATATATATCTAAAAATAATTGTATCTGGTGAGTTCGTAAAGGAGGAGATGAATACTGGGCACATTTTGTAGAAATGAGTGTAGAGAGTCTGTTAATGCTGTCAGTCTTTTGCCATTCAAAAAAAGCAGAACCTTATGTAAAAGTTAGCTCCTGCCATAAGCATACAGCAAATGAAAGAAGAAAAAAACAGTGAAATGTTGATGAAACTTAAGGTAAAACTGGAAAGTCAGGGATGTATGGAGGACGTTTCTTAAGAAATTACTTAAATGATAAAGAGACAGTTTCTGAGGAGTGCTATATTAGATAGTGCTGTTCCTGGGCTTGATCAGGTGGGAACAATAGTTTTACTTGTAGTCTAAAGAAGTACTTCATGTTTCTGTTCCTGCTTATAATCCCTTTTGTGCAGCATTTTCTTCTTGTTGCTGTTTTTATTGGTTTTGTTAATCCAGTCAGCGCCTTGAGCTGGACAAGAAAAGACTTGGCAAAAAGCCATCTTGATAAAAGACATTTTGTTTTGGGCATGAGGGTCTGATTCTGGCAGCTCATAGTAATGACATTTAGAGGTTTTTTTACAAGATTCCTGTTGCCAACATATATGGAAATGCAGTTCCACCATTTTAACAGTGTCCTTGGGAAGTATGAGTTAATGGCCTACCTTCAAGAAGGAAACTAAGAACATAGAATTGGTGTTGCATACTGACAAGTCACAGCTTTCCAGATGCACATCTTTTTAGTTAAAACATACATATAAAAAATAGGGGTTTCCATGTCTTCAGACATGGGCCAAAATTGTGGCTAGGTCTTGAAAAGGACCTGGTTCCACAGAGTGTCACATTGTGACTAGCCAGAAGTTTCCAAAAGGCACTGAATGATGCCCAGTCAGAGAAATCCAAACATCAGTATCCTCAAATTCTATTTGAGAACAGTCCTGCTAGTTTCCCCAACTAGAATTAATTAAAGCAAGTCAAAGCTAATGGGCAGATCATAGAAACAGCTGCTTTCATGGCGTGAGCCTTCAGGAACACGGATCCTGGAGGAGGAACCCTATCACCTGAACATAATGTGTAATAGCTGCACAGCTGCTTTCTCAGCCTTGCCTCTGTGACTTGCATAGGCAATTGAGCCCTGCACTGAAAGCTTGGGCACCATTAGGGAGAGTGACAGGACAAGGCTTTATAGAGCTGCTCGGAGGGGGTTTGGTTGGATGGCTTGCTTTTTTTCCATAAGCTGCTTCTCCAGCAAGCTGTACTCAGAGTCAGCTGACATTTCCTGAACATCCTTAGAAAGAAAGGATGTCATGGCTGCCCATGCTTAGAATCTGGCAGCCTGAAACAGTTGGCCACGCAGCACTCACCTTACTGTTACTGTTTTTTGGCTTTGTGCTCAAATTTAAAGAATTGACCAGCTGAACCCCCAGACAAATTTGCTCAAAAAATTTTGGTTTTGGCCACTGGGTTTTTTTTATTTGTCTGTCTATTTGTTTGTTTTTGTTTATAATACAGGTACATGGGAAGTCTACCACATAAAATTGGGATTCTCATATACTAGGGGTTATATTTTAATTAGCAGATGCTAGAAATACATTGACTTAATTCTCAAGTTAGGTTGCAAAGCTGAAGCATGGCAAGATTAGATGAATTTTTTAAGGAGAGATTTGCTGTCAGTCTCTCCTCCACAAATCTGTGTCAAAGATTGAGAACTGAATGTGAATTTTTTCATAACTGCTGTTTAGTGACAAATAAAAAGCTAAGTGATCCACATGTTGCCAGGCTAAGTGTTGTACCATATGTGAAAGTCATAATGATGTTTTAATGTAAATATTAATGATAGAAAGTGATTTTCTGTTGAGTTTTTGGCTAGATTTGCATAGAATACAGCACAAATGCTAAATGCTCCTGCTACATGGAAGAGAAAACTTATATGTGTTTGCAGCGATCAACCACTGTCATATTCCCTAATGAGCTTTTAAGTTCTTTGGACTGTCTGCCACTCTTAGGCTATCTTAAAGCTTAGCATGGACTATCTGAAAATTTATTGCTCTTCTCAGGCAGGTTTTACAACTCTGACTGATCTTCCTACCATTGTACCCGAGCTGCTACTGGTACCTGACTTTGCTACTTTAAAATTATTTTCGGAGAGTTTTGCAAGACAGCACTTTGCTAGTGGTCTAATGGGTACATTATAGAAGACTACTGCCTTCAATAAATCCTAAAATCATTGTTTTTACTGGAGAGCTGAATGTGGATATGTATGAGACTAAGGGGGATTCTCAGGGAAGAAACTTGTAGGGAGAGGCAGAGAAAGGGAGAAGTGTTTCATCCCTTATGAAAGTACCAGTTTCAAGATTCAGCATGAAGGTATAAAGTAGTGTGTGAATATGCGAGAGAGATGCACACACACATATATGTGTGTATATACACACATAGATATATCTCCTGCACTTGTACAGTGATTCTTGCTGATGAAAAGAATTGTAAGAAGTGTTTTACATATTTAGAGAAGAAATTTTTAATCATCTGGATTTATATTTTAGTTTATAAAGTCTCATATCTTTCAGTGATGTGCATGCACCTGATATAAGAGAGGGATAATTAGCTGAATAATCACATCCATAAAGACATTGCAAAAAAAGCAACCAGTGTGTAAGGAAAGGTTGAAAGGAGTGATGAACGTAGGAAGCTTCTTGAAAAGCAAAGACTACAGGGCTGTAGTGAGGTTTGTAGAAGTGCAGGCCAAGTTGGTTCTTACAGGAAAATGTTAAAACACTTATAGTGGCTTTTTTTCATATAAAAGAGGAATGGGGGACCTCCGTATAAAGAACACAGGCAAACACAGTAAAATTCACAGACATGGTTGAGGATTTATAACAAAATCTTCCCAATGATCTAAAAATAAGTGTTCAAATGACTGAGGAGAGAAATCTTGATTTATTGGCTGATTTGCCAAGAGACATCTAAGTCTTGACATTTTGGTATGCCACTGGCAAATGCCATTGCAGAGATAGAGAAGTATTAATAATTACAGCTATGCACGTTTCAGAGGGGGGATTCAAACTGTAGCAAATGCAGAAAGTGCTGTTAGGATGGTTGGAGAGGGAAAATTCAGGGGACACTGGAACACATAGATTTGCCTAATACAGCAAAAGTAAGATCAAGAGGGAATAAACACCAGAAAGAAATGAGAAATGTTTAAAACAAAAAATAATTTGTCGCAAAAAAACTAAAGGCACTCTACATTTAGATTGCAAGGGAGAAGACCCTTAAAGATTAGAGCAACTGAGTTAATTTCCAAGTTTTCAGTCATAGCATTGGATTGAATAATCCAAAATATGTTTACACTGTTTATTGGTAGATATTTAAAGGAGGATATAAAACACAGTTTATATGATACAGTTTAAAAAACCAAGGGATTGGAGATCATTTCCATTCCTGTTTTCCTGTGAGTCAAATGACACTTCACTTCTTTCTTTAGCATGTAGAACATGAAATCTAAGCAACATGTTTGAAAAACAGACTTAATCCACTATATGCCCTTGGAACCTTTTGCAAATATTAATGAAATAAATTTAATTATCTCTGTTAGACAGATTACTCAAGGCAATTTAGATTGTCACATAAAAAGTGGAATAAAGATCAGTGTTTTTAGTAAGCATATGGGTAATAAAAATACTCAAATGGGATGATATTCAAGGAGATGATATCATTTGACCAGGCTTTTGGATAACTGGATAAATGCTCTTTTCTAAATGCTGTCACAGAATGATGAATAAGTCTATTTTAAAAACTGCTTTCATTGAAAGATAGGAGAGGAAATAGTTTTTCCTGAAGTGTTTATACACCATATCAGCAAAATGCTTTTCTTTTTCTGGAAAATGGACATTATCATCAATCTTATTAAAGTATAAAACATGGAATTAGTCTGCAAATATAAGGACAAGTTAAAGGAGTATTTCTTGCTGGCAGTTTTGAGTTGTCTGATAACAACCAGGATTAGTTATAATTTCATCAGGCTATGTTGGCTGTCTCTACCTGCCTATATAAAAAAAGTAATTGCTAGTATCTCATATAATTTTTTTGAAATACCATTAGGGGAATCCACTTGCTCGTGTGAACATCTGCATAACTATGGTGAATATGTGTGATATTTTTGAATGAGTAGACTTTTACTACCAATAACATAAATGATAGTGCTTTGGAAACATGATAGTTTGACAACTCTTCAGAGACTTAAAACTCAACAATTTGAATTCATTTGGCATGCGTATGGCACAAGTTGCCAAAGCCTCCATAGCTCAGGCATCCTGTGAAGTAATAAACTTCTTTAACCTAACGCTACAAGTTACCTTCAGACAGGTTGTTACTTTTGGGGTTTTGTAGCGGGTTTTTTTTGATTGTTTTGAAGACTGACTTGTTTTCAGTGTTTGATATCACAAGCACACTTTTCCTGGTAGTTACAGATAAGAGTTTTCTTGAAGAGGCATATCAACAACTTGAAGTGTTGCAGCACAGACCCAGCAGTACCTACCCCAACAACCCAAGGCAGAGCTGTAGTCAGAGCATATTTCAAGGAAATATAAATGTAGTGTCAAACAAGTGATGGCATTGGAGCAAGATAACTGGCTGCATATGGTCAACATGTTCTGGTGTATATTCTACATGCTTCATCAGACCTCCTTTCTGACTAAACCGATGTCTTCTTTCCCTCCTTATCCTAATGTATATCCTATTGCTAATGCTCTTTGTGAATTGTCAGGCATGTATTTTATATGTTATGGTTTCAATTAAAGTAGCACAACTGAAATAATGCATCATGCGTACAGGCAACCAGTGCTTTTGCAGGCACCATATCAACACAAACAGCACACCCATAAACAAGGCCAGTACAAGCAGCCTGATCCTGTTCTTATGCATCAACAGTTTGGTCTTGCATGTTAGGTGCTTGCAATTGGGTCATGCATACACATGCACACACAACCTCCCTGTGTTTGTGCAGGTATGGGTCTCACCAGTAGCTTATCCACACCTGTGGTCTTCCCCACAGCAGACCCTTGTCCCTGGTCACTCCAGTGTCATACCTCAGATTACTTTTGCCCATCGGTTCCACTTCTGTAACATCTGCACCTCAATTTGGTGTTTGTGACACCTTCACCTAGATGCCATTAGCCTTACATAGTATGACCAATACAGTCTCCTTGGCACTCTTTGCCTTGCGAGTTCCGTTTCCCAAGGATTGGCACAGCTGCTCTCCAATGTGGTGAACTTGCACATGGCTCCCCCTCATCTTCCCATGAAACCCAGCCAGCCCTCACTGTACTCCCTGCAACTTGTTGCACTTCTCTCTCTGCTGTTTCTCTTGATGCGCTTTGTAGTTTTTCATGGTTGATTAGCTGAACCTTAATCTGTGTCCATCAAAAAAAAAAAAAAAGAAAAGAAAAATGATCCATTATGAAAACAGAAATTGCTGTGTTTACTACGTAGTCCCAAGAAGTGTCAATTCCAAATTCTGTCAATCAGCCACAAGTTAGAAGAAGGGTTTTGCTCTCCATTTTTCAGTGATGTTTGCATTGTAATTTTGCATTACACTTATTGCATTTTAATCCTTTCCAACAGTACTTCAGGAACTCTATTATTTTTAGTTTATGTGCTTTCTTTGCAGTAAATGAGGATTGTTATCTAAACCGGATATTGTAGATTTTTTTAAAAAATACGGCTTTATGCATCTACAAAATCTTGGAAAAACTAGAGTGAAACTATCAGCTTTTCATGATCTCATTCCCTGTACAAGGGCTGCTGAATACCTCTGACCGGCAGACCCTTTTTAGCTATTTGTAACTTTACCATGCCTTTCTAGACTGAGATGAAAAATTTTGTTCCCCTCTCTTTTCTGAGACTTAATTGGTATTTTGAAAAATGTCTTCCCATTCCTGCAGAAACAGAAGTTGTTTTGCTAAAGTGCATTAAAAAGCTTGGTTCCCAGTGTTTGAGACAGATGTCTAAAAGGTGACCCACATATCACCTTTCAGCCAGGGATTTAATTTCTGTTGTTGCTGTGAAGTTCTCTCATGTTAAGAGCCTTTTGAAAATTTTGGAAATTGCCATGCTGAGTAGAATGCAGAAACTGGAATCTCCAAAGGACCATCTATGCAATGTGTCCAGAAATTGCATGACTAAAAAGAATTATGCCGATAATGACTGCTGGGCGTCAGAATGGAGAGCTGAGAAGGAAGCTAGGTAAAAATACGGACAATACAATTTGAAGAGGAATTAGAGTGAATGGCATCACTTGGTTTATCTGAGTACAGGACAGTCATTAGAAAATAGGAGAGGAGGATGATTATGTGGAGAAGAAGTGGTCTGACAAGGAGCATGAGGCCTGCAACATGAATGTTAATATTTCACTTTGTCAAATGCCCCAAACACTTAGCCATGTGTTATGTGCATATATATATGTGTATAGTCTACATTATTAAAACATTTTGAGAGTTCAGGAGTGTCATGAGTTAAATATTGCAATTCTTGCTAACTGGATCAAAATTTGTCTTATAAAATGATATTATTTAGTTATCCTAATATGTGACTGCTAGTAGTTAGTTCTAAAGTATTCATTTCATGCTGTGTTGCTGCCTGTCACAGAGGTGTTATTAATATTTTATTTATGTATATCAGTGCCATTGTCAATATAAGGCTACAAGATGAATACAATAAAGCTCTTCTGCACAGATTACATTTGTTCTATGTTATTGTAGACCTTTAATTATAATTCTATAAAATCTGCAGTTGAATTTAGACATTAGTCATCATCATAGCAAATAAAGAGCCAGATTCTCTGCCATAAGTCGAGTTGGTTTCATTAATGTCAGCAGAGTCCTACTGATTTACACCAACAGAAATTACACAAAAACACTTATTATATTTTACTACTTCTCCTATGAGTTGTGCTACCGCAGTATTTCATGACTTTCATGACTCCTGGAATTACAGTTCTTTTTTTTCCCCCACCTTTTCCTCTCTGTGCTTTCACTTTTTTGTCAGCCACTTGAGATCAAAAATATCCTTCCCTAGTTTGAGTAGCGTAGAAAAGTGTTTGATTTTGTGGTGTTTGTCCATAGCTATTTAGGAGGCATTTTAATTTTTACTTTTTCATTAGAGATAATAGTCAAAGTTTATGCAACAATGCTTTGGCCTTTTGTGAATGGGAAGCTGTCTGCCTGTAGCTTTTCTGTCTTCGTTCTGCAATCGTCGGCACATAAATGTTTATGGATGTGAGTGGATGTCCTGTCAGCCCCATAGTAGCACCCAAACTGCAAATAATTGAGCACCTACTGCGCTTGATTAGGCCTACTTAGTTCATTATGGGGACCATGATGCACATCCCTTAGCTAGGTGTGTTATGGGGTCATTTTGTTAGAACATAGTCTCAGCTGTGACTCAGGAAGAAAAAAAGACCTACTTAAGAAACAGGTTTCTTTCTGCGCTGCTGTCACGGGAACAGTTGCTGTGAATCCTGTGATCAGTGCATCCCAGTCAGCCTTGAATGAGCTGGCGTGGATACCAGTACAAATCTTACTATGGCAGCCTCAAGTTTAGGCTGATGTGAAGTTGAGCAGATTAAACCTGTACTGTGCTCTGCATTGCAGCAGCTGGGCTTCCCATGACACCCAAGTGGACTGGCTGAAAACTGTATTTCAGACTTCTCACAGCTCACTACTCAAGTATTCACTTTTATAGAGAGTTGTCGTTAGTGATGGATTCAGATTTTCAGCCTGACCTATCTTCTGATGGAAACGCTCTCTAGGGGTGTAGTAGTCTTTTCTGCATGGGAGAATCTCATATATTTTGCTGCAGTTAACAGGCTCCTTCTTGTACTCCTGGCTTGCATCAGCAATAGTGTGGTCAGCAGAACTAGGCAGTGATCAGCAGTGGCGAGGCCAAACCTTGAATCTTGTGTTCAGTTTTGGGCCCCTCACTACAGGAAAGACACTGAGATGCTGGAGCAGATCCAGAGAAGAGCAACAAATCTGTTGAAAGGTCTGAAGCACAAGACTCATGAGGAGCGGCTGAGAAAACTGGGGTTGTTTAGCCTGGAGGAAGGGAGGCTGATGGGAGACATTACTGCTCTCTACAACTACCTGAGAGAGGGTTAGAACAAGGTGGGAGTCGGTCTCTTCTCCCAGGTAACAAGTGACTGGATGAGAGGAAATGGCCTCAAAGTTACGCCAGGAAGATTTAGGTTGGATGTTAGGAAAAATTCTTTCATGGAGAGCATCATCAAGCACTGGAACAGGCTGCCCAGGACAGTGATTGTGTAAGCAACCCTGGAGGTATCTGAAAGGTGTGTAGATGTGGCACTTACGGACATGGTTTAGTGTTGGATTTGGCAGTTCTGGGTTAATGGTTGGGCTCAATAATGTTACAGGCTTTTTCCAACCTAAATCATTCTATGATTCTATGAGAACTTGCAGCTTTATTCTGTGAATATTTTTTTTTTCAGCTTCGTTGCTATTTTGGATCAAATAAAGTGTCATGTGTGTCACTGTTGCTTTTCTTCCTGGTTGTTCCCTGACTGGAACAAAAAGTACTCCACTTCTTCAGTAATTCATTTTTTCTCCACAAAATGGCCCATTCAGAGCTAGGTTCACAAAACTGCTTGATGATTGGAAGCTGCATTTGCTTTTCAAAGTAATTCATGCCTTTATGTTGGCCAATTATGTCTTCTTCTTGGTGAGGTAAGCTCATGATTCCTGTTCCCCACAGAAGATCATTCAGCACTCAGCATTCCTGGCCATGACGGTACAGCTTCATGTTGCATAAACGTGAATGAAATGCTCACTGAAGCAGAGGAGGGACCAAGTATGACACTTGTCAGATGACTCATTTGGCCTTGCTTCAGCTTGCCTGTGGGTAATGTTTTGATGAGATTTAACTGATGGACTTTGCAATGCAGCCTTATGCTGAGCAGGTAACAGTCAGTCATCCTTCAGTGCAGTGGGAGCTTGCTTGATGCCCATAATTTTATTTTAAAAAACCTTCAAGTGAGTCACATTAAAAGATCTTATTTTTAATTTCTCTTACAAAATCACTTAAAATTTGATGATTTAGTCTACATATATCCTCAAAACAATTTTTTCAAAATTAATGTTTTATAAGTCTTTTTACCCCACTCTATTAGTTCTTCCTTTTCCCCATTTGACAAGGTATTTTTTTAAAGTAGCCACTAATTTTGCAGGTGTGCTATAAGTGTCAAAGACAGTGGTTCAGAGGTTGTGAAAATGTGAAGTGTTTAATGTTTATCCTAAGAAAAGCAGCACTCATTCCTAGGCATCTGAAAAATCTTATATATGGTCAAGCATAGCTTAATAAATGTGAACGTGAATAATAGTAATAATAGTGGTTTTTTTTCTTATTCTTGATCCAATTATATAGCTAATGGCTAACACACACCATTACTTTTTGTTGCCATTATCATATCTTTCCTTAGGGAGTATAATTTTTGGGAAATTAAGTAATATATTCTCTATGTGGTTTATGTTCATATACTTATGTATGTATGTATACAAAAAGCATGGCCTTCCTTTGAGGTAATTAACTATAAAACTGACTTACTACAATTCCTTATTTGTTCTATAATGAGCAGTAGTGCTTTACTAATACCCTGCTTTGTATTTTATCAGTATTATGTGGTTTGTTCCATTCAGTTTGGTTTATTTTCTGGAAGTACTTTAGCCTGTATGATTTGGCATATACAGAATAAAGCAAGCTATTTTAAAAATGTTTATCTAAGGTTAGAGATTAAAATATTATTAGATACTATAATGCTTTGCATTTGCAGTAAAGCTGTATTTAGAAATTGAGGGTTACAGGCTCTCTGGGAAGGACAGACTGGGAAGGCAAGAAAGAGAAATCATCTCTTAAGTGAAACAGCAGTTGGGAAGCAAGGAGCTCTGCTGTGGGGATGGAATGGCAGGTAAACCAACATGGGTGATACTACCAACATGTAGTGAGTCTACTATAGGTCACGTGATCAGGAAGAAGTAGATGAGACCTTCAGACAACTGGAAGTAGCCTCTCATTCACACACATTGGTCCCCAAGGGGGATGTGAAACCACTCTCATAACTGCTGGTGTGCAACACAAAACAATAGCTTTGTGGCACAGATGATTACAGAGCCAACAAGAGGAGAAGATTTGCTGGATGTCATACGTACAGAGAAAGGCCAGTTGGGGAGATGAAGGTCAGGAGGAACCTTGGCTGCAACGGCCATGATACAGTGGAGTTCAGGAGCATGAGAGGAGGGAGCAGGACAAGAAACAGGATCACAGCCTTAGACTTCAGGAAAGCAGGCTTTGGCTTGTTTAGGTATCTGCTTGGAAGAATCACATGGTATCCCATGGTATCCCATGACCCTGGATTGAAGAGCAGTCCAAGACTGATCTTCAAGAAGTGTCTTGAGCTGGTTGATGGAGTATACTGTCCCACTCCACTCTGCAGTGGTGCAGCCTCACACTGAGTCCTGTGAGCAGTTTTGGGCACCACAGGAAGAAAGATATAAAGCTATTAGAGACAATCCAAAGGAGAGCTACAAAGGTGGTGAAGGGTCTAGAGGGGAAGACATAGGAGGAACTGCTGGGATTGCTGCCTGGAGGAGACTGAAGGGAAACATCACCACAGTCTACAGCTTCCTCACGAGGCAAAGCATAGGGGCAAACAGTGATCTCTTTTCTCTGGTGATCACTGACAGGACCCAAGGGAATGGCATGAAGCTGTGTAGGGGAGAATTAGACTAGATTTTAGGAAAAAGTTCTTCAGCCAGAGGGTGGTTGAGTACTGGAACAGGCTGCCCAGGGAAGTGGTCACAGCACCAAGGCTGACAGAGTTCAAGAAGTGTTTGGACAACGCTCTCAGGCACATTGTGTGGTTCCTGGAGCTATCTTGTGCTGAGCCAGCAGTTGGACTTCGATGATCCTTCTGAGTCCTTTTGAACTCAGGATATTCTGTGATTCTGTGATCTTCTCCAAGATATAGTTTGGTCCATCCAACAAGCAGGCAACTTGGAAGCAGGGACGGGTGACCCAGGAGGAATAGAGATACTGTCCAATTGTGCCAGGGTGGGGTCAGGTAAGCCAAAGCCCATGGTAAGTTGAATCTGGCAAGGGATGTGAAGGACAATAAGAAAGGATTTTACAAGTACATCTGCTAAATGGCTCAGGGTCGCTGCTGACAGAGGACACAGAAAATGCTGATGTACTCAGTGGCACCTTTGCTTCAGTCCTTTCTGGCCTTTAGGAATCCCAGACCTCTGAGATCAGAGGGAAAGTCTGGAGCAAAGTCTTGTCCTTAGTGGAGGGTGATCATGTTAAGGAACACTTAAATTGGATGTAAACAAGTCCATAGGGCCTGATAGGTTGCATCCGTGGGTGTTGAGGAAACTTGCTTATGTCATTGTGAGGCCACTCAGTTATCTTCAGAAGGTTGTGGCAATCAAGGGAAGTTCCTGAAAGTGAGAAAAAAGCAAATACCATGCCTCTCTTCCAGAAGGGTAAGGAGTGGGATATGGGGAACTACAGGCTAGTCAGCCTCACCTTGATCCTGGGAAGGTGATGGAGTAACTAATCTCAGAAATTATTTCCATACTCTGGAGGGACAGGAAGGTGACCCAGAATAGTCATTGTGGATTTACAAAGAGTAAATTATGCTTAAGCAATCTGACAGCCTTCTAAAATGATGTGGCTGACTTGAAGGGAGAGCAGTGGATGTTGTTTACTTTTACTTTAGTGAGGCTTTTAACAGTCTTCCATAACATCCTCAAAGACAAGCAGATGAAGTAATGGTGCAGCAAGTGAGGTGGATGGAAAAGTGGCTGAATGGCTGAGTCAAGAGGGTTGTGGTCAGTGGGTCAAAGTCCACTTGGAGGCCAGGCACTAATGTGGTACCCCAGGGGTCGATACTAAGCTCAATACTTTACACATCTGCATTAATGACGCGAAGGGTGGAGCAGAGCGCACTCTCAATGAGGTTACAGAACGTAAAAAAAAGAACTGGGAGGAATGGTTGATACCCTGGTTGGGTGTGATGCTGTTTAGAGAGACCTTGACAGGCTGGAGAAAAGGGCAGGGATTGAGGGAGGGACAACCCCATGCATGAGTATAGGCTGGGGCCTAATCAGCTGGAAAGCTACTTGGCAAAAGAAGACCTGTGGTTCCTGCTGTACTCCAAGCTGACCATAAGCTAGAAATGTGCCTTTATGACAATGGCAGCCAACAGCATCCTAGACTATGACATGTATTGCTGGCGGGTCAAGGAATGTGATCATTCCTCCCTGCTCAGCACTAGTGAGGCTGCATCTGGAATCCTAGGTTCAGTTCCCCAGAGAGGTTGTGGAGCCTTCATTGTCAGAGATATTCAAAACTTATCTGAACACAATTTTGGACAATCTGCTCTAAGTGGCCCTGCTTGAGAAGGGTCTGGACTACATGATTTTAAGAGGTTGTTTACAGCTTTAATTGCTCTGTGACTCCGTAGCTTCTCTGATACACCTTCTCATCTTCAAGCAATCTAGTTAGATTGTTACTGCTTCCTGTGCAGAAGTTGTGCTTAAAGAATATGTTTGCATTTTGACCAGAAATTGCTTGGGTGTTGTTAGATGTATTTAGAGGGCCATATCTGTGAATCTTTCTGCACATGATATTTCTATTAATGTGTGTAGAATGAAACCTATGATGCTGATGCACTTAATGCTCCAAAACTTCTGTTATTAAAGCCTTTATTGCTTTTATCAATTAATTTACACTAAAGCTGCTACAGACCTTCTCAAAGAGATCCTATTGTTTTAGACACCATTGAGTTAGAAGCCTCTGTAAATTAAGCAGTACTGTATGAAGTTTTCAGGGATGAGAATTTGATGAGGCCATACAGCTGAACTATTAGAATGGTCTTTGATATGCTCCTGCATGTGCTACTTAACACTTTCCAAACAAACCATGGTCATAAGTTGGGGTTTAGCAGAGGCTGTAGGGGTCTTGTAGTCCTCACAAGACTTTTTGGACCTCTTAACTTCTGTTGTGGAGGTTAAGAGAATAACTACAGTGAGAAGTACAGTGCAGTAATAATGTTGGCACAAGCTGTTCCAGGCCACTTGCTCTCAGAGACGGTGAACAGCGTCTGGCATAATTAATCTATTGGTATTGCTATAGTGACAGAAATAGTCTAGGCTAATAGTGCTTCCATATTACTTGGAAATAGATAATAGGGAGGTGGGGGATAGTCCTTTTGCAGAACAGGACTGGTTATCTATTGAGAAGTACCTGGGGAATGATAAATGAGGAATTGCTTGGAGAACACTTCTATCTTAGTAAAGCTACATTTTCAGTTTTCATTATATATGAATATCCATTTTTGTCAGTTATCCAGCTGGCTGAAGTTATTTTTTGCCAAAGGAGAATTTTTTTTTCCTAGAGAACCCAGGTTAAAGAAATTCTTTCCCTTCAAGGCTTGATAAAGGGTACTTTAAACACGTGCTGTGTAAATTTGAAAAGGTGCACTGTGTTGTCACTGAATCTTACAAAATACATGAAGTGTAATGTTATTACCAAGCTGCTTGAGGCTTTGCATTGGTTAAAAATTGATGGTACCCCACAGCCACTGTGGCCATCAGCAAAGGCAGTGCCTGTCAATGGCAGGCTTTGGCAGGTAAGAGCAACAGTGCTGACAGGAGCAGGTATGCTTTAAGGAGAGATTAATCATCTGAATGGCAGAGGGAGTCAGTGAGTGGGTTTGTTCTCAAGCTTGATTTATGTGCCACTGTATCTTGCTTGGCATCTTATTGTTATAAAGGATTATTCCTTTATAATTGCTTAGAAGGCCTTAGAAACTCCTTTGAGATACGCAGGCAACATGTTGACTCTGTATTTAGTCTCACAATTAGTTATAGGATACCTTTAGTAAACAAGCAAAGTAGCAGGACTTTTCCATGGAAGTTAATGTTGTCATTGAGGCAGAAAATGCCTTCTGGTTGCCTGTCAGTTGTATTAAGGAGGAGATCCAAAATATGTCTGTCTGGTTTTGATTGTTGTGAGCAAGGTTGTGGCATTTTAGACTTTTTATATGTGAAAGTCATCAGAGCATTTATAGCACTGCAGGTTGCCAAGCAAAGAGGTGCAGAAACTTCATGCATCCAGAAGCTTCAGAGGGGTGTACAGAATTCTTCATCTACTTTCTATGTATGATTTATCATGATCTGTAGCTGACTTACTGAACAGAGCAGCCAAGCAATACTTTCAAGCTGATATGTTCCTATATTTATGGTTGAATTTAGTCTGATCTAAGATAAGGTAAGATAAGCATATAGCCAGTATATTATCCAGTGTGCAGTACATTAAAAACAGAGTCAGAAAAGCCCTCCCTGAGAAACAGGGAAAAAATTTATGCTGGTATTATTTTTGTAATTGTGATGGATCTAGAAATAGAAGTGAGGTAGTGCTTCTTAACAGATATAGTACTTTTTACTGGGATGACAGATAGTTTGGGGAAAAAACCCAACAAATCAAACAAAACCAAATCCATGCTTTTGGGCAACAAGCTGTGGTTAAAAGCTTACCTGTTTTTCCAGGTACGAAAGTTGCTCTAATAATTTGCTCTAGTAATTAGGCAAACTGGTAGTCAAAGTAAATTTTTATCTTTTTTTCATTTACTGCCATTCTTACAAAAATACCATTGCTGCCTAAATAAATAGGTTCTGTACAGCGTTGCTGAACAACAGTATGCCTTCCAGTGTGCCTGAACTTATTATATCATTCTTTATAGAGCATTGATTAAGATCATAAGGATGTGAGCACTCCCTAGAAGTGCTCCTCAGGCAGTTGCTGTTGGACTTGGGGTCTGGTTTCCTGTATACTTGCTCAGGGGACAGGCACATGCTGGGGAATGTGCTTCTGGTGTTGCCATTGATGCAGCTGAGCTTTGCTCCTGGAGCTGGCAGGACTGGGAACCTGTTTTACTGGACTGTATCCAGATAGATGAAAAAATAATTTTAGGAGTCAGAAGGTGCTTGTCTTACAGTGTCTCCTCAGTGGATGTGCTTCCGCACAACTTGAGGACCTTGCGTCCAGTCAGTAAAATCTCAGCCCTAACTTGAAAAGACTGAGAGCTTGCTGCTAGAGCCAAAGACATCAAATCCCTGCCATACCAGACTTACTACTCAGGCTTGGAGAAAGAACACCATGCACTGGGGGTTCAAACTTGACTCTGAATGCAGTGCGTGCTGTACCTAGGCCTTCAAACTGATAAAGGCAGCCCTCAAGGCAGCTGTCTGCCTTGTCATCTCCTGGACAGCTGAATTTAAACATTGGAATGGTGCTCTGAGCTCATCAGCATGAGTTCATTCCCTCCTGCAGGACCACCGTCTTTCTCATCATGGAACTACGAGAAATATGAAAGTTTGTATGGAGCAGGTGATGATGAGAGCAGCATGTTGGATCTCCATTTGCTGTTTATGGCCTTTGAAGATACCATGAAGTAAGTCTTCTTCACATTCTTCTAAGACTAAAAATAATTTGGGATGGAGATAATTTTCTTTCCAGGGATCAGATCATTTGTCTGTGATTTCACTTTTTTTGGCACAGAAATGTGTACCGCAATGCTTAGCATACTTGTACCAAAGCTGAGCTTTCAGAGGCTAGTCCAAAATTAGGAAGGACAAAGTATTGCATCAAACCTTGCTGCCTTCTGATCTAAGCACAGAATGTACTTACACAAGATTATTAGTATGCAAAACCCCCAAATATTACTTTTTTAAGAGTACAGTTATGGTGACTGTAGGACGACACTTTACCATATTTAGTAAATACTGCCCATGTTGCTTCGTGCTCGACCCACCAGCATCATTCATAGGATGCAACAATTATACAAGATAAGCTTTATTAATGAATTCAGATTTATATGATGGATCTCCTTGCTTTGTAGACTCATCTGCTTTGAAGTTTCTTCTGATCAATCATTAGCATATCTATACCTACTGAAGAATTCTCTTTTTATCTTTTAGAGGATGTGTCTTTCTGGCTAAAAACACAACCATTTCATTTCTTTAGTTTCAGTTTTTATAGTACAGTCTGCCATCCAATTTAATATTTATCAGTAGTAATAACTGACTGCCAGGGTATTTTCAACATTAATTCCGGGTGTCTGTGCATTGGATAGTCCTGCATTCAAAATTACTAAGCAGACCATGCAGACAGACACTTTGGCTGTAACTTGTTTGCTCATTTATATACAGGAGAATGGAGATGAATAGCTAATTTTGCTGCAGAGAGTTGTCTGCTCTGAATCCCAAATGCTCCATATTTTATAACTCCAGGAGCCCGGTCAAACCACTGTAGCAGCCTTTCACTGGTAGAAGGGATTAATTGTTCCAAACTTCCTTTTTTTTTTTCTCTCCCCACCTCTGCAACTTTCACTAAAAGAGGATCTGAATCATGATTTAGAAAGTAAGTTAAAATACTTCCAGTATGACCGATTTAAATTTCTCCTAAGGATTACACTGCAAGTGTAGTCTTGACTGAAGATCCATAAAGGAAAGAACATAAAAAGGCAAAGGAAGATACAGTGCTGCAGAGGACCTGGATATGCAGATTTTCCCAACTGGATTGTGCCATATTGTTTCAATCTAAGGGATTGATCCTACCCTAACAGCACATAAAATGCAGCTTTGTGCCCAGCTGTTCAATATGGAAGCTGCGTTGCAGCCTCAATTTTACAAGAGCTGTGCAAAATGGAAATGAAAATCCAGCCTTCTGATTGCCCTCAGTTGCAGCTACGAGGAGATCTAAGAGGAAGAGACAGGTTTTGTTCTTGCAGAAAGCGTTCAGCTCATGCTCATGTTTTATTTCATCTGGCAACATGTACACAGCTTCAGGGTTGGATTAGTGACGGCTTTTCCTCCAAGGATCTAGGCTCTACTGTAGAAGATTTTGCAAGTAGTGTAGTCATTGTAACTGTGAGAAAAGAGGGTGCCAGTGGCCATTCCCTGGGATTCATACAAATAGGCTGTAACTGGGCTTGTGTGTGCTGGAGTAATTAGTTATTTTAGTCTCGTTACTGTGAATTTACAGTGCCTCACATTTCCCATTTTAGTGGGAAATATCCTTTCAGCGTGGCCAGAAGTACAGAGAATGCAGGTTGATGAAGTACACTGAGGATAGCCATGCAGTGTTTGATGGATGGGGAGATAATAATGTTGCCAAGACTTTCCAATGTTTATCTGTTTTCCTCAAAGACCACCTCTGTCTTGCCTGGGCTAAGTTTTACACAGGTGTTACTCTAAGTCAGGCTGCCTGTGGATTCAGAAAGGAATTAAATGTTGATTGATGTTTGTGCTAAGCTGTAAGAAAGCATCCTGGTAGGAGAAAAACAAGTTGGGGTTTTTTGTCAGTCTCTGGGAGGGAGCTGGAAGTAAGTTATGGAAATTACAAAGGCTTCTAGAAAGTTTTCCTTGTAATTTTTTCCTGCACTGAGAGTCTGTAATGTCACAGGTATAATGTAGAGTGTTCCCAGCAGTCCAGAAGATTGACTGTGAATTTCGTCTTGGCAGTAGCAACACTTTTCCCATGCTGTACACAATTAAGAGGAATAGAGGGGTTTGCTGATGAGTGGCTCCTCCTCTGATGTCATCTCTACCAACTGTCCTTGCCTTCCCATTCCTCCTTCTGTTGCATGATTTGAATATGAAAAAATTCACCCAGCACTTGGTGTACTCACATTCCTTGGACTTTGTTTTTTCTCTCCCATCTTTACTCTTCAAAGATTGTATGTATGGTCTGGGGTTTAGTTGGTGCTTGGGTTTTGGCCCTTGTTTTCTCCCCCCAGGAGGATGCTAGTGAGGATGGGATTTTTCTTTCACACCTGGGTACTCTGAATTGTTGTCAGGCATCTAACAATATTTTAAGGAGAAAAACTTAATGTTTATCTAAAAAGTTGTTTAATTTTTCTGTCCTTCTGTCTTAGGAAAAAAATTCATTGAAGAACTGTAAAAAATTTATTGCAGAACATTTTCTATTTTTTCTGCAGTTGCAATGCTTTTTTTTTGTGTTTGTTTTTTTTTTTAAAGCTTTTTGTATTTGAATCAGATCATAATCTGGAGGTAGAAATACAACTGGCAGTGGAATAACCTACATAACTCTACAGAATGTGGGTGCAGAAGTTTAAATGAGACTTCTACTAAAATGCGTTATTTTGTTCCTACTATTTCACTTATAGCAAAACTACAGTGGTCAGACATAATGTCCCCTGAATTGCTGGTGCTTGAGTGGATCTTATTCTTTCCACAATAGAGAGTAGATTGTAAACCATGTTCTATAAGGAATCTGATTGAAAATGTTAAAACTTTTCCAACACCTGTTTCTTATGTTTATGAACCTAAGCAGTACAGTGGTAGAGTTTAGTAGAACAGTGAGTAGGTTACTTACCCACCGCTAAAGAAGACTTGTTGTTTTCTCTTGCCAGATGTTTTAATTAATTGTAGAAAATAGTAGAGTGAGCCATGCTTTTTTTTTGTTGCAGTTGTTTTAAACCAATTATGAGAATGTATGACTCATGTTTCAAAACAGAATTTAGAGAGTAATTTAATTTCCAGATATATTTTTTCTCTCCTACCCCCAAATGTGAATTATGTAGTTTTTAAAGTTAAACTGCTTAGCGGAAATAAATAAAACTTCTCAAATTAAACTTTCTGAGTTCTTGATTTCTGGAATAACAGTTTGAGTTGCATATTTTGTTAAATAAAAATGCTATATGATTAAATGATGAAAGTGTGTTCCATTTATAGGCTCTATGTGATCTGAAAATATAAAGGCTGGTTGGTTGAGTAACTAGTGATGTAAAGAACTGTTTTGCTTTTGAGGAATTTGTACTTCCTGTGTAGACTGACCTCTTATCCTGCTAAAAATTGATCTACTAAATTTCCAGAAAGTGATTTCCTACCTTCACTTTGTAGGCTGTGACATAACCAAGAAGTGCATAATTCCTGGATATGTCAGCAAAGATATTATATGTAGAATAGAATCATAGAATCATTTAGATTGAAAAAGACCTCTAAGATTATCAAGTCCAACCATTAACCTAGCACTGCCAAGTCCACCACTAAATCATGTCCTCAAGTGCCACATTTACATGTCTTTTAAATACCTCCAGGATTAGTTCCCTGTGCAACCTGTTCCAATGCTTGACAAACCTTTTGGTTAAGATTTTTCCAGTATTCAATCTAAATCTCCCCTGGCCCAACTTGACACCATTTCCTCTTGTTCTATTGCTTGTTACTTGGGAGAAGAGACCAGTCCCCACCTCGCTACAACCTCCTTTCAGATAGTTGTAGAGAGTGACAACAATGTGGTCTCCTTTGAGTCTTCCCCAGACTAAACAGCCCCAGCTCCCTCAGCTGCTCCTCTTAAAACTTGTGCTCTAGACCTTTGACCTTCTCTGGTCACACTCACCATCTTGTGTGTGTGTACATGTACATTGCCAAGTTTGTGGTGTTTAACATCCTGAAGCTGAAGGAGGTGGTGACCACTGTGTGATTTGGGAAAGTGTTGGCCAGCAGGAGCTACTGAGGAGATGGTGGAACAGGGGGGCAGGAGGCTTGTTGAGTCCATGCACATCCCCAGAGTTAGGGCAGAGGGTGGCATGAAGGCATTATGACCTCAGGCTGGTGGCTGTGCTCTGAAAATAGGGGATTTCCTGGAGATGGAGTTGCTGGTCATGCAGATGCTTTAATGTAAGGGTCCTTCAGAGACCACAAGCTTAGAGCAGCTTTTCTGGCAGAGCATGATTTAAACAGCTGCTTCTGAAGGCCTGACTCCTGTTTCAGCCAAAGTGCATTAGGCTGCTCTGACATCAGTTTATATGCTGTGTAAATGACAACACAGGCCCCTGATCCCAATGTAACAGTAGGCTCAGACCAAAGTCAGACAGTTTGGCTTGGCTTTTCATTCCTTGGTAGAAATGCTCTTTACATTAATTTTTATAGCCGACTTTTAAAACCAAAGTTCAATATGCTTCGTGTGGGCACTAAAATGAAGCCACAATATATTTTCTAAAGAGTCAAGGCTTTAACTGATATAATTAGGCAGATGTTTCCCTTGTTGGTTTTTTTTTCCTTCCCATGTGCTATGTCATGCAGTTTAAATTCTACCTTGTGTTTTAAAGACCACTATGGTTCGATAATGCTTTGTGAAAACCAAGAAGTGTTATCTAACCAGAAAGACGTAGAATGCTCTATGTAGTGGTAGTAATTTACATACTAAATTGAGGACTTCGTCACTGGAATGTTTCCTGCAAAATTGATTTATCCTCATGGTAGATTCTGCATCTTAGTGGGAGAATAGTATTGGCCTAAATTGAGCTACTGCTATGTAATCAGATCATGTCACGAATGATGTACAAATAAGTGTTTAGTTCAGCACTTATTTTGGTTTTGTGGTGGTTTTATTAAAAAACAAACAAACAAAACAACCAAAACAAAACAACAAAAAAACCCCTTGCTTTTGAATGGCTACCAAATAGCACTCCTTCTCTGTAGCCCTAAACCCTGGAGCAGCCTGAGCCTAGGCTGACCAACATAAGATAAAGCAATTTACATTTACTGCTAATGATGTAAATCCATCCTTATGAGTTTCAGAAGATAAGTAAGAAATGAAAAATGACTATATTTCAGAACAGTACTTACGCATTGTTTTCTTCAAGTTTGGCCTGTTCTGTCAATCTGACCTGTATATGTACAGAAAGAGAGATGACAGTTTGTAGGCTGAAAGTGTGTATAGTATCAGTGCAGATTTTGTTTTAATTGCACTTGAGTTTTTGAATGTCTGAATCTTTGAAGTCTTTGTATCAGGACTGTATTTAACATCAAAATTGCACCAGTGTTGTTTTTTAAAAAAACCTCCAAAACATATTCCAAAATAATTTTTGTACTTTTTCAGTTCTGAAAATTTGAAGGCCTTTAATTATGTTTTTCATGAGATGGGGCTTTGCAGTTCATCAGCTTTTAGATTTCAGAAAAGAGTGATATGTCTTTGGCTTAACCGAAAAGCAGAATTTTTCTGAACTCTAAAGTGAGGGTTGTCATAGTAGGAATTAATGGGAAACACTAGGCCTGATAGAAGTTAATGATAAATTCTCCCTGATTTGCAGGAGAGGCAGCGTTTCTAGACCACTGGAGCTGTTGCAGGTGTCAGTAACATGGGCTGTGGTCATGGTCTGTATATATGCTCCAGTCAGAGTTGATGCGGCTGATTGTGACAAAAGCTTTCTCTTTTTTTGGTGCCCTCAGTGGAGATTAAAGGGAAAAGTGAGTTCTTAATTGCAGAATTGCATGTTATTTTCATGAATGTTTCAAAGATGTTGATCAGATTTCAAAGGTGGAGCTTATAAAACTCAACCATCTATCAGCAGAAATACTTTTTAGAATGTTCTGGCATTAATCATGTTTATGTTACTTGTTGAGATTATTACATGTATAAAGACTGCATTTTTCATGATTGTGACAATTCTAAAGTGATGTTAATTAAACTTGAATTTTACGTGTTCTTTTTAAAATGCAAAAATGCTGTATTAAAATCTTTTTATTTCTGCCTCATCAAAATTAAGATGCCTATTTAGAAACCTTGCAAATCTCTAGTCTGTACTGTTACAATAGAAAAATGGGAAGATATTCTGCATATATTGCAAAAGAAATTTCCTTCCTTAACTCAGTAATTTGTTATATTTTTCTCAAAAATTTAAATTTCTCTTAAAAATTAAAAAAAAAAAATTGCAATAGGGGAAGAATAGTAGAAGAGCAAAATGCAGTATTAAAAGAGAAAATATGTCTAAATAAATTTCTTCTCTGCTTTTATCATTTTGCTCTGCTGATGAAACATTGGTCTGTGACTGTCGCTCCGTAGACAAGAGTTACACAGCTCACTGCCTATTCATTTCCTCTTTCATTTTGTAAGTTGTAAAGTTTGTAAGTTGTTTTCTCTGTGGAAAAAGAGTACAGTCCTAGAGTCTTAAACTTCACAGGAACTTCATGTAAAATTATGATTCCTGTAAGAAACTGCTAAAATGAACAAAAATGTTGACAATGTTGACAGATTACATACATAATAAATAGTATGGACTTGCTGGACTAAATCCAGAGGAGGACCACAAAGATGATCGGAGAACTGGAGCACCTCTCCTATGAGGACAGGCTGAGGGAGTCCTTTGGAAGAGGAGGCTCCAGGCAGACAGTAGAGCAGCCTTACAGTACCTATAGGAGGCTACAAGAGAGCTGGAGAGGGACTTTTTGTAAGGGCGTATACTGACAGGACACAGGGTAATGGCCTTAAACTGAGGAAGGGTGGGTTTAGACTAGATATTAGAAAGATACTCTTTACGGAAAGGGTGGTGAGGCACTGGAACAGGTTGTCCAGAGAAGTTGTGGATGCCCCATCCTTGGAAGTGTTCAAGGCCAGGTTGGATGGGGCTTTGAGCAACCTCCAATGGCAGGGAGGATTAGAACTAGGTCCTCTTTGAGGTCAGTCCCAACCCAAACCATTCTGGGATTTATATGAAAATGTATCAATAATCTTATAAATATTTGGTATAATAGTAATATTGCTAATGTTGGGTTAAGAATTGGCTGATTATTAACTTGCTGAATAAATTCCTGTGCTTTACATGTAGGATTTTGTGGTCAGTGTATGTTGTTCTGTTCTACTGACTCAACCACTGGCTGGGATAAAACATTCCAGCTTCACCTGAATATACATCCTTTTATTTTTTGAGACTCTAACTTAGCATTTTCTTTCACTTTCTTAGGCTTTGAAATTAGATTGTTTCACTAAAATCCATGACCTTCATTCCACAGTGTCTGAACTCCCATTCTAGCATGTTTAGTTTGCTTGCCTTATTAAGAGCTTCCACTATCAGTTTACAGTGAATTGGGACTTCTAGAGATGAACAGGGAGATTTGATGTGCTGATCAGCCTGGCTGCAACTTTCATCATAATTTATTTTTTTATATCAAGGTTACTGTAAATCACACTTGTGTTTCACCTTTTTATTTACCTGTAAATAGGGGGTTTCTAAATTAATACACTTCTCTAGAGCAGCTGTCAATCCAGTTTAATCCCAACGCATTCTGAAATGTTGAATATTGCTGAATGCAAGGAAGTAATGATTCTTGTACATCATTAACATGCATACTGTCTTTAATAATATTTATATAGATACTGTCAAACATAATGGATTGGTAGTTGGGCATTTTTTTATACATAGGTAAATAGAAATTACCCACAGGCTTTAGTGAAAGCTTCTTGGATATAATGAAGCTGCAATATGATCTGCAGCGTCCCTATTTATAAGGTATATAAAATATCCTGTGGTTACTAGAAATGCTCTCATTTAGAAAGGTTAGCAACTTACTCTGGAATGAAAAAGTAAGCTCAGAAAAATTATTCAGCCATGTTGTGCTGAAGTATACAGAATAATCTATCAGGAAAAAAACAAAGATCGAACACACCTGATTTTTTCTCCTTTCAATATCCTGTGCTTAATTCTTGCATGACAGCTCTATCTGGCAGGCTAACCTCCCATCAGTGCAATCTGTCATTCTGTTACTTCAAGTAGGTTTTCTTTCTTGTTTTGCATTTGCTTAGGAGTCATAATGATGTGCTCCCAAATCAGCAGTCAAGAAGAGCAATCCTCTCTATTTGTATTTGTTAAAAGAAAGGGGAAAGAAAGAGATGGCTTCTCTGTTTCCTCTCTGTCTTGAAGACCTTCTCCAGAATTAAAGGATTTGCTTTGAAGACTGACTTTGAAGACTTAGTTACGAAACATGAAGGCTTGATTTTGGGACTTCTAGGAGTTATTATGGAAATCTTTTAAGTTCAGCCATACACCTTGGTTGCTTGCAGATCCCCTTCACTTTCCATAATTCACTTCTGTTTAATAGCTGGAAAATGGAAAGCATTCATTGCATCAGTGAAAAAGTTGCACGTCTTTATAAAAGCACCTTTCTAACCTTTCTTTTGCTCGAATTTGCAGTGAAGAGAACTCATACCCATCATGGGACACTGGAGACAGCTTATTGTACTGATGTACAGACTGCTTCCCTGTATAACCCTGAACTTGGGCAAACTCACGTTTCTGACTGGGTTGCTGTGTTGCCCTTTGCTCAAGTCAACTCTCCAGCCTACTTCTGAGTGCAGAGAGCTGTACCAACAAGAATGATATAGTAGTTTATGTCCCTAAATCTTTAAATACTTGACTGTGGATAAACCAAGCAGCTGCAGTATTGAGTACCCACTGTGTACCTACTTACCCAGATGTTGCTATTTCACCTGATTTGCTGCTTCCAGCTGATGTTCAGTTTCCACCCGAGAAAGGCTGCACTTTGCCGAAGAGGCAATAGGTGAAATACTGGACTGATGTGGTACCAGAAGGGATGGTTTTGGTTCAGGAGCCCTCCAGTGTAAACTGTGAAAAGGAAGGAAATGAGTAGATGATTCAAAGTGCTTTCTGTGACCTTCTCACCCATTCAATTGCTGAAGGAGTGTGGAAGATTAAGTTCAAAAGGAGAAACACAGGGGTTTTACTTCTGTTTTAACTGCTTGTCTCCATATGCTCATAACACTACTGAGTTCCCAGGACCTAGGCAGGTACAGAGCTGCTGAAGTAGGGGCTTTCATATTTCAGCTCTTTGCTCATGCCAAACTCAGCTGCACCAGGGGGTTACAGTGGTACAGAATTAAATCTAGATTCTGTCTTCTTGCCACATTATCAGGTTACCCACACTTAGTGTTTACAGAGAGTGACATGTGCATGTTGGAGGAAGCCTCTAGCATTGCACCAGACCAGATATTTTTTTAGTTAGTAGCTTTCCTAATCTAATCAGCACCTTAAAAGTTATTTCCATGCCGTTTCTCCTCCCTCATTCTTTTTATAACATTTCAGTTGGACAAACTGTACATGTTGAGTTGGAGATGGCGGCTCCTTTTCCTAGCTGAATGAGAGATGCTGGCGGCCCTCCACAGAGGTCTGTGCTGTTTGCTGAAGAGCTGGGCCAGGCAGGAGCCAACAGATTGCTATTGATGGAGTTAGCATGCAACCTCTCTAAAGCAGGATGAATAGGAATTGCTCACTCTGTTTTCCAGAGGACACTTTCAGCCCAAATGGATTTATTGTGTATTTGCAGTTCAGTAAATCTTTTTTTTTTCCCCTTTCCTATGTCTGTAGTTGTGACAGGGTTTATTGATGCATGTGCAGAAGATAATGAAAAGCTACATTTCAGCTCATCTTTATGGGCCTCAACGTAGTTTGCTATCCTAAATGGAGTTGCTCAGATCACATTAAGAAAAATGCTTTTTGTGGGGAAAAAAATGAGATGTACTTCAGTTCCTAAGCCAGTAAGAAATTCCTGCCCTAGAGGAAAGCCGGTAATTCTAATTTCTAACAAAATCATCTTGCACAATTTCCTTCTTAAAGGACCTGGGCCAGGCTAGTGGCCAAACACCCTGCCTCCCTGTGCTGTACCACCAGCCCAT
This sequence comes from Chiroxiphia lanceolata, assembly GCF_009829145.1. Taxonomy (NCBI): domain Eukaryota; kingdom Metazoa; phylum Chordata; class Aves; order Passeriformes; family Pipridae; genus Chiroxiphia; species Chiroxiphia lanceolata. The sequence goes on along the minus strand of NC_045638.1, from coordinate 19,189,365 downwards.
GCTGCATATGCAAGACCTGACTTGTGGAAAGGCTCCTTTAAGGAAGGAAATGTCAGTGATTTCGTGGGGTCCTAAATCTCTATTCCAGGAAAAAGCAAGGCCTAATTGGTGGTGAAACCAGCTAATGTTAGCCCTTGGCCATTTCTACTGTCTTGCTCCCTCCCACAATTGGATTACTCTGTGTTTGTACAGCTCCAGCACAGGGCTTGCCCTGGAATTGCTTGTGGGAAGTAGTTCACCTTTCATCCATAATTTCACCCAAGCAGTCTAGTACATATTAATAATTTGTGAGTTTCCTTTGGCTATGAAAACCTGCTCAGGACTGGGCCCCTGAATCTCCTTCCACTTAAAGTCCTTGAAATCAAGAGTATTTCTGATGAAGCCGGTGTCACCCAGGTGGTAAAAGATTGCTGGGACAGAAACTGAATGCAAAAGTGCCGTTCAGCACAGTGTGTGGAAGCGTAATTGCACATTAAGGAGGTGGATTATCAGTGTGCATTATATGCTGCATGTGCATGGCTGCAATTTAGACATACTCACCATTGGCACACCTGTGTTGTCTGTGCATTTCAGGCAGTGAGTCAGGCAGAGGCTGGCATCATGCTCTGCTTACAGGGGAGGAAGTGGCAACATTCAGGTGGCCAGTGTTGCTGGACTTCCTATTTTCTTCCTTAGGGAGAGGTTCCCCTTTGAGATTTTTTTTTCTAACATATTTACTTGTTGAAAACTGTATTTATTTTCCTTTTTGCCTAATTTTTGGTTGTGTAACTCAAAATATTCATAGCTCATCTCTGCAGGCTCCCTTCCTTTCTTTCCTTCTCATTGTTTCTCTGTCTCTTTCTACACCAATTTTCACTGAGGTGTTTCTATGCAATTTCTGCTATTTGGCTGGTGCCTGTGAAGTCCCATCCCAATAGATGGTAGGAAATCCAATGTGCATCATGAACGGAGCTCTTGAAATGTTTGTGGCTATCCTGAGAGAAGAAAAATAAAAGAGAACCTGTCTGGCAATCTGTAGATACAAAACTCAAAGCAAACAACTGCTAGTCTGCAGTTAGGGCTTGTGGCTTATTTCCATGTCTCTGTGGAATTCAAGTAGAGAATTCTTTTCTTCCTGCTTATAACAATCATATATAATATAGGCAGAATGCAGAAGCATTCACATATTACACATGTAATAATTTGAGTGCTAATTGTCATAGTGAATTACATTTTCAGTGTATTTTTCCCTGTGCCTGCCTGAAGCTGAACATAAATCTTTTTAGTCCTTTAAATTTGTAGTCATGTCAGTTTTATTCACTGCAACTTTGCTTCACTTTGCCTTACTTTAGGTTGCAGATCATGCCTAACAGTGGAAGAGTGGATTTTGAAATTTTTTTACGTGTCAGATTTCCCTGTATCCAATTTTATCAAAAAAACTGTCACCAACTTCTTCTGAAACCAGAAAACCTTTTTCTTTCTAATTACATTTTTACCATATGTTCATCCAGATGGCATATGCCAAACATTCCTAGGGTGTTATAAAATGACCTGACTTTAGAGGATTTAACTTGAAGAAGCTTATAAAAAAAATAAAATTGACACTGGGGCAGAAAAGTAGTCCTAGAAAGAAAGAAAGAAAAAAAAATCTGATAAATCTTTCCAGTTATATTTTGTGCCTGTGATACTGAATTCTCAGTATACACACCTGCATGAAAACAGTGGAAATATAGGGAAAGTTGACTCCTTTTTGAACTGCTGAAAATAACATTTTTGTCTGTTGAGTATGTCTAAAAAAATTCTGGAGCTATGAGCGACATTCTGGTTTCCTGCAAAATGGAGCAAAAAAGATTTTGTTGAGCCACCAGATTCTCTGTAGGAGCAGTAGTTTTACTTAGTAATGTAATAACTACTTGGGCATTTTTTTCTTGAAATATCATTTTCAAGTAGAAGGCAGACAAAGTTGATGCATGATTTTGACACTTGTGTCCTAGTTCTTAATAATTCTTGAGGGATTTATTGGAGAAAATAAATTAACTTGGGGTATACTGAGAGATGCCAGGAAGGAAGGAAGGAAGGAAATTATTTTTCATATTTAACTACTAGTTAAGATAAATAAATGAAGATGTTTTTCATTTTCTGGAAGGTTTGCATATTTAATCTCACCTATGACAGTTGCCTTTGAACTGTCATTGTTGTTTTGGTAGTCTTTCAAGATTATTAGACAGAAAAATGTAAAATAGCCTCATGTTATTATCAGTCTCCATAATACTGTCTCAAGTCTCAAGCCATTTTGCCTAGTGTTTATTCCTGAAGAAGAGACATTGAATGAGAATCCAATTTGCTTTCTAGTGCTTGCAGCAATAGCTTTTGGAACTCCCAGGAAATTTTCAGTGCATGACCCAAGACTCTGAATAGAATATGAACCAAGATGTACTTGCGGAGCAGGATGGGCAGAGGCTCATGGTCTCAGGGATTCAGATGGAGAGTTGTCAATGAAGGTTGAAAATCACAACTGCAAAAGAGAGCAGATCCTCCACCTCCTCCAAATTAATCTTAATCAGACAGGATTTTAACAGTGCTCAATATGAACTGGCTTTGCTATTTCTGAATTAAAGCTTTGATAAAAAAAGTCCTTATCTCCATCCTCCTCGCCTACTTCCACTCATCAGCCCATGAGTGGTTTGACATTTCCACATACTCCTCTCCATCATTGACCAGTATTACACCTGCTGTGTCTCAAGTAAAAACAGAGTCTATTTTGTAGGTAAATCAACCTGTATAGCAGAGATATTGTAGCTGTTTAAAAGCTAAGGATTAAACTCCTCAAAATTGCGAGTTGGTGTTAACCCGTGAAGTAATTGAAACAAATTGTAATAAGAGAATATGAAATGAAACACCAAAAAGTAGCCTCTCTCCACCCTGTCAAAATGGCAACAGCCATTTGATTGCTGTTGTTTTAGAGTTTGTGGCTGTGCAGCTGTATTCAACTCAGCTTGAGGTATCACTTTTTCTGCTCTTTTTTTGGATGTCTTTGCAGAATGGATTTAAAGTTGTTCCGGTGTCTTTGTTATATATTTCCAAAATACTGCTCGTCATAACCAGGGTTGCTGCGTTCATGACATAGCTTTCAGTTTCTTAGAAGAGTTAGAGCCCTAAGCATTTTCCTGTGGAAATGCAAACTCCTGCCTGCTCAGCACAAGCTTTCTTAGCTGCCATAGACAAAACTCTCAGAATTAGCCCACCAATCCCTCAGTGTCAGGGAATGACATATCAAAATCCAAAAGCTGAAAAAGCATTGTACTCAGATACTTTGCATTTAATCGCTAGTATTCATTATTAAATCAAACTCTTCACTGTAGTCTTTGTTTAGATATTCCTTGCATTATTCAACCTGTAATTTGAGTGAGGAAAATGCTAAGAAGTTTTCCATGGAAAATATTACCAAGTTAATAATTCTGAAGCTAATAATGTGAAGATTCAAAGTACCAGCCTTAAACCACACCTCTGACTTAAGCTAAGCATGAATTTGGGTATACACATGCTACATTAGGTTCCTCTTAATGTCCTGGGCAGCTGAATTGTGTTTGTAAGTGCTAGTTGTTGTGTTGCAGCTGATAGTGTTCCCCAAGATGTTTTTCTTTCCTTAATTTTCTTCCTCTTTGCTCACTGTAGGCCCCTTTGGGAGTAAGTGTGCACATGAATTTTATGCCACCCTGCAATGTCTCCATTCTCTGTATGTTGGTGCATGCATGCTCAGATGCCTTCTCTCTCTTCCTCTGTTAACTTCTCTTTTGAGCAGAGCAGTTGCCACAGACAGTTTTTGAGAGTAAGTGCTTGGAATTACACTTCTGTTATGATTTTCCATAGCTGGTAGTTTATGTCTCGGAAGAGTCTGGTGTATAAAATCTCTGTTCCAGAAATTCTCTAAGAATTACTTTCCCTAATACTGGCAGCTGTCTCCTGCTGCTTGCAATATGAGTGCGTCAGAGAAGATAGCCTTTTGTAAAGCAGGAACTCAGCTCAGCCATTGAAAATGCTAGGAAATAGGTATCTCTCTTTGAAAAGGCAATCTGAGGGCAGCTTGCATTTGTGTATGTGGAAAGAACAGTTCATGCTTAAAATCTCAGGGTTTTTCCTTTTCTTCTGTTTTTCCTTCAGAAAAGTGAATCTTTAGGTATAGTATAAGAACTGTGGCATCTAAACACATTTTTTTACTGTGTTTGAAGCAAACATGAAGTTTGCAGTGTTGCAGTTATTCTTATATTACACAGTATAAATGATGTTCTGTGTAGTTTTCCCTAAAGTGACTGTTTTGAGTTCAAGTTTATTATATTCTGGTTTAGAACTCTAGCATAGTTATTCTGCAGATGCCAATATTTTTCATAGCTGAGGTGGAGATCAAATACTTCCAATTAATGCAAAATTCAAATTAGTCTTGAACTGTGGTACTACAACTGGCATCTCAATAATGAACTAGCCACAGGAGGAAGCAGGTTTGTCAATGTACCATCACACAAAGCTTTGAGTATTCATCTAATCTCTTCTGGGATCATATTCATATATCTTGCTGCTCTCTTGAAATACACTTCCAGTGTACTGAATGACACAAGAATATCTGATGCAGCAAGCTGTGGGAGCGTGAGCTGCAAAGTCTTTTTACTTGATGTATTTCAAGGTGGATAACCTTAAAAATCAATAGTGTCTGCTGCACCACTCAGAATCATGATGGACTGTTCCTCGCTGATCCTCTTGCTTAGGCTTTGAATAACTGATGCTGCGCTGCTGCAAATTCTCAGTACCAGCTGATGCAAGGGCTGGAGCAAGGCATCCATAGCAGGGCTGCTCTTTAGAGCAACTCTCTGTGTCTCCTCTTACAGTTTGTTATCTGAGGTGCAGCTGTTGGTGGATGTTTTGGGGGTTGGTTTGGGTTTCTTTCCATCATGATTTAGTTTTTAAACCAGACTACACAAGTGCTTGAAGAGAGAGGATGTACGATGGCAGGAAATTAGTTTTCAAAGGCTCAAACAGTATTTTTGAATTGCTTGTAAATATGGCATTTTCTCTTTGGAGACGGAAGACTCTTTCTGTTTGGGCTTGTAATGCTCTGGTTACAAAAATGGAAACAACTGTTAGGAAGAAATGACTAAATAGAACATCTTAACTTTTTGGGAAGTTTAGTAAGGCTGTCATCTAAAAGAGGTAACAAATGCAGAGTTTCATGTTCTCTACTGAAACAAAGCTCACAAGTTGAAATAGTGACGCCTCAGAAATTGTTACATTAGAAAGACAAAATGTTTGAATGTCTAGCAGCACAAATCATAAATAGGAATCTTTTTGGGACAAGGTGCCTCGGAGGTCTTAAAGATAGATTTCTTAAAGAGTCTGCATAAAGTTCTCTGGGTTTTCTAACAGTTTGTTTGAAATCAACAATAGAAAATTATGTAAAAGAAACTGACAAAAACTGGAAGAACAGGAGGAGAATAAAGTACCAGATGTGATGCACCAGCTAGTAAAAAAAGTACATTTTCTTTGCTGACTTCACTTTATGCAGATAGTAGTAGAGCACAGAGATATTCTCTTGCTTTCCTATTTTTGTAAGAAAGTAGCTTCTTCTGCCTCTGATCATATGCATAAAAAAGCAGCATGTTACTCTTAGGCAGACTGAATCTAGTGATGGGGATAGAGAGTTTCTTTGAAGAAAAGCCCTAGAAAAATCCAGTAACAGAAATAGACTCCCAGTGAGAGTTTACTGAGATTTTGCTCTTCTGTATATCAATAATGAAGCAGACCATGAAGAGAATGGAAACTGATGTCACACCGAAGGTGTATGTACTGGGGAAAGATCAGAGCAGTTTTTGTGTGTCATTGATGCTGAAAATAGATCTCTGAATGATGCTTTTCTCCTTTTGGACTCCTGTTTGGAGTTCTTCAGGGAATTGTATTTGCGGATGAAAAAGGGACAGGAGGTGAGAGCAACAATGCTGGTTGCATGGTATGCCCCTTAATTCTCATATTATAACATATTATATATATCAAAGATATGGGAAAATTACTTGACATTCTTATTGTTAATTAATTATGAGGATGCCAACTTTCAAACCATGTACTGCTATAGGGATATCTGCCTCTCTGATGTGCATTTTGGTGTGCTTAGATTGGGCACCTGGTTGTTACCTTTCTCAGAGCCTGTAGCCTCTCTGCAGGCGGGGTTGGGACTTGGCTCCATTTGTCTACTGCATTTATCCGCCAGGAGCTAGAGTTACTTGCAGACTTACAATCTGTTGAAGATAAAAAAGGAGTTAACTTTTGGCTAGGCAACTTCAAACAAATGCTATCTGAGCTCTGTCAATACTGCAATAACTTGATGCCATGAGCTGTTATCTGTCTTCATGCTATGCTGACCAGGTATTGCTTGTTGCCTGCAGTGGTGACTATGTTTCCTGAATCATGAGTTCAGTTGATGGCCTTTGGAAGGGTGTAACACCGGAACAGTCTGTCTGTCTAATTGGCACTGGGAATTGGACATTGTGATTCAGTGGGGAGCTCCAGGCATTGGGTGGAAAATGCAAAGTATGTTTTGGTTCTGACTACATACAGCATCAGCCATATTTTAGTGCTTATTAATGTTAATTTTAAATCTCTATGCTTTTAAACCATTACCTCTTTCATGGATATATGATGTTGGATAGTTTTCATCCTTTCTATTTTCTGCGTGAAAAATCAAGATCTTTCCCTCCATCCATGAGGACTGTTTCTTCTAGGTACAATAAATAAGCTTTGTCATAATGCTGTAGATGAAAGTATTTTAGTAATTCCAGATAAATATGTTTTCTTAATATCTTTTTTTGTTTGTGTCTGGAATAGTTTGAAGTGACTTCAGAAAGTTTACACAAGTAGTAAATACAGAGCTGCTACCTGTGCTTTAGGTAGTCTGAGAGGACTCACCTCAGAAACTTGCTTAGCATTTTAGAAAACCAGATTTAAATGTGTGTACTCTTTATAAAATGGCTGGTGGACTCTAATTGTTGTCTTTTACTTTATGAATAGATCACTACCATTATTTTTCTCTTCCAAAAAATGAAGGATGAAAAATTCAAGCACAGATGACAAAGGCTTTATTGTCGAGTAATTTTTCTTTCATATATGGGGTATGATTAAATGTGTGCTGTCAAAAAGAGCCCTCTTTATAGCCTGATACTATTGATTAGTATTTGAAACCTGCCAGCAGCATTATTACTTTACGCATAAGAAAATATAATAGAAAATTATTAAGTTGATATTTTAGTTCCTCTAGTGAGAACGTTTCAGATATTCATCTCATATCGTTGCACAAATTGCTTGGCTCAAGTAGATACCACAAAATCATGTTTTAATGATTTTTTTTTGCTTTTTCCATCTTTTTTTTTTCCCCACAGTCACATGACACAATCAGCCACATTTGAAGACCCTCGAATAGAGAGCTGCCAAATAACCCCTCCAGCCCCTCGGAAAGTGGAAATGAGGAGGGATCCTGTGCTAGGATTTGGGTTTGTGGCTGGTAGTGAAAAGCCAGTTGTTGTACGCTCAGTAACACCAGGTATGTTTTCCCCACCTGACCCTGGAAGAAAACTCAGTCTACTGAGATGAAATGCAGTTACAAATTTGAGTACTGTTGAAATATTCAGGCAGACAAAGTAATCGCAAATACTAGGTAGGATTTTAAGCCTTTTATTATCCACTGGTTTCCTTCCTCACACTCATTATTGAACATTATGTAAATGTGTTAACAAAAAGCCAGTTTGGAATTAATGCCCTGAACCATCACTATTGTTTGCCTGAAAAAAGTTAACTCATTTCATTCAAGGAAAGAAGGTCTTCTCACTCTTATCTTTATATCGGCTTGCTATCACCTTCATTGACATTGAATCAGTATTTCCAAGAGGTATGTTGAGTAGTGAGATTAAAACTTAAATATTTTTCATTCTTTTCATTATCACCTTACCAAGGAGAACTAGGTTTCTAAAAACAGTATTTTTTTTTGTAAAAGAGGATGTTATTGCTAGCTCTTTTTGGGTTTTTTTGTTGGTTGGTTGGTTTTATTTGGTTGTTGGTTTTGGGGATGTTTGTTTTGGATTTGGTTTGGTTGGGTTTTTGTTTTTGTTTTTTTTGTTTGTTTGGTTGGTTGGTTTGGTTTTGTTTTGGTTTTTTGCTTGGTTTGGGGGTTTTTTGTTGTGTTTTGCATCTTTTTTTGTTTGTTTTTGTTTTTTGTTTGTTTGGTTTCGTTTGGGGTTTTTTTGGGGGGGGGAGGTTGTTGTTGGTGGTGGTTTTTTTTAGTGAATATATCTGTATAGCTATGTGGTTAAAAGCCAGGTCAAAATAAATCAAAAAATTATGAGGGATCAGGCCTGGGACTGATCAGTCTTCTGAATAGCAGTCTCCCCAAAAGCTCTCAATGCTTAAAAGTTCAGTTGTTATATAAAAATGCTATGAAGCCAAGGGCAGGGATTTGACTTTACTCTTGTTCAATATATTCTCCAGAACCCCCATAGAGAGCAGAGGAGAGGCAAAATTGATCTGTCAAGTTCTGATGTCATTTACCCCCGTGTGTGCATTGATTTCATTTGTATTGCTTTCACATGAAGTGAGCAGTGTAACTAATATTTGAACTAGATTCATACAGTTTGTTTCTCTCAACTTGGCATTATTAATGTAGTTTTATGTTAAAGTTGGAGGATGTGTTTATTATATTCTGTTTCAAGTGAATAGGAGGAAATACAAGCTCAGGACAACATTCTCCTATATGGATTTGTGTTCATTTATGCTGGATATAGAAGTGGAGTAAAGTTTTCAAAGCAAAGGAAAGGGACGGCATTAGCTCAATTGGATTTGATACAGAAATGTTTTCTTTTAAGACTTTATCTTCCTATTTGTAATATTCTGGGGTTTATTTATCATCATTGCAGAGTTTAAACGCAGAGACTAGAGAGGATATATCTTTTCATTAGGAATTGTGATGTCACACCACCTTCTGGGCATGTAATTGTGCTGAGAAGTTGAATGTGCATATTATAAAGCATAAACTCAATGTGCATTTCAGCAATGTTGGAATCCAAAACACGTAGACATACATGACTGATTGTCTATTCAGATAAATGCAAAATATCCATGTCTAACTGAAAGTGGCAATGCTTTTGGATGTACCTGTGTTCATCAAGTGGTAGGAATCCAGAGGAAAAGAGACTCAGAGGTTGGAGGTATAAAAACTTACTGTCTTCAACTGAAGAAAGCAGGTTTGTTTTGCCCAGAACAGAAAATTCAGAGGAGACACCCGTGAGTGACGTTCAAATACGTAAGTGATGTTTCGTAGGAAAGAGGAATAAGGCATTCTCTAGTGTTACTTTGCCTGGGACAGGAAACAGTGTGTTGCGATGAGGAAGGTCTGGCATAGACACCATGGAAAAAGATTTCCTGATCTTAACAGTAGATAAATGGGATCATTTATTTGCGGGAAAAGTAATCCTTCTCAGGGTGGTCTTACAAAATATCAGGCAAACATTGATCAGGCATGGGTAAAGTATGGTTGATCATACCTTAAAGGGTACCTTAGTCGACCCCTTATGGGTTCTTTTGGCCCTCCCAAAAATCAAGCCCTTATTTTACATGGTTATATATGGGTTTGGAACTTGAGGAACTTCAGTAGAAGCTGCTAAGTCACTAGCTTTCAAGATTGTCCTGGTGAGGAAGTACTGGTAATGTCAGAAATAATGTTGGTGTTAAACATGGCATTAGTTGAAGGAAAAAACCACCTGTAGTATGAGAACAACAGAGTGTGTCTATGCATTTACAATGGTCTGCTAACCTGTGCTTTTTTTTCTCATTCCTCTGCAGGCGGGCCCTCTGAAGGAAAGCTTATACCGGGGGATCAGATCATAATGATTAATGATGAGCCAGTCAGCACTGCTCCGAGGGAGAGAGTCATCGACCTTGTCAGGTAGTTGATGTCCTGTCACTTAAACAATGAACCCAGTGGCTTATTGCCTGTGCAGTCATTCAGTAGTACAGCAAGTCTTGCCTTCTCACAGCTGAGAAAAGAGAAAATAATGTCATAACGAAGAATGGCGAATTATTTTATTACTGAAATGAAGTGTCCTCTTAAAATGTCATCTGGGTATCTGAGAAAGGTATAATAAAATCCTGCAACAGCTCCAAAGTACTTGGGTTATCAAAAGAGGAATAGTTTTCTCCTGGTATCCATTTTTGGTATAGGTTGTTGAAAAGATAATTCCTGGAGCAAGGAAGTGCCAGTCACTGATGTATTATTGTTCATTTTTTACATGAGAAAAGTCGGGTTTGTCTAATATGAAAAGGAAAGAAAATTTGGTGGGCTGATTTTTGAGGGTGAATGAGTGCATGTGAATATGTAGAGAAGCTCAAGGAGTGTTTGAGTGGATTGCAGGTAGGTGAGTTTGTGTGAAAAAAACAGGCAGGGATGTGTAGATAGAACACAGAAAATCAGACAAAAAAGTGATGGTGGATAGTCCAGAAAGGGGAAATGTCAATATTTGTAATGGGATGTAGAAGGAAAGAAAGGACAGTGGCTGTCAAATGCTAAGGATGTAGAAAAAGATGTGTTGCGGTTCACATAATAATTTTCGCATTTGGAGTAACAAGAAATGTTACTGCACTGAAAAGCAAAATGGCAAGTAATTAAAAAGTTAAACATAAAAAATAATAATTTAAATTCCAATAGCCTGGTTGCTGTACTCCAGTTTTGTTTCTGTATTCCCTTTGTCATTGGTGGGTCTACTTGATTTCTGAGGGATACTCAGATTTTAATGATGCAAGTGCCTCTTCTCAAAACCAGTACCTGTGCAGTGTTTTCAGTGTTACTCATGCAATTTTGAGAAGTCATACTTGCTTTACAGAAATTTGGGCAGGAGGTGCCATGATAGTTGTACTCCTCCTGTAGATGACAATTTGAGCAAACAAGTGCTCATTTGCTGGGGATTCAACTGTGAACAAAACTTCCAAAGAAGATACAGAAATGGTATTAAAATGCAGACAATGCTGATGCCTCTATATGTGTTAGTGGGATTACACAAAATATATTTTCAGATTTTTTTCAAAAGTACTAACCTGCCAGTCAACTAACAAACACAGTTTGCCAAGAGCTTCTTGTGATGAGTAGACCCCATGAACTGCAAGAGCTATCCTGTTCCTAATTAATGTCTGTCCTGTGCTCTGTGTTGACCACCAGCATAAGCCTCAAAAATGGGTCTTATACTCATTTTTGATGTCTTTATTTCTTCATAAAGCGATCATATTACCTTCTTCATTTTTTCCTGATTCTTTGATATTTAGGGGGAGTTAGGATCTCTATCTCAGTTCTCTGCTATCAGCAATATGTAGTAATAACAGCAAGGAAATAGACTGATTAGACCTGAGACAAACTGAATTTATTGTGTGTCTGATTCTCTGTCTGCCTTCAAATGAGAAACTCGGTAGAATGTCACCCTTCCCAATTACATTTGACTACATAGGTAGTGTCAAATTGAGTATTGTTGCATTCCAGGGAAAGCTTTCAGTGGCACTTTCCTTACACTGTAATTCTATGTTTGCTTTTAAAATCTGCCTGCTGTTGGAATTTTGACAGAGACTAATTCTTTGGAGAGACTCAGAGTGAACTGTATTGGGGTTGTATGTTACAGTATTTGAAATTAAGAGCTTTCTTTTCATGCCAGTGGGGACATCTGGAATGATTAGACACTGTCAGTGTATAGTCCTGACACCATAGCAGAAGCAATTCTTTACATCAATGAAATAATGAATCTCTTCTGTATAATTGAAGGTTTTCATATGGGTTAGATACATCTGCAACTTTTAAATGCATCTACATTTTTGAATGTGCATGGTAGAAGTTTTGAAATCTTATTTTCCTGCTGGCAGTAGCATGTCAGTAGTCAACAATGAGTGTGTTTTAAATTCATAGAGGAAGTGAGAGGAGATTTCTGGAGGTCATCCAGTCTAACCTCTTGCTCCAGGCAAGGTAGTGTCAAAGTTAAATGTGGCTGCTCAGCGCTTGTCAAATCAAGTTTTTAATATCTCCAAATATGGAGATTTCACAACTACACTGGACAGATGTTTTTGTTCTTGACCAGTGGCCTTTCAAGAGAACATGTGCCAACTTCCTCAGTAGCCTTAGATGCATCCCATCTAGGCCCATGGACTTATGAGGGTCCCTCTTACCTAAGCAATCCCTTATTCTGTCTTTGTCTACCTTTGTTCCCTAAATTCTGTCACTGGTCTTGGGGACCAGGGTAGCAGACCTTGCCACTGAAGACCAGAGCCAAGAAAGCATTGAGCACCTCAGGTTTTTCTGTGTCCTTCATCAGGTTACCCACTCCATTTAGCTGTGAGTTCATATTTTCTATGGCTTTCACTGCTGTTGTAGTTGTAGAGACCCTTCTTGTTACCCTTCACATCCTGGAATACTTTCAGTGCCAGCTGAGCTTTGTAAATCCTATCCCTGCCTGGCCAGGGTAGGGCTTTTGTGTTTGTCCTGGGTAGCCTCTCTTCATGTCCATCTCTGGGTTGCTTCCATTTTGCACTGGTCTCCATCAGGCTTTCCCTGTGGAGCCAGACTGGTGTCCTGCTGTGCCTGCCTACTTTCCTGAAGATTGAAGCAGACCACTCTGGCAGTTGGAGGAGGTACTCTGTGATCATCACCCAGCTCTGCTGGGCTCTGGGCCTTTCAGAGCTGCATCCAACAGGACCCTGCTTAATGGTGCCCTGGATAAGCCGAAGTCTGACTTTAGATTGGCCTCCTCTTCCTCTTTTCCTTCAGGATCTTACACTGTACCATCTTGTGGTCACTGCAGCACATGAAAAATTGATACTCCAACACTGTAGTTTTTCTGTGCTTACGTGGTCTCTTGCTGAGAATATTTTATATTCATGCTATGAAACTCCATGGCTATTTTTATGCAGCTCTCCCTCAAAGATTTTTGTAAAGTACAGAAACAATTTGTCTTAATATAATTACAGAGAGTGTGGAAAAAAATAGTCTGCTTTCAAAATACTGGCCTAAAGATCACAGTATGTCAAACAGAAAAAAAACAAAATTGCGTGAGAAAAAAAAAAGACAGGTTTCACAAACAGATGAGTGTCATACTTTAACAGGCTTAGGAAAACACAAAACTTCTGAGCGAAAATATGCACAAAGGTTAGATGTTGTGTCAACCCTGAATGTTAGAGTTTTTCATGTAATGCAATGTTATTTTCCACAAAACTTATGTGAAACTTATGAAAAGAGTTATGCAATTGAAGGAAAAGAAAACAGTAAAGATAATTTCTGCTCCAATCTATCTTAAATAAAAAAAAAAGAAAATTCAAAATGTTCACCAAAAAGGCTATCTAAAAAACATCTATTAAATCTTTTTTCACTAAGGTAAAGCATATCCTAATCAATAAATTTGCTGTATTTCTAAATTTCCCACAAAATAACTCAGAGTAATTTCTGTCAGATCATTTGTTTTTCTTCAGCCCTTATCCTATCAGTGCCAAACTCATGGTCTACTCTTTACTTCTACAGGATTAGAAATAAGTAGACTTGTATTTTAAACAAGTCCATTTTGTGTAATGGTTTTTCTACAGGAAAATGCAAGAAATTAAATGGAGTGCATAATACAGAAATGTTCCCATTTTATTGCATTTTAATATTTTAATTATGTGTGTGCTTTCTAAACATTAATTACTGAAAATAATCTTCCTTAAGTAAAAAGCTGTGTTAAAGCCACTTTTGCTTATTCCAGGGGGTATTGAGCAGGAACCTGGTGAAAGATTTTGGTTTGTTTTTTAAGAATTGAGGGATACTGTTGTATCCTAGGAGGTCTCAGGTCTGGAGATTATTGGGGATATTCATTATAAATATCCCCTGTAGGTCATTCTGATCCATTGAATTCTTTTGGCTCTGCTTTGCTGGCAACACTTAATTAGTGTTCAAGTCATTCTTTGAAAGCCAGGGTTGCAGAAATATGAATACAGTATGGTTTGCAGACATTTGGACTCATTATTTCTGGGTGATGTTCAATGGCTTTTGCACAATATTATATTCTCCTGATTTTTTTTTAGAGCACAAGCTCAAAAGACATGTTTATGGTTTCACTTACAAAGAGAGGTCAAGCTTTATGATTGTCACTTATCTCTGTGATCAATATGTGTTTCATTCAAGGCAGAAAGTTACAGAAATTCAAAAAGGGAAGAAACAAACTCAGTTTTCTAAATGTAAGGCCAAACTCCAGACAAGGACCAAGTGAACAGAATACTTAAGAAAGAAGATGTATTTGCAGTGCAGTCAGTTCAAAACTGTATCAGGAGCTACTTATCTTGGTTTTATTTTACTGCTGAAACAGGTACTTTGAGCTTTTCACACATACTTAACAATAAGTACTTTGAGATAACATTAAAGTCATTGCACAATGGAGCAATTTTTTCCTTATTTGAAAGTGAGCGAGAATGTAAAACTAATGTGTTAGAAGGTGTATTAATGTACAGTATCAATTAATGGGTCCTCACAGGTACATATATTTAATTATCATTGGTTAATGTTACATTTGTATCTTTTTAAGGATCAGTTTAACCAACCTTTTTTTTAAAAAAAACACTTAAAGAAGTATATCTAACAAATATTTTCCTTATTAGATGTTTATAGGCAATTTCTGTAACATGAATGGCTTATTTATCTTAGCTTGTGCTGAGTATGCATTAGTTTACAAGGATCCCAATATGTGTAAAGTGTCGTTTTATTTAGTAAGGTATTTTACTGAAATTTTAAGTATTGCTTACGCCATAAAACCAACAGTGAGTAGGGTACAGTAGTGGTATTTTGTTCACACTTCAATTAAAATGGTTATCGAGACAACTTGTAAGGAGAAGTGGGCACCTGAAGAGGGTGATCCATCTGAGATACTTGTTTTGGAAAAAACTACCTAGTTGCAGAAAGCTTTATTTTTGTATTGGCTCAAAAAAGGGAACAGGAAAGTATTTTAGAGTAGAAACCTTACTTCTAGGTTACTAAATTAGGCTAGATTAGTCCATTTCTTGAAACTGTAAGAGGAGTAAATTAGTATTTGATGTCCTCTGGAATTCCACTAAAAGGCTTTATTTGCAAAGTGAGAACTGAAAAAGGTGAAATTCATTAAAGGCTTTTCTTTCTTGTTGGCTCTATTTTCTATTTAAGAGAAATGACTCAAAAACCTTTCTGAAATAACTCTTGCTTTGGCAAGTTAATGTCACAGCAAGTTTTCATCAAGAGGATCTAGAGGATTCTTTCAATTCTGCAGTAGAATTTATGTTTTAATTTTGTATTGCTGTAAGACTGGAGAGAAGGAACAGTCCAGGATTTTACTCGGTGTGTTGCATTTTAAGTGCTAACGTGAATTTAATCAATACTGACCCTCTTCACCATCGTCATGAAATGGATGAGGATTCTGTTGCTGCCGTTTGACTCTGTGTATGTTAGGGGACCAGTTTTCCTGGTCTGCATCCTCACAGTTAAACACAAGTGTAAAAGGGAGCTCTGAGACAGTGCCTGTCATCATCGTCTCACAGCAGCTGAAAAGACCACTTTTCAAATGTAATTTCTGGCTCTAGGCTTAGACTCCTTCATATACTGAATCAAGTAATTTTGGTGGACTTAGTATTAAAGATATTCTTCCTTCATCAACATCATAGAGAAAAAAATCAAGCATATTAAGCTATTAGCTCTGATACTGCTTAGCAACCAAGAATCGTGAAAACTGCTTTTTCTGAAAAACCGGTCATGCAGACCTTTCAATCTGAAGGCACTTTATTATACTCCCAGTTCAATATATAAATCTAGAGGCTATATCCACTTAGTTTCAGGCCCCGATTGATGAATTGCTACTGTTTTGGGTTTTAAACACGTAATGGTGAATACAGGGACAAAACGCTGGACCAAATGGTCTGTAGGAATTTTACAAGTGGCATCAATGGAGATGAGCTTTCTGCCAGGGCATTTGATTAGCTACTTCTGATCAGCAAGCCCATCCGTGGAGCTTGGAGTCAGGATACGAGAACTCAGTTCCCGTCTGTCATGAGGGGTGTTGCTAGATACATATCTTCTACCTTTTGAGGTGTTTCTGCAACATAATATCAGAGATAATTGAGTCACATTTAAAATTAGCTCTGAATCTGTGAAAGCACAGATTTAGTATTGTCTCATTTACCTTTTTTTCTTGGCTGTTGTGATAAGGTGCTTCTTGTTCTTGAGCTAATGTATTGAGAACTAATTCATGTCTCTGCAGATTTAAAGTATTAATCTGCAATATGATTTCAGAAATGCCCGCCCACTTTTTCAAAGGCCTATAAGAGTTAAGCTGAGTTGAAAACTGTATGGAGATATTACTTGTTATTGTTAAAATCAGTACCAACTATGAACATTGTTCTCTTTTAAATCCGTTGTATCTGTGAAAGCGTACAGTCTCATATCTTTGCTTATTCTTAGCAGAAAGTTGACTGATATGGTTTAGAAAGGTTTGACCTCAATAAGTCAGATGTTTGGAATGCTGAGAACTTAATTTAACATGTAAACTTAAGTTTCTTTTTATGTTAACCATGGTGAATGGCTCCCAGAGCTGGGAAGTCTGGGGCCTTTTTGAAATTTCAACGCTTGATGTTGTCATCTGGTCATCATCTTACTCTGTTGTCCTCTAGAAAAAGGAGTCAGCAGTGATGAATTTCAAGTCAGCTGTTCCCTAACAAGTTGCTTTATGGTAACTGAATGCAAGGGTATAAATGGAGATTTGGGACAGCTGTACCCAAAACTCAAGTAACTATATTGAATGCCTTCAGATGTGAACCAGCAAATATTGCTCTCATTAGCTTGTTCTGGCAAGCAGGCTTATTGCCTCTCATCCAACTAAACAGAAGCATTGGCTTGTCTGAATGAAGATTTACTTTAAAGCCAGATGCACTGATGTGAATGTTTCAAAGTAGTTGTTTCCATGTAAAGTTATACAAATGAACACCCAGCTTTGAGTTTATTATGAATTAACCTTTCCACATGACAAATTTCCTCTATATTGCATGCTCAGCAATAGATGTTTATCCTTCTTTGTGCTGTTTATGCAAGCCCCATACATCAAAGGATTACTTGGTGTTGGAATATGTAGCAGGACGTACCTAAAAATCTCATGTCTTGTGTTTGAGGTGGGGAGGGTTAGAGAGGATGTGTCAAACTACCGAAATCTCATGGTTTCTCTTTTCCAACTGCATTATATGTCTCTTTTGGAATGACATTTCCAAATCATAAAAGACGATGTTGGGCAAGGCAGCCCTTTACATTGTGTTGTTTGTACTTGAATGTTCTTTGGGTGCCTGGAAGACATTACAAAAGGACAGCTACACTTATACAAGTGCATGCACTATGAAATTTAATCAGCAGAAAGCAGAAACCTGGGAGAAAGATAAGACAGACACAGCTTCAGGAGCTTGGTTGGGAAGCACCAGTCTGTGTGCAACAGTTTCTGGGACTAGAGAAACAGTATAGGCTGACAGGAGAGGATTGTGCCATGCATTTGGGGCTGCCAGCATGGAGTGACTGTGAAGTATAAAGATGACAGAGATGCCTTCACCACTGCATGTACAGGACTCGGAATGCAACTCTGTCCTTCCAGAAGCATGTGTCTGCCCTCACTGGGAAGTTTACAACTCCCTTATCCAGCCAGTCAGTTGCTGACTGATTCAGCACATACACATCAGCTAATGAAACTACTGTAATGGAAAACCAGCCATTTTTGAAAGACATGATAGTTACGTGCCTGTGATGCTTTGGGATGGCTTTCACAATGTGTCTTTCACAGTGGTGGCATCAGCATTCTGTTTTATCCTGAGTCAGTGCTGGACATCTGAATCATAGCAATGAACTGGGTTTTGTCTGCTACCTAAATAGCTTCAGGATAAAAGAGTAGTTCATTAAAAGACTGAAAGTTAGATGGCAGTGTCAATAAAATGGCTTGTGGTTGCTATGAATTATATCAAAATGCTGTATTTTGATAGAAAGATAGCAATGGTGATGTCTAGAGCTGAGAGGCAAACATGATATTTTTATGGTTTTGTAAGTTGACCCTTGGAGGTCTCTGTCAGCTGCTGGTACCTTGTACAAGGGAAAGGCAGAAAGATTTTAATCACCTGTTTTTAAGGAACGCTGTTTTGGGGGTGGCAGTTTTATATGCACCAGTGCTCATAGGAGGTAAAACATAATTTAAACTGTTTAGAGAGAAGAGTGAAAGGACTGTGATCAATTTATAATGTCTTGTATAGTTCCATTAATTTGAAATACTGGTTGTCTTTAGTTGTTAGGTTTTTTCTCCTGACAAGGTGGAAGCAGCATTCCATGAGGTGGGAAGGAGATAAGGAGAGTGAGTGAGAAATTAGTAAAATCCTATTCAGAGCAAAGTGTCACCCAGATATCTTAGTAGTTCATGGTCCATTGCTGTAAAAGTGTAATTTTAATGAATTGTACAATGGAAAGCTGACTCAGGAGCTCCTGAAGATGACAAGATCTTTCTTTGGCTCTGTGGCATGCTGATGCTGTGTCTTTCTGTTTTCCTGATTCTCAGAGTTAGTTTTTAGTATTATAATTCCATTTACTTCACAGATGATATTTAGCTTATAAAGCAAAATAAAATGAAGAACGGTGCCTCCTGAAACTGTGTGTGTCCACAAGGTGGCTGTCCCTATTAACATTAGAGTCTGGATCCAATGGATTATCTCTACACTTTGATTTCATATTCCTGCTCTGATAGCAGTGTTGTGCCTTTCAGTCAGCCTAAGATGTGTAGGAGTGACAGTGCTTGAAACCTGTAATCTGTAGTTTGTTCAAGGAGCTGGAAAATCACAAAAAATAGTAGAAATGAGAAAGCACCTAACTTGAATACTTAACATGTAAACTAAATTTGAAGGGGGAAAGGGACAAAACCATGCTTGCCAGTGATAAGCAAAGGGGTGGCACGCCAAAACTTGAGGAACTGAGCACTAGAGAGATCCCTCAATTTGCTCCATGAGTTGTTGGCTACAATGAAGCACACTTAAAATGTTTCTGTACCAATACAGCACACCATGAGGAACAAGCAAGAAGAGCTCAAAACTTTGGCCCAGTGTTCTGCTGATCTGTTTGCCCCCTCCCTTCCTCAGTAACGAGGATGGATTTAAGGAACATGGACACCAACTTTAAACAATAAGTATATAAGTTTACTATAGTGCAAAATGGTAAAAAATTACAAAATAAGCAGTGGCTTATGAAAGGATACACTTAGCAATGCATCTAATCATTATTACAAAGAAAGTCTGATAGTGATTAAGAGAGAGATTCATCACCAGTTATCCTGAATACATTACCATAATCGTCATCCAGAGTGCACTTCAGCTGGACAGGCCTCTGATCACAGGGAAGGTCTGGAGAACCCCTTCCCACTAACTCAGAAATCCTATGCAGTGCATCCACTTGAGGCCTCCATCTTTGCTGTGAGAGGGTCAAGCTTATATAATGTTAAACAAACCAGCTTACAGCACTCGACTGGTGTGGAACAACAATACCTGGCTTTATTCTCCCATTGGTTTTCCTCTTGGGCCTGGCCAGGACCCAAGGCGAATTCAGGGAAGGTTTAGGTTGGATATTAGGAAAAGGCTTTTCACCCAAAGGGTGGTTGAGCACAGGAGCAGATTCCCTAGGGAGGTAGTCTCAGCACCAAGCCTGTCTGAGTTCAAGAAGCATTTGGACAATGCCTTTGGGCACATGGTGTGATTCTTGGTGTGTCCTGTTCAGGACCAGGAGCTGCACTTGATGATCCTTGAGAGTCCCTTCCAACTCAGGATATTCTATGATTCTGTGAACCAGTCCGATAAAACTCTCTCAAACCAAACTTCTTTTTGATTGAGAGACTTAATTGTATTGTAAAAAAATCGAATCCGGCTCTCGGTGCAGTTGACTTTAAATTTTTCTAACTTTTTTTTGTGTTGACAAGGCCTGTTGTGTTTGTTGAGTTTTTTTGGATGCTTTTTCAAAAATACTGAGAAATAAGATCAAAAGGCTTAAGACTGTCATTAGCGAGTCCTTTCTCTTTCCTGCTTCCCCCCAGTAAGAATAATTTTGTGATTCACAGTCTCTCTTAGCAGTTGGTAGTTTAATGTAATTAGAATAGAAATGTTGTAGAGACTTCTGTGTTGGTTGATGGACTAGAAAACTTAGAACACAGAATTAGATCATACTTTCAATTTAGCAGTAGTGCAGCCAATAAGGACTCCCAAAATTGCCAAGAGATTAAGTATCTACATCTAACTTTATCTGATATGCCCAATCAGAAGGTTAGTTAAAAGGGAAGGAGAACAGTTTTACATATTCTGACTCATTAGTCCCCAAAGTGAGATTCTTCAGTTAAGTATTACCACTGATTGAGATGACTCTGGGTCACAGTGGATCGTCAAAGGAGGAAAACAGTTTCTCATTAAACAAAGAATCTGAGACAAAAACTAGTAGAAAATAAAAATGGCTAAAAATAAATTCACTGTCCTAATTAGAACAGCTGGGACCAGTTCATCACTGTATGGGTGTAACTCAAAACTGTGTATTCTATAGCCTTCCGTGCCATTTCACAGAAACTGTTATCAGTAGAGTATTTACACCATCTGCCCAGAGCAGCCTGACTCCTCAGGCTATAAACTGGGTGTTAAGAGGCCTGCGAGATAGGAGGGTGCTCTTGTCCTCACACCCATTGTGGAACTCCCCGCCCTGAGGGAAGTACTGGGTATTCCTACCTGAACTGGAGAATATATAATCTCGGAGTCTTGGAACATTTTTTAACTACTCGTGGGATCCAGAGGAAGACTGCAGACCACCACTCTCAACCAGACTGCAGACCACCACTCTCGACTGGACTGCAACCACCACTTTTCAACTGGACTGCAACCATCACTCTTGACCGAACTGCAATCACCACTCCTGACCAGACTGCAACAGCACTCTCACCGATGGGTTTTCCCCTCTCCTTTTACTTTGCACTCGGGGGCCCAAAGAACACCACTCTGTTCATGCCCCAGGGTGCTGGGTTATACATTTGGGTTTTGTGGGTTAAAACCAATTGTTTGTCTGTATAATTGTACTTCTTGTATTATTTTATTAAATTGTTATTCTGATTTATAATCTCTCTTTTGGGTTGGGTTCATTTCCCCTGCTGGTTTACCTTTAAACCAGCACATTCACCTTTAAAAATACTGAGTTCTTCAAAAGGCAGCTTAATGTGATAGATTTCTCTGGGATTTATTAGTCAGTTTTTTCTTGATTTCTGATGTGACAATTGATCATCTGTAATTTATTACAGGCAACACATGAAAAATAGTATAGGAGAAGCACTTATGCTTCTGCTTATCTTTTTTTAGGCTTTTTCCCATGGACACCATTTTCTGATTTTTTGCTTGACTTGTAAGATCCAAGTCTTCACAGACTTCCTGAAAGCAGCAACAGGAATAAGGGAAAGACAAATCACGTGTATTTCACAGCAGATGACTTCCAAATTATGTTGCTCTTAGTCTTACTTTGGCTTTGTTTGAGAAACCAAGAGAAGCTGGATCTAGAAACCAAGAAGTAATAATGTCAAAATAGGGCCTGCAAATACCAAAAGAGACTGCAGAGATAAACCCAGATTGCTGTCAGCCTACGTTTCCCCAAAGGCATATTTCTTATATATCATGTGCTGAAATGTTAATTGTTCTTTTAGCTCTTATTCCTCCTCATGCAGACTAAAGCTTCGTATATTTTACTTACTGCACAGGGGAAGATCCCTGCAGTGCACTGTCTATATTGTTAAATAAAGTAATTCAGCTTTCTTGGAGGTTTAGTTAAAACCAAATTTGTTCAGCTTATGAATCAAACAAGACTCCAGGAGAGGCAAAGGTCTTGTCTTGTATCATACAACTTACCCATTTTACGATGATCACTTCAGCTTTTCAGCAGGTCTGTTACTCAGAAAGCACTACGTGAAAAAGGCAGTTCTTCTGGAGAAGAAAATTGGTTGCTATAGCAGTTTAAAATCCTTGAGGTCATCTGTATTTCATTAAACCATAGGAGTCATGCGGTTTAGTCATTGAACTGAAATCTTTGTTCTATACATTGTCTTTTCTGCTCAATATAATTTTCTATGTATCATTACAGTGTTCCTGAGACTTAAAAGGAAAATATCATCTGCCTAAGAGTTTATCAAGAGTAACAGCAAAAACTCTCCATATTGAGAGACAACAAAAAATTAAAACTATTCATTAATTAAGTTTGCAGTCCAGTTTCTTTTAAATTATTTATCTTGCGTCATTCTTCTTACTGCTCAATTTTACCTGAAAATTATATTTTTTTGACCAGAAATACCTTTTGTTCTGCATTTTATCTGAAATTCTATTTGTGTTCGAAGTCTTTAATTAAATATTAGAACTGTGTTAGTAAAGACACCACTTCCTTTTTTCCTTAAAAAGTATTGGAACAATTTCTTAGTGTTCCACACCAATTATGTTGCGATGTCCAGCAGTCTTCTTGAGTTCATAATAATTCATATGAATTGCCATGGGTTTAAGGAAGGTACTATACCACATATTGACATATGGGAGGGAAAGAACATTCAACACAAAATTTTGCAACCGTATTTTGTTAGGGAAAGAGGAGATTGCATAATTTATGCTCTGAGGTGCATAGACTGAGGATACAGTTTGCTAATGTAAGTATTATGGATGTTTATTGGACAAATAACATATCATAAGCATGCAGTATGTCTTCTACATTTTTATGCATGCATTTGCACATTTGTATGATGTGTAGAGAGAGAGAGGAATATGATTCATAAAGCTCTATTATAATAGATTTGGGATGTGTGCGTTACTTAGAAACGAGAACCCGAGATTCTGCATCTCATTTAACCCAAAATCTTATCATGAAATTATACGTAGTTTGTATAGTCAACCTGTTACAAGGAGAGTTGTTAGACAGTGCCAAAATATTTCTTTGAAACATTTCCTTTATCTCTACTTAAAAGTGATAAATAAAAGGTGCAAACTCTGTCATGTAATTGTGATTCTCTCCAGTAGTAGAAACTCATGTTTCATTTCTGTTTTGCTAGGAAAATACACGTTAAAATAGAGAAAGATGTGGACATAGGGGATTTTTTATAACCGTTGTCATTTTATGAGTATTACCAGTTTTATGGGGGTTTTATTAGAATATTAGTGTTCATAGAGTATACAGGTTAGCTATGGAGATATATATATGCTGCATACATTTTGCCAAAGATACCTAATACACTTAATTTAATCCCTTTGGAGGTTTTCTCATCTGCAGGAGAGGTGTGGGTGTCACACACCCACAAAAGCCATGAGGCTTTTGTAAGTCAGGTAGCAACATCAGGAACTACATGACTCATCACCTGTGAGGTGATGAGAAGTTCAGGAGGGCAGAGCTAGAGGTCACAGTGATCCACAGCAACACTGGTTCT
Organism: Chiroxiphia lanceolata; assembly: GCF_009829145.1. Taxonomy (NCBI): domain Eukaryota; kingdom Metazoa; phylum Chordata; class Aves; order Passeriformes; family Pipridae; genus Chiroxiphia; species Chiroxiphia lanceolata. The sequence goes on along the minus strand of NC_045638.1, from coordinate 19,165,855 downwards.
TCAGGATGACGAAATAAGCATGTCAATATTTTATCAGTTTTTGTTGGAAGAGACTTTAGAGATCATCTAGTTCCAACCTCCCTGCAACTAGATCAGGTTGCTTAGAGCCCCTTCCAACTTGACCTTGAACACTCCCAGGGATGGGGCATCCACAGATTCTCTGGGCAACGTGTGCCAGTGCCTCACCACCCTCACTGTAAAGAATTTCTTCCTTGTACTCTACACATACCTTGTTTTAGTTTAAAACCATTACCTCTTGTCCTATTGCAGCAGGCCCTGCTAATAAGTTTCTTTTCATCTTTCTCATAGACCTGCTTTAGGTAGTGGAGGGTGCTATAAGGTCTCCCCAGAGTTTTCTCTTCTCCGAGCTGAATAGTCCCAACTCTCCCATTCTGTCATGACTGGAAAGATGCTCCATCCCTCTGATCATTTTTGTGACCTTCCCATCTCTACCTGATGGCACCACTGTCATGTGGCAATAGCTGAACAAATTCCAGAAGTTCAGAAATTTAGGGAAAAGGAGCTTTGGAAGTCATGTGCCGGCATTACAAGGCAGGTGCTATCTCCCAGTGCAGTGTGTTGAATATGGCCTCTGGTAGTAAAAATTTGCTTCAGAAGAAACCTGGCCAAGGTGAAGCACAGGGTGGATGTGCCTGTTGCTCAGAGCAAGTGGATTAAAGCTGGTATCGTGAGCATTCCTGTCTAGATCCCCTTGGTTCACAAAACTGAAGCTCAGCCTAAGGTGAAACTACCAGAGACTGTTAAGATGCAGCATTTCATGTCTAAGCTTGCCATTGCATTAAATAATTCATTGATTTCGACCTTTCAGAACAGTACATTGTAGCTAATAGAATGAATATAAAATGGATATAAAAAGGATAAGAATATCAAGTGGGAGTAAGGAGGCAATATAAATTTTATATATAACCATAGAAGGTCTGCAGCACCGTCTGATCCTGAAAGTGTGCTGGCAATTGAACGTAGTTTGGGAAGAGCAGCAGAAATTAGCCACAAGTTTCCCCTTTTATGAGAGACATGAGAAGCTCAGCCTAGTTGGGTTACTGCAGGATAGGTCCAGAGAGGTGTAGCTGAACAAGGACAAATTGTGATAGCAAGTACCTCTTCAGCTTGGTAGAAAAGTACAGTCAACTCCTAAGAAACTACAACTAATAACACAGAGAGATGAGAGGGAGCAAGTGGTGGTCATTCTCCACCATTTTAAGTCTTTAAATTGTGATCTTGTATCTGTTTGGAAAGATGTGCTTAGCTCAAGCATAAGATAAGGCCTTCACAAAACATCTACCAACAATCCTCAGCAGAGAAGTTTGTGTTTTGATGAAGTCAGATATAAGTTGTATGTTTGTCTTAGGATATCTGAGTCTATTGGAATAGTAAGACTGCCCTATCTCATACCTGAATCCAGACTGTGAGCAGTTCAAAAAGCTGTGCTAACTCCATGTGGGATAATCAGCCCTTTCTGGGAAGATGTGACTTTTCCAGGAAGGTGGTAAAGTGAGTACCCTCCTGTTACAGCAGTAAATTTCTGCTCTTGGGCTCTTGCTCACAGTCACCCATGCCCATGTTTTGTGTACTTGCAGTTATTTTTACACGGTGTAATTCAAAGCCCACAGCTGGATATCTTCTCCTGCCTTTCAGCCTCACCAGATATGATGCTATGAAGGACATGACTCCTTTTTTTTTTTAACCTTTTTTCTTTTATGTGATTGATGTTTTGTTTGGGGTCTGGTTGGTTTGGGTTTTTTGGGGTTTTTTTTTGAGTTGTGTGTTATTTCACTGGAGCTGATTTTTGAGTGGAAGTCAAATACAGGATGACAAGGAGTTACTTTTCTGGTACACAGTGCTGAACATACATAGTTTACAGTGTGTTTCCTTTAGCTTTTAGTACTATTTTTTTATTTTTTTTTCTGCACTGAAGTTCAGTTTTGGCAATTATAGCTTAAATGTCAGAAACAGTAAGAAAAAGTAGTAATTTGGTTTGATTGTACTGTGGTGAAGATTATGACATAACTGTCTGAATCTGATAGGATTTACTAATCTAAAACTTAGTTTTTAATTCAAGCAACAATTTACTTGCAGTAGGGATTTATTACTCCTAATGCCTTGATTAGAAAGATGACATTTACTGAAGAGCAGTTTGCAGTACCTTCTTTAAATAGCTACTTTACTTGTACATTTTTAAGATGTATTCATATCTTACAATCCGTATATATTCCACAGAAATCATAGCCTATTGAGTAAATAGTAAATTTAGGAAACTATTCCAATATGTGCTTGTGTAAGTGTTTGATAGATGCTTTTGAACAGTTAAATTGTCTCTAGCAAAGAATATTTGGATTTTGAATTGCCTGCTGTCTTCATGGTACTCTATTCATGACACATTACCAGTATCTCCATGAGAGTTTTTCCTTCAGCTGGTGCTTTACAATAATTATAGTGCTTTTGCATTTATGTCATTAACAATGAGGGGAAAAAATGCTCTTGTCAAGGCTATTGATTTAGATATCTGATGCATGAGGCAGGATAACATAAATTTCCCAATAGGTGCTTATGGTGCACCACCAATGGACTATTTTGTTATTTCAAAGAAGGTAATACCATTATAAGCACGGACTTTGGTTCCTAGCTTAGTTTATAAAGACAGACATCAGTGATTCTTTGGTCAAAACCACATTTGTTATGATAGCTGTTTAACAATACTGTTATTATTGTAAATAGAGCAATAAACTGCAGCATTTTACAATTATTAAACATGATACAGTAGTAGTGCTGTTTCACCCTATCCTGCCAGTGCCAGCTCTTTTAACAGTCTTGTACATTAAACAGTCAAGTGCAAATAAAGCACAGCTTTGTAAATTAATTATTTTTTGCTTAATAAAGATAGATGGTGGATTTTTTTTTTATTTTTATTTTTTAGGCACAAAGATTAATGCCTGTTTTATTTTTTGTTTAGGGACAGCTCTGAACAGGATGAATATATTGTATGTTGAACCTATAAATAACATGTCCATAATGATGAATGCTAAAATACATACTGCTTGCTTCTAGAAGTACTTACCTTTTGCTTTCTAGGAAGAAACCTTGTTTAAGGCTATGTTAAAGGAAAAATTTGATAAAGGTGTTTTAAAAGTGACAGGAACGGTGTTGTTTTTTCACTTGTGCTTAGTTTTCTTGGTGATTATGAAGAAATGTGCATCCTCCACCAAAATGAGTATGACCCAAAGCCTACTGAAGATGGTAGTTGTCTTTTGATGGATTTCAGTGGGGTTTGGATCAGACTGTTTATTGATTACCCCACGGATTGCTTGTAGTAGCTGTACTTTATAGCCTGCTAATTTGTTTAAGATATAGCTGTCAAAAGGCAGAATAACATGGTTCAATAAAGCATTCCCCTATTTGACCTAGGGTAATTCAAAGTGTGGTTTTGTGACATACCATTCCTGGTGACAACCCATGCCAACCTCTACAAGTCCCTTTGCCATCACTCACCCTAATTCTCTCCCTTCACTTTCCCATCCCTGTCCCTTCTCTGAAACTGTCTGCCTACGAAGACATGTGTTTTCTTGACTTGAAAATTAGATATTTCAAGGAGACCAGACCCATTTTAAGGTTACACTATATATTGCTAAACAAAACCATAGAGGAGAGAGACACTGGAGGATTTTTTAGTGCATTACGTTTTATGACTATAGAAATGACAACAAATGACAATTATAAATAAATCATAGAATCATATAATGGCCTGGGTTGGAAGGGACCTTAAAAATCATCTAGTCCCAACCACCCCCACTGTAGACAGGGACACTTTTCACTAGACCAGGTTGCTCAGAGCTCCATCCAACCTGGCCTTGAACATTTCCAGGGATGGGGTATCCACTTCTCTAGACAACCTGTGCTAGTGCCTCGCCACCCTCACATAGTAGAGAATTTCTTCCTAATATCTAATCTAAACCTACTTTCTTTTGGTTTGAAGCCATTCCCCCCTCACTACACGCTCCTGTGGAAAGTCTCTGTCTATCTTTTTTGTAGACTTCCTTCAGGTACTGGAAGGCTGCAATTAAGTCACCCCAAAGCCTTCTCTTCTCTAGGCTGAACAATCCCAACTCTCTCAGCCTTTCCTCATCAGAGAGCTGCTCCATCCCTCTAATCATCTTGATGTCCCTCGTCTGGACTTGCTCCAACAGGTCAATGTCCTGCCTGTGCTGGAGACCCCAGAACAGGATGCAGCACTGCAAGTGGGGTCTCACAAGAGCAGAGTAGAGGTCAGAATCACCTCCCTTGACCTGTTGGCCACTGCTTTTGATGCAGCCCAGGACATAATTGACTTTCTGGGCTGCAAGCTTACGCTGCCAACTCATGTACAGCCTCTCATCCACCAGCACCTGCAGGTCTTTCTCGAAGGGCTGCTGTTGATCTGTTCATCCCCCAGCCTATAAATGAAAACATACAGAGATTTCAAATATTTGTGGTTGTTTTGTGCCTCAGTAAAATGATCTGTGTACTTACGTTCCAACCGTTTTTTCACTGCATCACCTTATGTCTGAACCAATTTCATATCAGCATCTCTGGGACAGGGCCATGAGGCGCATCAGGGGGCTATCATAGCTTGCAGCAACAGCCTTCAACATCACTTGCTTATTACAACTGAAAAAATCAGTGGATGTTTTTATGTAGGTACTGAACAATAGCAGGCAGTTTGAAGTCCTTTCCCTATATTTCTCTCATGAGTCTAAATTAAACTGTTTGGTGTTTTGCTATGAGTCATGGTATTCATGTGAATGAATGGAAGTCGCAGTGTTGTTTAAATGGAAGAGACCAGTCTTGTTGACTACAGAAAGCATAAAATCATGAGCTCAGAAAGACCAAAAATGCAAGAACAGAAGATAGAGGTTTATCATAGCTGGCATCATGGCTTTTAAGTCATGGGAGGCTTTGATACACCATTATTTAATGCATGAGTTTGACAACACTGAGATAAAGTTTCTGATATAAATCAGTTCATCTTCTTCTCCCTGAGGCTATTTTACTGTGAAAAGAGGTAAGAGGGGGAGGAAAGGGTAACTGTGCCCAAGGAACACTGCTTTTCCACAACTCCTCTGCTACTTCTATCTTCATCCTCTTCCTCACAAGTGTTAGATGCAATTTACCATTTATCTGGTGGATTGTAATAAGTACTTTTATCTGCATCATCACTACCATCTTTTCAGTAATAAAGGGAAATTTTTTGAAATTAAATTTCATCGCCTTTCATGTTTCTGTTTTTACTTTCCTTAAGTTAGTTGGTTGAATTTTCCAGATTTCAGTATAGTGTTACAGATGGAAATCCAAAGTAGGCTAAATCAGAAATGTCTCTCTATTTCAAATTCTGACCTGTTAAGATTCAAATATGTGGTTAATTGATAGCACCCTTCTTTACAGCGTATATTGTAATGTGGTTTTCAGTGAAGTAATTTTCTTTCCTGAACTAAGCATTTTGTGCAGAGAAAGTTCATTATATTCAGGACTTAGAATTGCACTCCATATAACAGATACCTCAGTGGTGGTTGCTGAAGTTCAGGAGAACTTTGCTGAGTAGTAAATGTCAATGAAAAATGTCAATACTGTCTGTACTGGATAACCTCTGAATGTGAGCGTTATCACAAGCTTTTATGAGAAAAAATTAATCACTTGGAAGGGGAATACACCAACTTAGAAACCACCACACCAAATCAGATCCAATGTCCATTTATTGCTGCATTTTGTATCTGATAGGCCTGTTTCCAGTTGTTTCAGAGAAAGGTCAGAGAGACCACATGATCAGTTGTTTACAAAATATTCTTTCTTGGGGAAGATTTATTTCTACAACCCTTTTAATTAGAAAAAACATAAGTGCTCTTTTTTTCTTCCCTTCATTTCACTACACTTTCCCTAACAGTCTTGAATATTACTGATAACTTCTGGTCTTTTTTTTTTCCTTAAAAAGCAGCACAATAAGAACCTAGAGGTTCTGTAGGTTCTTCCTTTCTGTCTTCCTGTCATTGGCTACATGCATAATCAAAGATCTCGTTAATGAATATGTATAATAGGGATTCTTCAAGTGAAAACCATAGACTGATGGTTGTCTTTCCCTTTCCCTTCCACCTTACCCACTGTAGTAAATGGGAATGAGTCTCTGTGTGTATCTTACTCTTATTCTGCAAAGGGAAAGGACTCCCATGTTTCTGGAATAGTATAATTTTCCAAATTACTTTTTAATAATTTGTAGACTGAGAGTTGGTAAGTGGCATCTGAAGGAGCTGGAATAATTCCCAGCCTAGGACATAAGAAGAAAAGATTGCAGCTCGGAGAGGAGTCATCCGTTCTGCCCGTGTTCCTTGTAGGAAGCTTGCCGGGGGCAGCTGCGGTAGTCTGCCATTCCTTTCATTGCCCTCTCCAAGAGCCAGCCCTTTGGGAGTGAGACAAAAAGAGCAGCAGCTCTAAAGTCAGTGCCACATAGCTGTAGGGGTCTGTAAGCATCTCCAGGGGCTGGCTTTGTGTAACCAATGACTTTGTTGTACAAGCCATAGAAATCCGCATGGCCTTTGGAACACCTGGAATTTTTTGCCCATGGCCAGAACAGGAAGAGATATTTAGGCTTCTGCTTGTGCAGGGACACTGCCTGGATGTATAAGAAGGCGGCGGCAGCAGCAGCACTGTGAGTGAAGTACAAAGTCACCACCATGTGTTGCAGAAGGTTGAGGTGCATCAGGCTGACTAAATAGGTCAATGATATTGACAACAGCAGCATGCAGAACAGCAAAGCAAGGGTTAGATATTCAGTCTCACCAAATGAAGCAAAGAACTAGGAGAGTGTATGATTTATTATTGCCTTTAAAAATGTGAATAGTACATTGTTCAGATGGCTAACTTATGGATTTTGAGGGGCAAAGATCCCCTTCACAGATGACCTTTCTGAAACTTCCCTTTTGGAGATTGGATCTTCAGAAGAGCCACATAGAAGGTATGAACTTCGAACATTTTTTGGGAAGCTGCAGCTGGGGAGAGGATAGAGGGAGGAAAGTAAACCAAATAAATCCCCTTGAACCTCCCTGATCTCCTTCCTCCACTTTTCTTTTTAGTGATTAGCTTTGTGAATCTGTTTCTATAAGGATGCTTCTCTCCCCTGCCTCTTTTTTTTATACACTTTTATGGCTGTTGATCCTTTGTAGACTAAGAGCTTTTGCCCTGAGATTATCTTTTTGTTAGGATAGGAAAGAATTAGGGAATTAAAAGTATACCGTGAAAAAAAAGTTTAAAAAAAAGGATTTGCAAGGTTTAAAAGATTTTTAATAGTTGATTCATTTTTGGTAGAATTACAGATTATTAATTTTGAACTATTTTTCATGAGGAATTAATGAAATACACAGCGGCAGTTTTGTGTCTAATTTGGGTTTCTTGCTCTTGCTCTCACCTACTTTTTTTTCTGACAGGTTCCACCTAAATGCCAAAATTATGCATGTTCTTACATGCATGCATCTCACTTACATGTATGCAAAAAACCACTGACCTGTAGATGTGAAGAAACTGCCAGCCAATACTCATAATCTAGCACTTTGCATAAGCAGTAAACTAATTTTAAAAATAATCATTTAATTGACTTTTTTAAAATCACATTTGCAGTCTAATTAGACTCCAGAGAAGTCTCCAGGTTACTAAAAGTATTACTATGTGACTACATAATGAAGAATATTATGTCCATTGGAATGTAGAGATGTTACAGTGATTTCTGTCAGACTCAATTTTGACAAGTCTATTTTTAATCTTGCATTTTGACATATGGCCTTTAAAGAACATATATCCTTGCATACTAAATCCTCTGCTGTGTCCCTTTGAGAACTGAATTTTAATGCACGTCCTTGGAACAAGGAATTTATTCTTACACAGATAGATCGTTGTCAGTGTGTACAAATGAGGATAAGACTTTTGATGTGCGCTTATTTTTGTGCTTATCTTATGATTGCAGCTGAAGTGGGGGATATCTGTGATACCTATAAAGTTCATGAACTAGCTTTAAATGAAAGTCCTCAACATACTGAGGATGAAAGAGAAGTACAAACTGTTCAAGAGGAGAATGGAATGGTCACCCAAGAGAAGAAAACTGCAGACTCCAAAGATTATTCTTTATAGGAGTTATTCAGTAGAAGGGAAACCTTACTATTACATACTTTTCGAACTTGGTGAAATTTTTACATGGCTGATATAGGAGACATTTTTATGCAGCGTATCTGAGTTGGGTCAGACTACAAGAGCAAGTCCTACAGCATCCAAAGCCCAGATAGTAGAGTCAAGGCGCCTAAAACCCCGTGTGTGGCACACAGAGCCTGTTGGTCTGTTTGTGTGTGTGACAAGCCAGGGTAATTTCTGAACAATAAAACTGCTCCCATACCTGGCTGAAAATTCACCTCTGTGACCCCCACCTGTTTAGCTTCAACTAATTTAGCCCAAACTAGTTGCCTGTAGCCATGCTGAGGGTGGGAGGAGCTATTTGCAACTGTTCCTCTGATTTCAGAAAGCATCTAGAGACGTATTTTGTGCTGTGATACCTCATGCCCTGAGACAGCTCGAGGTGAGTCTCCTCTTTGGATAGGTGTCAGGGGTGGCTGGCTATGCTGGCTGGAGTGATGGAGCCTCTCGGCTGCAGTCTCTCACCTTGGCCCATTTGCAATTCAGAGATGAAGTCTCAGAGCTCCATCCCAGAGATCTGCCGGCAGTGAGCGCAGCCCATGCTGGCAGTGCCGGCCTCTGCCCAGAGGAGATGGTTATTGACAGGTTGATTCAGAGCCACGGTCAGAAGCAGCACTGGTTGTGTGCCCTCATCCCTTTGATACCATGGCTTGTGCTGAGAGGGGGCTTGCTAAGACGACTCTGCTTGCTTTACTGTTTTGTGTCAAATAATTGCTCGATTCAGTAGAGCAGCTATGCCAGAAGCAGAGGCTGTGACAGTGTCTGTGCCAGAGCATGGGTACTCTCTCCCCAGCACCATCAGTCTCGAGTCCCCCTGTGCAGGGCAGCATGGCTCTGGCATGGCCTGTCAGCTGTAGCAGGGGCAGTCGGGGCTCTCTGGGGGAACAGGAGCACCCGGTCAGGGCACAGGGCACATAAATCTAGTTGAAAAAATACAAGTATTCCAAATAAATTATTTGCAAAATACCTATAAAATTAATCTAGCAAGTCATATTAAGTCAGTCCTTTCTTCTTTTTCCCCCTTACCAATATCCATCTTCCCTCCTACAACCTTCTGGCTGCAACTATACGGTGAGTTATGTATTCACCACCCTCATGAACAGCTTCCCTCCTCCCCCTCACTGTTTTCCTGAAAAGCAGAGATGTCTTACTGTCCTTCCCTTTAGTCCTGCTTGTTACCGGTAGCATCTGAGGAGCAGGAGAGGACAGTGATAAACTGGTTAATTTTCACCTTTTTTTTTGCTGCGTGGTGGTGCTGCAGAGGCGGTGGGCTGGGGCCCGCCGGGACGCAGTACATGTGTGAATCATGTCCCCAGGCGAACTTTAATCTGGCTGGTACGGATACCAAAACATCGGCTTGGCTCTGCAAGTGTGGGCGTTTTTGGAGGGGGGAATATAACTGATGCTGAAGAGAGTGTCATCGTATTTTTACTGCTGATGTTACCCATCGTATCTAGACCAGAGCTCACATCTCTACGTCCAACTGCACTGCAATTATGTCTTCATTTTCTATGTGGATAGAAGAATGCAACTGTTCAGCATTTTATGCTTGGTTTGTTTCTGCTGCGTAATTTTCTTCTCCCCTTTTCAAACATTCTTTTCCCCCTTATAATTTACGATATTTTTGCATTTATTGAGGAGGAATTTCTGCTTAAGTGTAATTTAAGTTTTATCTTAAGGACCATGTTTATTAGCAGCATACATTTGCTTTGTAACTTTTCAGTGAGACTCATATTAGTGTTTCTTTGTCCCAAGGAAAATCTAAAACAAATTAAATTGTTCTAGTGATACAAAAAAGGGAAAAAATAAATGCTATAGCAGCATAAATGCATTATGTGGTTAACCAACATAAATATTTAGATGTATTAAATGACAATTAACAACATGATCTTGAAAGATTGGACAGAGCTTTAAATAGAAAAGATTTTTAAAGTCATATTTTACTGATTTTACCACACTAAATATATTCTTCCTTTAAATAAATAAAAAAAGGGCACGAACCTTTGAATTTGAAACATTCTGGATATATGGTATATATTCCTGGCAGGACTTTTTAATAACTAATGCAATTTTACAGAAGCAAGTGGTTAATTGTCTGGCAGAAGTTCTGACTCAATTTCTTCTCCTATCAGTCTATTTCTTAAATATATTAAATAATGTGTGAGGACACAAATATAGCCAAACAGTCTGCACTTTGGGACTGCTGCTGTCTGAATTACTGTGCTGGATGCACAGTACCTTAAGAAGAGTAGCCTCTTTGGCCACCCATCCAAATCATTATAAAATCACATCTGCCATCACTTATACTGTTCCAGTGGCACATGGATATGTCTTTGGCATCTGACCAATCAATTTTCTATTCCAGACACAGTAAGCAAAAATCATTCTGCATTAGTCTGTGCAGCTCAGTATCCATCAATTGTCTAACCTTGCAGATATAATAATAATTACAGTAATACTAATAATAAACCCCACAAATCTCAAGCCACTGGCTGCAGAAACTTTTCTTAATGAGGAAATGAGTGAATCTTTGTTGGAACATTTATTTCTTAAAACAATTTCATCAATCTCTAATTATTTAAAACATAATAGTAGCATTATGTTCCATAACAAGGAACAGAGATGCTCATAGATTGGATCAGATAGTCTAGTTCCAAAAAAGCAGATAAGACTGGAAAGCAAAAGTAATAGTGTTCAGACATCTGAAAGAAAAATACCATTACTCTTTAAATGAATGTGTTTTTCTTAAGGAATGATAATAAAGCCAATAATATTGAACTGAGAACAGTATATAATATAGTACTTGAAAATACAATAATCTTCAGAATTCAAGAGCTTCATCTCATTTCTGAATGCATCTTCCTCTTCTTAACTTTTTTTCTTTATTGGCTGAGTTACTTAGAGCTAAGATAATGCTGTGAAGGACTTCTGATACAAAATAGCCCTAAGTGAATGTTATGCATTATTAATAAAAACTCAGATAACTCTCTAAAACAAGATGATCCTAAAGCATTTAACATTTAATCAGCAAAATTTATCTCATGTTCTGCTTTTGGAAAGCGTCAAGGAAAAGAAAAAAAATTAATAACTGTAGGAATGAAGGATGTATGTGAATGCCTGACCTTTCATTACTACGTACACAATGCCCCAACCTGAAAATGAAAATGCCAGTGCTGTAAGATTATGAATAGCAGCTGTAATGATTTCTAATGCTTCAGTGAAATGAAAATGAAACTCTGAACATAAAAGATTATGGTTAATTTGTCCTATAATAAAAATATCTTTAAGATTTTCTCATCTTTAGTGATCTTTCATCCTCTTTAATATGTAACTGCCATAAATCTCTTTTGCAATAGTACAGATACCGACATTGCTTCTCTACAGTTTCTGAAATGTTCAACTATCTTTTCTTTAACTTCCTTATTTCCAATTTAAAATATAATTTTAGAGCACATGATTTCCTTGTTTCTTGACAAGGAAACACTAGTGTTTATTTTAATTCATTGTTGTAATTATTTATTCAAAGTGTTTGGCATTAGATAATGCATTTTATTGAAAGACTCTTTTTATTATCTGCCATACTACCTAGAATGACCAAACTTCACTATACAAAAATCTGCATAAGCATATACTGTAGATCTTCTCTGACCAAAGTATGCCCTCCTATGACAAAAATCAGAGTAATGCAGGAAACTGCTGGGAGAATAGAAACAGTAATCAAGCAATATTTGCATTATCTTAATATCAGTATATCAAGTGCCTAACTTTTGTCAAGACTAGGAAGGCAAACAAGCTCTGCTAGAGGCAGAGTTTCATTGTGGAAGACAGCAGTGTTGCTTTTCCTGCTGCCAGAAGATGCTGTGACCATCCCAGCAAGCAAATGGTTCCTTCAAATCCATAAGCAGTCACTTGCCAGTCTAGCTTTGGATTGATGGTTTGCCGTAGCGGAGCTGCATGTTCCTCACTCAATCACTGGTGCAGTTTTAACCTGGGCACAGAGTCACATCTCTGTAAAAATAGCCATTAGACATGCTGTGAAGTTTTTGACTTCTGGGATAACTTTATGCTGCTCTGTCACTTAAAACAAAGAGAAGTAACCAAACATCAATTAAATGAAAACTTTCACTTTTCATGGGGCATGAGAGATCTGCTGCAGCCAGACTAGAGAAAAAAATTATAGAGTAAAGCAATGATTGTTACTTTCTAACACAGTGTCAGCAAAACCAGACATTAAAAATAAACCATTAGAAGACAGAATTTATTTTCTAAGTGAAAATTTACATTGTGTCTCTTTGAAAGAAAAAAAAAGGAAGCCAACAAGGCTTCATTATGTGAACATTAGAATACACTTACACTTACTCCCTGAAACATCTTTTTCAATTGCTAGATCATATTGTTAATCTCTCTTTTACGCTGAGATAAGTGAATGGAATAACACCAATTTCCAGAGTTTGGAAAGTTGCCTCATCATTTCCTTCAGTCTTTAAGCTTTATTATTTTGTCTGTTTCCACACTTGAAATAAAAACTCAAGTGAATATGTGACTGCATCAAGATGTCTAAACAGCTGCTGGAAATTCAGTACAGCATAAGAAAGCTTCTTGTAATCTAATTCAGATAATATAGAGGAATATATGGGACCTGTACAGAAAAGTACTTGAGGTGTTGTAGTCATTTCTTTCTCCCTGGTAAGTGAACTGTGAATTCAGTTTGACCATCCGGATGTATTTACAAAAATTTAGAAATTGTTCTAGAAAATAGAAGAATGTTGTAATGACATTTAGCATTTTTCAAATTAAATTTTGTATGCCCATGAATACTACTGTAGTGAAATCATAATGGCTCCATTTTTGAAGACTGAAGATAAAAAATGATGGAGTAATTGGGATAGGTTTCATAACCATTGCTGAGTCTGTGGTGGCTGCATCAGAGAATTGGTTCATGCCACTGTTTCAAAGCATAATCTGTCATGTCAGCATTGGGTTGGATTTTGAGGGGTGGTTAGGAATTAACATGTTGTGCAATTTGTTCTGCAGCCTTTGTGTTTCAGTACAGTCCAAGTTCCTGGATGTCCCATATAAGAATGTTAGCACAAAGAATGAGTGATCCCAAAGTAATTGCATTGGTTTAACTTACCTGAGCAGAGTAGTACTCAGTGTGGGCAGTGGGCAGCTGTTGTGGGCCTGTCAGATTTTGTGTATGGACAGCTGCAGAATGGGAAAACAGAATTGCACTCATGTCCTGGTTTTGGCCAGGACAGAGTTAATTTTTTGCAATAGCTGTGAGGGGGCAGAACCTGGAGCTGTGTGGTTGTGTCTGTCTTATTCTATATCACCTCACATCATTACTGGGCGTTGGAAGTGAGGGACTGGCTTTTCTGAAGTTTACAGTTTACAGTTGGGGGAAAGTGTGCCAAGGGGAGGGTCTGTCTGCCATTGTTTTTCATTGTCCTGGGCTTGATGAGCATTTTGCGTGTAAATCACCTCTCTTTGTACACTTTTGTGATTAGTATTGTTGCTGTTACTGTTCATTTTCTTATCTCATTGCTATTTCCAGTAAATTGTTGTTATCTTAACCCATAATCTTTGCATTTTGTGTTTCTAGATGGAGGCAGGGAGGGGACAGGGGGGAAGTGAGTGCTGGTGGGGTTTCGGTGGGAGCACTAAATTTGAGAACAACTTAGCTCATGTAGAAACTGTCTGAAAGGGCTTACAGAAAATGCCCATGAAAATACCATTTAAAAGTCATTACAGTCTGATGGAAGGAGTGTAGTGTGACAAATAAAGAAAGGAAATTTTCAGGGGAGTACAACTGACCTTTCCATGGTGAGATCAACCTGTTCTGTAAATATTTTACTTTGATAGTATTGAATAATAGCTTCATAGCACCATTTCTAAAGATGTGTCATCAATAGACATCTTGAGACTGGCTTATATTACATTTTGTTCATTACACTTTGAAAATTAACTTTTCCTCAGAGCTTTTGAGACTTTGGCAGTTAATGATAGGAAAACTAGCACTGAAACATTGGCCTGGATGAGTGACCTGAGAGACCAATATTATCCCATTTTATCTATCTTTGATCCTTTAAAACTAATGTGCAGAAAGTCTAATTAGAAGAAGACAGCTGAACAATTAATTAATAGGGGAGTAAGCACTACATTTTTTCCTTGGCTGTATGGCATCTTCATGCAGCATGAAGTAATTAATGCTGTGATGGTGCAGCAGTGGCATGCTCATAGTTGACTTGATGAAAGTCTCAGTCCATCAGATATACACACATGCTCATCTGACTCTTGTGGGTTTTTTTATGCTGGCCAAAATGAGCAAATACTGATTATGTTGGATCAGACAACTCCAGTATTTGTACCTCTATTCCATCTTGAAGTTTAACCCCAAGTGATCTCAGGAACCGAATGAGGCTGTCATAGATTTGTGTAAGTAGGAAAATGGTTGTCTAAGGAAGGTGCCTCAGTCAATGTTGAGTTTTCTGCATATTGCTGATATTAAGAAGTGCACTCAAAAATTGATTGAAGGCCAGTGTAGTAAGGAGCAGGTAACATTGCTCATCAGTTAGATATCAGTGTAATGCTGCTGTTGCTATTCAAGTAGTTTTGTTCTTGTACACTTTTGTACAGCACGTACAAGTATTAACTGTTTGACCAACATTTTGGTAACTCAAAGGTAATGCAAAGTAATAGCCTTAACTATAAAGGTAGTACTCTAAAGTTGAGAATATAAGCAACTGGACAACTCTGAGTATTTGTTTGGAGGAGGGTTATGTTGATGAGGTAAATACAGGTCTTCATATAACACTAAAATTCCAAGAACAACAACTTTATAGGGCTCATCTTGTCACAGTGCTAATAAAGGAGAAAACAGACTGAATTTGGTACATGTGAAAGCTTGACAGATGGACAGCCTTAGAGAATGGGAGGCTTTTTTATTCTCAAAGCCTTTATTTGCAGAGATATCTGCGGTGGCATCTCCTGCATGAAAGCCCACCAGTGTGCCACGGCCCTGATCTGAAGGGACCACTTCTTTCAGAGGAAGCAAGCATAATTCAGCCTGCAGACACATTCTCTCCTCGACCCCTTGTGGAGACTACCAACAAAGGTTCCAATTAGTGTGAGCTGCAGACTGTGACAATTTTAAAGACTGACTTTCACGCTATACCAGGCCTTTAAAATAAGGAAGAACATTTATACAAAACACAATTTGCTTTGACAGAAATTTTCAGTATGCTATTATTGAAGTTATTTATGTTGGAATCAGAGCATCTTTTCACTCATCTGTGTTTCTGCTGCTGTTTGATTCTGCAGTGCTGTAATAATCCCATGCTTATCTTGTTTTATACTTAATGTGGCAGTGGTCATTTCAAACATCCATTACTTGCATAGTTTTTAGGGCTCAGACATTCAAACAGGAATCTTGCAAAATTCCCAGGTTATTGCTTTTGCTGCTGCAAGCCCTCACATACTCGATGGCAAACTTAAATTTTAAGGACCTTGTAAAGCAGCAGACTATGCAAATTAAGCTGAAGGGTTCAGGAGTTCACAAGTTGAATTTTCTTGGATGTCAAGAGTATTTCACTGCATTGACAACTAGGCTAAGGACAGGTAATACCATTAACATCAGTAGACAGAGCAGCCACAGGTTTTCAAATGTGGTTGTGTTCTTTCTACCTTCTGATACTAAGGATTACAATGCACCCTCTCTATCTCCAAAAATAACACCTGAACTCCATGATCTTTGTGTTCTGTGCTCTGTCATCCCCCCCAAAAAAAACATCATCCAAACTGATGCTCCCTTTCATCTCTTAAGTTGTTCCTCATGTGTCTGAACCCAAAGCTTGGCACTCTGGCCTCATGTCCCCATCTTCTATATCTATATGCCATGCACTCTTTCCCCTCCTCCCCAAAGTGGGACCCCAGATCTCTCTTCTGGTGGCCTACCTTATTTCATGAGCCTCTTGCTACACTTCGTGCCTGCTGCACTCCTGCAACTGTCTTCTGAGGTGGAGTTGGGGATGTAATGCCATGTGTAGCATACCTTGCCTTGCCTGCATAGCATGATGTCAGGAACTCCCATCTCTAGCTGTGTACAGGATCTTCAGAGAGACTACAGAGGTCAGTGCAGCCAACTGGACAAGCAGAGACTGAAATCCCACTGACACTCTTCAAGCAGTTTGTTGTGCCAGGTATTGGCAACCCCTTGAGAAAGGATAATTTTCTGTGTTCCCCTAAAAATTGTCCGGAAAATATCCTCATCCTAGGCTTGGAGAGGTCTGATGCTTCACCTGCTGCTGAAACAGTGATTATCCATGGGTAGGTGTAACCAAGAGGACAAAAGCGATTTGCCCACAGTAGCATAGCTTCCAGCATGGTGTAATCTGTTGTGCTTGTTAGTTTGTGTGTGTGTTTGTGCTGTGTGATAACAGCTGAGAATGAGGAAGCTCTGGGTTAAGATGTGTCTACTCTGTGCCACCAAGGTCCTACCAGATGTCTCCAGCCCTGGAAATAAATCTACGTGGATCTCTAGGGAAAACTGTTCTTTTCCACAGGAACTATTGGCCATGATAGAAGCCTGGAGAAATGAAATTTATACCTTCCCTAGGTGAAGATAAATACTGTAGAACAGGTTTTATGTAAAAATGTATATATAGAGCTCAAATCAAAATGATCCTTAGTTGGAACTAGATGATTTTAAGGTCCTTTCAGACCCAAAATTTCTATGATTCTGTAATTCATTCTATGAAGTAATTAGAAATGTGATACAATAGAGTGACTTTGCAAAATCTTTGTTCATTATTCCTGCATTAATCTTCATAATATTGAAAGACATTCAAACATTGAATGATTTTTCTCTAGCCTAGATTTTAGAATTTGAAGATAATTTCCACAGCTCTGAATAGGGCATTTGAAGTAACCTGTTACATTTTGTAGTTAGTTTTTGACCCACTGATTTCCATTTCCTTACTTCAAAAATGTAGTGCGAAACATACTGCAGGTCATGGCATCAAACTCCACAATTGCGAAATTCAGACCTTTCTCATTAATAGTGAGAACCAAGTGAAACAGATGATCCTAAAATAGCAGAGAACAAAGCATTTCAAAACGATTTTCAGAATTTGATGTTCGTTGTAAGTGAAACAGAGTAATTATAGTTAAGAGAAAGATCTTTCTGAATTGCATTCCCTGTATATCATATTATTATTTATTACATATCAATTCTTAAATTGATATGTAATTGAGAGAAATCGAGTACTCCTCTTGTATGTAAAACTGCTGAAAGCTTTTAAATTAGCATAAAAAATAATTTTTCATTCTCCCTTCTTAAGGGCAATATATGCACACTTTCTCTTTATTCATTTACTATATTTGCTGTAGGATGCATACAAAGAACAGACCCACTTACTCCATTTGTCTCAGCCACTGGGATTACCCCACGTCCCTTGCCCTTCCTCTCTTCCAGCTCACGAGAAACAGAAGAGAGACAGTGATTTCCAACCTCAAGTTCACAGATAAAGTCAATGGCTCGCATTGCAGCTGAATGTTAACGCCTCATGTAGCTCCAGATGCATGATACTTAGTAATACAACTTTAACCTTTATAATATGACATAATTTGATTCTCAAACCATCTATATTCTCTCCTTGTTACAGCCTAGGTAGATGTAAGGAGTAGAGAGAACAGACAAATATAATCACCACGTGGGACACGGAGAAGGACAGAGAGATGAATCACAAATTCCCATCAGAGTTTTCAGATTTTAGCTGCCTTCTCACTGTCTGATTGTAATGTCAGGAAATGAAAAGAATGTGATGATATTTTACTGTTATCTGGTCAGATGACAGAGCACCCAAAAAGTCCTCAGCTTGTTGTCCAAGCTTGGAGTTGCAGATTTTTTGTCTTGAGTGACTCTAAAAGTGTGAATAGATTTAAGATAGAAATAATTAGGCAGTTGTAAAGTGAGTATGAAAGGTAATAAAATAACTATAATATATATATTTTTTAAAAAAGATTCAGTCGCATTTTAGAGGAGAAAAGACATTTCAGGAGGAAATTAAGACTGCAATTGGGTTTCTTTTAGCCTTTGCCACTAGGTTTCAGAAGTTGTTTAAAAGAAGTAGCTCACATTCAAGTATGGTAACATACCTAGTTTATGTAATCTGTACTGTCTATATGTTCTGCTGTCATGCAGACATGCCTATGTCCACGTACATTTAAGCTACAAAACTCATAGATCACATGGTCAGTGATTCCATTGCTTTTTCATTATTGTGACATTTACAGTACATGGTACAATTGACCATCTCCAGTGCTGTGCAAGATTTATAATATAGATTTATAGGATTTGCTAACCATACTGGAAGTAGAAAAGATGTGCTGTCCTGTGGAGTTTTGCCATCATTAGTTGAGGAAGTTTTAAAACGAGTGGGGAAGTCTTGACCCAGTACTGCAGATCAAAAAAACTGCTAATTAAATGTTTATTTCTTCTGTAACTGTGCTGTGTTTTGCCTGTAGCATGACTTTTATAGAAAATGTTTACTCTATTGATGAGGGTTCTGTATGTAGTGCTTGACACCAACTTTATGTATGTGTAACATTCATATGTCCTGATACTCCAAAGGGCCTTATAGCCTCAAATGTTAAATGAATGGTCCAGGGTCTAACATCCTTCCAATGCAAGTGATTATCCTGTAGGAAAGTCTTGTCCACAAAATATATTCTTTTCACCTTTCATTAAAAAAAAAGCATTTGTTAATCTAGAATGAATCTTGCCTACACTGGGCACCTGGACAGTTTTAATCTAAGAATAATGAAGAACTGTAAAACATTTTCAGGAGAAGCTGCTTTTAATTTTTTAAGGCAACTTTCTAAGGTAGCTGAACTACAGGAGGCAGAGGTGGTGGTAATCTTATGCTGCATGAGAAGCATAAATTAGTGGGTTGAAAGTAATTGAAAAGGTCAACTGGGCATGGCGTAGTTATCCCAGGGCTGCAGTTCATCCCATAACTAACTGTGGGCTTTTTGTCTACTTGTATGCCTAGGTTAATATAGCAGTCACAGTTGGATAGATGTGGATAGCATAGGTGTGGTTGTGAGATTCTTGAAATAAATTGCATTTCCTATCATGCATTTTTAGATTCCCAAAAAATATGGTAGGCAGAATGGCAATAAAGTAGACAGTAGACTGTTGTTACCCAAAACAGAAAGAGCGTTACTTTCTTTTTAAGCTATAAAATCTTAGAGAAAAAACAATGCAGAATTATAAAGAATAATTGTGAATATTTCCAAAACTTTAGCTTGCGGACCTTAAAATTGAACAATAAATTTTCAGAATTATGAACACTGTATATGAAACCTGTTTCGTGATTGAATAAATAATGTCTAGAATTTAACTTTGGAACATGTTTTATTGAAATGAAAAATAATTGTGGGAAATTCCTGAAAGTAGTTGTAATTATATCTCAAGGGGACAAAATTATACTGTTTTGTGGCAGAACATATAATTTTCACCACATATAGCTCCTCATTAATTTTTTTTAACTTTCTAAATTACTTTTATTTCAGTTGTTCCAGAGCCAGACAGGCAGCCAAAACCATCAGTCTCACCTTTTGAAAAGTCTGTCTATAATCTTTTAGTGTAATGCTACAAATATCTAATAAGACAAGTAAAAATTGAAGCTTAGCAAATTTTTTCTTTAGGCAGGGCATATTTGGTGAGACCTTGTCCCTTGCATGACTGATGGCTTTGACAAAAGTCGAATTTGCTATCCCTGTTGGTATTCAGTGATATGTTGGCTTCATCAAGTATAGCCTGGCCTTCCAGACCAGGTTCTGACTGGGCCTTCTGTCTCCCCTCTATTTTCTTTGCTTTTTGGCTTTTAAATTTGCATATCAGAGATGTGAATATGCATATAAGGTGACACTGTATAATACCAATACAGCGTGATTTTTTTAGTTCTGCTGAACAGGTCAGACATTCCAAATCAGTTTCCTGTCAGTTAGCCAGGCAATAAGTCACATAACCAATTCGTGTTTGAAAGTAGTAGAACCAACGGAAATTCAATTCCATCTCAACAAAATGGCAACTGACTTTTCTTAGCTGATATTGCCCTCAGGAGCCATCTGACCAACAAGGTAATTCAAAAGATACTGACTCGTATTGGCTTTTCTTCCATCTTCTTCCACTTTACTTTTCCCCACTTATCCACCACCCCCAAGTACCCACCAGTAGTCAAAATATACATGTGCCATTTGTCTAGATCTCTTGATCATATCAAGATTCCTAATAATTTCTTCTCTTTATCCTGTAAATCAGTTGGGCTTTTTTAGAGCTGCTCATATGTTTTCCATTTACTAATTTCATCCTAAGGAGGAGCTTTTTAAAATGAAAGAAAAACCTTTCCTTAGCAATCTTGTAAAAATGTAAACATTCTAATGGGGGTATTCAGTGAACATTAGTCCTTTTCCACCCATTTAAAAAGGTGAGCTAGAGAAGAAATGGGGACTAAATTTTGTCCACATTTTTGTTTTGAAAAAACCACTACTGTCTTCAAATAGATTTGGCTTTAGGCGTACAAGAGCTAGATGGTATAAAAAGTGACTTGTATTTGTAAATTAGGTGAAAGAAATTTGTAGTCTGTAGATACTGAACTAGTATGATTATATCAAAGGTTATTTCATTCTTGCTAGAGACAACCATTATTGCAGCATGAAGGTCTCTGATGAAGCAAAAAGTTTGTAGCATAGACTGTAAAGTCAATTCGATTTTCTAGATTGGAAGAAACTTATTTCTTAATATCCATTATTATTTTGGTCTATTATTAATCTCTGGAATTCTCTGCTATGTCATTGTAATAAAAATTTTGCCATATTACTGCAGTTTTTTCCATTAAAAAGAAAAGCTGGTTATCTGTAGTGAATAAAAGTATGAATCTTTACTTGATTTTACTTTTTTTCTTTTTATAGAAGCTGCAAAGAATCAATCCTCCTTACTGTTGTTCAACCTTACCCTGTAAGTATTGTCAGTGTTTTCTCAATTAGTTTCCTAGCAACATATCACCTTCTTTTTCTGCCTATATTCTGTCCATGTCTCTACCTTATCAGTGCAATAAAAAGAAATAAGTGCAATAAGGGCTGTATCTCTTAAAGGTGATGTTTAAGACAGTGTTACCGTGTCCTGCACTCAAGGGCTGTATTAGTAAGTTAAATAACAGTAGTGTCTTTAAACTCATACCAGGGAGATCAATAGAGCAGGATGCCGAGTTTTGCTTCAGTTTCTGATTTGTTGCGGCTTCTGGGTTTTTCTTGGTTCTGCCTTGGTCCCACAGAGTTATGCTGCTGTAACAAACCAGCTGTACCCTGTGTGAGGGAGGGCTCTGTCTGCATCTCCAGTGCAGAACTTGTGGAGATGAGGGGAGAGAAGAGACAGACAGGCGTTTGTGTGAGATTGGCTTGAAGGGACTGGGACAAACTGCAGCCCACTTTGGAGCTGGGTTATGTGACGTGCCTCTGTGGTTTGTGGGAGTGGATTCGTGGCCTGTCAGCTCAAACCCATCTCCCATGAGAAAAGGAGAGAAGCCAAGCTAGGGGAGGAAGCACATACGTCTTTTGCCATACATCCAGGCACAACCATGCATATGTTGTGGGCTGCTGAGGGGCTTCAGTCATGCATCAGGAGATTCAGATTCAGCAGGTCCATTCAGCTACCTGTTGGCTAGCCTGATAAACAGTAGTTTTTATTAGCAAGGAATAATTGCAACCTTTTCACCCAAGAATAGGAGATGAATTTGGCACAAAGATGTGAAAACAAGTTTATCTGATGAAGCTGCCAAAATGTACATCTTGCTAATGCAACTTGGCCAGTGCTGTGTGCCTTTGTACTAGTCATTAGCCTTTCTGGTTAGTTTTGAGGTGGCCATGTAGTTCTGCTGGTCCTGCACCCTTTCTAGAAGCCAGTCTGCACTGCAACTAATTAATGGGGAAAAAGCATGCATTCCTCAGCAAAAACAGGCAGGGGCTGCCACTCTGCTATAAGGCTACTGTCAGGAAAGTGAGCTGGGATCTGGGCAACATTAGCCACCTTAAATGAAAATGCAGACATGGTCTTATTAACTGCCTTTAAAGCTTGCTGGTTTACAGTCAGTGGTTTCGATCACAGTGAACATATATATTATATGGGGGAAAAGAGATCCTCACCCGCTTTTCTTTTTTATGCATGTTTCAACCATTGACAGACTTCATTCTTTTCTTTAAATGTCAGGTGAAGAAAGGGCATATGCTTTAGTGCAGCTATGTGTAGTCCTTTAAAGTGGACAGTAAAGTGTGGTGTTACATGTCTATGAGGTGCTGTGGCCTGTTATCACTACACTGCTGGTCTGAGAGCAAGGCTGTATGTACTGAATGTAAGGGAAGCTAAAACCCAAATAAACTGTGCACTCTATGTTCAATGGAAGACCTTACAGCACAGCTACAGTCCTGCTCCAACCTTTAACCTGGAGAAGAAGGAAAGTCATGACTGGTATCTTCACCAAGGGCAAGTCCTGCCTAACCAACTTAGTGACTTTCTGTGATGGAGTGACTACATCAGTGAACAAGAGAAGGGCTATACATGTCATCTATCTAGATTTCTATAAAGCCTTTTACACAGTCCCACACAATATCCTTCTCCAAAAATTGATGAGAGATTTGATTCGTGGACTGTTAGGTGGATAAGGAATTGGTTGGATGGTAGCATCCAGAGGGTAGTGGTCAATGGCTCAGAGTCTCAGTGGACATTGGTGGCAAGTGGTGTTCCTCAAAGGTCCGTGTTGAGACCAGTGTTATATAATATCTTCATTAGTGACATAGACAAAGTGCATCCTCAGCAGATTTGCAGATGACACCAAGCTGAATGGTGTGGTTGACACTCCTGAAGGATGGTATGCCATCCAGAGGGACCTGGACAAGCTTGAGAAGTGGGCCCATGGGAATCTCCTGAGGTTTAACAAGACCAAGTGCAAGATGCTACACCTAAGTCAGGGCAATTCCTGGTATCAATACAGGCTGGGGGATGAACGCATCAAGAGCAGCCCTGCTGAGAAGGACTTGGAGGTGCTGGTGGATGAGAGGCTGGATGTGAGCTGGCAGCATGTGCTTGTAGCCCAGAAAGCCAAATATATCCTGGCTTCATCAAAAGCAGTGTGGCAAGCAGGGTGAGGGAGGTGATTCTGCCATGCTCCTCTCTGGTGAGACACCACCTGGAGTACTGTATCCAGTTCTGGGGTCCTCAGCACCCCAGCACGAAAAGGACATGGACCTGTTGGAGTGAGTCCAGAGGAGGGACACCAAGATGATTAGAGGGATGGAGCACCTCTCCTATAAGGAAAGACTGACAGAATTTGGATTGTTTAGCCTAGAGAAGAGAAGGCTTTGGAGCAACTTAATTGCAGCCTTCCAGTACCAAGAAAGATGGAGAAAGAGACATTTTACTAGGGCATGTAATGACAGAGCAAGGGGGAATGGCTTCAAACCAAAAGAAAGTAGGTTTAGATTAGATATTAGGAGAAGTTCTTCACTTTGAGGATGATGAGGTACTGGCACAGGTTGTGCAGAGAAGTTATGGATGCCCCATCCCTGGAGGTGTTCAGGGCCAGGTTGGATGGAGCTCTGAGCAACCTGGTCTAGTTAAAGGTGTCCCTGTCCATGGCAGAGTGATTGGAACTAGATGGTCTTTATGGTCTCTTCCATTGTATGATTCTATAATTCTATGATTCTATGATTCCCAGCTCTTTGGGTCCAAGCTCTGTGTGAGGCCTGACAAGGCAGAATCTGCTCCTCTCATTATGTAGCACCAAAAACTAAAAAATAACTGAATCTCCTCTAGATGTCACTGAGCTAAGGATGGCACTGAAACACTTTACTGTCCAGTCAACCATTTGGACTGATGTACCCATTTTATACATATATTTGTGTTGTTCCACTCTGGTATGTCTGTCAGAGTCACCCAGCTCTACCTTAACAGACAAAGAACTCTTGTATTTGGGGAGGATGGACATTTTATCTCATGTAGGCATGAAGATTGTCTCCCCAAGAATGTGCACAGAGCAGTTAGAAGACGAGATTGGTGTATGCATATTGATGCTAGCTTTGATTGACCCATTTTTTCCCCAGAGTCTGGATGCTTCAGTGGAATGAGCTAGTTGGGAGAGCCTCAACCACAGTATTGTTGCACCCTGCACATCTCATCTGTTTGTGCAGTATTATTTTACCTCCCTACCTGTCTAAACCAGTGTTTTATTGATTCGTAGCGTCCTTCCCTTACCACATTTCACTCCTAGTTTTTCTGCAGTGAAAACAAAGGTGTGCATAGGGATGTGGAGTAGTTGGGATGCTGCCAGTGTGTGCAGCCGGGTTTGGGCCTTGAAGCAATGCAAGTTTGTGCAAAGCTTGGGATGCAAAGTCTCCTGGGTATTCCTGACTCATCTCGAACATCTGGTCCACGCTGGTCCTCATGCTGCCACAACATTGCTGTCAGTAGTGCCTGAGCCTATTGGGTCGCATCCCTTTCAGCTCTGAAGTCCTGGGTGTTGCTGCACTCCAACTGTGTACCTGTCCTGGTCTTCTGCACAGGGGGTCCTCTGACAAATACAGTTTGTCTTACAGTTTGGAAACAATATGTCTTCAAAAATTACAATGTATTTTCCCCATCTCTTTAATATTGCCTCCTCCGTGTTTCCTTTTACTATTTTGCCAATGAAACAGGAATGATGGAGTAGAAACCAGACAAAGGAAAAGTAAGAACTTTTAAGTAAAGACTGAATTTTTTCCCCATTCTTGGCAGGAATACGTCTTTACAAACATTTCGTCAATCTCTCTTCTTGATGGTGACTTTCCTTCTACCATTGCATGAAAAATATCTACCCAGATGAATTACAAGAGTACTGTTTCTTAAATGTTTTTATTAGCGCTATTTAGAGTGTGTTTTGGTTTTGCATTCAGCTAAACATGCTTTGAGATTGCAGGTGAAAGTAGACATGATCTAGATTTATAGTACTCTGTAGTTCACTCAGTACTCTTTGAAAGCTTTCACAGATCATTTTTGCTTACATGCATTGTTTTGTTTAATGCTGAAACTCATTAAAATTTCATTTTAATTATGGCCAAACCAAAGCATTAGGCCATCTTTTTCTTTCCATCAATCTACAAATCTCTGCTGGGTTCTTATCACCATTGTTTATAAGAAGGTCACTGAGCAGTTGAAGCAGCTCAAAGTTTAGATTTCTGGAAGTGTAGCATTTGATTATAATTTCTGACCATTTTATTCTGTGAATGAACCATCATTCTGACTGTTGCCTTATTAAGTTTTAAGCATTACTCAAATCAAATAACTTGCCTATTTGATATCTCTTCAGATTTTATGTGCAGAGATCATTTGATAGCTTGCTTTCATGATTAATCTCTTAAGCTCCTTGGATGAAGTCCAGAACCAGCTGAGATCTATGGCAATTTTGTTGTGCTTTAAATTCTGCAACGGGAAAAAGATAGGATCTTTTTCTGTTTTGAAAGACATGCTTCATGTTATAACATGCTTATATGTCTGAGACAGAACCTTTGCAGAAAAACTACAATAAGTAACATTTATGGATCATAATGATTGTGGCAACAATCTTACTGAGAGTCTATGGGACTAATGATCAGACTATGATTGCTATCTAAAAATTGTAAAATATAAGTAATGCAAATAGTAAAATACAATTGTCTATGATAGATCATTGGGTTTTAAGAGAAAACCCAGATCTGGTCACTAATTCAGCAATTAAATTTGTGCCAAGCGTTTAACAAAGAAATACTCCTGATGATGATCTGTCAGTGCCATGTGGTTATAAAAAATTACTGTTTTATAAAACTTCTCTGTTTTATATCTTCCATGTCCCTACCTGCTCTTCTGCAATGCTCTTGTGAGCCAATGTAGTTGTTTCAGCCTCATTCAGAGCTATGAATTACCATATTTAGTTTGCCTTTGGGCATTATGTCCTTTTTCATTTAATAAATTTAATTCTTCCTCTTATTCACATTTTATTTGCTTTTTAAATTTTGGCTTATATAATTGCTGTTAGAAGTGGACCAAAAAGTCAACACATTTTTGCAGTCATGCATTTTTTTCCTTATTTCCTGGCAAACGTATTTTATATTAAACTAATGACTATTTTTGAGTAACAAGCTTAAAAGTTATTGTATATTTACACTCTGTGTCTATTTAAAAACTACATTTTCTGTAGTTTTAAATGTAGTATTTCTGATTTTGATACTTACTGTCACAGAGCAGGTTTTCTTTTCACCTTGTGACTGTCCTATAGTGCTATAATTTTACTTCTTTGTAGTAGCTCAGTACTACACTGTGCTCTTCTAAATACTAAATCCTTCTTTTTCTTGAGCATGAATAAAGATTTTGTTGTTGCAGCACTTCTACTGGCAAGAGCACTCAAAGGGGCTTTTTCAGCAAATAAAAACCACTTCCCTTAGACTCTCCCCCAAATTTTAGTCTACCTGCAAAAGTGCACAAAGTACTAGATGTTGCTATTTTCATCAGAAAAGTTTCTCACAAAATGTAGGATTTTTTTTTTTCTAAGATCTATCGAAAAATGACCTGCTATAATGCTGCTGACAAAAATAGTATCTAATTTTGAGGAGTCCAGAAAATTAGAAAATCACATTTTGTAGAAAGTCTCCTCTGGTTATAGCAATCTCTTGTGTTTTGACCCTGCTGATGGGATGCCCATTTATTGCAGTCCGTAGTAAGTAGGATTCAAAGTAGGGTCTTGATCTTCACTGGCATTTCCTTCAGGCAAATCTCTGCACAATGCTTCATTTTTCTTGTTAGCAGTTTCTCTACTGTTTAAACGATTAGCTGGGGTTTTTTTTTCCTGAATTCTGTGTAAACAAGTAAAAATTATTTAAAATCCTGATAACTTTGAGCTTTTAATAGGAAACAGTGCTTAGGTCACACAGAGTGCAGTTTGAAGGTTTTTGAATTATTTTGACTCCTTGTTAAAAAGTGTGCCCTCGTTTTGCAAAAGTCACTCAAATTAAGCTGTTTTTTATCTGTGACATTGCAAATACTTTACTTGCAGTGATAAATGTTCCGCATTAGTGTAAACACCTCCTGCTTAAGGTCATTAACTGAGGATAATGGCTTCCATTTGGCTAAAAGACAGAGCATTAGAAACAAATGAACCTGACACTCTGAAAATCATTAATTGATAACATTCTTCTACAAACCTAAAGACATTAAAATAGAATAGAGCAGCATATCATCT
This sequence comes from Chiroxiphia lanceolata, assembly GCF_009829145.1. Classification (NCBI taxonomy): domain Eukaryota; kingdom Metazoa; phylum Chordata; class Aves; order Passeriformes; family Pipridae; genus Chiroxiphia; species Chiroxiphia lanceolata. Next base: position 19,138,331 of record NC_045638.1, on the reverse strand, counting down.
TGCTGAGGCTTTGTTAGACAAACAAGTTTCGACAATCAAACCCGACTGTTTTCCTAGGTATTTGCTGCATTCTTTGGAAATCCTTCTTTTCTCAAAGAGAAAACTTCAAGTGCGAAGTTGATGCAGAGGTAGAAACAATGAGATTGTGCAATTAAATGCAAAATCTGTGCTATTACTCAAACTTTTAACCAGCAAAGAACGTTCCCCCAAATGCGTAGCGCAGCTGTTTTAGTTTTTCTTACACCCCTGGTTTATAGTTTGAAGCCTTTTGGAAAGCAATCTGCTTCCAAGCTCACCCAGAGTGTCTGGAAAAGGGCCAGAGTCCTGCCCATATTGCTGCAGGAGAAATGGAAATGGAAGGGAGCCCCTTTTTTTATGATAGACCATGGTGTGCTTGCGTAACTGTGCAATATATACATTAAACTCCATGTTCTGAAGGAGCTCTTGGGAACTCACATATGTTCAAATCTTTCAGTTGTCTTTGACTCCCCTATTGCATTTTTGCAATAGCATAATTTAAGTATTTATGCCCCCTGCAAGTGACTTTTGAGGTTGTAGAGAGGAAAAGAGAGGTTGTAGAGAGCAACAGACACATAGCAGTTTGCCAGATTTGCTGTGTGGGAATAACCTTGCCAGAATCCGGAGAGCATTTGGCAGTCTGCCTATTAAGAGTGCCCAGACTGGTGACTCATCTGCAATAAGAGCAAACAACTGTACAAAGCTTCTTCCAGCAAGAACATTAAGTGAAAGCAACTCTTTCCCCTGTGTCCTTGCAAGGGAAAGCTGGTAACCTGGTCCTATAGCAATGCTGCCCTGTGGCAGTGGGAAACAACAGGTTGCAGTCCATCACTTGGGTACCATGACCATCCCCCTTCCACACTGCAGAGGGGGAATACATGGAGAGGAGGGAAATTAGAGAAGACATCTGTAGAGTTGTTATATTAGTCATGGCACTGTTGTATACTATGTCATTCTAGGAATCAGCTCTGGAGTACAATAGGTAAGCTGCTTCAGCCATTTCCTTGTCCCCTCTTGCTGCAGAAGTCAACAGGGTCCTTCACCCTGAGATACTGACCTTTATTTTTTTTATTCTTTTTTTTTTTTTAACTTACTTTGGTTTTGGTGGTTGTTTCAGATCTCCAGGAATTATTGCATGTTTCTGATATTTCCTAGGAGAACGTGACATCGTTTGTTCCTTGTTGATACTGAGCCTATGGTTAGTAGTTACCATGTTCTCAATGTGACAATAAATCAGAGGCATAGAGAAATGAGCTTGAGACTTCTTCCAGCTACTTACTAAATACAAGGCCTCTGCATCACAAGAAAATAACTTTTATAACAGTTTCAGCAGAGATCAGAGACAACAAGAGCATGTGGCCTTGAACTACTCCATCACTCCTGCAGATTGTTAGTTCAGTCAAAATTTGAGTGATAGCGACAAGACTTCCTGTGTTTACAGGGACTGCTGTCGTGCTGCATTGATCATCACCAGTGATGCCTGCCCTTATTTCTCCCGAGCAAACCAACATAAGTTAGTCTTTTCATTATCCAAAACTAGTCAGGCCACTTCTAAGGAGTTAGATTATGAAAACCTTAATTCATATTTTACTGGAAAATAAAGGGTCAAAGCCTGGCCCAAAGGAGACTAGTGATTTTCAAACAAAGCCGGAATTTCTTCCATTGACTATTATCAAGGTTATGGAGTTAGGCAATGCTGTATTTGTAGCTGACCTGATTGATATGAATATTTAATTTGTTGCTAAAAAGAGTTGTTATCTAAACTCCACAAATGGAGCGACTCTTTTCTTCCAAGGGCTGAACACTTCATCACAGGAGAATCTATTGTATAATAAAGTAGGTAAAAGTCAAGCAGGTCCAAGAAGAAAATTAGGAATGCTTCTAGACTTCTAACCATGAAGCCCTACAAAGTGTCTGACCTATTGAAGGCAAGCCCTGCACAAGGTGTGTTTAGGGGATACCTTCTGGGGAAGCCTGCTGGCCTACAAGGTGCCTCTTGGTGCTTTTCACCTGTGTTTTGAAATGGACTAATACAGTGAGATGCCACTATATTTGGAGAGGTCTCAGACACTTTTTTTGGCAAAAATAATGTGTATATCTCTCTAGTGGATCACAGATTATCAAAAATTTTCCATTCAGTGTTTGATGAAGGGTCACTGGTAGGTCACTGGTCAGTGAACATTCTTGCAGACAAGTTTTGCTGACAGCAGTCATTGTGGAAGCACTACAAGGAATTTGTGTGTACACTGAGAGCCCTCCTCATCACTCCAGTCTGACAGTAGGATAACTTGCAGTAACTGCGGTATGCATTGGTGATTCCTTATGTGTATGTACATATGTATTATCCGAGGATGCATTATGGTTTGACTGTATTTCTCTTCTGCAGTGAACATCATGCAAAGTATTGCAGTATACATGGAGTTCCCAGTGTGTGAGAAACAGTCAATAACTGAAAATGGAAAGAAAGGGTTTAATTTGAAATTATATGATATATCTTGTCATCATCTTTTCTTCCAGTCTCCTAAATCAGCTTTTATTAGTGCTGCAAAAAAGGCAAGATTGAAGTCCAATCCTGTCAAAGTGCGCTTCTCAGAAGAAGTAATTATCAATGGCCAGGTGTCGGTGAGTATTTAGCTATTTAGCCTCAGAAAGGACTGAGCATTTCATCCAAAGGTATGGCTCATAGCTGGAAAGGGAGGGAATTATATGGTAGAAATAACAGTGATAGACTTGCAAGGAAAGGGGTTTTTTGTTTCTGAAGTTTTCCAAAGACCTTTTTTTAAGTCCATTGGGCCCATAATTTTGTGAAAAATTCGTCTCTTAAAATAAAATTAAAATGCTAGTGAATGCATTTTATGGTGATAATGCATATGCATCTGTCTTTATAGTCCTTGATAGTGCTTGCTTGTTGTTTGTTATTTGTTTGTTTTTTCAGACCAGTTTTGTATCACTAGAACCCCTAAGCTCAGGAGAAGTACCATATTAGGAAAACATAACCTTACAGACTTCTTTGAAACCTGTTTTATCTACTTGAACTTGTTGTTTCCAAGCCTTAGGCAAAGTCAGCCTCCCTTTGAGAGGCACTGAACTCCTCCTTAAACATGAACTCCCAGATAATTTTCATAATTTCCCAGAGCATCATTCCACTCTGATATCTTATGCAACTCTCTAATCCATTTTTCTGTTTTATTGAAAATGTTTTAATTTCAGAGATAACGTTCATTGTCAGAGAGATAGTATATAGGGAAAGACAATACTATAAGCCAGACATAAAATGTATGTGAAAGGTTTTATTTTTCCCGACACAGACTTATAGAGGGCAGCTGTAATGAGCATGCCTAGACCCTTGGAGAACATTGATATTTCTGCATTCAGTTTGGGCCAACACCTTCCTTTTCAGTTCTTTCCTTTCCATCTGATTTATGTACTTCTCTATAGAACAGTGTTTAGGTTTCTCTTGTTGCATGTTGTAATCTGATTCACTAATTTGCTTGACAGGAAACAGTTAAGGACAACTCGCTTCTTTTCATGCCAAATGTTCTAAAGGTGTATCTTGAAAATGGACAAACCAAATCTTTCCGTTTTGACTGCAGCACTTCAATAAAGGTAGGCTGGATATACCTTGGTATGAGACCTTCAGTAATTATAATTTACTTGGAATGCTTTAAGAACAATGGTGTGCTCAGTTGGGGCTAAAGTCGTAGTTCAGAAATAATGAGGATTTGGTTTGTTTTTCTACTGCTAAAACATATTTATTTTCAATGAAGAAGGAGTAATGATTGTAATGTGCCTGGAGAACAAATAATATTGCGTAGTCCTATCGTTTGATATGCTACCAAACACAAGCATGATTTGTCAGCAAAAGTCAGGAGCTGAGAAGATTAAGATGTTGGTTGCTAATTGAATATCATCTAACTTATCATCCAGTGAAATAGGATGGAATATCTTAGGTTTATGTCAGTGATGAATTGCTCACTTCAGTGTAATGCACTTTATGCTTTCCATAACGCATTTCACATACAGACAATGAAAAGTGAAACCCTGGCACACAACTGAGGCTGCTAGGGAGTGTCTGTGACACTGTTCAGTGTAAGTTCCCAAATCAGAGGCATCATCAGTGTCTGTGAGAGCCTTGGAGTAGTATAGTAAGCAACACGACTAGAGCTGTTGGGCATGCTGCTAGTCTCCTAAGCCTTACTGTTTGGATAAACTAGTTTTAACACAGATTGGTTACCAAATCTAGTTCACTGCATGGAGTGTGCATGGTTGGGAGACCAAGACATGAGAGATGCATGAGTGGGAATGATCAGTGGAGACTGAGGATGCAATTCTCAGCTACATTGTCAGCTTTTGCTAGTTTTAAGGGATTTTAAAACTATGCATATTTGAAGAAAGGCTACCTTTGTGCTCACTGTGATACAGCAACATGCTCAATCAATTAGAATAGCAAAGAGAGTGATTTGCTGAGGTAGACAAGAGGAAATTCACTCCACTATGATGGTAAAACAGATACTGAAGTCACACTTAAAAATGCAGTATTTGTTAATAGTTCATACATATACCTTAGGCATAAGTTAAGTGCAGGTAATGGATACAAGCCTCCACTCCACATCCATGAGATACTAAATTTCTTCAGTCCATCTGAGAATTTGTTTAGGTGAAGAAATAGGAGGCATGATTCATGTAGATAATGAAGTCTCATACCTTTCTAAGGCCCACGAACTGACTTTCCAGTATTTTCTGTTATGAACATAAAGACAACCAACCTGTTCCAGGATGTTTTGACCCTGAAGATCAGTCTTTAGCCATCACATTGCATTAGTAGTTCTGTCATGGATGTGTCATTTACTGTAAGACCGTATGTCAAATCTGAAGTCATTTGCACAGGTACCCATGTGGGCTCAGCTATGTAGCTGTATTGATGTTGTAAACCTGCTCTGACCTTAGTCATTTTGACTATTTGTAGGAATAATATCCTTTGCATCTAATTCAGGCAATTATATAATTTGAGGCCTTGCATGTGTGTGTATGGGTGGGTGTGGATTGTTGCTTCTTTGCTTAACTGAGGTGAAGTAGACATGCCCCAGTCAAGTCAAGGTAAATGCAGTTTTTTTCCATGCCTAGCAGGCCAGTAGTACACTACTTATTAAGGAGGGTGCAAGCAACACCTAACCTGCAGTTCTCACTTTCCTTATTGCTGGAAGGTAGCACCTGGGCTGATTCTTAAGTTACTGGATGAGAGGATATCTAGCAAAAAAATTGGTGCACTAATTCAGCACTATGTGCCTTTACTTCATATTTTAAAAGGTTCAAGACAGCTAGTGGAAAACAGTGCTATTATTACTCCCTCTTAAAAGGTTACATTTAATATTATGCTTCTTCATGTTACTGTTATGCCCCTTGTCTTTATAGCATAGTTTAGGAGTATAATAAAAGTAGATTTAATGTGTAAGCAATAAATTCCCCACTAGTCAGAATAGTATAATATTAGGTTCCATTATTTAGAGTGATTGCTTGCAATTCACTAATACTCTCATATTCTTTACATTGCAAAGTTGTCCCATCCTCCCACATACATTTTTTTTGTCCTTCCACCAACTTGGTCTTGATTTTCCATAAGCACACTGTAATTGATTAATTAATCTTCCTCAATTAGGTTAAAACTCTTGGATTACAATTCATCATGATCTCCTTAGTTAAGTCCTATCCATCTGGATACTTATGTGTACCTAAAATTTTTTTGAGGGATAGAACTGTTTTAATCTTGTCACCAACATAATGTGAAAATATTTCTAAGTGATGCCTATTATGTATTTCTTCTTCCTACAGCATTCACTAAAGCAAAGATACCTTGTCAGATGATATTAATAATCTGCATAGATTTACAAAGTGTTATATGAAAGTAAAGTAGGGATTAATTGAGTGGTTTTGTGAAGAGGTTTGTTTAGCTGTGTTTTAGAAACAGTCTTCTCAAGTTAACTACCCTTAGGCATAATCCACTGTGAAAGAAAACTAATCAGAAGTCTCTAAAATTGGGGGTTTGTACTATAAATTGATATGGTCTATCAATTTACAAACTATTGTTCTGCACAGGTATCATCATTGACTTTTCTGTGAGCATTTAAACTCAAGAAGTGGACTTAAAAACCTTGTCATAAGAACAAATAAAGGCCATTAATTAATTTATTTATTTATTTGTTGTTGTTGACATATAAGTTTGGTTTGTACTGCTTGATGACCTTGCCCCAATGAAGTGAAGAGACTAGTGGCAAGATCATCTCTCCTTTCCTGATGTTTTTATTTCCAGGGAGAGAGAGGGATACGGTTTAAAGGCCACACCAGTATAATCTGCATATTAAACCACAGAGAATGTGGTCCATCGGAGCAATCCCATATATATACTTTTAACGTTCATGTCTGGTACCATCTTGGGGGCGTTTGATTGTAAAGGTGCTGACTTTTCACTGGGTGAGCAGGTGTGATGTCTGTACACTTGTACAGAACAGGCATGAAGCCTGGGCTTCCACTCTGTGCAGGTACATTCAGGGTGGGGGGCACTGAATAACTCAGTCCCAAGCATTTTGTGAATTTAAGTACATTTTATGAATCCTTTGTTAATTAGGATGTCATCTTAACACTCCAAGAAAAGCTTTCCATCAATGTATTGAACACTTTTCCCTGATGCTGGAGCAGAGGGGTTGAAGGATCTGGAACAAAACTCCTTTTGCTACATGAACAGGAGACTCTAACTCAGGTTTGTGTAATGCTATGTGAAACAGATATTAATGAGATGGATTAATCAGTAAATTATCCATCTTTTTAGTTACTCAGTTGAGTTATCAACAAGATTATAGTTTGATCCTGTCTATCAAACAGCAACGGCATTTAGATGTGGTTGTAAGAATCAGGTTCTCACAGGAAGCAAATATTTTTTCTGTTACAAACGTCTATATTTCATTGCTTCATTGGGCCATTCGGAAGTATTAAGAAGTTCTGAGAACCACAGTCTGTCCAAATTTCTTTAAAACCTTATTTTGATCTTTGGTTCCAGTCCTGATTATATAGATCTGTATCTGGGTGACAGAGAATAATGTTCCTCTTTCTGAGGAAGTCGGGTTTGTCTCGTTTACACGGTAATACCTTATGTCTCTTTCAGTGATGATGAATTGTGACCCAGAAAACAGTGGTGTGACTTTCTTCTTTAGATCAGGGAGGTGTGACTAAAGGTGAAGCTGCTTCATAGTGACCAGCAGAGTACACTGATTTTAGCTGCTTATCATTTTGCCAAATTGTTAAGACTGAAATTTTCCCTTGTATTTCTCAGTTCTAGGAAAACATTAGCATATTTTTAATTTCAAATAAATTTGAAAAAGAAAAAAAAGTAGAAATGGATTCTTAGATGAAATGGGGCAAAATATTGAAATTATAGAATCTCCTTGATCCTATAGCTAGAGTCCATGTAATGGTATGATGGAGCTTAGTTTGCAGCTAACAGTCTTTCTAGCATTTTCTAATCTTTAAGCACTTGCTTTTGCCATGTTAACATTCTTTTCTTGTGGATATAAGCTACCCAATAATTGCACAATATCCAAAAGTACTCAATACTGGCTGTCCTGGCCTAGCTCACTCCTTTGAAGTAATTGGTAAAATTCTCATTGAAATCAGAAGGATCAGAATAAACCAACTCAGCGAGCTTTCAAAACTCCCATCCCGAGCTTTTATTTATATATACAGAGTATGTCTAGATGCTTAAGAATGAGGTCAGAGACAATATGAGATAAATACACCTTTTGAAAATTGTTAGGGCAAGACAGAGAATTCATTGGGTATTTTTAAAAGTATAGTTTTATAAAGTAAAGCTGTAGGCTATAAAGTACCCTAACTCTCTAACTGTATTAGCCTAATTGAATAAGTTAGATAAACTGCATTAATTCTGGGGGGGTCTTCTTTGAAGTTTCTGTAAAATCAGCAAAATACTTTTATTTGCCATTATGATGTTCCTGCTGACCATGACTTACAATGGTGTTATTGGATTGTTACCCTTTCATCCATTTTTTCATTAGCTATGTGGTGGTCTCCTGTGAATATACCCAGAATAGAGTGTTAGATTTTTACAAAGTTTTGCTGACCAACAAGCAAAGCGGTCTTTGTATTTTTTAGTGTATTGGGTCCTCAGTCAGAAGTCATGAAGTAGATCTCTCAGTCCAGGAAAAAGACCCAATTTCTTGCAAATTGCCTAATGGGTTAAAATAAGCAAGAGGAAGTGAGGAAAGTGTTCAAACTGGGCCTACCTGTGTTCTCAGGGAGTCTAAGAAATAAAATGTGACTTCTCCCCAAAAACCTTCTCATTTTAGTCCTGCTGAAGCTCACTCAGTTTGTATTTCACTTGGATGGTTTTCATTAAGGTGTTTTTCTTTGTCCTTTCACTCTGGTTTTTGAGTGAATTCTGTTGCTTTGAGGATAAGTTGTATCATGCAGTCATGCCTATACAAGTCTAAAAGTCTTTCCAAAAGATTATAAATATGATGTTTTTAGGTGAAGAACTTAGTAGCCCATGGCACAGCTGTTTGATGGATAGAATTATTTTTCTTGCTACCACACGGCTCTGAAGCAAGGTCACATTGCCTGAGACTACAGAGCACGTGGCTAAACTAGGGTTGCCAACCTCTAATATTTTTATACACTATCCTAGGTGACCCAAAGGCCAAGCTCGCACAAGATGAGATGTCTTTTCAGGATTAGCTTTGTCCCAAAGGATCCCATTGATCTTTTAAGAAGAGATCCATTGCTTTTGAATATCTCTATGTACAGGTAAGTGAAAGTACAGCCACTGTTAATGTAAAGGAGAAATAAAGAAATGGACTTATAGTATATATAAATTTACATCTTCACATAGAAAGTGTGGCTACCGTAAATCCTGGCTTTGTTTTCTGCTGCATAAAGCCAATGAATGCACTTGGGGAATGTGCAAATCTTTATCATCTGCAAAGTCTCCTTTCTTCATAAGTCTCTTCAACAGTAATGCTTTGATATCTTTCAAAGTATATTTGGCTTTAGAAAAGAGCAAAGATGAATTAATTGCTAATACTTATTTATGGTATTGTAATATCAGACAGAAATGATGTCTGAAAAGGAACTTCCAGTAAGATGGATGGGAAAACTGATGCACAAGCAATGAGGTTCTCCTGAGTATCTCACCAGGTAGAATCCTGCTATCCTGAGTCCAGATGCACTCTTTGTGATGCAGGATTACTCTTCTCCTCAGGAAGGATTGAAGAAGAGCTAAGGTCAAAATACTCATGCCTTCTGCTCTCAGGAAAACGTACTGGTATTCTTCCTAAGTACCCATGTTGTGGTGAGCATCTGACCAATCTGAGAGCAACAGTCCTACCTCAGCATGGTCCTGCTTCTGGGTTTGGAGTTACTCTACATGCAATGTTAATGAAAACAAAACCCAAAACCCGAAAACAGCAACAACAAAAAAAGCCCAAATAATTTATCTTTAGTGCAAGATTTTTTAACTTCATGCTCCCTCTACTGGTTTTTTGTCAGAGCTGTAACGATGTGGTTCAGGAAAGATTTGGACCAGAACTGAAATATGACATTGCCCTGCGGTTGGCTGCGTTACAAATGTATATTGCAACTGTGACCACCAAGCAAACTCAGAAAATTTCCCTCAAATACATAGAGTAAGTTGAGAATACTGTGTATCCTTAAAAAGTGAAACATTAGTAGTAACTAGTAGATTCTTTAAGGTTGTTTCGTTTAATATGTCTGTATGTATGCACCAATTTTAGGTTTATCTTTGTCACTGAAATTGATTCAAGTGTGTTAAGAGCAGCATATGTGGTCCTTTGGTGCATTTACCTTTTGTTCATCTGTTTAGGCCTATGAAGTAGCCTATATATGTAAATAAATAGCTTATAAATGTAAGTAAGATTAACTTATTTGCTTTCAATGATTTAAGATCTAAGTTTATGTGGTCTAAATCCAAAGGTTTTAGTAGAGATATTATAGTAAAATTCAGATAATGGCTTGATTCAGAAGACAGTAGGGTCATAGATTCCATTGTGTAATATTTCTTAATGCAAAAGTATCCCAGCAGGAACCTGTCTTATGTTAGCCAACATGTATATGTATCTACAAAGAAAAGAAAAATCCAGAGTGCGAATGCGTACATCTACTTGGAGTAAAAAAAACACAAAGCAGCAAAAAACCTGCAACAAAAATCCATAACAAAATAAAAACCCAAACCTAAAACTTTTGTTACTGTTGCATAGTTTATTTGCAGAATAAAAGTAACTGTTACACACTCAGTCTGTAGAGTTTATCCACCGTATTGAAGATCATGTTATATTCTATCTTATTAATGAATCAGCAAAAATAATTACTTAGAAGTGAGAAACCAGTCTTCTATCAAAAGGGGTGCTTCAAGCAGAAAAAAAATTGGTAAAAGGAGGGAGACTGTTTTTGAGAGAGAACCCTCTCCCCTCGCCAAAAAAAAGTGTAAGTGGTAAAGAAAATGACTCTCATGGTTTGCGTGTTCTAAAGGAAGCCTCACAAATAAATTACATCTGACGTTATCTTGTAAATTATTTGCTATTTAATTCTGTAATGGTGCTGCCTATATAATTAAGTGGTGTTTAACATAGACTTTAAACATCAAACTTAAACATTTTTTCTGAATGGCATGATTGAAGAGGTGGTAGGGATAGAAGAGAGATTATTTATCATTTAAAACATCTTTTCATAATAAATATCGTTTGAATCTATAGAAAAATAATACATTATTACAGAACCCTGTACTTGATCAACTCTCCTTCTGTTTTCAAGTGATCGTTCACTTGACATCATAGTCACCAGTCTTTAGATAATAATCATCACAGAAATGTGAAATTAAATATATGCCTTTTATTGCAGAAAAGAATGGGGATTAGAGACTTTTTCTTCCATCTGCTGTGCTGCAAGCATGAAAGAAAAGAACATAAAGAAAGCACTTTCCCATCTTGTCAAAGCAAATCAAACCTAGTTCCTCCAGGAAAAAAGGTATTAAATTTGCATCTTAATGGAAAATATGTTTTAAAGAAGAGAAAGGGTTGCGTATATGAGAAACATTTAAGGCTAATCCTTCGGAGAAACACCTAGTCATTATATTTTCAGAGATTTAACTTCGGGTGCTCGTACAACATAGCCAAGAACAATTATATATAATCAATTATGCCCCAAACTAAACTATCTTCTTATCTTGAGAATGACAGAGAACTGGTTATTAATATATCATGTATGATAAAGATATGTATTTTAAAAATTAATTTAGTGCTTTCTATGAATAGCAGACTCGTTAGGAAAGTTATTGTTCTCTCTATGATGCTCTCATCTGAATTACATTAACTTATGTGCTGGACATAAATGTTTTTCAGATTGTTTTCTGTTACACTGTAGAGAGGGACTTTTTGCTGGCCGAGATCTCACTGGATAGATGATGGTCCTTACAGTAAATGACCCTCTTTACTGTTGTAAAATGCTTTTCTTAGCGCTAAGCTTTCAGTTCAGCTGGAAAAAAACATGGAGAAGACAGATCTCTGAGAAATATCTTTGTAACATGCATACAACTAAGTCTGCTTTTAGACACAGAAATGAGGTTTCTTAATGCAGGTCGTCTAGTCTGTCTTTGTAGTCAATGGAGAGAAACAGGCACTTCGAGGGAGCGATTCATCCCATCCCACATTAGGAACCAAAAATAGGTCAGATTAGTTGTGTCCTAGAAATGCTTATTTCTCTTCATGGACTGTAAAAAGAATCTAAGAGTGACTAGTTGAGACATGAAATGATTTGAATCCTGCTTCATGACACTTTTTTTCTGAACAAAAAAACTTCAAAATAGCTGGTGCCTGAGCTGAGGTTCATTGCAATCAGCAGAAATCCTTCTCGGAGGTTTCAGATCACATCATGACTGTGAACATAGCTCTACATGTTTGACCTGCGAAGCTCAGGAAGAAAGGTCACCTCTCTGAAGCATTGCATGTCTCCTATACTGCTGAAACTAAAGCTAAATTATGCCAATTGTTTATTATTTATTCTGGTAGAGTAAATTTGGGTTCATTTTGGAAGCCATCACTGCTGGAGACCTTGCAGGTGTAAGGTATGCCTTACAGTGGCATACAGTATCAGTTATTGGTTAGGAGAGATATTGCAACAGTCCCTTCCTGCAGCAAGCAGTCTTTCTGGGTTTGCTTCACTTCTTTTTGATTTGACCTTTGGAAATATATTGTTTCCGATCTGCTTTTTTTTTACCAGGTAGGTCTCATAAACAAAGCATCAGAGCTCATCATCACCTTCTGTCTCACTTGTAGGTACTAACACAGGAACTGATTTCTTTCTGGGGTCTTCTCTTCCTTCTCGTGAAGGGAAGCTTCTCATTCTCAGGATTCTCCTGTTTTTTACAACCCCTATGTATTTCTCCACTGAGTGAACACATAGTGAAGGAAAAGGGAAAGCACTATCACTAGTTGCTCTGCTTCAGGTCCATTTCCTTCTTGGTGTCTAGAAAAAACTTAGGATAGGAGCTCTTAAAATGTTGTTCAAGATCAAATAATTTTTTGAATTAGAATTCCAGTGGCTGAAAGGAGACTAGCAAATGAGATGAGACTGTTTTATATTATCCTTCAAAAGTCTAGATATAAGGACTTCACCACCAGGGAGGTAAAAGGTTTGGATCCAGACTGTTTGGGTGAAATGAACTGTTTCTTGTTTCCATTCTGTCTCATAAAGTATTTCCAAGTTTTATTTCCTAGGTAGGGAGTTTAAGTTCAGAGGAGAAAAAAAGGAGACAAATTATGACATGTATTACATGATATGATCATATGTATTGATGTGCTGTATTTAGCTTTCAGATTTATTACCTACTAAATATAGTGGAAGAGTTTCATTTTACAAAGTAGGAAATACAGTAACGAGTTGGAATAATATGCCAAGTACCAAAAGTACCTAGCAAGATGTAATATACATAACTGACAAAAGCAAATTCTTTGTTCTTTTTCTCTATATAGGTGCATAAACATTAAAGAACTGATGGAGTTTATGAATGGAGAACTGCTTAGCCTTGAAATCCCTCAATGAACAGATGTTTAATCTGACCACTTTTAACATTTTCCTTTCATTGAAACAGTTATGATGTTACTGCAGTGCTCTGATCTGCCCATTCTCAAGTCCTCAGTGCATTTTAACTAAACACGCCAGATATTAATGTTAAGAATGAAACAGTTTCTCCTCATCTGAAATTCAAGCATGTAAAGATTTAGTTTCAGGCTCCAAAGAGCGGTTTTTGCAGTCCATTCTCCTTATATTACACAAATACGTTTTCTTTCTGAATTTTGCAATGTGATGAATTTCACAACTGCCTCTTACACCTGTTTCTCCTTTCTCAGCTCTCTGCTCTGCAAGCCAAGGTGCATTATCTAAAGTTCCTCAGTGATCTGCGATTATATGGAGGGCGTGTTTTCAAAGCAACACTAGTGGTAACATTTCTCTTAAAATAGTCTTTCTCTTCTCTTGATTTTTTCATCGATGCTTTTTTTTTTTTTTTTGCAAAAGCTGGATTATAATTTTCTTTAGAAGTTTAGGTTTTATTCATGCACTTAAAAATCATTGTTAATTGAATCAAATCACTTTTTTTAAATTTTCATGTTGAAAATAACATACCTGATATAATTTGAACTTTACTGGGAATTTGGAGATAGGTAACACTTTTCTAGCAAATAACACCATCCAATTAACTATCGAATGCTAAAATTATTACTCTGGAAAAATCTTAATGACAACGTTTTTCTTTCAACAGAAGGAGAGTCCATCCATCTGTCTGTCCATCTAACTGCCCATCTAAAAACTAGAGTACAATCAACATCCAGCAGGAAATTCCTTTACTCTTTGTTTTTAATTATGAATCAAGTATGCTCTTGTGTATCTTCTTAGAAAAAACATAATAATCTTTAATGTAGAAATGCCATGGAAATGTAGTCCTATGTAACTGCAAGTTATCACTGAAAGTGATCTCTGTCACTATGCCATAGCTATCATGTTTCTTACTTCTGCTTTTTTCATTTCTTCTGCTGAAGCAGGGAGAAAAGCGTTCAGAAGTAACGCTGTTAGTGGGGCCACGGTACGGAATCAGCCATGTGATAAACACCAAAACAAACCTTGTGGCTCTCCTGGCAGACTTCAGCCATGTGAACAGAATTGAGATGTTTACAGAAGATGAAAGCAATGTTAGAGTTGAGCTGCATGTCTTAGATGTAAAAGTAAGTTTGTTACTAATTTATTTTGATATAATATCTATAAATAATATTTTTCTCTTTATTTGAATATTATATCAAGCCATACTGTTCTGAATATTTTCATACCAGTAATACTCTGAGGGTGCATTTTTAGCTCTTTATTTGGACAGTGCATGTATACTATGGCTTGGGCATTTGAGGGCCCTACAGCGTACCAGGCCGGTACTTTGCAGCACTTCTATCCTATTTTGATTTTTCTCTTGGCTGACCCCAGGCAACTGGCTTTGTTGTTGTCTTCCTGGATTTCCATGGTTAGAAGAGATGATGATGAAATTGGTCTTCTTTTGAAGCTCCTTCTAATAGACAATATTATTACCACTGGAAGTGTAATAGACAATATTATTACCATTAGCGCTTTCACCACCGCGGCCCGGGTTCGATTCCCGGTCAGAGAAAAGTCCCCCCGGGTAGATGGAGCTCGTTAGCCCTGTAAGGCCATCCATCGAGGAGAAGGTCACTCTAAACAAAAACCTACGTCCTGAGGACCTCACTGCCACTGTCCAAGCTTGCTCGGCCCCGGCAGATGAACCTCAGGATTAAAGGGTGGGCTCAGCTCAGCGCACACTGTGTCTCACCTAAAAAATCCACTGCGCAGGCTCGAAGGGTAAAGACCCTTCCCAAATCTTCGTTCGCGAAGACTAGCCATACATACAGAGAATCACCAGCTGCATCAAACCAGTGTCCCCTGTAATCCAGTGTTACATCTGCAAAGTTCACTGCAAGCAACCATATAGCAGTTACCAATTAGGTAAACTGTAAAAAAGCACGGGTTTTCTTCTTAGCTTTTGTAATTCTAGTTCAGTGCTTTGCCCTGCATAATGTATTCGCAGATGCTCATCATCTACCTCTAGTTTAATTTCTCTTGAATCCCACGTAATACTTTGCATCTGTGGCATCTACTGGCAAAATGAGTGGAGTTTTGTATGTTATATTGTCCTGGTTCTTCTTAGTGTGGTTTCTATTTGGTTTTGAAGTGAAATGCTTCATGGACTTTCTAGGACATTAATAAGGATAACTAGAGATTGAAGGTATAGTTCTTGAAACGTATGTATTTGATTAAAATAAATAGAGCCTAACAGTTTTTTTCTGCTTACCCAGCTATACAGAAAAAGCATACGCAAGGAATGTTTTACTAAGCTTTTGCTTTGAATGTTTTATATATATTGACCTGGAACTGTTTCCATGTATTTACATTAATGAAAAAAAATTGCTCTAAATTAATCGAGATGCTCTTTGACAGCAACCTAAGAGAAATTTACAGGTTGGTAAACATAGCATCTTTCACCTTACTTAGCAGTGGTGACATTTGAGGATCTCAGGCTTCTTTACCTGTTAACACTGCTGTGCTAAACTCATAGCTCTTGTAAGAAAGCTGTTATCACCCTTTTACAGATGGAGAAATTAAATCCTTCCCATCTGCTCATATGCAGCACAGTATGCCATAGTATTTTTTATTACCATGGTTTTATGTTGCTTTATATTATAATACTGTTACTGTCTTATTGCAAATTGTGTATATCCACATCTCCTTGCATTTCAACACATTTAGTCTTAAAGTCAGTGAGATTGGCTTAAAGTTACAAATCTAGGAGGCTCTGGATGGAATTTGAAAAAAAAATACCTCTCTATGGGGCACGGATAGGGGTTGTCACTATGTCCTGTGAAGCAGATGCAGGCACACACACAGGTAGGTATTCTCAACTAATGTTTTCATCCCTTAACTTACCCTAAGGTAACAGGTTCATATATCCAGGTTCTGAATATGCCAGTATATGTCGTATATGCCATTATTTTCTTCACGAAGGGACAGTTCTGATTTTTATTGTTTGTTTCTTTTAATACATTTTTAATTATGTGTCACTTGGCAGAAGAAGGCAAAAAAGTTTAGCTGTCACAAGACTTTTCAGCAGATTAACAGTGGTTCACATAACTTTTCAGCAATTTGAGGTTTTTGTAGAGTTCATCTATTTCTGCCAATCACTGCAGAAAATTTGAGATTAATATATCATTTCAAGTTTTAGTTTTTAGTAGTCGCTCAAAAGAACAGAGGTTAATTGACCTAATGTGGGTTTAATAATTTAGAGTAACTTTAATGGCTGTAGTTGAATATCTTGAAAGAAGCATGTATTGATTGGAAGCTCAAGCTGTAGCAAAAAATATGTTAAAGGAAAAAAACCACATAAATTTTTCTGCATTCCTGAAAACTGTTTATAGAACATTCAGGGCAGCCGGGACATTTTGGCCTAAGATACTACAGCACAGGCATTTAAAAACTCATCAGACCTATTCTGGGTTTGGTAGTAAGCTATGATCATCAGTTATGTTTTGGCCACAGCTTCTACCAGAATCAGTTGTCTTTTTACTAGTAAGGGGCTGAGTAGGTTGGAGACCCATCCTTGTTGCATGTAATGTTCTTCCTGGAAAGAATGATGCAGGTCCTTGCATATGTCTTGTGACAGTGGGCTCTGCATGCTAGATTATGATAAATTGTCACAAATGTCCACATAGCTATGAGTCACTACAAAATGTGAGTGATAAGATGGGTTGTCTACAGTATAATTTCTATCTATGCATCATAGTAAGGGCTTCATTTTTATTTCCTGTCTAGGAATTATAGAGGCTAGACACCTTAAAATAAATTTGAGGGGAACAGCTTTCGGTATTAAAAGCTGCAGACATATGAACAAAATTTTAGACAAAAGAAATGTGTACATGATGGCAAAAGAAAAGGGATTTAAAGAAAATATATTTCATATGGATATCTCAGGTTCTGTGCTTGCTAGCCTGGCAGCCATAGTTTTTCAGAGCTCTGAGGTCTCTCATTTTTGTTGGTCTGGATTTTTTTTACAGTGCTTTGTGTTTGTTTTCTTTGCCGATCTCCCTTCTGAGGATCTTTCTACATTCTGAGGATCTTTCTCCATTCTCTTTGTCTCTATTTATCTGCTTATTTTTCACTGTTTGTCTTTTCAGTAATGCCAGGCCACAAACACTGAAATCTTTTAGCCTGGCACTGTCTCTGCTTTGTAATGACAGCTTTACAACCTGCCACTGTGTTTTCTGAACCTCAGCTTTCCCTGAGTGTTTGCTTCCCATGTCTTGCTTCATTACATATGCTTAGTGCACCTTATTTTCTGAATCTGTGGATTCTCATACTACTACAAGACTCCAATGCCTAATGTACCAGGTTCTTAATCCGTGGCAGATTCAATGTAACATTAAATAGTGGTTTGGCAAGGATAAATATCTATGCAAGAAAAAGATGGAGCAAGAGTCTTAAAATGGTTAGGCTCATTCAGAAAGAGAGCAATCAGCTGTTAAGATGTCCAGTTGGAGTTCTACCTTTTCTAGATTGTTTATGCTGTTTGATATTGGTAGTGAGGAAAATAAATTCTCGTGTATTTTTCAATGTAGTGTTTGTGATGTAATTCCTTTTGCTTCAATGTACTAGTATTGTCAGCAGGTAAACAAATTGAGGAGGAACGGCCTTAACTTGATTGTGTTCTTCTTAGCCTATTACTCTTCTGATGGAGTCATCAGATGCAATGAATCTTGCTTGCCTAACAGCTGGATACTACCGACTGCTGGTTGACTCAAGGCGTTCCATATTTAACATGGCCAACAAGAAAAATACAGGGAGCCGAGAAACAGGTATTCATTTCACAGTACATTAACAATGGTCCAATGTATAAAGAAGCCAGCTTAAGCCAGAGCACCTCCAGATAAATAGAAGGCTATGCCAATAAGATCTGATTGCTGGCTCAGACCTAGCATCACAGTGTATCAGTTTAGCTTTATAATGTTCTAATATCCAGCCTATGATAGCATCTTAATGGTAAAATAAACCAATGGTGAATTTCTTTCCTACACTAGTAAAATAGATGCATGCTCCCTGTGATTGTTATTATTTTATATGCATATATCTTTTGTAAGAATACATGTGGAGAAACCAGCTGATTTTGTGTTATTCTTCCTGCTATAGTATTTGTACCTAGATGAGGTTTAGTTTTATTCCAGAGTAGAAAAGTACCAGTTAAACTTTAGGTCATTAAGTCAACAGGTATTTCACTTAGAACAGAGGTGAGTTTAAAAGAGTTTTTTTGAAGTCTTTGGTGGCTTAGCTGTCCTATTCAGAATGTTTAATGCTCAGCATTAACAAATTATTGTTTAAAAATTACATGATTTTGTTCTTTGATTTCACAATGTTGATTTTATTTTGCTGTGCCACAGGACCTGAAAACAGAGGAAAGCATAATATCCTTGCTTCTGAGTGGAATTGTATACCAAAAACTACCACTTTCCTGGCTGAAGGAGATCAGGAGACTCAAATATGCTTTGCTGATTCAAAACAGAAGACTGTAGATGTTTCTGAAAGTCTGTTATGTCAAAAAGAACACAGACATCTGTACATAGAAAATACTTATAATTCAGGTGGATTTGATCAACATCTGGCCAAGCAAAGTGACCCTGCTGAAACAGAAGAAAGCAGAAATTTTAACCAGCCTTCACTGTTGTCACTCTCAGGTTTGGAATCTAGCAAGAAAGCACAGGATTCCCCCAGGGGAGCAAAAGTTTCATTTATATTTGGAGATCACAACTTGGATGGTATCAGTCCCCAGACTCTTGGCTATGAAAGGCTTTTGGATGAAAGTCCAGAAGTACTAGAAAAACAAAGAGCCATTTATATTAGTAATGCCAGTGATATTAAAGGCCTGGAGTTATCACCAGACACTGAAAGCATTCAGTTTGCTACAAATTCTGTTTACGCAACTATAAGTGATGGCAAAATATTCGGAGCTGCGGAAGGGATAGAAGAGCCTTTGCTGCATGATATTTGTTATGCAGAAAACACAGATGATGCTGAAGATGAAGATGAAGTAAGCTGTGAAGAAGACATTATGGTAGGAGAAATCAATAGGCCTGCTCTTCTCAGCCTTTCTGGTTCTAGTGATGACATTATTGATTTGACTTCACTTCCACCTCCAGAAGGTGATGATAATGAAGATGATTTCCTATTGCATACCTTAAACATGGCCATTGCTGCTCCTCCACCAGGCTTCAGGGACAGTTCAGATGAGGAAGACACTCAGAATCAAGCAACGCAGCCTAGAGACAACAAGGAGCAAGACAGTAATCTAGGCAATGATGACATTCCAGTGTCGCTTATCGATGCTGTCCCTACTAATACAGAGGGGAAATGTGAAAAGGGGCTAGATGATGCTGTAGTCTCTACACTTCAAGCACTAGAAGCTTTGGCTGCTTCAGAGGAACAGCAGACGAATGACAATTCAGGTTCTTTCACCATAGTTACATTTATTCATTGAAAATCATTCCATCTCATCCATTTAGCTTTGGAAATACTCCATTTCATGAGGGTTGGTTTGTTTTTTTTTAGTTTTCCTTTTATTTTTTGCCATCATTTTGCATATATCGTATTCCATATTTAATGGAGCACCATTATGTTATTAAACTACCTGTTTCGGGAACTGTGCAATAAAGTCAAAGTATTCTTACAAAGCATATTTTTGTCTCTAATACACCCCCTTTTGCTTTTCACTTATCCAGGTGCTTCAGCTGCTGTCATTTAATTGAGTCTTATTTTTTGTGGCTTGCAGGTGTAGCTATCCTGCGAGCATATAGCCCTGAGTCATCTTCAGATTCTGGCAATGAAACAAATTCCTCTGAAATGACTGAAAGCTCTGAACTAGCCGCAGCACAGAAACAGTCAGAAAACACTGCGCGTATGTTTTTGACCACAAGTGAAGGCTACCAACCCCTTGTGGAAGAGCAGACTGAATTTCCTATTGCAAAGAATCAGGCTGGAGGGCCAGGCATGAAGCCCTCACAGCCTTTGTCTGGTCATCAGGCTGCAGAGCTACAGTCAAAAGTTGTGCCTTCAAAGCAGATTCTTCATTCTGATAACATGGAAATGGAGCCAGAGACCATGGAAACAAAATCTGTCACTGATTATTTTAACAAATTGCACATGGGATCCTTGGTATATTCTTGTACTAGTAAAAGGAAAAATAAGATGACAGATAGCGAAGTAAAAGCACCCTCTGATGGCAATGCTACTGTGAAAAAGCAACAGGGAAATAAAAAAGCAGAGACTGATGAAGATCTAAAAGCTAAATTTGGAACTCTTTCAGCAAGAGACAGTCAACGCCTAAGCACTTTTAATGTGGAGAGAACTGCCTTTCGCCAAAGATGGTATGCTGCTGATGATGGGGCAGCAGATAAGCCAAGCCCAGAAACAGTGAATGGGAAAACTTTTCCAAGAGTTCCTGTCATCAGTAAAGCAGAAACTGACTGTAAGGATGAAGTGGATCCTGAGGTGGATCAGGATGATACCTCAGGGCTTAGCCAAGGTGAAAATTTCCTGTCAGATATGACTCCTGTGTCTTCAGCCAAAGACCTAAACGATGCAGAAGATACCGATTTATCTGCAGATGACCATCCTTCAAAGCTTCCAGAAGCAGAGCAGAGTGTGGCTAGGCTTTGTGAATATCACTTGGCTAAGCGCATGTCATCTCTGCAAAGTGAAGGCCATTTCTCACTGCAGAGCTCTCAGTGCTCTTCAGTGGATGCAGGATGCAGCACAGGCAGTAGCACGTGTGCTACCCCTGTTGAATCTCCTCTTTGTACCTCTGATGTTAAGCACATCATGTCTGACCCATCAGTGAAGGGCATTTCCTATGTTCCAGCAGATGAAAGAGCTGCCATTCTTCCAAACCATGGAACTACATACAAGGACCTGCACCAGCAGCCGGAAGCCGTGTGTCACAGAATGACAGTGCCTGTTGTGCATTCAGCAATTAATGCTGAACCGCTGTTCGGCACTTTGAGAGAAGGATGTCATCGGATCCCCAAGATAAAAGAAACTACAGGTACAGCAGTAATAAAGGGTTTCTTATGTTTATTTTTAAAGCTATATGTTAGCATTGAGGACTAGGTAAGACATTTCTATTATCTTTACCTTGAACTATATCTTCAAGTTGTAGCAGATAATGGGGTTAGAACTTTATTTATCTATTCATTCTACTTGTACGTGTTGAAATGTTCTTAAGAGCTGCATACAGAGATTGACTTTTAAAAAACCCCTCTCATTACAGTTAAAAATATTTGGAGGGACACTGATGGAGAGGCCTCTTCCACTCTTTGGAAGCCTCTCCAAAATCCATAGTCACTTGAGTTCCAGGATACTTGCTAGATTATAAGATGACTTCAGAAGGTATAATAATGTAGGAGAGAAAAACCTGTGATTCATTTTTTATGTATCCTATATGCTATTTCAGCAGGTTGTCAAAAGCATGCCAGTATGAATAAAAAGCTCTAAATGTAAGGATGAGAAAATGTCACTACTTTATTAAGCATGTATTTACTTCACAATCTGACAGTAAGTGTTTCTTCAAAGTTAAAAAAATGCACAGTTTTTCAGAGATAGCATTGGAAATTCTTTCAGTTGTATTTTAAATGTTTCTCTCTTCCTGTGGTTGCAACCCACATGTAGCAGTTGTGTGCGAACGCATAAGAATCCAAAAGTGCAACAAACTAGGAGCTAGAATGAGAAATACTCTTTCTCTGCCAAAAAAACCCCCCCATGTAACCAAACCAGAATTACCATGAACGCATCTTTCCATACTCTCTCAGGTGTAGTTAAAGGAGGTATTTTAATCTGAAAGAATTCATCTAATTAATGCTAGAAAATATGAAATCCATATATTGAGGGAGATTTAGGATGTTTTATAGATAATTTTCTATTCCTTTTTTAAAATAAATTTGCTGTACTGGAATGAACAATTAATTATTCATAATTTATAATTTGTTGATAGATTTTAAGAGGCATTTTAGTGAAATACAAAAGACTAGTATTGAATTTTTTTATGGAATATTTTGAGGAATGTAAACCATTGGGAAATACCAGGAATCCATTTTTCCTGACTGATAATAGATATTTAAAAGTTCAGTGTCCAAATATTATCAGGGTGATGCTTAATTATTCTGTCTGCTCTTCTACTACCCCTAGTGTAGCTTTCACAGAGCCTGAAAAGGGAAGACAAGGAGGCATGCCTACAGCTTTTCCTAGACAGCCTCTAGCTGACTCCATCATGCTATCATCCATGCTATCAGAATCAAAGGTGCCAAGTCAAAATCAAGACTCTTGTGACATTCCCAAAGTAAATCAGGCTTGTGGGGCAACAGTTAGTTTACGGCCATATGACATGATAGGAGGAAGCCTCAGGATGCCACAGAGCAGGAAAGTGCTGAGACGCAGCAGCAGCATCATTGGAGGATCTGCAGGCATTGAGATGCTGTTTGAAAAGAAGGCAGCCACGGCCAGTTTGAAATACCTGGACATCACCCGAAAGGATGAATCCAAATCAGAGAGAAGAGTGGAATTTTCCCTGGGCAAAAAGCTGTCAAAAAGTTATTCTCAGAGTTGTGTGTACGTCAGCACTGATAGGAAGGACAGTAAGAAGTGTTCGGGCACAGGTGCCAGTCAGAAGGACTCCAAGCCATGTCGAACGTTGCCTTTGCGAAAGCTGGACACCAGCACCTGGAGGTGTCGTGGCCCCTTTAGCTATTGCTTCCTAAGCAGAGGAAATAATGACAACGATGATGAAGATGACCAAGACAGCCATCAGCTCTCACATCTCTTCGAACATAAGACCCCCTGTGAGCTCACAGAACTAGCTGGTCAGTCGTTGTCCAGTGACAATGAGCAGAAAGTCTTGGAGTCTCCGAAAGCTGCTGAGCCCCCACAAGATGAGGCAGTCAATGAGAAGAGCAGTGCCGACACCCAAGGTGGCCAAATTGATGTGAATCTCAATGATGTGGCCTTTGATGCACGAATCACACGAATAAATGTGATGAAAGAGAAAACTTATGCAATGCCTGATGGATTTATTGCAGCACAAAAGGATGCCAGTGAGCTACTCTCACTGGTCCGAGCAAGTATGGGCAAGAGAGAAGATTTACATCCAGAAACATATGACCTTAAACTTTCTAAGTACAAACAACTGTTATCTTTGGAATCGAGACAGTTGGGAAGTGCCTGCAGGAAAATGGCCATGGCTGATAAAAGCCCTGAGGAAATGCTTTTAGCTATGACTTCCAGCTTTCAAGTACTCTGTTGCTTAACAGAAGCCTGCATGCGTTTAGTTAAAGTAATGAACTCTGAAACACAGCAGCAGGAAATTATAGCTAAGATAGATGAGGTTGTAATAAACTACATTTGTCTTCTGAGGGCTGCAGAAGCAGTGTCAGGCAAGACCTCCGGTGATCCTAGCATTAAACTCTTGGCTCGACATTCGACTACCATGGCCGCTATTGTAAGCACACTAACACGTTCTCTTAAAATGCTTTTAAACAAATAAAATTCAAAAATCACTTCATAATCTACCTTTGCAAAGCCATACATAAAAAAACCTTTTATTTACTGTATGTGTATGAACTAGTGTAACAAACTCAGCTTTCTCTGTATATTTTGTTATTTTATATAAAATAGGTATGAGATTAAAAAAAAGTTAAAATACTGAACACTGACAAAAGTAATTAGTAGATCTGTCCTTCTGTTTATACAAAAACAAAAGCCAAAAAAAACCCTCTACCCAAGACCAGAAAAAAAGAAACAGAAAAAGTCCCATATAGGAGCAAGTTGATGTTTGACTATTTTTCATATAGTCAAATTTATGGTTGTATGAAGTGAACTTCTAAAGCCTGTTATGTCAATGAAGTTGTTTTCTGTTTCATCCAAGTTTTCACTTGGAGAATGCTCCATGTTTAGAAATGATAAATTAAATCATAATGTATATAACACAATATTTAATGTTTTAAAATTATAATTTTTAAGCATTGAAAATAGCAAAAAGACATTTAAAATCCAAGAGACTATTATAACTTACTAGAGAATATATATATAATAAATGACTCTTTTGTTCATATGGACTGAATTACCTGATTCTTCTTTTCTAGGAAATTCTGTACTTAAAAAAAAAAAAAAAAGAAAAAAACAAACTCTTGAATATACCAACTTCAGACGGTATTTGATGTATTGAACATTAGTGTTGGTATTTTAGACAGTGAAGGTACTTGCGGAAGACTAAGGACACAGAAACCAGAGTGGTTGTGGTTTTCTCTCTAAAATGAAAGGTTGATGCCATAATGGTCAGACCAAAATGTATGGAGCGGGTCTATGCACCCATTTCCCTGGTAAATGAGAGAGGGAGGACCATGAGGAAATTCATATGCTGTTTACTGTTTCATCATATACCTATGGTGCATCGGAACAACATGAACTGCATCTATTTTGTTAAATATTTTATACTTCATATTTTATGATTCTGAATGTTTAACTGTAAAAAAGTTAGAAATAAAATGAAGTTTTCAGAATACAATAAATATCTCTGAAATATTTCCAGCTAGACACAGTTCTTCTCTTGAATGATGACAAAGGCAAACTGTGAATAATCTCTCCCATCTGAACCTTTCTGGAAAACATTTTGTAGTCTTGTGTTTGAGAGGCAGCCAAAGCAAAAGCTCTCAGTTCCAAGTGGCAAATAGGCTTTCATAAGAGCGTCTGGTAAAACTTTTCAGTGACCAAGGAGCAGCAACCTCCATTCTCCAAGCCGATGTAGGTAATTTTCATCTGTTTGTCACATACAAAGAGTATAACTGCTCCATTTTGGAAACTTACCCGTTCAGTTGAAGCACATATGAAGCTTTCTGTGCTGAACTAGAGAGACTAAACCAACAAAATTAAGGAAATATTTTCTTTCACTTCACTATTAAACCAAGACAGGCATTTTCCTCAGACTGCAGAGAAACAGCTTCAGAAACACAGTATCAGAAGCTTAATCTGTTGTCCATAGGAGAAAAATCTGGTTTCTGAGACCAATTCACTTAGCACATGGACCCACTCTGGAGGGCAGCTCAGAGGTAGGCTGTAGGCTGAATTACACTGTTGGTGGGTGACAACAACTTGTCCCTGTGTGGTACTCACACTTGTGCTCTCGTTCTGGCAGCCCAGAGAGTGGGACCAGAGCGCTGCTCTGGTGCTGCAAATACTGTGGGGTTTGACTGTTTCATACTGGGGGAAAAAACAGGATGAATTGTTGTATTGGTACGTATTCCTTGGTTGTTTTCTGAATTTATAAAAATGTCATCAGTGATTTGGAACCATTAAGTTCCAAAAATAAATTTAGGATTGTCACAGCTAAGCATTGACATAGTTCATAGGAATGTGTTGCTTTCAGCATTGCTAGTCCAATCCATTTCATTCCACTCCATTTCAAAAACTGATCTAATTAATTCAAAGGTAAGCAGATTGTTGTTGTCCTTTTATTTTAGCGCTTTCCTGATTGTAGACATGCTCCTTTTGCTCCCTAAAGCTAACCATGGCCTTTTTTTTTTTTTTGTGGTAATATTTTTGGGGTTTAACTAGTGTGCGTGTGTGTGTTTTGGGGGGGGGGGGGGGGGGGGGGAAGGGAGGGCATCCTCTCCTTTTTAATGCATTTTCATGGAATCATAAAATAATTTGGATTTTAAGGGTCCTCTGGAGTTCATTTTGTCCAAGCCTTGCTCAAAGCAGGTCCAATCAGATCAGGTTGCTCAAGGCTGTTTCAAGTTGTTTATTGGACACCCTCCAAGGATAGATGTCCCACAACTCCTCTGCGCAATCTTTAATGTTAAAAAATATAAAAATATAAAAATTCTTCATGGCTAATCCATTGCTTTTCATTATATCACTGTGCAGCCTTTAGAAGAGTCAAGCACTTCTCTCTGTGCTTCCATCAGGCAGCTGTAGGCTGTAATAAAGTTTCCCCTGTGCTTTCTCTCCTCTGGGCTGAGTAAAACCAGTTCCTTCAGCCTTTCCTTGTATATTGTGTGCTCCAGCCCCTGACCAGCATGGTCACGCTCCACTGGACTCTATGGTGTGATTTCATAAATGACCACCATGTTCTTGTCTCAGTTTTGATAAATAGGATCACCTAGCCAAGCTCTTTAAGGTATCTCTTAGCAGGCAGCTTCTCCTTTCCCCAGGATTTCAGATATCCCCACGTGGTACCATGCAAATGTCTTTTTTGTGATCTTTCCACCGAGAATTATATGCAGGCATTTAAATGCTGCCTTATGAGAACTTGTACAATGGCACAGCTGCTGGAAATAATTTGTCTACAGTCTCCTAGAATCACATGTGTTCACAGGCATTTTAGGTTGATGTCTCATAGTTATCCTTTGTCAGGAAGTATGTTATCTTTCTTCTGGGCTCCAGGGAACCTTATTGCAGCTTTTCAATACTTAAAGAAGGCCTGTAAGAAAGATGAAGACAAACTTTTTGGCAGGGTCTGTTGCAGTATGACAAGAGATAATGGGTTTAAACTAAAAGAGGGTAGATTTAGACTAGTTGTAAGGAAGAATTCTTCTATGATGAGGGTGGTGAGGCATGGAACAGATTGCCCAGAGAAGTGGTAGATGCCTCATTCCTGGGAACATTCAAGGTCAGGTTGGACAGGGCTCTGAGCAACCTAATCTATTTGAAGATGTCTCTGCTCATTGCAGGGAGGTTGGACTAGATGACCTTTAAAGGTCCCTTCCAACAAAAACTCTTCTATGATTGTAAGATCCTATGATTCAGCTTGTGTTGTCCAGCTAAGGAGAGTCCTGGATGACAATAGACATAACTGCTATTAATTCTGGGGCATATGACCTTGCACATCAGTTGCTGCTGAATTATAACCTATTTTTATTAATCTTTCAGCATTAAGGTGATCCTTTCTTCCTGTGTGGTATCCTAATTGATTCCTGCATTAATTAATTGTACATCTTAACTTCATGACATCAGGGAATGTCATCAGTATGTACCTACTTGGACTAAGGCAGTAAAGAAATACTAAATAATGTCATCTGGAATATACTATATTTTTATAGATTTTTATATGTATGCTGTGTGTAGTGATTTTTTTAACTTGACAAAATGGCAAGCATCTTCATGTCTGAGTCCTTGACTTCAGGCTGTTTTATAAATAACATTTGGCAAAATTTGCCATTTTGAAATTAAGAGACAAAGCTGCATACGTACATATTTTTTCCTTCTTTGTAATCGACACACCATCAATTCTTAATCACTGAAAGATACAGAATGCTTCATGATGTCTTCGCTGCTCACCAGACGTGATATAATCACACTAGCGCATTATTTGAAGCTGGACTCTTGAGTAACTTTGTCACACAGTTTATGTGTGACAAGAGAGAGACCCTGTGACTGCGCTGAAATCCAGTTGAGATTAGTAGCATTTTATCAGGGATTAATTTGGCTCAATAGGGTTTAACTACTGTAGCATTGTAGCAGCAGACATTAAAAGCCAGAGCGTCATTGCACTAAGCACTAAACTGTTACAAACTGAAAACTTGATTCATGTCACAAATAGCTTATTGATGAACATGTGGCACTAACATTAACCAACCTTTATAATTTGCCATTCAGAGTTCAGGATTAGCTTTTCTGCACAAACAGAAGGTGATCACAAGCTTCCACTGCACTACCTGTGGAACAGCCCTAACAGCTTGGCTGAGCAGGGATCTTCTCTTGGAAATAAAGAAGGTGTATGCCCAGTGGAAGCAAGGTCAAGTGACATGGGAAGAACACAGAGATTCTGCTTGCCACTGTAGAGAAAATGCACGTGGCCAGAGCTCAACTGTAGTTGAAGCTCCCAGAAATGTGTGGGACAATAAAAAAAAGTTTTTTTCAAGTATATTAAAGGCAGTAGGGAGTATAGAAATATCATTTGACCCCTTACAGGATGAGGATGGTCACCTCACAAACAGGGACAGAGACAAGGCAGAGGCATTTAATGCTTGCTTTGCCTCTGTCTTCAAGATGGATGATGGACCAAGGGGGTCTTAGTGACCTGAGCGGGAGGGCCATGACTGAGAGAATGATCAACTCCTAGGTAACTCTTAAATTGTGTGGGATCTGCTGCTCCAGCTGGATCCCTACAAATCTATGTGCCCTGATGGGATTCATCACAGACTCCTCAAAGAACTAGCTGATGTCATCGCAAAACCTCTCTTTATGATTTTTGATCAGTCTTGGTAATTCAGAGAGGTCCCAGTTGGCTGGAAGCTGGAGAACGTTGTCCCAGTTTTCAAGAAATGAAAGAAGGAGAACCCCAGAAACTACAGGCCAGTCAGTCTCACTTCAGTGCCCAGTAAAGTTATGGAGAAGATTATTCTGGGAATTACTGAAAACCATCTGAAAGACAACACAGTCATTGGTCACAGCCAGCACGGCTTCATGAGAGGAAAGTCCTGCTTATCCAACGTGATTTCCTTTTATGACAAGGTAACCCACCTAACTGATCAAGGGAAGCCAGATGATGTAATCTTTTTGGATTTCAGTAAAGCTTTTGATACTGTCTCTTACAGGATCCTTCTGGACAAAATGTGCAGCGCACAGCTGAATAAACACATCATGTAGGGGTTGAGCAATTGGCTCACGGGTCGAGCACAGAGGGTAACAGTGAATGGGGGAACATCGAACTGGTGACCCGTCACTAATGGGGTTCCACAGGGCTCCATCTTGGGCCCTGTGCTCTTCAACATCTTCATAAATGACTTGGACACAGGACTGGAAGGGATACTGAGCAAGTTTGCAGATGACACAAAACTGAGAGGAGCTGTTGACTCCCTCAAAGGCAGGGAGGCCCTGCAGAGAGACCTTGACAAATTACAGGGCTGGGCAATCATCAACCACATGAAGTTCAACAAAGAAAATGCCATCTTCTGCACCTGGGATCCCTGGATGTTTCTGCAGACTGGGGAATGAGATGCTGGAAAGCAGTGCCATGGAAAGGGACCTGGGGGTCCTGGTCGCTGGCAAGTTGACTATGAGTCAGCAGTGCCCTGGCAGCCAGGAGGGCCAACCGTGTCCGGGGGGGCATCAGGCAAAGCATCGCCAGCCGGGCAAGGGAGGGGATTGTCCCGCTCTGCTCTGCACTGGGGCGGCCTTGCCTTGAATATTGTGTGCAGTTTTGGGCACCATAGATATTAAGCTGTTCGAGAGTGTCCAAAGGAGGGCAAGGAAGATGATGAAGGGCCTTGACGGGAAGCTGTATGAGGACCATCTGAGGTCACTTGGTCTGTTCAGCCTCAGGAAGAGGAGACTGAGGGGAGACCTCATTGCAGTTATAACTTCTTGTGAGGGGAAAGAGGAGAGGCAGGCAATGATCTCTTCTCTGAGGTGACCAGTGACAGGACTTGAGGGAATGGCCTGAAGTTGTGTCAGGGGAGGTTTAGGTTGGATATTAGAGAAAGGTTCTTCACCCAGAGAGTGGTCAGACACTGGTACAGGCTCCCTAGAGAGTGGTCACAGCACCAAGCCTGACAGAGTTCAAGAAGTGTTTGTATGATACTCTCAGGGACATGGTGTGACTCTTGGGGATGGTCCTGTGCAGGGCTAAAGGTTGGACTTGGTGATCATTGTGGGTCCCTTCCAACTTGGCATATTCTATGATTCTGTCTTTTCAGACCTAGGTTTGGCCAAAGCAATAGAGAGCTTGAGGCACTCATCATTAAAATTTAAACTAAAATAAATAAACTTAAATTAAAGAAATAAAATAGTAATTACATTTTCTTATAGGTGCTCTCAAGGTAAAATCTGAAATTGCATTAGACTCAATAAAAACTCTTCCTTTAGAGACTGTGAAGCAATAGATTCTGGGGAGAGGGAATTTTGGCTCATGAGATCTGGGAGCAAATCTTTGATTTCATTAGGGCGGAAGGGAAGGCAAACTAATCTAGTAGACTGTTGTACTGTAGTAAATGTAAACCTTTCAGTATCGACTTTGAAGTACACTTTTATGAGAAGAGACTGTAGCCCATTTTTATGCAATAGGACATACTTAATTGCATTTTAAAGTTCATTCTGTCATTCTGAAAAAAAAATAAATTATTCTGAATATGTGAGGAAGAGTAAAAAGGAATGTGTTATGTTTCCTGCTCCACTAAGAAAATATTCTACATTCCCTTTTTTAAGTGGTTGTCCCATTGCACTGGGTTTATGTGGACCTTATTGCTCAGGTTTGGGGGATGTTTGCTCTTTGTGGTACCTGCACTTGCAGCCATCTTCTATTCTCAATACATTATATTAGACACATGTTACCTACAACTATTTCAGTTTTTCTCAATGGCCAACCGAGTTATTTCTTGTTTGTTTATTCTCATTTTTGTCTTCTTTCAGGAAGAAATTCATAACCCTGTGATTCCTTCTTTGACCTTATTCTTCAAAGATAACCTATCTCTTAAGATGCAGCCATCATTTTTGGTGAAGGTGGTGTCTTTAGAATCACTTATTTGTTTATGTTTTCCTTATAAGAAACATGCTTTATTTTTTACCTTTAATAGCAAAAGAACTTTATATTTGTATTCCAGGCTTTCTCAGAATTTACAGACTGTGTATATCTCTCAGAGATCCAGCAGTTGGATGGATGTTTGGCGTTTCAGTATTTGCTATAAAACTTAGGAACTGATACTTCCAACTGAGTATACAGCTTCTGTGAAACTGGTGAATTACTGAACAGCTATATGTCTGCCATTCTTTCCCCAGGCACTGTGCCATCTCTGATAAGCTGCCTCAAGAGCTGCAACAGCACTTGGTAGAGTCACTCTAGAAGTGCTGTTTTCATGAGGGACATCAAGAACCTCTGCTAGATAATTCGTGGCAGGAAATTTTATGAAGTCTCACAGTGTAAGCAAATGCGGAAATTAATTTGAGAGTGAAAAAAGAGAGAAGGCATCCTGAGCTCTACTAGCAGGTTTTCTTTCAATGTTTTATTTCATTTCTTTGTGGTTGAGAAGGAATTTAAACAATTCATGGTATGATACATTTTTTTTAATGCCATTGTGCCGAAGGTGATGACAACAGTGTGAATACATGATCCGTGGTTACTGCAAAAGGAAAATCTCTGCAGTCTGGAGTGTTAAGGTGTAGGTGTACCTTCAGAACAGATTTATTTATAGACTGTGCATCCTAAAGAAGACTAATTACTGGTAAGGTATGTTTCTTTCTTGAAGACCAATCTCTATTCTCTATTCTACCAGTGAATTACTGTAAAGGATAATGGGACAGTAATCTGTAGCAACAAAGACTGAATTAAACTTATCATAATAAAATAGATTATTGTTGTTTCTTACTATAAGCAAAAGGCCAAGAGAAGATAGTTGCCTCTGATACTGAATATGCAGAGAACTGGTAACAACAAGTAAAACAAGTAAAAATTCTTCCATATTGCTTATGTCTTTCAGATGACAGCATGAGGTGACAGTAAGTGTCATCAACAGGTTTATCCTTGTAAATGTTCTTTTTCATGTGCTAAACTGTAAGTTTGTATGTAGGACAGGTTTGAAAGTGGTGTATCTAGACATTAATGGTAACAACCTGAAGGCTTT
This sequence comes from Chiroxiphia lanceolata, assembly GCF_009829145.1. NCBI lineage: Eukaryota > Metazoa > Chordata > Aves > Passeriformes > Pipridae > Chiroxiphia > Chiroxiphia lanceolata. The sequence goes on along the minus strand of NC_045638.1, from coordinate 19,106,535 downwards.
AGCCAGTGCTCCAGGCTTTGGTTTTAGTAGAAGTTCTGAGTTTCTTAATATAAATTAGAAGTCTCCTCCATGGAAGGAGGAGATCTTAGCACCTCCTGGGAATCCCATTTTCAGATGGCCAGGACTGTTTTTTGCTGAAAGGGATGCCAAAGGATCCAGTTTTACTTTGATTCTTCTATTGCCAATGAAATGGCCACAGATGCAGCTGAGAATCCAGTCTGTCCCTGGGTCAGCAATGCAGACATCGTGGGTGCCTGAAGCATTTCTGAATCTGTCATTTTGCTGAAATGGATCCTCAGCAATTTCTGGTACTCCTTCAATCTTCACGAACAGTCTGAAAAACTGGCAACCTCCAGAAAAAATAGCCCCAACATCAAACTTTTCCAAGTGCATAAACCCATGCTTACTTCTCCAGCTTATCTTCTACTGCTTTCTGTAGTAAGAGGAAAGAAGTGCTTGTGCTTCCTCTCTTAGTTCAAAGTCAGCACGTTTTGCTGGAAAGTTTTAATGTTTTCCATCCCTGATGAATACTTATTTTAGGGCTTCTGCTACAGGTCACTTGAACAGGAAAATAAATTATAGACACAAATGCTGTACAACTGGTTGTACAGCTGAGTTTCTCCTTCCATAATAATGCTGAACAGTCACTGCCTGAAGCAGCCAGTCACTTAGTCAAGTTTCAACAATGTAATGTCTCTGAAACATTGTTACCTATACAGGACACTACTTGGATTAGACACTTCAACACACGCTATTTATCATATTGAATTTTGGCTTTTTATAACTGTGATTTCAATTTTCTTTCATATATTTCAGATAATTACATTTAATCTTTTTTGGTTTACATTTTTTTCCCCACCAGACCTTATTATTTCATATTTTATTCTTCCCTCTTTTAATTGTTAACTCTTTTACACTTGAAAACCATGTCTTAAAAAGAAATATATGTTTCTCATCAGGGATACTTCATAATGTTTTAAAAGCTGTTCCTGCCTTCTAGAAAGTAAAAAGTTTACTGCAGCATCTTCTCTTTAAATCACTGAAACAACATATTAAAAAATAATCTTCTTTAAATAAATGGAAGAACTATGAGAGCAAGGCAGCAGTGCATCCCTTGAGGAGTCAGGAAGGGTAAGTATTCACCAGAACAAGTGAGGACATGCCTTTCAGCTGTTTCAGTTTGTACACTGATAGGACTTCAGCTAAAATATTGTGTCTGGAACAAAACAAAAACAAAACCAAAAACCAGCCTTTGACTTGGAGATGCTTCTATGGAGCTTCCTGGCAGCATACCCTCCATAAAGAAAAAGCTGCATCTGATGGAAAGGTTCGGGGACCTGCATCAAAACTCAGTGTTGTGAAGAGCCTGTCGTGTTGTGTCTCTGAGGAGGCAGCCTGCTCAGCCCACATGGCTCTGCTCATGACGTGAAGGTAAGATTGCAAATTAAATCATTTTTCACATTTTGTAAAGTAATTACCAAAGCTGCTATTCTTTTTTTCTGATTGATTTTTTCTTGCCAATCTTACTGATTTAAAAAAAAATAAATAGTTTTCAATGTTTCTTCTCTCTTCTCTTGCTGTATGAAAGACCACATAAACAAGTAAATTAACTACTGGATGATGAAAAGAAAACTGATTCTACACAAAGGCTTGTCTTTCATGTAAAACAATACATCAGTGCAGTCAGTATAGGTTTGAGGTCTCCTATTACAATTGTAATATTGTGATTAAAAATTTTTAAAAGAAAATTAATTTTATGTAACTGAGTTACCCACTGGCAATTCATTAAAAAAAAAAATTGGAACATACTGTGGCCTGGTTGGGGGTTTTAAATTTATTTGCTGATTTTTAAGCTTTATTTTTCCTTCCCTGCTTATTCTGAAATTCAGGAAAACAGAGTTTTCTTTGCAAAGTTTGTTGAAAAGGAATCGTTTAAAATAACATTATTCCTCTTGAATGTCCTTATTTGTACTTCACAAGTTACACATTAATATGTTGAGAGTCTTTTTCCTTGCAGAAAGTTTGCACTGTTTATATCTCTTATGTCAATAGTACCTTTGGATTCAAAGATGCCTTCTTCTCACTTAGTCTAGTTGTGTTTTCTCAGTGCAGACAGGCAGCATCAAGACCCGTCTTAAAAGCACTTGGGGTTTTGATAGTTTTCTTTGTAGATGGCTGTTCCAGAACATCATTGACTTTAATTTCTTACCAAAGCCTAGGATAAAAAGCTAGTTTTAATACTACATTTTTTATTTAAATAGGTCTCTTCTGTTACTGGTGCATCAAATTCCAGATGAGATCTGACCCATCTTTATATAGTGGTAATACTTCTTCTCTGTCTATGGAAAATTTCTTGTCTGGCATATCACAGGATCCCTTTTACCTTTCATGCCTGAAGCACACTGGTGGCTTAGAGTCATTCTGTGAATTACTATTATGCACTGTTCTTTCTCCTTAATGAATTAAAACTGATGAACTCCTGAGTTACAGTGGACCCTTTTTCCTCAGGGCAGAATTCATCTTGCTTGACTCTAATTGTCTAAATGTTGGGTATCTTGTATAAATCATGGAAAAACTCTCTAGTCAATGCAGGAAGAGAAAGAGGCATCTCCAGAGGTGCATTCAAAGATGTCTGGGATAAATCACCTCCTAGATGTGTTTTTTTTCTCTCTTTCTGTTGACAATATAGAGAGCCTAGACAACCAGTTCATCTCAGTGATGAATATATGGAGAGGAAGATCTCTGCTCCCCCCTCACAAACCCCATTTTTCTTCACACTGTACTATTTTAAATTTTAACTCACATCAATTAGTATTTGTCAAGGTCACCTACTCTTCACTTTTGCTAGTGGCATTTGATCATCACTGAATTGAGTATGCCTCCCATCTTTGAGTCAACAAAGTGTTTTGAAAGGCACCAAGCACATTGTTTCTCCAGAAGAAATGCATTCAAGTCAAGTGATGTGCAGCTGTTTCCAGTATGTTTGAGGATGTTGTTTAGCCAGTTTGAACACATATCCCAGATTTTCAGACTTTTTTCTTGTTTATTTTTTAGTTGTTAATTGTTAACAATTAACAATTGTTAATTGTTTTAATTGTTTGCCTTGTTCATACTTGCATTTCTTAATGTTTTGCTTTCAAAGTTTTAATAAGAATTTAGAGGAAAATTTATCCAAAGTTACTGGAGAAAATTTTGTGATCACTTTTCATATTTTTCATGCCACGTTATTCTGAAGTTGGTGTCTTTTGTTCGATTGTGCTGCTCATTTAAGACTGAACAGAATATGAATTCCACCAAAGATGCTTAAGAGTGAAGCTACAGCTCACTTAGCAGTGAACAGTAAGAAACTGTTCTAGAACTAGTAATATTAAAGGATTTCTTTGAGTTGCTAGGGCTGAATATTGTGTGCTTAAATGCATATGAGGTTCTTGAATCAAAATTTCTTTTACTGGCTCACTAGCAGAATATGGTTAGGGAAAGAGGAAAATTTAGGATTCATTTAAGTAACTGGAGATGTTTTTATTGGAGGTCTTCCAATGTGAGCTGGTCATGCTGGACTCCTTTGAACTGGAGAGAAGTAGGCACTATTAGATGCTACTCATATCACTTGGAAGTAGAGATCAAAAATCTGTAAGTGAATTCACATCTTGGAAATGCCCATTTCTCTCTGATCAGTTAATAAGGGAGTCCAAGTTAACCAGCTCAAATCTTCATGCTTGCCTTGTAGATGTTTGAAGTTTTTTGTTCTTACAGCCAGCAAATGAAAGAATTTAGCTGAGAAATGTCCATGAAGCTTTCTATGTTTTCGTGGGTTTTTTTTTGGTTTGGTTTGGTTTTGGTTTTGGTTTTGGTGTTTGTTTGTTGGTTTTTTTTTTTTGGTTGGTTGGTTTTTTTGTTTAACATATATAATTCATTTCAGAGTGTTTTCCCTTCCTACTTTTATGTCATGGTATCCTGTTAGCCCTTTTGAAAAGCATAGTCAAGCCAGTAGAGGAAAGCATGGAAGAATAACTTTGAAAATAGGAGTGATTAACAGCACTTCATAATTGTTCACAGTTTAACAATAGATCTTTCTGAATCCTCATTAGTGTTTGTACAGAAATTAAATAAATTGTATTTTGCAAGATTTACAGTAGGCAGAATTCACAGCTAGATCTTTTCTCATATTTCTAAATCCTGTTTCAAGTAAATTACAGGTCAGTATTAGTAAATACTACCAGTAATAAATAGCAGAAAAAGAGGCAGATGGAGAATGTGAAACATTATTTCAGGAATAATGCCATAGTTGTAAATGAGAAGTCAAAAGACTGTTTCCCTTTTCTTAGGCAAATGCCATGTTTTTTCTTAGAACATATGTTGATAATTTGGCAGAAGTGCACAAAATCCTTGCATAGTTCTTACATTCCAATTGGAAGCCTGAGGTTTTGTACAAATGGATCTCACACTCTCAGATGGGCCATTTTATGGGAATGTAACAGCTGTTTATTTACATTTATTGTTTAGGATGCACATCAATTTCTGTGAAACTACTCACGTTGCATATTCACAGCTTTCATTAAATCTCTTTTTCAATTCAAAATGGCCAAGTAGGATATCTGCCTGAAGGTTAAACTGTTTTAAAAGCAGTGTTTGTTGACAAAGACCAAAGTACATTTTGATGATTTTGAAGTATTCTGCCAGCACTTCAGAAGAGAACTGCATCAAAAGCAAACCAGACCTCTTCGCTCTTTGCTTTGAATGCGCATCATCAGTGATGTCAGTGGGACTCTAGTAAAACTGTTGTTAATTAACTTATGTCCCTTCTTTCAGTGCTGCAGAATAAAAGCACAAAATGTTGTAGGAGCAATCTGAAGAGCAAACATTAGTTTGTTTGTTTCTTTATTAATAATTTATCCAGAAATGTTATCAAAGTGTCCCAACCTGTGGCAACATTTCTAAGACTGGACCCCATGAATCTTGCTCCATTCGAATCATTATGATACAAGAGTTACTGTAACACTTGCTCCTGTGAACACTTCCTGACCTAGTTTTTGGCTGGCAGCTTAGAGAGACAGTCCCCTTTTGAGTTATACCTTTGCAAACAGAAAAAAAGAGAGGTTGCAAACCTAAAATGAAATTAATTTAAATTAATTTGAATTGAAGTTGTTTTATGAGCTGTCCTGCAAATAGACAATCAGAGCATAATGGTGATTCTTGTATGAAGATCAGAAAGTAAAACAGACCGAAAAAAACCCCTAAACCCTAATTGTCTGTATTATTTTATTCAAAGTTGGAAGAAACCTGCATGGAATAAACATTGAAAAATAGATATTATTACAATATCCTTAATTTATTAAGGCAAATTGTTTTGTGAGTGAATAATTATTCCCTTAATTTAAAACAATGATCAGCACTTGCCTCTTTAGATTTCCCCATTTCACTTAGTGAAAAATGTTGAAGTGTCAATACTGAGATTTGGTTTACATCAGGAAAAAACAGAGGCTTTTTGCTCTTGTGCTATGCAGGCAGAAAACTATAGAGAATGCTGTGAGCCATCCTAGAAATAACAACTTCTTTGACAGAGAAAAGAGTAGAATCCCATTCTGTATAACCATATCTGGTTATATAGAAGGCAGTTACCATACTGCCTTCTTTACATACCTTTTCTTTCTACATGTACTGCTTCCTATACCACTGATATCCTAGTGCTTGTGCAGTGAGCAAGAGTGCTGTGGAAATCATACATATGGGAAACAGCAATACAATTTTGCAGAGGAAGACGGGTTTAATTTTGAAATGTCCTAACTTTTGAGTGCTTGACTTAAGACATTTCCTGATACTTTTAGTGAATTTTTGAAGCAATTTTCTAGAGTTACAAACCCCCAATAAATCTCTTTACATGCTGTACTGATATTCACACAGGGTTTGTACCCGTTCCTCCTGGATAGCTGTTCTGCAACCTCGCTCCTTCCATAGTAGAAACTTCATTTTTATTTCCTGGGGCCTTTTAAACAGTTCTTTTCCAACCTCTGATAGCATCTTTCCAATTCACATAGTCAGGTTCCCTCTGGTTTTCTTTAGCCTAGTCAGCAAACTCTTTTAACATTTTGATATAGGAGATTCTTCAGAATATACTTAATCAGGCCATTGATAATCATCTATCTCTACTGACAGTACCTCATATATACATAATATGATCTCATTTACATTTTTCAGTATCAGCACATCAGTAGCTCCTAATCATTCTGGCATTGATTAGTGCCAGCAGTTAAGGTTGTTACCATTATCTGTTGACACTGCACATTTATCCCACTTCTATCACTTCTAGTCCTGAATGATATTTGATTCTTCCTAAATTTTATGCTCACCTTCCTCCCTAAACCAAAACAAAATGAAATTAAACCAAACCAAACCAAACAAATAACCAATACAAGACAAAACCAGCAACAAAATAACAGTCCTATAAAAATGTTGTCAAATCGATATTAAAGTACCTCAAAAGTGAGTTTGCTTAGTGTAAAGAAATCATCATCATGGTTAGGCTTCACAAACAAAGATTTGGGAAGGGCTCTACCCACATTTGCTACAAGTGCGCTGGTGGCTAAAGAGGCCAATGCGGGATAGACACCTCCGGTTGCAAAAGGCACAGCAGAAAGACTCCTTGGATGGTATCGGCAAGACACGATTCTTTCTGCATTGTCTTTTCTCTTCCATGGTGATCCTGTGTGTGTTCTCAAAGGAAGCAGTAGCATTATAGATGGTGTGTCTCCAGACCTCTCGATTTGAGGCCAGAGTAGACCAGCAATGAAGATCAATATGGCCAAGGCTGAGATGTTTTTTCAGGGAGTCCTTGTATCCTCTCTTCGGGGCTCCTCTCTTGTGGCAGCCGGTGGCAAGTTCTCCATAGAGCAGGATCTTAGGGAGGCGGTGGTCCTTCATCCTGGAGACGTGCCCTGCCCAGCGCAGCTGTGTTCTCAGCAACAGGGCCTCAATACTTGTGACTGCTGCTTGTTCAAGAACAGATGTATTGGTCACGTAATCTGACCATTGAATGTTTAGGATTGTACGGAGGCAGCGTTGATGGAAGCATTCTAGGAGTCGCAGGTGGTTGGCGGTAAATGACCCATGATTCGGATCCATATAAAAGAGTAGACAGCACTATGGCTCTGTAGTGTAAAGAAATAAAGAGAGAAAATTTCACTTAATGAGAAGTACAGAAGAATTACAATTGAGATCCATGTTTCTGGGCATGTTTCTATCACCAAGTGGAAAATATTGTTTAATTCTGCTGACCAAAATATTTTTACACTTTTCTACACTTCTTTTGTAAACACTGGAGACTTGCAGTAGAGTTAAAGACAGAAAAGAGGGAAAAGTAACAATCAAAATAATTTTCTAGTGTGAAAATGAGGCACAGAATTGCCACATTGAAGGCAAGATTCATAAAAAGCAAAGGATGTCATAAGAGGTTCTTTCCCAGTCACATGAGATCATCACTCAAATTATGTACACAACTAACAGATATTATGCCTTCTGAATCCCATGAAGCCACAGGGCCTTATTCCTGCAATATCTGAGATGCAGAGTCACAGCATCAACTGACGTCTGAAGGTCAGGTTGCTCTGGGACAAACTGATTTCTTCGTATCTCCAAGGACAAATATTTCACAACCTCTCTGGGCAACCTGTTGCAGTGTCAAACCACTTCAAGGTGAACAGATTTTCCTGTCTTTAATCAGAATTCCCTGTGTTTCAGCCTCTATCAATTGCCTCTCATCCTGTTTTATTGTGTGCCTTTGAAAAGTCTGGCTCCACCATCTCTATAACCTACCAGTAGTTACTATATAGTTAGAGACAGCAGGAGTATCCTTCTGGATCTTCTCTTCTTAGGATTGAACCAGCCCAGTTTGCTCAGCCTCTCCCCTTCCTTCCTGTGTGTTGTCTCTTTGACCATCCCAGTGGCTCAGTGATAGCTGCACTCCAAGTGTCTTTCTTGTACAGGGGAGTTCAGTGCTCTGCAAAGCACCCCTGAAGGGGTCTCATGAGTGCTGAGCAGAGGAGGAGGGAAGCACTTGCCTTGGCTTGGTGGCCACACTGTTGTTAATGAAGCCAAGGATGCTGTTCATGTTAAACTTCCTGCTTTCAGCACCCCCTTTTCTACAAAGGTGTCTTCCAGCCAGTTGTCCCCTGGGCTGTACTGGTACCTGGGGTTATTCCTCTCCGGGTGCAGGGCTTTGCCTCTGTACACAACCCCAGTACACAGACAAGCAAGTCTGCTGTTCTTAGCTCATTCGTGGTGGTGTTCCCAAAAGCCCAGTGCTTTTATGTATCCTTGTAGAAGAGTTCAGAGAGTATGTGAGAACTTTTAGTCAGTAGCGTGGTTAATGTTTGTAGCCAGTGTTCATAGTTACATTCTTTTTAACTTTTTGTATAATTTTTGAGTTTTGACTTGGAGGATTTTGTCTGGAAGATTTTATTTAAAACTGGGTCTTACACTGAACTTGGCTGAACTTCCAGAATGTCTCATTGGAACGTAGAAAAAGTCTTGTAATAAGGGATAGGCTTCTGGAACTGTGAAGAAAGAGCAGATATCTTCCAATTATCTTAAGTTCAGCGTGCCTTTAACAACAGGCATGCCAAACAGCTGTGCTAGGCAAAATGATTAAGTTACATAGCTGTAGATGAAAGCTATCATGAGAGTAATATTGGTGGTGTTTTTAAGCTGGGGACATTTCTGTTTCACAAATAGCAAAGAAACAGAACAATGAAGCCCATAAACCAAAAACTCATCAGACGCATGAATAGCTTTAAAGCTATTTCAATGTTTCAAAGGAAAACAAAGGTGCAGAGTTTAGGGAGTTCTCAAAGAATTGGGCTTTTCCTGCAACGTGTCAAAGCCCAGTTGGGGAGAGATGGTGACATTGATTTAAAGATACCTGAAATCCCAAGGAGAGAGTTCCCAGGGGAAGCAGAAAAAGAACACTAGCAAAGAAACTTGTTGTCACTTTTCAGTCTTAAAAACAGTGCAGACTAGGAGCTTTGCCAGTCCCAGCAAACCAAAAGTATTGAATACAAAAATGAATTTTTTTTCAAGCAGTTGAAACATTGGCAAAGCTTGGCAGTAGGGAAAAGCAGACAACACTGAAAAGTAGGACGAGAACTTCAGACGTGAGGATGGGGACTCGATGCCATTGGAACCTCTTTGCAGCATTGAATTGTGTGGCCCATCCAAGTAGAATATCCCATTTTTCCAAGCAGGATGGGAAAGAAAGTGACTGGAAATGGTTCCACTATTATATAAAAACTCATGCCATTTTTTCATTTAAAAGTGTGAACTAAGGCTGGGGAATAGGTAGAGGCAGGTACAGCCAATGTGTTCATAGTGAAGGGTCTAGGGTACTTCAAGATCTCTGCTGTATTACAGCAGTGCCACTATTGAGCATTGGTTGCTGGATGGTGATTCTCAGAAAAAAAGGTTTCTTTGAAGAGAGATGTTTTAAAATATTTTTTTCATTAAAAAGTTCCTGATTTCACCAGGAGAAATCAAGTCATTTTACAGTAAGACTGAGTCTTTTATTTTATTTTCATAGCCAAACTCTTAGTTCCCTTATACATTAAATATCTGCAAGTGGAATTGAGAAAAGACTGTGACAATTCTTTGCAAGAAAAATAAAACTCTTTTTACAGTCAAGCATTCAAGCAAGGCATGTGTTGAAGCATTAAATGAAAAATTTGTTTTCTTTTTGTCTGCTAGATCAGGTAATATGAAAGCTCGACAGCTTCTTATTACAATCAGTCTACTATCTTTCGATTTCAGTTGGGGGGAGAAAAAAGAAACAGTGTAATTGTTCAGAAATATTTCTAATATTACCTCAAGTCTTCCGGAAATCAAAGCAGCAATCAAAATGAAATCAAATATTTGAGTACAGACATTTGTCCCTTTTCTGCACTTTTATTTTGAAGAAGAGAAGAAGTTAAATGGAAATGGGAACAAAGAATGAAAGGTAATACAAAGTATAAAATGATCAACAGAAAAAACCAGCAAGAAATAAATTGTCTTTTGAAATATTCTGTACTCTTTGCTGTAGAAATTAATAGATATTTGCATGGTTTTCCAAAGTCCGTGTATGTGTCTCTATTTACAAATAAGTTTTTCCAAGACTGTGATTTCAAAGGTTTCCTGTTCTACACTCTCATCAATTGTGTAGGTCTGTAAGGCCCATTAGACTAAAGAATGGAGAAACACAGAGTAGGAAAAAATCACTTTAGTTGGGAGGTAAAAAGAAAAGTTGATTCTTTACTTAAATATTTGTTTCACTGCTGCTATCCTAAGTTAGACCTACCTGGTTCACAACAAGGAAAAACTTTTAAGCTCTCCTGTTATTTTCTGTATATACAGCTCACCCTCATGTATTGCTGCAATATCACTGTCTGACCTCAAAAGATAAAACTATCAGGTCATAAGAAGAATATTGCAAGTCATAGTGCATGACAAAGAAATAGTTACAGATTAAAAAAATGGCAAATTTAGTTTTGTCAAGACTTTTTATTATAGAAGGAAAATTCATTCAAACTGGCAAATGTATCTTATCTCTGACATATTCAGGTTTGATACTTAAATCATGACATGACTTTTAACAAAAAGCACACAGAAAATAAGAAAAATAATTTTTCTAAATTATTTTTTGTTTAGTAAAAAAAAAAAATCTAGTCATAGAAGATTAGACTATAGAGATTACATTCTGAAAAGATGCAAAAATCTAAAGTTAAATTGTAGTGCTGCTTTCAGTTGTCTTTTCTCATTCTATATTATCTAAAGCTACCTAGGAAAACTAGATGCTGCTCCAGTTTGAACAGGTAATCCTGTAAGCAGCAGCATCTGCACTTGTTAGATGTATTTTGTGGCTTTATTGACATCTCTTGAGTATATACAAAGTGTGGAGGAGAACAATGATAATTCTGGAATATATCCTAATTAATTTTGAAATGAATATTCACTTCTGTTTTTTGTGTGCAAGCACTCAATCAATATTTGATAGCCATATTGACAGCCTGATATTTTTAGTGATTTCTTTACATTAGTCTTGTCCCAGTCTGTCACTTTAAGCTTTTCAGTTATTTTCAGTGTCTTACATAAGCTTGACTGAAAAACTTAATCTTTTAGTTCACGTATTCATTAAAGATGGCATCAAAATCAATCCTTCATTAAAATCTGTTGAATGAGGCCAATGCTGCTAGAGAAATGTAATGCTACACCTCTATCCAGTGTGAATCAAATGCTTAATGAGACTATCTTCTGATTGCTAATATCTCCTTATTAGCTAGTGTATGAAAGAAAAATTAATCTTAGTACCTTATCAGGTTAAACAAGCAAATCAGAAGGGGCATATTTATCTTTCTTCCAAGAGCTAGAACAATTGAGAAAAAGCACAGAAAGCACTTAAGGAAAATCCTAGACATAATATTTTGCATGCAAGTTATGAGAGTGACAGGAAGACCTGAACTTTCTCGAAGATTTTAGCATCTGTTTTGTATCAGCCTAAATGGAGATGAAGTGGAAAGCAAATATTTAATATGAGCCTCTGAATCCTACAATTAAATATAAAAAGTTGGTACAGATTATTTTAACTGAATATACCTTTAAAAATGTGAGATGAACTGACTCTGCTTATTCATTTTGTTACTTATTCTACTACCACTTCTGGACCAAAAGAGCCTCATTCTAAATTTATGGATGCATCTTTTGTCACAGTGAAAGGCAAGGAGATTTGGTTGTTGCATCTGTTTATTTTCAAACAGAACTCCAACTACATTGTTTTTGCGTTAACCGTGTGGCATTTAACAGACAAATACTAATCATTCCACCATCACTTTATAGGCAACAGATAAACAATGGGCAATTCTGCAACAGAATCCCTCTCATCCTAATAAAGATATTTAAAAGAAGCCAGATTATTTGTGGTTGAGAAATGCTGGGTTTTTTTCTCCATGGCCTCTAAATGGGAGCTGTGTAGGGGTCCAGGGTGCTAATGCAATTATAGAAGTCTAGTTTGTAAATATGTATATGTTGATGAGATGAATCCTACCAGCAGTTTGCTTCTCATTTGCAGGAATTTCTTTGCTTTATAACCCAGTTTTATTTGAATGGGCACATCTTGAGATCTTTGGCTACACTGACTCAGTGTGAATTCCAGCAGCTTCGTGAATTCCAGGGAGAAAAAGGATCTTTTTTTTTTGAACATGTAGAAGCTAAACGCCTTTGCTAATATTGACTGGTATTGCAAAAGGAAAGACATGGGTGGCCATAAAAACTGTCCTTAAGTGCTTTTCTAGGTCAAGAGCAGCACCCTAAATTCTTTTTGCAAACTCCCAGCAAGCCAAGGAAAACTTGTCACCAAGACAGTCCCCTAATGCCCCCTAATTAGAAGAAGCCTCCAGTTTGCTTCAGCTTCCCTGACCCATGATTTTGAGGGCCACCCTGAATGAGAACAGTTTAGACACTGTTTGTATACAGAAGTGTTGAAACTCCTGCCTAGCAAAGGCAATTGTCCTGGTTACTCCTGCTGCCATCTGTATTTCATAACTCCTGAAGGTCATCAACTGGGAACTGAATTAACAAGAAGAAAAAAAAACCTCAAACAAATAACCCTGTTGAAAGGAAGCTCTTAATCTTGTCATAGATGAGGGGATTGAGTCCATCATCAGCAAATTTGCAGATGACACTAAGCTGGAGGGGAGTGTCAATCAGCTGGAAGGCAGGAGGGCTCTGCAGAGGGACCTGGACAGACTGGGGAGTTGGGCTGATTGCAACGGGATGAGGTTCAACAAGGCCAAGTGCTGGGTCCTGCACTTTGGCCACAACAACCCCCTGCAGCTCTACAGGGTGGGGACAGAGTGGCTGGAGAGCAGCCAGGCAGAAAGGGCCCTGGGAGTTTGGATTGACAAGAAGCTGAACATGAGCCAGCAGGGTGCCCAGGTGGCCAAGAAGGCCAATGGCATCCTGGCCTGGATCAGGAACAGTGTGGCCAACAGGTCCAAGGACGTGATTCTTCCCCTGTACTCAGCACTGGTGAGGCCACACCTGGAGTACTGTGTCCAGTTCTAGGCCCCTCAGTTCAGGAAGGATATTGAGGTGCTGGAGCAGGTCCAGAGGAGGGCAACGAGGCTGGTGAAGGGACTGGGGCACAAGTCCTATGAGGAGAGGCTGAGGGAGCTGGGGCTGTTCAGCCTGGAGAAGAGGAGGCTCAGGGGAGACCTCATCACTCTCTCCAACTACCTGAGAGGAGGTTGTAGCCAGGTGGGGGTCGGTCTCTTTTCCCAGGCAACTATCAGCAAGACAAGAGGGCATGGTCTCAAGTTGTGCCAGGGGAGGTTTAGGTTAGATATTAGAAAGAATTTCTTTACAGAGAGGGTGGTCAGACATTGGAATGGGCTGCCCAGGGAAGTAGTGGATTCTCCATCCCTGGAGATTTTTAAAAAGAGACTGATGTGGCACTTAGTGCCATGGTCTAGTAACTGCAGCGGTAGTGGATCAAGGGCTGGACTTGATGATCTTGGAGGTCTTTTCCAACCCAGCTGATTCTATGATTCTATGATTCTATGATATCCTCTGGTTGCTAGCCTAAGTAGGCAAGACAGGTCTATCTTAGAAAGTTTGTTTGTATCCTAATAGAAGAGAGCATGTACAGGAAGTCATTATAAGAGGTGAGATTTAGGGCAGGGAACATTAGCACCAGGCCCCAGTCTTCTCCTTTCTCTTATGAGGTCTTTGATCTGGGATTAAGAAACAACTGTCCTTTGGAAACACTCAACAAGAAAAATTTTGACCCCCAGTGTATCTGTCTGCTGCAGCTGTGGGCACATTACTGCCATCTCACCAATATTATTTTTACAGCATCAACAGAAGCAGAAATCACAGAGCCCAGGGCCTTTGGAAACACATTGGCTACAGAAGTGCAGGACTTCATCTTCAATCTCGCTCTGCTTTTAGGTATGTCTCCAGCAATGAGTGTGCTGTGTCATAGCCTAGGTTTTAAAAGCTGCAGAGGATCCCAGTATTTCCTGAAAATTCTTTTCAAATTCCAAGAAAGAAAAACTATTTGTGTAGTGAAAAATGGATGTGGGGAAAATACTTTATTCTGGAGATGCATTTGAAGCAATGGGAAAGAAAAGGAGAAGAATTATTTTCTTCCCTAATTGCATTTAATTTCCCACAGAATACTTTTTAGACAAATGACTGGGGCCATAACCCTTATTGTTCAAAACTGTTAAGCAAATAATCTGTGAATCTATTTAGAAGTACATCAAGTTCTCTCTTACAGTACTGGGCTTTGAAAGTTCACAATAGGTTTCACATGAGAAGCATGAGACTGATGCTGGCAGTCAGTTTATTTGCTTAGGTTGGGACAGGAGCAAGAAGGGAAACACTGCAAATGTTTACTCTGCATAAAATAATTTAATCACATCCATTAAGCCTGCGAGACTGAGTCAAATCACAGAAGCTTGTAGCATTGGTGAATTGCTAGTTATTCTCTGCAGAATTATGGACAAACATTAATGACTAACATTTTATTAATGCTATTAACATAATAATTAAAAAAGGTAAATAAGAATTACTCTCTGTAACATCTAGAGGGAAATTAGTTTGAAATTGGTTTGTGTGATTCATGTTTTTTTCATTAAAGTTTTCAATCTACTGTAAAATCCATACAGCTATAAAAGCTGTAGATGATGACAATATATCAGCAAAGCATCTCAGACAGGGATTTATTCTATAAAACCATCTTGGTATGATGAGAGACTGTGTTGTGGTCTGAGCAGACAATTAGTAGGTGGCCCCACATCTGGCCAAGAAAGGAACTTTAGGGGTAAATCCATGTCATTCATTGGTTCATCTTTTGGAACTGTCAGTTCCATTATGCTGAATTTTTCTGCTTTTAAAACATCACTTTTAAAAATACTATTTTGTGAAAATTGTTTAATTCTGACCTTTGAAAGGACACATCCTCTCTTTTCTAAGATTTTGGGGCTTTTTGGGTTTTTTCGTTGCTGTAATTATGACCAGAATTACATTAAGAAAAACAAACACCCCCCCCCCCCAAAACAACCATGCTAACAAGCAAACAAAAACACCACAACCAAACCACATCACAGAAAGAACAAGACAGACTACATCGTTCCCCCCACCTGTCCCCACCCCTTCATACTTTTTTCCTTGGAGAAATAGAACCAATCAGAAGAATTACATTTCTCTATGGAGATGTGAAGGTTTGTTTTCTGATTTTGAAGTTCAAATAAATGTACATGTTTTCTTTGCTCTAACAGTAAAAACAAGCACAGGCATGCATCAGTATGTGTAACACTTAGTATTTGCAAAAAATAGTAAATTCATTGCCTGCACCACCTTAAAACAATTTGTGACTAAAGGTCAAATTCTCTAAATAGTTTTTGCTAAGAAAAGTGTTCACATTTAGAAACAACCAAGCACCACTGACTGTGAAGAAAGCAGTCTTATCTTTATATTTTGTAGTTCAGTGGTCAGAGATATCATGAGGTGAATTCAGATTCATTGTTTTGTGTTTTTGATGATTTTAAACCTACTTTGGGTATAACCACAATATGTGTCCCACTGTTGCTCCTGTGACAGCAGTTTTATTTTACACTGCGTGCTTGAACAGGAGTCTCTAGCATAGTGGATGAGCCATTATATCGACTCCATCTACATGTAATAATTTCATTTACAATATGAATTTGTTCTGTTTGCATGTAGTTTTCACTCCTGTCCCATAGGATATGTCCCTTGGGCTAAATACACTAGATAAATGTGCACTGTGGAACACCTGTGTTCTCACTCTATCAGTGTTCATAAATCTGGTTGGGTCATCCGAAAACATTTTGGGTGTATATAAGGGCACAAATGAGGGCTTCAGAAGCAGTATTGAGCTGGGAAGAACCTAATTTAGTTTTCAGAGCATGGTTGCAATTTGTTGTATCTGAAATTAATAAACATGTGGAAACTCGTAAGAGAATCAAACTAGACTTTTATCAGCATGTTGTTACTTCCAAGGACAGACTTGGGTGATTCCACAGAGGAACACTGGGCATTCTCTGTTTGTGTCTCACTGAGTCCTTTCAAAAAATTACGGATGGTAGGTAAAATTTGCATTCTTTTTTCTGTTTATCTTTAAATTTGAGCCACAAAGTAGCTAATTTTCAACTTGCTACAATAAATATGATTGCTGAATAATTTTGCTTTTAATGATCCCTTTAGGCTCTCAGAAATAGGCATTTGACCTGCTGGATATCAGTGACTGGAGAAGATAAATAATACAGGCAGTTTGAAGGGCTTAGTCATGTAGTCATTCTATTATGTTGTGATCCAAGTAAGTGGTTTGCAAGTCATTGTTGAGAATTGCAGATAATCTTTTCCTTTTGAAACTTAGGCATGGAGGTTTCAGCAGTGTTTCTCTTTCTGTTTTTGGTTCCCTTTTTCTCTTCATGTATTTTAAGAGCATCTTTTCTTTTTCTTTTTGTTTTCATTCCTTCCTCAGCCTCTGCACTGTGTTTCATGGGTAACATTTACTTAAATATTGCTTTTCTTTCACCTCTATAGAGGTGGAAGAAGCGGCAACATCTCTACATACTTTTTGCCCAGTGCTCTTTTGCTGAGTGATCTGGTGATTGGAGGCAAAGTTATCTGGTTGTGCAGAAGATGGAAGGGAAAGGATGCATCATCTTCCCTTGCTTTTAAGGATACTGGGGGTGAAAAAAGGCATAATACTGTTTAGAGCTACAATTCTGCTTCAGTACCCTAAAGATTATTCTGTGTTTCAAGGAAAAAAATTGAATAAAATCCAGCAGATTTATAAAGCTGTGTGATAGTAGTCATCTTCCAGCCCTCTCTCAGGATCTACAAAAAGCTGGGACCAATTCCTCCTATAGAAAGGCAAGGCACATACCAGCCTCAGCTGAAACACTCAAAGAAAACTGGCAAGCTTTCTTCTCGTGAGAACACAGCGCCCTCTCTCTAACGAGATCATTGTTCTGTCCATGTCCATTTGTGGAAGTGTTCCATTTGATTTTCTTTCCTGGAGGATGGGGGATATAAGGAGCTTAGCTAGACTACATAACCTTTTGCATAAAATCCCATAGCTACTCCAGAAGGAAGTAATGAAATTCAGATCATGATAGCTGTATCTTATATAATGTCCATAATATACAACTTTTGTACTAAAAAATAAGGGGAAAACAGTAGCCTTGTCCCATAGACCTTGCAGTCAGGAATTTAGTTGTGAAACTGTGAAAAACAGAGATGTTACCAAAGCATTACATCAGGTTGAAACTGATTTATTTAATGAAAAAAAGATTGCATATTGTCTTGTTTCTCTGTCTCTCTTACGGAGTGCTACTGAAATGGAGTATGCATGCAACTGTGATCAGACCCAGACAAGAGTACAGAGCACCAGCCTACTGTGTGAAGGGGAAATGATAAAAATGTAGGCAAACACACACATAGTGTGGAAGGAAAATACAATTTGAAATATGAAGACATAGAAAATTTTTAGAGCAGCTTTTACAATGGCCTCACCTTCCCAAGGTAATTAAAGCCTGACTCTGCTGTTACTTGTGCCAATTTCCAACCTAGTCAGTGATGTTCTTCATTGAATAATAATGTATTTTCTCTTAAATTACATGTAGAGGTTAGGTTCTCGCTTTTACAAGAATGTTTATGCCAAATGATAAGAATACTAGGTCTGAAAAGCATAAAGTCACCTTACACTGAAGAAAACCATGTATAGTTTATTTTTGTTCCAATCATTGAGAACAATGACAAATTAGAACTAGGTTTTGAAACTGTGTAAGACCTGATAGCAGAAAGTGAAATTCTGTTGTACACAAGCACTTATACTCAGGTCTATAGGGAGAAAATTAGTCCTTTTATCTGTAGTCTCGCTGTAGATTGTCAGCATTGCATAAACTTAAAAATTTTTATGCCTACAGAAGATAGACCAGCCCTAGCAGCAGTTTTGTTCTGCCCCTAGTGATGGCCTTTTGTTTGCTGGACAGCAGTGTCTGATTTTTTTTTTTAACCTGGGCAAACCTGTAGGGAACAAATAAATATTAAGGAGTTCTCCCCCAGTCCACAGTGTAGCCTTGGGAGTACTGTAGTTTAGTGTTAAGAGGTGCTTATTATTTCTGTAATTTTGAAGCACCTGTCACTGATAAAATACTTATGTGCAGAACATTAATTCTTTAAATAGAAAATCTAAATTAATGGTCCAATTCTAAGTCCTCAGCACAGAGATACTTCCATGCTGTATAGGTGATTGGAACTACTGGAAATGGGTGAAAGATTTCTAATTAAGTGTAAAACAGTGGCAAAAAGGCATATCTCTGAAGCAGAGAAACTCCTCTGGATGGTTTTAGACCAAGAATTATTTCAACTGATGCCAAGACCTCTAATTTTCAGGTTGCTGGCAAAAGTGATGTTGCCTCCTTGGACATGTTAGGCTTGGCTTCACTCTTGTTTCCATTATGACAGGCAGGGAGGAGTCAGGAGAGGAATATCAAGGTTTTACCATCTTGAAAAAATTATTTTTATGTTATGATTCAATATGAAATCTACACAGATTTTACAAAGAAGAGTTTCTACTGCAGGCAAGTTTATAGTTGTCTGAGGAAACATTTTCTGAGGAAGGAAAGGGATAGCTTCTCTCAGATATCTAGCAGTTCTAACTCTTGACTGCCTTAAAAATCAGTCAGCACTTTTTTAAAATCGTGGAATCATATATGTTTTAATGAACTTTTTAAGTCCAGACTCCTTTTCAAAGTAGATCAAATTAGATTGAGTTGCTCAAGGACTTGTTGAGTTTTGATTATCTCCAAGGACAAATATTTCACAGCTTCCCTGAGTAACCTGTTTCAATGCCAGACCACCCCAAGGTGAAATAGGTTTCCTTGTCTCTGATCAGAATTCTCCATGTTCCCACTTGTATCTATTGCTTCTTCTCTTATCACTGTGCACCTTTGAAAAGAGTCTGGCTCCACCATCTCTATATCCTCTCAGTAGGTGTTTGGAGACAGCAGCAATATTCCTGTTTTTACTTCAGACTGAACCAGCCCAGTTCTCTTGCCCTCTCCTCTTCCTTTATGTGTGCTGTCCCTCTAACCATCCCAGCAGCTCTGTGATAAATGCATTCCAGTCTGTCTGTGTCTTTCTTGTATTGGGGAGTTCAAAGGCCTGCACAGCGCCCCAGAAGGGGTGAGCAGAGGAGGAAGGAAACACTTGCTTTAGCTTGCTGCCACACTCTTGCTAATGCAGCCCGGGGTTGCCATATGCTGCCTTTGCCTCAGGCACATACATCCCTGGCTCATATTCAGTGTGTTCCACCAGGAACCCTAGATCCTTTTCTGTAAAACTGTGTTGTAGCTGGTCTGTCCCCCAGCATGTATTGGGCTTACTGCCCTTCAGGTTCAGGCCATTTACCTTTGTTGAGGTTTTCATGAGGTTCCCATTTCTACAGTCCATTGAAGTTTCTCTGAATAGCAGACCTGTCCTCCAGCATATCAGCCCCTCTCCTCCATTTGCTATTGTGCGTGAACTTCCTGAGTGCACCTCTGTTGC
The DNA here is from genome assembly GCF_009829145.1 of Chiroxiphia lanceolata. Lineage (NCBI taxonomy): Eukaryota > Metazoa > Chordata > Aves > Passeriformes > Pipridae > Chiroxiphia > Chiroxiphia lanceolata. The sequence goes on along the minus strand of NC_045638.1, from coordinate 19,086,933 downwards.
ACTGCTCAGGTTGTTAATAAATAAATTAAACAGTATTAGCTCCAGTATCAATCCCTCAGGCATGTGGCAGGTAACCAGTTGCCAGTTGAACTTTGTACAGTTGACCACAACCCTCCAAGCCTGATGAGCGAGCCAATATTCCACCCAACTTATCATTCACCTCAGTAGCACCCATCTCACTATTTTGGCTATCGGATACTGTGGAAGACTCTATCAAAAGCATTTCACATTCTAGGAATGTTTACATTTGTCTATCTTCTCCACTCTTTCTATGTAGAGCAATACGTTTTAAGCACTGAAAATTAGCTGTCAGTCCTGACACTGAACAGAAATGCCTTAAACCAGTATGTGTCTCCTAAGAATCGTGATATAAAATTCCACACTTAAGTAGGTCTGCTTTAAAATGGAAATGTTCTCTACATATATGTTCCTCCTTAGAAATCAAGGACCTTTCACAAAGGAGGTTAGCAGTTCCACTGGCAGTCTCAGCGGGCCCATGGCAGCTCCTACTTCACTTGGGAATTCAAGCACCACAGAAGCAGCACTTCTATATTGGTCTCTCACTCTCCTTCCTTCCACTTCATAATAAGTCTTCACCTGATCATGGGGCATGAAAGAATTTATTTTTCATGAGAATGAAGCTAATAAACACAAGACACTGTAATTTCTCTCTGGAGTAAAAATGAAGTAAAACCCCATGTGTTCAATTCTGCACATAACTAACAAAGCTATCATTGAAATCAGCCTGAGATATTAAAAAATAAACAAATATTAGTGATATATATTTAATTTGGTTTGATTTATATATGAACGCAGGCAACATGAAGAAACATTTTGAAGGTGAAGTGACTGAAGGTGAATTAGGGGTACCAGGTCTTTTTATGTTTCATCTAACTTTTAGTACTTGTTATGCTGGTGTTTGTGAAACTTGATTTACATGCCTGTATCTAGAAAAGAAAATATTTCTCACATCAGTTTATGTCACTTATACAGCTGTCTCAAATAATAACACTACAGTGGAGTTGATTTGACTTTCTTCAGCATATTTATGGAAAAGAATTTTTCCACTTTTTGCCAAATCCTTAGTTCAATTTTCTGTGGATTTTTTTATCCCCCAAATATTATAAAAAGCTTTTTTTCTGGTATTATATTAAGTTTCTATGCCAATTTTTAAAATAACTAGCAATATTTAATAGCAATCATACTGTGGGAACACAAAGGAGAAGGGAAGTTTTGACTCAGTAATAGATGAATTCTTTTTCAGTCCTGTTTTGTTTCTAGAGTGAACTTTAGATCTCTTCCTTTTGGTGTGCTTCTTTTTTGTTATCAAGAGGTAATTGATAAGTAATTGTCCACTTACAAATCTTGTCCTGACATGGCATACTCACTCAGATGTGGAAGCAAGGAAGTCTTCTTGAGTCTCATTGTGTAACTACAGCCAGAGAAACCACAAGGCAATTCCTAAAAGCTTCCCTAGGCAAGTTTTACCCAAAGCTGATGGAAAGTTTGTGTAATCTGAATGCACGATCTTGCTTTGAAAGTAAAAGTATTGCAGTAATGTTAGTAAAGTGAGCATCACAGACATCACAGCAATCTACCCTGTGACTTTCAAAATAGACTGGGGGCTGTCTACTCTCAAGGAGACTTTTCTTTAGTTTGACGTGACATTCTAGATTTGCGTACTGTCAGAACACAGGAACATAACATTAGAAAGGCTGTACTGGGTCAGCTCAAATCTGAGAGAGACATACCTGATATTCTGCCTCTGACTAGAGTCAAAAGCAAGTGCCTGTGGTTGTGCAAGCATGATGTGAAAGAGTGCGGTCTCAGATTGTGATCTACTTTCTTCTCTTCTTTGCTTCTCTTTCCTTATCTTTTTCCAGTCAAAAATGTCCATGCAGAATGGTTTTCTTTTGGAAAATGTGATTTGACAGAGTTGAGACACAGCATGGTGATATGTTCATTTAGTAGAAGATTAAAGAATAAGATAGGCTCACAGGCTAAGCTGTAGTCCTATGGCTGCCCCTACTTAGAATCAAGATGTCTAAAAGACAAGATAAAATTTTCTAAATTAGCCTGAAGCAGAATGCACAAGATTTTGTCTTACAAAAGAAACAGAAATCTTTGATCTTTTATCTTGAACTAGGCTATTTTTAGAGGGGTAGAAAACAGTCTTCTGCAGAGTCTTGGTCTTTTGCCTCTGATACCTGAATGGATGATATATAAAGATCGGCTCTATACTTCCACCTTACCTTGGCATTGATATGCTTTTTTTCTCCAATAATGCAATCCCTAGTGCTTGTTTAATTCCAAGATTAGTCTCCTATCTTGCCTTTATTTACTCAGGCATGTGGTAACACAGAAGATGTTGAAGACTGGCAGTTGTCTAACTGGGGGAATCAGAGTTAAAAGCCCTGGTACTATGCTGAGATGAGTATTCACAGATGAAGATTATGAGCTACTGTTCCTTTGGAGTTCAAGTGGGCAAAATCATGGCAGAAAGGAAAAAAACAGTAAAAAGGAATTAAAGAAAGAGGTATTACAGAAACTGGAAGTAAACACTTGGGGGGAAAAGGAATTTAAACAGTATATGGTTGTTTTCATTGAAAAAGTTGAGAAATCATTTAGTAGTAGGAACTACATCTCCCTGCAAAAATTGTTTCGTGGTTCACTGGAAACTCAAATGGAAGGATCCCAGTCTAAACTGCTAGAACAAAACAATAGCAATATCTACACTACCTAAAAAATATTTTCAGTTTACCATTTTAGCTACTGTTATGTGGCAGAAGATTTATGCTCAAGACAAACAGAACCCAGATAGTACAGTTTTAGATATAAGAATCTTGAAAGGTACCCGAAAGGTACTTTGTAAGATGTCTGGGAAAACTGCAGCATTATGAGGTGGCATATATATTTTAGTTTTGTAACTTGTCCTAGCTACAAGAATAACAAAGTGATTGCTTACTGTAGTTGAAACACGGCCACCAAAGATTAGACTGGAAAAAGAGTGGTGAGTTTTCTGGGTTTCTCAGCAGCAAAACACATTTTTTTTGTTGGTCAATCAAAGGCAGTCTAAGAGAAAATCACTGTGAGCAGAGAACATCACTGTGTAGATAAGTAGGGGGCTAAGAACAGTCTAGACCATTGATGTGAAAATGTCCAGATAACAAAGCATGCAGTGAACAGCTAAATTTACGTAACCTGACATTTAAAAATTCTTTCTTTTCTCTCCACTGATCATACATTGTATAAGGTGCATATGTTAGATGATGATTAGAGCTGAAAAAGGTGTGTTATGATGCACATTAGAAGAAATTTATGAAAGGTGTTTGGCTTAGTGTCTTCCTTCAGAAGAAATGTAAGAAGGCAATAAGCTCTTTTACAGAATAAAGTAGGTGAGACAGTAGGAGCTGGATCTGCTGACAAAGAAAAAGGGAGCTAAGTGATCAAAGAGATTTCAATAGCAGCTGAACAGTACATCATAGGCCTGTGGATCTGAAATAGAAGCAGCAGCTGAAATATTCAGTATTCAGAAAATATCCAGAGGTAACATTAGAAATGATCATTGGAAGCCATAGAGCCAAGTAAGGAAGCAATGGAGATTTGGAAGACAGCTGGGAGGGAGGTTACTGGAGCTGTGTGGAAGTTGGGTATATCGAGGGGGATTTGAAAGCTGTGGGTGGCCCAGATCATGATGAAAATGGTAAGTTACTGAGCACTAGGAACAACTATAGGGGGTTTATGACAAAATTTTACGCTTTCTCAGTAGGATTATTCATTTAACAACTTTTTGTGTTTTTATACTTGCAGGATAGAACAAGCTTTGGAAGAACTAGATCAGCATTTGAAAACAATAGAATCACAGGTCTCAAAATGCAGAGATAATATGTTTGGACAGATGTGACTGTAATGCTGTCAGCTGCTGCTATTCCATATCAAGGCCTCTAATAGTAGCTGTTTATTCTTCAAGTTAAAGTGCTTGAAGACATGTGATTAGAGGCAAATATTAGCTTTTTTTTATTTATTTTTTTTAAGGGAGATTCTGAGAAAATCTTGAAATCATCACTCAAATGTACACCAACAGTTACAAATACACACAACAAAAATAGCCTGAAACTGTTTATTTTAAATCAGATTTTTCATGATCAACTCTTTCAAGACCAGAGCCACGATTTGCTAACATTTGATAATTAAATGATGTAACTGAGGGCAGAAATTGGTCAATGGATTCTTTTACAAATTATGACTGTGAAAGGAAGGAATGAAGCACCTTGATATTCAGATTGTATTTCCACGGATCCAACAGGGATTTTGTCAGTGCTTTTAAAAGGCTGCTTTTTCTTCCCAACTGATTTTTTCTCTCATAAAGATATTTTGTAATCAGAAAGAGAAAAAAAACAGTCAGAAGTCATTGTGACACAAAAACTACAAAAGCCCTGATTTACTTTGACATTTTTTCAGGGTGTAACAATTTTTAGTATGAGAACTGGAAGGAGAATCATAGAGCAAGCTGTATGGTATGATTTGCAAAACCGCACTGCAGAGAAAGCAAGATGGGCAGAAATTTTTCAGTTTTATGTAAATCAAAGTCTCTTGGTAGTCCAATTTCTGCTTCTGATATTTAAAAGTCTCTTATTTTTCCTTGGCTCTCATACCTTTGCTGGAATTGCTTTCTGTTGCAGGAGCAGAATTACATATGCTTTCTCAGGTCCAGCTGACTCATAGTTGTTTCACTCTTTGTCCTGGCTAAATTGACCAATACTTACTGACAACTTGTTACCAGAAAACAACATTTTCTTGTTCTTTGCTGATTATTACATCCTATGTCGGGCATGACTGTTTCTAACCACAATGTGATGATAAAAGGAAGAAAGCAATTTCCTCTTGAAAGTTTTACTTTCTGCTGTTAGGCAGGTATTTTCCTTATTGTTCTCATTGAATCAAAAAAATGATTTTTTTTTCTCTAGAATAGTAGAAAGCTTCAAGTGAGGATGGCACTAACTTTTGAATTCTGGCCTACTGTTTTAGTCTATCACAACCAAAGGAAAGATAATCATACTCAGCATGTCAATCAGCATTATTTCTTTTGTATTACAGCCTCCACAGCTAGTTTTAATGACTGCAGTTTCTATATTGTAGCTACTGAATAAACACTAATTAGCTGTTGGGCACAAAAGTCTTAGTAGACTGAAAAGAATTGTCTGGGCATCCTACTAAGCCAGCAAATAATGGAATATGTACTAAATGTGAGGACAAGAGTTTTAACTGGTAACCTTACGAAAAAAAAAAGGAGTGGGTCATGACAATCACCAAGTTCATTATAAGGTTCAGTACTGAGAAACATATATTAAAAAAACTCTAGGCAGGCCAAGTTGTTTTCTTTTTCTGATTTTACAGTCCATTTTAAAAGTTCTGGTGTTGTTTTGAGTCAACAATGAAGTATGGTTTTCCTTTATCATGTTATTTTGAAGTTAAATTGCCCTTTTCTGTCTAGCAATGCTTTTTGTTCTGATAATCCTGAGGTCATAGAAGCAAATTTTCTTTTTCACAGATTTGAAACCTGCAGTCTTAATGGAACCTGAGATGTCCTGTCATAGAAGCTAAAGATTTTAGAATAACCAGTATTAAAAATCACAACAAAATCAGGACAGTGGACAAAATTTAGAGTTGCAAGTAACTCAGAATAAAATGTAGCCTGCAAAATTAGTTGTTGAAGAGGATGTATGAACTGGAAGAATCACAGGTTTAACCTTGAGATGCTTTTATGAGCCTACAGTGCTGACAGTTAAACAAATTTCTTTTTCATTGCATAAAGAGAAAATACAAAGAGGACAAAGGGTGAGTGGGCCACTAAACAGTTATCATACACTGAGGTATTAGCAATGTATCAAACACTGGAATAAATTCTGGAATTATGCTGTGGTAAGTCACAATACTTATTTTTCCCATTCTTGTCCATAAGCTGCATCCCTTGTTTATATTGCCTCTGCAATGACGTGATACTTAGCAAGAAGTGTCTATGATTTGTGCAAGAATATAGACCACCAGAGAATGGGAATGACAGCAACACAAAACTATTAGTCCCTAACTCCCCAACCCAAACCATTTACTACCCAGCTGTTGAATAAAACATTTGATTTGGGACATAAACTTGCTTCGTTTGAATTTTTATTTTTTTAAATTGAGAAAGTTACTTACTGGAATTCAGTGGTCAGTTGAAAAATTACTGATGGGACTTTTTGAGCAGCTCTAAAACTGTCTGTTCTAGTGAACTATGCAACACGGGTGTTTATTTAGTCAAGGATTATCCTACTGACAGAACAATATTAAACATGTGTTCAAGTCCTTGCTCCTTGAGGCAAAGGTTTGCTTAAGGCAGGAAAACTGAGAAAGTTCTGAAGTCACTTATCCAATGCAATTTATTTATTTGTATACATACAACCTAAAACAGCTCACCTGAAAGCTAAGATCTTTTTGTCTTTGTCAATTTTCAGACAGCAGTTTGCTTGTGAGCTTATTTCTAAGCAACAATCGACAAAAACATGTTAGTGGAAAATGAACAGTATGTATATAGAATCGGTTGTGGGTTATTTAAGGACAGCTCTGGTAAGTAAAACTAGTTAGATACAGATCTAACTAAACACATACCTACCTACAGCTGTATTCGGCAATTGATTTTTTTAGGTGACGGTGTCACCTGAACCACATATTCCCATAGCCGAGCTCACGTGAGGATCTTCCCTTCGTGCCTCTCTTCAAGTGCGGGAGCGAAGCGCAGGCAGAGCTCTGCACGCCTAAGGCACAGCCCGGCCGAACGCTGCTCCAGAGGCAGGACAGCAGCTGGGAGGTCACCTGGGCTTGAGGCTCGGGACGTGGAAGAAGAAGAGCAGGAGGACCAGGAGGGGCAGGGCCCCCCCGAACGGCCCCCCGTGACCCCTGGGGCCGCCGGCGTTACCTGTGCCCCGCGGCGCCCTCGGCTCGCCCCGCCCCGGTCCCTCCCGCTCCGGGCGACGGGGCGGGGGCGGGCCCGCTCCGCGGCTATTTGGCCCCGCACCGCGGTGCCCGCGCTCCTCTGTCGCCCTCGCCGCAGCCCGGACCTCGCCCGCCGGCCCGCGCTCGCCCCCGCCATGCCCAACATCGTGCTGTTCAGCGGCAGCTCCCACCACGACCTGTCCCAGCGGGTGGCGGACCGGCTCGGGCTGGACCTGGGCAAGGTGGTCACCAAGAAATTCAGCAACCAGGAGACCAGGTGCGTCCCCGACCTCCCCTCGCCGCGTTACCCGCTCTCACGCCCCGCCGGCGTCACGGGCGCGCCCTGGACACACCCCCGTGGCCGGGCTGCTGCTGCCGGCGGGTCCCGCCCCGGTGTCACCCCCGGGTCTCGCGTGTGGGTGTCCTCCGGCAGGTGCAGATGCAGACGCGGTGACACGGGGTGGTCAGGTGTGTCATGGCCGGTCCCTTCCTGGTTGCCCCACTCTCCCTGACCGCCTGCGGAGCACGAGCACCGCACAGGAGGCGTCCCGGCTGGCTTGTGCTGGCCCGGCTGGGCAGCGCTCCCGTCGGGTGCTCTTAGGCCGGAGCAGGGCTTGCACGGCCTCGGCCGGGCAAAGAGCATCCTGCCTCCTGTGAGGTGAGGATGGTGTTTGCAACAAGCGGCCCGTCTGCGGCGACAGGTGCATCCCACTGCTCGCAGATAGTTAACTATGCGGTTGATCAGCTTTGTCTACCTGAAAAAAAATCATCTTGATTTTATGACCTACTGTATGTTATGTAGTTTTGTAAGGACAGGATGGTGATGACAGTTTAAAAAGGGCAAATCACACTTGCAGAATTTGTCGCAGCCGGTCGTTATTTTGCATCAGCAGCCAGCTGTGCATGTGGTGGACCAATTACAGCTCCAGTATGGCTTCCCTCCAAAGCCCAAGACTGATAGTCATGCATGAGGGTAATACAGTTGTTGTGATGGCCTTGGCTTACTCCTAAAAGTACTCGGTTGGTTAACCGTGGCCAACGGGCATCTTCTGATGCGGTCAAACAAAGTTTCAGAGACAAAGGCATACACCTGCCTTCAAAGGTGTACCCAAATTGACACTCGCATGCTAGAACATCAGAACCATGCTCAATTCTGTGGATAGCGGGCATCCTGAGCATCGTTCTGCTCTAATTGCCCGCGAACTGTCACATCTCAACATCAACATTGCTGCTCTCAGTGAAGTTTGTCTCCATGAGGAAGGCAGCCTTAGAGAACGTGGTGCTGGTTGCACACTCTTTTGGTCAGGTAAACCCAGAACCGAAAGGCATCTTTCAGGAGTTGACTTCATGATTAAAAACTCTGTTGTCCCTAAACTTGAAAATCTGCCTGCAGGTCACTCTGACCGCATTATCTCCTTACGCCTTCCACTACACAACAAGCAATATGTTGTCATCTTTAGTATATATGCCCCAACTCTCCAAGCCGACCCTGCTGAAAAAGATAAATTTTATACTGACCTGCGCCGCCTTACCCAAAAGGTTCCCACAGATGATAAGATCATTAAATTTTATACCAATTCCTAAAAGTGCAGTCATACCATGCTCCTGGCCGGCCAAATGCAGAAAATAACTCTGGCAACAGTGCAAAAAGTTCTGCATGAAGCTATCAGGATAGCTTGCTCACCTGGTCTCTCTGAGAATGTGCTTGCCAGTGCTTTTTCTACCAATGTTATCTCTCTTTACTAGATTGTCATCTTAGCTTTCTGACCCACTTATTTTGCTCAATTTTGATGAAGAATTTTAAATTCAGGTGAAAGTGGTACGTTCATCCCCTGAGCTGTGCAGCTGTTTTCTATATAGATATGTCAGTCTAGGCTGCCAGCTTAGACTGAAACACAACTTTCTGACTATAAGTAGCTGACTAGTTTCTGAAGTTCTTGTATGTTTATTTTTATCTGTTCTTGTTCTGAAACTCCTGAAAAAGTGTGTTTCCATTGCTTCCTTTGAAAGATTAATATGATGTATTCTAAAGTTGCTCTTACAAAGCTTGTCCTTCTCTTCTGTCTACATTTTTGCATTCTCAGTTTAATTGCTCTTGTTCTAGTTATGCTCACTGGCATTACTATAAACCCTCTTCCATTGGTGTTTATGCAACCTAATGTTTGCACACTCTAGCTCTTCTATTCATTCCTGATCAAATGAAAGCTTAAATCTTCTCTCAAGTCTTTCCAGCCTCATACTCACTTTATTGCTCTTTGATCTCTTTCTGCATGATAAAACTTAATTTGTGTATTTGGTTGCATGACCTTCTTGCTAACTTGTCTAATTTATTTTTTTTTAATGTTTGTTCTCCAGAGACACTTATCTTAATTTCTGCTTAAAACATAACAAACAGCAGCACTAAATTGATTTAGATTTCATCCAAGGTAGAAGTTTATCTCCAAAGTTTGCATATTTATTTTATGAGGTAAATTAAACTCTAGACTTCAGGATGCAATAATCTCTAGTCTGTCATTCCACCTATTTTTCCAGGTGTGGAATATTGACCTCTGCCATTAACAAAGAAGGTAGTGGTGGCTACAGTATGTCAGTGGTTTGGCTAATCTAGTAGTGCCAGTTTATTTTCTTAGGCAAGTAGGGATGTAGTGGGGTATAGATATGAGGAATGTACTTAACAGAAACATGTTTCTAGTTGCTTCTGTTGCAACACCGTGATGCTGACATTATCTTTCTTTTATTCCCTGAACTAAAATGCCTTACCACTTTAAATCTTTGTGTTTGGTTTAGTTGTTTTTTTTTTTTTTTTTGTTTTGGTTTGGTTTGGGTTTTTTTTTACAACTTTCTACTTTTGAGATTCTAACACGAAGTTCTTGTTTCCCCTTCAGCAAATAAAGTTGTATCCTCTATATAATGTTTTAAGTAGGTAATTTTTGCAATATCCTTAGCAACTTATTTCGAGATATTGACTTTCCAGTTTTCCAGACTAATGTCCTTAATAAAAAAAAAAAAATTAGCAATAGTAATAAGAGAATTCCTCAACAATGTACTTGATATTAAACTAAAGGTAAAGCTGATATTTGTGCTGCAGTGGTCCTTTTGTAAGGCATTTGGATTTTCAGTGTGCCTATGTAACAAAATTTCATTGTGTGTGTATGTAAGTAAAAATTCTTCCCATATCAAGTGAATCATGCACAGTCTTTTTTTCCCCCTTATTTTTGTTGCATTTTTAAATTTATAAACTAGTGTGTTGGCATTACAAAATACACGTGCGGTATTGCAGAATACTAGAACGTGACAGTTAAAAAGCTCAAAGAACCTTAAACCTTCCCAGTGGCAGTCGGACAAACCCCTGTGCAAACAGATAAGCCTGGGTCTGAGGGTCAACAAACTCGTTTTGTCAGATCTGTTAAGTTAGCAAGTTGCAGAGAAGGTTTACCTTTTGTTAAAAACTCTATTTTGCTTTTTGCTGCATTCTCTTAAATATAAATGATGCCTAAATTGATAGTTGTGTGCAGCCCCAGGCTTAAAATCCTTGTCAAAGCGTTTTGGCTGGAAGCTCTTTACTGGAGGGAAGAGCCATTATATTTCCACTCAAACAGGCTTTAGGTTTCAGTCCTAGTCCTTAGCAGGTATAAGTGCGTTTGAGAAACTAATGCTGAGATTAGCCAGGGATAGGACCACTACTGACAAGCACTGTGGCTAAATAGGCAGGTACAGTCCCAACTCCAGAACATTTAAAATGAGAAAGGCTTCTCTTTTTAGTTTATTCTGAGACTGGTATATCTAGTGGTATCACAGTTCTCTTTTGATTTAGGCATTCAGTATTCTTGCAGGTGTATAACTGATGAATATAATGTTTGTGCTAGGGGAAGTGAGGGAAATTGCTGGTAGACTCAATCACTGCCCTATTTTTTTCTTCCCCCCCTCTAAACTCTATGGAAATGCTTTCCTTCAGCTGGATACTAAAGTCAAGCAACCCTAACAAATGCAGTGAGAGAGCACCTCAGTAATATCTGGTTGTGGAAGATAAGTCTGTTTAGTATTCAAAGCTTCTGTGTCCGTTATGTGCCAGCCACAGTGCCATGGTAGGAGCTTGGGTGGCACCACCTTATTTATTTGGCAAAATGATAAGGGCTGCAGTGGGGGGCTGTCAGTTTATCTTCTTCAAACCCGACAAGCAATTGTCATCAGCAGAGTTGTGCAGGCTGGAGGAAGAAGAAAGGAATGGAAGTCCTTAAACAGGGGTGGCTGTTGTAGCCTCAGCATCATGAAGCTCTGTTTTACAGACATGTTAACAGATGCATACAGATATTAAACACACTGAAGCTTTTCACAAAATTGTCTCCAAATACACTGAGATGGCATTTCATTATAGTTGATACACAAATAAACCCCAGTGCAGATATTTTTGGTGACTCAACTGATTTTTTAAAAAAAAAAATCATTGAATGTATCACTTCATAAATAAATATATTTTCTTACAAGATATGGTATTCTTACTTCTCTAAAGACTATTTATTTTAACTCTGCCCTTAAAGTACTTTTTATTCTCAAACTGGAGAAACTAGAGTGGTAGATGGCATTCTTTTACATACATCTCTCCTGGTGAAAGAAGTTGGGGCTCCCGCCCATTCCTGTGAGCTTCCTTGCTTCTTCCTGTCAGATTCAGTGTCTGAAATGAATATTTTCCTGATCCAAGAGGAGGGGATTTGAAGTCCTGCCTGGCACATGTGAATTTGAAGGCTTCCTACCCACAGCCTTATTTAGCTACTGAAGCTGGGTTGTTTCAGAAACATCAGCTTAAAGTGAATGCCATTTAGCTTTTGCAGAGGGAAATATGGCTTGACTACCAAGGGACATCGCCTGCTGTATGGGAAAAGCTATGCTGTTGGTATGAGGGCCATGTGTTTGTAACTAAATAAACAAAACTAGTGTCTTGGACTGAAATTTAATCTTGGAAGTTAGGAAAAGTAGCGGATGTTTCCTTGGAGAATTCATGCAAGGATGGGTTTGGGTCTCTATTTCACACAAAGTGGGGTAATGAAACTGGTTTTTTTCTATCAAGTAAATAATTGAAAGAATCAAGAACAAACCTAGAAACTTATATATCAGGAATGCATAATTCAGCACCTGGCTGTAAAATGTCCCTCTTATCTTCCCTTCAACATCCTCCAAATCTTGTACTGCAGTTGTCTCAGATGAGACATGACCTGATTGCATCTCACATAACCTGCTTTGAGTTCAGCTGATGTGGAGGCCAGGAGCTGCATCACCCTCTCTGGAGTAGATGGTTATGATGTTCGCAGATCTCTACTCATGGAATGAACAAGCTCAGGTCATAAACTGATGTTACATCAGCTGAAGGCAGTGGGGATTAGGGAATATGCTGAGATGTGAATTGTCTCTTCACAATGCCCAGCTGCTGAGCAGTGGTTCGCAACTGGAGTGGTTGTGATCTGCCTGTGTCAGTGGAGGCAGCTGTTTCCCTCCCTCCCCACTCAGTTACCTTGTCATGAGCAAGGGGAGGCTGGAGAAACAGATTTTATCAGATTGGTTGAATAAGATAAAGATTGTTTCTAGACTTCACGTTGTATGTGTCTGTCATGGTTTAAGCCACAACAACGCAGTGTCTTGTTTGTACAGGGAACTGAGGATGCAGCAAATATAGCCATCTCTTACATTTTTCATTGCTCTGTATCAGAAAAGCCCTCAAATCCTTCAATGCTTTTGTTTTGAGGCTTCCACTGTATTGACCTTACTGTGCACTTTTATCACAAAGATATCTTTAGTATGTTTATTTATATTTTTATTTATCTTTGTGTAGATGCTAAAAGCTTGAAATTAAAAAAAAAAAAGACTGTTGAGAATAATGACTAACAAACCCACATGTCCTTAGCTGCAGAGTTTGGTACTCAGCTTTTGGAGACTTTTTGCCCATTTTCAGACTTATTAGACCTTTGTTTCCAAATTTCTGAGGGTTCCTTTTGGACTGCATGTGGCTAAACCCAGAGCTAGCTCAAGGAAGGGTATTTTCCTCTTGGCGATGGTAGGCTGTGTGCCAGAGTAAGAAGATATTTTCTGTCTTCTGATACTTACCACAGCAGTCCCCACCATTAGGCAGTTGTTAATGAAGATTTAGCAGAGGGTTTGTCTTAGAGCTTTTAAGATGGAAGAGCGTAGAGTTGAGGGGAGACCAGGAGATAAGGGATCCCTGTAAACTTAAAACCAACTCTGGCATTTTTATTATTTCTTTGTTGTTTTGGGCTTTGCTAGTACCCACTTTATGTAACATCATGTCAGTTGAAATATTTGTCCACTAAGTTGGAAGTCTTGCATTAAAAGACTTTACTCTGCAAAATGTGTTCCCAAAGGTAGGAGGTCAAACACACCCCACTGCTGAGCACTTGCCATTGGCTGGGTTTCAATGAATTGCAAGCTCAGCATGTGGAGTTTTTTGATCACTTTTGAGATATTGATTCTTTTTGCACACTGTATGAAGATTCTAGACCTTAAATTTTGGCTTCTTCTCTGGGTATTAAAAGGGCCTGAAGTACACATCTACTTTATTGGCACCTAAAATGCTTAAGAAATCTTGCTTCTTGTAAGCATGGCTAGAAACTTAATCTATTGTAATTATTTAAAAAGGTATGTAGAGCCCTTGTAAGTGCATGATTTGAACAGGATCCTAGTTACAGATATATTATATTATTTACCATCCTAATCTGGTTCTGCATACTTATTCCCCTAATTCCTCACAACTGTTTGCTTTTTGATTAGAAGGTACAAATTAAAAATTCCTATCACTGAGTTCTGATGGGAGTATACTGTAAATCTAGCTCAGGAGCTCAGTCTGCTGTTACTCCTGATCCTGATTTTTGCTTAATGGATGCTTCAGCCATTGAAATATGTTTGTAACCTAAGTAGATTCTGAGCCTTATCCTTAATTCATGGTTATTAGTTCATCTAAGTTTCTGCTTACTAAATTGAACTCTCAAATCAGCCTTTGCAAGTTGAAGGCAGATACTAACACTTAAACTTGGTTTTCATTGTGTCCTGTCATATGTGAATTTTTCCCAGCTAGAGCCTTGTGCTTGTGAATTCCAAGCAACTCGCTCCAAGTTAATTCCTTTTGTGGGCTATTGATTTCTGTAAATTTCACTTTTAAACAGAACTGTGTGATGTCAGGGCTTTTAATGTACAGGTTCTGTTGACTCTTCTTGAATGAGGCATTTATTTAAACTGTTACCAAATAGCGGAATTTGATTAAATTGCATAAACCAAACAGAACTTGTAATCTTGAGGCAAGAGTTTGTTCTTATGTCCTTTCTCTGTGTCCTCACTATGTGAAATTGTTTAAATAACCTTCCAAACAGTTATGATATAGATGGGGGAATTTAGTAGTAATGTTAATAAGGTAACTAACACAGTTTGACTCCTGTTAGCTTAGTGTTATCTAATAGGTAGTTGAGATATAATACTTCACGTATCTGATTCCGTAGTTTATAGCCTTTTATTGGTTGTCTGAATACATAAAAAAACCCCAAACCAAACGAAAACAAAAAAGGAGGGGGCGAAAAAAAGCTGAAAACAAGCAACAACCAAACCCAAACTGCCATTCTCCCCCCAAAAACAACAACAAAAAAACCCACCACCCAAAACCTCACTAGTGTTGTTAGTACAGGCTATATCTGATGAAATACTTGCAACACAGTGACTGGTTATCCTTTATTCTCTGGCTTGGTGGAGGTAAAATAGGCAGCTGTGTGTGTATCTCTTTGCTGAGTCTGCACAATACGTCTCAATACCAAATACCTACCAAGAAGATAGGTAATAAGAGATACTGCTTGATTGCACAGCTTTCTCTAGCTGATTGGGAAATGTGACTACTCACATTTCTGTGTGACAAATAAGAATGTCATTTTAGTCTTAAAAGCATAAAGAATTTTTTTTCAAATGCACCAAGAGAGAAAGAAGCAGCATGTTTGTTTTTTAAGTTGTTTACAAGAGGAAAAAGTTACTGCTAGCACAAGGAAAGAAAATACAATTAATGACAAGGGAAAAAGCATCACTTCAGGTCCATTGTATTAACCAGACCTATATTTATCTTAAAGTATATTTCCTGACCTTCTGAAACCTCTTATTTTTAGTGATGTGCTTAGAAATTATTGCTTTTAGGGAACAAACCAACTCCAAGTGCTATAACTCAGTGTTCTTTCAGTATATAATGAACATTAAGATCATGTCATTCGGGCAATTTTTTTTCCTAATGTGTAATGTCTGTTAAACTAGCTGTTCTTTTTTTTTACCGAAGTACTAAAATAATTTTTCTTTGGATGTATTCCAAAGGTGTGATATGTGACAACAGTTGTTATAAAGCAGGTCTGTGTAAGTGCTGAGTCGAGTGGCAATTACAATTTTTTAGAGCCCTCATAATAACCATGAAGCTATAATAATGATTGAGGCTACATCCATCTAGTGGGTAGATGCTTTACTTAGAGCTGGATTTGTGTTCAGAAGGGCTTCTGCTTAAGCCTGGGTAGTTTTTCCAATTATGTAATATACTTAGTATCATGCTGAACTTATGTTGACCAAAACTTTTTCAGCTCCAAAAAGGAAAACAAGCTAAGGAAATATTTTGATCAAAATACTTTTCTCTAAATGGCCCTATGTCATTGATCAAGAAGTTGGACAGGAAAGTAACAGGTTTTTATCTGGAAAATTGTGTCTTTGTGCCATGATGAAAGCCTCCAAAAAGTTTCCAGACATACCTGCATATGAGTCTGTCCCTGACCAACTCTCTGTCCTTCCAGAGACCTGGTGTTACATGGTTCACTTTCTTTTGGATTGTAAGAAATCCTGCTAGTAGTATTCTTGGGCAAAAAAATGTATTAAATTACAGAGAAAAATTAAGACAGGATCTTTTGCTTGTTTGAGACTGCAGAGGAGACTAATAGAGGAGCTAAGAACATGAACTTAACTATCTTGGTGCTGATAAATCAAATGTTTGCTTATCCTTAAGGTGTTTTAAAGCAGTAAACTCCTTACTACAGAAAGCTAATGAATTTTACATAGCACCCTAAAAGTTGATAAACAAAAGTTTTTAGAACTGGGTTTGACCAGCACAAGCCTCAGCGTTGAAGGTCTTTTCCAACCCATATGATTCTATGATCAGAGAAATTATTCTACCTATGTCTGGGCCATTAGAAAAGTTTCCAGCTAGAAGCTTTTGCTCGTTTGTGCCTCGAGTAAAGATGCTACCTTTCAAATAAGGGCCCACTATATTTTAGCATTTAATAACTGGGACTAACTTAGTAGAGCATGGGTTTAAAAGGTCTGATCACCTCAGTATTTAGGAAGTCTGTTTTTTGTATGTTATGCATGGATTTAGGGAAAAATGAAGATTATTCTGCTGAGTTTATACATAAGTTTTGGAGTAACAGATGTGAAAATTAATGTGGTTCAGTAGTATGTTTCTCTTGCTTGGATCTAGAATTGAGAAAGAATACATTCAATAGTTTTATTTTTCCTGTTCATTTATAAGCTCTATTTAATTTTTGAATTCTGTGGTGTGAGCAGTGGCTGGTCCCAAAATTTGCCTTGAAATCTGTGGAAGAAGTTTGGTTTTGGAGTGTGGTTTGATATATCCAGCTTCTAAAATACACCTGCTTCCTGTACATAGTAACATCATAATTATAGAAATATAATTGCCTTTTTTAAGGAGGTATTTTGAGGCAAGGAGTACTTAATGCCTGAAGTTGAATATGCTATTTCTGTACTTATCATCTAGATTATTTTTTAAATGGCCATCTACCTGGGAGATGGCAAGGACAGAACATATAGACTAAAAAAAGCAGTATCAAATTTAATAACAATGTGAGCTGCATCACTGTTATAGCTGTAATTATGAGTTGGTTGGTGCTCACCTTATGAAGAAGATATTTAGGCTAAAGTAAATTTTAGGCTGGCTTGTCTTGAAATAGTCTTTGTTACAAGGAGGCAGTTATCCAAATTGCTGTTAAAAAAATAAAAATCCTAATCTAAATGGAGAGTTTATGGAAAACCTATGGAAGTTTGTTAAAACAAAACTGTTGTTTGTTTTTGGTTTTGTTTTTTTTTTTATTCTTTAGTAGTGCTTTTTAAGTAATTCAAGTGTTGAAATGATCATCTCCTACTCTTTCAGTGTAGAAATTGGTGAAAGTGTGAGAGGGGAAGATGTATATATTATCCAGAGTGGCTGTGGAGAAATAAATGACAACTTAATGGAACTACTCATCATGATCAATGCTTGCAAGATTGCATCATCCTCCAGAGTGACTGCTGTAATTCCATGTTTTCCATATGCCAGGCAAGATAAGAAAGACAAGGTAGGTAAGAATTGTGTCATTTTGAAAGGCTTTTGTTCAGCTTGCTCACTTGGAATTTTTGGAGATTAATAATTTTCATAAATATTTAAGTGATTTGAAAGATTTGATCCCTCTCCCCTCCATATCTTTTTTTATTTTGGTAAAATGTTCAATTAATTTATTTATAAGTGAATGAAGTGAGACAATTTTTATTTGCTTGTGTTTTGCTAATTGACATGCCTTCAGTTTGCAAAAGTAGGTACATTATATGTGTGTGGTATATTGCAGAGTATTTTGCTAGCAAACCTCACCTTATGGGATTGGTTTTGCCTGCATTTTCAAAGTTTTGGGGTTGGTTTGTTTGGGGTTTTTTCCATCTCTATATATGAAGAGAATACACCCTTTTTAGAAATTTAATTGCATGGAATTAAATCCTAAATTAGAACTGCTGTAACAGTTATGCAGGTAGGTTTTAACCTATGTGGTTAAACAGAGTGAAATGGAAGGAACTGATGAAACTCATAACAGTAATTAATAAAAACATTATTTTTTACTGCCAGACATATTAAAAAGAAGTTTTTATATTTATAACAATTACTTTGATATATGCAGACCAAAAATTGTATGGAAACCCCATAAATACTCTTCTCATTTTAGTGCCCTTTTCCTGAATTTGATTTGTCATAACTGATAAATATATCAGGTCAACCAAGTTGGTAACACAGTAACAAACTCTCTATGGCAAGTAAGACTGATTTTAAAAAGTAGATAACTAGACTTTTCTCTCTCTGATTGGTTATGTGAATGTTACTTTTACCTAAACTCATTTGAAAAGAAGTAATAAGAAATGTGATTTTGGCTTTAAAGGTCGGATTGCAGTGATTGTATTTTTGGGAAAATTGCCTCTCTCCTGTACTTCCCATAAATGCACTGCCCCCTCCCTTTCACTTTGGGCATCAAGCCCATCCTGAAAGCCTTCTGTTTTTCTTTATATTCTTTTATTAAAAAAAATAACAGACTGAGAAGTAATGCAGAAGCTAAAAATAATAGCAGTTATTACAAAACATGTAATGCTCAGCCTGTGATGTCTAAGAACAAAACTAAATACAAGAGGTTTTTTCTGGTATACTCATTCTTTAAGTGCAGGCTCTGTAACACCATACTAATATTACCAAGACCCACTTGTTATTCTTCCAAAAATAGAATTCAGGAGTTAAATAGTAATACCCTGTTCTTTACCTGTATGTTTTGGTACTTCATTTTTGCTGTGTTTTGTATTGAATAATGCTTTCCCTTGATCTGGAGAGGTGAAATACTTCTTTATATCAAAAGACCTTGAAAGTGAACCAAAAAACATTTTATTGAAAAGGAAGGAAAGCATGTCACTATGTTTTGATTTTACCAATTCAAATGGGAAGATTCTACCGGACCATCCTCTAAGTTCTTGGTGTAGGAAAAGGATGAGTATATTCCAAATTTTCCGTGCATCTAGATTATGTCTTGTTAAGGGTAGTCAAAATCCATCTGGCAGACTTCCAAGAGACACTTAAACCCCCAGTGTGGTGGCACAGCATGCCATCAAGGAGCGTTTTGTATTTTGGAAACGGCATGTGAAGATAGATAGCCTAGGAAAATGATTTTGATTAACAGGGATTTAGAGATTTTTTTCCAGACTGTTCTGTGTCTCTAATTCCACAATTTTAGACAAAATGTGGTTTTTTGTTTATTTTGGTTTTTTTTTCTCCCCTCTGTTTTGCAGTTGAGAAAATGTTTGCCATCTTTGGATATTAACCTTGGTAGTTGACCTCCATGTTGCAAAATAAGCTATAATATAGTTGTCGACATGGGGCAGCTTATTGACAGGGACATCTTTCCTCCTACTGTTGGATTGCATCACATCACTTGTTCTTTGACCCATGTTGAGTGCACAAGCTTTGTATGCTGCCTGAAGTGTCAGTAAAGTGCCAGCCATTTTCTTCCTATGATTGTACACAGATTTTCTTCTATGGTGAAAGATATTGCTGTAGTTTGCTTGACTATGCACTGAAGCAGTATAATCTTCACTAGTGCAATGCTATTTTCTGGTTTGAATTTAAGTTATTGACTTTAATTCATTAAGAACTAAATAGACTGAGTCCTTTCTGCTTAAAATAACCATGTATTCTTCATACCTCTGTGTAGTTATGATTGCTGAGAACAATAAAAGTGCTCTTGACTTGTTTATGTAAGGAAAGGGCTTAGCAGTACAAATCTTATTCTGAGCAAGGCCTTTGTAATCTACTTGGGAAATTTTAGCACTAAACCTGGACTACCTTTAAATGGGAAATAGAAGTTAAAAAAAAGGCTTACTGAGAATCATAGAAAAGTTGGCAAATTAATTTAGACTCAATCACGTGCTGCCCTAAACCAGAATATTTCTGATGCACAAGCTTCCTAACTTAAAATTAGCTCAGATGTGTCTGTGCTTTGGCCATAACTGCATTTATATATCCTGTAATTATGCTAACCTTCCAAGCTGTGGGCAGAACACATTTCTGTAGGATACTGCAGAGATGCCTTTGAGATAAGTTAGAAGTACAGTAACAGGTGAGTTTGGTGTTCTACCACTCATGTAACTTTGTTTTTTTGATTTGTAGAAGGGGTCCGTGGAGCGTTGGGTAGGTATCTTTTTTTTTTTTTAAATCTAACACTATGCATTTTCCATTAATGAGGCCTTAAAGGGTGAAACTTACTGGGTTATATTATGTATAACTAGGAACATTTCCAGTTTCACTTCTTGATTTCAGTTGTGTTTCACCTAGGCCATGACAGTAATCCTTTAGAATAATTTGCTTTAAGAAAACTTCTAGATTCTAGTTAAAAATTTATTTGGACATTCAAGATAATGGCTGTCAACTTCTGAAGCTTCAAAGCATATCTCATTTTTGAAATGATAAATTTGAGTAATACATTAGTGAACATTCAGTATCCATACACTTCACAACTGGCTTTCTTGGAAGTGAAAGTTCCAGTTATAAATCTTTTTTTTTTTTTTTTTTTTTTTTGGTTCAGCATGCATGTGATGAATATTGAAAAGACGATGTAATAAGATGCTTGAAGGCAACAGAGCTTTGATCTTGGTGGACAACTTTTACTTTCAGCTGTGTGTCCATTGCCCAGTTACTCGTTAGGTTGTTTACATTAGCTTTGTGGATTCCCCTTGCTCCTGGTAATTCAAGTGATTTTTCTACAATTTACTTTCTGTACCTAATTTAATGCTACATTTCACACTAATAATTCTGAAACCAATCTAAAATTGTATCAAAGAATGGAACAATGAATACTGTGAATCTCTGTTCTTACCTCTCTCATCAGAAGCAAACCTTACAAACTGCAATATAAAGAAAATCATGACTTCTCATCTTTGTCATCCAAGTTTCTGAATAATGAGGCCAGGTTATCTGAAGTTCTTATGAATATACTGTCTTTGATTTTAAAATAATCTTCAATTTGGATCATACCGTAGCACAAAACTTACTTTCTATGCAAGCAATATTAAATTAATATTAATGCAAATATTAAATCCTTTTGAATGTGTCATGTGGGTTTTCTTTTGGGTAAAGGAAGCTGTCAGCTGCAGACTTCTTTTGTCTTAATGTCCTGTTAGCCCATTCTTGAGAAAACAGATATTGGTGTCTGGCTAACTTACCTTACAAGACCCTCTGTCCACCAACACATAGGCAATCTGTGATGTGTGCATATGTGCTAAAACAAGTTACCTAGTGGTAAAACTTCAAGTTTTTCCTTCTGGAATGCAGCCTGCAAGGCCAGCAGCTGAAAGAAGTACCAACTGGTAACGTATACATTAGTATGTGATGCAGGAAAGTATTTTGTTTGGGTCTTTTTTGTGATAGTGATACTCATGGTACTGATACATGAGAAAAACTGAATGGTATTCACATTGAACAAAATGAAAAAAACCAAAGACAAAATTCAATGTGCTGGATGGAGTGAAAATGGCAAACCACACTCTGAGAAGAATGTAATTTGCCTTTAGCTGCTAGCCTGAACTAGTTACTTGTTTCTACCAGTGGGGGTGGTCCTGGTTTGCCATCTTCTTTTCCCTTCCCTTCCACTTGAGCAGCTAACTCACATGGCTGCTGTTGGTTTAGACAAGTCCTGGTCTGCAGCACAAGGGAAGTGGTGGAAGTGTCTAGCCTGGAAAGCAGGAGTGGGACAAGCAGGGGAGCAAACTTCTGATTTCAGCATCACCTGTTAGTCCAGCTTAGTGGAAGCTTTAAAACAAATCTTTGTGAAGAGCTGGTAAGAAAACATTGTGATAGAATAAAAAGAGTAGATACTAAGTCTTTCTTTTGTTAGATGTTGCCAGAGATTTGAGAATATTTTGAAGTCCAGCTTAAAAATGTCAGATCAGGAATTCAAATGGCATGAACAAAACGTTTGCTACTAATAATAGAAATATCCAGAAAGCCTTGGAGAACTTTGACCTTACAGAACTGAAATTAAGAGCACCACAGCCCTCAGTAAGTGGAAAATCAACTGTGCTAAAGTGCTAATGATAAATTCTTATGGAATCTACATCTTCTGCATCTGAATTGCAGAGATCTAGGGAGGTGCTAGATGTTGCATCTGCCTTCTGTGTATCTTACACAGACCAAATGGAGGTGATGTTCTGTGAAACACAGGGCCCAAAAGGCATGGTTTTCAAAATGAAGAATTTCAGTAATGATAGTGATATGCTGTATCTAGCCGTGAGAAAGGCTGCAGCATCTCAGTTTCTGTTCTGGAAGTATGTTGTCAATCTGTAGGTTAAAACAGAAATGACAAGTTTCCACCTAAATTAGCAGAAGTTTTAAGGAAAATATTGCTTCCTTGACAGGACACAGACAGAAAAGAATCTAAGTTAAATTGGAAGTCATTCAGGTCATTGTCAGTTATGCCCTTGAGCATCAATGGAAGTAAAGCAGAGATACTCTGTAATTGTGTGTGGGGTGTGGATGGAGAGGAGGTTCCTAAGAGGCTAAATGAGGCTGTTTGGTAAAGAGAATTCGCAGGAGAGAATACTGTGCCAGCAAAAACCAGTCTGCCCGTGAGACAGAGACTGAATGGCAGTTCTGCCTTCATGCTAGTGTTATTGCCAGCTATTAGCCCTATTTAAAGATTGACAAAAAGAAAGCAGCAGGTTTTGTTTAGTATTTCTGTTAGAGAAAGCTACCCAGGGCAGCATTGCTTTTTACAGAGCTTAAAAAAATCTGACAAAATTTTGAAGTTGCTCCAAAATCAAAAGTGGGGTATCTTCCAGTCATAGTTTCTATCTTTTTTTTTTTTTTTAACTTTGCTCTTTGTTTTGCATGCTTTTAAAGAGCTTTTGAAATTGGCATTACCTTGTTAATAAGATTTTTTTTCTTCTTTTGTTCTTTTCACTTCTTAGGGTTTTTTTTTTTCCTTCCTCCTGTCCCTTTTGGGAATTCTAAACTCCTAATTGCATCCAAGAATTAAACATGAGTTAACAAAAAAAGAATAAATAAATAGGCTAGGGTAGAAGACCCTTACCGATAAGGATCTGCTATAGACTTTAATGTGTCATGAAGAAATGCTTGATACTAACATTGTTTTAAAGCAGTGTTCTCAAAAGTTGGGTTCACTTTACCTTTGTTCTATGGTTTTTGCAGTGCTTTTAGAACAGGGTAGTTGCTTTAGAGTTGGATGTCTGTGTAGGGTAGTGAATTAGAGAAATAGAGATTGTCTTCTGCTATAGGAAAGATATCTGAAAGTTGTAAGCAGAAGAACTGGAAAACTGTATCCCCAATTTTATATCTTTTTAATACAAAGCATTATTAGGCAGACTGTGCAAACTGATTTAGATATACCTGAATACTTTGCTGAGTTTCAAAACCCTAGTAGCAAGACAAACTATTGACAGGATATTTTGGCAAAAGTTCTGGAACTTTTCATGTTTAGATTCCAAATATTCTAAAGAAAAAAACCCAATAAAAGTAACTAAACTACTTACTCCTTGCATCTAGTCAAAATATTGTTAAAATTAAAGCATCTGTGCTTTATTCCTCAGAGTCGTGCACCAATCTCTGCAAAAC
This sequence comes from Chiroxiphia lanceolata, assembly GCF_009829145.1. Classification (NCBI taxonomy): domain Eukaryota; kingdom Metazoa; phylum Chordata; class Aves; order Passeriformes; family Pipridae; genus Chiroxiphia; species Chiroxiphia lanceolata. The sequence goes on along the minus strand of NC_045638.1, from coordinate 19,063,523 downwards.
TTGTTGCCAACATGTTGTCAGTTGCAGGGGCTGACCACATCATCACCATGGACTTACACGCTTCTCAGATCCAGGTAACTATTGGTTCCTACTAGCTGTGCCTAGGAGCTCTACTGAACTGATGGGAAAGGCTAGTAGTAATTCTCTGCCTTTTCTCATGGTTTTGATGGGCTATGTACAGGACTCCCAGGGTTCAGAGAAAGTCTCCCTACCTGTTTCTAATTAAATTCCCTTTTAGAAAGAGACCAGTCTTGATTTTATGGGGTGATTTTGCACTCATTTCAAATATTTGTGCATTGGAGTCTTCAGTAAAATTTGCCAAGCCTAATGTAAGAGCTTCCAGAACATAAAATATACTGGCTTGCAGCAAATTCTCTTAATCTGAGCCTTGTCAGAATTATAGTGTTGCCCTAGGTAGAGTTTTGTTGTTACAACAAAGGGTACAGTATTCTCTTAAAAGAAGTGGAGATGAAGGTTGGCAACACTTACCTGGCTTACTGCTGAATCCAGCAAATCACAGAACTTTTTGCTCAGTAATAGAGCAGACACCTTTCGTCATTCTCATGTGTACCTTGTTTTAAGATATCTTATTTTTTCTAGAAAATATCTTATCTTCCAGGTCTGGCATTCTGTTTAATTAGAATTTCTTCTTATGCTAGATGACTGTCACTCAAATAAGAAGTAGTTTCATTTGTGGTTTAACATAGGTTTCTTATCTTTACAATTTGGACAAAAACAAAGATTCTACTGCTCAAGTAATACTAGCTGGAGTCTTCCCTGTGTTGAAATACTGCTGTTCATGTCAAGCAGTTGAAATTTATGAAAGTTATGTATTACTCACAGGATTTTTTGAGAGCTTTTCACTAGCATGAATTTACTTGAGTGCCTGAAGGTGATCACCTTTTCTGATTTTTTTATGTCAATTGAGAACATCTGTTCTCTGATTCACTACTCTTGAGTGAGATTTTTAGAGACCTTAGTATTTGACTTGAGCAGCATTTGACAGTAGTATCAGAGGGCAGAATTAGGCCAGTGTAAAGTACTAATTCAAGTTCTACCATTTAGAAAGGCAAAGGCTTGATTCTTTCCCTGTGTCTTTGTTTCAGGTAAGATACAAACATATATTCATGAAATTCTTTCTTTTTTGGACTAGGGTTTCTTTGACATTCCAGTAGATAACCTGTATGCAGAACCTGCAGTGCTACAGTGGATTAAAGAGAACATTCCTGAGTGGAGAAATTGTATCATAGTCTCACCTGATGCAGGTGGTGCAAAAAGGTACTATACAAGCTTAAAACTATTAGTTTTACATATAGTTAGTGGTTAATGAACTAGTTTGTCTAGTCTTCTATTTTCCTCTATGAAATATGCAAGATATAGGGTACATCACTGATGAATCCAACTACACTGTAAAAACAGAACAATAGTCCTTCCAATGTTGTTCGTGCTTGAAGACATTCAGGACCTTTCTATACTCTAAAGAAAATATTTTTCTCTCTCCCTGGATGTGGCCTCATTAGCTGAATCCCTCCACAGGAGGGGAGAGATTTTTCCTGCTGCTTGCTTCTTTAGTCCAGTTGCTGCACCTCTTCCTGCTTCACTCTGGAATTGCTTAAGCTTCCATTCCCTGTCAAAACATATGGCCTATTCCCACTGTACCTGCTGGCATTTAGGTAAGAGCTTGCTTGACTCGTATTTCCTTTTTCTTTATGTTATTGCATTCGAGCTGTAAACTTCTTGACCCTGAGTTTTGCATTATAAATACTGAAAAAGGGGAGTGAAGTGGCAAAAGGAAAAAATAGCAAACTTAGTTCGTTTCTTCATTCGCAGCATGTGTTACTCGCTTAGCAGACTGTCTTTTATTTGGTATCGACTGAGTGTAAACCAATGCAAAAGCTCGGTAGCACACTGGCTGGTGAGGTGATAAAGCATGCCATTGAGGCAAGGTGCTTATTGCTTCTCAAGTTTTATTGGTTGTGCTGCTACTGCAAAGGGAACAAAGAAAAATGAAATAATAATCCTGTAAGTCCGTAGCAATTTATATCTCTGAAATGTAGTATGGGGAAAAATGTGAAAGATTGTCATAATTTTCTTTTAATTGAAATCTTTGGGTCTTTTGTGAGTGTTCATGTTTTAATGATTAGTAAGGAAATAAGACTGATTACAACTCCATAGTTGTTCGTTTTTAGATTAATCAACTTAAGGATGTAAAGAATATAAACTATAGAAAGCATTCTAAAGGTCACATGACTCAGTCGATTAAATTTCTTTGTTCATTCTTGTCTGGATACTGTTATTTTCACAGTTGTTTTTTGTTTGAAATTGTTTTTGTTTGGTTTTGTTTTTAAACAAAATACAACCTTTGCTTAGAATTCAAGTCACAAGACAGCATTTTTTCCCCTGCCCAGTATTTATGTATTATTAAGTTAATCATAAAAGTTTATTTTTTGAAGATCACTCTCACTGTATTTAATATAGATAGTTGCAGTCTATCTTTAGTATCTTTGTTGTAATGCAACCAAACAGTTGCTGGTTAAGTAGGGGCAGATGTTGTTTTCAATAACGTCACAGCTTCTCCTTCACCTCCTGCAATGTAATGTGAAGAATATGGTTTGGCCTTTCCATTTAAAATATGTAGAACTACAAAGTAGTACTTAATGGAAAGTGAATAGAATGTGAAAATTGAACGTGAGTTGGCTCAAAATTTAAATCAGTAAGGATTAATTAAAAAAAAATCCATCTTCTTATTTAAAATATCTGAATTCTTTTTGTTTCTTACCATTTGTTTGTTTGTTCCCGAGCTTATTAAATGTTGTGACTGAAATAAAGCATGCAAATTCTATTGATATCTTAATGCCTCTGAGGTATTGAGACTTGATATTAAATCATACTATTCACAAAAATTTTCAAAATTTCTGGATTTTTTGTTTATTATGCAGTTATTGAAATACTGTAACAACTCCTTCATATTTAAGTGGTAAAGAAACAAAACTCTATTAACCATGCATGTTAAGAAACTTGTTAAGAACATTCTAAACATATTCTAAAAATACAGGTTACAAGGTTGCACTAACATTTAAAAAGACAGCATGGAATTGTTTATTCCTGTGTCTTGATACCTAACAGCTCTGTTATATTAAACTGAAGAAAGCAATCAGAAGTCTATAACAAGTTAAATTTTTTATTGGAAGTTTGTCTGGCCAGCAGAGGTCACCCTGAATAGTTTTAAAAGATCTTTGTCAAGCAGATGTATGCTGAGGGAATTATTAATGAAGTAAGCTTGATTACTATTCAAGTACTGTGAAAAGAATTATTAATCACTGTTACCTGTTTTGGTTTTTCCCCTTTGGTTTGGTTTCACATCCTGCAATGGTATTTTTCAGTTAGAATATTAAAGTGCATGCTCCGGTAGGCTTAGAATTGACTTAGAATTTCCTCTGCTTTAAATTACCTAGTGTGACTTGTATTGCAGCAGCTTAATAAAAGCTTGTGAAAAGCTGAAATGTTTTCAAAGCCAGACACTTAATGACAGAAAACCAAAGTCAATTCAATTAAAAAAATCAATTTTTGGAGTATAGCTTAAGACACTCTGGTTGTATTTATTAGCAATGAATTAAGATTATTTCTGTCTGTCTCATTCCTTGCAAAAGTTTTTGCTGTGGTAATTTGAAAGCCAGGAAACAAAAACTGTGTTTTGTGAAAAATACATATGTATGACTGTTCTTTCTTTTAAAATGGTTCTCTAAATATGGTGTATTTCTTCCCATAACTCAGGGTTACTTCAATTGCTGATAGACTGAATGTGGAATTTGCTCTCATTCATAAGGAAAGAAAGAAGGCAAATGAAGTGGACAGAATGGTCTTGGTTGGTGACGTGAAAGATAGAGTAGCAATTCTTGTCGATGATATGGCTGACACATGTGGCACAATATGTCATGCAGCAGAGAAGTAAGTATTATTGTGAACTGGCTCACTGTTCTCACTGTACTGCAACCTGGAGACAGCTGATGAATGCAGTCTTCCTGCATGCCTATAACCCAGCCTGACATCTGTAGCATGAAGTCATTCTGATCCTTGAGTCTATAGGTCACAGTTCTATGATCAAGCTGTGTCCTTCTTTAAAACATGGAATTGAGAAAATATTTACAGAAATACATTATTTGTTTTTAGGAAGAGCACAGAATAAATAAAATGTCATATAACTTGAAAGAGATTTGGGCTGTGTAATGCACTTTACAGTCAAAATCACAAACTGCCTAGCCAACAATATTTTTCTATACTCCTGTGCTTAGAGGAAGTTAATTCCTGTCAAAAAGAAGGCCGTTATTTTTTTCCTGTTATGAAAGAAGCACTCTTTATTTACCTGCAGTAGATTTCTAGAGACCAAATTTTAAACCCATCAAACACCTTCAAAGTATCCGCAGTGTTCACTAAGGAAGATGCATTTGCTTGAGTGATGCTGCCTTATATCATATTGTTGGCATGAAGTAGTGCTTTTCAGTAAAGTCAGATCTAGGTGGGATGTACTTTGTGTTTAATTAGACTTGATCACCAAAATACTTCTTAGAACTCCTTTTATCTTAGCATCCTAGATGCATATCAAGCAGATGAACTAAGAAATGTTTTTTCAGATACAGCAGATCAACTTACTTAAGTACAAACTTAAGCACATACCCTTGGTACCCACTGTGTCAAGCTGCATCCTCCTTGGAGGTTACTTACCTCCTTGCAGCTACTAAATGTATTGCTGAGAATGACCAGAAAACTTTGATTTTGTTTAGTTGTTCAAAATGAGATGATGTTTCTGTGGGATTTTTTTTCCCTCTCTTATGCTTTCTCCTGTGCCTTTGTGATTATCCGATAAAATGCCATTCTTCAGGGTCCCTGTTTGCAAGGCTAGAAAAGCAGTTAGGACATAACTGAGCATTTCGAGGCATCGAGGCCAGTAAAAAACCAAATTGAAGATATTTTGACTTATTCACAAGGTGTTCTAGTTCTTTGATTTATACTTCCTTTTTTCTTCCTCCTCTGCTGCACCAGTTCGCTGAGTGCTTGCATCAGCAGCATGTCTTCTCTCAACCTTGCAGCAAGCCAGGCTTTTAATCATTAACATTTGTTCTTCCTCAGAAACTCCTTCCAAGCAGAACTCTTTGAATTGCAGATGAAAATAAAGGTGGACGATAATGGAAACACAATAGGGTTGTGAATGCTGCCATCCAACCTACTTGATTTTAAGATAGAAAACTTGTACTCGAGTTCAGTTGTGTGTTGTGCTGATAGGGTCAAAATGCAGCAATTTAAATTAGTATCGCTGCTGCAAATAAGAACTCTTTTATTTAATTGTCAGTGTATGAGGTTGGTTTTGGTTTTTTTTTGAGACAGTTCTAAACTTTTTCAGGTTATACAAATGTCTGAATTATTTTGTAGGTATTTTATTTGTAGGAATTTGTGAGTAAAATGTATTTTAGAGATTTGTATCTCGCTTTATCTATAGCTGTGTATGTAAACATGCATCACGTCATACTTTTCTTGTGTGTTCTACAGATTGGTGTCTGCTGGAGCTACTAAAGTTTATGCCATTCTCACTCATGGCATCTTTTCTGGTCCTGCCCTCTCTCGGATTAATAATGCTTCATTTGAGGCTGTTGTGGTAACCAATACAATCCCCCAAGAGGAGAAAATGAAACACTGCCCAAAAATACAGGTACAGCAGTATTTTTGTTTAATTTCTTTAAACTCTGGTTTTGTGTTTTACTGTTCACTGGTGCTAGAATTTGTGCCTTGAGAGGAAATTAATATTCTAAAATACATGGTTTGCAAAAAGTTTTACTAAAACATACCAAAGAACTGTTTTAAGAGGATTCAGGTAGTACAATAGAGCATTGCAAAATATTTGATATTTGCCGCACCTTGAGTATGCTTGCTTGTGAAAGAGTGGCAAATGTAAAATTTGGTGGGCTATTTTTAATCAATATTAATCATACAATATTTTCATGCAGGAACTTATGTTATTGTGGAGGCCACAGAAATCTTAGACTTTTTTCTTGAAAAACACTAATGGAATTGTTCTGGGAAGTCATGTGTTTCATTGGAGGTTTTCTTTAGTATAGAGTGGAGAAAAGCATAAAAGATTGGGGGTTTTAATGCATTATTGGATTTTTTTAAAAGCCTAACATTTATTTGGTATTTATTGAAACAAGACAAGCACTTAAAAGGTTTACTTCCTCTAAACTGTATTTGTGTCAAGCAGACACTGCCATCTGATGGCAAGAATAGTGGGGGTTTTTCACAATATGCCTTTTATCAGAAGTCTTAACGGTATTACTGTGCAGCAATCTTAGTCAATGCTTTCTTACTCAGTTTTTGAGTTTTACTTTGTATCAGTGCAGTTATTATGTATATGTTCAATACCTAAAGTTTTAATGTTATAATTCTTCCTAGAAATAAGAGAGCACAATGGTAGATTGAATGTTTGTATATATGTTTATAAACTGCATAGTTTTATTGTTCTTGGCATCCCATAAAATTTTTCTTACTGATTTTTCTTTCAGTTTATTGACATTTCCATGATCCTGGCAGAGGCAATTCGAAGAACACACAATGGTGAATCTGTGTCCTACCTGTTCAGTCATGTGCCCTTGTAACTGCAGGAGATTACACTGCATCTTTGCAAAGGTCCCTTAAGCTAGCACTGTTTTTAATGATGGACATCAACCACAAGAAATGAGTATCTTTGTACAATTCCAGAGCTTGTATGTTTAATCACCACTTGTTTGTTATAAATGGGCAATAAATCTCCATCTTGAAGCAACCTTATGAATTGCCTCAAGAGTCTGAAAGTTTTCTGTGTTGCTTAAGTTCTCTTTTATGTGCCTGTCCTCACTTTCTGCCAAACTGCTGTTTTGGATCCATTTTTCCATAGATAACTACAAATTCTTCACAGATCTGAATGAGATGTATACATGTAAGATCATTTTCTGTGTTCAGCTAAGTGCTGCAGACTTGAGTATCTTGTAGCTATTAATCTGTTGGGCAGGCAGCTGGTTTTTTTGTTTGTTTTTTATATTTAATTACCAGGAATAATATTTTGTAAGCCCTAACAGTTTGTAAAGGTCATGCTAATTTTGAGGAACTGTTGACACACACATAGTATTAATTGTTTCGTACAATTCATGTTTGTTCGCAAAGCCCAGCCATGACATGACATGATTACATTAAATGATTTGCATAACATCCATTCCATGCAGTTACTGTCTGCAGTTGTAAGACTAATGTTTCAATATTCCTGGGGTTATTAGTATCCCTTATTTCAATAATAAGGACCAACCTTTAATCATTAGCAATTTGGTTTAAATTTCCTTTTTTCTTTGTAGTTTTTACCATTCTCTGATTGTGATAATATGAATATTTTTGTAGCAGTTTTCCTGTTAATATTGTAAATGTTACTGTGCAAAGTCCAAACAGAAAACTTAAACACACTTATATGAATTGGTCTCTACCCACATCTACGTGATTAAAAAGTAGCTGAAATATTTATTGTTTTTATTTTCAAACTGCACAGTCAGTAGATCATCAGGTTTCTGTTACAAAGTACCACAATACTTCACTGTGCAGCCACTGAACCTATGGTGCTCTACCTGTATAAAATGCTGTTTTATAAAGCGGATTTTTTCATTCCAGCCAAGACAGCCTTTTATTTTGTTTGTTTGTTTCTCTGAGAATAAATCTATTTGGTCATCATTTCCCCCTCCCCCCCCCGTAATTTTCTATTGCTTCTGTGGAATTATTCCTCCTACATGGGAATGAGTAAAACAGAATTTCACCTGTACTGCTTTCAATGATGAATACACAAATGGGGTATATAAGTTATTGTGATGAAAATTCAGTTAAGCCACTAGTTCTCAGAGGAATTCCTCATTACAGTTGAATTTTCAAAACTGTTATAACACAGTGGAAACAAATTTACAGAATTGTGGGGTTTTTGTAAAGAGATTTCTTAAATATAAGATAAGTTAACCTATTGTCTTGAAAATATTACTTAGCAGTTAAGTGGCCACAGACCTGGGGGGTAACGACTTGAGTATACAGAAGTTTGTAACTTAATACTACACAAAAGGTATACGATACATGATATCAATTCAGTTGCTTTATAGATCAGATCTTTGTTCCAAATAAAATGCTGAATTGTTTTCCTTTGCTGTGCACAAGTACTATAAATAAAGCTTCAAAATTACTTGTGCCAAGAGATTTCTTGCCCTTCTGTTCTTTTGAAACTTTCATTGGAGACCATGCCCTGCACAGGCCAAATAGCATGAGAGTCAATGCCTACATTCTAACCTTGTTCATGAATCGTGCTGCAGCTGTCTTGGACATACAGATGAACCGTTAATCACACCAGACTGGCACACATCTTTATAATAAGGTGTCCTTCTTCTTTTTATGGTCTGACAGAAGGGATACAATGTTTAAATTTCCTTGGGAGTCTGAGTTAACATTTCATGAGCAGTTGAAGTTTGTGTTTCTCAGATGGTTGTAAGTAAACCTACTCAACGCTGTTTAACAGAATGAGATGGGGGAAAGAGCAGAAGGAAAATGGTAGAATTAAGCTTACTGTGTCTGCTGCCTTTTGCGCACTTGAAATGCTTATGAAGAGTTATGGGTGAATTCCAGCAGCTCTGTGAAAACCGCATCCATTTTGACAGAATTAAAGCCGTGGAAACAGAGAATTGTGAGGTGTTTGGTATTTAACGCTCTATGCTCCCCCCTCCATGCCTGGATTCTGGTCTGAAGATCAGCTGACACTTCAGCCTGGTGGGAAACATTCCTCATTCAGCAGCATCATTTTGAAATGATGAAAAAAGCCACATTGTATAGCATAAGTTAGAGGATTTAGCTCATATTTGTCTAGAAACCTTATTTTGTCTTGTTCTCCTGCCCTCGTGGAAGTACACGTTTTTGCCTTTCTTGGTAAGAATACCTGACATTTGCAGCCTTTCTGGAACCTCTTGCCAGAGACTCCAGGGGTTTGAAGTGTCAAATGTTCAGAGGCTGTTGCTGAAGCAGTGGACTGTTGGGAGTGAAATCTGAGCATGTTTTCACTGTACAAGTCTCTCTCTCAGTTGCTTGTCTGGTGTCTGCTGTCAATGCCAGTGCTGTGGTCTCTGGTGTGTTGAGTGGTGGCTGCCCTAGGCTGGCAGCCAAGCTCCACACAGCCTGGTTTGGAAGAGAATTGGGAGGGCAGATTCAGAACCTCAAGGCCTTTTTGCACTGGTGAGCAGACTGCGGGTGAGCAAGAGTCTGGCAGGGGACGCAGCCAAGTTTGCAGAGCCCAGCGGACCAAAGGGAAAACCCAAGCCATTATAGTTCCATGTGCAGCAATAAAATTGGGATGGAGAGTGGAGGGATGAGGGTTTGGCAAAACCAGATGTCACTGTGAGGCCAGCTGGGCATTGCTTTGCTGTCAGGAGGTGGTGAGTGATCATTTTTCCATCATCTACCCTTTTTTATTTCTTATTTATTAACCTAGCTCTATCTCCACCCAAGAGCTGCTTTGGGTAACCTGTTCCAGTGCCTCACCACACTTAGAGCAAATAATTTCTTCTTTTCTTTATTTCAGTTTGAACCCATTCAATTTCAATCCATTATTCCTTGTCCTATCAATACAGTTCCTGACGAAGAGTCCCTCTCTGGCTTCCTTGTAGGCCCCTTTCAGATACTGGAAGGTTGCTATGAGATCTTCTTCAGGCTGAACAGCCCAAATTTTCTCAGCCTGTCTTCGTAGGAGAGGTGCTCTTGTCCCCTTATCAACTTTGTGGCCCTCCTCTGGACTTGGTACAACAGCTCCATTTCCTTCTTATCAAAATATCCTGTTGAGTGGTAGCCCTCAGCCATAAAAATGTCATGCACAATTTTTGAAAAAGCAATATCAAATACTATAATAAATCAGAATATTAACATGCTTGCATGTTTAATATGAGCCTCATTACACTTGCTTGTCCTAATCTTAAGCCTTTATTTCCATTGAAGCTGTTTTCCTGATAAGTGATTTGTTTGGGTCCAGCAGTGTCTGAGTTCCATGTTGTTCTGCAGAGGTTGTTTCAGTACTCTCTCAGTGCTTTTGCCTGAGAATGACTTCATAAACCATGGCAAGATTACCTATGTTAAACATTTAAAAAGGCTAGTAATGTTATCAATAAAAAGTAGGAGTTGAGGATATCTCTCTCACAAGTGCCATAATTCCTCTGAACCGACCAGTTTTATTATTTGCCAGCAGTTCCTGCATTAGCGTGCCCCACTGCTTCCAACATTGCTGCCTTGGCACTCCTCCTTCTCATCTCCCAGAGAAAGGCAGGGATGCCCTCTCTGGCTACTCTATCTTATCAGTCTCTTAGGAAGGAACAAACAGGAGAGGTGTAGCTGTATTGCTGACCCTGGAGAGCTTGGAAAATAGCTCCATCTTATTTCAGGTAGTTCTGGATGCCTTCTGCCTCTCTTGAAGGCAACTCACTTTCAGTAAAAGTGGCAGGCACCTTTGCTTCCAGAACACAAGTGTAACCTGTTGTAAACACCAGTCAGTCAGTCTTGGCACAGATGTAGCCCGGGGCAGCCTCAGCTTTCAGAAATGGCCAAGTCTATTTCTGTGGTACAGGAGGCTCCCTCAGTGGTACCTCAGCGCCCTGGGTGGTTTGGGTCTCCTCCCTCACCAGAGCTCTGAGTGCTCCTCTGCCCTTGTTTTTGGCCAATCCCCTCCACTGCTGTCTTCTCGTTATTGTTTTTGTTACTTTTAGTGTTTAATACACATTTCTGCAACTACTATCAGCAAGGATCCTGCATTACATACACAGATCATACATACGGAAGCTTTAAGGCTTCTGCAAGTCATTTTGTTTTAATTTCCTCAATTTTCCTATCCATGTCTCTTTGTGGTTCTTTTTGTACATCTGTCTACATCACTTTGAAGAGTCAGCTTATTTATTTCAAAAGTGCACAACCTAACTGGTTTTCTTGAATAATTTCCTGGGTAAATTATGCAATCTTACACTGAATGTTGTATTAACCATGAATATGTGGGGTGGTATCATCATTCTTGATATGAGGGTTGGCACTATAAAGAAAAGATTTTGCTGCAAGACATTAGGAATAAAAAAAAAGGAAATGTGAGTTTACTGATCTGATTACAAGCCAACTGACAACCAAACTTCTACACGAAGGATTTAGACAATTAAGGACTCCTGCTTTATTTTAAATTATATTCTTCTTTCACAGAGGCAGCAATATACATTTACTGTTACCAGTGAATCTTCCCCTAACATGTGATGCAGTAACTGCTTTTCAGTTTCCTTGTGTTTCACAACACAGAAAAAAGACATTTTGTGCAGCATCTGATGGAAACCAAACTTTTGAAATCAGTAAATCAGTGACTCCTTGTGCCTTTAAAAACCAAATTATAGTTCAGAAATTCTGGACTTCTATGCTGCTGTACATTTACTCCCACCTTTTGAAGGAAAATATTGTAATTTTTTACCCACATTTCTTAGGTAAAGAAAAAGAAAAAAAGACGGCAAAAAAGTACTCTGCATTTCTATTGGTGTTCAGCTAAAAGCTGCAGTTTCACTTTGAACAGAATTGAAACTCGAGCTCTTAGACGGATGACAGCAAATTCCTAATATGAAAAAAAGTCAGCCTTATTCCAAAAGGAAATGCTAAGTGTCAGTACAGCTATTAAAATTTCCACAGTTTGTAGGTTTATGCTGCAAGGGAGATCTCCAAAGATACTGAGCACCTGTCAAAGATTACAGGGTTGTGTGACTGGACACTGTGATTTAGAAAACCTACTTGCAATCAAAGCAAGTGGACATTAAGCGTCTCATGCTCCAGTGTCATGTACCAGGGAATGGCTGGGTGCTTGAAGAAGTCAACATACACAGTCAAACTTGTGCCGACTCATTCTCTTCTTTCATGATTAATTAAGCATATTTGGTGAATAATTATAAACGAGTGGAAGGTAACTTTCCTTTGTGGTCACATAGAGTGTGAAAAATCCAGAGCGGAATAACTAGTGTATGGTGTTTGTAGTGCAGGTTTTCATCCTACTAGAAATGTGTTGAATGTCCTTGCAGCACATAGTAGGATTTTAGTAAGATTTCTGCATTAGTTACAGTAGCACTCAGTGAAAACCTCAGTGCATCTTGCATGAAAAGCAAAATCTGGTTATCAATAAAGAGCAGAGGAATCATACTTTGTTGTAGTATTTTAGTATTCAGCCACAAGGGTGAGAAATATAGTCCCAAATTAATATAGTTGGGAATTAATGAGCCTTTTCCTAGACTCTGATTAAAATGGCAATGACTTTCTTGGTTTTGTGTTCATGTCTAAATGACTCAGACTCTAAACACAGGGAATTTGCAAATATGACTGCAAATTCTTTCCCTGTTCATTCTTCAGGTTCCAGGCATCTGAAATGAGTTTCTCAGCTCCATCATGGTCAAAGAAATTATGAATTGCTATTTAAAATATAAATAAAAATATGTAGGGAAAGAAGACATGAAAACCCCCACAAACTCCACTTAATAAATATCCTAATCATTGCACTAGTCTGTTCTGCTAAGCACAGAGATTTCTAAGTGAGAAACTCTCAGACAGACACCGTGTTCTGTGTAATGCTGGATTGTCACCAGCTTAAGTTTATCCTTGTCATTTTTAATTCTGACCCTTTTACACTCTCCCATGCAATTTTCACCTTTCTGTATGCTGTTTCCTATGCCCTTACCACTATCCTTTTTATCATGCTTTATTTTGGTTCCCTTCCTCGAAGTCCCATTCACTTAATAGACATTTCTTCAATAAAGTATTCAGCTTAGAACTGTCCCAGTTCTTGAAGCTATTTGCATAAGGAATGAATGCCAAAAAAATAATAATAATTATAAAAATTACTAAACTTCTAAATCTAAACTATTTTTAACATCAATTAACTATGTCTGTATCTCTATTCATGCAACTTATACTAAAAAAGGGGGATGGGTGAAAGGAGGAACTTGATCTCCTGCAAATGTTAATGGTCTGAAGTGACTGGTTACCCTTATGTAGTGCGTTTGTCTCCCAGCTGATTGATTTTAAGCTTTGTGGCCAAATACTTCACTACTGTCCCCTTTCAGAGTTCCCTGTGGCTTGGATATTTATCTCTTCTGAGTAGGTCTTATAGTTCTTTATGGTGTGACACTGTAGCAAGGTAAAATACAGTTTGAAATTAAAACTGTTCAAAAGTAACGAAGAAAACAGTAAATTGCAGCATATAAACTGCAGAATAAAAGCACGTGGATTTATGAGTAATGTGAAAATTACTCATTCAGGGGGAAAATAAGAGTACTCCATTATTTCTTAGGGGTGGAGCAGAAAATGAGGTACTGTTGTTTTAAGTACAAATATTTGAGGAAGTGGGTTGCAACAGTTGTTTCACATTCAATTATTTCTCAAGTTGCAGTTGAGGTGAAGAATAGTAATAGAGCAGTGATTACTGCTGTTGTCTTGAGTAAGTTATGTCATATTTTACTCTCCTCTGGACCTCATCTGAACCAGGGGGACCACTTTTATGCTGTTTTCTTCTGCTCTGGTTTACAGGCTCTTCAAACAAAAAATCTGCCAGATCTGGAAGCACACAGAAAATGGTATGTTAAACTTTCATTTTAAATTTGCTTTTACACCTCTTTTACTGAACTGTTGTGGAAGACTTTAAGAACATGTTCTGCTTTTCTGCTTTCTAACTGTTCAGTTTTACTATTATAATTAGAAGCTGCAGTGCATTATGAAAGGAAGGGAAAGCATTTCTTTGCTCTAATACTTACTTGTGCTGCGGTGCTACAGACCGTGTATAATAACGTCTTTTCTAATTGCTGTAACTTCTGAGGTGTTCATTTTTCTCTACACTTTCCTCCTGTTATCTCTTAAAATACATGTGAAATCTCTACAGAAAATCTTTCTTCAGAAACACCTAGTTGTACTGTTGCTGAATATTTGAAGAACACTCTAAATCATTAAGGATTTTTGCACATGCCCATTAGGATCAGTAGATTACTGCTTTTTGAACTTCTTATGAAGCCAAGTGTAGATCACAGAGAAAAGAACAGTTCACATGCACACTCCAGCTGTACTTTTAAACAAGCTTCTCATTGCAAAGACTTTGCTTGTTTCTCCTATTTAAAAGTCTTTTTATTTGTTCTGGTACTTAAACAGCTCCTAAGTCTTACACATGCAAATAGTCAGATATAACACCAGAATGCAACAGCTTACAGTTAAAATACATAATACATTACAAAGATATTAGGAAAGAGAAGACTATACGAAGCAATGAAGCACAAAGATGGTAGGAGCTAGGCTGGCTCTGCAACAACACTTAGGTTCCTAATAATACTGTAATACATGAGAGTTCAAAATCTGAGCATTCTAAATGCTCCAAAGGTCTTCTTTGACTTCTTAAGAAACCTAGAAAGATATTTATGAAGACTTTTAAGGCCCATATTCACTGCACCTAATTTCAGGCACCTAAATCAGCAGTGTGAGTCTCTGGTGTGTAGTCAGTCAGAGCTCCTTCCATCTCCAGAGCCCAGCAGCACCTACAGAGGGGCTGCCTCTCCCTCTTCCTCTCTCTATCTCTCTCTGGCTCTCTCTCTCTGGCTCTCGCTCTCTCTCACTCTCTCCTCTCCCACTCTCTCTTGAACATCAGTGCAGCCCAGGTTGGTGACAATGAATTGAGGACCTTGGGTAAGCACCTGAAATTAAGGGCCTGAGTACAGTGGCTGCTTATGAATTCATGTAGGAAGTTTGTTTTGTCAATCTAGACTGCAATCACACCTTGCCCCTGTCCTGCTCCAGTACTTGGATAGAATGGCTTAATGTGGTTTATCAAATCTTTAAAGGTTGAATCTAATTTACTTTTCCTTCCTTCCTTTAAAGTTAGAATGGCTCCTGGAGTCTGATGTGCAGCAACTGTCAGTATTTTTCCCTCAGTGACTGCAGGTTCTTTGTCCATGGCTGGTGACGACTGGCACTTCAAGCTCTGCTGTGTTGTGCATCAACAGATAAAGGTAATTGGCATCAATACAATGGAGCAATATGTCCTGCAGTGCAGAGAGTCTCTGCAGTTCCCCTACAGCCTCTCTACCATGCTCCATGGGAACATGCCTTGGATAATGGTCCTGACTCTGGGGTCCATTGGTCTGCTAAAGCAGGAGATGGAGGGAGGCAGATGCCGGGACATCATAGGCCATTTGGTTAGGATAGGCACTCTCTGGCTTTTCTTTAATCTCATAATATCTTTTACATGCATAATATGGTGTATTTCCTGGAAAAAAAGAATGGAAGGAAGGTGGGCAAAATATTTACAAGAATATATAAAGATTTTTCTTTGATTCTGTCACTTGTCACTCAAAGAAAGACCTTCAGTATTCCATGTAATGAATAGCAATGGTAGAGCCCTCCCTTCTTCCTTTCACATCTCTGACTGCATTAGTGGAGAAAAAAGAGTTTAAGAAAAAGATCTAGGGAGCTGGGAGGAAATGAATGCTTATTATCTTTTCCAAATTTGCTCCCCACATACTCTGATTATTCTTATGCATCATTTTCATCCAAAGACTTTTCTACATCAGGAAATCAGAAAAGTTAATCCTCCTCTCAAGGGGATTGGCTAGACTGAGCTGAAAATGCTGGTAAACTCTCTTACTCAATGGCGTCCGTCTGGGTGAGAGTCCAATGTGAATTCCATGACGAATAACCAAATGGTGGTTTATTTGATTCCTACCAGCCATATTATTTAGCTCCCTTGCCTTTTCTAAGAGGATCTGCTGAAAAGAAAGTGGCACTGTAGCATTGCCAGGGAATAGGAAAGAATGTGGAATAGGAAAGGCTGGGGTGTAGTACTGTACTAGGTTACATCTGCAGTGGACTTCTACATTTTTTCTTCTGTACTGAGGCTCTGAATCCCCAAAGTGATGCCATTAGACTGTGGACTCTAGATAGCAGAAGTGCAGTGCTGTGTGAGACTTGGTCTGCCTTCTCACACATCTGCTGCCCTGCAGGTCACTAGAGCACTCTTCCAGGTACATGGATGCAGAGGTAGGTTTAACATAGTTCTCTAAGGTAACACAAAACCACAAAGTTGTCTAGGAGACACTGTAAACAGAGCGTACAAGAGGAAGGCTCGCTTCACCTCCAAGTCTGTGTCACCTGCAAGGCATGTCTTTGTAACACTCAACAGGGTTTGCACAGACTGCTGGAGCAGATCTCTGTATATTCTTGTGCCCCAGCTAAAGAGAAAAAACCATTTCCTTGTATCTTGGACATTTTACCTAATCCTCCAGTTTTCTGCTGCTTACCTGGGTTTTAACATTTAATCAATATTATCCGGACAAATCCTGCTTATTTAAGAGCCCTCTATGTGTTGTGCATCTCCAAGCCTTCAACACTGAGTTTTCAAGGGAGAAATGGCCGGCACCTGACACCAGCAGTTAAGATGTTGGGCAGTGCAGCAAAATGGTCACGGCCTCTCTGCCCGTGTCACACAAGCCAAGGCTGGCAACTTGCCAGCCGGGGTTTCTTTGACACTGACCACTGCTGAGGAAGTAACAGGTAAGCTGTGACATATTAAAAGCTTATTGTCCTTCCCATAATACACATAAATCTATAAAGTAGGCAAGAGCACAAAGACTTGACAGACACAGAGAATATTTTGAAAGTTTCTTTAAATGCCTGTGGGATTTTGGCTCTGGGTATTTAATGCTTATTAGTCTTATATGGAACATGCCCAATTTTAAATCTGTCTTTGATTTTCATTTTCACACTTGACATTGCTACAGTGTTTTCTCAGCCCCCTGTCCTTATTGAAGAGTGAAAATGCAAAGTGGTAT
Source organism: Chiroxiphia lanceolata (assembly GCF_009829145.1). NCBI lineage: Eukaryota > Metazoa > Chordata > Aves > Passeriformes > Pipridae > Chiroxiphia > Chiroxiphia lanceolata. Next base: position 19,046,625 of record NC_045638.1, on the reverse strand, counting down.
TAAACCTTATGGAAATAAAGTCATAGACTGGCTTAGGTCAACTCTCCAGCTGTGCTGACGCTTCAGTAAGTCTGAAAGTCTGCACTAGTTTTTAAGTGACTATAGATTTTATCTATCATACACTATGAAACAGTAACTTTGCTCATCTACTCCCATATGCAATGGCAATCTGCTGGAAGTTTAACACCTCCTGTTTCCCCTTAAAAGAAAAGAACATTCACAGAGATGTAAATTTCAATCACCTGTGTTGCCACTTTTTCAGTAGATTTTTTTACCAATTCCTTATTTAGAGAGTGATATTTATATTAACACTGCAATACATTGTGATAGTAAAGTAAGGAATACCAACAAAATACCAACAAAACTTATAATCCTACCTGCACATCTACAAGTGTAGACCTATTTGGTCTGACCCAGTGTGTGGGTGAAATGTTTAATTACCTTACACTAATACCTGTGCTTCCTTATTTTTAGGTACCTTGTGCAAAGATGTCAAATGCTTTGCTATTTGTCTTGCTCTTCCTGTTTCCGATGCTGCTGTCTGGAGCTTGGTTTCCCAAAACTTTGCCCTGTGATGTTAAATCTTCAGAAGGTACTGTGACAGTGGACTGCACCTACCGGCGTCTCACACAAGTCCCCAGAGGGATCCCTGAAAACGCTACCAACCTCACCCTGAGTATTAACCATATTCCCCATATCTATCCAACATCCTTTGCTCAACTGAAAAACCTCGTGGAGATTGACTTCAGATGCAACTGTGTGCCTGTCAGACTGGGGCCCAAAGATCTTGTCTGCAACAGAAGACTGGAGATTGAGAATGGCAGTTTTGCTGCCCTGACAAGACTGAAGTCCCTGTACTTGGATGCAAACCAGCTGTTGGAAATACCCCGAGGTCTTCCTGTTACTTTAACCCTGCTGAGCCTGGAAGCAAATACTATCTTTTCTATCCAAAAAACCAACTTGTCAGAGCTAGGAAACATAGAGGTCTTGTATCTGGGACAGAACTGTTACTACCGCAATCCATGCAATGTTTCATTTGAAATTGAGGAAACAGCCTTTCTGGAGCTGAAAAAATTAACAATACTATCTCTGAAGTCCAACAACTTAACACACATTCCACACAATTTGTCATCTACTTTGAAGGAACTCTATATTTACAATAACAGGATTCAAGTGATTCAAGAACAGGATTTAAGTGCCCTTCCCAACCTAGAAATTCTCGATCTAAGTGGCAATTGCCCACGTTGCTATAATGCCCCATATCCTTGCATTCCCTGCACCAGTGGCTCAATTCAGATACATTCAAAGGCTTTTGATTCCTTGAAAAATTTAAGAATTTTGCGACTTCACAGTAACTCTCTTCAGAGCATACCCAGCAGTTGGTTTAAAAGTATCAAGAACCTCAAAGAACTTGACCTCTCCCAAAATTTCCTCATGAAGGAGATTGGAGATGCTCAGTTTTTGAAGTTTGTCCCCAGCCTGGTGGAGCTTGATCTGTCCTTTAATTTTGAACTCAAGTTGTATTCTCCCTTCTTGAAACTGTCTGAGACATTTTCTGCCCTCTCTAACCTGGAAACCTTGAGGCTTAAGGGTTATGTCTTTAAAGAACTGAGAAAGGAGGATCTACGCCCACTGCTCAGTCTTAGGAATCTCACCATCTTGGATCTTGGGACTAATTTTATCAAAGTTGCAAACCTGACAGTGTTTGAAGAATTCCCAGCTCTTAAGTTCATAGACCTCTCAGTGAATAAAATTTCTCCTTCTTCAGGGGATAGCAGCTCCAATGGATTCTGCTCTAATCTTGGGTTTTCAGTAGAGCAGTACAACAGGCAAGTACTACAAGAGATGCATTATTTTAGGTATGATGTGTATGGGCGAAGTTGCCGTTCCAAAGATAAAGAGGCTGCTTCTTACCAATCTTCAGTTAAGGACGAATGCCTGCAATATGGAAAAACTCTGGATTTGAGCAGAAATAATGTATTTTTTATTAACCCCTCAGACTTCCAGGGACTTAGCTCCCTTACATGTCTCAACTTGTCAGATAATGCAATAAGTCAAACTTTAAATGGAAGTGAATTCTCCTACTTGTCTGGATTGAAATATCTGGATTTTTCTAACAACAGGGTTGATTTGCTGTACCAAACTGCTTTCAAAGAGCTAGAACATTTAGAAATTCTTGACCTGAGCAATAATCAACATTATTTTCTGGCAGAAGGTATTACTCATGTGCTTAATTTTGTGAAAAACCTAGACCATTTGAGGAAGCTGATGATGAACGATAATGACATTTCTACCACCATTAACACAGGAATGGAAAGTCAATCTCTTCGAATTTTAGAATTTAGAGGAAATCGTTTAGATGTTTTATGGATGGATGGCAATGCTAGATACTTATCCTTCTTCAAGAATCTGACCAGCCTGGAAGAACTGGATATATCCTTCAACTCACTCAGTTTTTTGCCTCCCACTGTTTTTGAAGCAATGCCTCCCAAACTCAAGCTCCTCAACTTAACCAATAATCGATTGAAGAGTTTCAACTGGGAAAACCTCCACTATCTGAAGAAATTAGTAACTCTGGACCTGAGCAATAACCTTCTGACTACTGTTCCCCGAGAACTGTCCAATTGCTCCTCATCACTGCAAGAACTGATGCTCCGAAACAATCACATTCAGCAGCTAACCAAACATTTTCTCAGAGGTGCTTTTAAACTGAGGTATTTGGACCTCAGCACAAACAAGATTGAAGTAATTAAGAAATCTAGCTTCCCTGAAAATGTCATCAACAACCTGAAGATGCTGCTTTTGCATGGCAACCCTTTCAAGTGCAACTGCGAGGCCGTGTGGTTTGTCTGGTGGATCAATCAGACTCAGGTGACTATTCCTCTTCTGGCCTCAGACGTGACCTGTGCTGGCCCGGGGGCACATAAGGGAAGGAGCGTGGTTTTCTTGGATCTGTATACCTGTGAGCTGGACACCTCGTATTTGATCCTGTACGCTCTGTCAGCTTCAACCGTCCTCAGCTTTATGGTGCTTGCGGTGATGAGCCATCTGTACTTCTGGGATGTGTGGTATAGTTACCATTACTGCACTGCCAGGCTGAAGGGCTATCGGCGTTTATCTTTACCAGATGCCTGTTACGATGCTTTTATTGCCTATGACAACGAAGATCCAGCTGTGAATGACTGGGTGATGGAAGAACTGGTTAGAAGGCTGGAAGACCAAAAAGCCAGGCAGTTCAACTTATGCCTGGAAGCAAGGGACTGGCTCCCAGGACAGCCAGTCTTTGACAACCTTTCCCAGAGCATTCAGCTGAGCAAAAAGACTGTATTTGTGCTGACCAATAAGTATATTAAAAGCGGCAGTTTCAGGACCACTTTTTACATGGCCCACCAACGGCTTCTAGATGAAAAACTGGATGTAATTATCTTGATATTTCTTGAGAAGGTTTTGCAGAAGTCGCGCTATGTCCGTCTGAGGAAGAGGCTGTGTCGAAATTCTGTCCTGGAATGGCCAACTAACCCTCAGTCTCAGCCCTTCTTCTGGCAGTGCCTGAAAAATGCCATAGCTACAAACAATTTGCTGGCTTACAACAAGCTTCTCCAAGAAACTGTTTAGCTCTACCCTTCCCCATAAAATTTGTTATGATGCGCATGCACCTTGCTTGGGATTTATTACTGCACAGCAAGAGATAATGCACTACACCCTGGAAGTCACTGGTTTAGAACAAAATCACCACTTCCAGCTTTCAGTTCACTAGAGGCCTCTAGCATCTCCTGTGGTTGGGTCAAGTGTGGGTTAGACACTTTATCAACATACTCGACTACACAGACTGCAGGAGAGACCATGCCTTAAATTGCTGCTGTTCAGACATTGTTGGAGTAAATGTGATTTTCATAGAAAATTTTAGTTTCTGTATTTGAGGTATTTATGAAAAACAAGAAAAATGCTTACTGGTATATTTGTCTCTGAAAATGCATTTAGTAAAACTCATGCTTTGATCTTAGGAGTTGGGAAAATACAAGGTTTCTTCTCTTTTTGTGTTAGGCTTCCAGCTTCTGAGTCTGCCACTTCTGTCCGAGTGGAGAACAGTCCTAATCTCTGGGGATAAGAAATTCTGTTGAGACTTCTGTCAGAGGTTTGTGTCTGGTACAGGAACTCTCCCATTGTTGCACTGCCAAAAAACTCGTAAATCTGAAGAAACTTTGAAGAATGTGTGTGGACTAAAATGGAAAGGTGTGTGAGAAACAAGTTCAGAAGGGCTTGTAGGCTGTGGGTGGGAAGGAGTTATAAGATAAAGGGAGTCCTTGTGCATGGAGCTGCTGCATGGGAGCAAGAAGAAGGATTAGGATAGCAGATAGGCAGAGGGAGAGGCACAAGGCAGATGGACAAAATCAATTAGACCACAGACACAAAGAAGTAGATTATCTTCCATATCCCTTCCAATCCAAAATATTCTATGGTCTCAGCTGCCTCTGGTGGTTCCTTTCCTAGCTTTCCTGTCTGGTCCTTTCTTTAAGTAGTTCCTTTTTGATTTAGTTGTAGGCAGGCAGGCAAGATCACAGACACAAACAAGAAAACTAATGTTCATATAATAATATTACAGATAGTAAGGGGGTTTTTCCTCCAAATTTATCATAGTGGTGTTACTAATTAACAACAGAAGCAGGAGAAAGATCAGGGCCTATTTGGAAGAGTGAGTGTTTTATGGTTTTATTTTGACATTGGAAGAAGGATCTGGGGAACTACAGGCCTGTCAGCCTGACACCGGTGCCAGGGAAGGTCATGAATAACATCTCTAATGCCATCATGCAACAAGTACAGGACAACCAGGGGTAAGGTCCAGCCAGTATGGATTTATGAAAGGCAGGTCTTACTTGACCAATCTGATCTCCTTCTGTGACAAAATGACCTGCTTAGCAGATTATATTATTGTCTAGATATTAGTAAAGCCTTTGACATTATTTCCCATAGCATTCTCCTAGAGAAACTGTCTTATCATGATGTGGACAGATGTACTCTTCACCAGGTAAGAGCTGGCTACCTGGCCTGGCCCAGAGAGAGGTGGTGAATGGAGTTACATCCAGCTGGCAGCTGATCACTGGTGGTGAAAAAGAACTTGGAGGTGCTGATTGGCAGCTGGCTTAACATGAGCCAGCAGTGTGCCCAGGTGGCCAAGAAGGCTGATGGCATCCTGGCTTATATCAGAAATAGTGTGGCCAGAAGGACTAGGTCAGTGATTTTCCAGCTGAACTCAGGAGGCTGCACTTCAAATTCTATGTTCGGTTCTGGGCCCCTCACTACACGAAAGACATTGAGGTGCTGGAGAGTGTCCAGAGAAGGGCAACAAAGCTGGTGAAGGATCTGGAGCACAAGTCCTATGAGGAATGGCTGAGGGAGCTGGGATTATTTAGGCTAGAGAAAAGGAGGCTGATAGAAGACCTTATTGCTCTCTATAACTACCTGAAAGGATGTTGTAGTGAGATGGGAGTCAATCTCTTCTCCCAGGGAGTAAGTGACAGGATGAGAGGAAATGGCCTGAAGCTATGCCAGAGTAGGTTTACATTAGATATCATGAAAAAAAACATGTGGATATGGCACTTGAGGATATGCTTGAAGGGTAAACATAGTGGTGGTGCTGAGCTGACAGTTGGAATTGGCGTTCTTAAAGGCCTTTCCGACCTTAATGATTCTATGATTCTGTGGTTTCTCATGGCTGTCTGTAAACCTAAACAATTTGTGTCTCTAAATAGAACATGATCTGTAATACAGCTATCTTCATGAGGTAGAATCATAGAATAATACCATGGTTTGGGTTGGAAAAGACCATAAAGATAATTCCATTCAAACATCTTGCCATGGGCAGGGACACTTTCCACTTCACCAGATTGTTCAAACCCCTATCCAACTTGGTCTTGAATACAAGGATGGGGCATCCACAGCTTCTCTAGGCAACCTGAGTGTGTCACCACCCTCACAGTAAAGAATTTATCAATTATATCTAATTTAAAGTTACCCTCTATCAGTTTAAAGCCATTCCTCCTAGTCCTATCACTACATGGCCTTGTACAAAGTCCTTGTAGAGCCCCTTTAGGTTCTGGAAGAAGCTCTAAGGTCTCCCTTGAGCCTTCTCTTCTCTGGGCTGAAGAACCCCAGCTGTCTCAGCCTATCCTCATAGGAGAGAGGCTCCAGACCTCTGATCATCTTTATGGTCTTCCTCTGGACTTGCTCTGAAAGGTCCCAGTCCTTATGTTGGAGGCCCCAGAGCTGGACTCATCAGTCCTCACAAGAGCAGAGTAGAGGGGGAGACTCACCTCAAAAGACCATACCTTTTGATGCAACCCAGGACACAGGCTTTCTGAGCTGCAAGTAGACATTGTCAAGTCATGTTGAGCTTCTTGTCAACCAATACCCTCAAGTTTTTCTCTTCAGCTCTGCTCTCAATCCATTCTCCATCCAACCTGATTTTGTGCTTGACATTGCCCCAACCCACGTGGAGGATCTGGCACTTATAGAGCAAGTCCTTGTTGAACTTCACAAGGTTCACACAGGCCCATCTCTCAAGCCTCTCAAGGATCCACTGGATGGCAGCCCTTCCGTCCAGCATTTCAACCACACCACACCGCTGGGTGTCATGAGAAAACTTGCTGAGGGTGCACTCAGTCCCACTGTCCATGTCACTGACAAAGATGTTAAGCAGCACCATTCCCAACACCAACCCCTGAGGAACATTACTTATCATGTGCCTCCACTTGGGCATTGAGCTCTTTGAGTGCAACCCTCCAGCCAACTGCTTATTCACCAGGTGATCCATCTGTCACATTCACGTCTCTCCAGTCTAGAGACAAGGATGTCATGTGAGACTGTGTCAAATGCTTTGCACAAGTGCAGGAAGACAATATCAGTCACTTTTCCCTCATCCACCAACACTCCAGCCCCATCGTGAAGCCATATTGGCTGTTGCCAATCACATCCTTATTTTCCGTGTGCTTTACTGTAGTTTACAAGAGGATCTGCTCCATGATCTTGAAAGACACTAAGGTGAGACTGACTGTAGTTCCCCAGAATTTCTTTTTTCCCCTTTTTAAAAATGAGGGTTACATTTCTCCTTTTCCAGTCAGTGGGAACTTCACCAGTCTGCCACAACTTCTCAAATATGATGGATAGAGACTTAGACACATCCTCTCCCATTCCCTCAGGACTGTGGATGCAGCTCATTAGGTTGCATGAACTTCTGTACCTTCAGGTTCCTTAGATGGTCTTGAACCTGATCTTCTCCTACAGTGGGTGGTTCTTCATTCTCCCAGTCCCTGCCTTTACCTACTGCAATTCAGGTGGTGTGGCTGGAGCACTTGCCAGTGAAGACTGAGGTAAAGAAGTCATTGAGTACCTCAGCCTTCTCCATGTCCTTGGTAACCAGGTCTCCCATTTCCTTCCAGAGAGAGCCCACATGTTCTCTAGACCTAATTTTATCACCAACATTACCTATAGAAGCTTTTGTTGTTGCTGTTGACCAAATCTGGGCTTTAGCTTCCTAACTTGATCCCTGGCTGCTCAGACAATTTCTCTGTGTTCCTCCCAGTCTACCTGTCCTTTTTTCCACCCTCTGTAGGCTTCCTTTTGGTGTTTGAGTTTGTCCAGGAGCTCCTTGTTCATCCATACAGGCCCTGGCATTCTTGCCTGACTTCCTTTTTGTGGGGATGCATTGCTCCTAAGTTTGGAGGAAGTAATCCTTGAATACCAACCAACTTTCTTGGGCCCCTATTGCCTCCAGGGCTTTATGGCACTCTACCAGGCATCTCTGAAGAGACTAAAGTCTGCTCTCCTGAAGTCCAAAGTAGCGATCTTGGTCTGTGTCCTCCTCCCTCTCCTAAGGGTCTGAAATATTTTTATGAACACTGCAGCCAAGTCTGCCTTGATCTTCATGTTCCCCACCAGCATCTCCTTGCTGGTGAGAGCAAAGCCCAGCACAGCACCTCTCCTTGTTGTCTTCTCTACCACTTGTAGAAGGAATTTATCATTGATGCATTCCAGGAACTTCCTGAATTGCCTGTGCCCTGCTGTCTTATCCATACAACAGATATTGAGGTAGAGAAATTCCTCCATGAGGACCCGGGTTTGTGAATGTGAGGCTACTCCTGCCTATCTATAGAGGGCCTCAGTCACTCAGACTTCCTGGTCAGGTGACCTGGAGCAGACCCCCACTATAATGTCACCTGTCCCTGCTGTCCCTTTAATCTTGACCCATAAACTCTCAGTCAGCTCCTCATTCATCTCCAGGCAGAGCTCCATGCACTCTGGCTGGTCACTGACATAGAGGGTGACAACCCCTCCTCATCTCCCCTGCCTGTCCTTCCTAAAAAGCCTGTATCCTTCCATTCCAACACTTTAGTCTTAGGAGCCATCTCACCTAATCTCCGTGATGCCAATAAGATTATAGCCCTTTAGGTTTACACACTTTCCTGATTCCTCTTGTTTATTCCCCATACTGTGAGAGTTTGCATAGAGGCATTTGAGTCCCCAACTTAATCATGGAATATCTTGAGTCAGAAGGGACACATAAGAATTACTAAGTTCAACACTCTGCTCCTTGCAGGACTAAAAATAAACCATATCACTAGAAGTGTCATCCAGATAGCCCTCGAACTCTGACAGGCTTGATGCTGTAGCCATTTCCCTGGGGAGCCTGTTCAAGCAATTGACCAATCTCTCAGTGAAGAACCTTTCCCTAATGACCGGTCTGGACTTCCCTTGACACAACTTCATATCATTCCTTGTGTCTTGATGCCTAAAATGGAAGAAAAAATCTCTTCTGGCCTATTCAAGAAGTGTGTCAGAGATTCATCTTTGTCTTGCTTTACCTTGTATAATTTTGACCGATTTATTGCTTTCAGAATAACATGTCTTATACCATACACCACCCAGTTCTGATAGGGTCTCAACCTCTCTATCTGTTCTGCTACATTGGGATCCCATCTTGGATCTCATAAAGGAAAATGATCACTGATTGTCCCTTGAAGGTTTCCTACCTCTATTCCAGCTTCAAACTACGCTCAAGCAGCTCACTGAACTGTCTCTTTCTCTGTTTTGTCAAGTAATGTGTCCATCATAGCCTTTAAATCATAATGGCAGTCCTGCAAGGGGCAGATCTGGGAAGGATCAGGGATCAGATAATTGTCGTATTGGATGGATTAGTCCTATAAAATTATACTCATGCACACCTATGTATTGTATGCATCTGAAGACCTTCATTAAAGAACTGCTCTCTATCTTATCTATACTAACTAATATTGTCTGGAGAATTTTTCTTCCATTTTAGGCATCATTATCACTGGTCACCAGAGAGAGGAGATCAGCACCTTCACCTCAGTTGCATCCCTTGAGGAAACTATAGACCACAGTGAGATCACCTGTCAGCCTTCTCTTCTCCGAGGTGAACGAGCCAAGTAACTTCAGCTGCTGTTCTTGTTCTCAAGGCCTTTCACCATCTTGATCACCATCTTCTGGACACGATCTAGTAGGTTGAGGTTTTTTAATACTGAGGTGCCCCAAACCGGGTGGAGTTGCACCAGTGCAGTGCAGAGTGGGACAGGCACTTCCTTCGACTGGCTGTCAATGCTCTGCTTGATGCACCCCAGGGTATGGCTGGCCCTTTTGCCTGCCAGGGCACTCTGTTAATTCAATTCAACTTGCCATCAACCCAAACTTCCAGATCTTTCTCTGTGAGGCTACTCTCCAACCTCTCATCCCCCAATGTGTATGTATAACCAGGATTAATCTGTCCCAGGCATTTGTTCTTGTTAGGTTTTGCACTGTTGGTGATTGCCCAGCTCTCTGGTCTATCCAGATCTCTTTGTAAGGCCTCTCTACCCTCAAGGGAGTCACAGTTCCTCTTATTTTATTACCATCAGCAAACTTTCTTGGAGCGTATTCAATCCCTGTATCCAGATAATTTTAAAAAATATTCAAGAGCACTGGTCCTACAACTGAGCCCTGGGGAACCCCACTGGTGACTGGCCACCAATCTGATGTAACCCCATTTACAGCAACCCTTTGAGCCCAAACCAGTGTATTATGGACTTGTCTGGCTGCACACTGGACAATTTGTCCAGAAGGGACTGTGAGAAGCAGTATCAAAAACTTTCTTAAAGTCCAAAAATCCCCACACATCTACTGGTTTCACTTTGTCAGCTAGATGGACAAGCTTGTCATAAAAGGAAATTAAGTCAGTTAAACAGGAGTTTCCCCTTGTGGTTATGAGCTGGCTATGACCAGTGACTACATTGTCTCTCAAGTATTTTTTAACAACTCCCAGAATAAACTTCTCTGTGATTTTACTGGGCACTGAAGTGAGACTGACAGGCATGTAATTACTGGGGTCTTCCTTCTTACCGTCCTTGAAAACTGAGACAACATTTGCCAGCTTCCAATTGAATGGGACCTCTGCAGACTCCCAAGACAGTTGAAAAATAATGAAGAAAGACCCCATGACAACATCATCCAGCTTTTTCAGTACATTGGGATGAATCTTGTATGGAGCCAAGTGGAGCAAAAAGTCTCAGAAAGGTTCAGATTTGGCTGGCAGTTTATCAGTCCCCCAGTCATGGTCTTCCAATACAGGGCTCCAGGGGTCCCAGGGCCCCTCATTTTGTTGAAGGCAGAGCTGAAGAAGGCAGTAAACTCCACTGTGCTGATGTTTTAGAATATCCCTGCTCATCCAAGGTGGACTTTTGCCTGCTTGCTTGACTTCCAACAGTTTGAAATTGCCTGCTTCTGTGCTCTAAAGAGATAGCTCTTAAAAAGTGACCAGCCTTCATGGAGCCCAATACCTTCAAAAGCAGATTCCCGGGGGACCTTACTAATTTGCTCCTTCAGCAGTCAGAATTCTGCTCTCCCCATATCCAGTTTTGCTGCCAAACTGTTGTCTAAAAGACCAAGGAGAAAAAAAACACTCCAGGTTGGAGATAAGGAGAGCAGAGCTTTAATGAGCCCTTGGCCCACAGGGATACAAACCCACGTGCGCGTGTTCGGACACAGATTCTATGATTTTATAATGATGTCCATCCAATCCCCATTCAACCACCTCCTGGTTCTGCCTCGTTCTGCCCCCCAGCACACCCCCTTTGGGAATTGAATCTGGGGGAGTTTGGGACCCCTCTTTCATCATCTTCATCCTCCTTGGAGCACGTTGAATCCTTGGAGGCCCTCCAAAGTTCCAGGCTTAAAGGTCACTTTTGCCTATGTTTACATCCTTGGCGCAGGCCTTAAGCTGCTTTTCTGCAATTCCACCTTGAAAAGAAGACTAAACAGCTAACAGAATTTTGAGGGATTGATATGGGATGGGGTTTGGTATGTGAAACCGTTAAGCTACAGCCGTTATTTTTACTGGAAAATACTGGTAAGAGATATAATACAGTGAGACAGTAAAAGAATGCATGTTAATTATGCTGGTAGAGACCTCAGTGTGGAAATGATACCTGAGTTACTGTAACCTGTAGTTACTTCTACTGGAAATACTGAGACATTAAAATCTACATCCACTACATAGCTACTTCTAAAATCTATAAAAATTAAAAAATAAAAAAACTTTGAGGCATCAGTCTCCCCTTTAGAGACTGAACAAAACTTAAAGATCTTGTCCAATCTCTACTACTTATACCTAGCATTATACCAAAGAGATGATCAATATCTACATCACTGGTTCATGCAATGAGCTATTATACAAACACTAACTATGTATATCACTGATATAAACTGTTGTTTTATCCATGTCCAGTTTGGTAACCATGAAGTAAGTTTGTGGAGAATGTCTCCCAAACCCAGTGAGACATCCCTGAGAGTTACCTGATGTAGAATTTTGGTTTGCTTCTGAATTGCAGCCAAATCTTTATTAATTCTTCCACTTTGGTCTATGTAAGAACAGCAACTGGTGTTGATGAGCTTACACACGCCTCCTTGTGAGGCTAGCAAAAAGCTGAGAGCCATTTGGTTTTGTAGTACAATATGAGACAAACTGTGGACTTCCTCTTGTAAAGCTATGATTGCATCTGAAGCCTGATTTTGAATTTGTTCAATAACAATTGCCTTTTCCAATTCACTTACTCCTAAAGATGGGATCAAGGCCCTAACTATGCTGTGAAAAAGCGTGGGACATTCAACAATGTGAAGGTCAACTACTGTGTAGTCACTATGACCAATCCTCTCTTGCCCATGAACCCCTCTCTGTTTACAAACAACAAATCTCAGTGGCCACATTTCATACTTCCACCAAGAAATTATCTTCAACATGTTTCAGGAATGCTTGTCTCCATCATATCATATGGTATTGATATCTGGGAAGTTAAAATCACCCATAAGGACAAGGGCAGTTCGTTCAGATATGTTCCCTAATTGTTTATAGAATATTTCATCAGTGTTGTGGTCCTGGATGTGTGGTTGATAGTAGAGTCCCACAACATCCATCTTCATTCCTACCCAAAGACTCTCAACCATGTCATCACCAAAAGCAGGCACCGTACAATTCAACCCCTCCCTTATATACAGAGCCATCACCTGCCTTATGTGCCCTACCAATCCTTCCTGAGGAGCCTATAACACAGTAACACAATGAATTAACAGTATTGTTTTATTTGGTAAAGAAATTTCTTAAATACAAGATAATTTAACCTATATTACTTTGCAATTAAGTTGTTAACCCCCAACTCTAACCACATAATTTTACCAAAGCTACTGCCCAAAAGGTATACAATACAGTTAATGCATGATATCAATTCAGTTGCTTTATAGATCAGATCTTTGTTCCAAATAAAACGCTGAATCATTTGCCTTTTCTTTGCACAAGTGCTATAAATACAGTTTCAAAATTACTTGTGCCAAGAGATTGCTTCTGCTTCTATTCTAATCTTTCAAAACTCTTTTTTTTGGAGACCATGCCCTGCACAGGCCAAATGGGAAAGAATGTAGGCATTGACTCTCATGCCAGCCTTGTTCATGAATTGTGCTGCAGCTGTCTTGGACATACAGATGAACCGTTAATCACACCAGACTGGCACACATCTTTATAATAAGGTGTCCTTCTTCTTTTTATGGTCTGACAGAAGGGATGCAATGTTTAAATTTCCTTGGGAGTCCGAGTTAACATTTCATGAGCAGTTGAAGTTTGTATTTCTCAGATGGTTGTAAGTAAACCTACTCAACGCTGTTTAACAGAATGAGATGGGGGAAAGAGCAGAAGGAAAATGGTAGAATTAAGCTTACTGTGTCTGCTGCCTTTCGCGCACTTGAAATGCTTATGAAGAGTTATGGGTGAATTCCAGCAGCTCTGTGAAAACCGCATCCATTTTGACAGAATTAAAGCCGTGGAAACAGAGAATTGTGAGGTGTTTGGTATTTAACGCTCTATGCTCCCCCCTCCATGCCTGGATTCTGGTCTGAAGATCAGCTGACACTTCAGCCTGGTGGGAAACATTCCTCATTCAGCAGCATCATTTTGAAATGATGAAAAAAGCCACATTGTATAGCATAAGTTAGAGGATTTAGCTCATATTTGTCTAGAAACCTTATTTTGTCTTGTTCTCCTGCCCTCATGGAAGTACACGTTTTTGCCTTTCTTGGTAAGAATACCTGACATTTGCAGCCTTTCTGGAACCTCTTGCCAGAGACTCCAGGGGTTTGAAGTGTCAAATGTTCAGAGGCTATTGCTGGAGCAGTGGACTGTTGGGAGTGAAATCTGAGCATGTTTTCACTGTACAAGTCTCTCTCACTCAGTTGCTTGTCAGGCGTCTGCTGTCAATGCCAGTGCTGTGGTCTCTGGTGTGTTGAGTGATGCCCCACGCAGCCCGGTGTGGAAGAGGACTGGGGAGGCAGATTCAGAGGAGCTCTTGAGTGGAGAAAAAGCCAGGTTAATAAACTAACTAAAAAAATATGAAAAAGAAAACAAAAGTGCAAAAAGCCATCACTCACTGCTTCCTACCAGCAGAGCAACACCCAGCTGACATCTCTGTGACAGCTGGTTTAGCTAAATCCCCATCTCTCTACCCTCCACACCAATTTTATTGCTGGGCATGGAACCGTAATGGCTTGGGTTTTCCTTTTGGTCCACTGGGCTCTGGAAACTTGGCTGTGACCCTTCCCAGACTCTTGCCCACCGACAGCCTGCTCACCAGTGTGAGAAGGCCTTGAGCCTCTGCAAGTTCCCAAAACAGCCATAATGCTGGTGTATTATAAACACTGCTTTGGTCACCAGTCTAAAACACAGCACCATAGGGGCTGCTGTGGAGAGAATGGGCTCCATTCCAGCCAGACCCACTACAGTTGTTGTGTGTGACAAATGAGGTGTGATTGTGGACACTCATCCCTCTCTTCTCCAGGCCTCAGTTGTGTTGTATTTGTAAGAAAAGGTAGAAGATGGAAAAGGATAAAAGACCTTGCACAGAACAGGTAAATCACAGAGGTTTGCTGCATTCCCTGCTCAAATTAGGAGTTTTACTCACATGCATATACATACACATAAAGGATCTCTAGCACAGGAACTAGTGGGACTCATTGATAGAGCTTTAAACCAGCTTGGAAAGAGGAAAGGGGCAAACCTAGGCTCATCAGTGATGAGTGATGGGATGGTGTGCCAAAATGTGAGAAAACCAGCACTAATGGAATGCCTCAATCTGCTTCATGAGGTATTGTCTACAATGTACCACACCTGAAATGTTTCTACACCAATACACACAGCATGAGGAACAAACAAGAGGAGCTTGAAGCTTTGGCCCAGTCCCAGAGATCTGACATCATTGACATAAGTGAAACCTGGTGGAATGGGTCCTGTGACTGGAGTGCCCTGTCGGATGGTTACAGGCTCTTCAGAGGGATAGGTAGAGCAGAAGAGGTGGACGATTGGCACTGTATGCAATAGAAGGATTAGAATATATGGAGCTCATAGTTGACAATGGCACAGTTGAGGTCTCAGTGTCCTGAGCTGGAGGACCATGACTGTGAAAATGATCAACTCCTAGTCAGCCCTGAATTTTATGGGACCCACTGCTCCAGCTGGATTCCTACAAATCTATGGGGTCTGATGAAATTCATCTCAGAATTCTCAAAGAGCTGAATGATGTTATCTCAAAACCTCTCTTGATAATTTTTGTGCAGTCTTGGGAATCTGGAGAGGTCCCAGCTGCCTGGAAGCTGGTGATTGTTCCAATTTTCAAGAAAGGCAAGAAGGAGGACCCCAGAAACTACAGGCCAGTCAGTCTCACTTCAGTGCTCAGTAAAGTTATGGAGAAGATTACTCTGGGAATTACTGAAAAAGACCCAAAAGACAACGCAGTCATTGGTCACAGCCAGCACGGCTTCATGAGAGGAAAGTCCTGCTTATCCAACGTGATTTCCTTTTATGACAAGGTAACCCACCTAACTGATCAAGGGAAGCCAGATGATGTAATCTTTTAGGATTTCAGTAAAGCTTTGATACTGTCTGTCACATATTCTGTACAAAATGTCCATCACACAGCTGGATAAACACATCATGTGGGGGGTGAGCAATTGGCTCACGGGTCGAGCACAGAGGGTAATAATGAATGGGGGAACATCGAACTGGTGACCTGTCACTAGTGGGGTTCCACAGGGCTCCATCTTGGGCCCTGTGCTCTTCAACATCTTCATAAATGACTTGGACAAAGGACTGGAAGGGATACTGAGCAAGTTTCAGATGACACAAAACTGGGAGGAGCTGTTGACTCCCTCAAAGGCAGGGAGGCCCTGCAGAGAGACCTTGACAAATTACAGGGCTGGGCAATCATCAACCACGTGAAGTTCAATAAGGGAAAGTGCTGGATTCTGCACCTGGGATGGGCTGACCCCAGCTGTACAGACAGACTGGGGAACAAGGGGCTGGAAAGCAGTGCTGTGGAAAGGGATCTGAGGGTCCTGGTTGAAGGTGAGTTGAATATGAACCAGCAGTGCCCTGGCAGCCGGGAGGGCCAAACATGTCCTGGCAGCATCAGGCAAAGCATCGCCAGCCGGTCGAGGGAGGGGATTGTCCCCCTCTGCTCTGCACTGGCACCTTGAATATTTTGTGCAGTTTTGGGCACCAAAATATAGGAAAGATATTAGGCAATTCGAGAGTGTCCAAAGGAGGGCAACGAAGATGGTGAAGGGCCTTGAGGGGAAACCATATAAGGAGTGGCTGAGATCACTTGGTCTGTTTGACCTGGAGAAGAGGAGTCTGAGGGGAGACCTCATTGCGGTCTACAATTTCCTCGTGAGAAGAAGAAGAGAGGCAGGCCTCTTTTCTATATCTCTTCTCTGCAGTGACCAGTGTCAGAACCCAAGAGAATGGCCTGAAGTTGCATCGGGGGGGGGTTAGGTTGGATATTAGAAAAAGGTTCTTCACCCAGAGAGAGAGTGACTGGACACTGGAACAGGCTCCCCAAGGAAGTAGTCACAGCACTAAGCTTGACAGAGTTCAAGAAGTGTTTGGACAATACTCTCAGGCACGTAGTGTGACTCTTGGAGTCACTGTGCAGGGCTAGTAGTTGGACTCAATGATCCCTGTGGGTCCCTTCCAACTTGGCATATTCTATGATTCTATGTCTGTACCTATTAGCAGGGTCCACAGTGGGTGGCTTTCGTAGAATGATGATGATGCTAATTTGTAGTTACAACTAAAGCATTTGTTGTGGCAGGATATTATGATTAGTATAGCACAGAAATTATTTTTAGAATGGCACAGGATTTCTACGAACCAAGTCAATGTAGTACAATCTATAAGTAGCGTAATACAGAATTTATAATACATCCTTGCTTATGATTTCTAGTGACTTAAACCCCCTGGAGATCAAGTCAAATTTTGGTCCACAGTTTGCTGCATCAATATCACAATTATGATCTAGACTCACAAAATATGTATATGCGTCATTCATTTCATCCTCGGAGTATGCAAATGATGGTGGAATTGTCCCTGCCACTGGAGGGTGTTGGATCCCACTGTCCAGCAGCAGCTCAGGTCCAAGTACCCCCCTTATGCCTTGCAACCGATTGGATCTCTAGACAGTGCTCCATGTGCTGCTTCACTTCTCCTCCCTCTTCTGGGGTGACCTGGTGAACTATGGGCCTGGGACCCTCTAGGACAATAAGGAGGGGAGGAATTGACCTGGTGCCCAGGAACCTTGAGGCTGGGAGGGAGGGGAAAAAAATGTCTGTATGGATTTTCTTCAGGGTTCACACACCTCCAGAGCCTGAGAATGAGGCTCAAGAGAATGAATATATGACCCACTTAGTCACAGGTGCTGCTTGCCTGATAAAATGTTGTGAGTTAACCACATGACCAGGGGGCAGAGTAGAGTGTACCAGTCACAGTGGTACACATCAACTCTTCACTTCCAGAGTTACTTTTGGGGAAAAGTGGGAGTGAGGCATGTGCCACTGCCCCTCAGCTCTGAGGAGACCCCTGAGGCTTGCAGGGATAGTGTCCAGAGAACAATAGTGTGAGGGTAAAGGGAAAATCTGTCCCTGTGGCTCTGGAACAGTCTCCAGGGCAGCCCGGGAGGAAGGGCATGGGGAATGTGAGTGGAAGCCTGCACCACTGTAAGTGGCAGGCCTTTGTCCTCGGTTACACAAGTTAAAACACTTAGGACATTGTTTAATGGTATATCTGTAACCATATCTACCTATACTTATATATATATGCACTACACAATATATATTCCTATAGCATATAGATATTTTGCATATGTAAAACTATACATAGGGGTAGAAAGGAAATCAATTCACTTCAAGTGCAGTTCGTGAACTTAGAATCAAAATAACCTCTATTGAGTAGTAGCCCTTACACATAGAAATGTCATGCACAGTTGTTTGAAAGGCAATATCAAGGCCTATGATAAATGAGAATATCATATTTCATGATCTTTAGAAGTCCATAAATTGATGTTATTGTGTGTTTAATATGAGCTTCATTACAGTTACTTGCTTGCTCATAGGGAGCTGCTTTCCTGCTATGTGATTTGTTTGGGTCCAGCAGTGTCTGAGTTCCATGTTGTTCTGCAGATGCTGTTCCAGTACTCCCTCACTGCCTTTGCCTGAGAAAAACCAGGAGGATTACCCAATTCATGGTAGAATTATCTACATGAAATTTTTCAAATCAGTGGTCCTGCAGGCTAATAATTTCATCACTAAGAAGTAGGATTCCACTTACAAGTACCAAAATTCCTCTGAACCGGCCAGTTTTATTATTTGCCAGCAGTTCCTGCATTAGCATGCCCCACTGCTTCCAACATTGCTGCCTTGGCACTCCTCCCCCAGAGAAAGGCAAGGATGCCCTCTCTGGCTACTCTATCTTATCAGTCTCTTAGGAAGGAACAAACAGGAGAGGTGTAGCTGCATTGCTGACCCTGGAGAGCTTGGAAAATAGCTCCATCTTATTTCAGGTAGTTCTGGATGCCTTCTGCCTCTCTTGAAGGCAACTCACTTTCAGTAGAAGTGGCAGGCACCTTTGCTTCCAGAACACAAGTGTAACCTGTTGTAAACACCAGTCAGTCAGTCTTGGCACAGATGTAGCCCGGGGCAGCCTCAGCTTTCAGAAATGACCAAGTCTATTTCTGTGGTACAGGAGGCTCCCTCAGTGGTACCTCAGCGCCCTGGGTGGTTTGGGTCTCCTCCCTCACCAGAGCTCTGAGTGCTCCTCTGCCCTTGTTTTTGGCCAATCTCCTCCACTGCTGTCTTCTTGTTATTGTTTTGGTTATTTTTAGTGCTGGCAAAAACATTTCTGCAACTATTATCAGCAACAGCAATTTGAAGAGTCAACTTAAGTATTTCAAAAATTGAGTAACTTATCTAGTTTCCTTGAATAATTTCCTGGGTAAATTATGCAATCTCACACTGAATCTTGTATTAACCATGAATATGAGGGGTTGTATCCTCACTCTTTATGTGAGGATCAGCACTTTAGAGAAAAGATTTTGCTACAAGATTTTAGAACTTTAAGTAAATTATCTGTCTTTGAGATGAACAGTGGAATCCTGATTTTGATAAGTAAGCTAAAGCAACTTGCTGTAAGTTTTCATTTAGAATGCAAAGGGAAAAAAAACGGAAATGGGAGTTCACTAATCTGATTACAAGCCAACTGACAAACAAACTTATACGTAAAGGATTAAGGCACTTAAATACACCTGTTTTTTTTAAATTGTATCCTTTGCTCAGTGAGGCAGCACTATACATTTGCTGTTACTGGTGGGTCTTCCCGTAACACATGATGCAGTAGGAAGTACTTTTCTGCTTTCAGTTACTTTGTATTTCACAGGAGACTAAAGAGATTTTGCGCAATGTCTGAGGAAGATCTGAACTTCTGAAATCAGTAAATCAGGCACTCCCTGTGCCTCTAAAAATCAAATTATAGTTCAGAAGTTCTTGGCTTCTGAACTCCCCTGAATTTACCCTGCCTCCAACTCAGTGAAGGGAAATATTTTACTTCCCACATTTCTTAGGTAAAAAAAGCCAAAACAAACCAAAAAACAAAGAAGTGCTCTGCATTTCCATTAGCATTCAGTTAAAGCTACAGTTTCACTTTGCATAGAATTGAAACCCCTTGAGGTCTTCATTGGATGACAATAAGTTCCTAATATAAAAAAAAATCAGGATTATTCCAAATGAAAATGCTAAGTGTTGGTACAGCCATTAAAATTTCCACAGTTTTTAGGCATAAACTGTGAGAAAGATCTCTGAAATCATTGAGCACCTGTCAAAAATTCCAGCATTGGGTGACTGGACAGCGTGACTTAGAAAACCTACTTACAACCAAAGCAAGTGGACATTAAGCATCTCATATTCCAGTGTCATGTACCAGGTATGTGGTTGGATGCTTGAAGAAATAAGCATTCTCAATCCAGCTTGTGTGCACTCTCTCATGTAGTTTTCATCTTTTTGTATTCAGTTTTCTATGCCCTTACCATTACCCTTTTTCTCTTGGTTTTGGTTCCCTTCCATATGTCCCATTAACTTAATAGACATTTCTTTCATAAAGTATTCAGTTTAAGAGATTTGTCTGCTTATATTAGCATGCAAGTGATTCTTAGTAAGATCTGGGTCCTTGAAGCTATTAGATACAGAAATAAACCCCAAATAATTATTATAAAAATTACTAGACTTTCATGCCAATTAACAATTTTTGTCTCCCCTCATGCAGCTTACAGTAAATATGGAAAAGAAAAAAAGGAACTTGAGCTTCTGCAAATATTTGTTGCTCACATGAATGTTACCCTTACACAATGCATATCTCCTAGCTGATTAATCTCATGGTCTCTCTTTAAATATTTCAAAGTTGCCCTCCTTTGGTGTTCAGATGAAGACAAAGAAGATATTGTGTATATTACTGTTGCCTTGAGTGAGTTATGTCATATTGTACTCTTATCTACACCTCAGCTGAACCAGTGGGAACAATTTTTATGCTGTTTTCTTCTGCTCCAGTTTACAGTCTCTTCCAGCATCAAATCTGCCAGACCTGGAAGCACACAGAAAATGGTATGTTAAACTTTCATTTTAAATTTGCTCTTAGACCTCTTTTACTGGAACTGTTGTGGAAAACTTTCAAGAACATTTTCTGCTTTTCTGTTTCCTAAATGTTCAATTTTGCTATTGTGGTTAGAAGCTGCAGTGTATTGTGACAGAAAAGGAAAGCATTTACTTGCTTTCATACTAACTGGCTATCATTTATCCATGCTACTGTACTTTAGAAAGAGTATAATATCATCTTTGCTATTTTCTGTAACTTTTGAGGTTTTACTCTAGCCTTTAGCCCTGCCAACTCTTTACATATATATGAAACCCCCGCAGAAAATCTTTCTTCAGAAACACCTAGTTGTACTGTTGCTGAACATTTGAAGAACACTCTAAATCATTAAGGATTTTTGCACATGCCCATTAGGATCAGTAGATTACTGCTTTTTGAACTTCTTATGAAGCCAAGTGTAGATCACAGAGAAAAGAACAGTTCACATGCACACTCCAGCTGTACTTTTAAACAAGCTTCTCATTGCAAAGATGTTGCTTGTTTCTCCTATTTAAAAGTCTTTTTATTTGTTCTGGTACTTAAACAGCTCCTAAGTCTTACACATGTAAATAGTCAGATATAACATCAGAATGCAACAGCTTACCGTTAAAATACATAATACATTACAAAGATATTAGGAAAGAGAAGACTATACAAAGCAATGAAGCACAAAGATGGTAGGAGCTAGGCTGGCTCTGCAACAACACTTAGGTTCCTAATAATACTGTAATACGTGAGAGTTCAAAATCTGAGCATTCTAAATGCTCCAAAGGTCTTCTTTGACTTCTTAAGAAACCTAGAAAGATATTTATGAAGACTTTTAAGGCCCATAATTTCAGGCACCTAAATCAGCAGTGTGAGTCTCTAGTGTGTAGACAGGCAGAGCTCCTTCCATCTCCAGAGCCCAGCAGCACCTAAAGAGGGGCTGCCTCTCCCTCTTCCTCTCTCTCTCTCTCTCTCTCTCTCTCTCTCTCTCTCTCTCTCTCTCTCTCTCTCTCTCTCTCTCTCTGGCTCTCTCTCTCTGGTTCTCGCTCTCTCTCACTCTCTCCTCTCCTACTCTCTCTTGAACATCAGTGCAGCCCAGGTTGGTGACAATGAATTGAGGACCTTGGGTAAGCACCTGAAATTAAGGCCCTGAGTGCAGTGGCTGCTTATGAGTTCATGTAGGAAGTTTGTTTTGTCAATCTAGACTGCAATCACACCTTGCCCCTGTCCTGCTCTAGTGCTTGGACAGATTTATTTTGGTTTATCAAATCTTTAAAGGTTGAATCTAATTTACTTTTCCTTCTGTTGCATTAAGAGTGCAGCAATTCAGCAGATAACATATGCCCTTGCTCTTCCCAGCTGGTCTTCAGAGAGCAGAGGGGCTGGTGGAGGCTGGACTTGATTTCTTATTTTAGCCAATTTATCACTCTTAAGTCTGGTCATGTTCTCAGATGCAACAATAATGTAGGTTACACTGCAATCCTGGTCTCCTTTACGAACAGAGACTCACCAATAGTGAGGATTACCGATTCATCACTGTAAGTCTGGTCAAGTTCAATAAGAACTTCATGAACACAGATTAACTAATAGTGCAGTTTATTGGAGCAAGAGGTTATAGATTCTTTCATATTTCCCCGATAAATTCACTAGATTTGCAAAACATGAGTGTACAGTGTTATGTGTAAGTGCTCCTGGGGATATTCCAATGCAGTCAGAGGTGCAAATTTTACCAAAGAAATCTTCCCTATTTTGGGGAAGAGAGAGAAGCAAGCCCGTTGACTTTTTGCAATATGGTCATATTCTCATCCTCTGCCAATGAGGATTTCAAATCCAACTTAACCAATTAAAGCAAATTTATAACAACTTGCCAGCCGGGGTTTCTTTGACACTGACCACTGCTGAGGAAGTAACAGGTAAGCTGTGACATATTAAAAGCTTATTGTCCCTTCCCATAATACACATAAATCTATAAAGTAGGCAAGAGCACAAAGACTTGACAGACACAGAGAATGTTTTGAAAGTTTCTTTAAATGCCTGTGGGATTTTGGCTCTGGGTATTTAGTGCTTATTAGTCTTATATGGAACATGCCCAATTTTAAATCTGTCTTTGATTTTCATTTTCACACTTGACATTGCTACAGTGTTTTCTCAGCCCCCTGTCCTTATTGAAGAGTGAAAATGCAAAGTGGTATTAAACCTTATGGAAATAAAGTCATAGACTGGCTTAGGTCAACTCTCCAGCTGTGCTGACGCTTCAGTAAGTTTGAAAGTCTACACTAGTTTTTAAGTGACTATAGAGTTTATCTATCATACACTATGAAACAGTAACTTTGCTCATCTACTCCAGTATGCAATGGCAATCTGCTGGAAGTTTAACACCTCCTGTTTCCTCTTAAAAGAAAAGAACATTCACAGGGATTAAATTTCAATCACCTGTGTTGCCACTTTTTCAGTAGATTTTTTTACCAGTTCCTTATTTAGAGAGTGATATTTATATTAACACTGCAATACATCGTGATAATAAAGTAAGGAATACCAACAAAATACCAACAAAACTTATAATCCTACCTGCACATCTACAAGTGTAGACCTATTTGGTCTGACCCAGTGTGTGGGTGAAATGTTTAATTACCTTACACTAATACCTGTGCTTCCTTATTTTTAGGTACCTCGTGCAAAGATGTCAAATGCTTTGCTATTTGTCTTGCTCTTCCTGTTTCCGATGCTGCTGTCTGGAGCTTGGTTTCCCAAAACTTTGCCCTGTGATGTTAAATCTTCAGAAGGTACTGTGACAGTGGACTGCACCTACCGGCGTCTCACACAAGTCCCCAGAGGGATCCCTGAAAACGCTACCAACCTCACCCTGAGTATTAACCATATTCCCCATATCTATCCAACATCCTTTGCTCAACTGAAAAACCTCGTGGAGATTGACTTCAGATGCAACTGTGTGCCTGTCAGACTGGGGCCCAAAGATCTTGTCTGCAACAGAGGACTGGAGATTGAGAATGGCAGTTTTGCTGCCCTGACAAGACTGAAGTCCCTGTACTTGGATGCAAACCAACTGTTGGAAATACCCCGAGGTCTTCCTGCTACTTTAACCCTGCTGAGCCTGGAAGCAAATACTATCTTTTCTATCCAAAAAACCAACTTGTCAGAGCTAGGAAACATAGAGGTCTTGTATCTGGGACAGAACTGTTACTACCGCAATCCATGCAATGTTTCATTTGAAATTGAGGAAACAGCCTTTCTGGAGCTGAAAAAATTAACAATACTATCTCTGAAGTCCAACAACTTAACACACATTCCACACAATTTGTCATCTACTTTGAAGGAACTCTATATTTACAATAACAGGATTCAAGTGATTCAAGAACAGGATTTAAGTGCCCTTCCCAACCTAGAAATTCTCGATCTAAGTGGCAATTGCCCACGTTGCTATAATGCCCCATATCCTTGCATTCCCTGCACCAGTGGCTCAATTCAGATACATTCAAAGGCTTTTGATTCCTTGAAAAATTTAAGAATTTTGCGACTTCACAGTAACTCTCTTCAGAGCATACCCAGCAGTTGGTTTAAAAGTATCAAGAACCTCAAAGAACTTGACCTCTCCCAAAATTTCCTCATGAAGGAGATTGGAGATGCTCAGTTTTTGAAGTTTGTCCCCAGCCTGGTGGAGCTTGATCTGTCCTTTAATTTTGAACTCAAGTTGTATTCTCCCTTCTTGAAACTGTCTGAGACATTTTCTGCCCTCTCTAACCTGGAAACCTTGAGGCTTAAGGGTTATGTCTTTAAAGAACTGAGAAAGGAGGATCTACGCCCACTGCTCAGTCTTAGGAATCTCACCGTCTTGGATCTTGGGACTAATTTTATTAAAGTTGCAAACCTGACAGTGTTCGAAGAATTCCCAGCTCTTAAGTTCATAGACCTCTCAGTGAATAAAATTTCTCCTTCTTCAGGGGAAAGCAACTCCAATGGATTCTGCTCTAATCCTAGGTTTTCCGTAGAGCAGAACATCGGACAAGTGTTACCAGACATGCATTATTTCAGGTATGATGTGTACGAGCGAAGCTGCCGTTCCAAAGATAAAGAGGCTGCTTCCTACCAATCTTCAGTTAAGGACGAATGCCTGCAATATGGAAAAACTCTGGATTTGAGCAGAAATAATGTATTTTTTATTAACCCCTCAGACTTCCAGGGACTTAGCTCCCTTACATGTCTCAACTTGTCAGATAATGCAATAAGTCAAACTTTAAATGGAAGTGAATTCTCCTACTTGTCTGGATTGAAATATCTGGATTTTTCTAACAACAGGGTTGATTTGCTGTACCAAACTGCTTTCAAAGAGCTAGAACATTTAGAAATTCTTGACCTGAGCAATAATCAACATTATTTTCTGGCAGAAGGTATTACTCAAGAGCTCAGTTTTATAAAAAGTTTGACACATCTCAGAAAGCTGATGATGAACGATAATGACATTTCTACCACCATTAACACAGGAATGGAAAGTCAATCTCTTCGAATTTTAGAATTTAGAGGAAATCGTTTAGATATCTTATGGGTAGATGGCAATGCTAGATACTTATCCTTCTTCAAGAATCTGACCAGCCTGGAAGAACTGGATATATCCTTCAACTCACTCAGTTTTTTGCCTCCCACTGTTTTTGAAGCAATGCCTCCCAAACTCAAGCTCCTCAACTTAACCAATAATCGACTGAAGAGTTTCAACTGGGAAAACCTCCACTATCTGAAGAAACTAGTAACTCTGGACCTGAGCAATAACCTTCTGACTACTGTTCCCCGAGAACTGTCCAATTGCTCCTCATCACTGCAAGAACTGATGCTCCGAAACAATCACATTCAGCAGCTAACCAAACATTTTCTCAGAGGTGCTTTTAAACTGAGGTATTTGGACCTCAGCACAAACAAGATTGAAGTAATTAAGAAATCTAGCTTCCCTGAAAATGTCATCAACAACCTGAAGATGCTGCTTTTGCATGGCAACCCTTTCAAGTGCAACTGCGAGGCCGTGTGGTTTGTCTGGTGGATCAATCAGACTCAGGTGACTATTCCTCTTCTGGCCTCAGACGTGACCTGTGCTGGCCCGGGGGCACATAAGGGAAGGAGCGTGGTTTTCTTGGATCTGTATACCTGTGAGCTGGACACCTCATATTTGATCCTGTACGCTCTGTCAGCTTCAACCGTCCTCAGCTTTATGGTGCTTGCGGTGATGAGCCATCTGTACTTCTGGGATGTGTGGTATAGTTACCATTACTGCACTGCCAGGCTGAAGGGCTATCGGCGTTTATCTTTACCAGATGCCTGTTACGATGCTTTTATTGCCTATGACAACGAAGATCCAGCTGTGAATGACTGGGTGATGGAAGAACTGATTAGAAGGCTGGAAGACCGAAAAGCCAGGCAGTTCAACTTATGCCTGGAAGCAAGGGACTGGCTCCCAGGACAGCCAGTCTTTGACAACCTTTCCCAGAGCATTCAGCTGAGCAAAAAGACTGTATTTGTGCTGACCAATAAGTATATTAAAAGCGGCAGTTTCAGGACCACTTTTTACATGGCCCACCAACGGCTTCTAGATGAAAAACTGGATGTAATTATCTTGATATTTCTTGAGAAGGTTTTGCAGAAGTCGCGCTATGTCCGTCTGAGGAAGAGGCTGTGTCGAAATTCTGTCCTGGAATGGCCAACTAACCCTCAGTCTCAGCCCTTCTTCTGGCAGTGCCTGAAAAATGCCATAGCTACAAACAATTTGCTGGCTTACAACAAGCTTCTCCAAGAAACTGTTTAGCTCTCCCTTTATGTATAGTTATGATGCAGAGTTAGCAAAGATCCTCAACTTCATTTGCCAAAATTGTTGAATCATAGAAGATAAATCTAATTTTGATATTAAGCCCCAAAATGGAATGCACATTTAATTCCAAAGCTGAAAATTCACTTGTTGTGCTATGACAAGTTTGAAGAGAAACTGTTGCCAGGGCAGATGTTTAGCTGATATGTGCCTTGGTTGGCACTGACTGCTGCACAGGAAGAGGAGATGCCAAAATGGGAAGGTGTGAGGTAAAGTTCAGAAGGTCTTACAGTCTTCTGTGTGAAAACAACAAGAGGGGGAGAACAGCAGAGAGGCAGAGGGACAGGCACAAGGCAGATAGAGAAACTCAAGTAAATCAAGGTGGAAGTGAGAAGAAACAAGGAAAGGAAGGTAAAAAGATAAAAGAGAAAGTGGAAAAGGTGGGAAAAAATGCAGCTAAAGTAGGGCATGCTAGAAGTTAAAGAATATGTACTGCTAATTTGCAAGTCATCTTTTCACTTTGCCTTTCACCTGCCTCTTGCGCTGTTGGCTGAGCTGGCTCCTTCCTGAAGACTCAGGGCTCCTCTCCAGTGTTGTAATGTCAGTTTTAGGAACTTGGCTTCTCCATTTCCACCCAAGTCCTATGTTACAACCCCTTCTGTATCAACTGGGATGGTGTTAGCTGGTCCAGCCAGGACTGGGGCCTGAAGACTTGCTAAAGTGACTGAGTCACCTCCACCTGCCCAGACTTTCTCCAGAAGAAAACATGGTCAAAATCTGGAAGTACAAAGTGTGTAAGACCAAGTCATACAAGAAAAGCATATATCCTGCTGTTTCTTTAGATGTGCTGTGGTGCTCCAGAACAGCCTCAAGCTCTCCACCTTCTTGTTCCCCAGGCAAGCCCGTCTCCCACAGCAGCTGATAGGGCACCACTCAACACCTGAGATAGGAATGGGTCTGACTTTAGAGACATCCTGAAAAAGGGAAGAAACAATGCTCAGAAACATGAACACCTAGGCCTGTTCCCCACTCTGTTTCACAAAACACACTCATCAAACACTTGAGAGTATTTCAACTGAAGCCTTTTGTAATGGCAGCCTGAACTTCTGAGCGTGACATGGGCAGATTCTCTGCTTGTTGTGATAATGTCTGTTTTGGGAGGGCAGCACATTCTCACCTTGCAGAGTGCTCCTGTCTGAATCAGTCTGGGTAGCTTCTCCTCTCTTGCTCAAAGTTCTTTTTCTTTTCTGGCAAGTAGTCTCTGTGATAACTCTGGCTGCAGGGGAACTGACACTCTTAATTGCTTTAAACCTTTTTTTCACTTACCTGTTCTGACTGGTCCTTTCTTTAAATAGACTCTCTTTTATTTAATTGTAGGCAACCAGACAGACAAGAACACAAACACAAACATAAACAGGAAAGCAAAATTTCATATTGCAGATAAGAAGGGTTTTTTTCCTCTCAATTTGTCACATCGTTTAGGAAGAAATTCTGTACAGAAAGGGTGATCAGGCATTGGAATGGGCTGCCCAGGGAAGTGGTGGATTCTCCATCTCTGGAGGTTTTTAAGATAAGACTGGATGTGGCACTTAGTGCCATGGTCTAGCAACCACAGTGGTAGTGGATCGAGGGTTGGACTTGATGATCTTGGAGGTCCCTTCCAACCCAGCTGATTCTATGATTCTATGATTTTTATTGATTAAATACAGAAGTAGGAAATAGAAATGGATCTCATTAAAAAATTGGTAGTTTTATGGTTATATTTTAATAATGTGTATTTCTGATGGTTCTGTTTGAAAGCCTAAACAATCTGTACCTCTAAATATGATAACATGAGCTATAATATGACTCTCTCCATAAGGCAATGCTTGAAACAGGAACCTCTGTTCCTCAGTTACTCATACACCATCTCCCTCTACCTCCCCACAACATCTATTTTGGAGCAGATCCTCTTTCACAGCCTCATTGATTAGGGAAGGAACACAAGGTCACTTAGCCTTTCTGAGGGTGAGGGGAGAAGTATTTCTCCTCTTCTATTGAGAAGCACCCAAAGGATGGGTACGACATGAATAGCAATGATTATATATTGGTACACATACTAAGGGACCTGATTAGAAAGGATATCCTCCTTGATTTGTTGCTTGTTAACAAGAGAGCCTCATGATTGAAGTGGTGGACATTTTGGACCATGGAGTAGTTTAATTTAAAATATCTGGTGACAGAAGGAAATTTGCCAGCAAAACTCTGGATAAGAGGAGAGCAGAATTCAGGCTGCTAAGGGAACTGCTTTGCAAGGTCCCCTAGGAAAATGGCTTTGAAGATGCTGGGATCTATCAGTGTGGTCACATTTTAAATACCATCTCTTAAGGGCACAGGAACATGCAATTCCAAAATGTTGGAAGTCATGCTGGTGAGGCAGAAGGTCAGCTTGGCTGACCAGGGATATTTTTCTGGAGCTAAGGAAAAAAGAGGAAAGTGTACGGCCAGTGGAAGCAAGGTTGGGTGACTTGGGAGGATGTTATGGTTTAACCCCAACTGGCAACTAAGCACCATGCAACCATTCACTTCTTCCCAACACTCTTGGGATGGGAAGGAGAATCAAAAAGGAAAAGTAAAACTTTTTATTTGAGAAAAGAACAGTTTAATAATTGAAATGAAGTAAAATATTGCAACAATAAGAACAATAATAATAATTAAAAGGGGAGAGAGAGAGAGAAAGAGCCCAAGAATGACAAATGATGCACAATAGTTCCTTACCACTCACTGACCGAAGCAAAACCCATCTCCAAACCACAATAAGTTCCCCTTCCAGGTAGGTCCCCCAGTCTATATACTGGGCATGACATTCTGTGGTATGAAATATCCCTTTGGCCAGTTCAGGTCAGCTGTCCCAGCTATGCTTCCTCCCAGCTTCTTGTGCACCTTCTCTCTGGCAGAGTTTGGAGTTTGCTTGTCTGGTGGTGTAGCAGTGTCTGAATTACAAAACACCGAACAGTCCTGTGATTTCTATATGTTAGGGTTTCATGATGGTGTAGCTTGTGATCTGGTGTGAGGTAATTAGGAGGAGGAGGTTTTAAGGGGTCTCTGGAGGTCAGAGCAGGTCTGATTTCAACATATCAATAGCTTCTTTAGGCTCCTGTTCTGCAATAACATTGGAATGTTATGCAGCAAACATGATATCCTGTAAAGAAACTTTACAACAGCATCTTTTAAAAAAATTAACTCAGTGAAGATCGGGAGCCCTTGGTCTGTAGTAGACCACATTGTAGGTCAGTAGCTCCTCCAGACAACCTATTGTTTGTCTTGTGAATAATCCCTGCCTTTTCAGTTTCTCAATCTTGTTCTGAAAGTATCTGCCTACAGAAATTAGCTCTATGACAGGATGTTCATTTGAAAAAAATCAGCTGTAGGTCAAATGTCTCCATGCACTCTGAAGAAGATATTCGGATCATTTAGGTTATCAGTTGCCTCAGGAGGAGCTCAACTTCACTGAATATATATGGAAGTTAGCCTTGTAATTTGGGAAGACTAGTTGTGTGTCTAAATGCAAAAGACATACACACTAATCCATCATTATCTTCAGGAGTATAAATGATAAAAATAAAGCATAGAGAAGTCAAACCATTTCTAGCATATCCATCTGCTTCTGCTGCAACTGAAAAGCAAATCTGGATATCCAAAAAGCAACCTGCATGCATTCCTTAGTTAATGAGCACTTAGAGATTATTATACATGGGATTATTTAATCAGAAAAATAGCCAAAATTGAGAATCAAATGTGTACCTGGTGAGAAATTCTATATTTGGCTGTGAAAAGTATAAGACAGTGGGAAGCCCTACTAAGTTCTGTAAAACTGAGGTGGTTGGGGATTTTTGCTTTTGTGGGCGAGTATCTTTGTTCAAAGAAGTGTACCAGAATAGCCACTGATCAAAATCCGTGGCCTTATCTGTCTTTGTTTTCTTTCCTTTATTGTTTCTAAGACAGAATGTTAAGGGCAAAATTTTGAGCAATAGCGTCTCTGAGTAACTTGAGCTTTTTTTTAAAGAGAAACTGACACAAAATCAAAACTGTTTTTGCTGATGCAAATTCAGAAACATTTGAGGAAAAAAGTTTCAATTTTTTTCTAGCAATAGCATTATTGAAGGACTGACAATAGATTTACATAATTATGGAAAAGCTGGCAAGCCGTACAATGGAAGGTTTCAGCTTTTGATTTCTAAATATGTTTCTGAATATTTTCTTTTATTTTACAAGCTAAGTTCTAGTTTCACTGTCTTAGCTGTTTGGTTTATCTATGTTATACTCCCCATAGTAATATCTACAACTATGGCATTATATATGTTATCAATATTTTAGTAAGATTCCACAAGAGTGAGACATTCTGGAAGCATGTGTTGCTTAAAAACACGTATACCTAGTCTTGTATTTTCCTACGGACAAAGTAATTTTCAATTAAAGAGCAAAACTCTCTATGAATCCTTCTTTGTGAATATGCCTTCTTTTCCTGCTCTAATTTTTTATGCTTTTGCTTTGCTAACTGAAGGAATAATTAAAATCTGATATTTAACTGATATCCTGCAGTGACAAATTACATTTAGTGTAGAACAACAAAGTAAAATTTACTGAAACAATGAACAAGAGAGGGTTTAGCATATATTCTCATTTTCTTGTTTGCAAAAGTTTCTTTCCCATAATTTACCCCAAATATTTGAGATCCACCAGTCTATATAGAATAATTACACTCATATAAGGCTATGGTCTTTTATAGTGCACCTGAATGCTACATTCTGTTAATAATAAAATTTCTTTACATAATTACTTTGGTCTAAGACTCATTTTTAGTTCTAGTATTAATTTAGAAGAAACTTAGTAACTAAGTTGTGCTCTTGTTTATCTATCCTGAACTTCTATTCATGATGTAAAAGCAAGAAGCTCCAAAATAAGAATTGCATTGACCCTTGCTCCTTTGGAAAAACAAGTGTCAAAATCTTTCCATAATTCTCTGTAGTTTCTCACCTTGCATGTTCCCCTCAGAAGTTCCACACCTCACTGTGACAGACTGTGTTTTAATGTCCTAAAACCCACCTCATGCAACAGTGGCATCAGCTCGTCAAAATCCCAGAGGTGGACTATTTGTCTTTGTAAACTAACCTGAAATTTGGGCTGCTGCAAGAAGTGGAAGGAGAAGTGATATATAGCCTGCACCTACCTCCAGGAAACTTAGACACAGTGTGCCCAAGTGCTGGTGAAAAGGGAAGTAGCAGCTAGCAGCTTTAGTGTCCACCTTTGTGATATCGCTGAAATGACATTTTCTATTGTTTCACTCTGGATGTCTTCTGCAATTCCACACAAGACCACTCTAGCATCTGGTATGAGAAAAGATGGACCCCCTCATGTGGGTGACCATCCTGTGTTTTGGTTTTGATGTGCACCTTAGTTAGCTCTGGAAAGGGAGATGGAAGAGTGAGGATGGTGGCACAAATTGTAGGTGGGCATGTTGACTTAGCTCACTGGTGGCTGGGAGAGAGACAAGCTGCACTTTGGAGGATAACTGTAAGTTTTGTAAAGATTGGGAAATATGTCTAAGAGTAAGGGATACACATAAAGAATAAGTTATGACATGACTTTAGTTGTGTAATACTTATCTTGCACCCTATATATCCTATTGTCTCTCTTGTTCCAAGTAAGAAAAGGAACCATGTTACAAGCATAGGCAATGTTTCCTAAACACATTTTTCAGTATCAGGAACAATGTCTATAAGGTACTTCTTAGACACAGTTGCCAAGTGCATTTAAGGAGTAAATCAAAGACAATATTTTCCCTCTTAGTACTGCTTCCTCCCAGACACTCTTCTTCAGATTCCATGGCTGATTGTGAATAAAACCCTGCTTTGACATGAGATCCAGTCACAGAAATTGCTTGTCAGAACTGGTGATTTTCTGGACTACAAACATATTTGGATTTGAATTTCCTTGAGATTGATGTTGTTGTAAGTCTGCATATGTGTGGGCTCTAGGTGTGATATGCACCCTCTCTGGCTGTAACCCCGGTCCCAGAGAATCTGCCAGCATGGGGTCAGCTCTGCAGGTGACAGAGAAA
Source organism: Chiroxiphia lanceolata (assembly GCF_009829145.1). Taxonomy (NCBI): domain Eukaryota; kingdom Metazoa; phylum Chordata; class Aves; order Passeriformes; family Pipridae; genus Chiroxiphia; species Chiroxiphia lanceolata. The sequence goes on along the minus strand of NC_045638.1, from coordinate 19,014,198 downwards.
GAGAAGTAACCACCTCTGCAAAGAGTGTGATGGAGCTCAGCTTTGCAGCAGCTAAGACCTTCCAATGCTCTCCCCTTTGATAAAAGACTCTAAATCCAGAGTAGTTACACATATACATTCTGTATACATATGTGTGTGATGTGTGTGTATATACATATAAACACATATCCAAAAAACCTTCCACTTTAAAAAAAAAAAAAAAAACAAACAAAAGAGTAATTTTTAATGTTATGGACCACAACAGAATTCTTCAGACAACTCCAGTTTCAATTTCTCGTCAACAGCATACCAAAATTAGTTCATAAATCTCACAGAAAGAATGTGGTTTACACACTGAAAGTAAAAAAAAACGCTCAAGAAACAGCATTTTTAAAGCAAGCTAAATATATAATGAGCTCTGAAGAAAGAGGAAGCACAAAAGAAACGTATTTTCTCAAAGCAGTATTCTATTGTCAGGGACAAAAAAAAAAAATTAACGGTCTCAGTCTGGCACTGTTCTTAAAGCTCTCTTACATTAGTAATTTTACACACAATGAGTGACTACTAATGTATATTGAGAAAATATTTGCTTCTCTTGGTTAGGTCAGTTCTTCTTTCAAAAAGAAAAAGAAAAGTTCTCCTTTTCAAGTGCCTCACAGAAAGGTACTTCAAACTAGTGTGAGCAATACCACAACTGAAGCATCAACAAGGGAAAAGAGCAGGTGCTCTACTTGCCCAGTCTATGGGCAGCTGGCCTGCAAGCCAAAATTAAGACGGAGCAGCTCAGAGTGCCAAAACCCAAATCCTGCCTCAGACAGCTCCCTCTTACCCAGGCTGTCCCCAGGGAGTCCCAGGGGGAGATACCTTTCTTCTGTATGATCCTGCACAGGGGTGGGGTGGGGGATGGTACTAGAAAGGGATGGTGTGAATGCCTCCACTCTGCAGTTTAGATTGTCCTTTCATGAGACAGCCTGCTGAAGATTCGCAAATGCTCTCTAATACTGTTTCATTGGGAAAAAACAAAGCTCAAGCTTTGGCCTCCGAGCCCAACCATTTTCTCATACCTATCTACACAGACTTCTCTGATTCTGCTGCAGGGCAGAGGGCTCAGCCAGGAGTTTAAAGGCAGACCAGGCACAACAGAGTCTAAACCTCACTGGTAATTCTCCTAACTAGTCCTCTTTGTCTGGAGGTAGGGTTGACACTTCACTGAGTGTAAGCTTGAGAAGGATGAGCAGAGATAGTGATGGAAGGACAAGAGAAATTCTACAGACCCAAAGACTGCTTAAATGAAAGATTAACTAAACAGGATAGCATGCAAAAAGCACTTAATACCTCATTGCCTTGCGAATTTGTTATGTTCTTTCCCTCTCATTTCCATGTCTTCCTCTGACTGTCCTTAGCTGTGATTTGTTTGTGATTTGTTTATACTGAATAATGTGCAGGGGAAAAAAAAAAAGCCTAAAATTATATTAACTCCTGTTCACAAATTCCTGATAACTAAAATAATTTAAAACTTCTCTCTCCTTCTCTCCCTCCCCCTCTCTGTCTTGTTGTCTGTCAGTGTCAATATGTTGTCACATCTACAGCAGAACACAGTAGCTGTTGCAACTTAGTTACACAATGCAACTATTTTTCAGGGACAGAATTGGAAAACTTCTTGTAGTATAGCTGAATGGAAAATGCATGTTGGCCAAATGAAACAATACAATTGGAGCATGAGATGAAGGGATTGAATGCACCCTCAGTAAATTTGCAGATGACACTAAGCTTAGTGGTATGGTTGACACTCGTGATGGAAAGGGCCATCCAGAGGGACCCGGATAAGCTTGAGAAGTGGATCCATGGGAGTCTCATGCAGTTTAAGGCCAAGTGCAAGGTGCTGCACCTGAATCAGGGCAACCCTCACTATCAGTACAGGCTGGGGACTGAACAAATCGAAAGCAGCCCTGCCAAGAAATACTTGGGGTGCTGGTGGATGAGAAGATGGACATGAGCTGGCCATGTGCATTTGCAGCCCAGAAAGCCAAATGTATCCTGGGCTGCAGCAGAGTGGCCAGCAGGTCAAGGGAGAGGATTCTTCCCCTTTACTTTGTTCTCATGAGACCCCACCTGCAGTGCTGCATCCATCTCCGGGGTCCCCAGCGTGGGAAGGACATTGACCTGTTGGAATGAGTTCAGAGGAGGGACATCAAGATGATTAGAGGAATGAAGCACCTCTCCTATGAGGCAAGGCTGAGAGAATTGAGATTGTTAAGCCTGGAGAAGAGAAGGCTTCAAGGTGACCTAATTGTCTCCCTCCAATACCTGAAGGGAGTCTACAGGAAAGGTGGAGAGAGACTTTTTACAGGGGCATATAGAGACAGGAAAAGGGGGAATGGCTTCAAACTGAGACTATGTTTAATTGAGATTGTAGGAAGAAATTCTTTACTGTGAGGCACTGGAACAGGTTGCCCAGAGAAGTTGTGGATGCCCCATCCCTGGAAATGTGCAAGGTGTCATGGTTTGAGACCAGGTTGGATGAGGCTCTCAGTAGCCTGGTCTAGTGGAAGGTGTCCCTGCCCATGGCAGGAGGGTTGAAACTAGACAATCTTTAAGGCCACTTCCACCTCAAGCCATTCTATGGATCTGTTCTATGATTGGAATCTGAATTTGATGTATTTCAGCTCTCGAGGAAGAATATTGTTGAGACAGTTAGTTCTTCATGAATCCTCACATTCCTCTGCCTGCTCATCACCATATGGCCACCCACCCATCACATGGACATAATGATTTTGCTTCTTATTTTTCTTAACACATTTTATTGTTCTCCTCCCTTATTTCACTTTCAATTCCTATTTTATGGGGAGCTTTTTCTGCAAGACAAACAAATTGATGTTAATCTCAAATGTCTCTATTCTCTTAGTCATTATGTTTTATTCTCATTTTAGATGACAAAGTAAATCATGCTAACTATTCAATATGAGATAATCTGTGTGCATATGCATTAAATAAAGGCATACCCAGGAAATAGCTTCGTGTCATTCTGCAATGATGCAGAAGACGCACATCCATATTGCATATTCAGACACATTTCTTCATCTCACTCCAATAAAACCGCAGCATTAGCTGCCAGCATCTCTTTGTCATTTCTACAACTAAACAGTTACCTCCTTCATCATAAATTCATATTTATTCTCTTTTTTGTTGATTATGAAAATGGTTTGAGTAATTTTTAATTTACATGGTTATGTGTCACAATGTCATGAAGGAAGATGTATGCTAGAGAATTGCATTATATTTCAGGTTTATTGCTGCACGTGATCCAGCTGTTAACGTAAACAATTTTTGAATTATCAATGTAGAGGATTTTCATCACTTAAGCTTGTCCTTCGGGCTAATTCTTTACTCACTGGAGAGAATTTGAAAGCTTGTAACAGCTAATGCCAACACTTCCTATATGTTTTATTCATGAGAAGGTGTTTGCCCTCAAGTAAATGACCAGAGTGCAATCTAATTTCACCTTGGTCACTTTAATACAGACTGTGACCACACTGCTTGGTCTACACTACAGAATTAATACCTTATTTTACTATGTGAAAAGTAGCATCAGCAAGCTTGGAATTCAAGTGAGGCTTGGAAGGACTAGAGAAGCAGTTCATCCTAAAATCATGACATTTGAGAGGATTTTAGCAGTTTTGAGAAAATTTAGATTTTGATGCTGGATTAGAATTGGCACATTAAGCTCAAAGTATCTAACCAGGAGAGGTCTCCAGCCTATGTATAGATTAAATGTAATTTTATCAAGTTCAAAAAAGTTAAGGAAGTACATCTTAATGGCAATGATTAACAAAGACAGTACCTAGAGGCCTTCCACCTACTTTACCTGGCTGAGGCTCATGTCCATCAGCACCTTCTCCATTACAACACTTCCTCGGCATCACAATCTTGAAGGAAATTGGTGGGGATTAGGACTGGGACTTTAGTGAGCCCTATGGAAAATATCTTCCCACAGAATTTGGGGTTGTCCTGCTCTCACCAACCGCAGTCCCCCAGTAAATTGACCTGGGTGTGGTCCCGCCTACCTGTTCTTCTACAACAGCTTGACCTGAGATAAAGTGCCTCAATTATACTTTTCCATTTGAACCTTGCTTTGGAAAATCTCCTGTTCAAATGCATCCTTAAAAAAGCAGACTTTCATTCTGACTCCACAAAATACATACTGTCTACTTTCAGAATCTGCCAGAGCTGTGACTGAATCCCTTTTGCGTCTGTTTTTTTTTCTGTCAGGTCATAGCCTCTGGAGAGGTTGTACAGAGCTCATCTGCTCTGGAAGAGCAGGATTTATCTTTCAATTACCAGAGGAAAATCTAGTCATAGTATTGAAATCTTTCCCAACTCTCATAATCTCTAAAATCATTGTTGATAGCAGAAGTTATCATTGTTGCTATTAACATTATATTAATTATATTATTATATTAAAGCATGTTTTCAAAGAGCAAAACAAAGAACACACAAAATTCTGTTTACCCTTTGATGCCTCAGAGAAAAGGCAACTTGATAGATTACCTTTGCAGTTGTAAGTAGAAAACCAAGTCACATGCATCACCAACATGTTCTGATCAGACTTTCTGCAGCCAGTTTCCTCTTGCAAGTAGAGATGATACTGGAAATAGGTCTTCAGTTCAGGCTAGTCACCCTATAGGTAAGAGTCTGTAGCAACAAGCTTGTGACAGACATTGGGTCTGATGCAGAGCAATTCTGTACACAGTATTCTTCTTTAAGCATCACAGGTTTAAGCTGTTTTAAGTTCAAAATTATCTCTTCATCTTTGCCAACCCATCATGTACCACTACACTTGCTTTCAATTTATCTTTCTTCTCCACTCTCTAACGCTACAAAATTGTAAAATAACTGGCTGCTGTTTCTTAGTCTTTGGTTCCATTTTCCTTTTAATCTCTCTTTTGCTTCCCAATTCATACATTATCCAATAACACTCTTAAAAAAACCCAAAACAAAAATAACAAAAAACAACCAAAAGACTTGTCCCCTTATTTATTCTGTATAGGGCTTGATACTGTCATGTTTTAATTAATCTATTTAGTTTGGTGCCAAGGACAGCTAGAGAAGGAGATTTTGACATTAACTGCTTGTCATCAGACATTTTGATATATTGGAAAAGATTTACTGAAGGCTGGTTTTATATATTCTACAGTGATGCAAAAATCAAATACTTGAGCATGATTTGCATGGACATGATGTTTGCTATAGGAACATGGGTTTCAGTAACCATACTCCAATTAGCGAGATTGCAAGTAAGTGGCATACATGTTTATGCCTTTCCCAAGAAGTCGAAATATTTCACTATTGGTTTAGATATTTTTTAAAGATGTAGTGATATTTTAAAGACATGGACAGATAAATTCTATTAAAGTTTTAAAAGAATATTTTTCTTTTTGTACTAAACAGATACTGTCAAAACCAGGAGGACAAGTATTCAATTTCCCATGCATTGCTGCTAACATTTCCATCCTTTTTTTGCAATGCCTTGAGGGAACAATTCAAATCACAGGAACAGAGACAGCAAAGGGCAGCAAAGAAGTGTGCAACATCAATCTGAACTGAATCCTAATAAAGTCAATGGTAATTGCTCCATGACTACAATGGTTTGAGTTGGGTCCTGGGGGACAGCTTTATAAAATAATGTAGGTGCTAGCATTTTTGTAAATCCACTTGATACCTATCTGCATGTTTAGATAGCTGAATAATAGTGAAATTCTACATTATCAGATATCCTTACATCTCAGACAAGGTTAGATGTATCTGCTACTCCAGTCTGTGTTACACCTTTTTGAAGCTGTTGGGCACCACCACTTTATTTAAAGTGATTATGAGAAGTCATGACACACTTCCCTGAAAGTCAGAAGGCTCTTTAACCACCCATCGCTAATTTCTACATGAAAGGCAAAGGCAGTTCAGGAATGTCAAAGTACTTGGAAATAGAAGTTTTGCTGAGCATAGTCCTATGCAGGTAGGTGTTTCCCCGTGCGTCAGTGTGTCATGGGGAGAGGGAGAGCTGGGTGATGTGAGACAGCTTGTAGGAGAAGCCTGCAAAAGCAGCAAGGACAGCACTGTGGGATGTGGAAGGAGCCAGCAAGAGTCTTTGTAGTTCCTGGCCAAGAGAACCCTTGTGCTGAGAAAATGAAAATATTTACAGTGGCTGAGACAATCTTTGTTGTGGACAAGAAAACAATACCTTGTCCATTCTTATGAATAAAAACTTGCAGAACAATCAGAGTAAGAAAAATGTTTGACTGAAACCTGAGATTCTCCACTTATCCGGAGCAATCTACAAAACTTTAATCTCTGGCTAGATGTTTGGATTAAGAATTGCATGCATTTTGCCAATGTAGTGTCCAACAAAGGGTTAATTTGTCCAGTCAGTTCCTTTTTTAGCAGCTGCTGTGTCTTCATCTGCAATACAGTTACAGTACACTTCCTTACTTTTTCTTTTCTGTATAACTTTGGAGACCAGCTGTTGCTATCTCCTTTGAGTCTTGGTGTTCTTTATACAGTCAATCTGTCAGATTCCTAGATCTTTACTGAAGCGTGCTTTCAAGGTCATTTAGACGCTTCTGCCTTCAGTGTGTTCTCAACTTGTACATTTGAACAGGGGACTTGTAGGTGGTCCCTGTTCTGAGAGCCACACTTTGTCTGTAGTATGGTCTTCTCTTCATGAAAGCTCCATGGCCATATCCTGAATGCATAGGAAGAGAAAAGGTTTGAGTACACACAACATCTGCACACCACTAGGCTCCCACTGTGAGGAACTCCAGAACTGCAGATAGACAGGGAACGTTGCTGCCCTCCAGCAGGTCCCCTGACCTGGAGGACAAAGGTACACTATGAAGCACACCTGTCCCTGGCTGTAGGTAGGAATGACCTGGGACATTGATGGTGTAGACAGTTGGTGATGAAAATTTGTTTAAGCCGTGAAAGGCCAGGTACTTCTTTGGTACTTGATGACATTCTTTGCTTCAGGTCAAATGCGGTCAAAGTCCACCCTTGGTTGACATACTCCCGTGAGTTAGAGTTGAATTACCTCTTACATGTCATTGCCTCCTACTGTGATACAATGGGAGCAGTTGCTCAGTAGGTCCATTTTTGGAGGATGCTGTACCCTGGATGGTTAGTATCTCTATTTTTGTAGGGAGAGTCAGCCCTTAAGGCTTTTGTTAGTACTGGTAATTTAGAAGCTTGAGCTGACAGTATCTTTTTAATATTCTGGTACAGTGTTTTTCTGTTTTGCCATGCCTGTTTCATAGAATTTTAACCCTTTTTTTTTCATTGTAATGAAATCAAGGTCTGACAATGGGATTTTGAATGAATTTTGAGTGAGTGTTTGACAGATGAATTTCATTAACCTATTTATGTAAATTCCCATCTACTTTAACTGTTCAAGCAGAACCTTGGCATACAACTCTGATGAGGTTCATGATTTTTGTTGGCATGCAGTAGACCTTCAAGATGTTCCAAACTGAATTACACTGACAGCTGTCAAATGCTTCCATAAGCCCAAATAAATTTAAGTCTCTAAATACTGGTTGAAATCTGCCTCTAATTGAACTAAGCTTCACAATTTCTGGATTTAAAACCTGATGTCAGGTTTTTTTCTATTTGAAACCGGTCCTGTTTAAGGGCATATGATGACTGCACTGGTTGGACAATCTTTTCAAGTTTCATCCCATAGCTCATGTCCATGAAATTCAGGATCACCTATAAATTGCAGATATATGGGTCATATGAAATCACAGGCATTTCCTGCTTTAGCCTTGTATATACTTTTCCCAACCCAAACGATGAGGACTTATCAATATAAGAAATAGAAGACAAGCTCAGAAATAATATTCAATGACATCTTATTTTGTAACAGAATTTGAGATACTAACCCCTAACCTAGAAAAAAAAAAGCAGAAATAAGTTCAAGATAAAAATTTCCTACATTCCTTCTTATTTTCTGCTCAGCTAGAGCACTGCTGCTGAGACACTCCTGTTGCCACAAGCATTCTCCTCACATCCCTAGCAAATATTGACAAGCAATTCTTTATCCCATTTTCATCAGACTGTAGCTCATGTTCAAACCTGTCTGATTACATCAGCAACACAGAATACTTTTTAATAGTATGAAAATTCTATTCAGTGTCCACCGAAAACAAGTAAATGCTGACTCCACCCATCAGAATGCAAATACAGTGGAATTGCTTTGAGTTTCTGCTTCAGTGTGACTTCCCTAATGTTTTCTGAACTGAAAAAGTATAGAAGTGAGTCTGGTTAGTATAGCAGCTGAGTATTGGGTTATTCAGAATTTCTGTTTGCACATCAAGGTTTATGAACCTTGTCCAATAACATGGAAGAGGTTAAAGATAAAAATTTGAATGAGTAAAAACATTTTTTGTGACAATTTTGAAATTAAACATTCTAATTTTTCATCTTGAAATTGTCTGTAGAGAATGGGAAAGTAAACAACTCCCAAACGGCTGTTATTGTTTCGGTATGTCAGATTACTTAGTCCAAAGGAGATCAGAAGCAGCTATTCAGGAACAATTCAGAATATCCTGTACCCTTCACTTCTGAGAGCTGAATGTTGATGTACTCATATGCAGAGGAGGGAACTGCATTCTGGTCATCACAACTCAACTATCTTATTGACTCTGTTACTGACTTCAAATGCTGAGCCTGGACAGAAATAAGGGGAAGTGGATCTTTTTCTATCTTTGCTAAACTAAGTAGTAAATTTGAATCGCCAGAATGCCTGGTTGCTCAAATAGTTAAGTCTGCCCTTCTACATGAAAATTTGAATAGCTTCATGCATGTTAATGAATTTTTTAGGCAATTGTCATTCTTCTTATAGGAAAAATAAAAGTATGTCATCCCACAAAGAACAGCACTGCTCACTCTTTGCCATTCACATGGAGGTTGGAGTTGCCAAGTGCTGCTTACAAACCACTCCAGGAGGTATTTGCACAAAATAACACTTCCTCCTTCAGACAGCTCTGCAGCTGTCGGATAGGAAGGATGCTGTAGTCAGAAAAAAAAAGAGAAGTCTACCATCATACTACTCTCCTAAAATGTGGTTAAAGGGCACCAAGTAAATAGAAGTAAAGAGACAAAAACATGACACTGGTGAGATTCTTGCTCCCTGATAGCCTCGGAGAGGAGTTTGTCATAGAGATGGTCTGTCCAGTTGAGGCGATGTGCCTCAGTGCACAAGATTTCTTTCATTCAAAATCTGAGATGCCAGAGGTGTATTTGAGAGTGGGGAGAGATTATTTTGGATCCCTCTGTGGAATTTGGTGCTTTTATTACAGTTGCAATTCGAATACCCAACTCATTAGGCTGCTCCCTCTGAAAAGTAGATTTACACGCCTTGAAAATATTTTCAAGTATTTAACCCCAAAGAGTGATCCTTTAAATTGCTTCTGAGATCCCTTTGTTCTAGCAGGGAGCCAGTAAAGACATGCACAGATGCAACAAAGTCTGCATCTATCAAATGATAACCACAGTGACAGGTGCCCGCAGTGAGTGACAACGTTGCCTGCCTTTGCAGTGGTTTACACTGTATCTTCTGAGCAATTTACCAGAATACTCATCTGACAAAACTGCCTTCACTTAAGACACAACGTGTCTCTTCTTGTGGCGACTCAATGAAGGCTGATACCATGACCGATGGGTCACCCTGAGTAGGTGGCATTAAACCACAGCCAGATGCAGCTGGCATGCTTGGCCGGGGTGGGGAGCTGTGCCAGCTGCCTCTCTTATTCCCCTGGGCTGCCTGTGGGCGGTTTGCATGTCCCTCTGCCCCCTCTTTTAGAACACTGCCTGGGGAAGGGCACCACCAGCAGCAGTGGCTCAAGGGATTGATGTCTATTTTCCAACAGAGTGCTCAGTGATGCCAGGAATTTGAGACATTGCTGAGCCCAAGAGGAACCATGCTCACTGTGAACTGTACTGCTGGGTAAGCAGGGTTCACATCAGCCCCAGAGGTATATTTAGAAAAGCCTTCACCTCAATGAGAAAACATTCAAGAACAACTCTTGCTGGTGAGTCCTGAGCAAGTTACCCAGGTAATTTGGTGGTAGAAAAGAGAATAAGAATTGTTTGTGTGTTTTGTAATGGCTTGATTAGACAGCTTTGAACTTAGATTGAATGCTGCTTTTGTGTTTTTCTGAAACGGATGTGTATATGTCACCTATTCTACAGATCATTCTGTAAACAGAACAGTTCTACTCATCTATTTTAATGCACTAAATGCACTTTTTGATAGATTTTATAGGATTTTGAGTGGAGATTATATTCTTCCGTTGGTTCATTCTTGCTGTGTAAGTATCTAGAACAATGTTTTCATTAAAGCTTTTGCTTACTGCTCCTTTGGCTTCATTTATCTCTCTCTCCTCTGCCATTCATCTGTATTAATTTATTTCCCAACTTTTACTATCAGCATTTGAAGAGTTTTAGGAGTCTAGTTTATCTGTTCCCATCCTTTACCTGTGTTTTAGAAACCACCTAGATGAATTACTTTTGATGTCTTTTCTGATAATTTTGACTTTGAAGTTTAATCATTGGAAGCTTCCTTTAATAAATAAAACTCTTACTTATTAATACAAAACCACCTCTCTTTTCAGAGCAAATCTAAAAAAGAAATACAACTGAAAAATATATTATTACTCTAAAAACATGTAAGCATATGACTTTTTACACGAAGATATTTTAGCTGTGCTTACAAAGATCAATACTACTTGAAATACTACTCAATTCATCTATCTAATAATGGAAAGAGCCGCAGTTTATTTTCCAAAAATCTCTAAACAAAGTTTCATTCTCTATGTCTTTAACAAGAAAATTTAACAAGATTTTTAATATTTACTGCGTTGAATATGTGGTGTTATCCAAATAAGTCCATCACTAAGACTTTTAATACTTCTGATTTCAATTTGGACAAACCCAAAGCTCCAGAATGTATCCCAGTATTTCAGGTGTTCTTAATAGCAGCATGAACAACTATCACAGAGTAATTTCACTCTGTTTCCACTGAAGCAGGTAACACAATGTGTAAGTCCCTTGGTACATATAGTTCCAGAGGAGTTTGCACTTTCTTAAACAACTTTTTGAGAAAGTCCTAACCAGCTATTTCTGACTGGTGTCCATTGCACCTAAACAACATACTGTGTCCTCTAAAACAAAGGAAAATGGTAAAACTGAAGATATTCCTCCAGAGACGATACCTTAATTACTGTTTTGCTTCACCAGTTCATGTCCAGCAGATAGACATCATTCCTCAGATTAAACATCCTACATGCACCTGAACATTTTTAGGACAAGAAGCCACTAACATGCCCACTCATGTCTTGTCACAGGTTGTATCTTGTATCTGCAGCATCATATTTATTTAAACATGGAGTGAATGCAATTGAAAGCAACTCTCTACCATTTTTGACCTTGCTGTGCTTTGGTTCATCATGTGGAATGGTCTTGAAGCACATCTTCTGGTTTCCTCTTGGCTGAAACAAAGCTGAAAGACATTATACATAAGCACAGCTCAGTCAGTCTAAGGACTAAACTACAATGCCTCTAAAATAAACCACCTTGAAATGCGTATAATGTTGACAGGGGGCTTTCATCACCAGCTGTTTTACCCTGCAAATTATTCCTGTTGTGGCAGACTGTGTGCCAATGTGACCAATCACTCAGTGTGAGCAATGTTAAATACTGCCCACAAAACTAACCCAAGATAATATTAATTTCTTTAATGCAATTTCTTTAACCTTATGAGGGGAAAACTTATTAAACCCATAAACAACTAGGATCCATGATATTTATGAAGTAACTAACAGTTTTTCTTGTGACCTTTTCATAAATGCATGCTTTGTGTAATTAAAAATGATCTAGAATGTGATTATTACAACAATAGGACAAAATTATCATATTACTGCTGTTATTAATGGGCCATTCTTCCAGCTGTTCTCCTTGAGAAAATCGTTCAGATGTTTTTCTTTAAATATCTGCATCAGACTATGTTTTTCCTTTCAAATAAAATATCTGCATTCAAGACTATCTGTCCTGCTTGCTCTTCATGACCCTCATGGACCAGAAATCTTTTATTATCCCAGAAAACTACCATGTACTTTGGAAGCAGAAGTCATCAGTTTCCTCATAGCCTTTCACTGAAACTTGAAGGTTTTAACAATAAGTGGAAATAAATGATAATGCAGTCACTTTGATATTTGCCTATATTCAAACCCAAAGAGTTTCAGATGACATCTTTCAGAAGTTCACAAATCTTAAAGAATAACCTTAATCATAATATGTCAGATCATTCCTATCCCATTCCATTTCCTTTCTTTTTTCCAACTTAACAAAATTAGGGAAATTACGTCTCAGTAGCAAGCCACACGAAGTATCCAAGGGTTTTTCATGCTTCACTGCTGCACTAGGACCAAGTGTCAGCAGTGCAGTTCACACTATCAGGAGTTTGCCCTGGCAATTTGACTTACAGAATATTTAAGTTCTACTTTTTGCTCATACAGATTTGTATGAGCAAGAACTGTTACTAAAGCAATCCTCATGGAAAAAATTTTGTTTCAGGAGATGGGGTTTTTGCGGATCTCACTGATTCAACCATTCTTCCTTCTTCAGCATCTTCACCAGAGCACCTCCCCTTCTGCTTTCATCAGGAACAGAACAGTACCTTTGTTTAACTAAATAAAGAGCATTTGCAGATGGGATGAAAGTATGCTGTTTAATGTGGAATCTCTTGATCCAAGCAGGCATTATCTGAGGTGGTAAAATGGTCCTACTGTATATGAGACCTATATGGGTAACACTTATATCCAAACTCTTGCTGGCTTTGCAAAACCTGTAACAAACTAAACATTTGAATTACTACCAGCCCTTCCCTAGCTGTTGTACCTGCCATCTGGCTTCATAGCATACGCCACTGAACTGTTGTACAACTTACATTTAATTATTTCAGGAATGAAATAGCTTTTGAAAAATTCTTGCAGAGTTTGACCTTTCTGGATGAAGTTATCTTTAAATTTTGAGAAAAAAAAATATGCTGATAGTATCTAAGCCTCACTCAGTCTTTTTCTTCTCTAATATCTAAAAATGATTAAATATTCCATGGTATGCTTGAAGAGCTATCTGAACATCACTCAAAAACTGTTTCCCTAAAATAGCCAGGCTTTTTTTTTTTTTATGGTATAAACTTTTTAAAACAACCTAACTTCATTATCTTTCAGTGTTAAGAATCTTCCAGAAATTCATTTACAAGATGTCACCTTGAGGACAAGATAAGACTAGTCTGTTAGACTGACTGTGAAAACATGGCTAAACTCGATCCTTTCATGAACTTGCTAGGACAAAAGCACAGACTATTTATTTTAGCTGCTCTCAGACCCCACAGTACCTGACCTAGAAAAACACTGCATCTTAGCTTCAAAAGCCTCACATTCATTAACTCCTTTAGGGAAATTTTGTGATTGAATCTGTCTATGAATTACAATGGTCAGGCTGTGAATGGCACTGAATTCTATGTGATTTCAAATATTTAAGTATGTCTATCAAACCACGTATTGGATTTTACTTGTAGTTTTGCATTACAAAAAAGTTAGAAATCTAAAACTATTTGAGCTGAGCCACAATAGGCAGGACTTACATCTCAGCTGCCTTTTACTGAAAATCTCCCTTTCCTGAATGTTTTTAGCTTGTGTTGGAATGCATTTTCTATATATATAGACAGCCATCTAAGCAGTAATCCTCCTGAGGAATCAGTGTTCTAAGGAAACTACTTAGAAGTTTTATGGGTCGACAGATAGATATGAGAAAGACATGCATTTTTAAATATCCATAACCTAGCACATGTTGGTATATCCCACATAAAACAGGTAACAATCCCCACTGAACCATACTTAACTATGATAGTTGTGAGAAGCAACGACGTGAAAGCTTTTGACTTAACACTCTTCAGCACATTTACTCATGTGAAGCAGAATGAGCAGAGTTGTGGTGTTATCATGGCTATTGATGCTTCTCCTGGAGATTCCTGTCACACTCTGCTGATAAGGCTTAGCAGGATTTCAGAGGTTTCCGTAGGATGTGCTGTTGAAATAGGATGTCCTTGGTCTGAGTTTCGGCATGCTACGAGAGCCAGTCAACCTGCAGGGCTTGAAAAGACACACAGTGAAAAGGCAGATGGACAAATTCATGCCTTCATCAGATGGACACAGCTTGCTAACACCTTTATACCACAGGCAAAAACAACCATCTGAACCATAACCTGAGGAGGGGGGATGTCCTACAAGGCAGACTATTGCACATGGAGCAGATAACAACCCACGTTGCAGTTGAGCTGCGCAGTGTAGGCCTGTGTTGAGCCCTGCTGTACTAAGTAGGACTTGGTTTTGAGGACTGTGCCATGCTACCCACATCTCTTGTTGTATGATAAATGCAGCCAGCTTGTCGAAACTGAAGAGGTAGCATCTATTTGTTACCAGCCATGATGCCAAAAGCATGTTCCTGACTTTATCTTGAAGTAAAGCAGCACATTTTCCTATAAACATTCTTTTTTTTTACTACAGTAAATATGATGGAGTTGCTTTGCTTATAAGAAAATCCTATAAAAACTCTGAAGATGACAGTGCTGGTGGACTTCACCATAGATGTGAAGTCTGAGCAGTGTACCATGGCATGGTGAGAGGTCTACCTTACATTGTACCATTTGGGGTTCTCAGCATCAGATGCTATAAATTGTCCCACTTTTGTGAGATATTAATAACATGGCTTACTTTCCTGATAGTGCTTTTGCCTTTCCTTCTGGGATCCAAACAGAACCAGCACCTCCTGGTGCCAAATAGATACCGAGCTGGTCTGCAGAGATTCACTTGATTTCCTACTTACTGTTATTAGCATTATTGTGCCAGAAATATCAAAACATTTATTTGTGGGATGCCCATTACACCCACTGGTTCTGCCCAGCAAAAGGCCTGGCTGTATGTCCATGGCCACACAAAACACTCCTGTTGACACACATTGTGTAGGACACCCAAGAGGCAGCAATCGCTGACCGAAAAGCACCAAGCTTCACCAATCTTCAGTCTGGCCCAGAGTAAATGGGGAGAAGCAGGTCTTTCTGTGCCCAGAGGGAAGGTCCTGAGACTCATGTGCAGCTGGCCAGCAGTTGGGTACAGCATGTCCAAGTGACAGAAATGCAATGCTTGCCCACACGTTTGGGACAACACAGACAGATGCTGCTTGTAAGATATGAAGAGAAAGGCATAATCTTAAGGTTCAAAGAAATTTCTGCTTTTGAGAGTGTTTACTGCTCATCTTTAGGACATTCCAAGTGACCCGGGAGTACTTTCTAAGTCTCTCTACCCTTTGCCTTAATTGTCCATGCAATGTAGATAATGGGAATTGTTTTGCAAATAACTTTTTATCTATAAAATGCTTTGAGATAATGAGATGAAAGACACAGGGAGCCTCATCTTGCCAAAGGGAGATCTGTCAGGATCTCCCATAACAGTGCCCAGTTAATATTCAAACTGCTGAAATTATTAATGAGATATTGCTATTGAATATTTCAGGCGATTATGCCCTTCTCACACTGGCTGTAAGCAATTATTAGGACCATTTTCCCAGATTTGCTCTCCCTGCAGGCCTTGGTATTCAGCCACATCAGTTTTTGTCTGGCTCTCTTCCCTTAGTGAAACTATGATAGAAGCTGTCTGATCAGACAGTCAGGCACAAAAAAAGTTAATTACTTCCAGCCCATCTGAGGGGAATCCTCAAAGGCACCTAGGAATATGAGCCCCAAAAGACCACGATCTTTAAGACAACAGGCAACTTCAGGAAATAATTCATAGTCTTCAGCCAGGTTTCTCCTACCGGGTATGGGACAGACAAAGGCACCTTAAGGTGGAGTTCAACACAGACATCACATTGAGTAGAGGCATCCTTATGCCAAGCAGTAGGAGATGTGCCTGAGGAGAGAGACATGCTTGCAATCCTGCCCACCTCCTGTGATTTATGCATCTAACCACCAGTCTGAGCAGATGTTGGTGTGTTTATGTCTATCGAGACGAATACAACATAGCCAGGATTGATCGTTCACCTCACGTCAGTGGCAAAACTAATGAAAAAAATTTTTTTTCTTTCTTTCTGATTAGAGGGTGGAATTATTGCTAGTGAATTGCAATTTGCCAATTCAGAGTGATTTTTTTTTTTAATTTTCGTATTTAGTTTTTGGTCATTTTTATCTACTCAGAATCTGCTGCAAATCCTGTGAGCTGTGAATTTGTCCTTAGGTTAATAGCTGTGTCTAGCAGAGTGGAAGAGACACTCAGAGGTTTTATTCAAATTAATGCTGAAATCTGGGTGCAGCTTGCCTCACAGAGGAACAATTTATTGCTCTGATTATCAAGGAGGGAAGGAAATAAATACTCCTTCTCCTTTGGTAGCAGAAAAACCTTGCACACACCCTATTGTCAGGGTGGTCCTGGAGTACTGCATCCAGTCTTTGGATGTGAGGTATTTAAAGAGCTGGAGGTTGGATAGTTGTGTTTCTTTCTCTTTTATAAGGCTTTTATAAACATCTCAGTGAGCCGCATCCTCACTGATGGACTCACTAATGATACAGCCATTTTCAGAGTAAATGCTATGAAAATAACTTCATAACATCAAACATAATCATAAACAATATCATTCCCCAAATGCCATGAAAACTGAAACAAGTTTCAGTCACCTAAGCATCTGGGTACTTTCTAAAAAGCTTGTCCAAGGGAAGGAAAAGGAGCTGTTAAAGTACTCTGAGGCTGGAGGGAATAAATTATGCCACTGTCATTATATACAAAGCTACAGGGTTTTTATTTATACTTTTATTCATAATATTTAGTATGAGCATTTCAAAGTCATGCTTATTTATTATCTCACTGTCAGGGTTGCCCTGGAGAATAACATTTTAAACAATCAGTGACATGACTAGAGGTGTGCAGTCTATTTAAGACCTATGAGAGCAATAGACATAAATGTTCACAAACGTGAGAAAGGCTTGGGGCTAGAGTTAATTGTGCTATATATATATATGTACATAAATATTTAAGGCACTAAGCAGAGAAGCATAGAGTTGTGTGGGCCCAATGTTCAGATAATTTCCTCTCCTTTGTACTTTTCCTCCTGAATAGGTCACCAGTTTTGTAATCTTTTCTGGCATAACAACTCATCATGTTGCTGTGTCTCACTTGGTCATCCTTTGTTATATTCCCATACCAGCTAAATGTAGAAATTACTCTGTTAAAGTCAGTGTGACTTCCAGTTCGTCGAGGAAAAACACTATGAAAACAGATCACTTCTGCCTACACACTGGCCCCTCTGGGTCAGCTAATCAGTAATAACAGCTTCCAGTTTTGCCATTATGATGCAAAGATTATTTTTTTATGTCAGAGATAAAAAGAATGAGTATTTTCATTTTTTAAGCACAGACAATGTTGATAAGAATTTGAGAAATCAGAAGCTGAGTATGCTCTTCCCTAGTGCAGATTTATATGCACACATAACTTTGTGTATGTGTCATTGGAATCAATCTCACAGCTCCTGACTGGAAAATCATTATGCTTCTGGAAAAAATGTTTTATGAAAATGTATGCTTTTTAATATTATGCAAGCTGGGATTGCCTTATGAAGTCTCCCAGGTAATCCTGTAACGGTGAAAAACAAGAACTTTCCAATATTTCTGAAAAGTGTACTTGTTTAGACAACTGTGTATTTTAACCTAATAATGAGGGTGGCTATTGAAGCACAGTAATCTTGTTCTATGGATATTTTCCATCTTTGCTCTAGGCGATTATAACACTAAGAATATTAATAATATTGATATTGATATTAAGTTTGGTTGTTCTTGATATTTTAAAACCAGCTTTATTGCATTTTAATTGTAGAGCACAATCTTTTCTGTTGTTAGACCAGTTGAACAGCTATCATATTAACACTTAATCAGAATTTTAATAACTACCTTTTGATGATAGTCCTTCCATCTTTCACCTCATATTCTTCCCCTTTTTTTCTTCTTTGCATGTTTCCTTATCTGAATATTGTCTGCAACATTTTAATAGCTTCTTTCTAACCATATGCATATATTATTTTGCATAATAATGTCCTTAAACATTTGCTATATTTTTGCTTTTCCTTTTCTTATAAATATTATTGTGCTTCAAAATATTACTGTAGTTTTGAGACTGGTACATTTCTCTTTCTGTGATACTTAACCTCCCTTCCAAAAAAAAAAAGGAAAGGAACAAATCTGACATAAAGCTGAAATAAAGATGCCTGAATGCTAGTGCTACAATCCTGATCTCATACACTCAATGTGAGCCTTTTTCTTGTCTTCATCTGTCTTTGGAATATTATATTAGCCATATAAAGACATCCCTGTGTGCAAATATATTAAAGTAACAAAAGTCTGATCAGTCTTTCAGAGAGATGAAAGATTTCTAGCATTTTTATCTACCATAAGCAATAAATCCTATTTCTGTTAAGTAGTCTCTATTGTCTGTGTTGATATTTATTTAGAAAGACATCTAATTTCTTTGCAATAGCAATGAAAAGTCAGATGAACTTTGTGATCCTTACTGTGCAAAGACCCTCCATGAATTCAAATTCAACTGCTTGACTCTAAATGGTTTGTATGGAATAGCAAAACCAAGGTATACTAATGTCACTATAAAAAACAGTCTATTAATGTGTGCATTTATGTTATGACTTTTTCAAAGCTAGTGCTAAGTACCTGTTAACAGAAAAACAAAAGTATCTCTTTTTTTTTAAAGGAAACCTGAATGTCTCAGTCACAAGTCTGTTATGAATTGTGCTTTGATATTTCCAAATTTCTGGCTGTATCCAAGTATCCAAAATGCTGCCACTTAACATTGTAATGAAAATTCCTCTGTCATTCTTGGCTGTAGTATACATCACAACATGGAGATGTAACTGAACTGAAACTCTCAGACAACTGCAAGAAGAATCTTTTAGAAGATTCTTTTCAGGGGCTGAACAAGCTGATGAAAATAAATCTACACAGGAACCACTATCCAAAGGCATTTGAAATGCCTCATGATTTATGCAAGAAAATGGTGAAAACTGAAGATGAATCTTTTGCAAACTTTGCAAATCCTAGGGAACTGCTGGCTGATGAAAACCATTTACGTAAAATACCAGCTGGATTTCTATTTCCTTCAACTACTCTGTATATGAAAAATAATTGAACATTTTCCATCAGCAACATTTCTTTCAGCACTTATACAGTGACAGAACTAGAGAATCAGATCACAATAATCCCCGAAGAAAAAGAACCAAAAATTTCAACATCTCACAAAACAAATGAACTCCCTTAAAATCCCAACCCTTTCTTCGCAGATCATTGCTTCTTCCACACCTTGCAACCATAACTCTCTGTAAAGAGTCTCCTGAAGAAAACTGCTCCCTTGCTGGGGGGTCTGTGCCTGGGGGCCAGGACCAGCCAGAAGGCAGTGCAGGGTCTGCTGTGGAGAGGTGTGTGTGGGGGTGCTGCTTCCAAATCCTGGCCTTTGCTCCCTGATACCCAGGACACAACTGACATGGAAGCCTCCCACCAACTACACCTACCAGCTGGGTTTACTCTAAACCCTGCTCTTCCTGAATTCAACTACTCAACAGAAGATAGTAGCCTGGGGTGAGTTTTTATTCCATGTTATTTATAACTTCTTGACTCATCTTTTAATCACTGAAGAAAAGTGCAAACTCAGATGTATAAACATGTCTGACTACTCCTGAAACCTGCTTCCCTCCAGTAACTGTATTTAAGTGGTTTGATGTTCAAGGACTTTATGATGAACAGCTAAAGCCCTACAGAAATCTGAAAAATCTTCCTAAATGCAGTTTTAGACTCTTATTTATTACACAAGTTGATTTCAGTCTTTCACATAGCTAAGTACAATTTCTTTGTCTGGCAGCAGAATATCACCTTTATCGCAGTGTAGCAACAATAGCGCTATTAGTAGAAAATCAGTCAAAATCAGATACAGGCCTGGAGTAAATAATACAACCTTGCCAGCAGATAAGCTCAGCAATGATATATCTTTGCTAAAAATTCAGTGCAACATCTTGACGAATTCTTCAAAGTTCAAACAGTGCTTTTCAGCACTGACCAACAGAAATTGTTTGTTTTCTTGGTGAAAATAAACAACACTTTACTGTGGCAGGGATAATACATAAGTTGAGTTTTATCTATCTTTTTTTTTTTAAGACCTTGAAAGCAACAAAACAGGATTTAAGATTTAAGGAGGTCTACCTCAAGTGTATGAACATGAATAAGGAGATGCCAAGAGGACAGAATGATGGTGGAAGTTCTCACACTTTTTTTGGAAATCACATGTAGATGTCTCTCTGAAGCACTGTGCAGTAGTGCCACACTTAGAAGAAAGGAAGAACTGGTCAAGGATGTGAGGGTCAGGAGCAACCTTGATTGCCATGACCATTTGATGGTGGAGATCAGGATCCTGAGCGGAGGATTCTGCAAAAAGCAGGGCCATAACCCTTGTCTTCAAAAGAAGGTGAAATGGGTTACCCAGAGAGGTTGTCTAGTCTGCTTGGAGTCATTCAAAACCCAGCTAGACACAATCCTGAGCAATTTGCCTAGCTGATACTGTTCTGAGCAAAGGGGATCTCAGTGGTTCCTTTCAGCCTCAGCTACTCATAAAGTTACCTGATATTTTACACTCACAGAGACTATTTTAGTCAACACCTCTCTACAAAATCTAGTGTTTGATGGAAACTACCTCAGTTACTTACAGAAAGATGGACATAACAGTTATGTAGATCGATTAAGAGATCTCTGTAAACTGATGTAAACAGAAGCTAGTAGAGTAGATTTTATACAGACTACACTGAGTGGGGGACAGAAAAATTAACCTTCGCTGTTTCATCAGCATGGATAAATCACTTGAATTGTGAAGGTAGCTGTAATTTCACTGGAAAGTAGTTCTGCAAAAACTGAAGAAATTTGGAAGAGTTAGAATCTATAAAGCTTTGGCCTGATTTTGTGAGAAGTATGATAATATTACATAACTTGAAGTTTGCATTCATAAATATTATACTGATGATTTTGGGGGGTAAAATACTGTGGATTTAAATAGCTAAACCAGTTACGATTTCACTCGCCAGTGGAATTCCTAAGTGCTTTTTGTCTTTGCTGGCATTCGATTAATTTATTCTTCCTCTTTCATTATTCATTTTGAAATAATTTTTCACAGTTCAAATCATTCCCTGTCCCCCAAAGTACTCAACCACCTGCTCATCTTTCAGTATATATTCCTTCTAATGGAAATTGGTTTTATACTCTGTCTCATTTAAATCCCCAAAGGCACCAAATCAGTGGTGGAAGTCCAGACTTTTCATGGCTCATAAATATCATTTATTTAAAGTGATTGAAATAGAGCTATTTAATAATAGAGAAGAAACACAGAGGAAGCATACAAGGAGGCACTTAGGGCCTTCATCAACAGACATGGGTTTGCTCCTTAGAATATTAATTGCTTTAGAAGAATACAACATTTCTGTTATAAGGGAGATATTTCTGTCTTCTACAAAGGAGATATTAATATTCTTAAAAATAATGTTTCTTTTTTTCTCCTTTCTTGATGATAACCTTATGGACTTCAAAAGTGTATTTAAGAAAAAAAATAATTTCCATATGAAATCAACCTTTTTGTGCTTGTCTTCCTTGAACTTCGTGGAAAATCTCCCTGCAATTGCAATGGCACAAGTAGATTAGCTGGGACACAGTTATGGGTATGTGCTTTTGGAGACTATTTAAATTAAATAATACATATAACATAGGCTGCTGATAAACTATTACACTTCCAGGGGGCCTTTAGTTTTGTGCTAATTAGAATATTCATCTTATCAATTTCTGTTTCACAAGCAGAGAATGTTCTCATGTGACATTGTAAATGTTTATGTTGGCTTTTCTACAGTCAGAGACAAGCTTTTCCAAAAGCTCCAGGACCCAATATTTGGGATCATGAGCATCTGCACCGAAGATAAGAGGAGCTTGAGGATCTGGGCACCTACCCTTAATCTTAAAACCAGTGAGTGTGAATAATCCTGCTGCCACCTCTCTGCCTCCTTCAGATCCTTGAATTATCTAAGGTCTTCTCTTTTCATCTCCATCATCTGTGGTTCATGTCCAAACTATGCATAAGGAAAGAGAGCATCAAAGTTCCCTACTTTCCAAAGGCTTCCTTGAAAAATCTAAAGCGGACTGCACACAGAAAATTAAATTAAGACTGGAAAAGAAATAATAATTTTGAAAATGATTTAGGAGTGATGAAAAAAGGCACTCAATCCATACTTCCATAACCTACGCAGAACGAAAGCCATGCAATTGGGACTGAAATTTGTCAAACACTTCAAAAATTTGTTAAAAGAGTTAATAAAGTGGTTTTCCTGCTATTTTGCTTCCTATAGTATAAGAAATGCAGAATCAGTCTTCTACCGTGGCAAAAGAATCTGAAACATTAAACAATTATTCCCAAACAAATACGGAAAATTTGCGAAATCCTGAATCTAGGTCAAGTAAAGGAACTAATTTATCATTTACTTTAAATTCAGTTTTTACAAAATTTTTAGTGACAAAACAGATAAATGATTTAAAAATAAAATTTCAGGTCTATACCAGAATGTGAAATAATCTAGGTTTGAAAATTTCTGATGTATCCCATCAAGGCTTTTTTACTAAGTACTGTCAATAAAAAGATTTATCAGAACTATAGCATTTTAACTATCTAATTTCACCATCCATTTAAATTTATCAAAATACCTGTTCAACAAAGAAATTAACTCTTCTAGGTTCAGGGAGTTTCCACAAGTAGCTTCATATTTTATTTTCATTTCCTTACTACTAAAACAGTGGCAAAAATAGACCAAGTATAATTATTTACATACTCTTTCTATATTTAATTCTGGTGATGCTTAATGAAAGCTTGAGAAATCAGAAACTTTCTGACTAATTTTTGACTTTCTGACTCTTTTGCTGGGAGGTGTCACTACTGGTAGCTGGTGGAAAATTCCCCAGTAGTTATGGGTGCATTTGCAATCTACAAAGAGATCCCATTTTCATTTTTCTTCTGTGTTGATGTTTATAGTCAAATGAGTTAAAACTAGCATGATTGTGCATCTTTGTTTAACTATCGATCAGAATGGACCGTTGGATTGGGAATCCTTGAATAGGATTTGCTCCATAATGGCATTACTAGGCTAAGCATCAGTAATATGTTTACCTCAAAGTAGTTTGTTCCCTTTCCAATGGAGATGTTCTTCTGATAGATGTCCCAGAGAATGACATTTCACAAAATCCATGCTCCTGTGAGTGGCAGAAAGTTCTTCTTGTGACTGATACTTTTTAATTCCTTATTTTTAATAATGGTTATAGGGCAGTTCAATAATGCATGTTACCTAATGTCATCTTGTGACACTAAAAAATGTAATATCTATTTCTATAAGCATCACCGACAGCAACCATGTAATGAAATGGGTCATAGAAAGATCTATACAGAGAAACACATTTTCCGGACACCCCAGTACTGTCATGTTAGCCTTAAAAAAAACCCAGAACTCTCCTGCATATTCTTCAGTACTATCTACTGGTACTGTGCCATAACTTGCAGTTTTCTTATAAACTTTTCTGCTAAAAAGCCAAACAGACTTTTGTTTTTGCTTTTGAACAATCTTTTTATGAACAGCACCTTGGGAAAAATTAAGATTTTGAAACATGCTGAAGGAGTTCTCCTGTACCAAACTGTATATTTATAATTTCTGGTCCATAGTGATAATACATTTCTATTTCCAGGTCAATGTCCTGTTCCTATGTTGCATTTACTGTTTTACCATTCTTTTAAAGACAGTGCAATTTACAACGGCATAATTCTTCGTCCAGGCAACTTAAAGAGTCATTTTCACATCTATAAAAAGAAAGCAAAATACCAATTTAGCAAATATCCCTACTTCTGACTTGCTTTCCTTGTGTTTTACTTGCCCCAGAAGCAGAGCCTCTTTGAAAGATTGTTTTGACTGCCTTTCTGCTTTGTGAAATTCCTAACGTTCCCTCAGCAGTTTAGGAGAAGAAAAGGATGCTATATTAAAGGCCATCAATGACCAGAAATACTTCACAACTACATAGACTGACAGGGTTTCAGATTTCAACATAAATCCTTTATCAACAGTGGCGAAAGTATGCAAAATACATCGATACCTTATAAAAATAATTTCCCTCAAATACATCAGCAACTGATCAAATAACATTATTTTTACTGTTGTTTTAATGTGACAAATTTCCATCAGAACAAATCATGAAGTCAGTCAGTGGAAACTCCCCTAGAAATGGCATAACAGCTGACTAATTTCCTCACAGTATGGGCCTAGAAATACAGAGCTAGAAATAGTATTAGGAAACAAAATTAGAAGGTGGAGGTTAAGCCTCCAAGATTTTGAAAATGCCAAAATTAGAAACTGCTTTACAGTCTCAGCTTTGCTCATTGCACCAAGTGACATCGCTTCTAAGCCACGTGGTGACCTTTTTCTTCCACATCTCCCTGGCTCAACCATCTTGTTTCACCAAATCTCATCACACCCCCCAGGCTCAGGTTCCTTTCCCACTTCCAACCACAACTGAACTACGTATCTTGCCCTTTTGGTGGGCAGGTCACACTGTGCAGCTCTGGCCTTCTTTCATGAGAAGGAGAAAAGGCACATGATGAAAGGAACCACATCAGTGTTGCAACCCAGGCAACAAAGCTAGGAGACAGGGAAAAGCTATTGATACTTCTCAGTTCAGGCAAAATAGCAGAGCAAAATGCTTTTTGGAGATGATTGCACGCATTATGGACAGTTTGTCATGCTGTGTTGGGACCACAGAAGGAAGACGCTTACTCTGTGTAGCACGTGCAGCAATTTTGGCTGAGTACACTCACATGCTTTGCATGTACCTGCCAGACCAGCTGTTGTAAGACTTCTTCTGAATGATGGAAGAGTTTAAGGTGAGGTGGTCATTCAGAAAAGAAAGAGGAGGATTTTCAGGGAAATATGCTCGAATTTTAGATTTGGAAGGTGTTAGTCATTACTCATCACAAAGACCCATTTCAGACTGGGAAGACAAATTGCTTCTGCCCCTCCTGCGTATGTAGTCTGCACCTGGACTATGGGGCAGGGAAATCAACAGCCTGATAAGTTCCCACGTTTTGAGTTAGGGTGGCTAGCAGGGACTGCAGAACTGCCTGAAGCAGATGCTTATGGAAATATCTCAGCCCAGTACTGCAACATGTAAAAATGATGGAGCTCCTGTCTGTGTAACTGTGGGTCAGTAATACTGGCTGGAAATTTCCTGTTTGATATGTTAACAAATACTGAGCTAACCAGCAGCAGTAGTTGTCAACAAGAAGCTTGAGAGCAGAGATATTTATGATGGAGTTATAGAAGGGCTTTGCAGCATGTTGCCATAAGGAACATAACAGACCTGACCGAAAGCATCCTAGTTAGAGCACAGGGCATCCAGCTGGCTTTAGAACCCCTTAGGGAGAACATGCACCCAGACTTAACCCTCTGGAGCCTACTGTTTCTGCCAGAGCATGGATGATGCCCTAAAAATGCAAGTGTACTCCTCTTCCTGATGATGAGTTCCTGGAAAGGACTATGAGCTGATCTCTGGTAGATTTTAACACTGGCAGACTCCATCTACATGCAATACCACAGATTTCAAAGGCAGTGGTTCTGCTCCATACTGAAGGGTATTCCCATGACTGGTGGGTTACATGTCCTCCCTTCCAGTTATCCACAACCAGGATGTGGTGAGAGAGAAGAAGGGGAGGATATTAGTTGACACTTAGTGCCATTGTCTAGTTGACATGGTGGTGTAGGATCACAGGTTGGACTCGATGACCTGAGCGGTCTTTCCCAACCTGTTGATTCTGTGACTCTGTGACCTGTCAACACAGGGAAATTCAGATGGCTGCAGAGGGTGGCTTTTCTGCAGCCAGACTGAAAGTCTGATCACGACCAGAGGCAAGTAACTACAGGTGCCTGCAGGATGGATCCAGAAGCTGCTCAAAGCCTGCAGCTTTGCACCACAGTTACTGATCCTGAGTAGAATGTATGTGATCATGGGCTTTTATGGCTGATCAGGTGTGTGGGTACACCTCAATGGAGATGCTTTCCTAGACGGAACCTTTGTAGCCTCATGGCAGCTCTGCAGCCAGAAAAGGGGCAGAAAAGGCTGCAGCTAACATGAACCAGTCTCTACTGGCACTGTAAACTTCTTTAGGGGCTAATAATACAGATAAATTCAGCAATTGGCCTCAGGGTGACTCATCTGGCAAACTTCAAATCCCTGCCAAAAGGGACAGTGGTGACAGAGATTCTCAACTGAAAGATTTTGCATCAAATATCTATTTTAACTGGAATCTTGGGTATGAATAGTTCTACCTGCAACTTTTTAAGTGCACAGCCACAAAGATTTGAATGCAATACCTCTGAAACACCAGTAAGAGCTCTACTGCTTGGTGGAACTGTGGAAAACTGGAAAGAAAAATGTGCAGAGGAGAGCTCCTGGCAGTGTTAATGGAATGCTGCTTTTTCCATCTGGAGGGTACGTTTCTTACGCCAGGATAACGCTGTCCCTCTAAGCACAAGCAATTCCTTTTTCCCCTGTTAACCACAGTCAGGTTTAACAACCAGCCTCTGAGAAACTACTGCTGCTATAGAGGAGAAAGGTAGAGACGGACAATAAAAAGTTTTTTAGGAACGTGGGCACACAAGCATGTCGGCCATGAGAGTACATGAATGCAGGAAGCAGATGATGGTCACGGTTGCCATCTAATGGCCAGGAATCAGAAAACAGAAACCGGGCAGAGATGCTACAACTGCAAGGCAGTGATGAGGAGGGGTGAAGAGGTAAGGGACTCAGGAGTGTGGGCTTGGGGCTGAGCCTTACTGACTGCTCCTCTTTCTAACTGGAAACTCGATTTGTGGGATTCACATGAGGAAATGGCAAAAGGTGTTTATTTTGACACAGAACTTTCTACTGAGCCGTGTAAATAATGTGAACTGCCAAGCTATGCTCATCATATAATCACACATTCTTTAGTGCGGGAAATGTCGCAGAATATCTATGTACTTTTGGCTGTCCTTTAGAAAGTAAGAAGTAGAGAAGGAAAGGAAGACCTGTTCCCGTTTATAAAGATGCTGGAGACAATGCATCTCCTTGGTTAAAAAGTATTAACTGATCACCAGAGAGAATCTGTGTTTCTTTCCCAAAACCTTTCCAGTGTACTACAGGTTGGGGAAGGAGTTTTTAGCTGAAGAGTGCAGTGTTTCCCTAAAAATATTGTAGCATGAATGATCATAGATACTGTAAAAAAGTACTCTCTGTTCAAAAGCTGTTTTTTACTAAAGACAGCTTGTAAAAAAACCCCAATTATATTGTCTGAAAGAAGGTGCCCTTACTAATTATAATGCTAATCAGGGAAATTATGCTGTAAAGTTCAAATACACACAGCTGTAATAATCTAATTACAGTGACACTTTCTGCAGAATATCTATATTTAACAAAGAGCAGAAGTGTTGCATTTAGCATGTGAATAGACAGTGAGACTATTTGTGTGCTTAAAGTCAAGTAAATTAAGTTATTTCATAGATCACATCATGCTTAATATTCAAATTACTGCCAGGATTTCTTCCTTTAAAAAAAAGAAATCCATTAGTTGTTTTAAAAAAAATTCTAACTATTTTGAAACACAAACTTACTTCCCTAGAGGAGTTTGTTTTCACTAGTTTACCTGGACCATCATCAGATTGCCAGTCTTGTTTTCCCAGATGAGTTATGTTGAGATTAATCCTTTAATTTTTTTTTTTTTTTTAAAGTTGGAAGGAGGAAGAAGACTAAAAATTTTCTTTTGAAAAGAAATATTACTCATGAATTATGGTGTCTGTTCAACAAATACAGTACATAGTTCAAGAATGCAGCCAAAAAACCTCAGGAGCAATCCTTCAGGCAAATGGAATGAGTAAATACTGTCAGAGAAATGGAAGAAAACCACATTTGTCCTCATCTATGGCGATGAATTCCACATCCACTTAATCTGTCATGATGTAATTTAGTAAGAATACTGTTTGGACCAAATCTCTACTTCTGCACCTTGCAAAAGCACATATAATCACCCTGCTTAGTTAAGACACAAATAATATCGGCTGCACTCATCAGAAGATCAACCATTTTATTTCTGGTAGTCCTTCATCCATTTCAGAGTGGGACTACATTTCTCCCTGGTGTATTGAGTAAGGGGTGCACTTCCCTTAATTTTAATGAGTAAATTGGGCTCGGGTTATAGTCAACAATGAGAAACAGATACTTCCATTGAGGACTTATCTGACTTGTAGACACTTACCTTACTCTTAGGTTCTTTGGCCCTTGGAGGTGCACATTCCCTGTATGGCTGCACAGAGGGAGCCTGGAGTGACTAACTTTGGATCACTAACTATTTAAACAGTTGGCTTAAAGAAAATAAGTCCCAGCCATATCTTTAAGAGGACTTCCTTTTTTCCCCCAGGAACTATGGGGCTTAGTATGCATGACATTCCTGAAAGGGTGAGGGGAGGGCAGGGGATGGAGAAAAAAAGAAAAAAAAAAAAAAAAAGGATTTTTGCATTCTGTATTTCCCTTCCAGTTTCTTTCTCAAAACGGATGTGGGGAGCCATTAAATGGCAGCTCAGCCAGCCTGGCTCAAAGCTCAGTGTGACAAGGTCATGCAGAGGTGGTGAATGAATGTACTATCAATTCAGCAGAGTACTGCTGGCTGCTTCGACTCTGAAGGGGTCATACAAGCAGGAAAAATGAAGAGAAACAAGATTTTTTGCAAAGAAATGAAAAGAAATAAAAGTATACGTGCTTGGAATTTCATACATTGGTATTTTTAAGCTTGTCACTATCTTTAAACATCACTATACTTTCAAATCCAGTCTGGTACTATTGTTAGGAAACTAAGAAGCGAGCAAGAACAGTTGTGCTGGCAACTATATAAACAGTGACAGACATGCCAGAAATTTTTCTGTGGGCAGAAGAAGAATCTGGCAGGTATTTAAAGGGAAAGAAAATAGGACAGTTAGGAATGTGTGAGAAGGCTTGGAGAAAAAGGGGAATCAGGCAAAGAGAGGTACACGTAAGAAAAGATAAACTGTTCTTTGTTTTATTCTGCACTAATGCACACACATATATGCAAATGAATGTGCACATATATACTCATAAACCAGCATGATATGATGATATTTTATGATATTTTATGATAGTGAGACTTCTGGCTTTTCATGGCTCGAAGAACATATTTTCTGACCTTTATAGTAAACTCAGGATTCTTTTTTTTTTCCTCACAGAACTACAAGATATAAAGAAACTCCTTTAAGTAGAAGTAGATATATATTGATCCTGCAATAATTATACAAAATGTGAAGGAACACAGCAATATTCTTTTCTAAAAAAAATGAAGTTCTAAAGTTCACAGCACCTTACAAAGTATCAGCTCATATTCAAACTGGTGTGAGTGGACTGGGTCAAGATGATGCACTCCATATCTTGCCCTGGGAACCACTTACTGTCTTCACAAGACAAAATTAAAGAAATAAATACTGTTTTCCAAGCTACTAACCTGATTTTTTTTTCCTGCTGCAGGAACTGCCTGCATGACACCATGAAGCAGGTGTGCTAATTTTAAATGCAACTTCCATCAGGATATGGAGCCTTTCAAGGATCTCACCAGCACCAGGCTGTCTGCCTGAGAGAGCAATTTCTCCTTAGAGTTGGATAGAAAAACATATATGAATATGTTTAGCCATTTACCTTCATATTCTACCCAGACATAGGGTTTAAGTAATTTGTAATGGAACAACTCATTTCATTGTGTAACCACCACTGCCAAATACACAGGAGAAAGTGTATTGTCCTGTGAGAGGCTGTGAGTAAGCTTTAAAATATGGATTAGGGAATAAAACATGTAAGCATCTGCCTGAATTAATTATTGGCATCTGTTAAGAAGATCCTTATTCAGACTGTGTAAATCTGATTGTTCCTTTATCCATATGAAAATTATATTATAAAGCCAACAGATTTATGTACTGGAACATTTTGGGCCAGGACAGACACCACAGAAAGCCTTCTCTCAAAAACAGAGGGATGAAATTTGGTCTCACCTTTGGATCTCAGCTATGCAATCTCTCTCCCTCAGTGATCCTTGCCACATGCTGCAGTTTCAATCTCCATCCAAATGGAGTGGAGAAGCCAATCCTTTAAACCAACTCTCAGAGCTGCTTGTGCCCAAAACTCACAGTCATTGCATCAACCCTAAGACTTGTCCTCTGTCTTTGCTTAAGGTCTTGCTGGTGTCAGGGTGATGGTGCAGCAGGACACAAGAACCAGTTGCTGTGAGTGGAGTGAGAAGGGACTGGTGGCTGCAGTCACAGAGGTGTAAGGGCTCGCAGGGTGAGGGGGTGTGGGTACAGCTGTGCCCTGGGCTCAGATGTGCTGCCAACCAGCAGGAATGACAGAATCATAGAGTCACATTGGAAAAGACCTCTAAGTTCATTGAGTCCAACCACTAACTCAGCACAGCCAAATCCACCAGAAAAACGTGCCCCAAAGTGCCACATCTACACATCTTTTAAATACCTTCAGGAATGGCAAATCAACCACTTCCCCGGGCAGCCTGTTCCAGTGCTTGATAACACTTTTGGTGAGGAATTTTTTCTTAAGATCCAATCTAAGACTCCCATGGTGAGACTTGAGACCATTTCCTTCCATCACTTGTGACTTGACAAACCTCCTCAATAGAGCCTCTTCTCAGGCAGTTGTAGAGAGTAGTATGGTCTCCCCTCAGTCTCCTCTCCAGGCTAAACAAGCCCAGGTCCCACAGCCACTTGAAAGGACTTTATGCTCCAGACCCTTCACCAGCTCTGTTGCCCTTCTCTGGACATGCTCCAGAGCCTCAATGTCTTTCTTGTAGTGAGGGGCCAAAAGGCTTTATTTATTCCTGACCTTAGCAACCCAACCACTTCACTTCTGTGAGTGCTGGGAGTTTAGGCTTGATTGGGCTTTGATAACATTATGAGATGTGATGAGATGTGACAGAAGTTTTTTTTTTAAAAAGAAAACTTAAAAGATGGAACAGAGCTTGCATTGAATGGTTGCATGAAAAATCCTGTGGGCTAGCAGAATTCTCTCCTGGCTTTTAATGAAGAAAGTTCTGCTGTTCATCTGTCCTTTTTCGTGCTAAAAGGAAAATTATCCTTCAATTGCTATTCTTCAGTAGCAGAATTATCAATACTACCCCTCTAAAATTTCTGCAAAGGGCCAAGTATTAGACATAGAAAAGTCTTTCCACCCAAAGATTCTTTGCATTAAGATACAATTTTTTGATTTTTATTTCACAAGAAAGGCTTCTATTAATATCAGTGTGGCCAGTGTGGGAAGAGGACATTCATGGCAGGGGATCAGCATTAGCTACATTGATTTCTTTGTGCAAACTGTAATACTTTCCACTCAGTAATACTGCAGACTGTGACCCAGGCTTACACCCTCAGTTTCACACATCCTGCCTCCCTATTCCTGGAGTCCTTTGTAAGCCCAGCAATTTGTCTGGAAAATATAGGAACAGGCAAGAGTCTTAAGATCCCCATAAGACCTATTTCATGTGGGCACCTCCTCACTCAGCCAAGAGATCCCAGGTAAAGTTAACACATCCACTTAGTGTTGACTTTACAGGGAATTAAGTACCTAAATATCCTTAAGTATCTGGGTAATTAATTGGTTACTAAAGATCTCACCTAACGTTTGCTATTTAAAAGTTAAGTGACTACTGTGAAGTAGCTCTTCTATATTCTCCTACAGCAATGGGATGGCAGCAAGAGGAAACTCTGGAGAGTGATTCATTTCCCTTATCCTCAGCCTCTATCCCTGGATCGGATGAATCATGTTAGAGACACAGTTGCACTGATTGTGGGAAGAGTCTGGGTTACAGCTGCAGACTGACTTTAGGTAGGGTGACTCGCATCCTCTGTGATGTTTTCAGCAGCAGTTGGGGCAATCAGGGAGTGTCCGTTTTTTCTGTGAAGCGTTTACCAAGGCACTTGTGTTATTTTTTGAAAAGACTGTCCTTCAGGCTGCTAATAAAATTCCCCCTCTCAAAACACCTCTCACCTTGGTAAAGGACCAGTTGCTGATTCTTCCTCTTAGTGGACATGCTTTGTAGGGGTTTCCAATCCTGCCTGTATTTCCTCAGTTTGGTTATAAGAACACCACACAGGAGCACTCTAAGGGACTCCCATGGAGTCAGGATATTTTACACTCATTGCCTTCCCATTATCCAAAGAAAGAAACTGGATTGGTTTGAATCCCTGTTGGCAGTTCTTTATCATGAGGTTATCTTCTGTGCATTTAATTTTATTTCTGAGGCTTGAAGTTAAGCAGTTAAGTCTATCATTCAGTGTTTTTCTGTATTCCATCATTTAAAAGTGGATATAGTCTTTGACCTTTACTGCTTTTCAGAGACCTTTCTTGTCTTTTCCACATTCTTCGAAGAACCCTGTATGCCTAAGTTATTACTTTGATTTGCTCCATAAGTATCTTAAATCAAATTTCATCAGAATGATTCAGCTTGAATACATTTATCTCAACCTCACTGTCTAACCCAATTTTCCCTTAGATTGAATGTTACTTCTGTCTTTATCTGTCTAAACTAATCTGATTAAGACCTTCTCACAGTTTGCCTTTTGGCACCCAAAGGCATAAGATATTTTCTCCTTTTGCTTAGAATTTCTTAGGGAGGCCTAAGTTTTAGCTACTCATATTTGCTCAAAAGTTTTTTTTCATGAATGTGGGTACTTAATGTGTCTTGCCCCATATTCAGGGAGATGGGCATCATCAAATAAATGAGGGAGTGGCAGGGAATAAGACCTTCTGAGACAAATCCTAGGACATACAGCAATTATGTGGGGAATGGAAGATCCTGTAAATATAAAGCCTCATGCCTCACTCCGGAACACACTGGGGTTCTCACATCAGTAATGGATGTAGAAGCATCCATACAGCAGTCTTTGCATGGATCCTTCCAATTCTGCCATGTTAGTCCCTTACCATACTCAGTCATGAATATTTACCTCCAACCTGTTTTTCCAGCTGTTTCTAGTGTATGGCACTATTTGTCCCTCCCTATCTGAGTTCAGAATCCCCATAAAAGATCTATCCTATAGGATTTTTTCTTTTTTTTTTTTTTGATAAAGCAGTTCTCTTTTATTCTCTGTTCTACTAGTCCTTGCTTCTAATACGTTAGGAAGCATCATCTTAGTATTTTCCAGAAGGAATATTAACACATCATAGAATATTTCTGAGCATATGTTAAAAATCCAATTAAAATTCAGCTAGTGAGTCCATATAAATAATCAATTAAATAAAATATGTGAAGTGCAATCTTGCCACAAAAGTACTATCCAGCAGTTGACGTAATGAGATTATGTGGATTCCTATCAGATCTGCTTCTTCAAAGCTTAGGGGGTGACTTACTGACTTGTAATATTGCAAATTAAATTGAAAACGAGTGCTCCTCTCTATGACTGTGGGCTCTTAATTGTGGGGTCCCTCATTCTCACCAAGAACAGGAAACTGAAAAGCCTCAGCATTTCCTCTTGACTGACTCCCTTCATACTCCTTGTCCATTCTCTCTCCCCTTAGGAAGGAAAAACACCATAAACTTTGCCTTTGTTGATTTTAATTTTAAAAAAATGGACAAAACTAGTCTTCAAAATCTATGTTTCATCTTCAAAATAAATTATCTTCTTTTCCAAGTATAGCATAAAAAGCAGCTATCAGCAAAGTCAGCAAATCCAAATCAAGTTATTTATGGCGCACATAACCACAGAGTTGGAAGCCCATATACTTAGATGGTTAGAAGATGCTGAAGCAATTGTGTCCAGCAGTGTGGGCTAAAGAAAATATTTGACCAAACACCAACAAAATCTTTTGTTTCTTGTTGAAGTATTCTATCAATTATTGAGACAGCCAATAGATTATCATCCTGATGCTACTAGTAGAGTTGCATTCCTATTTTTCTGATAACCTCATATTACTGTGGGAGAGGATATATAGTACAGATTGTTATATCAGTGAATTTTAGAAAGAAGCTTACTACCTAACTATTAGGTAATTTGAACCCTACAATTTATACACATGCAATCGCATTTCCTCCAAATAAACCAGTGTGGCAGGACTAACACTAGCAGACATAGTGTGAAGTTTGAGAGAAAATTACTCCTTATGGAATTTGCAAGTATGTCTAAACGAACAAGTAACCTTTACACTCCACGTGTATTGCAGAGACAGATATGAGACTTTTCATTCTAGTACATGTCTCCCTCCAACTGTACTGTGCAGGCATGACTGATTTTAGACCTGGATTCTTGGAATATTTTGGTTATTATTATAAGTATTGCAGACGTGTAGCACTAAAAGTGTGTGTCAATACAAACCGCAGCCCGCTGGTGGCAGCAGTTCGTTACGAGTGGACAAAATTGCTTGAACAGCACGGAGTCTGCACACATACACGTAATTTATGGGGAGAGGCAATCACTCTTACATAGTGTTATAGTGTTGCTTCTCTTCTTATTCCATAATTTGGATTTCATCAAGACCACAGCTGTGAAAAAACCCTTATATTAAAATGTAAGCTGAGATGTGCTCCCTTTGAGAAGTTTGGTGCCATCCCCAATTACACATCCATTCTGTATACTGTTCCTGTATAAGGAACAGTAAGTAACCGCAATAAATGGAAGCTGGACTCAATCCCTTCCTTATTAATATCCATGGATGGGAAAAAATGGAACCTAAGTATTTTTACTCTTTCTCCTCCTGTGTGATATTTTGCATTCAGGTGCGAAGTATTTGTACACCTCTCTGCATAAATGAGTTCTGCCTGCCTGCCTGCAGTGACGTATTTTGGCAATAATCCACTATGTCAATATGCATTAGTGTTACTGTTGTTGTTTTTCCTGTGCATGTGTGTAGTAACTTCCTACCAATCTTAAAACATGCCAGGAAATGCTTTTGTTTCTGTTAAACATAAACAAACTTGTACCTAGTGATAATGAGCAAGAGAGGTGACACTTCAGATGCCACAGACCCTGCTACCACCAGAAGCTGTGAGTAACACTGGGGGTTCCTTTTCCTGCAAGGGAAAATGGACACTGTTCCATCTGCTCCCGCCACTACTTTTTACTGCCAGCAACTGTGTCTGTGGTTGCATATCTCTAAGCCTGATATTTTAAACACAAAAATCATAAGCTTTATGAATTTTTCATCTCTAGCACTGGTCCATACCCATCTGTGTGGAATAACTTGAACACAACATGGTGCATTCCTGAGCCCCCTGCCCACCTGCTTTGATTGCCCCAAAAGGAATACTAGTCAACGTGAAATTGTTTGAAAAAGTAAGAAAGTGAAAAAGCCTGAGAAAATCTTAAGTGCCTACTAAGCACAGGGTCCTTTTCAACCCACATATCCTGTGTGTGTGACTTTGCTTCAACAGATGTCCCTGCCAGTCTGCACCTCTGTTTACACTCAGATATTGTAATTCCCCTCTGCCTCGAAAGAAAAATGCGAGAGAAAAAGACTTTGGAGTTTCAGGAGCTGTGTGGGTGCCAGGGACACCTTTTCTGTCACACGTTTGTGAGATGATGAAGCCTTCATGCTAAGAAAGCTGTGCCTTTCATCTTCAAGGAGGTAACTGCCCCAACACATATGCACACACACACACACACTCACATTCCTAGTCCACTGCCATCTGTGGGATACACCAGAGACAACTAAAATCCATGGTTGTGGCACTGTGAAGAAAGCACCACATCATAAAGTTTAAAAGACTGGAAGTGCTTTACCTCAACGTATTCATCCTTCACTCCTATCCTTGAAGATTGAATATCAAGGACATAAGTCAGGTTTTGAGTAGACCTCCTAGCACCACCTTGTTGGGTGGCAAACTTAGTTTCTTCTCTTTTTTTTCTTCTTTTTTTTTCTTTTCCCCTGAAATTAAATTAAATTAAATTAAGCAGTGAGTAGTGTTGAAAAATAAATAGATAGTATAGATAGATAAACCCACATGTAAACTTTCAAAACCTTACCTGCCTACATCTTACAAGAGACAAATGATTGTTGCACTGGAAAGGGTTTGAAAAACCAAAAACACAGAAAGCTTGATAGTTAAGTATGTTTAAGATGGTTCTAAAGCAAATGCCTCAGATACAGCTAGCAGCATTCATCACAAGCAGTAAAATCCACCCAGAAAATCAACATAAAGCAATAAACCTGGGTGAGTTCCAAGTTGCCACTGGTTTAAAGACAGCTCAGAGATAGCGATATACAGAGCACATAGCACAGGTGTGGTATCAAGGGTTAGTGCTGTTTCCCAAGCTAAATAAATTAGTCCCGCTGTGTACTCCTGCATAATGACTTATGCTATTCTTCTGTGTCATGACAACTTGTCATGAGAATGTTGGCTGTGGAGGGAGGGAACCGCACTGTTGGAATTACATAATTCACCTAATTAATGATGTTGGGTACATTTTGTTGCTCTGAAACTCATCCATGAGTACCATATACACGTGGGTATCATGGGGATGTCTCTGACAGGTATTTCCCTATCTCTGTGCTCTTTCTTAAGAGCAAGTGGATTGGCAATCCTCAAAGGGATTGACAAGGCCCATACAATAGCCTAGGCAGTTTGACGCTGTTAGTTAGGTATTGTTTCATTCTGAGTGTTTACTTCAGTCATCCCTTTTTCAATGGAATTCTGATAAGAATAGCTGCCTTGTCTTTTGTACATATGAATGTCTTTGTATGTTGAATAGACACCACATTATTTTGAACACGTATCTAGCTTTACCTTTGCATTGAAAGAAACTCATATTCAATGGTGACATAAAAATCCAGTCTTTCCATTTGGCTGAGATTTCTGTTTGTTGTCTTTATTGATATCCATGCACATGCCATAAAATTAACACTTTTCCTTAGGAGAAGACTAGTATTGCAGGAACAAGGAGTTGCTGAGTTGCCCTAGGAGAAATGATTCATCACGTTTTTGTGGTGCATTATGCTGATGTTGTCACTTTTATGCTTTCAAAATGATTACATTTACTCATATAATTGAGAGGGAAGAAAAGGTGCTGCTAAATTCAGAAAGTCATGGCAAGCAATAGTGAAAATTTGGCACAGAGATGCTTTTCTTCAGGCAGGGGATAGGCTATGGTATTGTTTGCAGTTCTCTCAGGTACTTTGCAAATCAATCACTGTTTCTAGAGATAGCCTTCAAACATAGTGTTTGCGTATAGAATCATAGAATAATATAGGTCAGAAAAGACCTTTAAGGTCATGGAGTCCAACCATTAACCCAGCACTGCCAAGTCCACTGCTAAACCATGTCCCCACATGCCCAGTGTGAAAAACATAAGACAAGTAACTAAAAACTTGGTGGTTCCCTGCAAACTTACAGAAATCTTTCAGAAAGTTGGAAACACTTATCTTTCTTCTTCTCCATTTATTAAAAATTGCAGAGCATGATGACAATAAATTCTTAGCATCCATCGAAAGCTTGAAGGCCTCCTCATCTTGTTTGCTTTGTTACTGATGGTATGCAGGCAGCCTTCCACTTGGAGTATCTAATAGCCTTGCTTCCAAACTGTTGCATTGCCACAGCTTTCTGAGTGTAATAAATAAAGGCTCAATGCTCTTCATTTATTGTTTACGGGTATAGGCAAGGCGGGGAAAGCAGAGTCAGGCAGATTGGTGTGGGAGAGGAGCATCTGCTGCTGGAGGGTATTTAGCTTCCTGTGCAGCAATCTGAGCTTCCCAGCCTGGCTTCTCTTCTCTCATAAGCACTGCTTTCTGAAAGTCATGACCTGTTGCAAAGGTTCCCTTTGTCAAGCACAGTAAAAAACGGAAATGCTGCTTCTTGTAATGCCAATCAATGGCAGAATCTGTCCAGCTAGGACAAGCACTTCGCAATCCGTCTTCTGAAATTAAGTGGCTGGCGGACGGAAGTTCCTCCTTTTAAAAACGTTGCTCCATGAATCAATTATCCTTTTTTTTTTTGTTTTAACTTGTCGGTAGCAATCGGTGGAATGTGACACACCACAAATATTGTGTTCTGGTGTTTGAACAACTGAACACCCAAACCCCTGAAGTCCTGTCAACACCCTGCTGCTGTTGGCAGGGAGGCTGTGCAGCAAGCAACTGCCCAAAGGTTGTCTCTTCACCTTACACTCTTGGGCTCACTGCCAGCTCCTGTTTCCTCTAGCAGCATGTGGAGTGAGAGAAAAGCATCCTCTCTCAGAGACTCAAGCATGTGAAAAAGAAGATTTCACATGTGAACTGAGACCTGGAAAACAATCAACTTGGCTTCCCTCCCTTTAATTTATTTTCCGTATGATCGAGAATTCACATATAGAATTTATTTTAGATTATTAGTCATTTTATGTGCCTGGGATCCCATTATTAATAATAAGTTGAGATGGAAATTAATCTTGGGTGCTTTATCACATGATGTTTCATGTTCCCCTAATTACTTTTTTTTTAATAAATGCATAAAGTCTGTGGCAAAATTAGCTTAAGGTTAAAAAATTTGTGCTTCTGATCATGTTTCAGAACATTCTTCAAATAGAGTTCAAGGAAAAGCCCACTGAAGTCAGCTTGAGACACAGACACTTCCACTGACATCTGCTAATATCTATTTTAGCCCCTGTTGCATGGCCTTGAGCAAGTCTTTCATCATCACATTTAAGCAAATGTGATCAGTACATACTTACCTGAAAAGGAGTGCTCATGTTTTTTACAAGGCTTCAAACTTAAACATACGAATGAGATGCAAGAACCATGGTTTCCCACTTGCTACCTTTCCTACAATGTGAGTTTCCTAGAAGGCAAGAAAGAACTTGCTGCCTTGCTCTAGTTCAAACACTCAAAGGTGTTAGCCGAAAACTATGTTAGTGAGGGTCCAATTTCCTTCTTGCAAATGGAATCAGCAATGTGCTGAAAAGTGCTCTCCTTTAACATGCAAATGACTGAGAGAGTGTATGTCTAGCAGAGTACTACAACACCAAATATTTGTTGACTGATTTATTTTTTTTTAAATCATCACAATTAAAAAACAGCTGACACAAAACCCACTAAAAAAATAAATGATCAGCTCATTAATATTGAAACTAAGAATTCCTAAGCTAACTATGCATTACAACATTTGGTTTGGGACATTTACTGAGGATGTCAGCTCTGCCCCATCCAAGTGTGCTTTTGAGTTTGTTATCCTCAGAAATTACTTGACATGGGACAATCTTGTATGAACACATACCTTCCTTGCATTCTCCAAATAGCACCAAATAGAAGCAAACATAAAAGGACATGGAGACATGCAATTTCTGTAGCCATACCACTAATGCAAACTGCTATAAAGAGGATTTTTTTTACAGAAATTAGCCTACATCCTGCCACAGAAACACAACGACCTTCATTTTGCTTCAGCAGAACAATATTGCCTTCATATACATAGTAAACAGCAGAGAAACAGCAAGAGTGTAAATCTTTCATTTGTCACTGTCTCTCAGAACTATAATTGAATCTAAGCTCATCAGAGGAACCTGGTTTGCAGATAGCAGCAAAACTCCATCTAAGCCTGTGGCTTACACTGATTTAGGGGATCCATGGCTCTGTCACAAAATGAGCAGAAGGCAGTATTGCTACTGGACAAGCAGTTTCTGAAAAAAGCCAGACCCCAGTCTGCAAATATTTGCTGTTCTTTAATTTCAGGAGCACATTTCCTGCACTGAGGTCAGGGAAATACTGATTTGCTCAGTTACATTGGTGAGCAACTAGAGCAGCCACAGAGGAGAACAATTCTAAAGAATACTTTTATTAAATTTACTCTCACTTAAAAGGCAGAAAAATCTTTGGCAAAACTGAAAAGTCTGAGACTGTAACATCACTGGGTATGCTTATGAGCTGATTATCAGGGAAATTTCACAATTCCTGGTCATGGGGTTCAATGCTCAAAAGCATCAAAGCAGTAAAAGGCCATAAACTTATTTTACAGAACTTGCTCAAAAGCTAGCAGAGTTAGCTGGTATACAACACAGAGGATCCCTCGGGACACATTTATGCCATTACTATGAAAATCTGTAAATATCCTCAAATTATATGATATATTCCTTGTAATTTCTTTCCTGAGTGATTCCTTTGGCCTTCCATCTTGCACAGTTCCTGGCTTACACCACATTCTGTTTTGGAGAAGATCATGGACTACAGGAGGAAAGCACACTTCATATACCACACCTCCAAATGCAAAGGAGCTTGGCTTTAGGAAGACTGTGGGCTGATTTGAACTCCTGGTTCACTATAGAAGGTATTATTTGGATTGCCATGGGGACAAGATTCTACCTCCTTGAAAATACAGCTCTAGAAATGCTATGAAAAATAGCCAGCCAAGAAGGAGGGGGTAGCCACGAAACAGAGAAAGCAGCATCTCCAGGGAATTTATTGAAATGTATTTATAGTTTTCCTTGCATGTATTAATATTGTTTGTGACCCAGGGCTTTTAATTCACCAGCAATCTCCCTCACATTGGACGCCCTGCTGGTGGGCAGGGAGCAGGGAGTGATAACGCTCAATGGCTTCCATTCGAATGTCCCAGAAGCGGCAGAAATTAAGTGAATTCCCACACGCCTGCTCCTGTGCCCCCTCGCACCTCCAAACCAAGCGTGCCTCTGCTCCCTTGAAGACTGTTGCCAGACAAAGGCGCAAAGATTTCCCCGTCTCCTCGTCAGTCAGCCTCACGCACACGCACACATACACCGCCCAATGTCTCTCGGCCCTTTCACGTGAATAATTCAGTTTATTCCCTGATGCGGCAATTGCAGAAACAGGAATCACGCTTCCCATACACTCCTTTCTTCTGCCCTCTCCCCTACAGCAGCTGCCCACCTAGCCAGATGATGCTGGGGTTGGGACCGATTGCTGCTCGGGGACGCCTGTTTGAATCCCCCGAGCCGAGGGGGCCGCTGAGCACATCTGGAGTCCCGCGGGAGCTGGCAGCAGTCCTGGCCCAACCGCGGGCCACCACGGCCCCGTCCTCGGCCCTAGCCGTGCTCCCGGCACTCCTTCCCCATAGCAAGACGGGCAGGGCCGGACGGCGGTTGCTTGGCCGGGGTCGGGCTGGGAGGCAGGGCCAAGCATCATCTGGCCGAAGCCATGTCTGCTGGCCCGGCACCAAGCCTGGCCGGGGGGGGGTTGTGGGGTGGTTCTCTTTTCCCCCTGCAGCCGGGTTGCAGGGACAGCAGCAATGGGATTTCCTCTTCTCGCATCAGGGATGCAAAGGCAGCGGGGCAATGGGGACGGGGGTGTAGGGCGCACCAGAGGTAGCTGCCGGAGCTGAAGGGAAGCGAGTTTCGGCTTTTCCTTCTAGTAAGGTTATCAGCGAGATGATATTGCTCAACCAGGAGAGCGAGTCGCAGGGAGCTGGAGCACAACCACCGCACGGCTCCAGCCAAGCACAGCCTTCCGCCACCGCGGGAGGCCGCCGGCGGATGCCCCTGCCCCTGCCTCGGCCCCGGCCCCCCTGCTTCCGTCCCAGTCTCGGCCCCGGACGCCCACCGAGGCCGGGGCGGGGGCTGGGCAGCGAGGGGCAGCGGCCACCCCCCCCCACACCCCGACCCTTCCTGGGGGTGCCTCCCCGTCGGCCGGAGCAGGGACCGAGGAGACCGGGGCGATGCTCGGCTATAAGCCGAGCTGTAAGCTGTGTGTGTGCGTCCGTGTGTGTGTGTAGCTTTGTGTGCGTGTACGCGTGTGCGCGGAGAGGAGGAGGGCTGGGCGCTGAAAGGAGGGGAAGGAAGCAAGGGGAAAAAAAGAAGAGAGAGCGAGCGAGAGAGAGAGAGCGGAAAGCGGCAAATGGGTAGCGGGTGACATCACCGTCATTTGCATAGGCGCGGGGATAAAACCGCCCCGCCAGCGAGTTCTCTTTATACTGGCGTACGGATCGGCGGCAGCAGCGAGCGGCGGGGCTGAGCATCACCGCGCGGCGACACCGGTGGGTCCCGCCGCACCCCCTCCAACCATCCCCCCTCCCCCGGGTCCCTCAGCGCGGGCAGCGCAGGCTCCTGCCCGGCATCCCCGCCGCGGGGAGACCGCGGGCAGGGCAGGGCAGGGCGCGGGGACTGTTGTCCGGGGGGGTGGGAGGGAGGGGGGCCATTGTCC
The DNA here is from genome assembly GCF_009829145.1 of Chiroxiphia lanceolata. NCBI lineage: Eukaryota > Metazoa > Chordata > Aves > Passeriformes > Pipridae > Chiroxiphia > Chiroxiphia lanceolata. The sequence goes on along the minus strand of NC_045638.1, from coordinate 18,971,837 downwards.
GCGTGGGGGTATTGTCTGAAGGCGCGCAGGGCGGTGGCATGCGAGGCGCAAGCCGGTTTTGCTGCCATCCCAGGGCTTTATTTTTTAATTATTTTTCCCCGAACGAGTTAAAAACGCGGTCAGCGCCGGGCGCGTCCCCTCTATTGTACTCCGCAGAGCGCAGATACTGGGAGCTGCTCCCGGCGGCGGCTGGCGGCGGGCTGCACCGCCTTGGATGCTGGATTAAACGGACACTTTTTAAAATTACTATTATTTTAAAGTATGTCGGCGGTGAAGCGTTTTATTTTCGGCGTACTTGAGCGTGCGGGTCCCGCGGGTCCCCGCGTTGGGTGCGGCGGGCGCGGCCCCGCAGGGGCGCCTTGGGGAGCGGGGAGCCCTCGCTGGGGGTAACGGGTTGTTCCCCTCCGTGCGCAGAGTCACCTGCCAACATGTCCGACAAACCAGACATGGCTGAGATCGAGAAATTTGACAAGTCCAAATTGAAGAAGACAGAGACGCAAGAGAAAAACCCGCTGCCTTCAAAAGAAAGTGAGTGCGGGCAGGCAGGGAGGGAGGGAGGGAGACGGGCAGGGAGGGATGAAGGGAGGAAGGCGGGAGGAGACAAAGAGGGGCGGCAGGCGGGGAGCCGGGGGTGCGGCGGGTGCGGGGTGGAGGGAGGATACACAGCTGTGGCTGTGCCAGACAGCGAAAACCTGAACCCACCGCCTAGCAGTGCTAAATTTACAATTATTTACATCCTATTTCGATCTGTAGCTAAAAATATACCTATATTATAGCAATTTATAGCAATTGTCATGTGAATGCATTTGAGGTTCCCGATCTTCATTTTGTTTTCTCTCCTTTTCTGTTTTTCCCCCTTTTTAGCAATTGAACAGGAGAAGCAAGCGGGTGAATCGTAATGAAATCTGCCCTTCCAAATTATGCACTGTACATTCCACAAGCATTGCCTTCTTATTTTACTTCTTTTAGCTGTTTAACTTTGTAAGATGCAAAGAGGTTGGATAAAGTTTAAAATGACTGTACTGCCCCTTTCACATCAAAAGAATAGAGAGAACTACTGACACTGAATGAAGGCGCTGCCTTTCCCTCTGCCTGTCTGGCTTTGGTCCTGGTGGCATGAAAGAGCTTGCATGTTGATGAAAGAAGAACTTGGGTGGGACTACAGTAAACTAGAGTAACACGAATAAATGCAAAGCTGTACCAAGGTCCTGCGATCTGTAAAATGCAGTTAATCGAGTGCCATTTTTTTTTTTTTTGTTCAAATGATTTTAATTATTGGAATGCACAATTTTTTTAATATGCAAATAAAATGTTTTAAAACCTGGATGGTATTTATGTCCTCTCTTTGGAGAACTGTATCAATGGATATGAAGCATAAAAGCTGGTACTGAGACACGGGATACTATAAAACGTTTGGAGATGCCTCAAACCTCAGTCATCATTCTCGTTTTTTTCAATATTTTTGCTCACCAATAGATAAATTTGTGGTCTTTGAAGCTAGTTTTTAGACAGATTTCAGTAAAAAATTGCATATCTTATAATTTGTTATCATGTGAGTATATCACTTTAAATATTTCTTTAATGTAGAGATTGATAAAGGCAAAAACCGGCTATGTTTATTGCTTTGCCCCACCCATGGCATAGCTCTTTTATTGAGAACCATTCTTTACTGCTGCAGAAATTCAGCCTCAGTTGTATAAAACCATAATTAGTTTGTTTAATAATTAAGGCTTGTTATTTTGATACATTATTTAAAGGACAATGTAACTTGAATTTTAAGTTTAAGGTTGAAAATAAGCTTTTTAGTTTCTTAAAGCTATTTTAGTGGGTGGTGTCCCATGCAAATAAAAAATAGTTTTGCTACAATGTTACTAATGTTTTAAACAACACTTTTTAATCTTTTAACATCCAGTTGATCCTAAGAACTAGTATCAATAAAAAGATACATTTTTTTTAATAATTCAAAACTTAACCATTTGGGGACAAAAACATCGTGGTAACTTAAAGATAGTAATAAATCTGGTATTCACATTGTCACACCACATTGCTGATTTATGGCAATTCTTTCAGTCCTGGGACAGTTTTTGGTTATTTTTCCTTAAATGACAGTGCTTAAAACCTATTATCCAGGGAGATCAGTAGGAGTTGACTTTAGTAGTCATGAATTTCATCAGTGAAGTGACTAATGAACAGTCGGGGAAAAAAATGCTGTCAGATAACTTGTAGGAGGGTGGTGAGCATGCTTCTGCAGTGCCTTAGTTTTATCTTAAGGACTTCAGGCTGCATTAATTTCAGCCAGTTCCTATAAAGCAAAATTAGTCCCTCCAGGGAAGATTGGGTTTTGCCGAGGCTGCTGACTTGGCAGGGTCATGTAGATTTGGGGTTTCATCCTGCTCCCTAACAGTATCTGACTGCAGCAACAAACTTTACACCACTGAGAACAGTGGGGATCCTCTCTTTCAAGGTTTGGTGGATGTCTGTGCTTCTGGAGAAGGTGGAAGCTGGGGGGGATGCCACGTGCTTGCAGGTACAGTCCCCAGCCTCCCGCCAGTGGAAAACTTGATGAATTGTGTCTTTGATGAGAATCTTGGTTCACACCTGAGATTTTTTGATGCAGTCCATGGGAAGATTTGGGAAGTCCTGGTGGTGTAAGGACCTCTGCAGTAATTTAAGGTGATGAGTTCAGGAATGAAATGAACCATTTCTTGCACTTTTTTAAGGTTTCATTTTATTCCCCATGTATAATGGGAAAGACACAGGAAACTTACAGCTGAGCTTCTGAAAAGTCAATTAATCAACTCCCAGCTACTGATCTTAATCAGCTAACATGGGATGTAACATGACTAGGTTCAGAAGCATACAGTCTGAACTGCACGTGCGCAAATGAGTAGAAGTCAGCACTTGCTTACCGTGAGTTTATCCATGGGAAAAATACCAACATATTTCTGAGGGAGGCAAAGCATGAGGTATACACAGCTCTGCATAAGTCAATGCAAATGCATGCTGTAATACAGCATAGTTCAGCAAAACTAATGTAATGAGATATGATGCCTCTGACTTAAGAACTGCAAGTCCAAACTGATCAGTGCTGGCCAAACGGTACCACAATCTGCAGCATGAGGTGGTGAGACTCAGATCTGTTTCGCAGGACATAGGGCAGTAAGCTACTACTTCTGTTATAGAAGCTCTGCTTCTGGCATCAAGGACTGAATATAATACGAAATCAACTGGAAATTAAACCTTCCAGATCAAATTCAGGAGTTATTGGACTCTATCATCCAATAGATGCTTTGCTCCTTGCTCAGCTCTTTGCATACATTCAAAGAAAATTGTGGCAGGTCTTTGCCATGCTTTGCATAGGCATTATAGAGGAGGTCACATCTGACACCCACTTCACAGCAATGCAATTCGTGGCATGAAACATGGAGGCTCGCGTGGATCAATTGAAATACTCAGGACTGTGTCTGCACTGGTCATTGACTGTGACTGTTAAAGGAGATCGATCTCTTCAGCTGTCAGTTTAGAAACTTTCATTGGCCACAAATTGACTAGGAAAAAGAAAATACAGCCCAAAACCTGGTTATGAAGAAGGGTCATCAGAAACAGAAAACACATATGAGTTTCAATCTCTCACACTGTGCAGGCACACTGTGCCAGCTGTACGAGACTTACGGTGTCTGGTATTGCTGCCTCCCCACCCCCAGCATAGAGGCAGCTCCGCCAAGACGATGTGGTGAGCAGCTCTGCCCTTCAGCACTGAGCCAAATTCTTCCTTTCTCAGTATTTAAGGGAAGATTTTCTCTCTCTTTCATGCACCTCCCCAGATATCATTAACTATACATATATTGGACAGAAAGCATATGCTAACCATATCCAAAATAGCTCATTGTGGTATTAATTACAGAAATGTGGAGACTTCAATGCAAGCATTTGAGTCTTCTAGGCTATTTTTTTGCAATGTCGAATGTGTGATAAAACACCACTTCCCTTAGTAACCCTTTACTTCCCTAGAAACAGTGTAGAAATGAGCAGTTCCTATTGTGTATTGTCATCGTATATGGCTGCCACATACATCTGCTGCACAGCAGAATTTTGTTAATAAGGAACTGTGCACTACTCCAATCATCATATAAAACACAATGAGCATATAATACAGTGTTCAGTGCAATTGTTCCACTGGGCTGATACCAAAAGGGATATGAAGAACTAAAAAATGCAGCTCATGCTTATTCGTTGATATACAGTAGGATGACAATGCAAAGCAACCTATGTCAGGCTTGGCCTTCCATGAGATCATCTGATGCACCAGCTTTGTGCATTTTCAATTCAACAGGCAAGGCAATGGGATTCTAATAAAATGGGCCATTTTGTTAATTCAGAGAAAGGGAGTTACAGATAATGTGTATCCATTATTTGTATGCTGTCTGGCAGATTCATTTGCTACTGTCCCTGTGATATGGTGATTTCTTTTTTAAAATCCTGTGCTTTACCATACACCTGTTTCAAAATTCTGTGACTTAATGACAAGAAAAAGCCCATTTTTCTCTCTGTTTTCAGCTGAAGTTAATGACCTGAATTCCAGTATTGTTTGTACCGGGTTTTAAAAATGTCAGACCACTCTCTGACTTCCTCTTCTTCCTGCTTAGGAAAAAAAAAATCAAACATAGTGAGTTCTAAGAGATGTTTGATTTTGCCTCTGGGTTAATGAGCTTTTAGCATATTGGGAGCAGAGTAAAGATAATTTTTTCTCTTGTTTCTACAGTCATGAGGACTACAGCATTGTTTTTCTCCTTGTAATCAAAAACTGGGTTTCTCAGGAGATTTTTCAGTCTCCTGGAGCTTGGCTTTTTGAAAACCGTCAAATACAACAAGATTCATGCAATGTAATGAGAATTGGCAACTAAGAGATTCTGCAACCACTGCTCCCTCACAAAAAGTGGAGGCTGATGGCAAAGTAGAGTCAAATATAGGACCATAGCCTTAGTTTCAGGCCATAATATGCAAAAAAATGACAGTAAGATGAGTAAATATCCTTTTTTTTTAAATTTAACTCAGAATTCCTATGGCTGCAGGTTTTCTGATTGCCCTTGATTTATTTTTTGCCTAACAAAATTGATTTTTCTTTCAACAATATTTTGGAAATGAATCAGTGGATTTACTCCAATTTAAATATATTTCCAGCATTTGAATAGTCCTCAAATATTCACCATGTCCAATCAAAACATTGTCTTGAAAAAAAATCATCATTACATTGACCAAAGGCTTTTTGGTGATGAAGAAATTTTCCCCCACTATTGTAATTCTCATCATTTTATCTTTGACATGTGGTCATGGGCCTGAAATTTGGGCCTAGAAACAATCTCATGGGACTTTGTAGACACTGAAGATTCCATGAACAGACATTTACAGTGTTCTTTGCTTGCGTGTTATGGATGAATATTGAGTACACTTACAACACTTAGAGATCTGTTTGAAAATGAAAAAAAAAATCCCCAAAATCTCAAAACAAAAAAACCCAAACAAACACAAAACCAAGAAGAGGAATGCATTTTCATCTTCTATAATATTTGCCATGAATAATTTAGTTATCCCTAGTATCTTCTAGTGGTTTGAAATGACAGCAGTAACACTGAGGTCTCCAAAATAATACAGATGAACTCCCTGAAATCTACTTCTCTCTAGACCAAAAGTATGAAATTCAGGCTCTCAGATGATTCAAATCTTACGTAATATATTTTAAAATTTTTCGTATATTTTACTTTATGGTTTATTTCCTATAATGGTGCTTCTATTCTATCTGACCATATATGATATGGTTTATATTACTCAGGTATAGCATTTTAAAATGTTTTGACAAATATGTCTTCAAACCATTACTGGAAGTTTTGGAATTTATCTTTAAGGCCCTCTGCACAGGATAATATAGAGAATTCTGGAGCTACACGATAATCAGTAAAATCATTTGCTGGTTTAATTTTTCATGCATCTTTGTTCCCCTCACTTGCAGTATAAGAAAACTGAGCCAACAGAGGGGTATTCTTCACTCTTCCCCCTAAACTGCGCACGGCCTCTCAGAAATGCCACTGACCCACTGTGCAGTGGGAATATAAAAGTCCATTACTTGCACTGCACCTTTTTCTTAGTGTTCAATGAGAACAACTAGGAGTGAGGAAAAGGACGCCATTCCAGAGTGACATCCTCAAATAGAAAAGTGGACATGGCCCTGAGGATCTACACTGCCAAACTGGAAACCATCTTCAGGATGCTGAGCACCCTCCAGGCTCACACCAGGTTTATTCACACAGTTTTGGGTTCTTGTGAAGAGGGGCCACATGGTCAGGTCACCCAAAGTGCCATCCAGGAGTGTGCACTGCTGGCGGTACCACAGGGTGAGCTCCCAGGGACAGCCCCAGGGCAGCTGAGCCTTTTATGTTCTAACATTTCTATTCAGCTTTCATGTCACTTTAGTCACAAAGTTTCAGCCACACAGAGCAGTAACACAAATGCTTGAGCCCTACTAGTACTATGCAGGAATGCAGACCAGCCATAACCTTATGAGTCCAAGCTCAGTGGTGGCTTGGGGGCTGCTTTGCATCCAAGGAATGGGGCAAACCAGCTCATACGTAAATCCATGGCTTAAAGAATTTAATTACTAAATTAAGGATAGTACATGGTGTATGAAGGTTTTGTTGATAGAGCCTGATGCCTAGCTCTTAAATCTTATATCACATCAAGACTAGAAGATCCCATGAAAAGTTATCACGGAGGGCATAATAAAATTACTTCCACGAGAAAGCAATACAAGATGAGCTTTATACAAATATTCCTATTCCCTAGCAGTAGAAAACAAAGCAATACAAGAAATGAAGTGAGTTGGTGAAGGCATCAGTGATTTTGGTCCCACTATATTGTTTCAGAATGAATTAGGAATAAGAAATCCCCTTGCAGCTGAGCTTTACCCCACCACTCTGACATGTTAGGGCAGGACAGATGGATCCCAGGCCCCCTCATCTCCATAGCTTGCAACTACAAAAGCAGTTTGGATGCTTGGATTTTTTAATGCTTGGATTATGCAAGAATATTGCTCCTGGGAAGAATTTCACGTTTCTTTAATTTTTTAAGTTTTTTTTTTAGCAACTTTAATTACCACTCTGGGAGACACAAAAAATCTGCTGCCTGCTTTGCTCATGGTAGCTGACTTGACAGCATTAAATAGAGGGGGAAGGGGGAGCTCGAAAATTAACGAGGCTAATATAGATGACACCACTTCTCAGCACGAGGAGTTAGTATGATGCCAAAAGGAATACAGGTGGAATTCCAGGAGACATGGATCCTTTTACTGGGTTACACAGACTGTACATATACATATACTTCTGCTTCCCTAGTGCTTTGCTTGTTAAAGCCATCTCTGCTGTGTGTGGGAGGTGTGGGTTACACTGAGAAATGCCAAAGTCTCTCTGTAAGTCCTTGCTGCATTTTAAAGGTTAAAACTAGGAACAGACTGGCATTCTTCTAAAGGTCTTTAAATGGAAGAGCTGTTTAATCACATGCATTGCAGCACGAGCAGAGCATGGTCTCTTCTATATCATTTTCAGCTGGGCTTTGTGAGCTGATAGGCACAGAGTTTGTTTTCAGCAAAGGCCACACTGTGACATTACAGTTTGCACTCCCTAAGATCATAAAAAGCAACAAATAATGTTTTGAGACCAGGAATGGTTTCACATAATTTTTGATTTGGTAGCCTAAAAGACTTTTAAATGCATATTTAGGGTTAACACTAATGGAGCAGTTGGATGCTCACAACTTCCAGTGAAATTTCCCTCCTTGCTGAAGTAAAGTCCCTATGGAATGCCAAGGGGCTGAGCAGGTATGATTGCCTTCATTTCAGTGGATTTTGTAGATGTGAAGAAAGATGTACATCAGGCTATTTTTCATTTGAGTGTCTAATTAAGGATAATAACATAGTTTTAGTCACTTCCAACTCCCCCCCAGTTTATGATATAAGTTTGTAAAGGGCCTCCTAGGCAGAACTCAGTTGCAACGAGCACTTCCCAGAAGGAATGGGAGCATCCCCCCTCTTTCCATGACATAAGAAGTGCAATCACATATCTCAAGGTTTTCTCTTCTCACTATCCCCTTTCAGATGTTCTTATTTCTCACCAAATCCTGTTTCCTTCCCTAAATTTGTTCCTATCTCTCTGGATAAGCACCCTAATAATACTCCTGTTACATGCCCAGGAAGTTTGGTCTTCTCCTCAGTCCCCACTCATCAGACCCAAACTGTGGGTGTAACACCCCTGTCACAACTACTCCCTACTTCAGATTATATGCCTGACTCCACCATACAGCCTAATAGTCTGTCAGATTGCTTGGTGTCTCCAAATGGCTCACTCTCAGTCAGGGACTGCTGCCAACTTTTTGACAGTGGAACTCCAAGAAGCATCTTTTGCCTGAGATGGCTGTGCCTTTAATATACTTGCAGTAAAAGCTTCATTCTTTCCTTTTCCCTCTTTCTGGAATGACCAAAGCCAGCCCTCAGGGCTGATCCTGAAGAGGAAACAGCTGTGTGGCAGCAAACTGGAAGGGTTGGGTGCTGTGTAGGCTGCCCATCAGGAAGAAAGAGCTTTTCTCTAACCTTTATACAGTCCTTCCCCTTGTTTGTCTCAGCTTCACAACAACAAGTCTCAGGGGTTTGTAATGAGATTGTTTATTTCTAGTGCTAAGTTCCTAGACTTACCTTGTTTCATGCTGCTAGCCAGCAGTGGGGAGGTTAAAAATGCAGTCAGTTACCAGTGGCAACATACCAGTGTTGTAAATCCTGCCCACACATCTTCAGATCTACTGACATTTGAAACATCTAGGCCTTTTCTGTTAGCTATACCATTGTAATTATGTCTTGGTATAGCTTTCTTTCCTACATGTCATCCTCCAGGAGTGCTCAGACAAGTACATATGAAGGATATATATGGAAGGAGAAAGAAAGGAGAATGAAGTTATAGAGAAAGAAAGGAAGCCATTGCAAATAGTCCACTGGGGTTTTTGAAAAATCAATATCACATATTAATAGTTGCAATTTTATAGTGGATTACTAATCCCTTTAAATTATTTGAGATTTTCATCTGTGAGCTTCAGGGCAAGCTGTGCAGGTGAAATCAATTACATTTTATATCAGTACCATATGCTTATCCTGCACAGCAGGGATGTGGAGGTGCTGGACATCCTTCTTGTCAGCAGTGCTGTAAGCTAAACATACTGTATGTAGTGGAACTGGCATATATGCTAAGGCAAACGTGTGAAATCTCCATGTGAAGTCCAGCGAGGCATTGCCACTTCTCAAAGTCAGCAGGGATGGGGCACAGCTTTGCTGTTGGTCAGGATTCAACTCGATGAAAACTGTCCTGAATAAATGTGAGATCCCTTTGTTTATAACACATAACACATGCACAAATGAAATTTCAAAATGGAGTATGTTTTATGTTTCTAAATGCTGAGAGAAAAAGGCTTGGACTATTTGGTTGAGGCCTTTCTGCCCTGACCACTGCCTTGCTCAGTAGCTCATACCACTGCTATTTCTGCAGTACTCTGTGGGAGTCCACCCCAGTACAGGCGACAAAACAGAGCTGCAGGGGATGGGAAGAGCAGCCATGAATTCAGTTTGTTATGTCCAGGGAATCAGCGAGCCTCAGCTGGAGCCTTGCCCTTGGCAACTTTCTTCTGCACAACCCCTCAGAAGAGGACAGGAGTAGAGGGCCATCCCCTCATGCCCAACTCTACAAAGTGATCTTGAAAAGTCTGTCATTTTTGTTACTTGTTGCTGGCCCAGAGACAGCAAGGAGGACACTACCTGGAGCAATGGTTCTCCTGGAACAGAGCATTTCACTTACCATCCTTCACACAGAACTATATCCAAATATGCATGCAGAATTAATGTCAGACAAGAAACTGGAGTACCATGCAGTTGTTAACGTATGTTTTAAAATACCTTTTTGTTGATTTTTATACAGAAGTAATACAGCTTAGATCCGTGCTGCGTTATGGGCATCTAGATCACATGCATTTTCAGGCATAGTATTTTTCCTAAAGTGTTATTGGTATTAAAAGAAAATGAGCCACTAGAGAGAACAAAGTAAGAAAGGCTTACCATTATGAAGAAATCAGTAGCAGTTTACACCCTTGTCCACTCCTGTGTGAAGGACTGTTTATGTAGTGGGCATGCTTCAGGTTGAGTAATGGTGGCAGTAACCAGTAGGACTAATCACAGGAGTAAACACCATACCAATGAACAAAGATTTGGCAGGATTAACTGTCCAGTTCTTCTCTGTACAGATAAATCAATTTATTATGTGATCAAGGGCTGTGCTTTGGTCTTTTCCAATGTGAATTATTTATAACATCATGCTGAATTTCAGCCATATACACTAAATTCTTTCAATAGGTGTAATGAAGTCTGAGAAATTACCTTTTGTGATATGAGTTTGTTTTAGTGGGTCCTTATAGATCACTTCTTCCATAGATGCAGAATATAGATTTTTAATCTGATAATGGACTATCCACTGCCTTCAGCCACTCACTACTGACAGTAGTGAGGCCATTATTACAAATTCAGCACAATTTATCCACAGTTTATTGCTTGCATAGAAGGGGCATATCATAGGCAGACATTCCTTCCTAATATGCAAAACAGTATTTCCAGTGAGGTAGTCAAACCTACTTGAGTCTGTATGAACATTCAAACTTTACAGTACTCAGCAGACGAAGAAATATCTCCCGTGTAAGTTTGCGGTATCCCATTTATTAGTGTACACTGTCCGCTTAAAGCAAATTATATACATGGAAGATGAAAACTGTCTGTTGATTTGCATTCTAATACCATACTTGGTAGTATTTAAAGGATTACTATGTATTTGACCCAATTTGACTATGCTTCAGTTTTATTTCAACGAACAAGGAGATGCCCATCTACCTACTTCTGACTTCTCTATTGACATTAAAAGGGAATTTGTCTGCTAATTTTGGTCTTTCAAATTACACAAAAGTTAGATCACCAAACCAGCCTACTGTAGATGATGCAGATTCCTTTCTAACAAGAACCTGTTACTACACTCTTTGTTTTGCAGGTTACATTTCAAATTCTCATCTGGACTAGCAGGGAGTGAATGGCTCTGTAAACAGAGCTCAGAAGAACTGTGAAAATTCATAACCACCGTGAGTTTTGACACATCATTTACTGCCTAGATTACTAGATTTGGTTAGGAACAGAAAAGTGCCTACAGAGATAGGCTTTTTTACAAGCAGAAGGAGAAGAATGTTCCTTCTGTGGGCATAACCATTGACACCACTCCTTATCACCATTTCTGTCTCTCAAGGTTGAGGAAGCTGCTGAAGAGCAGTCCTTTTTTTTCCTCATCCCTCAGCAACCTACAACAAGGTCACCAAAATAAGGAGGCAGTCTGAGGCTGCAGTATCATTGCTTAGAGAAATATTTCATTATAAGTCAAGGTTTGTCTGGAGGTAGAAAAAATTATGAACTCAACAGACACATAAGGTGCCACCTTTTATTTTCTCCAGGTCCTACTGTGATCGTTCTTTGCTTTTCAGACATTCCCTTAAGACAATGATGATTTTTTTGAAAGAAACCCACACTTTTAACTCAATCAGTAGTTTAATTGACAAGCATATGCATACTTTACCACCTTCTGAAAGCAGCTATGAATATATGAGGATTAAATGAAGTGGTTATATTATTATCATATTTTTAATACTTTTCTCAGTTGTGACCAGTGATTTTGCTTCACAGTAGGAAGTCATATTTCAGCAGCAAGAAAAGAGTCGGAAATTAAGAACCACCCTTTTTCTGTGATATTTTAGAAGCCTCTAATTTCACCTCAATTTTATCACTTATCCTCTTCTGTGTCTTCTGGTTAGTTTACCTTAATGGTAAACATTCAGTCATTTTAGAGCAGTAGTGGAGTTTGTACCATACAAATGTACAACTTTCTTATGCAGTATTCTCCTTTGGTTTATTTTCTTGGTATAATTTCAACTGGTACAAATATTAGCTAGAATTTCCATCATTTCTTGTTGTCTTCATTTCCTCCCAGTAACTTAAAATAACATTAAAATGTGTGAATGGTTGATTTCCCATATAAAAGCATCTAACTGATGGTATTATTCTGCTTTTTTTCTGGATTCCGTGCAATTTTTTTAGTAGGGGTATTTCATATAAGTCCATATGTTGGGTGAATGCTGTACTTAGGAGCACATGCATGTAATCCCCACAGAGTATTAAAAGTTCTGTGTACAGACTTTCATAGTTACGCGAAGCATTTATAGGATAATATATAGCCTTATATACCCCATGGAACATTTGCCTAGCCCTACTGCCTTTATGAATATGGTTTTCCTCCTTCTTTGTCTTTCATCTCTTAAATTTATTCTCATATGTTTCCTGATTTACAGTTTCATGTTCTGCTCCTTTGTGTTGGTCTGTAAGGTCAGAATCCAGTGCTCCTGTGAAAGTGAAGGATCCCAGAACATCCGTGCAAACAGACTGAGGGAGGAGACTGTAGTGCACATATTGTAGTTAAGAAATGTGCTCAATGTTAACAATATCAAAAACTGGTATTTCTTAAAAAAAAAATAAATGTCTTAATTACAGTGCCACTTCTCTTATTTAGGCTGCAAACTGCCGAGTACCTAAACTGTCTTTTACATTATGTTTATCTCAGCTTTTGGAAATCAGTTAGTGTGCAAACGTAGGGACAGATCTGCAAAAGTATCCAGTTCCTTCAGACACATGTATGCATTGAAACCCTCTCTTTCAATATCTGTTGTGTAAAGTCATCCTTAAAGCACTGAGCCTTTAAATTTGGGCTCAGGACAAATTTGGAAAAGCAGAGCCTGTGGAGTCTACCATGCTGTTCCAGGTTCAGTGTGATCTGTAGGTATTGTGGTGGCTTGGGGAATAAGCGTTACCTCACCTCTTTCAGTAGGTAATTCAATATAGGCTTTTTTTCAGTGTGTACCTAGGTCAATTCTTGTCTATTCATGAGAGGCTCTGCTCATTTCTCTATTACAGGGTATTCTCAGATCCCTCCCACTTTCCCCCTTTGTTCACAGTTAGCAAAACTCCCAGTTACCCTATGACATTATTGTGTTACTTCTGACAAAAACTAGCCCATGTAGTCCCATTTTGGATGAGTTTTTATGTTTTTACAGTTTTGTTCTCATTAGCTGAAGGTAAGTATCTCCAAAGTAGTTAGAAGTTGATTCTGAGGTGTGGGAGGGAAGCAGGGTGAGAAGGACTGGGGCCCTTCAGCAGTAACCAAGGCTGGAAACTCCTTGAAGCCAATGTGCCTGCAGTGCTACTGCAGCTTTCTATGTCAGCTGAATGGGAGTTTCCATTTTCTTCCTTATTTTGTTCTCTGAAGGTGCTAAACAATCAACAAGCATTCTGTCATTTTGGTTATTGTAAAGCTGAAGAATCTGGAAACTCCAGTCTTGCATAAATAATGAGTACACTTACATATGTATACTTATAATAAGTGACAGAGAAGGAAGAGTTGCTGCTCCTTCGTCCCATATTGTTCCTATATGCTACCTACTGTGTTCATTGTTAGATATAATGTCCTTCTCTGAAATCACTGAAAGAGAGGCTAAGTATGACAGATTTATTCTCAACCTCCCACCAAGACACTAATTCCAGTTTCAGCAGCTATTTGTTCCCTTGCCTTTGGACTGTTCCTTCCCAGATTTGCCATAGCCCTCCCTACCAGCTCCACACCACAGGGAAGGAGAGGGGGCAGCCTTTGGGAAGGAACACAGCTGACTCCAGAACAGCACAGTTGGGTGTGCTTTGCACCTTCTCTGGCCTGCTAAGCATGTAATTTGCACCCTCTGAGAAGTGGCTTCTCCTCAGCTCCCACTCCCACGTACTCAGCAAGACTTGCTGCCTTGAAATGTATGGCTGCTTGAGTGGGGACCACAGGGCTCTGCTGACTCAGAGGAGTCAGCTCCCTGCCAAGGGGCAAAGTGAGAGGTGCGAGCTACAGAAGGTGGAATTCAAAACTGCGCCACTCATGATGAACGGCAAGCTGAGCCTGCCATAAGGCAAGCAGATGGATGTGGTGCCCTTTGGTTCTTTCCAGCTACAGAAGTAATTCTTTTTTCTTGAGTCATGCCTAGCAATGGTACAATTATTTTTGGACCACCACCAGGGCAGCACTGATATAACAATCATTTCTGTGGTATAACCGCTGGCAGCTACTTGTGGCAGAAGTACGTAGCAGTGTGTTTAGACCCATTGCTTTTCATTTTTAGATGTTTTTGCAACTTAACTTAAAATTTTCTTACTGTCTAATAAGACAGAGCGTGACTCTGAGTGCCCAAACTGAGATATATTAATGGACTCTAAACTTTGATAAGCACCATAAAGCTTGTCTGTCAAAGATAACCACATGAGAAGTCTGTGGGACACTCCAAATGCACTTTTTTCCAGTACCTTTGTCCAGACAGCTGGGCATATTTCATAAACATTGCTGTCTACAGTTGTGTACTTCGTAAACATTTACTTTTCTTGGTGTATTATTTGAGTAGTAAACTGGTAGAAGCTCATCAATATTATTGTGACGATGGTTTTGCATTATTATTGTGTTCTGACTGTATTAGTATGTGTTGGTTATATAGCATTATTAGAAATGGGACCCCAGGATGCATCTTGAGAGACACTATTGGATCAGCTAAGAGTGAGATCCCAGCACTTAATTTAGCTGAGGTTAGGGGACTAATTCTTAGGTAGAGTGATGAGTACAGAGCTGAAGTCTCCATACAGTTAACAGTGCAAAACATTTTTCTTTAAAAGACAGACACCAGTCTAAGTTTTTTCATTACTCTAGGCTGGTATATAACTGCTGCCATCTCTCCCATCCACCTGTATTCACCTCTTTATGGGCTATTGCTTGCATCCTTACCTCCTCATGAAGTTTGCTGCCCTACAAGTGGCCAGTGCTTCTGTGGTCCCAATTGAGGGTGATTTTACTCCAGAACAAGCCATTAGGAGATGCCATGTATTGTGGTGACTTTCATCCTTTGAGGGAACTTATTGCCTGACAGATGATGACAGAAAATTCATCTGTCCTTTTAAGATCTACAGCAAATAGGAGATACTACAAGAGGTTCTGCTGCTGATTTCCAGGACACTTGGGCAGGATTATAAAGCCCTGTTTTCCCCTCTTCCTGTTGACACCCAGTCGTTGTGACATATGGTCAACATTTGACATGGCCACAGTTGAGCAGCTCCCCATTTAGATCTGGGCTGCATCTGCCTCCAGAGACACAGGTGGAATGTGAGCCATCTGTCTAATGCTAAATGCAGAGACAGCCCAGGAATTGTGCCCTTATATGACTTTTTCTTTTATTTCCTCTGAATAAATAGATTAATCATTCTCAATCTTCTTACAAGTTTGAAAACAATGGAAGGTTAGAAACTACAGCTGGGAAAATGTTTGGGGGGGGCTCCTAAGTACAATAAGGTCATTGACATACTGGAGCAAGTCCAATGGAGAACAACTAAGAACTGGAGCACATGATATAAGAGGAAAGACTGTAAGAGCATCTGGGTTTGCTTAGATTGGAGCAAACCCAGTCTTAATGGGATGTTATACAGAAGATAGAGACAATCTTTCCACTTACAAGCTGCAACTTGCTATATATTAGAAAAAAGCTTATGACAATCTGGATAGTCAACACTGGAAGCAGAGAGGTAGATCTTCGAAGTTCCAAGGGCCTTCAGGATCCAATGCAAGCTTGGCCCTGCTTTGAGAGAGGTGTTGGAGCAGATGACCCTCAGAGCTCTTTTGCAAACTAAATTATTCGATGATAATTTAGCACACAACATGCAGCTTCATGCTAGGGGATAGCATGAGCACTGGGCAGCTGAAGCCATACATAATTTATATCATGTGATCATCATGGCATGAACTATTTCCCTGCTCTTTAACCAGGTATGTTACTAGACCAGAGCTATCAGATCAGACCAGTGTTGCAGTGCTTCTTGTAATGCATTTCTTGCTTGTGTCTTGCAGTCATTCCTTTTCTCCAAGAAGTGAGATGAATATTGGCAACGTGATGACTACTTCAGCATTATTTGCACCAGGCAGGCAATACTCAGTCACATAAAAACTTCAGTTGTGTTCATATCTTGTTATGTGTGATTGTGCCCTCCTGCAGTGACTATGGGTACACCAGTCTCAAAGGCAACTGGGCAGTTCTTCAACTTTCAGCACTTAAAAGCTTCTAAAAATATTAAGGCTAACACGTGTTATTTGCATTTCAGCCTTCTTACCCAAGGCATTAGCATCACTTTTTACCTCTGCAGTGCTGTGATGACTATTAATTCATTACCAGTGGTAGGGACATCCTTCTGACTATGATGTTTGAAACAGAGAAGATCCACCAAAGACCTCACGTACCTGAGAAGGTAAATACACTCTCTCCTTAATGCCCAAGGCATCAAGCCCAAGCCTGTACCCATATCAGTGTCCCTGACCTATTTCATTCTGCAGATATCCTGGTCCCAGGATGCTATGAGCTTGCAGAGTCACTTATCATTGATCATAATTTAAGAGACATTTGATTGGAGTTTACTCTGTCTGTCTATCTATCTACCTACCTCATGACCTCTCAAAACTATTTCCAGTCCTATTTTCCAGAGTTATGCAGAATAAAACATAAGCCAAAAATACTAGCTCAGCAAGGGTAACGTTTAAGGATTAGGTTTAAGGGTTGACATATGAGAAGGACATGAAATAATTGAATCAGAGGCCATGAAGAGAGAATTTTGGTCATGCTAGGAGGACTATGCATACAGTCTGTTCATTATAAATGCAGGAAGCCTGTACTGACTCTCTAAGTGCTCAGACACCTGGAGAACTACATGTGATGCAGGGAATATTGAAATCTTCATTGAAAACAAAATTTTTTTGCTGTCAAGCTGGCAGATGTTTTTTTATTGCACAATGAGATAATGACAAATAAGTTGAAAACCCTTGACCTGGAAGTCTAATAAAACACTAGAACTGACAGAGTATCAGACAATATATAAAGAAGGATAAAAAAGATAAGCATGAAAGGGGCATGGCTTCATAGAGGCATGAGTCATGGGTAATTTAAGGGACCCTGGAGTGGTGTTTGCCAGTTTTGTCAGGCACTCAGCAACACCTTAAACCCAGCCACCGCTTCTGGCCAACGGGTTTGAGAGCTACTCTGCTGGATGGAAGACAAGCAGGCAAGGAAGAAACTCACCTCACTGGCTGCATTTAGTGACAAGAGTCAGTCTGTGCTTCTCTGGAAGCACTTTTATTTCACCCTGTCTGTTGCGAGGGTGAGGGTGGTGACATCTGGCTGGGCAAGCGGCTGTGCAAGCACACTGGGGTCCACCAGCACTGCTTTCAAGATGACTCAGAGGCTACCGGATAGGTGTTCAGTGAATGCCACAGCTTCCATCCAGCAAGGTTTTCCCTTCCACTGTTCCCCCATGTCATTTTGGTCCCTGAGCCTGTGAGTGTAGTCTTGAGCTGTGGAGGTGGGGAGGTGCCGCGGCAGCGTCCTGGTGCTGCCATTGAGTCACCAGCTGCCATGCAGAACGACCATGAGTCCACCAAGCAATAAACTGAGTAATATTTGATATGACAAAGTGAAAGCCAAAGACAACACAAATGACACATGTCTGTACCTGGTAGTCCCGGATCTCCTTACTCTAATTCCACCAGAAAATCTCCATGGGTGTGGTGGTCAGGGCCAGGGTTTGAGCAACCCCTTAGGTGATGGTAGGACTGGGGGGTGCCACTAGCACTGAAAAGTCTTTGCTTTTAACCTTTTGTCCCTGGAAGTGCTGCTGCTCATCTTTTACATGCTTATGGGATGCACACAAATGTTGATGGTTAACCTCAGCTGTCTTGTGCTCATGTTAGTAACCACCAGTGACGTTTGCCAAGGGTTTTGTTCTCAAGCACAGGGAGCACTGAAGTGGGTCAGGAAGTGAGGAGAAACGTGTGCAAAAACAGGAAAAGGAGGGGAAAGTGAGCATGAATTTAAGAGGTGTGTGCTACACTGGTTGAGGCTGAAGGCCAGAATGAGCCTCAGAGTGGAAAAGGTGAGGTGGCATGTGATCTTAGATGAGATGCAGAGGGTAATACTACAGGCAGCAGTAGTTGTAACTGCTAGTAATATTGACCAGTAGTAGTAACTACAGACAGCAGTCAGGTTGTCCTGTCCCTTCCATCAGTTGCAGTCACAGAGTGATGATCTAGCTATACACAGGTTGAATCCCAGGGAATGGGATGAATCCTAGGGAAATCAATAAGCTTCAATTTGCCAGAAGCTATTAATTTAAAAACTAAGGGAGATGATGCTAAAAGCTTTTCAGTGAAGAGAATGATGAAAGCAATCATTTTTGTTGTTGCTGCTACTGTTGCTATTATTACTATTAATAAAGAATTGCTCTTTCTTCATAATAATTGACTTGGAAATGTTTTCCTGGTAGAAGCTGGATTAACTGCTTTCCCAGAGAGGGGGATTTTTCTGACCCCCTGTGCTGTGGCATGTCAGGGCAGTGTAAGGCATGGAGTCCTTACCCTGCTGACCAGCAACCAAGGGAGAATGGTTCTCCAGGCATCCTGCTCCCTATGGCTGCTTTCACCAGCACTGCCTGCATGCCTGGGAGGGAGCACCACAAGCCTGCAATAACCAGTTCTAACAACTGCACAACCAGTTCTATTAACGAGGATTATTTAGTTCAGGAGTTTGAAATGAGAAACACAGCAGGCTCAACCTCCCAAGCCTCTGTCCTGCGGGAGGAAAAAAACAAAGTGCCCCAACACGTGGGGTACTGTCCTTGGGAAAGAGATGGATTTCCTCTTGTGCAGACTTCCTGATGCAGTTGTAAGGCTGTGCAAAGGGAGGCACCGCACAGCCCAGCACAAGGCAGCTGAGCAAAGCGGCTGTGTGCTTCAGGCACATTGCTATCCGGTCGTTCTCACTGCTTGCTTGTCCCTCTGCTAGGAAAAGGTGTGCTGAAAGCAAAACCACTTATTTCCTGCAAATGCAACCATGCTGGCATTGTGCTTTGCTGAAGGCATTGCTTGTGGGACAGGAGACATGCATGGGGGACAGGAGGTGTGTGGGCACCCAGCCGGGACAAGAGGGACATCTCCTCCTGAGCAGCCTGTGGGACATGCCATAGCAGCCCCTTTGGCACCCTTCAGCCTTACTTAGATCCCTACAATTCAGTCTGAGGCCTATTCTGGCTTGCATCATTTGTTCAGTGGTGCCTGCCAAACCTGGAGCACGAAGTTTTCGACTCTGATTTCACTCACTGAGCCCTTCTGCACTAGGAACCCAAAGATGCAGTGGAGGGACTTGCACAATCTTCTTGTGCTAACGGGCACTCAGCAGTGAGTAAAGGCACTTGGACCCTGGGGTGTTCATAAGCATACATGTGTGCTACCTACACCAAGAAGGACACTAATAGGCACTCTGCTCCCAAGGTGTGAGTCTCTCAGGCACATGGTATGACTGTTGGGGATGGTTCTGTGCAGGGCTAAGGGTTGGACTCGATGATCCTTGTGGGTCCCTTCCAACTCCACATATTCTGTGATTTTGTGATTCTGTAATACAAATTCTTTGAGAGAATTTTATGAGATAGAAAAAAAATCCTGCTATAAGTAACAGCTTTGATAGCATTTAAAACAGGTGTCCAGCTAGCAGTACACATCCCAGCAGAGCTTACTCAAAAATGGAAAATAACTGCATTTTCATTTAATTTTTATTTAGAGTGCTGAAAGAGCAGTTTTTTTAATCAGTCATTTGCTCAGTGGTTACTGCTTTCATGCTCCATCCTTAACATCTTTCATATTCTAGCTTGTTTTTTATCAACTGTGGTATAATCTAACTTAGACAGGGACATGTGAGGTGCATTGGTCCTTCCATCCTGAGAGTGTTTGCTGAAGCTTGCACTGCATTTTAGCCAGTTTCAGCTCAACCACAGAATCCTACTTCGTCAAATAAAACTGTTGTGACAAGTCTGAGTTGGCTCAGCCTTCTGTTTTCAAACAACATAGCATAGAAGCCTATGCATCTTCCCTTACCAGAGAGGAAAAAAAAAAAAGGCAGGAAGGCGAAAGAGATGTTTGAAATATTTTCCTGAACTGCACAATGATGAGTGCTTCCGTGTTTGGTGCAATCTCTTTCTCTGGCCAAACATGGTAAGGAAGTGACTCTGCTCCCCACAGCACACACTTGCAAATAGCTCCTTTCAGCAGCTGGAGGAAGCAAGAGAGGGCTGCTTGTCTCTGCTGCCGCGAGCTTAAATTCAGAGAAAGCCATCATCACCGTATCTGTATCAAATAAAGAGGAAGTGATTAAAAATTATCTTTTTTCAAAGATACATCCAGATCACTGAATTTTCTTCATTTATCTCAAATGTGATAATAAAAATGCAATCAAGTTTAGGATTTCCATAAGAAGGAGCCCAGAGTAAGCAAAGGGGTCTTAGCAGCCTACCCCAATCCAGGACAGGGATTCAAATGTCAGGGGCCAGTGGCAGCCCCTTGCTGGCTTCTAGGCTTTCCCTTGACTCCTGATCACAGGAACACAGTACCTAAAACTTGCGCAGAACCACATCTGTCCCTGTTTCTCACCTGGGGCTCAGCAGCTGCTCTGAGCCTTTACAATGAGGCTGCTCTACCAACCCAAAACCAGCATTTCACCAGGGGAGCTGAATTAGAGCACGTTATCACTGCGATATGCGCTGGGGTGTTTCGCACGGAGAGGAGGAGGGTGGCTCACTGCTGTGGCACCTCCCCTCCTCCCGCCTGCGGTTTCCGTTGCCTGTGGCCAACCTTCCTGGTGCTCAGCTTCACCTCTCTGAATTTGGCCACCTGAACTGGTAACTTCAGTTGTGCTAATCTGTGAACTGGATCCTCTCCCTTTTGTCAAATAAATGAGTGATGTGTAATTTTACTGCATGGTGTGAAAAGGTTCCCATTCACTCATTTTCAATGCATTCACTCATTTTCTGGTGAAATCTGCCCTGAGTAGAGCTTTGGAGTCACAGCAGTTCACAACCACTGCGGAGAGGATGCAAGCACTTGGCTGCAAGCACTCCCAGGGACCTGGCAAGGTGATGCTGAGCTGGCAAAAGAGCTGGGGAGTCCTACATCTAGTAGTGACCTATGTTAAAGTCTAGACTCAAATGTCAGCTGCCACTGAAAAGATTCAACTCTGGGGCAGGTTTCCTTGTCTGTAAGCTTATTAAGTTAAAGCCCTCTCTGCTTCAAATCACCAAAGGCTTCATCTTTTACCAGTTACAGAGGAGAGGTCTGTAAAATTAGGGGAGGATAGAAAATATTAGGAGCAGTAGACTTTGTTTTGCTTGACAAAGCACTGTCTGAAGTGGTGCAATGTGCAAATAATGAAGAACTGAAAGAGAAGAAGGCTGGCAAGGGAAACTTATGGGCTTCTTGACAAGAGGAAGGCTGAAGTCTGTTGATTCGGACTCTGTATTTCAGCTGGGCTCTGCTCGGAGTTCTGTCCCGCCTGTCAGGGAAAAGCCTTAAACTATGTTTCTGAAAGATAGGGAGAGATATCTTTAGGGACAATGAAAGAAATACCCACAAAAGTCAGCTCCCTATTTCTGTCCCACATTCAGAGCTGCCAAGCTTCATATGCAACTATGAATCTATTACTTTCTAATCATAAAACTGTGTTTTTGTGTTTTAATAGGAAATTATCTGAGAATTTCACTGAATGGCAATTTTAGATAATTAAAGATTGTTGATTGTAGACCTCCATAAGTGATTTAATAAATAAATATAAAATTGAACAAAAAGATCATTTGATGTGTTCAGTGCCAATTTGGTCGCAATTTTTAGAGATACAATAGTGCTGCATGCAAAATATATTTCTTTTCATATCATGGCTGGCACAGATCAGATATCCTACTTTTGGATTTTTTTCTGCAAATTCATCCCAGAAAATCTGTGGTTTGAGTATTAATAATGCAGTATCAGAAGAATTCATTGACTACTCCTCTTTGCTCCCATTAATAACAGCTGCTGGAGGTACTTCCTGATAACTGCATAATGTATCGACTCCTAAACCAGATCCCTGCCCTAAGATTTTCAAAGGTAATTTATGACTGTAATATCCTGTGAAAATTAACTGTTTCAAAATTCTCACACTTACAGTTTATAAACCCAATTTATTTCCAAATCTTACAAAGAGAGTGAGAAATAAAGCATGGAAGAAGTGGCAATAAATATCTGGAAGAAGTGGCAATAAATATCTGCTATACAATTTCCAAGGTGTTATTTAACTTCTAAGTCATAGCTGCACAACAGCAGAACAATCTTTTTACCAAAGTAAACTTTTAAAAAATATATATACTCCATGCAGTATTTTCTAGCTACTTTTTCATTTCATTATTTATATATTATTTACTGTTTTCATGAATGCATTTGAGAATGTATTATTATTCTTATAGAATTATTATTGATTAGAGATAGCTCAGCTTCAATAATTTTAGAGTGCACCAGAAAACAAGAAAAAATTATACATCATAAGTTCACATTTCAGCCTTCTGATTTTTAATTTAAAAGAATTCAAACAATAAGTTGTCCAACAACCTCACCCTAGATTACAAGAGGAGGTCTTGCCTTCATTATTACTTCTGTCAAAAGAAAAAAACTGTGGTTTTGAACCCAGCAGAATAGTTTACTGAACACTTGTTTATTATGCTTTCTGTGAATAACTTAATGGACCTTGAGCATTGCTGACATTGTAATTGCAACCATTTACGTAATGAGGTGGGTTTCACATAGGAATTAGAGTGGGGAGCAGGTGAACATGACATGGGGAGCCAGGATAAGTGAAGTTATCAGTGATATTCTTCAGGAACGTGTTTGGAAACCAACGCAATCCAATTCTTTCATTATTGACCTTGGTACAAGAATGTGGTCTAAGCCATTCATCAGTAATATGAAGTGGCACAGGGTCACTGATGCTGAAAAGGACAGGAGCATTGTTCATCAGGGAGGAGCAGAGGATCCTGTGAATCAGAGCAACAGGAATAGGGTGAATTACAGAAGCACAAAGTGCAAAGCCATGAGTATGGACTCACAAGAAGCAGGATCCCTATTGTCAGAGGTAGCAGGTAAGACAGGGAAAATGTGGATTGATGGCTGAAGAGCTGTGAACCATCAGTGTGATATTGCTGGGCTTCAATGTCTAGGGACTGCACAGAGCAGGACTGAATGCCTGGTGTAGTCCCAGGTGGTCCTTCTCCAACCCTACATTTCTCTACTTCTATGATGTGTCAATCCAAGCATGTTCAGCAGAAAAAAGGGAGGTTTAGTACAACTGTATGAATACCTGGAGAATATTAGAGTTACTTTATATTTTTTAAAAATAAACTGAAATAGGAGCAGAAGAAATCTACAAAGGTGATGGGGAAACTGAGAGTAAAAAAATAAAAAGAGATTATATGATCTTGGCTTATTTAGCCAAGTAAAGAGAAAGTTAGGAAAGAATAGGATTACTTCTCCTAAATACATTACTCAGAGAGTGTATACTAAAGAGAAAGAAGCTTGATGGAAATTAGAGGATAAGGATAGTGTTACAGTCCGTTCTGTATTTAGAAATTAAACCTGTTAAACATCACCAGCCATCTTCCTCCTTAATGAGTAATTAGTTTTGGGAAGATGTGTGAAGGGATTTCAACCTTTGGCTTTAGCCTGAGAGGCTGGACACAGTTAGAGATGAGAAATTGGGTGGGCACTGCTGACAGCTACTTTGGAATGCCTTGCTGATTTACTCAAGGTTAGACTAATTACCTGAACTGGGGCCATAAAGCGATTTTCCCCATCAGTTCTGAGGGACTTTTGGGAGAGGGAAAATACAAATTTTGCACATAGAGAATGGAGAAATCTCTATTGGCACTTTATAAACTCACCAATGCAGGCATCCAGAGTGGTAAAGCTTGCAGTTGATTTCTCATTTTCTTTGTAAACCTGTAGGACTGGCCTAGAGGTAGTAGGATGCTGAAAAGGCTTTTGTGGCTCTGGGGGAGACAATGATCAGGCCGCTTTACATCTTTCCTGCCCATTACCTCTGACTATGGAGTGTTAGTGGACTCAGCCTCAGACAACACTGAGCCTGGTCCTCCGAAAGAGTTATCATGGCTGGGACATCTTGTACTCGGGTTTTGAGGAAGAAGCATCTGGGGCGCCTGTGTGTTGCCCAGCATGAATTGTGTGAGGGTGAGCTACGCTTGGTGTAGCCTTGGTGATCCAACCTGCCTGCTTGTTTGTAAGTAATTAAAGCATTCAAATAGAGGACAGTTCCAAAACAATGACTTATACTTTCTAGCACTCTTGGCATTGTCTCAAAGATATCACAGGAACTGAACTGGCCTGGTCTTGCATTGCTTATAAGATGAGCTCACATATGGTAATTGCCAACGTAGGTGCAATGAAGTGCACTAGTAGGAGAAGCCCTCGAGCTGTCAGCCCTTTTTAGGGCATCTACACAACAGACTCAGACTGGAGAGAGAGGTTTGATAATCTATATTAACCGACTTGGAAAGAAGTAGATTTTTTTGGCTGTAAACACAAAAGCATGGTGAGAGCCATTGCCAGCTTGAAGAATCAGTGTTTATAGAAATGAACTGCAAACAAATGTACTTTAGGAATTGAGACCTGAGCTGTTGCTCTGGATCACACTGTTAACCAGCTCATTCACCGTGTTGCTTGCTCTTTCTTTAGCTCTCCCTTCTTTCAGGAGTTCAAAACTAGTTCAGTGTGTCTCTAGGCAGGATATTTCATAAGGAAAAAAATTACCTTAAAACATAGTTCATTCCTTGGTGAGGTGTGTCCTACCTTACATATATCTAGATTAATAGCTAGGTGGCTAATATATTATTAGAAATAATTGCTGGTGATGAGAAATTGCAGACTACCTTTTGAAACATATCCTTGTATGGAAGCAATAATGGCAACAAAAATACGGAAAAAATAATGCTTCATAGATATTTTTAATGAATGCACTCAGCACCACAGTACAATACACACCTATATAATAAAAATGGTGTTTTGCAATAAAAATGTTGTCTTTTTTGAACCTGAAAAATATCATGCTGTATTGTAACAGCCGTTTACAATAAACATCCCACTGACTCTATGAGCATCATTTATATGCTCATATCAGTGTGGCTTGGGCTTAATTCATTCTGTTTCAGCTTTGATAGAAAAGATTATTTTTTGTCAGATTCACAAGCAGACAAACTCATATGGATATTTAAAGAAAGTCATGATTGCCAAGAGGAAAAGAAAGATAAATGCAGAAGAAAGGGTATTTTGGACTGACTTGCTGAAACTGAACTTCTGTGGATAAGTGTATACATCTTCTGGATGTGCAAATTGTGCCTGTTATTCTTTAAGGTTCCCCTATTTCAGATGCTTATATCTGCTAAACAATTAATTTATCCACAAAACTTACTGTTCTGATGAAATTTTGCAGGCAAGCACCTATCTCAGAAGAGATCCGTTATTTTTTTATCCGGCTGGATTTTGTAGTGCTACTATTTTGTGTGAAGTTTGGTACTCTTGTTTTACATAGTATATTCAAAGAAGTGGCATATTAACAAGGAAAAGTGTCAATGATCTGATGCTTTTCCCTGCTGTGCTTAAATTTAATCACTGGACTCATGATTTCAGGTATTATTCCTTCATACTTGCTGGGACAGAGAAGTCTTGATAACTTTCAGAACTCTACATACAAGCAATAATAATGTGAAAAACGGGAGACAAGTCTCCTTGGAAAAAACTGTGGGTGTCTGAGCACAGCACCATTTTACTTCACTGTGAGATTTTAATAAGATGTTCTGAATCATTTAGTGGTAGTATGGAGAATTTTTTATTTATAAATTTCAAGGGCCAAAGTATTGTAACAGTGTCTGGAGACTCTGAATGCCTAATTTACAACTTTTTCAAATAGCCTAATTTTCACTGCATTACCTGTTGTGTAAATCAGCATCATCCTGGGCAAGGTGAAATAACCTGGTGCATTTTTTCTGAAGAGGATAAGGAGAATCTCACACAAACCCTATTTCTGTGTATGCTGTGGAGTTCAGAGAGTGATCTTCACTTTGGGGCAGGGACAGGCAGCCAAGGCAGTGCCATTTTCAATCAGAACATCTGTTTGCAAAATGAACATCTGTTCTTAGATTTGTGTGTGTCTGCAACATGCAATATAAAAGCTACAAAATATGAGGCAATGGGCATAAGGGGTATGAAATGCTATGGTTTGATTTCATCAATCAACTCCTCAGGCCCTGGGCATTTTTATACAGAACATTGAAGAAAAAGCACAATTTACAATTTGTATTGCTGCCTTCCTTTGCTGACCATTTCATAGCAATCCAGCACCACTGCTTTTTTACCCAGAATGGAAGGAGGCTGAAGAAAGATGAAGGAGGCTGACCCATTTGGGTCACAGTTTTCTTGACCTCTGGAGGCTGGTGAGTTTTTCCATCACTGCTCACTCCTTTGCAAGCTTTTCTGTGGTTTGCACCTGACCTGCAAAGGCAAAGAAACAGCCACTGGATCAACAGCTCAGGACTAATAATAGCTGCTGACTAACCTTGAGGGGCTGTGGTATACATTTACCCTATTTCACCAGGCCATCCCCCTTGCTTTGTTTTGCATCCTGCCTGAGGAGGCAGGCAAATCAAAAATCAACAGGTCCTGGCCCTGACAGCCAGATAATCCTGGAGCTGCAGAGGTTGATTTGCAATCGGAGGCCCCGAGACTTATTGCAGCTGGAGCAGCCACAGGACTCTGAAACAAAAGCTGAGTGCTATGGAAGTACATGGTGGGCACAGGGAGGTTGCCTCTAACCGGCCAGATGTCTGTGAAGTGGCTTCAAGTATTAATTTCCTCAGAGTACTAGGGATAAAGTAAAAAGGTTCAGACGATGTTTTCCCCAATTTTGCCTCCAAATGATGGAGCAGTGCTGTATCTGCCTGCTAAAAGAGGGTTCTGAGCACACAGGGTGTGACTGAAGGGAGGCACGCTGCTTTGGCACCGTGTGCGAACACTGCCTGTGCTGCTGTGTTCCTCGGCCACAGCCCTGGCCGGGAGCTGCAGCCATCCCTTTTGCTGCCAACAGCAGTGGTACTTGGCCACTATATACCTGGGAACCCACTTTCTCATCCGTCCTCCTAGTATTTATGCAATAGCCCTTTTACATCTCTGCCTGTACAGACAGTAAGCCTTAAAGAAGAGAAAAGAAACCCAGCTCATGGTAGTCACTGCTTTGAGTTCTCTTTGTGCAGCCAGAGAAGTTCTCACACAGTAAAATCCCCAGCTGACAAAAAAATTTTGGACTGTGCCATATTAATCTGTGTGAAGGGTGGAAGCAGCCACATCTTCACAAAGACTTTCCTCTGTATTCACAAATGAGAGCAGGGAAGACCAAACCCCAAGAGCTGCTCTGAACTTTTACTCAGCAAGTGCTTAAGCATGTGCCTAACTTGAACTGCTCAGATAATCCTGTGCTTAAACTTGCTGTTTGTATTGTCTGACTGTGGCTAAAAGGTCCTTGGAACTCTTGATGAATGAGGACTAGGGGTATTCAGGGAGCTGAATATGATAGGTTAGATCCTGCTTACCTAGTGCAGTTATGTCATTCCATTCATGATTTGACTGCTCATATAAATAAAATGAATAGGATTTGACCCAGGCATTGCAACTAGTTGGAAATAATACCTTTTAAAATTTTTGAGAACAGTTTCTCAGATTACTTTTTTTTTGTTTGGCCTCTAAACAGACAGATTTCCTCCAAACCCTATCTAATTCTGATTAAATGGTTGTGTGGGAGTCAACAGGTACATATTAAATAGGCTGTGAGATTACTTTCCACCCTGAATTGCAGCACCATACCTAATTAGAAAAAGAGAAATGAGGCTGGAGGAACAATACACAGAGCTCTGGAAGGAGCTCAGATGGAGCCAGAGGAGTACCTAATGCAGTTTACATACCTTTGACCAGAGGCTTCAAGGTCTCTACTGAGGATTGATTAAGCTTCATCTTTTATTTTCCTTCTACCTGTTTCTTTTGTAAATTGTGCATGCAGAAGGACTGAGAAGGGGGTGGGTTCTTAATGTGGCCCAAGTAGAAATAAGGAAAAAAAAATCTTTTAATTAAATGCAACAGCTGTAAGAGGATTTTGAACTGGAGGATAAGGAAGTTCTGAAATCTTAGGAACGCCTTTATTTTACTTGCTGCTGGTGGTTGTGCTTCCCTACGTGACCTCACTGTAGTGTTGGAACTGCTCAGTCAAACGCTGTAATGAGGAACAAAGATTCCTAGTTCCTCCATTGTATATGCCAGAATTCAAGGTCACTTTATCTGGTCCTGACAAAAAATGCAATAGGAACTGAAGGAAAAAAAGGCAAAATTCCCCATTAGCTGAAGAAAATTGCCAACTTTGTATTCCCATAGCTAGGTCTCATGTACCTCAGCATAGGTCCTGAGTAACCCTCTTGTGGTTCCCAAATGGAAATGGCCAAACTAAGTTTCAAAGGGCTTTGTTAAAAGTCATCTGCCCAGCCAGGCTCTGAGCTGCACTGACTATCAGAGCAGAAAAGTGAGGACAGGATGGAAGGCTGCTGATAGGAAGGTAACTCTGAACAGTTCCTGAGGCTGACATCATCTCCTACCATCTCCTCATGGGTTGCTCTGCCAGACCAAAACACGTAGACTCTGATATGCTGTAGTTTTGTCTCCAGCTCCTCTAATAGGTGACTTTACTGTGCCCTTGGGCTGTGGTGAGTGGAGGTAAGGAAGGAATAGGAAAGAAAAAGAAAGAATTTTTTAGATAAAGAAGCTCTTTGCACATATACACCATGGTTATGCATGTACGCACAAACTCAGAATATTGGTTAAATTCCTTTTGGTCTCATTGATTCAACTTCCCAAGCACAGATAGATATTTAATTCTCTGCCTAAACTTTTGTACTAACTGAGCAGGAGGAAGGGATTCTATTTTAAAGGCTTGCAGCTCTGGAAGAGGCATGTGGGTAGGAACATAGTATTTGCACATTGATAAGGCATAATAACTTACTTACAGCATTTTAAAGTAAATCTATTTAGTCTGTGTTCACTAGCGATACACCCACACTACAAATACTATGGTAAGTGGCAATAAGACAAAACCTGGAAAGGCAGCTGTGAAGCAAAATAAAATAAACACAGGGATAGGCAGCACATAAGTCGTACAAATAGTTTTGAATCATCCATGAATATACATCTTGGATAGCTGTATTTTGTTCTACAACACCAGTGAGACAAAGAGTTTACACAGAAAATTTGTTAGCTAGTGTTCACTAGGGAGATAATAAGAGATGTCCAAAGAAACTGAGAAGAATTTGGTAGAATAAAAATTTTTTAGAGCATAGCTTGTGATGTTTACCAATGTATTTGCTCTATTGGAAAGCTGTGTTTGAACAAAGCAATGCTGTTTTTCTTATGTACCTAAACTACTAAGAACAGAACAAACTTTTATTTTCACAGCACAATAATTTCATAAGTAATAGGTCACAGCCTCCAACATTTATCAGATCTTAGCCCGTCCCTTCTCTCCTTTTCCTCCTATTCTCACAGAATATTCTGAGTTAGAAGGGACCCACAAGAATCATCAAGTCCAGCTCCTAAGTGAATGGCCCATACAGGTATCAAACTCACAACCTTGGTGTTATTAGCACCATGCTCTAACCAACTGAACTAATCTCAGGGTTCTCTTTCATATTGTTTTGTTTTGGTTTGTTTTGTTTTGTTTTAGGAAATGTGAATTATGTTCCATCACTAAAACAAAACCGATCTTAAATGAGATTTACCCCTCTGTATCTAACAGACCTTTCCTGATCAAAGTTATACTAGAATTAGTCTTCTGCAGTAACTGTTCAGTTTGCAAGAGAAGTGTATTTCTCCACAGATTACCAATATCATTTCATCAGAAGAAATCCTGAGCTTCTCCAGCTTTTATATGCTGTGAAAAGTCATTATGAAACTGCTTGGAAGATTGAAACCATTCACTGAATGGGTTATTAGCAACGTGTTTTATAAAGGCTTCCCAGGGCTACTCCATACACCTACCTTTTCCTGACTTGGAGGGACAAGCTGTCATGATCAAGACCTCCAGCAAAACTGCCAGCTGCTGCAAAGGGGTTGGGTAGTTATGGGTTTTGGCACAGTAGGGAATCTTTCTATCCTGTAACTGAAGCAGTATTGTATCCCTTCTTGGAGACTCTGGATGCATCCCAGCTAGTTAGAAGGGCAGAGTCCTATGGCATAAGAATAGCAGACAGACATGTCTTATGGCTAATCTCAGATGCAGAACACTTTACCTCCCTTCTGCTGTGCTGCAGCCATCTTAATGTCACCACTGTGTTCCCTTGAGTGCTTGGGATAGCATGAGTAATGTTTAAAATGCAGATGTAGATAACATGCTTTAATGGTATCAACTGCCTTTAAAGCCACTGTACATAAGGGGAAAAAACAGTGAGATTATAAAATCTATTGCTTTGCATGGATGAAGGAAAACAGCTAAAGTAGGCTTCTGATCTCATCTATGCCTTCCATGTAAACTTATCAGATGCATAGGAAATTTTAAAAGAAATAGTCTAAACATGGATAAGAAATCAAGATGGAAACTCACTTTCATTTCAGGTGAAGATTTGAAAACAGAGAGCATGATCACATTAGCTGCATCTATTCTAAATCTGAAGGGGAAACTTTAATGGAAGAATTTTGAGGCTGAAAACCAGGTCCTGACTGGGAAAGTGCTACCATATTGTAGGGTTAAATTCTCATTCACCTCATTTAGCCTTTCTAGTAGTGGGAAAAGTAA
The DNA here is from genome assembly GCF_009829145.1 of Chiroxiphia lanceolata. Lineage (NCBI taxonomy): Eukaryota > Metazoa > Chordata > Aves > Passeriformes > Pipridae > Chiroxiphia > Chiroxiphia lanceolata. The sequence goes on along the minus strand of NC_045638.1, from coordinate 18,940,874 downwards.
GAGAAAGAGAAATTTAAGCACAATGAAAATTCAGAGAGCAAAGTTTAGAAATGGCATAAGAATATGAAGAAGAAAATTATTAGAAACTTTCTGTGATGAGAAGAGTCCAATGTGGAGCTAGAAAGGAAGGATAGAGCTGGTGGAATATGGGAACAATCCTACTATATCTACTAGGTCTTGAAGAGTCAAATTCTTTCAGTGAAAAAAGGTGATATCTTGGTTTATGTCAGCCTGTTTGTCAAACTGAGTGTGTTATTTTACAGTGATTCAGTTCTTGGCACAGACTGAGGGAAGTTAAAAATTAATGACTTATGGGAAGTGTGCTGCTTGTGGCAAAGAGAGGAGCCAAGGTCAACCCTGTTGCTCTACCAAAGGACCAAGTATCACCACCTGCAGTTGTCCCAGCACTGTCTCATAGCAGCAGGAGGGTTTGGGAAACCCAACATGCCTTGCCCTGCACAGACAAATCCATTCCATCTCCAATAGGAGCAGTGCCTAAGAGAAAGGGACACTGTCCAGCTGAATGGTGGTGCTTTGATTTAGTACTTCTCTTGCAACTTCTGCCATGAGGGCTTCTGTGATGCCATAGCTGTGACTGAAGATGTGTGAGGTGATCTGCTTGGGTGAATGAGAGAACAGGCAACACCTATGCTTCCCAAAGCAAATATTAACAGGCAAATAGCATCTTAAATTGGCATGGGCTTGTTGAAAGCTGGCTTAGATGCTACTATCCTGTGCTGCAGTCTGCAGTCAACCCAGCATTTAATGCTGAATTGGTCCATAAAATGTTTCCAAATGCTTCCCAGCTGGGCAGTGTGTAAGAGGCAATGTTCCCAGAACAGATGTATCAATGGCTCTGTACAGCTGCTTGATGGGCTGGGACTTCTCTCTGGCTTTCTGCTAGCTCAGGTGGTTTTCTTAAAGGGATTACCTCCAATGTCTGCAACAAAGGATCAGTCAGCACCTTCTATAATACATATAGAAAAGTCTCAATCAAAACTGCTGAAGCTGAAACCCCATCCATCAAAGTAGCTTTGAAATGTTACAGGTTCACCACTTTCTTATCCAGGCACATAAAATGGGTGTGATATAATTTTAATTTTTAGAAAGCCTGAGAGTGGGGTTTGGACATATATAGTCAAAAAAAAAAAAAAAAAAAAAAAAGGAAAGAAAAAAAGAGAAAGAGAAAAAGAAACAATGAAGTGAAAGGTTCTTGGCAAACACCAGCAGAAGGATGTAGCTTCCGAAAGAAGAAGCTCCCTTTGATTACCCGTTACATTCAGTATGCTCTCACGATTCTTTTCATTTGGGTCTCATTACAGCAAATGCATATAAAGGCCCTGATTAATGTGGTTGCTTTAAAATATTTTTTTATTTGTAACAGCCTCCAAATATAAATTTGCATATTCAGGATATCTGAAGGCTGGTTATCTTCCTGTCCTTCCCATAAGTACCTCATGGAGACTGTTCTGTCAATCGTGGGGAGCAGTGTGTGCTGGGCTGCAGATGGGGCAGCAATGCCTCTCCTCCATCTGACAGCTTTGCTTTGCCTTGGCAGCTGTATTTCCTACATACCCACTCATGGTAACAAATGAGCATGTACAAGGATGGAAGTGTGAGACCTGTGTGACAGGAGGTGGTTTACAATGCCTCACTGCCAATGTGATTGTCAATGTCAATGTGAGAGTAAGTCTTTCAGAGCAGGGCAGAGGGCTAGGAAATCCAGGCAGTGCCGGGAACAGGATGGGAGGGAGTAGAAGGGATGGGAGAGACCCTGCCCCACTCTGGAGGATCGCTTTTCATGGTTACTGTCTGGAATGCCAAGCAGCAGCCTTTAATGATGGCTGCAAATGGCATTCATGGCTTTTTTTTACTCTGCCAAAACAATCTTTTCTTCCTTTCTTTCATTCTCCCCTTACTGCTTTCTTTCCTGCATCTGATTTGCATTTCTTGTATTTTTTTATTTTCTCTTAGAATCATAGAATTGTTCTTGTTGGGAAAAGTCCAGCTGTTAACCCAGCACCTCCACCACCTTGGAGTGGACTTGTTCCTAATCACCACATCTTTACATCTTTTAAATACCTCCAGGGCTGGTGACTCAACCACTTCCCTGGGCAGCTTGTTCCGGTGCTTGATAATGCTTTTGGTGAAGAAATTTTTCCTAATACCCTGTCTAAATGGCTCAAAGTGAGGCCATTTCCTCTTGTCCTGTCACTAGTTAACCAGAAGAAGAGGCTGACCGCCACCTCACTACAACCTAATTTCAGGTAGTTTTAGAGAGTGATAAGGTCTGCCCTCAGCCTCCTTTCCTCCAGGTTAAACACCCCCAACTCCCTCAGCCAATCCCTGTAAGACTTGTGCTCCAGATCCTTCACCAGCTTCGTTGCCCTTCTCTGGACACAGTCCAGCACCTCAATGTCTTCCTTGTAGTGAGGGACCCAGAATTGGACACAGGACTTGAAGTGTAGCCTCATCAGTGCCAAGTACAGGAGGTCAATCACTGCCCTGGTCCTGCTGGCCACACTATTTCTGATACAGGCCCAGATGCAACTGAACTTCTTGGCCACCTGAGTGCACTTCTGGCTCGTGTTCAACCCCTGTCAACCAGAACCCCCAGGTCCTTTTCCACTGGGCCACTTTCCAGGCACTCTGTCCGTAGCCTGTAACACTGCATGGGGTTGTTGTGACCCAAGTGCAGAACTTGGTACTTTGCCTTATTGAACCTCATACCACTGGCCTTGGCTCATCAATCTAGCCTGTCCAAATCCCTCTGCAGAGCCTTCCTGCCCTCATGCAAATCAACACTCCCACCTAACTTGCTGTCTGAGAACTTACTGAGGCTCATCATCCCCTCAACCAGTTCATGAATAAAGACATAAACAGGACTGGCCCCAACACTGAGCCCTGGGCAATACCACTCTTTTCTTCTTTCTCCTTCACCCCATCTTCTTCGTCTTTCCCAGACCATTAATCTCTTGCTACTAATCAGAGTGTATGCTTCCTCAGCCAGGTGCCGGCGACTCTGGAGTGATTCTGGCAGTGGGAGAAGGAATGGGCAGGGTACACTGCCTACAACAAGCCCTGGCCCAGCATGGGGCAGCAACAGGCTCTTTGGTGCACCCACACCAGGTCTAGTGCATACCCAAGGTGGTACCCTGGGATTCAGCATTTTAAGGCAGCTGCCTAGTCTGAACTAGTCATCTCAGCTTCTTCTCTGGTCAATGTGGTGAGTCAAAGAGATGTTTAAGGTAGGATGGGTGGCTCTTCTTAAGTGACCTTAGACAATCAATTCCGACTAGATATCCAACTTTTAGATGACTAGAAGTGCATAGCAGAAATATCTCCCTAGGGCATAGAGATGAATGGAGAACAAATAATTCAGATGGGTGAATCATAAGTCATTTACCTTCTGAGAACTCAAGGTCTATCAGCTCTTTCCACCAAGGGTCTTGCGGCATTTCATTTATTTTGCACAATAGACACATATTATCATACTCTTCTCCTATAGGTGTTTGAATAAAGTACATAATTTCCTTGTATATCATCTAATGGAGCTATTCCTGTGCTAAATAGGTGGAGACTTGTATTTTGGAGCTAGAGGTTTTGTAGAAAAGTCCCACTGACCGTTCATTGTATGTGTCATTGCACAAATCCTGAATGAAGTTTCTCAGCATGTGATGAGTTCACAGCATACCTGTCCCCATCTCAGCATTTAGGGTTCTGAGGATGGTAAAAGTGCTGAGTGGAGTGCTGGAGCCCAGACTCTGGCTAGAGCAGTGGGGTTTGGGTTTTTTGAGGGCACAGTGACACTGCAATTTAGTAATTATCTTACAGAAAGGGTTGTGGTTGTTCTTGGCTCCTGCAATGAAATGCTGACAAATTTCAGAAACACTGTAACTAACTCTATTAAGCCTGGAAGATTTAAGTGGAAGATTTGTCTGGCTGGCTGCTAACTGATAGAATGAAGAATTTGTATTTCAATCTGTGAATACTGATCAGGCTTGGATGGCAACCTGTTCAACCAGGTTAGCAGCAAGGTAATTCTAGACATGCTCAGGGTTACATCTCTAGGGGTGGAGGAATGTAAACCATTAAGTATAAGGAAAAAAAATCATTATGTGGGGGCCAGTGGTTTGGATTTTGTTTTTCTTTCTGGGTTTTTTGAGTGTAATTTTGGATGCAGGCACCTACATCTTCCCGAAATCCTAGATGTATTTCTTCAGAACTGGTCATTGGCCAGTAAAGTATTTTGTCCTAACAGTTGTGTCAAAAATTGTATTAAATATGTATCAGATTTGGGTTCTGAAACTCACTTGTACGAGTTTCTCCTCTTATCTCAGAAGGACTGAACTGAGATGAACCATGTCTTCAACCACAGTATTTTCCAGTAAGATGAAATAATCATGACATCGAGCCAGAACTGAGACAGTCTGAGACTGGGGCCTGATGTCCTACTTTTGTCTGCCAAGCAGAATCCTTTCCTTTTCCAGTCCCTGTTATGCAGGTGAATAGGAGGCTTTTTTTATATAGTAACTGTTGTCACAGACATGGGGCAACTTCTGATTCAGGACCAAAGCTACAGTAAAAAGTTAGTCCTAGCACTGGTGTGCATCATACAGCCAAACTGCATTGCTTGTCAGGAGGATGTTTCTGGGAAGTGCAACTGTTAGTGGTATGGTGCATAGAAAAGCAATTTTTATCATAAGATTAAGTATAACAGAGAGGAATGCATGCAGGGACTAAGAAAAACACACAATGTAAGTGCACAGGGACAGTATATACATTGTGCAGGATGGAAAGGCAGGAATAGGATCATTAACAACAGCAAATGCTGTCTTTTGTGAACAGATTGCCAATATGAAAGACCTTGATTTCTTCATCTGAGACTGAAGCACCAATACAAGTTCTTTAGTGTGAGGTCTCTTGAGACCTCTTTTTGAATAGTTATATTTTCAGTGCATCATCATACCTGAGATGTTTTAAGGTATGTTGAAGGAGAAGGATGTTGGCACACTGTGATGACAGTGACCAGCAGAGCAGGTCATTAAGTGACTGGTGATGGATCTCCAAAACAGGGGATGGTGAAGTGGCAGAGAACTGGGCATTACTGTCCTGGAGTTAAACAAGATACAAGAAAGAATATGTTCTTCTGATGAGTGTGATGACTCAATGAAATCAAAACCAATGAAAGGTTCATCAGTTCCAATTTTGTACACACTAGTACTTTCTTCCTTGCATTCAGAGCACAATACCATTATATTTAATTGTGTGGTTACATGCAAAGAGTTAGCATGCTCTACAGTTTTTGTCAGCAGAGCTCATGAGAAGTCAGATCTCCACAATGCATATCTCTGTGTGTGTGTGTCTGTATTCCTCAAATGAAGAATGATCCCCATCAATTGCTCCAGGCAGGCTTGTGGGCAAGGATCTTCAGGCAATGGGGAGATTAACTCACTGACATCTCCTTGCCTTGGCAATAGAGTTTAGCCTGGAACAACTTACTAAGTGTAATCTATTTTAAAAGGCAAAAGACAGATGCCTCATTTATGTCAAGAAACTTTGTATTTAAACTGTGCTTCCAAGTGAAATGCGCCCTTGAGGAATCTCTCTAGTGATGTCAGACACTCACATGCCTCGCTTTCACAGATGTGGGGAAAATGGAGTAGAGAAACCCAAAGTAACTGGGAGCCTTCCCCCTCACAGCACTGTAATTACCACACAGAAAGCATGACATGTTTGCCTGCTCTCCCTAATGCACTGCTTCATGGCACTCTTCACATAAGCAATGAATTTCCATAAGTGAGCAGTGACCTACATTCAAGGCAGAAGCCTCTCTGCTTGCTTTCGGAGTGTGCCCTGGCTGCCTTCCAGATCAAGTCTGAGATTCTCAGCATTTCATTTCCTGGCTCATCCTCATTGGGTTTGCTGGGGACTGGGTTCACTGTGGAACATCTGCATGAAAAGGTCACTGCAGAAAGAAGGGTTGGAATGAATTTTTGTGGTAATCTTAGATGCTACTCTGACATAAGTTATAAAAATATAGTCTACAATGAACACAAATGAATAGGTAGTTAGGAAAGCAGCAGCCTGCTTAAAATGTGGACTTGTAAAAATCAAGACTGTGATTCAATCATAAAGTATTTTTTTTCCAACTTTGTCAAAGTCTTACCATTAGATGAGTTATTGAACTAAAATTTTAGGCTTTGCCATTGATGCTTTGTCCTGCTGTGTACCTTATCACTGGCAGGTGAAGCTACCAACCTGTGAAGTGGTATAAGAATCCTGAATAGCATAATAATAGTGCCATTTCAAACCTTTTGTAAGTACAAAATAAGAGTGTGTAAAATGAATGCATGACTAATTTTTTAATGTATTACTTCAGTTTTACAACACCAGCAACCTGGCTGCAAACTTCCTATTTCTGGTTTGTTCTGCAAGTAAAGCAGTTGTTTGAAGGGCTGCAGAGACCTGTGGTAGGAGCCTATGAATCACCAACATCTTTCAAAAGAAAGCTCTGCTCTAAGTGTTGCTTTCCCAGTGGTGAGGTGGTATGAAGACCAGACAGAACAAAACCAAGGCAGAAATTAAAGAAATTAGCTGAATCTGCTTAGAGATTATCATTTCTAGAGAAATTCAGTGCAGCTGTTCCTTTGGATTCACACAGCACAACTTGACAAATACTTCAGAATAAGCAGCACTGGCCCACTAACATCCTCCACAGCTATGAGAGTAACTGAATATTAGGATGTGTTGTCTGGGCTCCAGAAGAGAATTCACCCTTCCAAGTTATTTCTCCCTAATGTGAAAATGTGCATAGGCTTAGGGAGCACATTCCTGTCTGCTCCAGCCTGCCACACTACATAACCACATAAAGTAAAAGGGGAGCAAAATAAAAAGATCAAGTCAAAAACTATCCACAAAAAGAATCCCTCCAAACTTACAGCCCAAAGACTGAAAATCCTGAAAATCTGGCAAACCAAGGGGAGTTTTCCTTGGCTAGTGAACAAATAAGGAAAATATGGGAATGAGTCATTAGGGTCAGGGCTAGTTCAGACTTCAGATCAACTGGAGTTTGTTTCAGGCAACTTACTTTTTCTGTGACACAGACACAGGAAAGGCTGACGTGGCAGAATGAAAATAACAAATGACCGTGACTCCACAAGGATCCTCTGTTCCAGTAAGCTGGCTACTTGCTGGGAGTCTACTGACTGTGGGGAAGGACTGTCCTAAGTTTGTTTTGCTTTCTTCACTTCAGCCAACTAGGGTAGCCATACCTAGAGCTACTTCAGCATAAAAATGCATCAGGAGTGATAACGGTGGTGATGGGAAGCATTGAGATTTTGCATGTTTTGACTCCTGCCTATTTCTCTTAGCCAGAAGGGATTTTCCACTTTATTTTGCACTAATCTCACTTTCGAGAGAGCCTCATTTAGTGTTGCTCTGCCTGACCAAGGAGAGCAGACCAGGACTGTTTCTGTGGGCAGCTGGTGCAGAGTGTCCTTAGCAGCAGTCGTGAGAGAGACCTCTCCTCTGGGCTTGGGCCAGGGAATTGTACAGGGCCTGAGTGCATTATGGCTGAGAAGTGCTGACCCACTGCATCTTGGCTGGTGCTGGGTGTCCCTTTGAAACACCCCCTCTTTCACTTCCATTTCTGCTTTTGTTCCTCCAGTGCACCACTGTGTTTTACTTATTTCTCTGTCTTGCTCCATCTGCTTCTCCTTTTCTTTCCTCTCTCTCATCTCTTTACTCCACTTGTTCTCTCTTCCTCTTCTTGTTCTGTATGTGTTTCCCCTCTAGTCTTCTTCAAAAATTGCTGCTACCACTCTCCATGACTAGCACTCAGTGATCCTTGCCCTTCTGGAACACGGAACAATGTTACGAGCTCAATCACTGCAACAAACCTGGCGGATGAGCTTAATCCCTGGATATTTTTCTGGTTGCTGTGCTATAGAAAAGGATGTTTTGTGCATGAAGATCTAAGGCTTCCAGCTGTGTTTTACCTGGACGAATGTAGCAGCCAAATCTAAACCATGCTAACATTAGTTTCTAGGTCCAGTGCTAACACAAGCTGCTAGGTCCAAAGCTAACACTATGCTGAACCAGGATTTTAATTTGCAAAAATAAACAAACCTGCAAAACTGCAATGTTCAGCAAAGAATTCAGTGTTCTCATTTTTTGTGAAAAAGCATGGGAAAATGAAGAACAACACTCTGCCACCAGGCTCAGTGTGAAGCAAGATAAAGGCAAATTAATAGTACTGGGCTGCTTTCTTTACATAATTGCCTGGGGAAACCACCTAAAGCAAATCTGGATGCTAAAAATGTCTTCAGGGATAAAAATATCAAGCAATTTTCTGCTCAAAAAAAGATGCCAATACTCTGAAACTTGACTATTTCCTTAGTGCTTAAAAGTGAGTCTGTTGAGGTTCTATCTCTCCTCTTGGTAATGTGAGAGTAAAAGCTTTTCTGAAAAAAAATAACATGCACTTGTGTCTTCTCTCACCATTCAAAACAAAAAATGCTTCTTTTTCTAAACCAAAAGCACATCTTTCACCTATTGCTACAAATTCAGAAGTCATGTGTTGGTATCAGCAATTCATGCCTTGATTAAACCTATTTCTTTCCTATCCAGCCTGCTGCACTGAAACACAACTCTCACACTGGCATCCCTTCATCACACTTGTATAAATAAATAAAAAAAAATAATCACTAAACTGAGAACAGGCATTATATATCATTAACAAATATGACCACACTAGGACATGAAAAAAACTCATCTGAAAATTCCTGGTATTTATTCTTCTTTTCATCTATTTTGGCTTTTTAAAGGAAAAAGAGAAAAATCTAGTATCCACCTTAATTTCTTTTAGGTTGTGCTTATTTTTAATCAAACCCAAAACCTACTCAAAGTGCTGGGGGTATATGAGATAGAACAATTCTTCTAAAAAGTGAAGAGTGTAGAATAAATTTGAGAGGGATCAGGGAAAATCCATCTCACCTTTGTTTCCATTCTTTTTTTCTGTGGCTTTGGAACGCCTTTCCTCTTCGATGGCCATAGGATGAAGTGGAAGAAAGAGGATACAAGGAAAGCTGGGGTTTTGTGTAGTACCTTCCCTGTATGCTGGCATAGCAAGTTGAGGTGAGTGTCACATAAACTTCATTTGCCCACCACTGCAGAAGCAGCCCCACAGAGACTTGCCCAGAGGAGGAGGCAGCTGGTGGGATTGGGTGGGAGTGCAAAGAGCAGCAGGGAGGCATGGCACAGGGGGCCAGGGCACCAGGATGAGCTGGAGTCAATCTCCCTTCAACAAGTCTGGTGATAGAAGGAGTTTAAAACATTTTTCTTTAATACAGGCTTGATTGCTACATGGGTACATTGTGCATTTGTATCCTATTAGTTAATCGGTTTAAATGGATTGCACAATCTGAAGGAAACAAAGACGCGTGGGCAAGACTGCTGGGTGCAAATCCATATTACTTCTGAAAGGGGGATTCACTCTTCCTCCTTTTCTTCCCTCTCCTGTGCTAGCACTCTACAGGGTGCTATGCTAACCCCTTTGTTTGGTATGGTGAATATTTAACTTGTTCCATTCTGTGAGGGAGCAAGGCACCCAGAGGATGCAGGAAGACCACTGTTCTTAACAGCAGCATGTGTGGACCAAGTTAGCTGGACTGCAAAACTCTACCCATGTCAAAAATCACAATCTCACTGTGAACAGTCTCTCTTCTTGGGTCCACAGGGGCTGTGTTACAGACAGAATTAGTATGTGTTTCTTAGTTTCGAGTGTCCTCATAAAATCAGTAGCTACTCAGTTTGCCTAAGGAGCTTGGAATACAGTTCTAGGCTTGTTCAAAAAAACTAAGGGAACAGTATCTTTTCTACCTCTTTCTTGTCTACTCCCTTTATACAACTCACTAAACCTGCCTTAAACTCTGTGATAATTAATTAATTGCCCACACACTACCTGTTAATGCTGCTTTAAAAAACAATGTCCTTCTTGGGTTTCCTGGATCGAAGTCTGAGTAGCCTAAGTCATGGCCTGCAAAAAAGAAAGGGAAGGTTGTTTCTTTCTTTTAAAAGACATATTATGTTAGGAGCAGGACAATTCTGAGGGACACAAGAGGCCAAGGATATGTGAGAGCAGCAGTGCAGTGTGTTGCCACTAACGCTGCTTGCTTGGATCCTGCTTCTCAGACAGAATTGAAATTTTGCATGTGCCTGACTAACACATGCACAACATCTGATGTACAAAGCCAGGATTTGTGTGTGCAAATCTCTATTGCACGAGAAAATGTAAAATTTGCTGAGACATAAGTTTGTACCACATACAGTGCTTGAATTTCTCCACTAACTATGATAAAGCTAGCTTTATATGTGACTTTCCTGAGTGCTTTGCAGACTAGAAAGATAAAACAATACTGTCAAAAGTGGTTTGGAAGATTTCAGAGCAAGAAATTTGCCCAAGGATTTAAGAATCACTATTGTACACAAAAAGCCTGACAAGTGTGTGTGGGTGGGAAGAAAGTCAGCCTGTTCCTTATGCAAAATCACAATCAATAAGAGCAGAGTGATGGCTAGGGTGTGAGGAGGTTACCTTGTGAAAAACTGGTATAAGTGAGACAGCAATAGCTGCAGTCAATATAAATCAGTTCAGATCTTAATCATCACTGTTTACCACAAGAGCTGGGGAGAAAAGAGGCTATTTATCTCTTTTTGCTTCTCTCTCACAAACTGTCACCAGCTACCACACCCTCCTGCTTTAGGGGCACAACCCCTGCAACCACTTCTTCATCCTCCCTTATCAGATTTTACCATGGACTGTCTTCTTCCTGGCACACCATTTTTTCTGCATCCCACTACTTGCACCCTGGTATGACAACATGAGAAAGTGCTGCACATCTTCACTACCAGAGCCTCATATGGTCTATGCTAGGCCTACCACGCCTCCCCTCCAAGTTGGATTGCACTCACTAAAAAGTCCATTGCTGTGTAGTAGCAGTCTACTGTGCAGCTTTTTGAATGTGCCTTTAAAAACATCCTTTGCCGTGTTGCTTACGAAAATCTGAACTACAAGAAGGAAGTGATACCTTCAGCTTGCTGTGCTGATCAGTGTTACCTCATTTGCTCTCTTACTTTATCATCCATGTCCATCTTCTACACAGCTGCTACTTAATGGGACCAGGAAAAAGCTTTAGTAAGCTCTCTGGTTGGAGCTATGCATATCAGAAATCACAGATGAAGTTGCTGGGCACTCCATCCATTAAACCTATAATAAGCAGAAATATAAAATCCAATATCGAGCAACATTTGGCCTAGTCTGTCTTGATTGATCTATTGCAATAAGCAGTGTCTCCACTGTTCTAGCTCTTCACAGTTGACTCAGAACATGTTGCCAGAGTGCTCAGGCCTCATATGCACCACTAAAAATGTGAAGTATGCAAGTGTGACCCATGCTCCAGGTTAGCATTTAAACAAATCAGTGAGTACACCCTTTAGATTTCTCTTGTGATAATCAAATAATGAGAGGTCACAGATCGGGAAAGCATTCAAGGGAAAGAATTTAGACTCTTGGCCCAGATTGCTTGTTTTCATGTTTCCTTCCCAGTCTGTAGAGTTGTTTTCTTCCTTTCCCCTCAGAAACACTTTCTGCCCTGTGTCACGCAGTTACACACATTTTCCTGGCATGTGACATGTGCATGTTCAAAACCTCCTGGTGACAGTAAGCAGAAACAAAGCTCAAGAGAACCTGTTCTGTCAGCCAGCTGGGCATCATCACACAGGTATTCTGGGTGTAAAATCTGGTGCATTTTCCATGGTGAGTTTCTGCTCCCCTGCTTACAAAGAATTTGCAAAATCTTCTCTGCTGGAAGCAGAGTGTTGCGTTTGCAGATCAGAAATCCTCCTCTCCCCTTTTCTTATCTATTATCAGTGACATCTGGTGTGTCCAAAGCAAAAGAAACTCCAGAGAACACAAAAGCACTAAAAATGCTGCTTTAGACCGCAGAAGTACGTTGCAGTTCCTGACTGTCGAGTTCACAGCCAGGACACAATCTGTATTTGCGGCCAGCCCTCATCACTTCCTCAGCAGCTCCCCAGACACTTCTGGCCATGCTGGGGAATGTGGGGACCTGAGCAAGCCCACGCTGTGCAGGGCTCTGCGGAGGTGCTCAAGAAGGCACCAGGAGCAGGTTGCATGGTTAGCACCTTCACTGGAAGGGGTTAGCACCGCTTCACTGGAGATGCTGGGAGAACTTTCCCAGGGGTGCTAGGTGCTAGCCAAGGGCAGGGGCTGGGGGCCACAGGGAATGGGGGGGGGAAGGAGGTGCTGGGAACTGGAGGCAGTGCAGGCAGCTGTTCTCAAGAGACAGAAGCAGTGATGCCAATGAAGGGAGCTTGCTGGAGGATGTCTTATTCACTGTTTCAGGAACTGACTGTGATTTTGTCAGCACTTATGACCAAGGCAGATCAGTTACTTCCAGTACAACCCTGGCTTCAGGCTTTGCAGCTAACTTAGCTAATGTGTGTGCAGAGCAGACATGCCAAAAAGACACAATAGCACACAGCAGACAATGCCATACAGAGAGTGCCAGCAGTGCCAGAATGGGAAACCAGGAGTCCCTGTCTTTGGGTATATTGGCCTCAGTGTAACTCAGTTAATGCATGGAACTCTATGGAACCGGTGCACTTGGACCTTTGGATCCCTGCATGAAGCTTCTCTGGATGACCACCATGTTGTGTGTGGGAGAAACAGAGGGGAAAGGTCTCAGGATAAACAAGAAGCTTAAGGTTATCCAAACAGTGCAAGGTAACATAGAAACTGAGTTAGCAGACCACCTCCCATTTTCTGTCTCCGCCCTGCTTGAGGAAAGCAGTAAAATTCCTGCAAGAAATAGTTCTGCTGTTCGCTACTGCAACTGGAGATGACTGTAAATGTACATTGACCTGGTTTACTATCCTTTCCAAGTATTTCTTGTTGGCTCCTCTTGTTAGCCATTTTAACGCCCACTCCACGGGTTGATTTAGAGAGGTGTTCAGTGAGCCCTCCTGGGAATAAAGCAGTGTTAACAGTGTTTTGCATATGAGCCAATGTCCTTTCCTCTGCCATCATCACCCCGGAATTACTTCACAGCCAGCAAAAGACAAAAGCCTGAGACAAAAGCGATGACAGCAGTCTCCCAGGCTAGCATGTCCCAAGGGCTCATCAGCTGGGCACCAGCTTGCCTGTGGAGTGGGCAGTGGAAGGGTTTTCTCCTGTAGGGTGGCCCAGTGCCTGGGGCATCTCAGGGATGTTTCTGGTGCAGAAACGCAGAGTGAGACTGGGGCCACACTGGAGGGTGGTAGTGGGTGGGCAGTAGTCTTGGCTGACTACTCTTCTCCTCAGGAGCAAATAGTCAGCACCACTAAGCATGTATGTGCCCAACCCTGGATGTGCTATCAAGGATCCATTCAAGAGGGGATGAAACATATCTGACAACATCACTGCAGCGGTGAGTCTACTACACTCCTGTATGTAGAGGCCTTCTTGCTAAGTACCACTAGGAGAGGCATTTACTTGTTGCTCATATGTCAAAAAACATCATCTTTGCTGTGGTCTCTGCAAATTCACCCTCAGCACTTTCCTTCTTCTTTCCTCTTTGATAATATTTTCCCAGCACAAGACATCTTGCTTCATTCCCTCTATTTCTTAGAAACAAAACATAAACAAAAGCATGGTATGAACATGTGGGTCTCCTGTGTAAGGCTCCATTAAGCAGTGCTCCTGCTCAGGGCTGGATGAATCACTCTGAGCAGGGCTGTTTCTAAGCACATGCTGTATGTGCTTTAGAGCAAAATAGGAAATACCTGCACTTCAGTCTTATAACAGTCGTGCTTGAATCAAAGCAGATGATTCGTAGCCAGGGTCAGGTTCACAAGAAAGGGCGAGGTTGCTAGAAAATCAAAATGATAAAGCTTCCTGTTTTTAAAGATGGATTTCAACAATGATTATTGCTGCCTCAGAGAAGGAAATGGATGCTTGCTAGCTGAAAAGTACCTCACTATTTCTCCTTGCATTAGTGTGCCAAAAAGTTCACACAAACAAGCGAATTGTGCTGGAAATGAAAGGAGGCTTCCTTTCAGAGTTTTCATCTGCAGTAAAATTACTATGTGCTCGCAAAATTAAGGCTACTCTGTGTTTTGCTGTTATGCAAGCTTTAGGCTTTCTCCTTGGCAACGCAGAGTGCCCTTAAGAACTAGAAGTACTCAATGTCTTATGACTTTATTTTCCTTATATACACAATGATTAAAACAAAAGACAGCTGTTAACTTCAGGAAAAAAGCCACCATGTAATAAATCTTCTGTACTGCACCATAATAATACTCCTCTTCAGACAGACACAATTTAGCATAAGAGTTGTCTACATTTGGTACTACTTACCATAAGAAGGTATTCTTTTATTTCCAAATATATGTGAAATTTGGCTGCACATTACTGAGCTGCCGCTTGCTCGTGTTACAAACAGAAAGTGAAATCTCATTTTTTTCTTTTTAAATGACACTTCACCAAAGGCATGATGTGCTTTCTGTGCCAAAGCACCATCAAGACCATCAAGTGTCCCCCGTCACAGCAGAATGCACACCCTCACAGGGCCATATAGCACCACAGAAACAGATCCACGAGATAAGCTGACCGAGCTGCTGCTGAATGATGTGGCCTTTACTGGGATAAACACTTTGAGGCAGAAGCATGCAGATTTTCATTGCAATGCTTTGATGCAGACTCTAAAATGCTTGGATGCAAAAAGGATCCTGCCTGGATGCATTAGCTCCTTGACAAAGCAAGATCTGCTTTTATTTTGAACCGCTGGTGAGCAACACTAGCACAGAATTCACGTAGGTAAAAACCACTGAGTCAGCCTGCTTGGTTTAATCATTTCTCAGGCCTTGCAGGTAAGCTCCATGAATATCTCTGTGGATTTTGAGGGAGATAAGATTTTATGTGCCAGGTGTTGTAGAGGATTTAGTGATCCTCTTGATTTCAACAGTGATATAGAAGGTGGTACGAACAGTTCTTTGTCAAGTCCCTCCTACTCGTCTCTGTTTTTGGAGGCTGAAGATAAATTTGGTGTCACCTTGAATCTTTTTTTGAATATTTTTTTCAGGGTATTTGTTGTACAAGTAAGTAGGTAATTGGATACAAAGAAGGTACAAAGAAAGTAATTTGCATAGATTTGATGTTTTAGAAATGGGAGTACTTATGAAATGGTGTGTGAATTCAGGGTCATGATTCATCTTCTGTAAAGTCAGTTCTGAAGTTCAGATTTAGAGCTAGGTACACTTTTCACACCACTTGCTAGGCTTAGCAGATGAGAAGTAAGAGAATGGAAAAAACAGTTAAGAAAACATGAAAAGAAATCCCAAAAGATCTTTCTAATGTTTATCTGCTTTTCAAATAATGCCTTCAAACTGGTAGAACTCAAATAGGTTTCTGAGAAGTTTCTGTACATTTAGAACCTTTTCCAAATAAAAGCTTGTTTAAGGACAAAAAAGTATGGATGGACTATTTGCTGCTATTGGAACAGTTCTTGGATTGTAAAGCAGGCCATTTAAAGATGACATGTTTTATATTGGAAATGGATGTGTGGCCAGATGTCCTAAGGACTGTGGGAACTATCAAAGCAATTTAAAGCAACTTTTTCCTGTTCATATCCCACATATAGTCCACAAAAATTAAGGAATTCAGCAACTATTTATGAGCATGCTTATGGTGCTAAGTAAAGGGAAAGGAGGGAGGACACACAGGACTGAGGCCTGATCACTTGCCCTGTCCTACTGCTATCTCCCTGCCTAATCCTGGTTTGGGCCACTCTAACAAGAGAAATTTGTTCTGGGGTGGACCACGACCACAGTGGTGGGAGACAAGTCCTTGAACTTGTTTCATGCAGTCATAAGACATAGCATCTCAACCAACTTGCCAGATTCTTCCACTCCCTTGTAACCGAAGCGTATTTAAAACAAAACAAACAATCAAACAAAAAACCCCAAACCAAAACCAACCAACTAAAAAAAAAAAAGAAGATATTAATTTAGAACACTTAAATCTATCAGTGAGACTGCAGTTCAGCCATACAGGGAGCTAGTCTCTTTTGGTCTGTACCACATAAAAAAATCCAGCTGGTCCATGGTGCAGAGAACTGATCTGGTAGAAATACACTCTGTTACTTTGGAGAACATGACCTCCATAAGGCCTGGATGACCTTGAGACATTCATTCCTTCCAGCCTCAACCATTTTGTGATTCAAATGCCTGTGAAAATTTCTTTGTCCTAGAAAAATTTGTGCTGCGTGTGGTATAAGTTTGTCCATGCTACTCTAATTCTGCAATAACAATTTCCGTGCTTATAGCTGGAATAACATGAACATAGAACCAAAGGAACTGGAACTATGGGAACTATGCCTTATTCAACAGAAATACCAGTTTATGCTCAGACTATGTCCAAATCACACCTGCTGGTATATATTTCTGACGTTGATCACTACAGGATCATGTTCAAGAGTCAAATGGGCCCTGCAACTTTTCCTGCCAAAGTTAAACGAGGCCTTAAACAAAGTAGCCAGCCTGCTTATTCACATAGACTACCTTTGTTTTACAGACACGAGCCAGTAAACTGGATTTTCTGCTGTGCTCAGCACCAAATTTAACTAAAGCTGACAATGCTCCCATTACTGCCACTTTCTTGCCACTGGACTTCAATAACCTGTAGACTGTCCCTATGTGAGTAACATAGAAACAAGGTATATTTCAAAGTGAGGCCAAAACGAAGAGAAGTGGACCGCTGTGGTAAGGGCAGCCTGAAATCCCAAAAGGGAACTGCCTTAATCTGTGACACATGACAAGCTTAGTTTAACATTGAGAAGTTTACTTGAGAAGCAAGTAAGTAAGATATTTCTCCAAGTCATTAGCTAGTTTGGATTAGGGAGAGAAATACTTGAAACTGTTGTTTTAGATAGCAGCTGCAAGCCCCCTCTAGGAGAAATTCAGCAAATTTTCTAGTTCCGAGAGGTAGATTCATGGCACTGCATGAATCCAAATCTTTGGATTATGAACATCATCTGTGACCTTAACTTTAAATTGCTCAGCAATAGATGCTCATCCAAAATTTCTGCAAATCCTGAAGTTACTAGAGCTGCATAATCATTTATCTTACAAGGAATTAGTGGCAATGGGCACTGATTTCAAGTAATGAGAATTGGAGGTTTCTTCTTAGCTTTGATTTTTTATGGATATTTTTCTTTTTAAAAATACTTCATGTGCAGATGATTTTGCAGCAAAAGCAAAATACTCAACCACTAACCAGGCTCTGAAGTGATGCACAAGAAGAAGTTTGATTTCTCTTCTGCTTTTAATGGCTGTTGGGATTGCTTTTACTTTCAAAGATGCAAAGTTGAGCAACTGTGGCAGGGTATTCATTCCCAGCAAGCAACCTGTTTTTAAAATTCAAGCAAACATGAGTCTCTTCCAGTGTCTGTGAATTCCAGACATCCAGCTGGGTGCTGCAGATAATGAAAAGGAACTGACAGCTATGTCCCAGCTGTCCCAGTGCAGAGTTAACTTCTCTGTTTCATAAAGAGAAAAACAGCCCTGAGTCTTGATTGTATCCCAAGGGAGAGAGGGTTCCTTGGACATTGGAAATTATATCTGGCATGGGTGAAAGTAGAATAGTAAGTGGTAAAGTAAGAGAACTTGCATTTTCTGGCTGAAGAAAAGCAATAAGCTTTTTAATGTTGAGTAAAGCATGAAGTAATCCATCAACTTCACATGCAATATATTTCCTTTCCATTTGCATCCTCGCTGGTTGTACTCTTCTGAACCAAAATACTAACATTGAGACTGGATGCACCACAGGGCGTGATGAGAGGATGATTTCTGTGGACACAGAGCAGTACCTTTCCAGCAGCGCCAGGCTCCAGCAACAATGCACATCCAGGGATGTCATTCTGAGCATGTACAAATGTGGTTCTTTGTTCCATCAGCTGCTCTGCATGTGACAGGGGGCTGTTTTAGAAACAGGAGTTTCTTACATATGCTGCCCCAAGGATGAATGAATATATACTTACTTAACAAGATATCCTCTCATGGGAAGTCCAGCTTTTCAGCCACGAGGAGTTAAAATTGACACGGCCTTTCCAAAAGAGCTAACGGTTTTGTGATTGCGTTCTTGTCCCTTCCCTCCTGTTATAGTGAGTAGTACACGCTGGCCCTGATGTCCCTCAGTGCTTTTCATTTACCACTGCTTGGAAACAGCAGCAGTTACTTATGGTCCTGTCTGCTTTCTTCTTTGTCAACTGATTGCTGCTCTTAAAGCACACAGTGCAAACCTACTAATCATAACCTTCCTGGATGCAGCTGCCCTTATGAGTGAAGAGGTTACTGCTGGGGTTGCAGCATCCCTCAAAGATATTAACAGCCTCAGTTTGCTGTGCTGAATAATTTTTCTATGTGAATCAAGTATTATTTTTTTACACTTCTTAAAGATGTTTTTTTGCATTTTCTCTCTCTAGCCTGTGACCCCAGTGTAGAAGTTTTTGCATGGCCTGATTTGACTGCTTCTGTTTCCTAATAATCATTTGCTAATTACCTTTTGCCGGTGAACATTTGCTAATAATTAGCACAGTGGTAACTAAGAGAACACTTCCTCTCTGTAAGAAGCATGTAAGATATCTATAGTAACCATGGATAACATCTGGTATATAGAATTTTTTTCAATGGAATACTAATACAGGTTAATGATGGTTTTAAGTGATCTGCATATGACTTTTTAAGAAGCAACTCAACACATATGCAATCAGAAAAATTATTTTAGACCAAAAACCTGAAATTTTCCATGTCCAATTTCATAAATTTTGCCTTTCATTGACAAATTATGTTTTTTCCAGTGTAGTCTCTACCGCTTTAATATTATTCTATTTTGGTAGTACCTGGCATTAGCATGTCCAGATGAATTAAAGCAAATCAGTCCAATGGCACAGTATGTTCTGAAGGGGACAGGTGACATGACACTGTGGGATGTTTCCACAGAAAAAGCACAGGACAGAAAGGCATAGAGAAATTTGGGGAAAACTGGCCAGGAGCCAGGGAATATGGCTATATGGCCAGCTCTCTTTCATATGGAGGCTGATGGCTGCATCATAACCCAGAATGAGTCAATGTTACCAGAGCTGTGTGAGCTGCTTCTATGAGGCATTTAGTCTCTTTTCTGCTGAAGCAGAGAGGGAGAAAGGAGATGGAGTGGGCACTCAGAGTAGGAGAGCCACACTCTGAGCATCAGTTTAACCTATGTACACACTTTCCTACACAGAAATGGTCATTTGCAATTCCACCTCACCATTGCAGATGCCTGGTTCCTATGGGACAGAGGGAGGAAGTAGAATTTAGTGATTGTGTCTCAAAAACATATTTAACTTTTGTAGCATTCTGTCTTTATTACCCAATGGTGCAAACTGAGGTCAGAACACTGCATTCACTTCCTTTGTACACACACTAACATGGACTGAAGAAAACATCTCTGGGTTCCAGGCCTGTGCTTTTCTTCTCTTCCCCATAATCATTTGAAGCACCATATAATCTGTGGTACAGAAATACATCTCCTTAGGTGCAGGACACAATACTCTGAACATGAACAGGCTGTCCAGGGAAGCAGTTGAGTCACCATCCCTAGAGGTATTTAAAATATGTAGATGTGCTTAGGAATGTGTTTTAGTGGTGGAGTTGACAGTGTAAGCTTTACAGTTGGACTCAATGATCCTAAAGGTCTTATCCAAACTAAATGATTCTATGATGCTAGGATTCTATTTTGTGCATAGTACATGCACTACTAGATGCTGCTACTGCTTAGTTATTCAAGATCTTTAAGCCTAAATTAAGATTGCAGCTTTCATATCTTTTGATGAGATTTATTAACCATAATCTCATTTATCTTATCTTTCTTTCTGTTGTTGCTTTACCTGTGTACCAGAGCTGGCACATTGATATCAACATGCATCAAGGAGCAGATTAATTCCACAGAACATTTCCCAGACAGCAATGGCAGGGTGACTGTAGGAGCAGAGATGAATGAAGGAAGCTATGCTACAGTACAGAAATCTAAGCCTACCATCAAACTAATACCTGTTTTCACTGAAGTTATTCTACAATGCATCAAGAGCAGGTGCAGACACAATGTGAGTGAGAGGAAAGGAAACAAAGAGTCAGTAGCCCAGATTTGGCTCTCTGGTACAGACAGGACCAATGTGGAGCTATTAGGACATAGATTACCAAAACACTTCACCAAAAGACAGAGTGGAGCACTGCTAGAATCTCAGGTTGAGTGTGGTGTGAGGACTAATGATGAAAGCTGTGGGGCTACTGGGACTCAAAAATCAGATTTGATAAGCAGCACTTTCCTCTCATGAAGCCTAGGATCCCCTCACCCTTTCTAATAAATCCACCTCTGATTCATCAGCGTAGAAAGTAACCCATGGGAGGAAAGAAAATGTGGGTGATGCTAATCATGTTCCTGAGGATGCTTTACACAAATAGTCTCAAGGTCACACTATGTGTGAAAGAAGAATCAAGGGAGACATTAGTGTCAAACATCAAATGCTAGGGGAAAATTTTACTAGGGAATTGCAATACTCAATTATGAATATGTATTTACTGTCACCAACTGAGACAAAACATTTCTGAGCAGAGATGGGACAGAATTTCTTCTGTGTTTGTCCAGAAGAGAAATCATCCAGATTAAATACATTTTTACATAGAAGAACTAAAAGCCAAGTTATTAGAATTAGTAATGTGACTTTTGTATCTAAAGCATTAATATTTGCTTCAGTTGAAATTATTGCAAAAAGAATGTGGATACACAAATTTTACTTTACTTGTTTGGCAAAATAGTTCTTACATATGGCCTCTGCTGAAACAGCAAGGTTAATAACCTTTCAGAAAAATATTTAATGTATTCCTTAAGCAGATGAAATAGACACAAAGCCACACACTGGTCAGATAAACCTTTTGTCCAAATATGACCTCCTATTCAGGATGTTATTTTGAATACAATTATTTATTTGTACAAATATTTACAGTGCTAGTGAATTCTGCAAAGGTTCTTTTGAACTAAAAGCTACTTATGGATTTCTTAATGCATAGTAAAATAAAAGTGGTTTTAGACACTGCCTCAATTAATGATCTGTCTTATTTCCGGTACTCAAATACCGTATTGCTACATTTACCAAATGCATTGAGATGGCAATAACAGTGATTAACAAGCTATAGCAAGTGACTTATTAGAAGGAACTAAATATATCAGTCTTGCTGACTGTGAGGAAGCACCTGCAAATATTTATAAGGGAGACTGTGAGTTCTTAAATTTGATGAACAAAGGTTTTACCCACCAAATGGCATCACTGAGGTTGACAAGATGTCTTCTGGATTACCACAGCAGTAGAAATGAATGATGATAGTGGTGCTAGACTTCAATAGAAATAAAGGAATCCAGAGGCTTAATGGCATGAAAAGTGTTCTTAAAGGCACCATCTATGAAGATTCTCCCACGTGAAGAGGAATTCCTGTCTTTGGGGTAAATAAAACAACTAGGTCTATTGGCTGAACTGGCCTGTGATGGCAAGAGGATGGTGAAAACTGCCAAATATTTGATGATATATTCTAGTACTAACACTTTTATGATTCCACAACTTTACTATGACATAAAAAAATCAAGGTTACTTCAAATAGGCATGCAGAACCTCAGCTTCAACATGAAGCAAAAGTTCTTAGAAGAGACTATATTTTTTCTGTGGCTCATCTTTCTGGTTCCTCGCTCTCCCCTGGATTATCAAGAGCCTGCAAAATGAAGGCTGAGTCAAGCACCTGAAAAGTATCTAGGCCATTATCTAGCAAGTGCAACAAGGAGATTCTGAAGAGAAGCTTAGTAAACTTCCTGTGCCAAGCATTTAAGCTGCAATGATAGTGTAGAGAAATGTAGACATGCCTGGGGATGGGAGGGTGAAGAAGGAAGAACTTACTCACTTTCTCTTACATTTTCCACTCTGCATTTTATATTTCCATGGGTTCAGGTTTTCTAGGTGCAAAGGAGTCTCCTCCCCCATCCTCCCAAGTCATGCTATTGCCTATCCCAGAGCTACAGGCTGTGATGTCTCCTTCCTTCCTGTTCGTTTTCAGCTGAAACAGGAAAGCAGGCATAAGTATGTGGCTGGTACACACAGGAGCAAAGGAAAATGCTTTTGTTTTGTGCCCACAGTTTTTAATTAAGGCTCCAGCAGGATCCTTCTGCACAGGGACCGAGATTACCTAGTACAAAACTGAGAGGGTGGGACATGGGGAATAATGAATCCTAGAACACACAAAACCGTTTTCATGAAATCAATTTGGGCTTTATGGAAATGAGGCGACCGAGTAAAGCAACGTCTAAAGACCCCGGGAACAATGGGCTCCACTTTCCCAATCCTCTCTGGGAGGCAAAAACCCAGTGCAGAGCCTCGGTGCCTGTGGCTCCCGCATCTCCCCTGTGCTGGCGCAGCAGCTGTCCCTGCACAACAGGAGATCTCTCCTTCGAACAGTTGACCCAGAGAGGCAATTTCTGCGTGACTGAGCGTGTACACGCTGTTGGGGCTCTGGCAGTCTCTTTTTTTTTTATGGCACCACAACCCCAAATCACTGTTGACTGCCAGGCTAAATAAATAATTTCTCCCCGTGCCCCCCTTGCCTGTTTACACTCCCAGATTGTTGTGGACAATTACCACAGTTTGCCTTGGTCATTGTCTCACCAGCTGTAATGTTAGCACATATTTTGTGCTCTCAAGTTTTCTACACATGCCATTCACTCCACTTTCTGTGGAGTGTGCCTTGCCTCTGTGTACCTTGCTTCCCATGGAAAGTGGCACAGCGCTTTCCCATAGACCTCCCAGTGAGGACAAGCAAGGGGGCAGGGGCTAGTAGGGGAGCCTCGTTCATGGTCTCTGTGCTTATTGAAAGGGGGAAGGAAAATAAAGGGAAGAAGACAAGGTTACAGCAACACATCTGTGGGTGGTACGATGTCTGTGGGTGGTAGAACTTTAGAGCCCAAGCTAAATTTTTCTCAGTAACATGGTGTGACTGGATGTTGTCAAAAAGCTTAACTTTGCAGTGACTGCTGGCAAAATATTTGGGAGTGTAGTGAAGAAGAGGAAAATGCTTACCTTACAACATAGCAGTGCAAGGTGGAGTGTGATTTGAAGCATTGTATAAGAAGTGGCTAAACCACATAAGACAACCCCACAAAAAAAAAGTTTAGAAAAAGATATGTAAAATACAACATGGTTACCTGAATTAGCCTGAGTTTATTCAGTGATGACCAGGACCAGATATGTTTAAACATCTGAAAGGCAAGCCTTGTTTAAGGAAAGGCAACAGGTGCAATTTCTGTTGTGCAACTGCACAGTTGTATGTTGAGGCTACACTCAGTGTTCTGTCCTGGCTTGATGGGAGCGATAAAAGCAGAAATAGCTGGATGTAGCAATTTCCAGCTTCCCCCCTTGCAAGGAATTGAAACTTTTGACTGGATGGAAGTGTAGAGGTAAACATGCCTGCTGTTATCTCTTGACTCCAAGTACTGCATTTCATTCACAGATTCTTTTTTGTCAGCTATGCATGTGCTACATTTCAATTCTGTCCTATGTTCTCCTCCATCCTGCATGCATTGTGTACAGAACACTGACTGTTGCTTGAGGAAAGGATGAGAGTGGTGAAGTTATCCTTCAACTCTACCCTAGCTTATCAGGTTTTTCAGCTTCCTTCTAACAATATGGAAACGTCATTTTTACTGTCTTTATTAGAAAATCCAGAAGAGAATTTTGCCAAGTTCCTTCGGTGCTGGAAATAAGAAATTTGACTCAAATCCAAAATTGAAAACAGTTTTGTGAAATCAGCCTGGGTCCCTGGAGATTTGGTTCCTCCTGCTACAAACACAAAATAAAAAGTCATGATCTTGCTCCAACCAAGATCTCACATGTGTTCCTACATGACCTAAAGGAACACAACTTATCATAATTTGTGCTACTGCCTAACCTCTTTGCAACCAAACATCACCAATAAAATCTTGAACCGAATGAAAACCAAGATGTAGTCAATGCCTGATTACCCAATATATATCAGACTTATTATTCAGGTAGTTTTATGAAAATTTGTCCTCTGACTGATTTACAACTAGTGAGGTTCAAGCTCTGATCAAGTTTTTGCTTTGTGTAGTGTTTTCACAGCTTCATCTTCAGTGTATTCACTCTGGTGTGTTAGAGCCGGGCTTTGTAAGCTTTGACTGCATCCTTCCCCTCTGTTACACCACAGCCTTTCTCCTCCACTGACAAAGAGCCTTCTCCTCCTAGCCACTGGCTTTCATGAAATATATTTTGTTGACACCTCTGCCCCCTTCAAATTTTCTTGGCACCTATGAATGGGCTCAGATGTTAAACAGCCAGGCAGAGAGGCAGACAGAGAGTTACACACAGACAATGTGGTTGCACAAGTGTTATTTCCTTTGGAAATCAGACAGAAGAAGAAATTGTCTCAAAGTGCATTTTACAAGCCTGCCTATTTTTACTCTTTGGCTATTTGAATCCTTGGTGTTCCATCTGAATAAAACGCATTCAGCATGATGTTGTTTTAACGGAAAATTAAACGACTCAAGTCCAATGGCTATGACGGAAACAAATGTTTTTTCATATGTTCAACTCACTCGAGGTCTACAAGCAAAACAGTAGTAGATACTTAAATGATATTCATAGAATCGTAGAATACCAGATTGGAAGAGACCTCAAGGATCATCTGGTCCAACCTTTCATGGTAAAAACACAGTCTAGGCAAGATGGCCCAGCACCCGATCCAACCAAATCTTAAAAGTGTCTGACACTGGGGGATTCACCAATTCCCTGGGGAGATTATTCCAATAGCTGATTGTTCTCATTGTGAAAAATTTTCCTCTTGTGTCCAACTGAAATCTCACCAAGAGTAACTTGTACCCATTATCTCTCATCTTTTCCATGGGACTCCTTGTAAGAAGGAATTGCCATCTTCTTTGTTGCCACCCTTTAAAGACTGGAACATGGTGATCAGGTCTCCTCTAAGCCTTCTTTTCTCAAGGCTGAACATACCCAGTTTTCTCAGTGTTTTCTAGGCAAGCTTCCCTAGAGCATCTTTTGGCCCTCTCTGGACCTTCTTCAACCTGTCCACATCTCTTTTGCATAGTGGGGACCAAAATGAACACAGTATTCCAGGTGTGGCCTGACAAGTGCTTAACAGAGTGGGATAATATCTTCTTTCTCTCTACCAGTGATGCTCATGTTGATGCAACCCAGTATCCCCTTGGCTTTGCTTACCATAGCAGCACACTGCTCACTCATATTGAGCTTGTCCACATGGACCACCAGGTCCCTTTCCATAGAGTTTCTCCCCACCGGGGTAGATCCCACCTTGTTCTGCATTCCCAGATTATGTTTTCCTGTTACACTTGTTCTTGCTGAATTTCATGAGGTTCTTGTTATCCTGCTCTTCCAGCTCATTGAGGTCTTCCTAGGGGTGGCTCTTCCTTCTGAATTGCTCACTTCTCCACTCAGTTTAATATCATCAGCAAACTTCATCAGGGTAGCAACTGATCCCATCTTCCAGATAGCTTTTGAAGATATTAGGCAGTGTAAAGTCCAGTGCTGATCCCTAGGGACCCTATATGTGACAGGCTGTCAATTTGAAAAAGGAGCTGTTGGCTACCACTGTCAGGATGCCACCTGTCAGCTAGTTACCCACCCACCAAACGGACCACTTACCTAGACTATGTCACATCAGTTTCTCCAGGAGGCAGTTGTGAAGAAACCATATCAAAAGCCTTGGAGAAATGCAGGTAGACTGTGTAGTGTCCACTGTGGACTGGAGGTGTCCACTGCTTGCACCACATCAGCCAAGCGGGTTACTTTGTCATAAAAGGCAATCAAGTTTGTCAAGCACAATCTGCACTTGGTGAATCTTTGCTGGGTTTTCCCAATCACGTGCTTCATCTGACTTGTGATAGCCCCCAAGAGGATTCATTCCATAACTTTCCCAGGGACTGAAGTAAGACCGATGAGCCTATAATTTCCTGGATCCTCCTTTAAACCTTTCTTGTGGTTAGGGGTGTCATTAGCCTTCTTCCAGTCTTCTGAGATCTCTGTCAATCTCTAGAACTTCTCAAAGACTATGGAGTGTGGCCTCGCAATGTAGCCAGCTCTGTTAACACCCTCGGGTGGATATTGCCAGGCCATATTCATTCATGGGAGCTAAGATCCTGTAATAGGTCACACCCCAACTCTTCCTTCACACATGGTGAGTCTGTGTTTACGTCAACCTGGAGTTTTGTTCCCAAGGTCTGAGGCCCAGGAGTGATGGTAAAGACAGATGTGAAGAATGTATTGAGAACCTCTGTCTTTTCAGAGCTGTTGGTGACTAATTCACCTCTCCTGTTTAACAGCACGTCAATATTTTCCTTCTGTTTCTGCTGTTCTTTATGTACTTGAAAACTCTTTCTTGTATTTTTGACATCTCTGACCAATTTTAATTTGAGATGAGCTTTTACTTTTCCAACTGCATGTCTGCACATCCTGGAAATGTCCCTGTAGTTCTGAATGGTAGTTTGGCCTCTTTTCATCCCTGATATACTTCTCTTCTGGTTTTGAGCAGACTTAGAAACTTGCAGTTAAGCCAAGAGTGTCTCTTGCTCTGCCTGCTTCCTTTACCTTTAAAGGGAATGAACTGGTTTTGTGCTTCCAGGAGAGAGTTCTTGAAAAATTCCTAGCACTTGCTAACTCCTTTATTCTCCATGGAAGCTTCTCATGGAATCCCTCCAAACTGAGCTCTAACTAAAGTTTGCTCTTCCAAAATCTAAACTCTATGTCTTAATACTATTGTCCAAAATGCTCAGTGGGATCCTGAACTTTACAATACTGTGATCACTGCAGAGAAGGCTATCACTAACTGAGATATTACAAAGTAAATTTTCTTGGTTTGTGAGTAGCAAATCCAGCAGTGCTTCATAAGGAAGCAATCCTCTACACATTCAAGGAACTCGTTGGATGACATCTGAGTTGCTACCAACAAATGTCTGGGTAGCTGAAGTCACCTATAAGAACCAGATTCCATTGACTCGAAGCTTGCTTAAGTGACCCAAATATTACTTTATTTGCCTTATTGACTTGTTTTGGAGTTTGGTAGCATATGCCTACTGTAAGACTCCCCTTGGAAATGACCCCTCTGATCTTGACACACAGGTGTCTTTCACAATTGATAGACTTTCACAATTGCTGTGATTGACTTCTATACATTCAAAGTTCTCCTTAACATACAACATAACTCCTTCGCCTCTTTTTCTCTGCCTGTTTTTATCAAACAACCTACAGCCATCCATCATGATTCTCCAGTCTTGTGAGT
The DNA here is from genome assembly GCF_009829145.1 of Chiroxiphia lanceolata. Classification (NCBI taxonomy): domain Eukaryota; kingdom Metazoa; phylum Chordata; class Aves; order Passeriformes; family Pipridae; genus Chiroxiphia; species Chiroxiphia lanceolata. Next base: position 18,913,415 of record NC_045638.1, on the reverse strand, counting down.
TGTGTCACCATTTCTCAGTTTTTCCTTTGATATCATAACTTCTTGACTGGGTATGGAGCTCCAGCTCCTCCTTTTTGTCCCACATGTTAATTATGTTAAAAATTAGGCTCTCTTTTGGAGCCATGCAAGATTTTGAGCTTTCTTTCCTTCCAATACTCAGATACAGTGTTTCTTTCTTTTGCTTCCTTTGTGCTTCCAGGGGTCTCCCTCCATGCAGGGCAAGTCTACTCTCCAGCCACAAGCTCCTGGGACATGACCTGGCAATTCCACACAGTGAAGGTGCTCTACACTTCAGAGCTGCTCTTGCTGTCACCTACCCGGAGGAGAGCCATCACTGCATCTTTTGGGTTTTACCTACAGCTGGCAAGCTCATTCACCCATTTCAGAGTCCCAGAGCTTAGTCAGGCTTTTGGAGCGTTTGGATCAAATCCAGTGCACCACTGTGGCTGGGGATACCTTGATACTGTATGTTTTCAAAGCTCATCAAGTGTGGACAACACATTGGTGCTGTATTAGCAATACTGCTTATACTGCAGTGTTTTGCTAGTGGGGACACTGTGCAAAAATACCATTTAGAAAAAAAGTACCATAACTGTGTCTTTTTCTGTGGGAACCAAAGATTACTAGTGAAGCTTTGTTCAGTAGCAGTGATAAACATAGACTGGAGACAGAATTCATGCTATTTTTACATGACATATTATTTTGATGCCTTCTTAACAGTCACAGAGGAACATAGGATGAGTGTTGATATATCCATAGTAATATTATGTCACATATTAAATTCTTGCTAACCAAACTGTGAAGTCAAGCATTTCAGGGGTATCCTGACTACTAGAAAAGTTAGCAACTCTATCTTGGGGATTAATGGCTTTTCTTCTATATGTGTTAAACCTACCTACTATTCCTTGCTGCCTACTTTTCCCTAAGAAAATAAAAATTCTTCCCAATGATATCAAAATCAGTTCCTTTACTTGACTTTCTTCCATTTTTGCCAGATGAACTTCTTTGACATAATTGTTCCTGGGAAGCTAATAGAAAACACCCCCTATTCTTCTCTTAAGTATTTCCATCCCTAGACCATGCATACTTTTATTGCATATTTTTGTTAGTGTCTGAAAATTACCCAGCTGGGTGTCTAGTAGCAGACCACCAAGAGCATGCCCTTCACTTGTGAAAAAAGCTAAGGAACACGCTGTGTCAGCCACCCTGTGTTAACAATCTCTATTATTTTATACAGCATCATTTTTCTGCCCTGGTAATAGCAATGCATGTTTTGTCTGTGAACATGGCAGGATTTTGCTTGTTTGTGCCTTTTTTAATTTTTTTTTTTTAATTCATAGCACTTCATAAGAATCTCCAACTCTGCATTTTACTCCCTAGCACTTTCATCAAAATCTCCAGAGAGTGTGCTGGAAGCACATTTCCCCAGTAGCCTTCTTTTTCATTAGAAATTTGTATTTTCGAACTGAAAATCACCTCTGTTCACCAGAGGCAAGAAATAATTTATGGCCAGGTTCATTTAGCAGTGCCTTCTCATGAACAAAGATCAGACATTTTGTGAAGGAAAGACTAAGGCTGAGGTTGCCCTCTCTGGCCTTCCTGTTCGATACCTAGGCTTTGGTAGAGCTGTGATGCACAAGTTGCCACTGCTGCTGTTTCCAAAGATGTTGGTGATCCAGGGGCATGCTCTGATATAGAGCATAGCTCCCTCCAAGCTCTTATTTTCTCATGAAAAACCTTTCATTATGAAAGGAACCCAAAAGGGTTTCCAGGGCAAAGCTACATGGCCACAACACCATGCAATGTTTATCCAAGGGCCTCTGCCAGAACCCTACTGATCCCTCAAGGGATGTATTTAGCACCTATCATCTCTGCAGAAATGTCTCTTGTTTTGACTGGTGCAAAATGTTTGCTTTTTCACTTCCTCTATTCTTTGGGGTCTATTTAGTGAGAGGATCTGGTTTTCTTTCTGGAGTGGCCATCCCTAGCTCTCATGCTGCAGATGAGAGCCAATGAGACTGCTCAGCTTCTCTCAGCACCTCTGTTAGGGGCATACATTGCAATACTGCAGTCTTTAAGCTCAAACACTTCAAACTTTTCTTATTCTGTTTTGAACTCATGTCTATCAAATTAATTCTCCTATAAAAGGTGAACAGTCTGATATATTTCAAATATAGCAACTGTTGCTTCCTCGTCCCCCATATATTGTTGTTACCTCAGTAATGCAGAGCTTGCATAACGCCTTAGTGAGGACAGAGGGTGACACTGTCTTGAGTTTCACTTGTTTACACCCTGCCATTTGTGGCTTTTCCTTCAGTGTCACTGTCACAGGAATGACGTTATCATGGACCAACATCCAGCTCAAAAGGAGGAAGAATTCGAATTGGTTTTACACTGATAACACAGGCATCTTCTGATGCAATGTAATCCACTGGTCCCAGGCAGAACCCTTTAGGGGTGACATCACTGTCCTTGCCCCCACAAAACACATAATCTGTGGGTGTCAGCAAATGCTTGCAGAACTTTATCAGCAAATGGGGTCTCAGTGTTTTCATGCAGCCCCAGGTGTCAGCTGGGTCTCCTGCCAGTAACTGAGCCAGTCCCTCCAGTCCACCATGTCAGCTCTCCAGCTTTCAGATGTTTATGAGCATCTCTTCCAGCTCTCTGGTTAAGGATGAACTTCTCACAGGTGTGGAGCACACCACTGGTGCCTTGCACAGTCCTGATGGAACTTTTTACCAACAGATGCAAATGACTGCGGATTCGCCACCACACAAGGAAATGAAGGAAAAACAAAAGGACTTGGCTGGTCCAAGTGCAAATCCTCCATTCATCCCACACTTCTACCTTCCCTGCAGGCATGTCTAGGATAGGAATGAACCACAAATTTCTGATTCACTGCAAAATCTCCCAATTAGCTGATATTGAGGGATTTGCCTTCGGCCCAGTGCTATGCTAACCTCCAGGCAACAGATGCTCTGATCCCAATTTCTGCTTGTTCTGCTCATGCCACTTTTTTCCTATTAGCCAAACAATTAAGTGAGGCAAACAGGCTTGTTAGTGACAATGTTGTTTTCGGTGTTATCTGCAGAAGTTGGTATTACCTGCCTCAGCCTGTTATGTGTGGGAGGGACCTGCTGGTCCTGCTGTGAATAACCACCACTGTTTTTGTGTAGCTGAGCAGAGGGCTGAAAACCTAATGATGATAAGAAATGTGCCTCCTACCCAAAAGAAAAGGCACAATCTCTGGCATCATTTACATAGCTACCTTCAGAGCTGATCTTGACTTCATCTGTGTTCATTCTTTTAAGTAGCAGCACCAGAAAGACATTTACATAAGCAGAGTATCCAGACAAAAAAATAGCCGTATCTGACAGACCATTAAATGGAGATTTTTTTTATGGCAAAGTGTATGTATATGCAGTTGATTAGAGTTTGGGGGGCAATTTACCTCAGAAGTCCCATAAAGAAAAAAAGCAGTGCTCTCCACCATGAACTTTATGTGTGATTATATTATTGAACCGTATTCTTGCATGAAGATTCAATTTATGTTTTCCATGTAATTTATTATCCATTTAAATGGTTTTTTAATTACTCTCTAGGCAGTAAGCAAAATCAAATATAATTTATGGCACTTTTAGTAACGAATCCATTGTTCATTTTCCTACAGAACTAAACACACTAGCAAGGCAATGTTGAAGCAGCTTTTTTTCAGATAGTCTGATATTTTCTGAAGAAAATATGTGTCAGGTTCACAGCCTGAGAGTGAGAATGCATCTTTGTTTTAGGAACAATTCACACATAAATACACGAAATGCCCTCCCAGACAAAAGGAAAGATGCTCCCAAGGCTTTTGGAGAGACTGCACAGCACAGGAACACAGCAATTGGTATTTTCATATGGCAGTGTTGGCTTTTGCTCCAAAGAGGAACTACCACAGCACATCAGACAAGAATAAAAATCAGCATAAATAAATAGCAGACTATTTATTTGAAGGTCATATTTCCCTACCATCATTCAGCACAACGAAGTTAAATGTAAGTTAAATAAATTAAATACTTTTCTCATTCGTATTTTTAAGCCTAAGTGCTCCACAGTCCCAGATACCATGCAATCATGTAATGAAAGACAGATGCTGCTATAAAGAACTTGCAGCTGAAACAAACTATGCACAGAAATGGGAGATGTAATAGAGATGCTGAGTTATCAGATCTTATTAATTTAGTGTTTGGGTCCAGAGCCATCTGAGCAAAATTGTATTTGAAGTGCTACAATTAGGAAAGGAATCACCAGGGCCCCCTGTAGAAATGATGGAGAAGGATAGTCCTTGCAGAGGGGAATCCGGATCTCAGCTTAGCGCAGAACAAAGGAGAGGTGAATCCAGCCCTGGGTGCCTGGCCTGTGTGCTGAGCACAGCAGCAGGATTATCACCCACTGAGTCTGGCAGGGGATGGGGTGAGCCCGTGACACCTACCCGGCTGCTGCAGAGGCTTGTGCCCTCTCTGCTCTCCCTGCAGCCGCAGGACACTTGTGCTACCATCTACCATGTGTGATCTCCACCCAAGCCCCTGCTAAGCACTGACCTCTATGCACTCAAGCACAGAAAAGGCCAACACACATCAACTTTCCAAGGGATTTTGCATGGTTTTTTTCTCCTCAGCACTGAACAGTTGCTGTGTGCTCTTGGTGCTATATTTGGTTGATGTTCCATCTCTATATTTTCCTTTTCCTGTTGTTTTTGGTTGATGCTATGGAAAGTTTTCTGAATCATAAATCCACCACTCAACACTCTTGCTTTGTCCTCCGTGGAACAATTTTTATCTACAGCTCCATTATACTGCATTTAATAACAGGATAACTGAGTACCTATCATAGCACCATAGCCAGCCTGCAAGGCTTTTGTCTTGTATAACGCCTAGAGTTCTCATTTTTCCAGAGGCCTTTTTGATTAAACCAAGAAGTAAGAGCTTTGCAGACAAAAACTTTGCTGCTTGATGACATTTTCTGTAAATCAGGTAACATTCAGTTGTTTTGTTGAAAGATGTGTTATTCATCAAACTTATGGTTTATAGGAAGAGAGAAACTATTCCTAGAATTTAACAGATCTCATGATTTCTTCAGGTAGAAAATATGCATTAAGAAAAAGAATGTTATTCTCAGGGCTTTTCAAAACAACATCTGGAATAATAATGAACGAGTTTGAATACTGAAAACAGAATTTAGCATTTCCTTTTAGATCAAATAAAATATTTGGCTTCTATGAAGCACAACTTAAAAAAAATCTCATTTAGACTAAACCCTCTATTAGCAGCTCAAATAACTTCAACTTTATGAACATGTCAATCACTGTTATAGTTCTATAACATCTGCTCTAGCTCTTTGATCCATTTGGGGTAACCAAGGCAAAGTGGTCATTTTAAAAGCACCTCTGTGAGTTAGAGGTAATTTCTATAAAGGTTTTAGGCTGATGGGCTTTCCTGCCTTTAGAAATATAAAACAAATCAAAAAGCTGTGTAACATATTGCCTCAGGGTGGGCCATGCAATCTCACTGGATATAGTTTTCCAAAGCATCCAAACACCGCACAGATGGAAGAACACTGGTCCCCTTCTCCCTGTTGAGGGCCATTGACTCCTTTGGGTGGGTTTTGGAGGGGGCCATCAGACCACACAGGGAACCAAGGCCAGTCACAACATCATTTTTCATTTCTCTTTTTGGGGTTGTTATAGTTTTACTACTTTTGAAATAGTTCCTGAGAGAGAAGAAGACCTGGCTAGGTATAAATAAAAGTACACACAGGAAAACAGTAAAATGTGGGTTTTTTCTATAAAATTAGCTCAGTTTTAAGTAGCAGGCACATTTGGTTTTGTTCTTGCAGTTAATTTGCCGTGGTTGTGCAGGAACCTGGGATTTGACATGTACAGGAATAATCCTATCCTGACAGAATTGACATAATAAACCACCACATTCCTGTGGTATTGCAAAATATGTAAATAATTTTTAGAGTTTGTTTTAATTATAATTTCTTTTCTGGTGAAATGTTGATGAGTTATTATTCATAATGTAAACCAAGTTGGCAGTCCAAACATCTACACATAAAATTCAACAGTCTCCACATATTTTAGAGAACACAAAGGACGAGACTGAGAAAGCATGGGAAAATATTGCAATTGCCACTTGTGGATCCTGTTGTCCACTGCTAGTCAAAAGACTGATGACTGAAAAGCCATTTCACTTTCTTCTTTCCAAACAGAGACAAAAAGCCTGGCAGCATGTTCAAGGGTTTTGCAAACAGCAGCCTGAGGAAGACCCTGATATAGCAAGTAACATAAAGTGTGCTTGCAGTTTTAGTTCCCACTTGGCTGAATTAGGAACCATTTTATTCCTTGGATGAAACAATGCATCCAAAGCTTCTACAGCTTAGCTGCTCTGATATTCCTTCATCTTTAGCAATATGATCCAGACTGACTGGGAAAAGGGGGACTGACGAGGGAAGCTGGTGTTCTCCCAGGCTGTATCTGAACTTGCAGTCAGCACTGTCCCTCACATACCTGACTACCTGAGCAGACAGATCAGGGCACTTGCTGAAGAGCAATGCCATTCCCAGCTGCCCAGTCTTCCCCTGGATGCTAGCAGAAAAAAGAGAGAAGGTTGTGCATTCCAATGGGCAGCTGTGATGCAACAACCTCCCTGGGAAGTGCTGCCAGGCACTGCAGTTTCCATGTAGCCCCACGGGGAAGACAGCAGCCATTATGCATGCCACCCAGTATTCTGGTATCTCTACCTCGTCCAGGTTTTAAAGAATGTCTTACGGCTTTCTATTCCAATGATTACTTTCAGTTTGCTTATGCTGACAACCATTTATCAGCTCCTCAGCTTTTCCATGCTTTTTCCCTTATTTCTATCCTTTTTACTTTTTTTTTTTTCCTCCAGTTGCTATTAATTATGCTTTGAGAGCTACTGCTTACCTCCTGTCAATGTATTTGAAATCTACAAATCTACAAATCTTTTTATCTAACAAAAAGCTGCTTGACTGCCTCCATGGTGTAGGCTCTGTGGCTTGGCTTCAGTGTGGCACAAACTACAGATGAGAAAAAAGTGAAGACTACAGAAGGAGTTTTGGTGTCCAAATAATCCTTGCAAGCAGGCAGGAAGTCCCTCTCAGTGGCATGCCACAGGCTGTTCTGCAGAGAGCTTGCACAAGGCCTTTAGAAATTAGAAAAGAGCATCATGTGCTTCCTGTGCAGACTTGAAACAGGAGAAGCATTTCGCTACCCTTTGCCTCTGCCCTGAGCTGTGGTAGGGGCTCAGTTAGCACAGCCTTCCAGAGTGGTTGGCTACCCCTCTGCAGTTCCTCCCACTCTGACCTGCCTTTCTTCAGTACATAAATACATTTGGGACACTTGCTGGCCCTTCTGCCTGCACACATTTTTACACCATTTGAACAATTAAACATTCAGATAATTGAACTGTTTCTTCTGGAAAACTGGACCTGATCTGAACTTAGCATCAGCTACAGACCTGGAGGTCTTCTTGTATTAGGCCTTTTTTTTCCTGCAGGACTTCTAAGACAAAATCAAAAGCAGTACAAATTAAGACAAAAAAAATTCTCTTTCATTATTTCACTTTTGGGTTCTTCATATTTCAGCTTCAGTTTCAGTATCTGTCATGGTAGAAGCAAAGATGTCTTTGCAATATCTGAAGGCTGATGGAGGCTGGGTTTGGGTGGTAAGTACCCATTTAGTAATTCTACGGAAAATGCAACCAAGTGGCAGACAAGTGACTCCAAGTGGTAGACAAGTGACTCCGTGCATACAGCTTATTGGCTATTTAGCTCCTTGCTTTGCAGTTCAGAAGCTGGAGGAGCTGATGTTGTTTAGATATAAAACTACTTTTTCAGGTGTTCTGCACTTTTAAGTGAAGAGACTGTAACCAGACCTCAAAACATGCCAAATTCCCAGTGCTCTTACCTAATTACATTCATGGGCACTTGCATCTAGTGTGGCAATGGAAGATGAGCCTATTTGAAAATCTGTCCCCAGTGATAGCACTAGGCACTGTAAGAAAAAAATCATCTAACAGGAAAAGAGTTTCAAATATTAATTGAAAAAACATTTCTTTAAAATAGCATTTTTCAGAAGGAACCTCAGCTTTTCATAGTTTTCTTATGCTTGTCAGAAAACCCCAAAGCCCAAATTGTTTTCCAACAAGAACCCAAACTGCTTTTCAAGTAAAATTTAGTAACGCTAAACACATATCTTTGCTGAAAGCATACATAACAACATGAAAAAACTGTTATGTGCTGTTCCAACTTGTTTCATTATTTTCTTCCCCTGATAAATACCATTTCCACATCTTAAAAAAAAAAAAAAAGGAAAAGAGGAAAGTAGACTCCCTAAATCATCTTCTCAATACTCATTTTTAACCCTCAAGCAAGCAGCCAAGCACGACAATTAGAATGTAATGCATTAAGAAAGGCTCTTTTGAAATCGTCCATGCCCAGCCAGCGTTGCCCCATCTTAGAGGGATTACGGCAATTATGATACAGACTATTGGTTGGCAGTGAAGGGCGAGAGGCAAGAGGGAGTATTCGTAATCCTTAGGTCTTTCTTTGGCCTATGCAGAGCAGGAGGAAAGGTGGATTTTGTTTCCTTAGGATCCTGTTGGAAACAGTGAGGAAAGAACTGCCAAGTCATGAATGTGTGGACTGGGAAACGCAGGTCCCTGGCGCACCTAAAGAGGTTTCCCGCTGCTCCCTGGAGCTGACTCTGAATTTCAAGTCCGAAAGGTTGATCACAGTTTGCCCAGCACCCCAGTGGAGATGAAAACAGACAAAACACTGGGAAGAAAAGCAGATAAACAAAGAACCATTTGCAAATTGAAGTGACTCTCTTTCAAATGCATACCAAAGCTGGACAGGAACCTCTCTGATAAATTTTTCCCTTTGAGAGCTGTGCTGCACGGCTGCATAATCTCCATAGCTGTTGCTCAAAAAGCAACTATAAATGTCAGGTTGTTGCAAGAAAACCCACATAGGTTTCCTGTTTCTTATGGTTGGAGGTAAAGGTTGCACACAGTGTGAGCTCAGTTCTTTACAGCAATTGACTTCTAGCACGACTACAGTGAAGGCTCTACAATTAACTTAATTTCAGTCAGTTTATAACTTCTCAGAATAATTAAAGTAATTTGACAAAAATGCCCATGCCACCAGAAACTGAAATACACACATCTGTGGGAGGTTTTAATACAAAGCGTTGCCCCACCTCCTAAAAAAATAAAACTTTCCAAGATAAAGGTATCTCTTTGTGCAGCCTCAGTAAAATTATGAACATGGCTGTGCTTCAGGTAAGAGCAAAAGCTGGTAGCTAGCTGCTAGCATCTGGAGAAAAGCATTGCTCACACTAAAAACCCAGTGTGGATTTAAAAGACAAAGAAGAAAAAAAAAGGGGGGGATCCGGAGGAAAAGAGAATGGCATTGCAACATAGTAGTCTTTCCACTGTGGTGAATTGCATCCCCTGCAGCATTCTCTCATAATGGCTTCCCTTGAGCTTGTTCCCCCTGGAAACAAGAGGCACCTCAGGCATGTGAGGGAGAAGCAGGCATGAGTCAGTGTGTGCCAGCACTGTGGTGGCCACCCCACCTGCCCTGTGTGTAGGTGTGCAGGAGCAGCCTCTGAACATGCTACCACAGAGGAGCAACTGTGGTAGCACAGAGGCAGTGTGGGCTTGGGACAACTGAGATGTGGCCTGCACAGGGACCTGCACACATGTTTGCCTGTGTGGGGACCTGCACTGCAGCCAGCTCTGATGTTCACCTGTGTAAGCTCATACCCCAAGCTGACGTCAGGGAAGTTGCACTGACATAAATTTACTTGTAGATAAGAATCACCTCGCCTTCCCTCATATGAAGTCCCACTGGGGAGCTACTACTGTAACTTTGAGGTTTGTGCTTGTCAGTACTTCAGGTAGGCGCTTCAGAGAAATGCAAGGAGACTGTACTGGCACACACCATTTCAGTATCTCCCTTCAGCTGACAGCAGGCACCCTTGAAAAAGGCAGGAAGGAGCTGGCACTGCTTCCTAGAAGTGCTGTACTCCAGAGATGAAGGAGAGGGCTGTCTCTTGAGGAGATTACAGCACCCCTGGCACCGATCCCAAGCAGAAAGCAACCAGCAAGGCTGGGATTGGATTGCTTAAAACTTGTGTCGCCGCAAGCTTCTCTGTTATTTTCTACGATGAGACAGAAAGGCAGTACCACATCCTGTAAAAAAAAATACTAGTTTTCAGAGGCTGAGAGTTAAACATACCCTGAACTACCACTGCAAGGGAAATGAGAATGAGCATCTGTGTGAAACATCACCTACCTCTCCCAGCAGGAGAACAGCACTTATGCGTCCATTTTTTCTAGTCTTGATCCCAGAACCTCTGAAACTGAGAGAAGCGCCACTGGGACCCACTAGTAAATGAAACCAGCACTACTAATAGAAACATGAAATGTTCAGCTTTGCTGGAGTTGGGGGCAATCACATTCACTAAGACACCACTACGCAGTAGTGGTGTGTAGTAGGTCTGATGGTTGTTTTAACCTCTGTGGCACAAGGTCCTCAAGTAAGACCTAGAGTTTGTTTTGTACTTTTGATGCTAAATTTTACCTACAGCATCCTTCATGGGATAGTGAAAGCATGCATACACTACACCATGTCTTTCTTTTAAATGTTTACATCTTTAAAACAAAGTCCAGAAACTCTTGCCCAGCTGCTTTCTAGCGTAGAGGCTACTAAATTTCGCAGATACCTTTCCCTATCATTCTGAAATTCTACAAGTGCTTCAAGTTGTAGCTCCCTCTCTGTCCGGAAGTATCCTAGTCCTGATCAGACTGAGCAAAAGAGCACATATGTGATCCCTAAGCCCATTTGAGAGTCAAAGTATTCCTCCTCTTTCCTCCCTTGAGAAAGCCAGGTCAGGCAGGTTTACCTTGGACATGCCTGGTGCTTAGCAGCAGGATGCTCACGGAATTCAAATGTTTCATTTATTTAAAACACTTACACAGCAACTAAATCACTTCCTTACACAGCAACTAAATCACTTCCTTTTGTAACAACTTCACGTGTTCTCCCTGTGTTCAGAAATAACTTCTGCCTGCTTTTCTCAGACATTTCCCTTTCTCCTCACCATGGCATATCTTGAAGAATTTCTGATATTATTTTGCATTTCTTTATTCTTGGTGAGCATTCAGCTACATCTGGCCCAAGTTCCTGGGCAACTGCAGTGTAAGCCCAGCCTTTCAATAAAGACTGCCAGAGGACTGTAATGGATGCCTACGATCTGATGCATGTAAGCTGCAGATTCACTGTGCTCTGCACCTGAGACGTCCATGGCAGCCTTTTCTCATATCCAGTTTGCTCTTTAGCCTGAGGGAATTCCTACTCCATTTTTCCACTCTCCATTTTCCAAACTCCAGGTTATTCAGGATGGAACTACTCCTTTTCACTCCTGCTGATAAAGCAAGGTCACTGCAGAGACTGAAATGCAGAGGATGTGGTCACAGAGGTAAAGTGAGGGAACTGAACTGAGTTTAGCTTATACATCACACACCTAGTCAAACCTTTAGTTATTTAAAATACATGGTGGATGGGACATCACCACACTCTATTTTGCTGTCAAAGCTTAATGTTTGATGTGAAAGTAGCAGCTTCTTGGGCAAGTCATACAGTCTGGTCGTTTTGACTGACTGTACACCTCTCCTGTACCGGCAGACAGATAATGCCTGTCACAGGACATGGGTGGCTGTGCTAGCATGGCAGGTAACTTCTACTAAACCTGCCACCAAGGCACAGAGGCACTTCTACCATGTGAAAGATGTGTCACCAAGTAAGATGGAGGATACCTGCATAACGACCATGGGGTCACATCCTGCTCCTGGGCCAAGGCTGCAGACCAGGGAGCAACCATAGAAAGCAGGTAGCAGGACTGACCACACTTCACCCGACCTATGTCCTGCTCATGGCCACTTTTGTAAAACCACTGGCGAAGAACGTAAAGCAGCTGTCAGCAGGACAGTCAGAGGGGGATCTTGGCAGATCAAATCTGACCCAAAGTGAGCTGGATGTTAATTAAAAAAAAACAAAAGCAAACAAACAAAAAAAAACCCCAAAGAAACAGTTCACCTCCGGATGTAGTAGTTTAGATGGTTGTTAAAAGTGGCATTGAAAAAAGTTTTTGGTTGACAAATTTCTTACAAGGTAGGGGTCAAACTATCACTGGGTTGCACAAGATCTAAATGTATAACCAGGGCTGAGTTCCCTGTCTCCATACAGTGCTGCACAGAGGTGCAGGAAACACTGGCCTAAATTCTAGGGCTGAAGCTTAAGTGGAGAATATAGAAAAATGCTGCATCCAGAAGAAAATCTGGGGTAAAACAGAGATTCTATGGGCCTTCTTGGTTTGCTAAATGCAGCCAAATACAGAGATAACAGAAAAGGCTGTCAAAATATCCTGTTTCCTGATTGACCCATTCTGCTCTCTGTTGACAAGTCCAGGGTTTTTTTGTCCTCCATATGTAGTTTCAATTTATTTTGTACCACAACAAAATTTTCTTCGTAAAGAGTGCATATAAATTGGCTTTGTAACACTGATAGGAGCACTTTATGCACGCGTGTTTTATTCACGTATATTTCAAACTTAACTGTGCCTGCCATGAGCCCTGACACAAAGAGATCTCCCAAATGTTAAGGGTAATCCAAAGTCACTAATCACTTTGGCAAATCCTAGCTATAATGGTGCCTGATTTAGAGCCTGTTAAAGTCAATAGAAAGAATTCCAGTGTCCTTCAATTACGCCCATAAAACACCCATTCAGGTCTGCACAAGTTACATAAGCACAGGGATGACAGAACAGGGTGCAGATGGATGCCAGACTTCTCCCATAAAATGTTGCTGAAATATTGCTGCTCTTGCTTTCGAATCACAACCTCGTCAGGCTCTCTGGGTTTGTATGTCTCGACATTCATCTTTCCTCTCAAGGATGGAGACATGCTATTTGTTTGGCACAGCTTTCTCCTGTACACAGTGTTCTGTGCATCTTCATAAAGCCATACAAATACAGGTAATGAAAGCCTCCAGCTGCACAAGGTTGTTTGAATTCTAAGAAAAACTGTGGGAAAGCAGGGAAAAAACCCAAAACCCCAAGGAGCCCCTTCTTCTGCATCCCTGCCCTATCCTCATGTGTCCTAACCGTTAAAACTGAATTTGGCTTAAACCAGAATTTTCTACCTGGTAGGAAAAGTCACTCTGTCTCTACACCCAAGCAGAAACCAGTTCTTTGCCTGATGGTGTTCCCCTAGGCAGGTGCCTTATCCTTTGCCCCCAGGGAATTGTTTCCCTGCTTCTGCAAGACCTAATTTTATCAAGGTGCATCTCTAATGTCAGGAAAGTAGAAGAACAAACTCTTACACAGAAAAATATTGCCAAGGCCTGCTTTGAAATGCATGTAAGAACATGAAAGCAATTGACACGTTCATTCATATTGCATCAGCACATTCAAGTTTACTCTTCTCTGAATTATGTTTTCAAGAGATACTTCTTCACCAGTACCATTGAACCCTTCTGTTATTTTCTTCAGATGGCACTTCTTCATTTGTGTAATTATCAGGAAGCAGGATCCCAAGAGAAACCAGATAACCACTCAGAGTGAGTGAATGCATCCCAGGTGTCACCCACACTGCTCCATACATCAGAAACAGCAAGGGAATCTATGCAACTGTCGGTTCACAAGAAGCACTGCACATCTTCCTTCTTTGGCTACCAGACTTCAGCTCAAAGAGAGGAAAAGTTCAGACTTCCCAACCTGAAAGTAACAGAGTTCAGCCATCATCATTTAAGGTACTCTGAAGTTAACCCCCAAGCCTTTTATTCGAACTGCAAATAACCTCCACGAGCAACTATGATGCAATTTAGAAAGGAACTCCCCATATTTGGCATCAAACTTGCTTCATTCCAGAAACCTTAAATCACATTGACTAATCATAAACATAGTTTTCATGTGAATATTAGCTCTCTTTTCTCCTTAAAGGAAATGGCATCATATTTGCTGATTTTCGTGCTTGAAAAGATAAAGGGAGAGCCACCTGGAAGCTTCAGCTTTTTACCTGATTCATTCCTTCCCCTAACTCCTCATCTTCCTAAACAAGCATCTTTCATCCTAGAAGAGTAAAGCAAAGTATGCATTTCTGCTCTACAGAAATTGTATTCATTGCATTAAAACAAGTCCCAGCTATGAAAATGGGCAAGGTAGCTGGCAAGTAAGTGCCTGTATATAAATTGTTAAAGAGAATTGATAGAAAAACTGTAATACGATGGCTCTGATTTTGATTGTTAAGCCATTGTCCTGCAAGGTATCTGTCTATATTTACATAGACAGGTACATCTATGTCTTAAAGTAAATTACTCTAAAGAAGGGGAGACGCTGCAAGAGAGAAACAGAGAAAGAAAGAAAGAGAGAGAGAAAGAGAGAAAGAAAGAAAAAAAGAAAAAAAGAAAGAAAGAGAAAAAGAAAGAAAAAGAAAGAAAGAGAAAAAGAAAGAAAGAAAAGACATAATTGTTCACTTCTGATATCTAGTAAGTAAACAAAGACAGGAATAAATCCTTTCTTGCTTATTTTCTTCTTTCTAGGTACAGAGATTCGAAAAATCACTGAATTTACAGAGATAAGTCTGTCTTTAAAAGCAAGTAAGAGCCTGTAATCAAGAATATGCAAGTTGATTAGTCAGGTTGCTGTTAAGCTTGGGGAATGAATTAACTCTGTTGCCAAATATGGGCAGACCTTTTTCCTCGGTATGATTTATCTGGTTGGAAACACTCTATTAAATACACCCTTGCTATTTCAAGGGAAGCTTGAAATTTGTAATATGCCCTGAGTCCAGTCACAGAAATAAAGAAAGATCTTGAACAATATGTAAATGGCTATTACCAGGCTCAAAGGTTTTTTGTTATATGAATTGTTCTGGGCTGCTTTCCAAGCAGACCTGCTACAAAAGGCAACCCTTAGTTTGCCCAAGGAATTGATTATATGGGTCTGGAAGCTGTAGGATTTAGGTAGCACTTTCCCTCAGCAAGTCCTTGATTTCCCTCTGATAGCATGCCACTGTAGCACAGTTTGGGGTGTTTTTCTGTATCCAGACAGTGGCCTCTGATCCTCCACTCCATTCCTCTGCACCCACACAAGTCATTTGTCCCTCAGCAATGGAGCCTACATGAGAGGAGACTGGCACATCCCTGCATCTGACATTTTCAGGGAAGCCACTGCTGTGAACCTTTCCCTTTTCCCCTTTCCCCCTTTCTATGTCCTTTGATTTCCAGAACTTTCCAGACAATTCCCTCCTTTTCCCATAAAATCCAGTTGTTTTCAGCCAGCAGGTAATGAACAGGAAACTAATGGCAAAAGCCATTTAATGTTTCAGATACCCCAGTGTGTTATTAATTTACTTCCCAAACAGGGAGCCTACTTTTCTTCAGTCCTCATTTCCTTTCCAAAATGGTTCTTACAGTTTCTCCTCACCTACTCGAGTGCCCACTCTCTGTCTGCACCTGGGACAGCAGCAAGTCCAGCAGTTCTACTCCAGTAACTGTCCTCTCTTACCAACCCATTCCAAAAAACCCATCCTGCCAGCTTGGGCTCTGGTCTCGCTGCTGCCTCCACCAATCTTTCCTATCACTCCTGCATGTCCCAACCTACTCTATGTTCCCCTTTTGCTATGACAGTATATCTGCGCAGTGAGACTGCCTGCCTGCTCCTAGCCATTTGCTCTCTCTGTTTGCAGTTCAGTAAATGCCAGCTGGATGTATTCCTGATGTTTCTCCTAACATGCTGTGTGCAGGCACACGGGCTAGAAATACGTGTCCACAAACACGGTGGCTGCACGAGCAGAGGAGCACTACAGCCAAGCTCCTTCCTTCGTCAACAGAGCTGGTGAAGGGTCTGGATTACAAGTCTTATGAGGAGTGTTTGTGGGAGCTGGGGTTGTTTAGCCTGGAGAAAAGGAGGCTGAGGGGAGACCTTACTGCTCTCCACAACTACCTGAAAGGAGGCTGTAGCAAGCTGGGATCAGTCTCTTCTCCCAGGTAACAAATGACAGGACAAGAAGAAATGGCCTCAAGTTGTACCAGTGAACGTTTAGTTTAGGTATTAAGAAAAATTTCTTCACTGTAAGGGTGGTCAGGCATTGGAACAGGCTGCACAGGGAAGCAGTGGAATCACCACCCCTGTAAGTGTTCAAAAAATGTGCACATGTGGCACTTGATTTAGTGGTGGACTTAGAAGTGCTATGTTAAGAGCTGGACATGATCCTAGAGGTATTTTCCAACCTTAACAAATCTATGATTTCGTGATTCCTGACCCTGAGGAGGAACTTTGCCAGGCAATGATGGTGGGAGGTGAGGGGTCAGATTTTGGGGTTCCAGGCCAAAGGTGTTGAGTCTGTAAAATGCCTTCCTTTCCAGGAAGAGAGCATGAGTGACATTGAAATGCCTCAGCATCACCAAACCTTGCTGTGGAGATCAGTGCTATTCCTGGAGGCAAGCCTCTGTGCTTCCATGTACAAGGGGCTCTAGGTCAGCAGCTGACAGTAGGGGATGAAGCATGGAACAGGATAACATATGACAGGAAAGCAAGTTTAAAAACAAAAGGAAGGGGAAGTACTGGAGTGAAATGTCTGGTTTCCATGAGCTTAACTGTTTAGTCTGTCTAATGTATTGCAGTTTCAAAACAGTGATAGTTCACTTTCTTGGTGAGCAACGGCATGACAGGAGCAAACATTGGTATTTAATAGGTGCAACTATTTGCATAGCATGGGCAGGCCTCATTCCACTATGTACTGAACAAACACAGTGGGGAATACTGCCTGCTCCAAAGAGGTTATGCAATGGCTATAGAAGGGGGTGAAGGGAAAAACACGCATGCACAAGGGCAGGTTAATGACAGTCCTCTCAACAGCATTACCTGTGCTTCAAACAGCTGAAAGGATTGAGCCTTGTACATGGTGCTGTGCTCTGCCAAAAGGTCAGCAGGGCAATGAAATAATTTTGAGTCCTTCACAAATTGTGATATCTGTGAACCCTACCACAACAAAGCTGTTCTACCCAGCAAACCAGCCAGACTGGGACAGACTGTCTCTTTCCTCTCTCTAGCAATGACAAGTGATCCTTCCCGACTGAGTAAGGGTTTTCCCACCAGGAAGCCTATGCAGTAATATGTGGTTATGTGGAACTTACTCTTACAAGACAGATGGAGCCTTCAGTTCTCATGTATTTTTTAATATCTCATCATTGTTTATGTGAGTAACTAAGTGATTCTTTAAATTGAGGTCCTTTTATTTCAGGGACAGACACTGCCAGAAGAAATAACACTTGATATGCTGTGGGCAATAACCAGACCTTGGAATGGGGACAGCTCAATCACTCTTGAGTTTTACTTAGGTCATATTTAACTGTCTCCAAGTAATACCTTTTCTATTTTTTAAGGCAGGCATTATTCTGATGTAGGGAACCCATTTTTAATAGTGAAGGAGATCAGCCAGTGGAATAAATGAAAAAGGAGAATGGTGGATTCTCCCTCTGATCTTCAAACTACAAAAGATACACTCTGGCCAAAAGTACTCTGAGGCTCAAAGCAGTGGAAACTGGAACATTACAGTGGCCTGTTATACAGAGGATGACAAAGAAGATCCAATTTCTATGACTTTCTCCTCTGCAGCTCCTCCCTACCTGTTGTGTATATGTCTCTGTCTCGGAGCAGGTACAATTACAGAATCATACACTGGTTTTGGTTGGAAGAGACCTTATATATCATTTAGGTGTCCCCGCTGTGAGGAGACCAGGTTGCTCAGAGCACCATCCAGCCTGACTTTAAACACTTCCAGGAATGGGGTATCCATAACTTCTCTGGGCAACCTATTCTAGTGCTTCACCACCCTCACAGTCAAGAATTT
Source organism: Chiroxiphia lanceolata (assembly GCF_009829145.1). Taxonomy (NCBI): domain Eukaryota; kingdom Metazoa; phylum Chordata; class Aves; order Passeriformes; family Pipridae; genus Chiroxiphia; species Chiroxiphia lanceolata. The sequence continues at coordinate 18,895,434 of NC_045638.1, read as the reverse complement.
CTTCCTAATATCTAATCTAAACCTACTCTCTCTTTAAAGCCATTCGCCCTTGTCCTGTCACTACACACTCTTGTGAAAAGTCCCTCTCTGGCTTTCTTGTAGGACTACTTCAGGAACTGAAAGGTCGCAATAAGGTCACCCTGGAGCCTTCTTTTCTCCAAGCTGAACAAACCCAACTGTCTCAGACTTTCCTTGTAGGAGGGATTCTCCATCCCTCTCATCATCTTAGTAGCCCTCTGGACTGTCTTCAACAGTAGCAACAGGTCCATGTCCTTCCTGTGCTGGGGACCCTAGAACTGAATGCAGTACTCCAGATGGGGTCTTACGAGAGCAGAGGGGGAGAATCACTACTTGTGATATAGCCCAGGATGCAGTTGGGTCTCTGGGCTGCAAGTGCATATGGCCAGCTCATGTCCAGCCTCTCATCCACCAGCACCCCCAAGTCATTCTCAGGAGGGCTACTCTCCATCTGTTCATGCCCTGGCCTGTATTGAAACCTGGGGTTGCTCTGAGCCAGGTGCAGCACCTTGCACTCAGTCTTGTTCAAGCTCATGACATTCCCATGGGCCCAGTTCTAGAGCTTGTCCAGGTCCCTCTGGATGGCATTGTTCCTTCGGATGTGTCAACTGCACCACTCAGCTTGGTATCATCTGCAAATTTGTTGAGGGTGCACTTTATCCCTTTGTCTATGTCCTTAATGAAGATATTAAACAGCACTGGTACCGATATGGACGCCTGAGGGACACTGCTTGTCACTGATGTCCACTGGGACTCTGAGCCGTTGACCACTACCCTCTGGATGCCATGATCCAACATATTCCTTATCCACTGAACAGGCCGCAAATCAAATCCTTCTCTCTCCAATTTAGAGAGACGGATGTTGTGGGGGACCATGTCAAAGGCTTTACAGAAGTCAGATAAATGACATCTGTAGCCCTTCCTTTGTCCACTGATGTTCTCCATTATAGAAGGCCACTAGATTAGTCAGACAGGACTTGCCAGTCTGGTTGTCTCAAATCACCTCTCTCTCCTCCCTATGCCTTAACATAGCTTCTAGGAGGATCTGTTCCATGATCTTCCCAGACACAGAGGTGAGACTCACAGGTCAGTAGTTCCCAGGGTCCCACTTTCTACCTTTTTTAAAGATTAATATAATGTTTCCCTTTTTCCGGTCACCTGGAACTTCACTGCCTGATATGATTTTTGTGGCGGAAAGTGGCTTGATAACTATATCAACCAATTCCCTCAGAACTCTGGGATGCATCTTATCAGCTCCCATAGACTTACCTATAATAAGGTTCCTCAGGTGGTCATGAACCTGATCTTTGTTACAGTGTGAAGCACTCTGCTTCCCCAGTCCTTGTCTTGCAGTCCACCCACTCAAGAGGTGTGGGAAGAGATGTTGCCATTGAAGATTGAGACAAAAAAGTTGTTGAGTTCCTCAGCTTAGGTAGCCATCTCAGACCTGCAGGGTGACAGTAGCCAAGTGATGAAGCTGTGCAGCCCTGTCTCAAGTAACCGTGAATTAACACAGTGCCTGCAACTATGGGCAAAGGTCTCCAGACTATTTTTAGCTTCCCAATACGTTACCCCTTCATACAACTCCTACAGCTGTAATACCTGAGGTCCTCACATGAAATAGCCCAATTTTCTTGGTCATTCTGGGAGCAGAAAACTCCTGAGAGAGGGCTGTGAAGCTGCTTAAGCAATCAGGACCAGACACAAGCTCACTCATCGCAGCCTTCATGCTCCTGGTGTACCACACATCCACCAGTCCCAAAAACACGTTCAACTTAAGCACAAGCAAAGGAACATGCTGTGAAACAGGTTCTATTAGTTCAGACAAAGCAGTGCACTAGTGGCTATAACATGCTGCATCCCTGGAAGTGTTCAAGGCCAGATTGGATGGGGCTTTGAGCAACCTGGTTTAGTGGAAGTTGTCTCTACCCATAACATGGAGGTTGGAACTAGGTAATCTTAAAGGTCCCTTCCTACCCAAATCCTTTTGTGATTCTGTGACTTCTAGCCCAGAGCTGGCTCCCAGCTGGCCAGCTCAGGGACTGAGTCAGCTACCTCACTTCATGTCCTGACTGGAGTGTCACAGAAAGCTATGTGATGTCTATGGATCAAGTGCAGTTTTATTTCAAACCCAAGGTTTGCTGTGTTTCTTTCTCTGTGGGACAAAGACTGCAGCCCTGCAGGTAGGTGATAGGCACTCCCAAAAACTGCCTGCATCTCTCTACATCTCTCTTGTTCTGGAGACATCCCAAATCCCCAGGAACCTAAAAACAAACCTGTATTCCCCCCAGGGAGCAGAGACATGCTACCACTCTCTCTGTAGCAACGCCTGTATACGGCAACAATAGCATAATATACCTGTGCCATAGCAACACAAAATAACTGGAATGTTGAAGAAAAATTCTTCGTGAAAAGCTGACAAAGATATGTCCTAGGAAACAGAACTAGATCGGAAAAACAACCCAAATCTTCAGGATCTGAGGTCAGAGTTTTCAAATAATCTTATTAGACCATATAATCAACAAATGGTAGATGCACTGTGTGGTTTGCTGAAGGTTGTTTGGGACCTCTTTGTCCAGCTATGGGCATTAACTTCATCCAAAGCAAAAGGATTGTGAGCTCCAGCCCTAGTCCCTGCATGGGAAAGGCACTTGATGCTTCATTCATGAACTTCACGGCCTTCCATGGTGTCCAAGCAGGGTCAAATCACCAAAACAACCATATACAGTTCTGTGCCACTTTAATTGGACTGAGCAGTTTTTGAAGATCAAGAGAAACTCTAAAATTAAATGTTAGTGTAATCAATAAAATGACAGATTATTAAAAAAGCTTTCTGGGTTTTTTTGTTTGGGGTTTTTTAAACCCTCTTTTTTTCACAATAAGATCTTCAATGATTTCCTGAAATCAAACTTTATTTCTAGCCATCCTCCCATTTGTACAGCATCTTCAAGACCTTAGAGTTAGATGACCCACATGGAGATAGAAAATTAAAAGTACTTGCTGAAGCCATAGTTATGGAATGTATCCATAGAGAAAAAGCCTCAGGAAGAGCTATTTACTTACAGGTATCTAGGAAAGACTATCGAATAAATAACATTATCTGTAATATGATTCTGTAATTATGCCATCCTTTACACAGACAGCCATGAAGTGACAATTTACAAGGTGATAATTACAATGAATGTGTCTACACATTGGCTTGGGGAGAACTAAACTGGGTACTAGTTGCTCAGGGAAAACACTGTGGGTGGCAAATGTAGGTACCATTGTGTCAGAGCAGTAATATTTCCTTATGTACTCATATTAATCAGTTATCTGACATTTTCAGTATTTTAGAATTTTTATAATTTTTATAATTCTAAACTAATTCATCTGATCACCTAATGAAATTATTGTCTTAAGAAGTATCCACACAAGAAAAAGCAGGATAAAAATAATGTAAAATCAGTTTTATAAACTTTAATAGATGATTTAAATTCTACAAGTATCTTGCTACATATTTGACTGCCACCAACTATGTATTTACGCTTTTATTAAATGTATCTTGACTTTGCTTGCTCATGCATATGAACAGTTGACATACGACATTTATAAGGGGTAGTAAATCAACTGCTATTTCATCAACACAAAACTCACCTGTATGCATGGTGCATTACTTACAACTTCTAAAGTCACCTGTTGTGCTACAGCTGGTCAGTAGAAAGCTTTACTTAATTTTTTCAATTTTCAATTTTGTTTTCAGAAAAGTTAAGCTTAATTCAAAAGACTCTGCTCAAAAGGTTTAATTTCAAATCTTATAAATTTTAACCTTTCTTTTCGTGTCATTTAGATGTATGGGAACAAGCACTTATATTTTACTTTGGGTGGTGTTCCTGAAGGCCATCAGTTTCCAAATAACACCGATGAGAAGGTCTTACAATTCGGGGAAGCATAGTGTGGTCAAAGTGTTTTCCATGGAAACATAATAGCATTGGGCTCCAAACCCACAACATCACAAGGCAATGGACCCCAACTGAGAAATCTGGTTCAACCCTCGGTTGACCTGAAATGGAGCTCATGTCAATTAAACAGACCAACATTAAATACTTGGATATTTTGGAATCAAAATATTTCAGAGTATTTCTTCTTATGGACATGTTTTTGTTCCTCTTAAAGACAGAAAAATAGTACATTCAGCACTTGTATTCACTGGAGAAAGAATCTAAGAATGAAAGTCCTATTACTCTCAAGAGACTTAGTCACTCAGAGGGGCATTAGGTGGCAAATATTATTTAGATGTTGGCCTGAGTTCTTCAAGGATTCTTCTGATGTGGTTTGAAAATTAAAATGACAATATGTAGCCAGGGATAGATATAAGAGAGAACACTGCAGAGCAAATAAGGCTCCAAACTGTCAAACCTTGCAGACAGAAAGAATGTGCTGGAAAAACAAATTGTGGTAATGAACACCGTTCTATAAACTACTGTGGAAGAGACAGAACCTGTTATGATCCCTTAACGGTAAGGAAATTAAATGGTTTTTATTTACTTTCGATTACATGGAAAACTCAGCTTATTTAAATAATAATCATTTGGTCAAATTTCTTAATAGGAAAGAAGGAAAAGATACTTAATTCCTGGTGTATGTCTGCTTGGCATTTGCAGGCAGTCCTGAGTCAGTTTTGATCAGCACAGCTAGAAGCCCTGTGGCTGTGGTTGTGGCAGTGTCAAGCCAAGATTAACACACCCTGCAGAGTGTCAGTGTGTACTGCCATGTGCTGAGCATCTCACTCACCTGCCTGTTACCTACCTGGCTGTTGGTAACTCAGCGTGTGAGCAGTGCACACACGAGCACAGACCTACCCTTAACTGGCCTGGAAGAGGCTCAGCTGCCTTACATACATGCTATGTGCCCAGGCTCCTGTTGTAGTCTTGGAGGCCCATCCAGTAAAGCCCAAGGGTTCTAGAGACCCTTTTAATTTCACACTCAGGAGTGCACCTATGCTCTGAATCCCTTTTTAGTCTCCATTGGCTAAACTGATCAGGGTTTAGGTCTGTTGCTTGAATTTAAGCATTCAGTGTGATCAGGCAATCAAAGGTAATCAAAGATATTTTTGCCCCTGCCAGACACTGATATGAAGGTAACTAATCAAGGCCCAACTCTTCCCTGCCTGCAGCGTGAGGTTGTACAGCAGGTTCACAGCCACCTACACTGCAGCCAAGTGAATGCAGGTGTCTAAACCTGGTGATGAGGCTACTGGCCTAGAAGAAAAATCTGGAGCTATTCATGCGAGTAACATGTTATAGATGTGTTCATGCAAATAAAAATTGCTTGGTCAAGTGAATACAGCAGCAGTGGGAGCTCCAGCAGAACTACTGTAGGGTTGCACCCACATGCATGGAATCAGGATTCTGTTTAAAAAGTGGATTAGATTTAATAATACCATTCAAGGGATCACGAAGTAATAAACTAATGAGAGAGAGTTATCTGAGCTGAATTACCAAGAGTAATTTCTTTCATCCCTCCTGTACCTGTAGCCACTGAAGGCCCAAGTTCTTTCTCACTTTATCCTTGTTGAGGCATCCCTTCCCCCACAGTTAGTCCCACTGAAAAGGAGGAAGATAGTAGTATGATTGATGGTGCTCAAAGTCTGGCAGCAGAACATCAGAAGGTAGAATTGTCTCAGTCAAAATGCCACTTTTGCCAGGGAATGAGAGGAACATTAGGATTTTCTCATTGGGTTTGTGGTTCTTTCTGATCACAAGGTCAAAATTTTATTAACCCTAAAATCTATCTGGTTTTAGGACTAGATCAAAGAGTTAAGTGCCTGAATTAAGGACTGCAACAGCTAAATGGTGAAACATAAATAGATTTAAGACATGAAGGCAAAAATTAACAAATAGCTCCAGAACAAAGAAAATCCTTTCATATCCATTATTTGCTTATTGAGGCAAGAACGTTGCTTTTCTTTAGTTTTTACTGAGACACTAGGGCACCAGTCAGACAAGAGGTGTATTCAATACTTCAGGCAATTTTTTTGTGTTCCTCTTGTACACTTTTGCAACTATCCCTTCTCACACAACCTGCTTTTTCATTCTTCTCCCGTCCTTGTTCCCTCCTAGCCTCTTCAGTGTGGTGAGAGTTTGTGCATGATTCACTTCATTTTAGCGAGGTCACATTACCACAGGGAACAATCTGAGGTAAAGAGGGGAGACTGGCAGAAGAAGGGGAAGGTAGACTACCTCAAAATGCACTTGCATCTCAGGGTTAATGCTGTTTGAAAAAACTGTATGAAATTAAATAATTTCCCCTTCCTCTTCTCTATTCCTTCCCCAGCTGTGACCTTTACAAATAACATGGTTTTAATTGCAACTTGCATCTTCTCAAAATTTTGCATATAGTCTATGTCATGTCTGATGGAGAGAAGAGAAGAGAAGAGAAGAGAAGAGAAGAGAAGAGAAGAGAAGAGAAGAGAAGAGAAGAGAAGAGAAGAGAAGAGAAGAGAAGAGAAGAGAAGAGAAGAGAAGAGAAGAGAAGAGAAGAGAAGAGAAGAGAAGAGAAGAGAAGAGAAGAGAAGAGAAGAGAAGAGAAGAGAAGAGAAGAGAAGAGAAGAGAAGAGAAGAGAAGAGAAGAGAAGAGAAGAGAAGAGAAGAGAGAAGAACAGGAAACACATTTCTGATGAACCAGCTTCCTTGAGCATGCATTTAGCAAAGGACCAAAGAGAGAATGCAAGGGTTTAGATATTCAACCAAGTATCAGAAGTGAGGTGCAGAAATCCTACATCAGATTGGCTGCCACCTGAGATGAATGGGACAAATTTCTCACAGAAATGCCTAAGTCTTTCCACTAAATACAGAAAGAACCTGTACAACTGTATTAGGTTGGGCACCTACTCGCCAAAAAATTTGAATTAGATAAAATGAATCGTTCCCCTTGAAGCTACATATGTTATTGTGGTTAGTGCTGAGGTGTTGAGGTTTGGATCTTGCCCGGATTCCCTACAGGTGCACAAGTAGGAGCAGAGGGAGCTCTTATGTCCTACTGATACTCTGTCTTTCTTCCCTGTGCTGGTTAAAAATCCTTTGCACAAACTAATCATGGAGTAACACCTGGCCCATTGCATAGTTAATTAACTTAGAAAGTACTGAGACTTTTTACAGTTCTTGAGAGACTCAGATCCTTCTTGGCAGAGAATTACACAGACCTAGGAAAATACTTTCTGCTCTATTTGGAAGCATTGGCACAAAATGTTTTGCTAGCAGAAGCAAGCCCATGTTTGAACATCACTGTGCAGTTCTACTAGTAGAGCTCCAGCTAATTACTACTTGGCTCCAGCTCATGTTCCTCAAATAAAAAAGTGTCAATGCTCTTGGCTATAAAGGTCTGCAACTGAAATCACAGCTCAGCTGGTGTCAGGGGTTCCTAACACCCACACAATCCTATAAAACCATGAGGATATCTACTGTCCCCAATTTTACACCTGCTTCTGGTGCACTGAACAGCTTAGTCCTTGGTTTGTTTCTCAACTGGATTGCTCCGTGCTGTCTTGTGCACAGATACTATTAAAAACCCAACCATTTTAACTTTGAACAGAACCAATTTAGGTGCAATGATCTTCTGTTAATACAAGATTTAGTCATGTCTAAATAGCTCATACCTGTTTGGCTATCAGATATTGCAGTGAGACTCTGGTTTTAATTACCAGGAATGCTTCCTGTTATAGTTTCATGTTTGGCTTTGTACAAAAGAATTGGGATTCCTTGCACATATGGTCACTTCCTACTGTGTTCTTGCAGTACAGTTGTTTTGTCCAGCTGCATGCTCATGTGGCTGCTGGCATTCACTTTCTGGAATGAATTTTATTCTAGTATAACAATAATTCAGCAAAGTGGGCTCACCTTTCCTGATCCATTTCATAGAACCATTCACTTTTGAAGGCTGCAATTTCCACCAGCCGGGGGAAAAGCAGGTGCTTAAAGGAAAGCTTGCTTCTGCTCTACCACCAGCGTAGGATGAGGGTATATGGATTTCATCCCTTAGACTTACAAGCTTCCCAGAGCATCTCCTTATGTCCAAGACCTATCTCTACAGCAAAAACTGTTGGGAAGATTTACTATTAGAAGTTAGATATTCTGCCATTTTGCCTTTTTTTTTTTTTTTTTTTTTTTGTTCACCAAAATAACATTAATAGCAGTAAGCAAAAAGTCAGTGGAGGACTGCGTTCTTGCATTGGACACAGAGAGGGATGAAAAGACAGTGTGACCCATTGGTAATGCTGTAGATATGGTTAATTTTTCCTTGCACTGGTGAAGTAAAACAGGCAGCTGAATTCTGCACTTGTGCTCATCTGGATGGCTGGGACACGAGCAGCCCGTAGGAAATTACAACACTTACAGCATGAAAAATACATTTCTTGCGGTGTCCCTTACCTCTTAACTTTGCTTGACAGACTCCTGCATCCAAGTGATCTGTAGAAGAAGCATGTGTGGAAAAGCAGCTAAATCTCAAATAATTTGCTTTCTATTGCAATGACATGTTCTATGCATACTGCAAAGGGGCTATATTAACTAGGACAAATAAGGAGAAAGGAAGCTGTGTTTGGTTAATGGTTGGGCTTGATGATCTTTGAGGTTTTTTCCAACCTGAAAGATTCTACAGTCCTATGATTCCTATGTGCTTTGTGGCTTCCTGATGTTTTAACAGAATCGTAGGGCCAGAATCTGCTTGAATATCCAGGGCAAATATTGCCTGCTCTGATCAGCTGGTGGCTAATGTACTGTGGGGTGCTTTGCTATAAAAGACGAAAAAGTAGCAGCAGTGGCTGCTGAAATAATTTGAATCAATCTTAGAACAAGATGATGGAGGAAAAGACATCCACAAAGTTTATATGCCAAGTAACTTTTTCCATGGACACTTCTACAGTTTGACTCCTTCCAGTCCTCTATTGTTCCCCAGTTATTCACCAGATTCAGCTGCAGTCTGTAGCATTTTGTTATGGGGATAAGTTGACTGCTGCACAGCAGCAGCAACTGATGGCTGTCCCTTGTGCAAGCTGCTGAAAGAGGCATCAAGTGGGGTAACAGCTCCTCCAGCATCTGTATGGCAGAGGTGGTGTGACAAGGCAAGTCCCAAATCTTGTTCCTTTGACATCCAGACATTGTTGAGGGAAACACCAAAGCAAAGTCTATTTTGCTCTGTTCACAGATATGTTTTGTTATAAAAAGCCTTGAGATCTCCAGACCCTGGTCTTTGGTCATGTGACATCCCAAAGCTAGCATGTACAGTGCAAGGTTTCCTTCATCTGTCCACACAGCAGGAGACACGAGGTTTTTAAAGGTGTTTTGCTTACAATGAAAATGCAGTTTCTGCTGGTTTTTCCATTCCTTGTGTTGAAAAACCCTTACAGCTATAATGGGCACTCTATTCAGTATGAGGCACCCTTTAAATAAACCTGCAGTAAATTTTGTCCATTTTAGCTTCTCTCACTATGCAGATAAAGTATATATTATTCAAAAAGTAAGTCAGCTTTCATTATGGTGACATGAATAAAAACACAAGGGAACATATTGCTCTACCAAATCCCAGAACCTAGACAGCCAGTTCTGTGGAAGGTTTTTGTTTCAGATTTTAAAGGACCAAATATTTCAACTAAGTCTCCGGCTGGAGTTTGTGTATTTACATAAATTCTTTTTTTTCCCCTGGAATCTGACCCTGTTTCCTGAGGTTTGGGTGAGGGACTAGCTTGCTTCTTCTGACTTTCGAAAGGCTTGTCTTTGCACTCCTGCTTTCTTATTAAATTTAAATCAGAGACCCTTACACCACTTACACTTGATAGAAGATTCCTACTTAAGGACCCATTCCTCCATCATTAGAAATGAGTGCTCTTTAAATTACACATTTTCATTAACAAATCACTTGCACAATACTAATGCTCCCCACTCAAACCCCTATATATCATATGGCTTTGAGACTGCAGCATACTGAGGTCTTCTGGCTCTATTATTTATGTCTCTCACACACGAGTAATAACTCTGTTGACATAAATTCATCTAATGGAGGCCACTTTATGCTCAATAAATATTGTGAATGCTTGCTGAGTATCGCATGCAGTAAGAATCTCCTCGTGTACTTCCCACCAAAGGAGAGGAGCTCTCTTGTGCCTGGAAATCACTTTAAGCCCAGCTCGGGTTTCAACTTGTCACTATGTGCACTCAAGTGAGTACAAGCCCTGTCCTGACACAAATTGGAAATGAAAGATGTTGACAAAAATTTCAGCTATGTGAGTAATGATTTATGACTGGTTTTGCCCAGGCACCTCAACAATGTTTGTGAATAAAGCATTGGGGTTTGTGGTAGCAAATAATTCATTAGAAAGACAATTTCAACTTGATTAGAGATTACTAAGAAAAGAAAAAGTAAAGGCCAGAACATTTTATGAATCAAATGCACTTCAGTTCCCCTTCTTTAAATATCTGTGACAACATGTAAAATTTGGGTCACATCTTCAACCATAGGCACCTGCTGGTGGCTTGTTGCCAACCCACAGTGCTTCTGTCAGCATAAGAGTTTTTACTGCAACCAAATTTGAGAGTCCCATTTTTGCACTGGAACACATCATGATGTCTGAATATGAAACATTTTCACATGATCCTGTAAACTTCATGAATTTTCCCTGTTCTGTATTATATAGAGAATCTTTTATTAAATATGTTAGAGAAAAGAGGGCTTGTTGTAGGCAATGTTACATGATACTGTAAATGTCTTTAAGTACTCCTAAAACTCTACTAACACCTCTACTTCTGAAAAGAAAAACAAAATTTCCCTTCCCTTCAGAAAATAAAATTAAAATCTTTTCAATTATTGATATATCCATGTGCACTCTTGAAAATAGGGCTTGTCCCAGACTAAGAGCTAAATGTGCACTCTTAAATCTTAGCATTTCTGTAGCTAGCATCTGCAAAGCCAAACACCAGCATCCCCACACTGCAGGAAAATGGTCCTCCCAGACGCCCTTTCATTCCAGACATACCCATTCAGACTCTGCTTTCACAGCCTTTTAATCAAATCAACCCTTACAATCTTCCTTTCACATCACCATCCAGTCTGTCGAGCACATGCAAGCCAATTTTACACTGCAATTGTCCTCTCGTTTCTGAGCATCACATCATCTCCATTTTCACTCTAAAAAGCTAAATCCCTTTTTCAGACTGCCATGAAGCTGAGAGAACTTTATATAACCTGCATGTTGAGGAGAGAAAAGAAGAGGCAATTACAGCAAAGCACAGAAGTTTCTAGAAGGAAGAATTTCTTCTTCTTTGATCTCTGTACCCTTTTTTAGCCCCTGTTTGTAGGTGCAAGAAGGCTCTAAACAGCAGCAGCAGATGTAAGGAGATCTAAATACTCTGGAGGTGATCTTGCAGCTCACCTTTAGGAGATGTAGACTAGAATTTGAAGGGAGTTTTGGCACCTAGAGCCATTTTTGCTCACTTTTAGTCCTGTTTATAAGAACAGCGCTCAAAAGACTTTCATGTTTCTGCTTTCTACAATTAAAACCAATGAGGATCCCCTTGGAAACTTCTGACACATTTATATGGTGAATGGGGCTCAGACTAGGACAGTGACCCTTGTTCCCAGCTTTGCCATTTTCTCCTTTAGGGAACAACACTGAACAGTTTGTTTGTCTAATGCGAGAATAAATTATGGCATTGTGTTATTGCAGGTTTGCATACTAGAGGCCAGTGACTTAATCAGAAACTGCCCTGTGATATATTCCTGCCAAGATGCAGTCTGAAAAACACAGATAAGGGAAATCTTATGTGATGGATATGCAAAGAAGTTTTCTTTTTAATAATAAGCAGATAAGAGCTCTCCAACTGACGCTCTAACAAGGAAAGAGTTGATGAGAAGGGCTAATAGCACTGAAGGAGTAAAATCAGTGAATCTTGTCATCAAAATAAATTACAGGAGCAGAATAAGTGTCTGTTTTAAGCAGTTTCCAAATCATCTGGGAGTTTCAAGACCTTGACATAAATGGTTTTCCTGACATTGGCAGCGTATCTTCTGCTTTACAACACCAACTCTACTCCTTTGTATTTTAGCAACATAATAGTGTGGTTCATGACATAAAAGAGCAGTCACTATGTGCTGTTCTGCATGGTGGCCCCTCAGAAGATCTAGTCACACCTGAAAATGCAAACAGTCCTCTTGACCCCGGAGGGAAATGAAGGTCTTAGCCTGGAGTCTACATGGTCATGATGGAAAGGGCAACAGCAATGGCAATGTACTGGCTTCAGACAGCTGGTGTATGAGATCAGCTGTAGGTGCAGTGGGACTGCGCAACCGCAGGGAATCAGAGCAGGACACAGCCCTACCCTCTTCTCTCTGGATGCTCCATGATCAACCATGTCCCTCAGTAGCCTCAGTGGGAGTGTGCACGGTAATAAATAAGTGTAAATCTTATACTTCACACTTACTGAAAAAAAAAAAAAATGAGCGAAAGGTACCACTCCAGAAATTTTCTCAAAAAATTACAAAGTCATATCTCTTGGTTTAGTGAGCAGCTCAAGCCATCTGATCATGTATGGGATCCCAGGCTCTTCATCTTCTTAATGCTTTTTCAGTGACCACAGGCTAGGTTTTACCACATGTGACTACTGCGGGTTAATACAGATATGTCTTGTTCAGCCAAATCAACTGTCACATCAGCTTCCATTTTCATGCAAACAGCCAACAACAGTTATTTCCACTTGCAGCTCTCACCAGCTAAATCAAATTTTCCATTTATATTTAAAGACCAAGGTCATTTTGTTGACAGTAGCTAAAGAAAATTCTGAATACTAAAGAAACACTTTCTATCACACAAAAGGGATTTTTTTTATGCAGTTCACATTTAAAGCAACTCTAATGAATTACCAAATTTGTGATTTCTTTTGTGATACAGATGACCTATCTCATGTTGTAGGCTGCCTCTTTCACTGCATTTCACATGAGACAACGTTAATTTAAAATTTCACCTTTCTGCAACAGCACTCAATCATTTCTATGTATTTGTATAACTTTTACTAATTCAGTGGCTATGATTGGAAATTCAGATTATTTCTTACTAGAGAAATACTAATGCTCTGTTATAACAATGTTGATTGCATTAATGATATTGGAGCTGTGCACAAAGCAAGCATTGTGCATTTTTTGTCAACTTAAGTACAGTAAACAAAAGACCAGATTCTGTTTAAGCAGATGTACTAGTAGTCATCTCAGTGTTCTGCCTGACCACTGCTAAACTTAATGATAAGCAGATTACTCAATTAGATGGATGTCTCTTAATGTCTTCTGGCAAAAATGTTCTGCTTGGTATAAATAATTAAATGCCCAAACAAGGATTTCAGTCAAACTATTCTTTCTCTCAAGTGAGCGCCTTCCCAAGCTAATCTCACTTTCTTCTTGAGCATCCCAATAGAATTTAATTATTTATGCCAAACAGAACAGTTTAGCTAGGGGAGATGGCAATAGCATGCCTGTCTACCCCCTCTTAACAGCTCAGGAGTTCCCATGAGATAGGAAGTCTATACAGTCCCATTCCTGCTACTGCATGTGTGGACCCCCCAGTACTTCTGGATTTAAAGTGGCATCACATTCCTTTTATTCTACTGTAAGTTTCCTCACTGGGTCCTAGAGGCAAAGCAGCCAATATTTGTGACTCCCATTTGAGCTCCAGTGCAAGCTTTTGGCGAGGATGGGTATATACGTGTGTAGAGACACCTGCATAGGTACCTCAATGGTTTCATGAATGGAAACACAGGTCCCATGTGAATCGACTTTCTTACTTGTTGTACGCAGCCCAGCATCAAGGCATGGATGTAAGACATCCATCAGACATGTGAATCCTCCTGGGGACCTGGCCCATGACTCACAACACTGCTCGGGTGCTGAGTGCGGTTTGTGTGTTCATCGATGTGCCTACCATGAGTAGCTACTACAGCTCATTTGGGGTATTACATTTTGCTTGACAGGCGAAGAAAGAGGAATGTGACCCCTTCTCAAATATCACTAATCTCTTTTATCTAACCTGTCACATACAAATATTGTCAATAATATTATACTGTATCAGTCTTGGTGCAATAGAACAAAAGCAAATAGAGCTGAACCAGAGGACAGCAGCTGGATGTATAGAGACGTGCAGTAGCAATATTTTCTGCTTCCATTTAGGCTATATGAACAGTTAGTTTATTTTCTAATTTTCTTTATTCCCTTGTAGAGAAAGAGATCAAAAGACAGTAGATGAAATGACCTCAGTCCTTTAGTAAACTGTTGTCTTTTTTAAATGGAACATTTTTTTGTGGCAATTTACAAAAGGTCTCAGCACCGGGCACTTTGGCATTTTGGTGTTAAAAGACACAGAAAAAGAAATTGGATCTTTGTTGTGGTTTTGGTTTTTTGTTTTGGGTTTGGTTTTGGTATTTTTTCCTGTTTTTCATTTCTTTTTATATTTTCTTCCCCTTTGCTGTTTCTTGCTACCTAACCCCCACTTCAGGTCTGTTGAATGTATCTAATGAAAATGTTACCAATACATAATGCCTCAGCATGTCCACTCGTAAAAATACCAAATCTATCAAGTAGAAATCTATAGGGCCAGATTACAATCCATTCCATAAACTCATTATACTGTGAAGGAGGAAGGGAGAGAGTGAGGGAGGGACTTTCTCAGGCAATCCGTCCTTCCCTTCCCTTCCTACAAAGGGAGAAGCGGAAAGAGTATCTAGTCTGCACGGACCTGGCACAGCCACAAGGTTGCTGCCCACATTAACGAGTAGCTGGCCTGGCTCCCTGCCTCATGAACATAATAAGGGATGGGGTAGCCATCATGACGTTGAGCTTTACAGGCTTGTTTTCATGCAGTCCTCGAAGATCTGCCAAATCCAGGAGTGCCTTGCAGTGTTCAGCCAGGGGCTGAGATTCTCTGTCTCCTTGCCCCACAAGCTCTGTGTAATGTGTCCCCCATGGTGCATGAGCAGGATGTGCTACAACTGCCTAAAAGTTCCCATCTTGCCTTCTCCCATGTGGCCTGGCACCCTGTCTGGGATGTCCCTCCTACAGTGGTTGGTGTGAGAGAAACACATATGATACATGGGAGAGGACCAGGCAGGGAGTAGCACAGTTCTCCTGCCCCATGCTGTCAGCCAGGGGCCTGTGCTAAAGACAGTCTGAGCTCAGCCAGCGCATCTCAAACCTTGCTGAAAGGCTGAACCCGAATATAGCTATGTCATGTAAGTGAGGGGCAAGTTCAAATCTGTGCACCTACTCACCATACAATATAGATGCAGTCACAGTAGCTCTCTATATCTAACATTTCAATAAAACAAAGCCAAAGAGCATGAGCTTGCAGTTTTCTTGCAGATCCTCTTTTCATGCAGCAAAGCACAGAGGCAACAGCTTCTGCATGTCATCGTGAATAACACTCTGGAGAAGCAGACCCCACTTCATCCATGTCAGAAACAAAAATTAGCCTAACACTGGGGTTACTTTCTCTTTTCCTCAGTTCTTTACTCATTTTTGGCTATAGGCAAAGACCTGAAAATCAGTGGCACATCTGCCTTCTTGCTCACACTGCCCTTCTGTGGTGCACATAAGAAGACATGTCACTGTTTCTTGCGAGGTGATACACCCGTTGCAGGCCTGATTCACGCTCCCTGGAGTATCTAGAAGGTGGGAAATGCAATTAATTCTGGAAGGAATCCTTCCTGCTGGCAGGCAGCCAGAGATAGCAGAGCTGTAATAGCTTTGGGCAGCCACAGCACAAAAATTACAGCTATTCACTGAGGACACTCCCCCTGAGCTTCTGCTTTCTTGAAGTAATTGCAAATAATATCACTTGGATTCAGATGGCTAGAGGGGAAACTCAGGCACCAATGAAGCATGAAACAGCCTGTCCTGAGACCTAAAATAATCCTGCGTAAAAATTCACAGCTGTCCATTGTTAAAAATAAAAACAAGATCATAACCCCTCTGCTTTCCACCAGTGAATTTCCTTTGGTTCCCCTTCCCCCACAGCTTACCCTCCCCTTCCTGCACGGCTGCTTGTGCCTTGTCAGACACCCTTCCTCTGCCCTCTGACACCCCGGGAGAGAGTGACACTGGCATGAAGGCAAAAGGTTGCTACCTTCCTGCTGAGCCCCAGCCCTTGGTGCCCCACTGATGGCAGGGATGGTGGCCCCACATTCGGGCAGCTCACACAGCTGTTCTCCTCACCTGCATTTTTGGCTCCTCTGAGTACAGATCGTTTCAGCACAGGGCATCCCTCACTGAGGGGAGGGATATCAGATGGGAAGTGCATGGCTGCAGAGAGGTGGTGCAGAAACAGCCAGCATCTCCAGCCAGGCGCTGCATGGTCTCTGCTCAACAGGTTGGCTGGTGTGTGTTTTCACAGACAACATGGGGATTGGCAGGAGAAAAATTCCAAATTTTTATTGATTTCCCATATTCCCTTGCCTGAAAGGCCTTAGCAGAAAGGATTCAGAGCCTTTGTATATTTGTTTCCGTATTCTGAACTGAACGGTGTGGCTAAAATACATGATGGGAAGCAACCAGGAAGGAGGAGATGCAACGAAATACAGCAAGAATTAAGATTAATAATGCCAATTCATTGATGGACTAGATTCTGATCTTTTTCTCACATTAAGTAATGGCACATTACCCAAATTAGAGTGGATAACCTCATCATGAATTTTTATCTATACTGCTGTGATGCAAATTCCTCATCTAGTGGGCTGCCTGAGAGATGGTGGTCTGCCTTCCTACCCATAAAACTGGGTGCTGGCATCCTGCTGCCCCATGCTTTGAGCACCTCCCTTACCACAGAAAGCGAAGCCTTCCTTTTCACCAGTTATCTCTTCAGTGGCAGACAACATACATGAGACTATGTATATACACATGCAATGCGCATGCACATGCTACACATATATCATGGAATACATGTGCCCCACACAGCAAACCAAGACCCAAGACTTAATGACACAAAAAGTAAATAGTTCTTGTTAAATATAATATATGCTGTGCACATTTCTCTGCGTCCCTTTCTTCACTATGCTCAGATAGGGCAAATTGACCTCCAGTGAGTTCAAATTTGCCTTTACAACTTGTGTTTTGCATTCTTTGAGTTCAGTCACCCTGTCTTAACTCCCCCCTTTAAGTGCAAGCTTGCCTATCCTGATTAAGGCTTCCCAGTTGCTTCTGCAATCTTTCCCTCTGATTATCCAACACCTGGTTTTGTGCTACTTCTGGTAACTTTCCACTCTTTTAAACCACAGTCCTTACACACAACCTGGAAAAACTGGTTTGTGTAAACTTTCTGTAACCCTTTGTGCCAAGCCTATTTCTAACTCAATAACTGAACATGATGGTTTAATGGTAAGGGATTGTTCCCGGCAGAGAAGTTAAAGAACACTTGGGGACGACAGGAGAGAGAGGAATTCAGACTCAGCTACGTTTGGCTGCAAACTTCCTATAAAATTTGTTTAAAGATTCATGTCATACGTTTATGGGGAGCTATTTGCAAGTAGTGCACTACATGTATTAGCATGCCATTGCTAGTGAGAAAGCTTTTACTTGGCTAGAAATTGGGTTGTTCCAAAGACCAGTGGCTGGTGATTGATCACAGGCTTGAGCACTGAATTATTATTAATACTGTTATTAGGAACAAATCATGCTTTCGCAGGAGAGAGGCTGGGGTAAACCTGCATAAACTCTATGTTGAATGGTGCCAGTGGAGACCGAGTCTTGCTGTAGCTTTATGCTTGAGAACCACTGACCTCCACTGTTTCTACACACAGAAACACAAAGTCTGAGTCAACACTAAAAATCCAACAGAAATGCTACTATATTTACAGGAGATACGTTTACCTTTATCAGAAACCCTTCATTTACCACAGTTTGCATCATCATACAGGCGAGGTGAGCTCCCTGCATGCTTGACTGTGGCAAAGCAGCCTCATACAAAAGAGTCCTTCTACTTGTAGGAAGCCAAGCACTCATACGGAAACACAGCTAGAGGTTCACAGGATGTTGGTAAAGGGATGTCTGCGTGGGATGTAAGAAAACTACAAAGAGCTACAAACACACTGAAATCAAGGCAGGAAGCATCTGTGGAGGTCACTGAGGAGCCATGAAGAACTAAATCCATTCAGTGTTCTCTGAGTCATGAAATTTTTAAATGCAGTTATAGGGTTAGCTTTTTACTAAAAATATTTCTACTTCTTTTTCATTTTATTCTTCTCTCATTGGTACTGCAACTGGTCAAATTAGATCCTATGTCAAACAAACTGTCTTCAAAGCTTCGGAAAAAAAGAAAAAGCAAGTGGAATCTAAAGTGCGGGGTACCCCCTTAAAAGCTTGAAATTTGAGTGCTTTCAGTCTCTTGAAAGGCAAATGGCCTGTCTGGGAGAAAGCAGACTTCAGATTCATGGAGGGAGTGTGATTTGGAGGAAGTCTAGCAGCTATGCAAATAAAACTCTGTGAAGTTCTCCAGGATGTTTCAAACTGGACACAAAAATAAGTGAAACCATACATTCCTTTAGCCCTTCAGCTTTTTACCTTTAGACCCTTAACCTTTCTAATTTAGACCTTTTCAACAGATTACACCTTTGTATTGCTTTTCTTCCCCATTCTGTCCCATTTTAATCAAGCAGCCATGGCTAAGCACCAGCAGAGCCCAGCATCCACTCTGACCCTTCTGTGCAAGTTCTCCCATCGATGACCAGGCTGTAACCATCATTATTTGGGTTTCATATTTTTTTCTTCAAGAAACATCCCTGGGCTTTTTTTTATCTTGATACTGATGCTGTCTGTGTTAAATAGTACTGTCATTGCTCAGCGATAAACTGTACATCCTTCCAATGCAATTAATGCCAGGAGCAAATAGTCTTTCTCCTGGAAAAAATGGGAGAAGTGACTTGACATTAAGAAAAAGGTTCTCTTTTCAGCTGTGAATGCAAATCATTCTCTAGAAATGAGCAAACATTGCAATAAACACTAAATCCTTAGTAGCCTTTAAAAGAAATTCAGAAAAGGCACCAGAAAATATATTGCACAGAATAAACCTAAGCTGAGGTCAAGATGACCGAATGCATTTTTCCCATTTCTCACTTCCGTAACTCTGTAGCACGTGAGATCACCTTCCTTTTTATAAATGATATAAACTTCTGTCTTGAGTATTGTTTCCAAGGTCCAAAGATTACATGTTTCTCAGTACTGATCTTAAGTTATACCTGTACTGCAAATGTGTACTAGATTTGTTCAACTTCTCCCATTTTTTATTCCACAAATAGAACTATGTCAGAAATGGATTTTTCTCCTTGGATATAATGCAATACTCATTATATAATGAAGATATTATTAAACTAGTGGGACTGTGCATACAGGAAAAATAGATTAAAAGTTCAGGGAATAATGATGGACCTTGTCAGAAGGCCTCCTAGAAAAAGAGGCAAGAAAGCACAAGCTTTGTCCTGCAACAAATAGACTACTTTAAAAAAGGTGGTTAGAAACCAACAGCAATGGTACAGAAACAACAATAACATCTACAAGGAAAGTAACACTGTTCTATGTCTGTGATGGCCTTCCAACTTGATAAAAGTTTCATTCAGACAACAATCTCTTTTTATTAAGACTTGCAGAACAAAAAGTATGCATAAGGAAGCCTAAGTGTTTTTGCTTTGGGTATGTAGCAAAAGTGGCAGTATCTTTGACTTGGCTTGTTCCAGTATGATTTAGAGTTTTATACCTCAGCTAAATAAGTGGGAGGAAGATGACCAAATATTTAGATATGTAGACAGGAGACCTGTACCCAGGAAGTAGGGCAGCATAGACACGGAGTTCATACACTGAGTTTGAGGCCTAACAGAAGAGCAACAACTCAGACCCACTTAAAGCTCAGCATGATCAAAACCAGTTTGGAAACTAAAAGGCAGTCATATTTAAAGTATGAAAATAGATTAAAATCAGCTAAATAAAACTGGTGCTGAGTAACACACTGTTCCTGTAAGCTAATAATTTTTGTTTTGTTGTTGTTTTGGCTTTGCAGGGGGCTGCGTTGATAACAGGACTCACCCTGATATCAATAAATGCAGTTTCAGCTCCTGACCTGTGTTAGCTGCTAAGACAAGGAGGTGACACAAAGGGATGGGCTGCACTGCAAGAAGCATCTTGCAATACAGCATTCAGTACAGTTTCAGATCAAGATCAAAGGTAAAGCTTTAGCTTCAAATCACAGGCTTCCCATTCACATAAAAGATGTCTTGCAGAGAATTCTTTACTTATTCAGTTCTTCATTCATTACATAGCCTGTTACCATCCTTGGAAGTACAAGTTCTCATGATAAGCCTTTACAAGCACATCTGATTATTAAGATACAATCATTATGGTATTTAAAACACTTGTTCAAACAGAAGACTGGGATTAATTCACAATTTGGTATTTCTTGGTCTATTTCAGAGCCCAGCCTTTGCAAAGCATGGCCCTTGCACCTAAAATAACACTTTCAGCTCAGTTGTCAAATATCATCACAACTTCTAAGGGCTGTATTGACATGAGAATGAAATGTCCATGTGTTCCTTTCCCCTGACTGTCCTCTAGCTGCTAGCCAGGCAACCACAGACAGTGGGGAGGCCAGATGAAGTTTAGGAGCCATAGATGCTAGTCTGCTGTCAGTCACAAGTGTCCTTAGTGCTCCGTCATAAAACATTTAACTTGTGCCAGGGAAACATACCCTTTTCACTCACAATCTGTGCAGTGCTACTGCAGGTGGATAGTGGAAGAACATTTACAAACTGCAGGATATTGATGGACTATCTGAAAATAGGAGCTTGGACCAGAATAAAAATATTAGTCATATCCTTTTTGTTCATGACATCAAACCCAAAATAGAATGTACCTTTCAGAAGATTGCTTGCCTTTATGGAAGTACATTTTGAGTCTCTCAAAATGGCACATGAAGACTGAAATTCTGCTGTCTCAGTTCTCTACCTCATTCATGGATATTATTAAACACCTTAAAAACATGTTTATAAAACCTAATATTTATTATGTGAGGCTCTAGCTTAAAATTAAAGGCTTGCTACTGACATAGTTGCAACTTTGAGAGAGCTCTTGTTCAGTGCTTCATTCATTATGTGGCACGTGGCAGCCATTACAGACAATTGTCTGCTAGTGCTACCCACACCACGGCTGTTTGTATAATATGAGTCACTCACTGCAAGCTGCAGCTCCAAGCACAATTTCTTCATCCTGCAGTAACCACATGCTTTGTTCCAGATTACCTTCTTTCCTTTTGAATAGACAGAATTAGTAAAGTGCAATTGGTGATAATGCCATTTGTCCCCAGGCTCATATTTTTTCTTAAAGTGCTTATTCTTTCCAGTACCTCTCATACTACACCAATAATTCTGCTGGAATACTGAATGTAACATGTAATAGTCACAGATTCCAGAAGGAAGATGCATCTCTCCTGTTGAAAGGAAGAATATTGGCCCACAAGAATTTTATTCAACATTTCTATGCAGTTATAATGCAATTTAGTCCAATTTCACCACTCTCTTGTGAAAATGTCTTCCTACTCTCTATCAGGAGGTAACAATTATGCTGCGCCTTTCTCTTTCTCCCCCAGTGCTGGAGGACATTGCCAGAGGTAAACAGGCAATGCTTTGTCCTTTTCCTAAAACTATCTATTTGCAAGCATTCATTCTAAAATCCTGGGTGTTGGAGACAGCAGACTATCTGTCTGCTGCTTTTCTGTTTCTGCCTTTTTTTCTTCTCCAATTTCTGGTTCGAAGCCATCTCTCTCTCTTTCCACTTACTCTAAATATAAACAAAGTGGATAGGTGTTTTTACTGGGCAAATAGTTCCTAACACTTCAAATGAATAGGAGGGCAATTTTTCCTACTTTCCTAGTGAGTAGAGCAGGGTAAATTACCTTTACATTCTTCCTGTGAAGCCACGCTTCAGCTCTTTTATGATAGTCTGACTCAGACTCAAACGGTATGTAGATTCATGTGGAGTTAATACACATTGTGCCTCTTACTCCTGGTATCTGTCCTCACATAGGTGCTTTTGGATATCATTCTTTTAACCCTGTGAAAAAATTAAAAAAAATTAGCAATGACCTTTTATTTGTACAGATACAAATATGACAAGCCAAGTACAAATAACTCACAATGCTCAGTTGATCACTGTGTTTCCTTGGGATTCTTTTTCCCCACTATTCTCTTTGCTACAAAAGCCATATTTGAAAGACAGATTTGTTCATGTGAAAAACTGAACCCGAAGAACAGCAATCTGTTCCCAGGTGGCAAAAAACAACTGTCCCTCTGAGGCGACTGGGACTGGCCCATGAATTGAACTCCAGTTACCGAGAGATAAGGCTGAAACCCAACCTGGAGATTTGCTTAAAACAAGGCAAACTGAAAGTACAGCTCTCACAATCTCTACCAAATATGATACTGTGATGGGAGGGGCAGAGTTTTATCTGTTGTTCATCTTGAAAAGTGCATTAACTGCAGAATTGTCTCAACTTCGTCAGTTCTTTCACCTTTTTTCTTCTGTCAAATCACCCATGGTTTGATGCAGAACAAGCACGTTCAGCCCGGATGGGTGGCTTACACCAGTTTATCTCATATTCCAAGGGTGTACACTGTTCTGTTTTTTAATCCTCTAAGGAAGGGTGGCAGTGCCTCACGGTCAGAAGTAGATTCAAAGAAATGGAAGAATGAAGTTTCTTTCCAAAGGTCATGTCCAAAAGAAGAATTACACCTGTGCAACATAGAGCTAAACTGCGTGCTCCATCCACACTGAAAAAACTACTGTCACTGCTGCCACCTACATGACACCAGGGTGGCAGAGACCCCTTCTTCCCTGTAAAGCCTGTCCAGTCCTCTCATGTTAACATCCCCTCCTACGGACCCCAAAAGCAGAGGTCCATAGCCTGGTCCTTCCTGCCACCAGATCTTCATGGCTCCTCGGAGCAATATTACCTTCAGGCAGCCCTCAGGTGCTGATGGGTGTCTGCAGCATGGGGCTGAGCACCCAAGGGAAATATCTTGCTTCCAGATGCAGACAAGGTCATCCATCTGCAGCCCAGCCTGTCATTACACCAAGGTTCATTCTTCTCAGTAGCTAAGGTGGTTTTGCTTGTATAATGAAACCAAGCACAAGTTAGCTCTTCTGTTTGGGGCTGCTGAGAGAACCAGTGTCTGCCCTGCACCAGGTTCACCGTGTTAATCAGAATCATAAGCCCTGCCTGTGTCTCCTTTTGCCTTTCTAATCTTGCAGTCATCTGACTGCAGTGTCCTGACACCACTGGGCTTTGCCAGCAGGATAGCCAAGGGCAGCTACTGCATGGCAAAACCAGATTTTTTTTATTTTAGCATGGTAGAGAAAGCAGATTGTAACTTTGAGAGAGTCACTGAAACAAAACCCACCAGTGTAATTAAAACTAGTGAGTCCTGGCCTGGCTGGGGATAGATGGGATGGACTGTAGGAAGTTCTGTGGGCTGAAGCTGAGCATTGCAGACAGATGTGTGCCAGCTGCTCATACCAACTACTGTGGGTGGTCCCCACCAGGTCACTTCTGTGAAAAGGAAGAATCTCTGGACAAGTCAGCTGCCCTCTGATGCAAGCACACCTATTTACAAAGAATTTCAAACATCTTTCTACCAGCTCTCAGTTGTAACAAGTGCTCCCAGTTTCACTTTTCCAAGCTCATACCATCAGTCCTGGTCCAGGCAATGCTGGTGCTTGTTTTATGTCTCTCTATTTCTCAAGCATTTACTCTGCCTTTGAACAGAGGAAAAAAAACAAATCCACACTTCCTTCCCCCTTTCTGCCTCCCAGCATCAGTGAAAACACTTTACCCGCAATACAAATTCAAGAGTAACCTCAAATACACTTTTAAATTTAGTTGGCAATTTAAGTGTGTTTTGGCTACAGGCCAAGCTGGGCAGAGAGGGCAGGATTCCTCTATCTAACTGCAGACATTTACTAAGCAGCCGCTGATACCTGCATTAGTCACTCTGACTCCTCTTTATAGCAGAGAGGAACAAACATTTCCAGGGAAGGATTCTGACCTACTATTATAGTGACCTATTGTAGGTGAGATGAATCACACCCTTGAGATGTACTTCTCTCCCTGGTTGCAGAGGGAGCCCAAGGCGATTCACTCAGCTGCTTTACAGACATCTGGGGTCATCCAAAAAAAAACCTCTGCAAGGGAATCAGGCCTCAGATGCATGGACCTCAGGTACCTCTTACTTACCCTAATGCAGCTGTAGTGTCGCCTTTTTGTATTTTGTTTATACTCCCATAATTTGCTGAGTCTATTCAGCCTGTTCTGAATATTACTAAGTCTCTGGTCCTTCCACACTGCTATTTTGTGTCCCCCTGCAGAGGAGGTTGCATTTATCAATAGGGTGAAATATAAGATTTCTACTTAGACAGACTTGTTGTGATGCTCTGGTGGCAGGTGAATGTTCCTGGGAACTAAGAACAAAAGGTGGCCAGAAAGTGCAAAGCTAGCATGATGATTACTGATGTATCAGGTAACACAGTACAGCTGGTAGCAAGGGAGAGCTATCCCCCTGGTAACTAATGTCTGTCCCCGTAAATAATCCCTCAGGGAAAGGCCCTCTGCACCTAAAGGCTTCTGGTTTCTGCCATTTACACTGGAGGGCTCAAGAAAACAGATTACCATTCCTGACATACCTTTCACTGCATATACCCTTAGGCCATTGCAACTGTAATGACTATAGTACTGCTAAATCTTTTGGATGTGTCCACATCCCCAGAGCAGGACCTTTTTCTTAAGAGCAGGAAAGACGGAGGAAGACAAATTACACTCCCTACATAAAGCTTGCAAGGAAAAGCATGTGTGGGGGTGATATTGGGGGAACAGCTAGGGCTCATGAGCAATAGCAATTGCAGGTAGAGGCCCCTCTTCACCAGTTTAATTCACTCAGAGGAAGATAAAAGAAGAAATACTCAGCCGAATTAAAAATTAGTAGCAAAGGCTGAGGAGAGGATGTGAGGGAATCGACTTATGGAGAAGCTTTCAGCATCAAAAGAAATACACACTTCCATGAATTCCAGACCACGAAGGTGGAAAGCTTCACCTCAGAGCATTCTCAGATAAAGTTACTGCACTGAGCAAGGCAGTGCTAAGCCCAGCATCACCAGTGCCCACTGCTCATTCCTTGGGGGAGCATTTCTGATTGTGCTTGTTTGCAGCAACATTGAGAGACCCAGTCAGGGTAAATCAGTAATGCTGCACCATGTGCACTGCACTCAGGAATGTAGCAACTCCTGTCCTGAAAGAGTAAGGGACTGTAAGGGCTGTAACATTGCCAGAGAGGGTTATATGGGTGGAAAAAGTCCTGATTCATCCTTCCACAGCACAGCAGCTCCCTTATCAGTACTGTGTCCCACCTTCAGACACCTCTCTCTTCTGTTCCCTCTGCAAGCTGGTCCTTGCTGGTTGCTGCAAACCTCTCTAGGGCCTGAGGGATGGGAGGGCAGCAAGGGCAACACAGCCTTTTATGAAAAAGTGGCTAGAGCAGCTTATGAGATCACACACCTCAGGCAACCCTACAAGGATTTCTTTTCAAAGGCCGAGACTCTTAAGTCACCTTTCAATAGCTGAATTGGAAAATATCTGATATTTCCTAAGAGCTTTTTCTCAGCATAGCTTGCTGGGTTTTGATGCTTTTGATATTGATTGATTATTTGCTTTCATTCTACCACCAATTTTATTCTAACTTCTAGTTTTGAAGTGCTTCTTTCTTACAAAATTTCTCCCTTGATTTCACTACACATCTTTTCAGCTTGTTTGTCTGAGTGAGTTTGATGCAAGATATTTTTATCTGATGGTGTTTATTAGAGTCAAAGGAGTCAATGTGGTTTTTTTCTTTTCTGAAAAATCCTGATTCAATACAACTGGATTTGGTTTTGTCTTTTAATGGAAATCTTAATGTTTTGAGGAGCTCTACAAGAATAGAAGATGTAATCAGTAGCAATTGAGACTACATGTTGCTTGTAAATAACATAACTCCAGGCAGTTTTCCTTCTTCCAGGAATTAAAGTGAAAGAAGTCCTGAATTGATTTATACAGCTTTATTTCAGCTTATTTAGAATACCTTGTAAAAGTTGCAGCATCTATATTTCTTCACCTCTATGGAGATTACATCAAAGCAGCTGTTAGCAGAGCTTGCCACCTGTTTCCTGATGGAGTAAAATGTCTCCCTATGTGATGGCTCAGGTTTTCATGGGAGTTTTTTGGGGGTCGTTTCCTTTTTTTTTTTTTAGATGTGTGTGCCTGAACAGTCTGAAGGGAGAGTATAAAATTCTGTGCCTCAATAAACTCAGCTGTACTCAGAAATGCTGTCAGTGACAAGAATATTGCAGAACAATGATCACAGTGGGGCTCATGTTCTTATTCTCACTCTACATACCCACGGTTTTGTGCACTGGCATGTAAGGAGACTGGATGGAATAGACTGGATATCTGACAAGCAGGTTATATTTGGATAAAGAAAACAGGAAAAGAAAACACCATTCCACATTTATTTTATTAAATTGTCCTTCCTCCCACTTGTTCATTCACCAGAAATTGTTGCAAGAGTATTCTGATGTCATCCTTGTCCTTACAACCTTAACAAATCTGGTTATCCAGGAACTCAGCCATGGGGAGGCAATACCTAAATCAGTTCAATGTATCTCTGTA
The DNA here is from genome assembly GCF_009829145.1 of Chiroxiphia lanceolata. Classification (NCBI taxonomy): domain Eukaryota; kingdom Metazoa; phylum Chordata; class Aves; order Passeriformes; family Pipridae; genus Chiroxiphia; species Chiroxiphia lanceolata. Next base: position 18,868,679 of record NC_045638.1, on the reverse strand, counting down.
TTCAGACAATGTGAAAATTATACGCAGTATGACCTCTAGCACAGTTAGACACAGACTCTGGATGTGCACTTAAAAATAGACGCTAACACTGAAATTATAAAAACCATGTCCAACAAGAATCTTCCCAATTGCTGTGTAAGAAATGTGACCTCCAGCAAATTAAAGGTTATACAGTATGTCATGGATCTTATAAGGCTGTTTGCCCCCATATTGTGGGAGTGAACACCCCACTGCTTCTGACCTGAGGAATGGAGGAGTTGCAGATAGTGTGGCCACCCCACAGTGCTCTGGTGGAGTCCTCAACCCACTCAGATACATGACAGCATCACTGCAATCAGGAAGCTCTCAGCATTTGGAAGAGACATTGTGTATCCTGAATGGAAAATAAGTCAGACTGAGCATCTACATCTATTTCTTACCTGTGTGCACAAATTTTTTTTGGTCCTCCTGCCTCCATCTATCTATCTATCTGTCTATCTATCTATCTATCTATCTATCTATCTATCTATCTGTCTCTCTATCTATCTATCTATCTCAGCTGGCCTATAAAAAGCTTTAAACTTTCCTCATAGGTCTTGATTATAAGTCTTTAGGCCATCAAAACTCCATCATCAGAGCAAAGCTATTGCTCTATCTCTGCTCTAATGGCAGAGACACTGCACATCTCTTTTTAATTAATGGGGATTGCGGAAAAAAGTGTCAAATGCCATGTTTTAAAAACCAGTATCACCAGAAATTTCTGAACTGATCATTGGTGTGGAAAGAGACAATCAATTTGAGACAGCAGCAATTTGGTGGTAAGAACTTATTTAAGGCTTTCAAATGTAGAGTAGTTTCTTCTGTTTCCATTTTTAAGAGGTCCTGATTTTAATAATATACAATTTCCCAATGCCTGAATTTTAGGAAACTGTAAAAACTCTAGATGGAATACAATAAAAAAGCAGCATCCTTCCAGCTTTTTCAAGCTTGACAGAGACCTGAAGAAAATTCATCTCTGGACCTATTCTGAAACACTCCAGTTATTGTGCTGTTAGTATCACTAGCTTAATTTTTCCAGCTGACAGTGTGTTGACACCCTCCCTGCTTAGTAACAGAAGTCACATGAGATTACCAGGAGCAGAAAGTAAACCCATTTCTGTGCAGAGTGAGAACATGACTTTGTTAGCAGTCCCAGAGCAGAGTCTCACCCCTATTGACTGCTCTCCTCTGAGGTTTTTTGCATCAGCAACAGCCCTCTCAAATGTCTCCATCTCATTTCAGATCTGATCTGAAAGCGTCTTTGCAATGCAGCTAGTCAGTTACCATTTTAATCTTCTCATCCTTCCTTTGCATGCTCTCAAAAATACTAAATAAATCAGTAAATCTTTTAGAGTATAATTTGAATGCACAATACAAAATAAAACTGCTCTGCCCTTGGTCTCATGCTAAACTGCGTAAAACTGGCAGTCAAACAGAAGGGTATTTGAACTGCTCTTATCTCAAACCTAGAATAAGGACATAATTAGGGACAGTTGTTGCTGGGAAGTCAGTGCTTATCCTCATTTTAACAATACACTACAATACCACATTTGAATATCCTGAGAGCACGAATGATCCAACAGTAAGAAGGGCACCAACTATTCTCAGTGGCTTGAATGGAAATAGCAGGTGTCTGGTACTTTTCTGGCCCTAAGACAGTAATCAGTCACAGATAATTGACTACTTTCAGATCCAGAAAGTGATTTGCAAGGGATTATATTTCCAGTGTACTGTACTAGCTTAACATTGAGTACACAGGAGGAACCAGATTTCTGAAGCATCAACCGAAAAACCACTCATTTTTGATCATTTGAGCCATGTCCTTACCCAGTACAGTCAGAATATTCAAACTTCTGGGCAAACACTAATTATGCCATCTAATTACAACATAGCTGCTTCCATTCCCTCTATTAAACTGTATTCATCCCTTATTATTAAATAAAACATAAGGCAGAAAAATAGAAAGATATTTTCCTATGCATCTGTCTTTTTAAGGACAAATTCCTTTCCTGAACAAGTACAGCCATGTCTACAATCATATCTAATACAGAGTATCACCAGACTACTCACATTCATTTTGAAGACCTATCTATCAGTGAAGCATCTCCTGTTCTGTCAAAACGAGCATGATTGCACATTAGGCACAGCATGACTCACAGGTAGAGCAATATGGAAAACTACCCTTTTGGAGGCTTATCCAACACCACAAAAGTGCCTGGAAATACCTCACCACTTTGAACAATGGTTTCAGAGCCGGAATCAGTTACCAGGAAGATAAACACTAATGCAACACGGCATAATGCAACCAGCAGCAGAGTCTGGAAGGCAAACAGGAGTCCTGATGGAAGAACCAGTATAGAACAGTCCCATTCCTTGTCCTGCTGACCAGGCATGGGGAGAGATGCTTGTTTGGGCCACTCCAGCAGCTGTTTCACTTTTTAACCCAGCTCAAAATGATCCCGGCAGAAAAAGTGGCCATTTTTCTGCAGGTGAATGAATTAAATCAGCTCACACAAGCTCAACTGTCAGCTCAGATATCTCAATTGGACCCAAAGATAGTTAGGTTGTGTGGATAAAGAAGACAGGGGTGTGAGGGAGGGGAACTGAGACTTCAGCCCTTCAGTACCAATCTGCTCTCAAATCAGCACAGCTACATATGTCATGGCAGCCTCTGTTCTCTACCCAATTAAACAGAGGCAATCAAGATGTTCTCAATTTTATCAGGAGAAAAAAAACCCTGGACACCCAGAACCTGTAAGAAATTTTTACAAGCACGGGTCTGAAGCTATCTTTGTCTCTTCTCATTGATTTATCTACAGAAATGTATACCAGGTCATTCCCATTAATGTCCATGGGAAAGTATCTGTCTTAACAAAGGGCTGTTTAAATATATTCATGTACAAGAAGAGTTGGGGCAGATGCTACACCACTGTGTATCCTCTCTGGAAGCCTATCACTTGTTTCTTCAGCACAGAGTGGATGAGGAACCTGCTGCTGCAGATGTGGGTCTCTGTGGGCAGAAGAGGGTCCTTGAGCATGGTGTCCCAGAGGAGTGTACCACCTGCCAGGCCCTTTTATAGGAGATATGTTTGCATTTCCTCATCCACTCTGTAGATGATGATTAAATATGGCCTGCCTGTTCCAACAACTAGCTTTTCATTAGGAACAACCAGGTTGGGAAATGGATGGCTTTTTCTGAATCTGAGTGAAATATTTTGCTCAGCTCACAGACTGAAAAAAAAAAACAGGGAAAAAAAAGCCCAGCAAATTGAGCCGAGATGGTCTAAATTATTTTTTCCTCTAGATTTTTTGGTTCAGCTGCCACACTGAAAAATCAATTATTTTCATAGCTCTACATCAGTCACTCCTATTTATAGAAATTCTAGTCATACAATCTGAGAACAGATTTCCCCTGCTGTTAGATTGAGTTTAACTTCCAGGGAAGCCAGTGTAGATGAACTCTTTGGAAAAATAAGTCCCTGGAGTAGACAGCCTGACACTCCCCTATCATGAATAACAAACAGCAAGTGTTAGAACAATTAGTCACAGTGAACAGTTTATGTGAAATAACCACTGATTGTAATTTCCTTGCTTAGAAGTATTAAGAAGTCTAATGAGCTCCACCTGCTATGACCTGTTGAAAGGACTTCTTGGGCTTTGGCAGTAGATGAAAGTGTACTGCTCTAATTTTACCAGGTTTTATATGGTGCAATCCCCATACTGGGGATAGGGTTACCTGGTTACACTGATATAGTTCATTCTATAAAAACTGCACTAATCTATACAGGTTAGGCAACTTAAAACTGATGTGGGATTGGATTTTGTTTCCTGCATAGCCTCAAAGTCAAATAAATCAACAAATACTACATTGTTTGTCTGTAGCAGCTCCCTTCAGGCCAGTACCATATAAGTCCTGGCATTTCCAGTGAAATATTATTGTCTCCATGGGGTTTAGAGCATCCCTGGAAGTGCATTTACCCATCTGCAGCACTGGCAGAGCTCAGTGTTTTGCTAGCCTCTGGTTAGCATGGCTGGCCTTGCAACGATGGCAGCAAGCAGGATAGACAGACATGGCCCCTCTGGGCTCTCCTGCCCCTGAAGCAGCTGGGACTGGTGGTCACGCTGAACCAAGACAAGGGCTGGTGCCTGCCAGACACAATTTATAGGACAAGTACCAAGTCCTGGGGTCATCACTGCAGCTGCTTCCAGTATGCCACGGCAGTCATTGCATGTGCCACTGTATTCAGAGTTGTATCACCAGAAGCGGAGTCCTCTCCTAAAACCCAATACTACCCCAGGACCATATTTGTGCTAATTTATAGCCATGTGGAAAATGGACCTAAAAGCTTATGTAGTTGATGCATTGTACTTGTATTGGCTTTCTATTTATATTAATCCAGGAGAAGAGACCCCAGGAGAAGAGACTCCAATCTAAGAATGGATTATATTCTACTATTTTCCACTGTGCTATTTAAAATTAAGAAAACAAAACAAAACAAACTAAAAAACCCCAAAGCAAAAAAAAAAGGCAAAATGAGTGAAAAAAGTAACTCAAAAAAACCCCCAACAAAACAAAAATCTCTGTTAAGTCAATGAAGGTTTGATTGATATGGCCTTTTGCAGCCATTCTAGCCTTTAAATGTTGCCTACTCACTTTACCCTGGTTCACCATCCTTGGAAGGCAGTCCTCCTCTTCTGAAGTACATTTGCATGGAGATCTTCATCATGAGCATCTTTGCATAGTGGGTAGGAAATTAACTACATCCATCAAATGATTTATTTCATTGCAAGTAACATGCCCAGAAAGCATTATGCTGCTTGCTCCTCTGTCAGTCATTGCCCAGAGGGTTCAATTAGTGCTAGGGAGTTTACCTGCTGACCTTTCATTTTTCTCTACACTTGGATTTCTATTCTGACTGATGAAGCCACATGTCAGTATAATTTCACCAGCATCTGTAAGAGGGTGCCTGCTGCAACCTCCACCTTGCATTAGTCTCCTTTGATCTTTGACTGAAGCATGCCACACCATCAAGCTGGAAAAAACAGTCAATTTTCTTCTTTGATCTGCATCCTCATGAGCTGATGAGGCGAGTAAGGCCCCATTTTATAACACTGCAGCCAAATCCCTTGTGTGTGTAAGCCATCCCCACGGGGCTTTCATTCCATAGGGCCTAGCTCATGAGAATTATATCTCACCTACATCAGTTCAGCCCCCCCCTTTCTGGATTTGGACAAATAACTAACTAAGCCTGAAGCTGTAATACATTCACTTGGACAGTGGTAGTAGGTAGTAGAAGTTGTTGGGGTCTCTTTAGGATAGCATCATGGTTTTACTCCTTATAATTTATCTACTACCTTTGCCTTGCTCAGGTCTTGGGTTTTTTTGTTTGTTTTGGGTTTTTTTGTTGTGTTTTTTTGTTTGTTTGTTTGTTTGTTTTGGTTTTTTTGTTCTGTGGTTTGTTTTTTTTTTTAAGGTGTCAGTTTTCATGTCAGGTGATCTCAAATGGCAAAACTCAGATTTTAAAGGCTGATTAGACTGGTTTTCATTTAGCTTTGCAAAACTAAGTAGCTTTCAATGGAGTATAGGAGTTGAAATGTCTAAGAAATTATGAAAATGGGTCTCAATTTTCAAAATCACTCAGGTCATGCGATGTTTTTATGATTTGTGGCTATAAGGGCATTTGGAAATGAGACCTTGATTTTGCTTTGGATTAATACAGCACCCATCAAACAGGGACTCTAGTCTATGATTGCTGCTGCTATGATACAGTTGAATAAAATGGTAGGCTGTATGAGGAAAGTTTTAAAATGTAAACCTTAAAAGTTCAATTTTGTAAATAAAGACTAGAACTCAGTGCAGTAATATTTTTAAATTTTTAGGTCTTAATATACATATTTCATATTTTGGATGTCTGAATTATGTATTCTGAATGCTTGGAGTTAGCAGTCCTGCTTTGCAGTAGTATGACAATAATGAGGTTCATGATGTGACCGTGGAGGTTCAAGAGGAGAACTACACCTAACTATGAGTTCTGGGGGCACCTAAGTGGAAATAACCAATTCTGCTTCTCCTTGGATTTTCATCTTTGTGAGTTTACTTGACATCTCTCTTTCTAAGCCGGTCTCAGACCGGCTTCAAAATGACCAAAACCTGTAAATTTAGGCATTCTGCCTCATCTTTGCAGTTAAAACACCTTTCCAAGGGTGCCTTATAGTGCCTTTTGCAGAATGCCTAATGTGTTGTTTCAGCTAAGCCAGTTCCCAATTATTCACTCTTGTCGGTTTGCAAATCAATTCTCTGGCCACCACTGACATTTCTGCATCTAAGAGTTGTTGTAAAAATCTCTTTGAAATGGTAACCCTAAGCTGGGGTCTTTCCATAGCTTCAAAGGCATGATGTCCTATTCTGAATTCCTTTGAAATATTTAATTTGAATAATAAACTACCCAAGTACCATCATATTCTGGTTGTTATCAGTTAGCTCTGACCAATAGAAACTTTGAAGTGTTAATTGTGGAGCTGGACAAAGCTGCAGACTTTGCTGATTCTTTGGAAAGTAAGAATTAACCCTTTTACACCTTGCTGAAGAGAGACAATTTTAATGAAGGACCAGAAAAATCCTAGGGATTATACCCAAGACCCAAAGTGTTCACAGAGATGCAGCAGGAAGAAAATTTAAATCCATCAGTTTTTACTCTTTATTTCCAAGGAAACAATAGTTACAGCCCTTGACTACATTGGAGACAACAAGCTTTGCTTGTATAGTGGCCTGCCTATTGAACTTCTTCAGTCTGTACAGCACAAGCAGCAGGATGAGATCGTATTTATATGATGCATGCACTGAAATGTGTTTGAATCTCTTGTTGGCTGCACCAGTGTCTTGATGATGTATTTAAGCAGAGCTTGTCTGCAGGGCATTCACCCCTCCTTTGTGGCCACCCCTTGTGGTTTCCCCTGTTGCAATTTTCAAGCCGTTCCAGCTGAGAACAGATAGGAGTAACCAAGTCCTTCCACAGGGCAAAGGAGACAAACAAAACCCACTCCGTGCTGTTCCTTCATGCAGCCCTTGCTGTCTCCCCTTATTGTGCAGCTGCTGGGGCTGGAGTGGGACACATGCATGGGGCATGTACTGCTGCTGGTGCCTGGGGACAAAGAAGTGTGGATTGGATCTGTGCTCCTGCTGTTAAGAGCTGGGCCAGTCGACTAGCAGAGCCACTGCTGGTTGTATTACACTTTGGCTGTCTCTATTTCTTTGTTTCCCCTCTTCTCTGACTCCTGTCTGACATAGCAGTGTATGCCATTGGCCTGCTCTTCCCAGTGGTCATCTTGCATGGTCTCATCCCAGCAGAGCCCCACCACCCTCTAAGACTTGTCTACCTAGAAGCAGTATCATTTGGCTTCAGTGACCCAATGGCATCTTTATCCACACCATTGTCCTTTTTCAGGACAGTTTGGAGGAAGGTTGCACCCCACCTGATGCCTTATGAACCCAGTACATCCACTAGTCTGAGTGACAGTGAGTGCTACACAGAGCGAGCATCAGCATTTTTGCTAACCAACAATCTGCTCCACAGACTCAAACCCCAACACAGCAACTAGGAGTCAGGCATAGCCTGCTGATGTTTTTCACAACACTGTTACCATTTTTTCTTGTTAAACAACAGGGTTTTTGCACTCAGGAATTAACTCAGTTTAGTCCCAAATGATCCAGGCTTGGATTTCTCAGCATGCCTTGTCCCTGTGCAGTTGCCAGTTTAACATGGTCATCTGGCCATACTGGGAAATCTCTTACTTCTTGCAGGAACAGTATAGTTTCCCCACTCCTGCAGTGTTTTTTCAAAGGAATGAAAACACCATTATTTTCCTTTCTCCTCTCTCTGTAGCACCACCTGACAGGATGCAGAGTTTGCAATTCATGACTCCAGTGACCTCTATATTCCCATTACCCAAGGCTCCATCTTAGGGGATTTGCTGAGCTGTGCTCATATCTAAAAGCAGTTTCTAAATCCTTGAATGGTAATAGTGAGGATTAATAGGAATGTCACTTTCCAGCAATTACCAGAAATCCAAATTTACTATTCTGCAAAGGGTTACCACAAGGCCTAGACATTTCTAAAAACACAAAAACAAACTCCCAATTTCTAATCAGGAGTTAAAAATGGAAAAGATTTTGCAGCACAGTAAATAAGCTTTAATAATTGTCTGTCTGGGGTACAAAGCCTTTTAAGGAAAAATGCACCCTCTGTTTACTTGAGAAACATAGAAGAGACCAATTTCACTGTATTCCACAGACAATTTCAAGTGTTCATGGCTTTTTAGGGCACACATTACAGTGCAAGTAGATGCAGAGATGTGAACTTGGAAATGGCCCTATGTGACCATGAAGGATGAATGCAAAGAGCCCTGAGTGCATCACTAGGGCATAGAGTGGAGTGACAGCAGCTGGGAATAGGGCAGCTCCAGCCAGACTGTGGGCAGGCAGAGGTGGGGAGCCAGGGGGCACTGCCAGCAAAAGTCAGTTCCTGTTTCCAAAAGCTGGGAGCTAGGGAAAGGCAAACGATCAGGCCCAGAGCCAGAGCCACAAAAAACCCCCTTCCTTCCTGCTTAAATTCAAAGGAATAAACACAGCTTCATAATTCACAGTACTGTGCTGTTAAACCTAGTGTGCCTTTGTATTCGTATTGATGTATGTTGAATCCATTGGAATTCACTAAATTAACTTTTTCCTCCCTTGTATGAGCTTTTGTTACTTCTGCTCTCAAAACAGATCCAGTGTCCGTTATGGCCTGGCTTCAGTCATCTTTCGGGGCAATGGAGAGAGGTCAGTAAAGCACATTAAGATTTGGACACCATCATACAGCATACAGAGACTAATACCTGGCAAATGGTGTATGTGAGCCCAGAGGAGAGCCAAAGGGAGAACTACTGTGGCCAGGAGAGTCAGAGACCTCCCTTCGAATTTGGGGGTGCAGACTCATGTGTGAGGCTCCACCAGGAGAGTTGGCCACTGGTTCCCTGCCTTATTCCCTGCCTCAATGAAGTGCCATTGTGGAAGCAAAGATCCTTGTTGTCTCTGTGGTCAAAGTGAGTTACCCTCTGCAGCAGGGTATCTCCAAGATGCCTCTACCCCAACTTCTTTATCTGACAGACCTCTGAGAGAGGGATAATTCAGGTCAACTGGCAGGGAAGGACTATATGGTAATGGCAGGTAAATGACTTAAATATCCAGGTTTGTGTCATTTAATAGGTCTTTTGATGTGCTGGCACCCATGGGTAGCTAAGGGGTTGCCTGCTTCTGGTTGTAGCAGTTCAATTCTCTGCCACTTTAGGTCTCACAGGGCTGGAACCACCAGGGACCAGGGTCTTGTTGTTCAGCTACATTGGCTGCGTGGGACCATGAACCAAGAAAGAGGCCACAGTGCTGCAAGTTCCTGAGATACAGAAAGGCTTCAGCAATGCCTTGGCAGGGCCAGTTGCCCAATTTTTTTGCATTTGGACAGCACAGATGTACAGCACAAGGAGCAGCAACACTGCAAGTCAGTCAGCTGTACAACACGAGCTCCCTGGACAGGAGCAGAGCGGGAAGGAAGAGTGTGAGGCTGGTTTGGCAGGTGAGATGGAGTTGGTGGTAGGAGGGGTGAGAGGTGGAATTGGCAGACAGGGTTGGAGTCACAACTGGGGAAGATCTTTGGTATTGAAAGGAATGCACAACATGTGTTCAAATATGTTTATTGGGATCTTGAAAGGCAGTCACCACACTGTCATGAGGGACTTTCAGTAAAACTTGAGGAGGAGTTTTTCTCTCTATGCAAACATCTCCCACTTTTGGATTGTAACTCATCATAGTACGTGAGATGAAAGAACTAATGCAAACGTCATAATACATGCAAAAAGATAATGCTTCTTTAGACTGGCTTTACTTCATCAATCAAAGAGGCTGTGTACTGGCAGCTGGAGAAACTGCAAAATCACTGTGAAAGGGATAAATGCTGTGAAAGGGAAGAATTCACTAAAGTGAATTTTGAGGGCTTTGAAAACAGAAATGCAGTAAGTTTACAAAACCCCAGGAGCAAAGGTACCCTGGCAACCCAGTAGTTGCACCCCATTTGCAACCAACAGAAAAATTTGCTACCTGAGTTCAAATCAACTCATATAATGACATTGCAGCTTCATTGTACTATTGTTCCTGGAAGAGAGACCTCTTGCCTTCTATCACCCATCTCATGTTGTCATGAATGTTTCAGTAACAACTTACTTGTGCTCTAATCAGGGAAAAAAATCCAAGCCTTCAGAGAAGACTGGTCTCAAAGTGCAGACTACAATGTGTGGAGATTCACAAGCCCTGCAGGCTTAACAAAGCCAGTAAATCAGAGCTCACAAACCAGCTTTGTGCTGACATGATTTATCTTCCAGAGTTGACCTGCTTGGGTATGATTTTATAATGAAGGCAGTCAGAGATGTGAACAGTAGACTATAAGAAGCCATTCACAGTGGTGAATGTAAGACTGAGTATAAACCTTACTATAACCCCAGTACCAATCTGTGAGATAAATCTAAAATGCAGGCAGGTAGGTGACTGGTTCAGGTGGCTCAAGGGCTCTAGATTTGTAAAAAAGGACTTTTTCCCCATCCCCACCCCAGACATTATCTCTGGTAGTTAAATACTCTTAGAAGAAAGGTCTAACAGGTACATCAGGTGCTGCAATGACTGGAGACAGTGGATGCTCAGACTTAAAGATGTACCACGTGCTACCCCAACGTAGCTCACCATGGAGTTCATGTCAACATTGACCATCAGCATCAGTAAGGAATACTGCACATGTAATTTTTAGCACAAGTGTGTTTGCAGCATTCAGAGACTGTCTAGCTGTTTCTACAGTGCATGAGTCAGTGACAACTCAATTTTGAGTATTATAAAAATAGTAAACCAACTCCACTAGGGTCATTGCTATGAAAGTACTGCACATGGTCTTTTTTGAGGGAAATGAAAATATAGGTTTTGTTCTTCAGAAAGGTGGTTTCTCAATAACAAAGTGTTTGTTGTTTTACTTTGTTCTACTTCAAATTCATTCTGAAAAATTTTACTTTTGTTGTAGGAATTTCATCTGATACTGATAGGAACATGAGCATCTTGGAAAGCTTAAAATAAAGGATGGTTTTAAAAGTGGGGCATGTAGAAGGGGATTATTTTTTTTTCATTAGTGAAGGCAGCTCTAAAGCACCGGGACCACAGCAGCCTGAAACCCTGGTGTATTTTCAGATCCTTGTTTTCTCTTTTCAGAAACAGAAAAAGAGAAAAATGAATGCAGAGCTGAATTTAGAAAAACATAACTTTGGTCCAAAGATGCATTACTTTTTATTTGTGGCATATGAAGGACTTTAATTTTTAAAAGAAAGAGGCAGTAACTCTAAATGAGTACGTTCTGAAAACTGTGATCACTTTATACTGAGATGCAGATGTTTCTACTACAACATAATGTGGGAATTCTATAGTCCACAGAGAGATGAAAGATTGCCCATGTCACACAGAAATGGATTTCACAAGCATCCTAGAAGCTCCATGCTACTTATAGAAATGAATGTCATAAATAGGTTTTGAGCATCAGATAAGCACTGACTGTCAAAGTATTCAAATACATTTCAGTAGTCTTTGCTCAAGTGTATTTAAGGAAATGCCTGTTTACTGCACTGCTCCTGATTGTTACACGTTGAAGTCTAGTTAGTATAGAGCATAGCTAATATAGTCTACCTAGCATATGTAAGGAAACATTTTTTAAACAGTTTTAACAATGCATAAAGTAATAAATGTAATTAATTAATGAGGTTATACTTCATCTCCACTTCTGCATCTTCTTTAGCCTTTAAGGTTCAGGAAGTGAGCACAGAGCAAACAGCCATGTTAAAGAGCCCTCTTTAAGGTCATTTAAAATATTGCTGTGATCCATGCTTTGGGAATAATTATGAATGAAAAAAAGACTTTAAAACATTTTTAACTAGTTTGCTTTCAACACAGATTTTACAGAAAACTTACATCCTCCAAAAATTTGATTTTCAGATGTGCTTAGTTAATGTCTATGTAACCATTTACTTTTAATTGGTCACAGAAGTCTAGTAATACAATTTCTCTGCACCAACTGGATGAATAAATATCCACATGGGTAAACTTCAAATCCAGCATCTGTGAATATTTATAAAGGCAAATTTGAATGTTACCATATTTACCCTGACTGTAAAATATGTAAGCCTAGCTGTCAAAAACACCTTTACAAATTCAAAAAAATATTTGAAAAGTTTTTTCTTTCTTTGGCTCTAGTTCAGGCAAAACCAGATTGCTATGTAGATACCATTACATACGGCAGCCCTGAGATATTCTACAAACTGTGACCAGCTTTTCTGACCTTGGACTCTCTGGCTGGACTATTTGTAATTGGCTTCCAGTCTAAGTGATACATTAGAGTAAAGAATCAAACTATTTATCCTGCCATCATGGTTGGTTTAAAGAACATTTCAATGTCAAACTAGTAAGGCTTTTACTGGGTGTAGATGAGAACAGCTTTTTACTAAAGAGATAATCAGAATCATGTTCTATTGAAAAGTAATCTTCATTAGGGAAAAATCTTCCTGTCTTTCTTTGACGTGTGATTTGGAATTGTGAAATTCCAAAATGTTTTACTTTCCGGTGAATGAAGACCATGCTCTTTGGTATCCTGTAAACCTAATGGAGAATTGTCTGAAGAAGTGGAGAATTGTCTGAAGAAGTGGAGAATACAAGAAAAGAGGGAAAGGGAATGAAAATGAATATTTGAAAAAATGTGTTTAGAAACTGTCTGTGTGAGCAGTTCTACCCAGGCACACTAGGTCCAGCTACCCCAGGTTTTCTCTCTGTGTGCAGATTAGTTCTGTCTCACAACAGTGGTGACTTGGTGCCACCCAGGTGCAATGGGCCCAATGTGCCAGCTCGGGTATGTGCAAGAACTGCAGTGAATGCAGACAGGCTTAATGTCTTTTACATAGTGAGTCCCATATGCCCAGGATAAATTAGTTTCATTGTGCTTGAGATGTAGGACGCCAGGGATGCTAGGCATCCAAAAATGTGGTAAGTTACTATTCAAAGCAATAGACAGAGTGTAAGAGTTGACTGGGAGGAAACTGTTGTAGAAATACTAACTAGGCAGAGTTCAAAAATGAAAAATACTACCTAAGGATTCACAGTTACTAAATGAAATTTTAATTTTTCCCTCCTCAGGACCATTGCCACCTTGTCTCTTGGGAAGTATGCATTGTAGCTAGAAAACCTTGAAAATGATGGTAAATCAATGTTTTCACAAAGACAGTTTGCAGAAAACAAAGATCAATAGCTATAATAGTGATTGTGATAGAGGAGACAGTTTTATTTTCAAAGCCACAATCCTATATCTTGTTCCATGACACAGTTGCTATCAATTGCATATGGAGGAGGAGAAGGAGGAAACCAGAAGCAAGGCAATAAAGTATAAAAATTGTTATAATCTTCTAAGAATTTCTGACAGTTTTTCAGTTTGTTTCACAGAAGACTGGAATAATTTCAAGTGACAAAAGGCTAAATCCTAAGTTAGGATTGATCCTGTGCAGCAAACACACAGAGTAGAAAGTAAATAATCAGAACAAGAGAAAAAAGGTACTCTGAAGTCCTTGTGTCATAGTGATTGCTGCAAAGACTGAGTAAACAGTAGCCAGGAATAGCCTGATCACATGGCAGAGCATCCCACTTTCTTTAACCATCCTTCATTTACACTGCCTTTTGAATTAGTCAGTATTTCTCATATAAAAGAGATGCACTTGGAGAAGTCAACTAATGAATAGTCCATCATCATTTTGTGTGCTATTTTAAATAGCACAGTTTCACAACAATTCACTTTCCATATTCAGATGTTCTTCTCTCTCTCAATGTTTGTCTCTTGCTAACTGCTGAGGCCCCAGTTCTTCCCTGAGCTCTATGCATGGAGAAGGTTTTGCCTTCCTGAGCACCTGGTGATTAACATATTCTAATTAAAATATTTCTGACATACGAAATCGTACTGGTCTGACCAACACGTCTCAGTGCCAAATTGGAAGATTGACCTTACTTTCAAGTAAGAAATATGGAGAAAATTTTAAATTATAAAAATATATTCCCACTGGCATTTAAAAAACCCCATAACTGAATCCAACCTGTAAAGCAATTTAACTGCCTAACTTCCATGGAAATAACCAGTGGAAATATCTTAGATCTCTGTCTTTTCTCTTGCACACCCTCCAACTTCCAGGGAATTTGGTATCCAAAAGCCTTAGAAAATCCCCTTTGGCTTCTATATTGACTTTGGGCTTAAAAATATCTGAAAGTTTCATCCGTGCCTATTGCCATTTATACAGCAAAGAGCAGAATAAGACCTCAGTCCTCTCCTTACAGACATTCATTGTTGTGGAAGCAGAAGAGTGAGAGAAAGAAATGCCACTTATTTAAGGGAATGGGACTTGGAAAGTCTCACAGCTTCCTGATCAACAGTTGCAATTGCAATGCAGCTCCATGTGGGCGGGCACGCAAGGCTCGAGTGGCAAGGATGGATCTTGCTCTGGCTGTATCACATTCCTGAACATTTTGATATGAGTTCCTCATTAACCAGTGACTGATTAATGGCACTTAATTAAAGCAGGGGACAGCAAGAAGAATGGAGTGGTGGAGGAATTAGGTACTGCACAGCATCCTGTCACGCTTCTTGAATTTGTGTTGGTCAGTAGTGATGAACAACACAATCCTAGGAGTTAACTCTTCCAGCTGATGCTATTGTTTCTGGCTGAGAGCTCCCATGTCACAAGGATTAATTCAATCTATACTGTTACTTAGAAACAATAGATGCTCATTCAGATATCTCAGCAGAAGATGGTTCCGCTCAACACCAGCACTTGCATGACACCCCAGGAGGGTTGTTTCACTGTCAGCTTCTGGTCCTCAGCACTCTTTCACATCTAGGGCTCTGTTTATATGCATTTTATTCTCTCTCTCTCTGTGTGACATTTAAGACAGACATTTGGCAATAACATCTCGAAGAAAGCAGTACCCCTTCTGGGAAAATATGGAAAATCATTATTAAGACAAGGAAAATAGAAAGTCATGAAGAAACAAGCAATTTGTTCTCCTCCTGCTCCATCTCCCCCACAAAAGCTGCTTGCCCAGTCATCCTGTCCCTTAAGCAAAGGAAGCAGGACTGCCAGCAGCCAGTTTTTCTGCTGTGGTAAATGTCACTGCCATCCCTCGACCAGGTCCTCAGCTCCCCTGTATAGCTGGCGGTCAGCCCACCATGCACAAAGGGCCCACTCCATCCCTTGCCTCCTCCACCAGCCCCAGGAAGGTTTGGCTTGGCAGAAATCCAAGGAGCAAATCCAGCACAAATAATAGAGGAAGAAGACCTGGTATCACCAAACAAGTTAAAATTACTTCAGGTCTAGCATTTGGGGTTGCAGCACTTAGTGCCTCAGCTTCAAATTTCATCTTACATCTGACAAAGCTATGAAACCCTTTGGCCAACAGACAGGATTTTTGGGGGCGATAGCCTGCCTGGCAAGACCCAACTCATGAGCGAATTTGCTTGAGGTCACACACCAATTCTTTGCTTCTAATACAAAAAGTAAAGAGTTTCTAATAAAAAAGTAAAACATTCCCTGCCCAGGTGCTGGGCTGAAGCCAGGTCACCAGGTATGTGCCATGTACACTGAACAGCTCCCAGTACTCCTCACATGTCCTTCTTGGCTGAGATGCTTTCTGGTAGGAGGAAGCTTTGGGGACTGAAAGTTTCCCACTGAGAAGCCATTGGGATAGGAAGGGATAAAGCCTCCAGGGGTTTTGCTTGGTGAGGCCTTTGCAAACCATGCTATTTAAAGAGCAGGACTCAGTTCCCCTGGGAGACCAGTCAGTCCATCCAACAGTCCTGCACTATCCCTGGGAAAGCTTCTAGGTGCGTATCTCTTGAATCACTGCCTGCCAAATGAGGACAAGGGAAGAAGGATATTGCAGAAAGCAAAACTGGGTTTTTCTTTCCCTCACAGCAGGACATGGTTGAGCACAGGACAACTAGTGTGCAGAGAGCAAGATGTGTGATTAGGTGTATGGGAAGGCAATGGTGCTAGAAAATACTAAACAGGTTGGGATTACTGAGGCTGGAAAGGGGGGATGACTAAGGTGTATAAATTCTAAAAGATCCAGAGAAGGTGAATGGTGAATAGTTGCCCCCTCCTGCCTCACCACAAAACTAAGAACACCCTTTATAATTAGCAGGTAGCAATAAGAAAATAAGTAGAGGAAATCCTCTTTCACACAGTGGAAATTAAACCGTGGAACTTCTTGTTACAGGATGCTGCCAAGGCCAAAGCCCAACTGGATGTGAGGAGGGTTATATGAGGACTGCACCAAGGATGGTTATTAAACCTTTGAGCCTGGCTCAGCTCGGCAAGGCCCCGAGGCAGTGGCCGCCAGACGCTGCACCAGGAGAGGGGACGGAGCAACCCAGGATGACTCACATTTCCTACTCCCATTCTTAAGCATTTCTGGGAATGTTAGGGAACTCCTTGTACCAGGCCAAGGTACGGGCTTCGCTGTACAGAGCACAGGGTCACCTGCACTATTGTTCTGACATACTCTGGCCGTTCTTTTGCATTCATTTAACAAAGTGGAGGCATTGTCTCCCGAAGAGAGTAAAGGCAGGTAAAAATGCTTGAGAAACAATTACACTTGTCAAAAATACCTTTCAGAGGACTAAAATTGCTGTGAACAATTTAGCCTTAATACAGAAAACAGTGTTGTTACCAAAAAAAATACTTAAAGAGAAAAAGTGGAGTACCAGAACCACTTATGTCAGTTTTTTGAATGAAATTAATTTTTTTTCCCAGAAATATCAATATGAGCTAAAATCCTGATATTCTTAAAATTAATTGTAACAGAATAAACATTCCATTAGGTTGAAAACAGTTTGTGGGACAGGCTTGATAACTTTCTTTTTCAGATTGCTAAAGGAAAAGAGAGAAGCTATAGTGAGAACTCAAAAGAGTGTGAAGCCTCAGTGACTACTCTAGGGAAAAAGAGCATTTGCACATTTCATTCGCATGTGCTTTTGTGAGCTCCCTTTTGGTGCTGGGAGTTACACTCATGTGCTTAAGCATCTAACGTTGTCCCACGTTTCTGGGATGTGTTTTATGGGAACAATGCCAGACATCAAAAGTGCTGTCCCTGAGGGTCCATCCCAGCACAGCATGGAGGAGCTGCCATGGGTGGCCCATCAGTGGGACACAGGGTAGGAGGAGGCTGGGCTAGTAGGATTACACTCCTCCAGGCACCAGGGTTGGCCAGGACTGAGAAGCCCAGAAGTCTGGCACATGCCCAAATACAGCCATCTTCACTCCTGGAAGTCGAGGACTACAGGGATTTCCTGAGAGAGGTGAGGTTGCAGCCTCCTCACTCCAGGGGTAAAGATTGCTCCAGGGAAGCCACAAAGCTCCTTCCCATGGTACAGGATTCCACAAGCAGTGGAGTTGCCTCAGCTCAGCTGCCAGCAGAGCCTTTGATGTGGCCATTGCTCCTCAAAATACCTGCTCTGCTGCCCATAGCAAACCCCAGGCATACGCATTTCACAAGGGAGAAGCCAATGGAACAAAACTTGGTTTTATGGAGTGACAAAGGCTGCCAGATGGGCTGCCAACACACCTGGGAGGCAGCATCAGCATCTGGGTGCCAGCAAGTGTCTTCTGGAGTCCTGCAGGTGTACCCTGCTGATATGAGCATCTGAGGAGAAATCTCTACTTTTGCTTTGAAACCAAAGAGTGGCAACTGACCCCCCACCCTTTAGTGTAAAAGAAGAAAGGTGATAATTCAATCCTCCAGGCAGAAGATGAGTGGAAGACAACATGCATTCACAACAGAAGAATTCCTGAAGATATTCCCATCCCCAAAATTATCACCCAAATCAGAACTGTCCAAGTGGGAAGAATCACCAGGGTTTCCAACTTTTTCCTAATTGCCAGCTGTCTGAAACAATGACATAATCAACAGGGAGTGAATTGCATTAGTTGTCATATCCTGAGAAGAAGAACCGGATGCATGAAGTATCCTACTGATCTACAAACTACTCATAACAACCCTCTGAAAGGGTATTTACAAACACGGTGCTGTTCAAAGCTGGATGTATTGTTTCAGAGGAACCGAGGAAACTAAAACAAGAAAAGAAATTACCTTGACAAGTCGGTTTATTATAATGATGCCTTCGTCAAGCCTATAAAGAGGGCATCTGTTGGTACAATCCATTATCCATTGGAAAGGAGGGGATGGGGTAAACTAGTGAAATGGTGGAACGGATCCAGATTTATATCAGCCAACAATGTCATTTCACAGGAAAAGCCAGAAAAGTCACAGATTTAGCTAGATAATCGTGTGGAGCCTTGTGTTATCACATTAAGGTCAAAGGGATACTTCCATTGTCTTCAGGAGGCAATATATCACACCAGCAATTAAAAAGATCTATAGCTTTAGTTAGTCACCGCCAAGCAGATGAACTTTCTCCACACTCTTCCCCCTTGAAACCAGAGCACGGTGCTGAGTGCTCTGGCTGTCATCCAGCAGAGTACTCTGACATGCATAATCCAGCTGAAGCCCACGGGGCAACTCAGGTGTTTAATGGTAAGCATATGCTTAAATGTGTTGCTGGATTAAGGCCAAAAGGTTTAGCAACTTGCAGTCTGCAGCCCTCTGGATCCCAAGGACAGTATTGGGATACACTGTGTGGATGTCAGTGTCTCAACCTGTGGGTCACTGGGGGTCCCTGAGGTATGGGCAGCTCATCTGCGAAATGTCATCTGCTGTCATTTTGTTTTGAGTCATGCTCAGCACTTCCTATACCCACAGAATGGGAAAGGAAACCAAAGAAAACCAGAGATATTTAACCTGGCTTGGTTAGTTTGCTTGTAAATAGAAGTAAGTGGCAACACAGTGTTAAATGACCTGAATTTACTCAGTGTGTGGGAGGTTTGCCCTTGGAATACAATTTTTAAGGCATTCATGTTATCACAAGTAATTAAAAATCAAACTGTAAATAATTTCCTGTTGACTGACTAGTCACATATTGGTCAAATCTCTGGAGGATGTAGCTGTTTCTGTAAAAGAAAGAAGGAAACCTTGCTGGATTGTGAAAGGAGGTAAAAGAACCTCAGAATTATTCCTTCTGCTCCCAGAATAGTAACCACAATTAGACTATGACCTTTCCAGAGTGATGGGTGTAATTAAGGAAATCAAAGATACTGCTATAGCTCTGAGGCAAAAAAAAAAAAAAAGAATGTTTTGATCACATTTACTTCTTTTTATAAACCATGAAAGCCAGGATGTTCAGTGTTTAGACTGATGCTCCCTCTGCAAAAGAGGAAATGCACTACTGCACATAAAAAGAAATGTGAGGAAAATAAAAAAACCCAAACCCTGAATGAAATATCAGCTCCAATATACTTTGTGATGTCTTGGGTTTTGTAGTATTTGTAGTATTCAAATGTAGAGGTTATTTTCACCTCCTGTGCTGCCTCATAAATTCCCTTAGGGACTGTGACTTGAGCTTCAAACAGGGAAAAAGAAAAAATTCTTTTTTATCATCGAAGCTGATAAAATGGGCAGAGACAAGAAAAACTCCCTTTGTTCTCATCTTTCAGGCCTCAAAACATATTTCAATTCATGCAAATACATACTTAAACCTCTTACAAAGCAATAGTAGGCATTTTATTTACCTTTTTAAAAATGCATTTTGATTTTAATATTACATGTATTATTTTCCTTACCGGTATAGAAAAATGTTGTTGTTTTTAATTAGAGAATGTCTGTTATTCCTATCCTCTGTTGCTTGTTATTTATTGAAGCTTAAGCTGTTATGGTCTCTTACATAAATCCTTCTTAGCACATGGATTATTGATCCTATAATCCGTAATAATATTGTCTATTCTGTCATCCAGCTGGCAGCCATAAACACTAAAAATACACATTCTAAAATTTGTTGTGAGGTTCTACTTGAACAAAAACCGAAACCAAAACAATAAACATGGTCAATGAATGACACTACTAAAGAAATACTGGGAGTTCTCTCTAAAAATGCCTAAAGACAGTAGACAATATTATTTGATTTATGGTCTCTTAAAGTTCAGGCATAAAAATTTCAGTCATAGAGACACCCTTACATATTAAGCTTTTTTCCATTTTTTACTTGCAATATTATTTTCTTTTTATGCTTTTGAGGAAAGTGCTTCTTTGGTGCAGGTTACTCAAGGGTTCAACAAAAACTGTAATGTAGGATTGTTAGACCAAACAGGGAAGTTTTAGCAGGGCTTCAGATTCTGCAGCTGGCACCTAATCTCTGCTGTGGGCAAGAGCTATAAGCCTGGATTTATGGTGTGTCTTGATTTTGAGGTTAGTTTGTGATGCCACCACCCGCCCAATTTCGGCTTACTCCAGAGCAAGTCTGGAAGACACCCCCAGTCTGTTCATGTGGGCAAATTTTGCTGTTGGAGGGAATGTTACCTATTGGAGGGCTGCTGCTGTCCCTTCAGGGCCACCCATGGGAGGTTAGGCATCTCTTTGTTACAACCCAGTGTCCCTCCAGGTTAATGGGGTGTTGCAACCTGCACATCTGATTTTCAGTTTGGTCCCAAATCTGGATTTTTTTTGCAAATATGGGCTAAATGTAAAACCATCATAAAACTGAGTAGAATTTGGTGCTTGACAGTAAGTCTGCACAAGATTTTAACTTCACAGAAATGGGAAGGGTGCGCTATGCCACCTCCTAACATCAAATCCAGCTGTGATGCTGAGAGTATATGTCTGAGACAGAGCACTGTCCAGCATCACATTCACTCCCTGCCTCTGATGCTCTTAGAGTTAAACAACAACCGATGAGCTCAGGGGAAAAAATCTGTCCATCTCAGTGATGATGGGTTAGCAGTGAGGCTATTGTTTACTTGCATCAAATCTGGGAACTGGGTCATTTTTAAAGCCTGAAAGCCTGATCTGTGAGGCAGTTGTACATCCTCTGTGCTTTGGGCTGTGCAGCTTCCCAGCTCACCCTAGTAGCTGGTAGAACCTCAGAGTAATCACTGGATAAGAATGAACCCTGTGCTGGCAGGTTTGATTTGTTCTACATTACCCAACTCTTTGGCATGGCTTGTGGGGGGCATAAGACCCCAGATGCCCTGCAGCACCTCAAGGGCCAAACGGGGAGCTCCTTATAGGGCACTGCTCCTCCTCACAGAGGAGGCAGAGCCTTGTGTGAGGAGAGGAGCAGGCAAGGGTTTTGGAGAGCAGCAATTTCTCCTGGGTTTTCCTCTGGGGAAGTACAGAGAGCTAATTTGAAAGGAGCAGTTAAGGCTTCAGTAAACACTCAGGTGAAGTTCCAGCCATATGTAAAACTGAAGAGACTCCACAAATCTGAATGAAATATGTTTGGTCTTAGAAGGTTTAGGTGTCTGTACATCAACACATGGCTGTTGATAATGCCTACTTTATTCACAGATATTTTTAATTGGTATAGCTGTTACAGCAAGTGCCTCATAAATCATTTGTTGTTGGGGAAGGTCCCTAAAATCACTCTACCCTAGGAAATATTCATACAAGGCAGCAATTTTTTCCTGCAGGTAGAGAAATAACTTCTGGTAAATCTGAATAGCTATTTAGATGGGACATTCCTCTGGGGATCAGTTCCCCTCTTCACAGGTGTTTTCTCCTCTCCTACTCAGCACCTCCAGCTCTCATCATTTTCCAAGACACAATGGCTGTCATCCTACCACACCTGTGCTCCTGTAGTCCATGTCAGATCTGGGACAGGACACCACACAACTGATGAAAGACATTACAGATGAGATGATTAATCTGCAAAAGTTTCAGATTCTAATTTTTCAGATACGTCGTATAATTCATTTACCTTTTTTCATAAGGAAGAAGGATATGTCTTCACAGCAAGTGTACACACCTGTCCACTCGTACTTCAGCCCATAACTTTTTAGCCCATCAGTTTCAACCGTGTTTTATGGGATGGAGTTTGATAGGATACTGATCTAAAACATATTAATTTTCTAAAAGCTTCAAAAAAAAGGTGTGAAAGATGGACTCTGTCAGTTTTTGTACTGGGAGATGAATGAGCCTAACTTGTATTAAATGGCAGAGAATTCATACAGGAGAGCTATCGTGACTGCCAATAAATGTCAAAATTGCTTTGGTTAGAAATTGCAGTGCACTGGATACCTGAGACACAAAGCTTAAGAAAACCAGGCATCATTAGTCCTACTGCTCAAGGACTTGGACATTTGGGAGACAGACTGGAGAACGGGCTTATGCAGGGATGTTCACTGACTTAGGTTGATTAAGTCAGGAGATTGGCTCTGGTTGTGACAGATGATGCAGAGGCAGTTGATTTAGCACTTTAATATACTATTCTGGTCAGTGAGAAAATTAATACTTGTAAAGAATATATAGTGCTTTTAGTGGAGACTTTTATTCATCTACATAAATATTGCCAAGGTTTTTTAATCTAAGACAAATGTATATTAGAAGGAGATCATATTCCCACTTCTTTTCCATAACATGTCAATACATTCCCCTCAAACATGTAATTGTGTTCACTTTGCAAAATCCTTCCCTGTACTTGTGGATCAATTAGTATTATTTCTATACTGTCTCCATCCATATACTTTCATTTTTAAAAATCACAAGAGAGGAAATAAATCACTTTAAAACATCATTCACCATGGCTGTATCATGATGGCTATGTTACTATGGAAACATCTGTGAAGAGACTATGATGCTCTTGGAGATCAGCATTTTATCCCGTATTTCCAATTATGTTATCAGATGGGATTTTCAGTGGCATAAACTGATATAACCACAGGAAAATTAAGTGATTTATAATACGTAAAAATGTGAACTGGCAATTATTTGAGGAAAAAACCCTAATAATTTACACAATGGTGAAGTTGAATCTAAAGCGGCTGCTGTCCCATGCATTTAGGAAAGGTTGGGTTAAGTTCTGCTTGAATCACCCTGGAATAATTCTTGTTTCCTCATGGGTCCTAGGATTCAAACAAAAGGCAGGAAAGCACACAATCTCTGACCTAGACTGATTTTAACTAGTAAGGTACTAAATGTGGTGCTGTAGTCGGGGTATGTTTGTCAGCACAGACTACACTGGGACACGGGTACCCGTGCCGTTCTCCTCACAGATGTCTCTGCACGCTCAGACCTCACTGTGCTCTGTGAAATCTGTGTGTCTGGGCATGCTTCCATGCACGGCATGTACTTGTTGGCTGGGTCCCCAAATCGGCACAGCCTCTGCACTTCGCACTCTGCACTGACGATGGTCAGCGTCTTCTCAATTTTCTCAAAGACACTCCAGGCGTTGTTTTCATCTGCCTGTTTTTGCTGGTGTCCTGTGCTGGGTAACAACTATTGGAGGTATATAGCAGTACAGTATCTGCAAAATATGTTAAATTGTTTTGTGTAGTATGTTTCTTTTTGTATTAGCAAAACAATTGTATTTGATAGATGGCACAATCTCTCAAGAAAACACAGGCAACACTTTGCTTCATTTTGAAAAACTGCATGGTCTTTATGGAAGCAAAATTCCTTCCATACCACCAAGAAAAACAAATTAATATGTAGAAAATCATCAATTATTTAATTTAAATTGAGAAACATGATAGAACTATTTAAGAGGTTAAAAGTAAAATGTAAAGTAAGAGCTGGTGCACAAGACTAAGTTTTGATCATAGATATGGATGTTCTGGTGCGGGTAATAAAGCAACATATTAGTAACATCACCAAGGACAAAGTCCTTCAAAACAGACAAAGATATAACAGTTTCATACATTATAGAAGTTCTTACATGAAACATGGTATTAGTTCCTCTTCAGGGAAAGATTCAGCTATATTGTTATAACTTATCACTAAAAAATCATGCTGATTCATTCTAAGGACAAGCTGAGATCACAAAGCGAGGAACTTGAAGCAGAAATGCTCCACCTTCAGTCTCCTGGCCCCATCCTCCCCCACACCCCTGTACTCCACAGCCCAGGCAGTGGGTCAACTAGGAAGCAAACAGTGGGCTAGATCAGGGAGCAGGGATCAGGCTGGAGGATCAGTCTGTCTGAGTTTACTCCACACCTCAGCCCATCCTTGGTGTGTGGGCATGGGGTTGCTGTGGGTTGGCTCGTTTGGCCTGCCAGGCCTAGCAAAATAGAGAGTTTTGTGTAAAACAGATATATGTTTTCACATATTTTGAGATATCATCCAATATTATATATGTGATTGAATATAATTTTAGGTATATAGTCCAATTCTCTGAGTTTGGATACGCTGATGTCATCGTATGATCTCATACTTTACAGTCAGGTCTGCAGGTAGGTCCTGTAGATTAACTCAAATTCAATAATTGCAGGGTGACTCCCTCTACATCTATGAGTAAAATAGTCAGTCATGAAAAACTGAAAACACAGAACTTCTTCAGAAGCCAGTAGTAGTTAAGGGAAACCATGTAAGAGTGGCTCCAGTGGCGTCACTTGCAAGAAGTATCTTTTCTAATAATTTAACTTGAAATATCGAAAACTTTAAATCAAAGGAACTAGTTTTCCTGTTCCACTTATTCAACAATATATACTACTGTCTCATCTCACTGTTAGCTATGTCTAGATTAAATGCATGCCATAATTTTGAATGTATTTCTTTTAAAAAAAAAAAGCGAACAAGGAATTGGAAAAGGGAATAATAAGCAGAAAATCAAAATGTGGAGAGAAACTGTGGCTTTGCCTTTTTCTAGTGCATTAGGCTGAAAAAAGCAAAAAATAAAGTGACATAGGAGTTTCTTGTAAACTATGTTGCATATCATTTGCTACCATGTCAGATAAGGGAAGCAGCCTCAACCATATGCCCTGTGTGTCATTTAGACTGTACAAGGACTGGTAGGAACAGGGAGGAGACAAATTATTTGTTTACAAGAGAAAGAGAATGTGATGCCAGTGCTATGGCTTTATAATTGAAGTCACAAAAATAGGGAAAGCTTCTGCCCGATTCTATAGTCCCCTTTGCTTTCTGTACAGATTTCTCCTCTGCCTGCACACCAAAAGTTTTTTTTCAGTGTTGTCATTGTGATGACTCCCACTGCAGATATCTCATTTCTCCATCACAATGGTGACCTTGTAGGAACAGGGGATACTAGCAACAGACTCCAAAAAGTTATGGGAAGAATGTTTCACTTTTTACTTGCTTATTTCCAACAGTAAAGCAGTAAAGAGCAGTAAAGCTGCTCTTCATTTTAATCCTGTAAATTCAATTGCAATTGCTTTTATTAATAATGTTAATAAGACAACTCATAATTTTCCTCATGGCTCTGGTCTTGAGTTAAAATTTACATAAAGAAATCCTTGTATTTGGGTATAGTACACTTCAGTGAGTCTATGAAAAATTTTCTGCTTTTTCTTGTGAGGAACTGACTGTAGGACTGGAGACTGGATTTGTTTTTTAGATATCATCATTCCTATTCAGACTGAGTTTCAGATACTAAGTGAATTTTTTTGCACATTCTTAAGATGCCTGGTTAATTAATAATTAATTCATAAATGGTCCAAAATTTAAATTTGATTAAATATATAATGTGTCCATATAAGATATTCACATTACTCAAGGGCAATTAAGATAATAATAATGGAAGCTGGATAGTTTGGTACTTTTACCAGGCTTTACCTTTGTTTTGAATCAAAACTATTCTTAACAAATATGGCACCTTATTCCCAGCATTTCAGCTATAAATTTGAAGAAATCAAGTGATTCCTATTAATCTTTGGAATGCACAAAAACCAAAAAAGACATGAGAAAAATGTTAGAAGGGCGGGGAAATGTTATTTTCATGTTGTCCCTTCTGTATTGTCTGCACTACTATGATCCCTCCTTCTCAGTGAAACTCTTGGATGAACTATGAAAAAGGGCATTTCTGTTTCAATAGTGGCTGAGTGATATGGACAAGCATGACCCTTTACTGCCTGCCAAGTTTGTATTTTCAACTCAATGGAGAAAAAGAAAATCCTTTCTTTTCAGCTAAAGTTCTCAAAATATTTGTTGTTTCCAAACTCCAGCCAGCATGATCCGTGTTTAAACCATACACAAACTAAAAGACAAGCGAAATCACCCACCTGCAAAATTTTCACCAAGACTGCCAGCAGGGAAAACACTTTGCCTGATATATGCTGGCATGAAACAGCTTCTAGAGTGCTCCTTTTTTGATACTAGCACATTTTAGTATTCCTGCCAACCATATAGGAGTCTCAAGGGCACCATGAAAAAACAACAAAAACTGTTTAAAAATTATTGATAAAAATACCCCTCTGCCAAAAACAAAGTAAAACAAAACAAAACAAAACAAAAAGTTACTATTTCTGGAAAGGATTGCTTTGTTTTTCTTTTCTGTAATGACATTTTTAAAGGAATTAATAGTCTAGGGATTTAAAGGTTACAACATGGTTGTATGTGCTCACAGTGTGGTGTATCTTGCCATCTCAAAGGTTCCCAAACAGTTGGTCCACAGAGATTTGAGAGGTCACATAGTTTTAACGCTTCCCTCTGTCTCCTACGGCTTAATCTCACTTGTAACATCTAAAAATACACATCTTACTTTCCCAGTATAGCTTTCCCATGTAAACTTGGACTTGCTGCCATTATCCCAGGACATGGAGACGTTTTGCGGGGTGGGAGAAGAGGAGATGTAATAGCCAACTGGAAGAGAGACAGTTTCTGAATGGAATGGGAGGATTTCCCTGAGATAATGTTTCTATTCATTCTGGAAAATGATCAAGGACATTTTTACTGAATAGCATTCAAAGTGGTTTCAGGAACCTCTGCAAAAAGAAATCTGTCTCTCTGGTCAGGGAGCTGGGCTATGCGGTCCTCATGGGGAGCAAGAAAGAGCTGAGGTGTCTGTGCCTGGTGCATTTTATGCTTATGTATGGCAATCACTGGTTAAAAAAATTGAAGCAAGACAGAGAATTAGGAGCCCTTACAGAGCACCTCAGGGAATGCTATTCCCTGGAAGGCATATCTAAAGTGTCTATCCTGAGCACTTCATTCTTGTTTTTAAATATTTTGAGGACATAAATATCTTGTTCCAATAAAACATCCCAGGGACTTTAAAAGGTGCTTCCACTAACACACACTAATTTTAGCACGCGATTTTGTTTTAGCTTGTTATTATTTATAATGACCTTAGATTTTCCAAAGCACAACCCAGGCCTTTGGCAAAACTGTTTGCATGCACAGAAATTTCTATAAGAATAATGTCTGTTTCTCTCCGTGATGATTTATTGCTGTCCTTTACAAGAGTGTTGCTGGGGAAACAGTGACTCTTAGTCATATTTCACATGATGCCTAGAATTAATCTGTTAGCAATTCAGACTGGATGGTTTTTTCACTTAGTACATCTGTTAACAAATTTCTTCAGATAGATAATTTATCTACATGTGTATTTTGAACAAGACAGAACCACATATTAGACCTCACTGACAATTATTTTCTCTGAAAGTGTTTTTTTTCATTTAGCAAGCCCAAGACCAGTTCCATTTGGTCAGTGGTTTAAAAAGATTTATTGATGTCTCTTAGTCTCAGTTAACTTATATAAAAATATCTAGATTTTGAAAGAATGTTCTCTCTCTCAGAAGTTAGGCTGATTTCACCTTAAACCATTTCTTGTTTGATTACCTAGGAAATACGTGTGGAGGGAAAGAAAATGCAATAGCTTACTGTAAAAGGCAAACCTGATAGAGATGGTGTGAACATTGAAATGGAGTTGTATACATGATTCAGTGAAGGAAAGTAACTGGCATTCAAGTGAACTAGAAACTGTCAGTCAAGGAAAAGTCGATCTGTATGAACTCATCATCATCAGACTGAAAAAGGTTGTTAATTGTTTTGCTTCAGATCTGCATTTTACACAGATATTTTAATATGACCATGAATCTCACACCAAAACTCACCGAGTTTGAGCTCATCTAAGAAAAGTACACACCATTTAACTGGGTCTCTAACATTCAGTTTTATTGAAAACATTGGAAACTCCAGTGTCAAGGAACACTATCTTCCAGTGAGAAAGTCAGCTACTATTATCCTGTGAGTCAAAATTGGAAACAGCAGCGAGAGAGTTTGCAGCAAATGAGGGCAACAGCACTAACTTGGGGAAACAGTAATGTATGAGCTGTCTGTGCCTTAGTACATGACATAAGGGTTAGGAAGAGAGGTGAAAAAGGAAATCTGAAAAATTAATCTGTTTAGGTGGAGAACTCCATAAAATGTAGTCTCTCTTTCAGACAACCAAACAGAGATGGCCTCTGTAGACCCAAACTTTCTGATCACAGGAACACAGGTGAAATCACCTGTTCTTTCTGCCATATGACCTCACTTACTAAACCGTCTTCAAGCTTCATCTTCACTTCATAGCCCACAGAATTTTTTCCTATCAGGTAAGGCAAGGAAACTTTTGCAAAGGTTTACAGGCCACAGTCGCTTAAAGACACCATTCATGATCAAAATGAGGCATCTGCTTTTCCAGTTAGGCACTTCACAAAAAATTATGTACTCTTCCAAGCAGAATGAATTGCATTAGACTTTCATCTCATCTTGATAGTTTTCACTGTCAAGCAAAGACTCATTAGCTTCTTACTACAAGTGTGGTATCAACCACTTGTTCCAAGGAATTGGAAAAAAACCACTTATGAACTCCTTGGCTTACACTCAGTGTTTTCCAGTGCCCTCTGAGTAGGTGCAGTCAGGAGCAGAGAAAATCGACAGCTTGTCCAAAGAATTCTCATTGTTTATGGCCTGTGAAAACAATGCTTTCTCCAGAAGGCAATGTTATCAGTTTTGGAAGTATTATTTTTAAAAGTAGTATACTAAAAATAACGCAGCACAGCCTAGTAGCAGACTACTCGTTTTAGTTCCTTTATAAATGTCATACACGTTTCCAAATTAAAGAAATATTTTGTCACTCCAGAATAAATCAAAAGGTAGTTTGAGCCTCTTTGGGGAGAGGGTAGAGAAGAACTGTCTGAAATTCAACAAAGGCAAAAGCCAAGTCCTTCACCTTGGAAAGAATAATCCCATGCACCAGTACAGGCTGGGGGGCTGACCTGCTTAAAGCAACTCTGTGGAGAAGGACTTGGGGAGTCCAGGTGTGTGTCCTTGTGGCCAAGAAGGCCAAAGATATCCTGGGGTGCAGGTCGAGGGGTGTGATCCTGCCCTTCTACTTAGCTCTGGTAAGGTGCATCGGGAGTGCTGTGCCCAGTTCTGGGCTCCACAGTACAAGAGAGACATGGAGCTCCTGGAGCAGGTCCAGTGGAGAGCTGCGAAGATGATTAAGGGATTGGAACATCTCTCTCACAAGGACAGGCAGAGGGATCTTGACCTGTTTAGACTCAAGAAGAGACGACTGAGACGGAACCTTGTCATTGTCTATAAGTACCTGAAGGGAGGGTGCCAAGAGGATGGAGCCAGGCTCTTCTTGGCAATGCCAAGCAATAGGACAAGAGGCAATGGGCAGAAACTGATGCACAGGAAGTTCCATCTGAATATGAGGAAGAACTTCTTTACTGTGTGGGTGACCAAGCACTGAACAGCTTGCCCAGAGAGGTTGTGGAGTCTCCTTCACAAACATTCAAGAACCATCCGGACACAATCCTGTTCTATGTGCTCTAGGACGATCCTGCTTGAGCAGGGAGGTTGGACCACATGACCCACCGTGGTCTCTTCCACCCTTACCTGTTCTATGATTCTGTAATTCTGTGATTCTGCAAGGTAGAATTCCAGAACCAGATATAGTCCAGCACTACCAATGTTAGAATTATTTTATACAGCAAAATATGCAGATTTAAGTCTTAATGAAGTTTATAGAAACCAGAGGAAGCTCTTCCACTGGACATGTTCCCAAGACTTTGAAGAATTTACAGAGTAAGTAGAATCAGATAAAAGGATACGGATACTGGATTAGGCAAGCAGCAGATTACAAAACACTATTAGCATTTGCTCTTTGCAAAGGTTAAATATGTTCCTATCTTAAGTATTGCATTCATGCTCCCATGGGGGCTATCCATTAAAAGATTTTGGATTAAAACGGCAACAGGACCAGAATCCTGTCAGAAAGAATTTTTTAGAACTTCAGGGCAGACGTTATTAGAAATAAATAGCTCAGAAGGTTGTTGAAGAGTCATATGTCATAAGCAGTCCTGGAACAAAGCAGAATGCTCCTTCCAATACTAAAGTTTTTTAAAACTAAACGTAAGTAATCTGTTTATATTAAACCCTCTAAATTTCAAGAAACTTGCACCTTGTTCACTATTACAAAAGACAGTTTTCAGAATAGCTTCAGTAGTCAGTTTTTGAGAGTGCACAAACCTTTTAAAAACAACTAATCTTTTCATGCATTTTCATTCTTAAGCCACTGCAAAAACAGATGAAGCAAAATGCTCCTGATCTTGTTTGTTTCAATCTGAAACTCAGAGGAAGTTTTGGGATATCTGGAGAGAGAGTTCTCCTATCTCATATTAGACATCTGTCATATGGATATATGAATTAGTCAGCCTAGATACTGCCTGTAGTCAGAGGCAAAAAATGAGTTCTTACTCTAACGTCTCTTGAGGAAATGCTATAGGATAAGCTGAATATCACTATGAACTATCTGTTTCTTTCCATTGATCTGTGAAAAGAGTAGAGACACCTTGTTCTTCTATAGACACCAAGACTTCAAGACAGCCACACTGTGTCAGCTGAACCCTAAGCCAGCCTGCTCTACTCTCCCATTAACAGATTCGATGCTTCAGCTCTTTCCTGAACTCATAAAAGAATTACTTTGCTGGTGTTTCAAAACAAATTAATTCCTCTATAAAATCCAGTTTGACAGCTAGTGGGAATTCTAGGATAAAAAGAATCCCACCCACCTGTTTTTATGGGCCACTAGTCCTTTTTTACAGGTTCAATTATGCTCAGAATTTCTTGCGAAAAAAATGAGTAAATATAAAGAAAGGGAAGGTGTGGATGCAGCTAAACATGGGTTTGTAACCCCCAGAGAACATTTAGGTATAGTACTACAAGTCTGAATTGCCTGCCAGAAATATCTTCACCTCTCATTCACCATAAATACTTTTACATAGCATGAATGTGTGGTGAAATCCCTGAACTTGATATACTGTGCTATCAATGAATATAAGTAATATTGAATGATTCTAGATTACTCCCATAACCCCTCTGCAGGGATTCAGAGTAGGAATCTTACAGAACACAATGGACATCAAAAAAGAGGCACCAGACTGTAGATTTCCAGAAATGGCCATTTATGTGCTTATAAAATACATCACTAGAACAAGGAAACAATGCAAGAAATCACATGCAGGTTGCAGTCTGGAAACACCTGAAAGAGAAAGCATAAGGAAAAAATATCATATTTTGACACTCAGCCATTGCCTAGCAGAGACTTCCTTCAAATTTGCATGCAAAAGGAAAAAAGCAAGTAGCATTCTACAGTGAAAGTAATATGTTCAAATATCTAGTTTTGGTTGTCATTTGATACTGTTACAAATTTTTCATGGCTGCTTTATGCCCTTGGAGCAGGTCACTACATATATTCTTGCTATAGATGTGTGGTTATTAACCATTACAAAAAATTATTCTATGTTACCATTACAAAACTGTGTTTTAAGAGGTAGAGTAGTATTTTTTAATGATAAATAAGTACCTCACAGATACATGACAGAAGAATATCTGTAACTAATATTGTCCTTGCAAAATAATATAGGTAGTGGAATGACAAAGCAAATCAAATTGTTCTGGCATAATAGAATAGATACTGAATTGTAAGGCCAAATTAGGGTAGAGAATTAAAACCTGAGGAGAATATAAAAATAAAATTAGCAGCATGGTTAGTAAAGAACACATTTAGTAATAAAATGCCTGTGTGTAAGACAGCCATCAGGTGCCCCCAAAGCTCTCCCAGCCTTTCCTCCTGTGGCAAGTGTTCCAGTCCCACTACTAGAGCTCCCAGGTGGATCATGTTTGGCCTAAAAGCCACCAGAACACTTGGCCTTATCCAGAAGACTTGCTCCCTGGCCTAGCTCATACTAATGCAGGGGGTTGGTCTATGCCAAGTGCAGGACTCTTCATCCATCCTGGTTGAACATCAAAAGGCTCCTGTTGGCCCATTATTAGTGCTGATCTGGGTCCCTCCGAATGTCCACGGTCCTCAGGTGTATTGACAGGTCCCACCAGTTTGGTGTCATTGCCACACTTGCTGAGAGTGCACTCCTTCACATCCTCCAGCTCACTGCTAAGTGTATTAAACAACACAAGTAGGTCCAGTTCAGACCCCTGTGGAACTTGACTTGTAACCAGCCTGCAGGTGAAGTGTGAACCTTTTACCACACCCTCTGAGCCCAACCAGTCCTTCAAACGTCGAGTGCTCTGCTCAATTACTGCTGTTGTAATTACTATTCTCTTCAACAAACCACCTGCCTTTGTGGTTTCAGGACCACCACTGCAGATCTGCAGTAACAGCAGTGTGGAGATGGGACCTAGAGTGAAGGGGGAACAAAAATGTCTGAAACTGGCATCCTATGGGAGAAAAACATACTGTTGAATACTACATACTAGCCTTACTCCTGGCTTTCCTGAAACACAACCAGACACACAAACATAATGTCTGTAAGGTGATTTTCAGCTTCTAGAATTGTTTTCCAAATCTCACCTGTCAAAAGCAATAGTAATTATGAAACTCTATCCTGAATTCTTCTGTTCTCTGTAGCATGTCTCCAGCAGCATTTAGGTCAGAATGAAATACAAGTGCTAGAAAGCCCTCCAAATCTGAGCTAATTTACACAGAAAACTCACCAAATGCTATTCAAGCTCCTGAACAGGACATTGAACTGCAAAGTTGGTCAACACACAAAAAAACCGTGA
This sequence comes from Chiroxiphia lanceolata, assembly GCF_009829145.1. Classification (NCBI taxonomy): domain Eukaryota; kingdom Metazoa; phylum Chordata; class Aves; order Passeriformes; family Pipridae; genus Chiroxiphia; species Chiroxiphia lanceolata. The sequence goes on along the minus strand of NC_045638.1, from coordinate 18,835,657 downwards.
CATCATCTCAACACTTGTATTTGTTCAACTCTCTTTGAGGGAACATTTGTGTTTTTCTCAATAGTAAGGGTGCCATAGCTCTCAGGAGGGAGAGAAGCTGTTTTCTCAGGAACCAGCAAGCAGGGTTCATTTCCACTCTTCAGAAATGCCCTTTCATTATGCCCTGATGGCAATCATATGCCAAAAGGGCCCGGCAGGCCTTTTAGGAGACTGTCATTGGTGTTCAAGGAATGTTGCAGTATTTCCTTTCCCTGAAAGGCCTCTTTCCTTTTCTTGAAACTGCTAAATCATCCCTGCCAGCTCCTAGAGCTCATAAAATAATTCTGAGTCACAAATCAGTTTCCATCTCGTTGGACCAAATTGGACTCAGGAGGAATGATCACATACTGTGGCTATGGTTTCTGGAAAAGTCTTAAGAGAGGGACATAATAAGAGGGGAGGGGAAGGGAGGGAAGGGGAAGGGAGGGGAGGAAAGGGGAGGGGAGAGGGAGAGGAATTTGGCTTCATATCACCAATTTGCCAACTCAGAGAATGCAGATTAACATTAACATCCTACTTCCTACCCTTCTTTGCACATCCACAGTAAGGAACAGGACATGAGGATATTGTAGGGTGAACAGAGAAAATAGTGACTTCAAGGGAAACAAGCTAATATCTAGGATAATTTAGATTCCTTAAAAAGAAAAAAACAGCCAAACAAGCAACAGTATGCTGCTCAATTATAGCAATAAGTATGACTGTGGAGGCTGACATCTCTGCATCGCACATGTAAGTACTACAAGAAAAAACTATGAAGAGCTAGGAAAGTGCTTCCAGATATAATAATAGTTTATTGAAGTCCATCTGGTGGTAAGACAGCAAGAGGGAGTGTCAGTCTGAGCCTAGAGAAAGTGATTTAAACATAAACAGGATGTGATGGAGGAGGTGAATAATCTAAAAGAATCATATTAATGCAGAGTTTCATTAGTTAGCTTTTCTGCTACAGCAACTATGTTTTGCTTGCTGACAGCTGCTGTATTCCTCTCAATTCAAACATACCCCTGCTATTTAACTGTAAGTCTTGTTATGCTTGTAAGGCATAATTAGTGTTTATTAACAGATCAGGATGAATGGGCACAAATTAAAAATCTAAGGTCTCGGTGGCCATCCCACTGAGGATAAACTATGGATGCATCCCACATTAGGTGATGCATGCATGGATATACAGCTCTGTAGATCGTCTCCCCTGCTTCCTTCATAGACTGAGGCAACATCCACAAAGTCTTCTTGAAGAAGCCCTGAATACCTAAGCACACCTGCAATAACACCCAACTTTTTCAAATTCTCCAACAAGCTAACACAGCACAGAAGCTGCTACCTGTCATGGCTGGGTAAGCTATGCCATGACTGCCCATTGTACACAAAGAGGAATCTTCATTTTTCACACAAACAGCCTTCAGAAATTCATATTAGCATTTACAATCACCATATTTTGCATCTTTTGTTATCCAAGGTTTCCATGGATCTCACTTTTTTCCTCCCAGCCTTGACCAACTGCATTGTGGTACCATTAAAATAATAATCCTCATCATGTATGCTCACATGCCCAGAACTGCCTTTTTTCCTTTTAAGCCCTCTCTTAGGCTGTCTTAGACTGTTATTCAGTTATTAGCCATCATGTGTATGGAAAAAAATATTTAATTTCCCCTTCCCTCTGTTCCCTCCCCTCCTCTCCCACCTCACAGGTAATATTATTCTGAAAGTTTTCAGGAGAATGTCAGCTATCTTCAATTAAACTAAAACCTATCATCATGGTCACATCTTTTCACTGAAGCAGGTATCCTTGTTGCTAAATGCAGATGGATGCTCTCATCTTTTCCTCTCTCCTGTGTTTTGTTATTGTACAGTTTGTCAAAATCCATGTATCTCCTGTCTTCACAGTGTCCCAGTGATGCTGCTTTGGCATGTTGATGATCCTGGTTGGGATCTGCACCTGCAACCTTTCTGTTTTTACAGAGACAGATGCTAGAAAAATAAAGCAGTGCTTATGCCTGGGTCTGAACTGCTTACAACATCGCAGCAAACATCTATCACCAGCACTTTAAAGTGAGTGTGCTGCCTCAGATGAAATGTTGAAAGATTGTCTAGAGCTCAGTAATTCCACTACATTAAGAGTAAACTCTTCTAGTAATTAAAAGCATTTCCAGAGATGAAAAACTGTAGAAAATATCTTCTGCTGAGCTAATTTTCATTCTTTTCCATTTTGATTCAGCTGAGTATAGACAAAATAAAGATATAAAATGTACATATAAAGATAAGTCAAGAAAGAAGTGACCAGTAATGGATCAATTCTGCACTGACCATTCATAAATAATCAGTATTTATTACTCTTGAAAAACTGATTTTCCAGTTTCAGTTCCAAAGCCATAAATCTGATTTTCACTTTAAATGATTTCTGAAAAACACAGTGTAAAAGTTTATCCTTGCCATTAACGAGTTAACTAATATAGCTATACTGAGATAGAAATGCAGTGAACTCAAGGTAATTTTAGTTTTAGCATGAGGCCAACTTGCCAAAGTAGGCCTTGGGCAGGAGTATAGAGCTGATCTTGTTGTGATAAATGTCTTCACTGTGCCTTTATACCATGTTAGTTCAAACATGTTAATTTTCATATTGACAAAAAAAAAACCATAAAAACTGAACAGGGTGGCTGTGGGAGAAAGAATCATTTATAGTAGAAGTACCCTAAGTAGCAGCATCACAAATGGATTCTCACTTAACTTGCTGGTGGTTTTCCACTGCTCCTTGCCTCTGTTAATTTGTTTTCAATCCATGGGCTATCAGAGCGTATCCAGGAAGTTGCATGTGCCTAGATCTACCCCAGCAGCTCAGTAACAAAAGTCCAGTTAATAATGTGTTCATTTTTCTCCATGTTTCTGAGTGACCTATGATGCCTGGTAATTGCATTCATGATTCACAAAAAGATAACTGTCCAAGGAAAAGCTATTCCACCTCTTCTTGCTTCATAGCAAGTATTGGATTTTCTTTTATCATTATTCTTTTCCAAGTAGTTTTCTGGGGAAGGGTGGGAAGGGTGGGAAAGTCTATCTGAATATCTTATGCTTGCTGGGAGATCATTACAACATGGCAAGATTTTTCAGGGGTGAAAAAATCCCAGGAAGTTGCTATTTATCAATTCTCAAGGAAATTAGCTTACAGAATACAAAAATAAACCTTAAGTAAATGCAAGTTAATAAAGGAATAAATGCCAAGGGGCAGGTCATTTTGCTTTTACTTTCTATTTCTGCTACACCAACACAAAAAACATTATCAGTTCCCATTCTCTGTCCCATACGAACACAGAATTGCATAGGTTGCTCTGAAAAACCTCAAATCTGAGCTGTAAGCATGAAGCCTAAAAACTCCCACATCTGTTTCTTCAATAGTTAGAAGTCATCACAGCTTTTCATCCTGGTATTACTGTAATTCCACATGAACTTAATGTTCCCTCATTTTTTTATAATTTAAAATTACACTCATAGTTTCATTATGGTGCTGAAGTAGAGAGGTTTTTGCAGATTTTTTTTAACCCAAAACTCTTTTAAGGACTCTTTTGGATACATCAAGAGGGTGTTTCTCTCTTTATCTTAAGGATGTGACTCAAGGTCAAGGAGCAAATAGTTGAGGCTCTCAAAAAGTCTGACATTTCACACTTCTTGTTATTGCTTATTGTGTAAAGGTAGCATCTCCACAAAAGAATCAACAGTACTGGACACATATCCTGGTTGCAAGTGTAGCTCAAATACTCTATTTCATTGTTTGGTCTGCTTTCATCAACAGTTTGAACTAACTCACATGAATGCGAATTGATGCACCTGCTGGGTGGTCTTCACTGGCTTTGCAGGTATGTGCTGGCAAAGTGGGAACTGTTACATTATAGGAACTGTTACACCCTGAGGAAAGTTACCTGAAATCATCCTTCACGTGAATGGCTGGATCCCTCAGCTGGAAGATGCAGAGCAGAAGGTTGGGACTGTTTCACCTTGTCCCACCACGTATCCCATCCTGGCCATCCTGTATCATGGTCTTACACTGATATATGTCTCCCTGGCTTACACTGTATATATTTTACAGATTCTCTAGCCATGGAGTTGGTTAATTTAGGGCAAGAACTCAGTGTAGTTATCTTTCAAGAAAGTAAATACTGGAAGGTTCTAGAAACTGTGGGTTGTTTTTTAACATGTTTTCATGGCAATCTCCCTGTGGGAACTTAGCTGACTAGAGATATCCTTGCAGCCTCTTGCCAAGCTGCAGGCTGTGAGATGGGTGAGGAGGGTAGTCTTTTTAGGAGAGTCCCAGTGGGAACAGCAGTCACGGTGCAGGGGATCAGCTCACCTCTTCCAGCAGGGCAGCACCCTGTAGGATGATGCTGCCCCTGGCAAGAGTCACACATCCGGACCAAGATGCAGCAGGAGGCAGGACTGGCACCAGTGCCTGAGGTGCTGCTGGATTAGAGACTGAAATGTGCTTCTGCAGTACAGGAGACTTCTGCAGAAAACACTCCACTTTCCTCATTTTCCCCAGAGATTTGAAAATTATCTAATGCCTTTTCCCTGCGATTCACTTGTTGAAATACCTTTGCAAATTCTCAGGAGAAAGTAACAAGATCACTAGAACAAGAATTGTTCAATGGGGAAAAAATCGCACTGAGGGAAAGTGGAGTTGGAAGAACAGATGAAACCCTGTCACTGTTCTATCCTTCCTGCAGAGCTTTGTCCTGTCAAATTTTACAGACTATAAAAGAGAAAAGCCTGCTGTGGGAAAAGGGATCTAAGACAGTTACACCTCTCCATCTTGATTGCCTACCACACATGTGTGGATAGATGCTTCAAAATAGTAGTGATGATGTCTTGTTAATACGGATCATATCTCCTAAATATCCCTGAAGTGGGTAATTTATGAAGGCATAGAAAAGGGAGATGAAGAACTTTCTATTTACTGTGCTATAATGACCTATCTGGGCTATATGATATGAATATAGCTATATGATAGCTATATGAATATAGCTATATGATAGCAGAACCATCCAACAGACAGTTTAAACATATTCAATGGCTTAGCAGAGCAACGGTAGCCATAGGTTACCAGATGATATGTAGAACTCAACAGCAATTTAAATGAAATGGTTTTGGGAGGAAAACACAGATGCAGTAACACAAAGCAATGTTGTGGCTACATTTTCAAAGAGCATTGACAGATATCAAAGTCTGTCCAAATCGCACTGGTGCCTTTTGTTTCATACATTATTTTGCTCAGACTGATTTTTTTTTCCCCAATTTGTCCTAAAGATGTTCTCAGGAGTTATTTCAGCTCTTCCAGAATGTTTTGTAGTTATTTTTTGGGCAGTGTCTATAAACCAGAAGAAATAATTTCTTGCACAGCTTGAACCATAAGCATCCTGTGAAGTGCCAAGTGACAGCTATGGGTATTCAGCATCTCACAGCATTAAGCCCTCCAAGTGTCACGTTTTTGAGTGGTTCCTCTTGGAAATTTGAGTTTCTCTTTGTGGTCACTGCCGGGAACATGATAAAAAGCAAATGAATGTCTATGAATAAAAAATTACTAAATCAGCATGAGTTGTTTCAAGCTGTTGGGTTGGCTCAGCTGTAGAGTTGAGTTGGAAGAGCTGGGCAGAGATGTTTGCCAGACGTGAGAGACAGGGAGGGGGCAGTGAGGTACATGCAAAAGCTCTGAGGAGAAGAGGATGTCTCAGAAGGAGAAAAAAAATAACCTCTCTGGGTGATGTAGGAACTTAAACCACTACAGGTTTTTCATTAAATTGAGAACAAGCTTTTATCCCAAATTGGCCTTGTGAGCTATGTGTTTGCTTAGCTTTGTCTTGAATGCTTCTTCTCCTCTCCTAAGGACACAAACTGATCAGATGAGAAGGTGGTTTCTCTGTCTGCATAAGATGTCAAAATTTCTAATTACCCCCATGCCCTGTGCTAACAAACTTGGGCATTATTTTATAAAATTCCAGCATGGATGTCACTCAAAATGATTACTCTCCCATATTATCAAATGCATTCAAATTAACTACAGGCCAATGGTGTCTTACTAGGGGGCATATTCTTTATCGTAGTCACCTCTTGCTTTGTCTCTCACCAGTTTTGACTACAAAATGCATTACTGCTACAGAGCATGAAGCCACAAGCATTGCTTCACCATTGCAGCACCATTGCTCAGCACAGGTATGTTGCACTGTGCCACACTGCTGGGCAAAGCAAGCTGTGGTGGGTACTACAGGGGGGCCAGGCAGCAGTGTGGGTGGCTCCATCTCAGAGAGGATCCTTGGAGAGCTGGAAGCTAGACTTGAGTCAGTGCTGTCTGGTAAGGGAGAAGGAGAAAATATTTTAAATCAGCCAGCAAAATGAAGCCTTTGCAGAGCTAGGAAGAGATATGTGCCCTGCGCCCTTCAAATTCCTTTCCTGTTACATCTGCCTAAAAGCTAAAGCAGATTTTTTTCTGTGTTCAGCAGATGTGGCTGGGGATTTATAGGGCTGTGCAGGCTCTGCGTGACTACATATGCACACACCTTTTATCTTCTACATTAATACTATACAAAACTCACAATACAGGGTGCTGCTGAAACGCCGCTGCATATCCCCCAGAACACATACAGCATACTCAGCCATCTTTAAGCACTTCTGCTCCTGTTACCTTAGTAACAGCCCAAGGGAATCCCTAAGTAATTAATCAAGCTGCTTAGCTGTTTAATGTTTCTTACAAGGGATGCTGTTGTTTAGCTTCTTTCTCACTGCTGGCAAAAAAAAATAAATCTATATTTAGAAAAGAAATGACATGTGAGCTGATTTAGGGAGCCTCCTTTGTCTGTCATGCAGGGGAAGGTGAGCAAGTGCCCATGTGCACATTTTTAAGAATTTCTTTGTCATGTGTGTACATGCTAAGTAACTAATACTGCAAGTAATAGGTGAAGCATGAACCTCAAAGGATTTAGAGATAAAGCTGGCAGGCTGGTTTTCTTCAAACATTTCAATGTCCATTCTAACAGACCATTTTGATTTCTCCCTCCAGTGCCACATTCAGAAATCATTTTCAGGGTCATTGATGCAAAACCATGTCAGACCATTTAGTCTGATTTCCTGTACAACCCACATAATCATAGAATCATTGAATCAACCAGGTTGGAAAAGACCTCAGAGATCATCAAGTCCAACCCTTGATCCAACACTGCCATGGTTACTAGACCATGGCACTAAGTGCCACATCCAGTCTCATCTTAAAAACCTCCAGGGACAGTAAATCCACCACATCCCTGGGCAGCCCATTCCAATGTCTGATTACTCTCTCTGTAAAAAATTTCTTCCTAATATCCAGTCTAAACCTCCCCTGGTGCAGTTTAAGACCATGCCCTCTTGTCCTACTGCTGGTTTCCTGGGAGAAGAGACCCACCTGGCTACAACCTCCTTTCCTGTAGTTGTGGAGAGTGATGAGGTCTCCCCTGAGCCTCCACTTCTCCAGGCTGAACAACCCCAGTTCCCTCAGCCTCTCCTCATAGGACTTGTGCTCGAGTCCCTTTATCAGCCTCATTGCTCGTCTCTGGACCTGCTCCAGACCCTCAATGTCCTTCCTGAACTGAGAGGCCCAGAACTGGACACAGTACTCGAGGTGTGGCCTCACCAGTGCTGAGTACAGGGGAAGAGTCACTTCCCTGCTCCTGCTGGTCACACTGTTCCTGATACAGGCCAGGATGCCATTGGCCTTCTTGGCCACCTGGGCACACTGCTGGCTCATGTTCAGCTTCCTGTCAGTTCAAACTCCCAGATCCCTCTCTGCCTGGCTGCTCTCCAGCCACTCTGCCCCCAGCCTGTAGTGCTGCAGGGGGTTGTTGTGGCCAAAGTGCAGGACCCAGCACTTGGCCTTGTTGAACCTCATCCCATTGGAATCAAACAATCTCTCCAGCCTGTCCAGATCCCTCTGGAGAGCCCTCCTGCCTTCCAGCAGATCAACACGCTCCCCCATCTTGGTGTAATCTGCAAATTTGCTGATGGTGCACTCAATCCCCTCATCCAGATCATCAGTAAAGATATTAAACAGAACTGGGCCCAGCACTGAGCCCTGGGAGACACATCCTATAGATATTCACTATTTTGTTTTAGTTTATTTTTTTCTCTGCAGAAGGTAGTATTCTTCTTTTGTACACTAAGGAGCATAAATGAGCCTGTTAAATTGTGGAGACAATAAAGCCCGCCTTACAGAAAGACAGACATCTTGATCCTCTCCTCTAAAACAATTCAAAGACAACTGGAGAAAACCCTATGGGATATGGACTGTTCTTTCTCCTTTTGGGATAGCAGCTAACATTATAATGTCAAACCTTTTTTCATGGTGTGGATCCCTGAGGATTTTCTCTTGGAGATGTGGTTCTGTGAAGAGTAATTGCAAACCAATTTTCTTTCCCAAGTTACCCCCCAAGACCACTTGAAGGAGCAGTCCATGGACATCACAAAAGAAGTGTGACCGGGTCAGGTCACTACATTTTCAGTATGGCACTTTTCCTTCAAGAGATGCAGATACAACAAAGAGTCCCAAATCTTCATAGGAGCTTGTGACTTGGATTGGGTTTCTTTGGCAAGTCTTTGGAGACTCTGCTGGGCAAGAGGCAGATGCTGCCTGAGGAGACTCAGCAACAGGAATGTAGGGTACCAACCAGGGAAGAGGATAATGATGAGTCAAACCCTTGCTCATTCAGAGTAAGCACAGTGTATTGATCTTCACCACTCAATATCCTCCCTCAGTACTCTTAACACAGTGATACCAGCTAAAGGGTCTCTCCCATGTATTGAAAGCCTTGCATTGTCTTTGCATGGGATTTAAAAATTTTTGACTTCTCAAAAGTGGCCAGAGGAGCTAAGAGCAGCAGATGCCTTTCTGTGGCTTATGCCATACCAGAAGGATGCTGTTCAACCTCATTTTGTTCACTTTGTGTGGTGAGTCTTGACAGTACTGGCCCCCATGCTGACCTGCATGCTTTGCTCTTTAAGCCTCAGAGATTTGCATCTGTTCTGCCAGCAGGCACCATTTTACTTTGTATTTTGAGCTCGCCACCTCTCAAAACTCTCTCATGGCTTTCCTCTTAAACAAAATACAGCTCCTTATACTACATACAGCTGTGATGACTCTCAGTTTTCTCCTCCTATTTTCTCAGACATTCATTTCTGAAATACTAATGGTGAAAGAAAAACATAGCATATTTTCCTCTCCCCTAGGACTTTCTCTGCCTTTACACTGTCATGCTGTGTCTGAACTAGCACATTTCTTCTGCTCTCGACAGTCTTCTTTCTGGTTATGACTTTTGCAGCATGACTTTTACCTGTTTCTCTTTTCTGATTAAAGAGGAGACCTTAGTGACCAGTAGGTCACTTAGACTTAGGTAGATCTTAGGGCATCTACATTTCAGTTCCTTCAGGTTAGGTGAGATGAACCTCCCCAGTGAACCCCAAGATCTTTAGGAGCTTTCCCTGAGACCACACATTGCAACAGACATGGCTTTCAGTTATTTCCCACCCACCTCTCGAGGATGGAGTCCACTCTGTTCCACACGAATAGAATAGGTGTTACATTAGCCTAGAAATATACAACTAGAATTAATAACGATGACAATGGGTTTGATGCTTAAGTTTCATGGTCAAGCCTAAGGACAGTTTATTCTCACTGTGGGAGTCATTCTTAGAGTCTCCCTCCCTGATCTCCTTACAAAGATAAAACATCCATCAGCTTTCAGAAGACCTGCAGTCATTCTGTTGTCTGAAACTGGAGAGATATGTATTCTTAATTGGTTTGTGTATTCCCACTGATCTCTCACGTATACTGTGTGTATATACACACATATATAATGTGTATTTACAGGGATGTATACACATATTCACAGGACTAATGGTGTGACAATGCAGAAAACTATGTTCAGCAGTATTGCTGTTCGCCAAGGGCAGTTCATCTATGCTCTGATGGGACTGCAAGTTGTCTTGAAAATGAGTGTGCTTTGCCATTTCCTTTCCCTTTTCCTTCTGTTTTGATCTATATTTCATGGAAAGTGAAAGTGCTTGCTTTTGCACTCTGCAAACAAGTACTAATGAGGTCATTAAACTTTGATGACCATCCATTTATGTGACACACCTTTGGACAAAGCTATGTCTAGGTCTTGGAGAAAGGAAGTTTTTCAGCTCTGAACTACAAACAGGTTGAAGTCAGGCAATGCATTGCTGGGTAGAAGGATCACTCAATGAAGTTGATTAGGAATTTACCTGATGAAGCTGATTAGGAATTCACCTGACAAGATTGGAATGGAAATTCAGCATTTTGGAATGAGGGAGAGAGGGAAAAAAGAAATTTAAAAAGAAAAAAGTCCAGCAGCAAAGGAAGGAGAATTAGGGCATGGCACAGGGCTTTGCTCTCAACATGAGAAAAGCTCTGGCCCACTGAGGAAACCAAAACAAGGAAATCTGTGTTGGTTTTGTCAAGATAACCACATCTCCTGTGTTAGCTACATAAAGAATGATCAAAGCCTTGGTAATTTTTCAGAGCTGGTGTGTCTATCTGCTTAGGCTAGCAACTGTCAGAGAGGGGTGGCTTGTACACCAGCACTCCAGAAATCACAAGCTCTTGCAAGAAACACCAGGATAGGTAGATAGCAGGCAGGAGACAGATGCACCCTATGTCCTATTTTGATGAAAGGGTCACAGGCAGACAGATAGACAGACAGTCTTCAGCAGTTGTGCAAGGTAAGAAATGATGCTGCCTGGGCTGCAGTGTTAGGGACCTAAGAAGTTTCCTAATTAGGTGTTTTGGATTTTCATTTAAAGCTCATTGGAAACAAAGGATCTTTGTTCTTTTTCCTGTAGGGAGCAGAGGATTAGTTTCCATACATAAACTATGCCTTTGACAAACCAAAGAAAAATCAATACATAACACGACAGGTGCCTCACCAGTGGAATTGAACACACAGTGTGTCCAAACAGTCATCGATCTTTGCCATCATGCCCTCAGAACTGTGGTGTAGGCTGTGAGGCTTATAATGGAGGGTCACTAAAACTCTTCATTAAAATGAGAATGTTTATTTTTTTCAAGACTGAGATCAGGAGAAAAGAGAACCTGCATGTCTCAAAATGGCTGCAGCTTTCATCCAGCCTCCCTCTTTCAGATCTCACTTGTGTGCAGCTCTTTGCAGTCATTCCACTTCTAATCAATTTTTCTTTTCTCTTCTGAGTGTAAATCAATATGTCTGCAACTGGAGGTAAAATCACAGCATCTCTAATGAGGAACTTGGGAGAGGCTGAGTTCCTAAATCCTAATTCAGAGAACCCCTTGAAAATAGCCTTTATTTTAAGTGTGCATTAAATTATGCTGCCATCAGTGATTTCAGTGAACTGTGCACCCTGCCAGAAACTGCAGGATTTTGGGAAACAGACCCAGAGGGGACATCCTGGGGAAGATTAAGCATCAGTACCACTCAGGCAGCTCTGCTGAACGTGTGTGCCCAGTGTGAGACATCATGCAGGTACGACAGCTGTGCAGCAATGATTCACTGGAACAGGTTCTAGGTTAAAGGTTTTCCCCTGAACTAAAGACAGACACCAAAATGAGAGTCTTGGACAAATCAGACTCTTTGCTGTCCCTTGTAAATCAGTCACAGGAGCTTATGAAGACACTGAAAAAGGATTGCATGAGAGAAACACTTGCTATATCCTCTCCAATAAAGCTTGTCCCTTGCTGTTAACTGAGTGGAGTTCAGAGCTAGTCTTCTAAGTGGTGGAGAAGGGGCATAGAATCCCAGCACCAAAGAGCTGCTGTCTAGTTTCACTACTCTATCTGCCACTAGTAATTAATTATAGCAAAATAACATGCCTATTAAAATAATATCCACCCTTACATCTCCACTCAACACACATAGTTAGATAACACTCCAATCCGCTTTTTTCATTTTATGGCATCATCACCTACAATCTTAGAAAACCAGTTTGACTGGAGCTCCTGCTCTATCTCAGTCTGTACACTGACCTGAGACATTGTCCCACCAATGCAATGCATTCACACTCAGATATTGTTATGTATGCATGGGGACATTATGAACATAACTTATGGAAAGATGTTCTGGAATAAGGTACATTAAGTGACAAATCTGTCTATTTCTATTCCAACTCACCTGCTGAAAAACCTATTCAGAAAAATACAGATCTCTGATTTGCAGACAACCAAATGTGAAGTGTTCACTTTAGGAGCCTTAGAGTATGACAGAGAGCAGAGCCAGGCAGGTGGATTGCAGTGGTCAGTGCACAGGATTGCATTTGGGAGGGGTGTGTGTTCGTGTGACCTCTCAGCTGGTGAAGAACGAATGGCTATATAGCAAGGCAGAAAGACCATTCCAAGAGGAATGGTAGAGGCCACTCCAGAAGAAGGGAAAGAACTGTTACTGTGAGATGCAGAAACTATTATCAAAGGAGACCCCAAGAGGTGCCTTAACAGTAGTTGAAGACAATAATAGTGAGTAAAAGAAAAAAGAATGTGAAGAGTCTTTACTGTGAGGGTGGTAAGACACAGACTGCCCAAGGACGTTGTGAATGCCCCACCCCTGGAAGTGTTCAAGGCCAGGTTAGGTGGGGCTTTGAACAGTCTGGTCTAGTGGAAGATGTCCCTACTCATAGCAGAGGGATTAGAACTAGATGATCTTTAAGGCCTCTTCCAGCCCAAATCCTTCTATGAGTCTATGATAAGAAGCAAAATATCCAGATGAAACTCAGATTTCTGAAGTCAGTCACCATTTTTGTATTTGACATTTTCCATATTCTTCAAAGAAAATGACACATTTGGCTAGAACACTCATCCAACCTATAACCACATCTACGTTTGTTTACTTGCACATTCAGTTTTTCGTGATTCCAGATGTTTTCATCTCACAGAGTTGTACTTGGGAGTCGCTGCTGAAGCTGCTGATATGGATTTCCACCCCATTCCACTCACCTGTCTCACCAATCATCTGGGCTAGCAGTAGCCTGTTCTGCCTCAAACAAATAGGTGTAAGAAACTGCTTCCTGTGTTGCCAGTACTGTTTTCCACTTGGTTGACATCAGCTGGGAAACCAAACACCAGCTCCCAGTACTGCTGCCATGCAGATGAGGAAAGGGCTGCCTTCCAGATGCTAAGGGTCACCTCTGACTGCAGCACCTGGCTCCTAAACATTGCCTGACTCTTCCTAAGCCACCTCCTAGTCAGGGAGCAATTCAGCTGCTTGAACATTAGTAGCCAATGGCACTGTAGATATTATTTTTGGTCTGAGAGCTTCAAATGGCAAATATGACAAGGAATCTACAGAAGGTTTGGGCTCTTTTGGAGTCAGAGAAGATATGCAATGAGACAGATGCACCTTTTAAGTGATCAAAAATGAAGTAGTTCATGGTTATACTTAATATTCTGCCTCTAAACTCAGGAGGTAATACTCCCATTGAGATGCCTGAGATTGTTCACTTACCAAAGCTGCAGCTTCATGCCTCCTGAAATTCATTAAGACATTGCTATATTTGTTTTGCTCAATTCCCAAGTAATCCCCAGAGAGGGACAAGGAGCATTGTTCCATGGTAAGGGGAGAGTAACCAGAAGCTCATCCATGTGGAAGACAATCTTAATAGGTATCTCCTGTTGTCTATCCTGGTGGTCACAAGATGCCACAAGACCTTGACCTGCCTGGCCCCAATCCAGAGATGCCCCGGAGTCATTCCCCTTCCTCACAGGTAAAACCTGCCCTTGAGCTACAGCACACTCAAGGCACAGATTTGCACACCATGGCACTGGGGCATAACTAGGGTTCTCCAGGGGCAGGGCCTGTCAGCTGCACCACAATGATGGGTTCAGGATCTAGGAAAAGCCTTTTCTAGTAATTTTCTGAAGCTGGAGGCCTTTTTCCAACAGCCAGATTTCTTGGCTCTGAGCCTTCACAGGGACATTCCTTGGGTCTCCATAGGCAGCTGAGAGATGAAATCTCATCAAAGAGCAACAACATGCATATTAATGCCACTGTGAATTCTTGAAAGGGCCTTCTGGGTAGAGATCCTGTGATAGTACTGCTGCATCTCTTCACCAACACTCTCCCCCAGTGAAAACACAGCCACAGCTAAGTCCAAAGTCATGCTGTGGTCTTCTGGATGGGTTTGTTGTGACTCTTTGTTGTTGCTGCTGCTGTCGGCAATTGGTTTCCTTCCTGAAAGGTAACTGCAAGACATAAATTTACTGCACCATTAATTCACTGACACTAGAAGGGCAAACTTCCTTCTACCTCCTTCATGTCCACATATCCCATTTATGGTCCCTCTATGTGACTGATCGTTCTCTGCCACAGCCATAGTATCTGCTCTTCCTACTATAGCATTTCTTATTTTTTTCTACAAATAAAAAAGTGTCTTCCTTACACATTCAGAAAGACAATTTTCTCATGCCTGCCACCTCCTCAGCTTTTACGCTCCCTATAAAGTAAATACGCCTCACACTCCTCCAGAAGGGCACAATAACTGTGAAGGAACATGTACTTTTTCCTGAGATTTGGCAATCAGACATTGTAAGTTCTAACGTCTGCTTTTGCCCCCATTGAGAAAACAACTACAAAAGTGGCTAAAGCTGCCATGCTGGCTGCCTGCAGCTCATGGCTTACCTGCATCTCCCCTTCTAACTGGACAGGTTTTTCTCCTTGAGGTTATTTATTCGTGCCTGTTTACCTGCTTTCGGTAACTGGTTGGGGCCACGGACAGTCACAGCAATGGAAAGGCAGCACATGGCATCATCACTGTGCTGCTGGTATGTCAGCAGAAGCAGTGGCTGAGCAGGGTAAAGGAGCTGCAGTTGCCTTCTCTGCCCCCATGTATCTGCCCCTATCAGTGGAATTGCATGTAAGACTACCCTAGGGAAACCTTAAAGCATGGAATTTGCCCACTGGTCTCACTTTCACTTCAGTCCTGCCAAATATCCTTGGTTATATTTATTCTCCTTCCATCCCCATGCCTGTCTTGTCTGTTTGCTGTGCAAACTCAGCTGGAGAAGACCTGTGCTGCACCCTGTGTCACCACTGTGGAGCAAATCATTAATGCTTGCAGAAACAGGAAATCTCCAGACATTTCTATGTCTTTGCTGATGTCCCTCACATCTGTAAAATGCAAAGCAGATGCAGGCTCTTTCCAGGGTTTTGGGAACACAGAGATGCTGAAAGATCACATCCTCCATTCCTTTCTGAAAGGCCATTGCTGATGGAATTAACTTCTATGACAGACAATTGCATTTAAAACAGGAAAGAGGGAATAGTAGTGTTGTTTTCCCCTGCTACATTGAGAGCCACTGCTGCTTGTCCTAACACCTTACAGCCTCGTTCATCAGCTGCACCCCGGTCTGAGGGTGAGGGAGTAATTCCATGTTGTGCCTGCAGGAATGGGACATGGAATATGACTTTTATGGACTAGCAATTTTGCCTCTTAAAAAGGGAACCCACAGGCCTGCTGTAACACTTTTAGTTAACTTTTTGTGCTCAGAAATTCTCAACTGATTTTGAACAAAATAGGACATTTTGCACAAGTGATTAATTTGGCCCTAAGAAAATAAACAGACATGTCAAAAATGTCCATCTTCAGTAATTTCTCTGGACATGCCCTCACAGGAAACCAGACAGCACCAGAAACTATCTCAGCCTCTTGCATGTCAGTGTGGGTGATGAATTAATTTTCAGGAATTGCATGAGCTTTTGTTATGCATGAAAGATTATTTACAGCAAGCTATTTTAAGTTTGAGCTGTAATGGGAACAGACTGACTCACGTGCACTGCCTCTTATAAAATCAATCCAAATCAATCCATGGTCATCACCTTTGCAGATGTTTTATGTGGAGGAGGAATACTTTTAAAACTTGGCAACAGCAGTTATTAGCTGTGAGTATGATCCTTTCAGGAGTGTTTGCATACTGAATTTATTAAGGTTATTTTAAAGTTGGACAACATCTTCAGCATCCTCCTTTGTATATTATGCCTGTATTTATCCAGGAATGCAGCTGGACTTCTCATCCCGGTCTTCAAGTCATGATAACTCTGTACAACCAAATCAACAAAGGTAAGTGGAGTTATGATAAAGCAGTATTCACATGATGATTCACACTTTAGGGTATGAGTTCATTTACTTTGACAGCACCACTTTCAAAGGCCTTAGTCAAATGAAAGTTATGGTTTCTGAAAAGCAAGAGATGATTTTGCAACATCATTGGGTGGTTTTGAGATTCATATTTCAGGAAAACAACATTTGGTCAAACTGTAGCTTTGGCCAATCCCAACCTCCTGCAGATGCTGAGCACTGAAACCAGCCTGTTGCAGTCACAGGCCAGGCAGCAAAGCTCATCACAGCACAGATCTTCTGTGTTTCCTGGTTTAAGTATGCTCAGTTGTACATATCTGGTCTATCCTGCAAGTGAATCCATGTGAGTCATCACAGAAATTAGTCATATGAAAAGAGACTGGCCTTTATTGTAGATGGTATTTCTACTGACTGAGAGCAGAGATATGAGTCCTTCATGATGCTATATTTCAAAGGAAATCTCTAAACAGGAGAAGAAGGAATTTTACAGACATGCTGAGCAACTCTAAAGACAATTTTGCTACATTACCTAGAAGCATAAGTATTGGCAGCCAGAAATATATTTAACCCTTTCATATTTTACCCCAATTCTTTCTGTTATTAATCCCATAAAAATGAAACACATGTACATAATCCTGCAAACATAACCCAAAAGAGTACCTGTTTCTTTTTAAGGCAAAGTGAAATATGTGCTACAGATGCAGAACTAATTTCTTCTATTGGAAAACGTCTTTTCCCCAGGCATGTGAATATTTTAGCTGATAATTTGGTTTTTTCCTGCTTCAGTACAGCATGCTTGCTCAAGTCTAACCTCCCTTTTCTGTCTAAATAGCATTATACACAGTGCAAATAGATGACAATTCTGTCTCTCAACTAGTTTTCCTGTCAATGATTTAAAAACACTGCTTCCTTTAATGACCATCTTGGTCACCCAGCAGCATGGTCTATCAGAACCGTACTAGGTAATCGTTTCATGAGAATCATTTCTGTCTGTATGAGAGTGTTCAAATCAAGTCTGACATGCAGTTAGATAAGCCAAAACACATGATTTTTTTATTATTATAATGTCAGTCTGAATAACATTGCAACAAAATGCTGAGCATCAGGAATATTGCAGTCATGAGAAAGGATGACAATCTCAGTCCAAAGTGGGATTCAGCTCCAGGGCCTCAGCATTATAGAAAAGGGAAATGCAGCCACAGCAGTGTTTCTCATTAAAACCATGGCCCTGAGAATAGCTATTTACCATAATTTATTTTGGAGAGCAAAGAGATCAATAACTCAAACATCTATTTGCTTGCTGACTTTCATGTCTACCATTCAGTTTGTGAACATACTGAAGCTTTTTAACATTAAAAAAAAAAGCAAACAACAAAACAAAGTCCACAAAATTTTATCCAACTTTATTTTCAGGAATCCAGAGAGAGATCTGTCAAGGGAAACATCTGTTTTGAGCTAAGGAAAAGCATGTGCTATGCATGAGTAGAGCCTGTCAGTGCCATGTGACTGAAATGCTCTGGTTCGGTTACGTGACATTTAACAGTCCTTGAACTCAACACTCATGCTGGTGCACACATACACACACACAGCCTCCAACAGGAGTGATCATGATGGAGAAAAGAATATAGAAGTTTTGTTCCTTTATATTTCACAAACAACTCAGATAAAAGGAAAAGAAAAGGGCTCAATAAGAGAAAATAACTCAGAGTTAGATACAAAGAAATTGCCAGTAGGGCTAATAGCAGAAGTTGTCCTTTCTCCTATGGCAGCACATCTTCCATTATTCAGAGACAAGAATCAGAGCAGGTATAAAACATCATCAAGTAAGGTTACTGTATGCTGTGCCTGATGGTGGGAATTACACCTAAACCTGTGGGCTGGTTCCGCTTTCCCAGTACAAGCCAGCCAGACCTTTCCTATTGCTAATTTAAAGACATCACTAGGCTACTTACCATAGCATGAGCACTGCATGTTCTCACCTGCTACAGCCCCTCTTCTGTTATGTATAATGAAGTTTATATATCCAGGCCATCTGCCCTTTTACCAACTGAAACTTGTAGGGATTAACATAGCAAAAGCTTGTTTGAGAGAGAAATTTCACATCATGCCCAGGTGAGCAATTTCTTCTTTGAATGCTGGAAACTGCATGTGGGCAGTTACTACTAGAAAAGCCACTGGCACGAAAGGAAGGGAATGGGCAGAGTAGAGGTAATGTTAATTCCTTGTTGCTTTGCAATGACTATGAGAAATCAAAGCATATACCACAGGAAATTGGAGCTACTGTGGTCAAGGTAGATTCCTCATAGAACCATGCCTGGGATGAACAGCATGTCTCCAGAAAAATGGATGTGAATCATGATGTAGTAGTTGAAGATGATTTTGGTCCTCAGCCTTCAAGTGATTCAACACCCTTTACCTATCTTCTCCTGCAGGGCTGGCAGAGGACTACACACACCAGTGTCTAAGGTAAAACCCAGTATTATAGTGCAGCAGCTTCAACAGCGATTTGAGCTCAGACACAGAACCCCCTGGAAAAAGACTTCCTTCCACTGAGTCCAGGACAGTGGTGGTCTCTGAAAAAGAGGCAGAGCAGGCAGCTGGCAGGGACTCCTTCCTAAACAGGCACTGCAAGGTCTTCTACAGATGATGAGCCAGTTCAGGCACTGGTGTACCTGCCTCTATTTGAAGGGAAGGGCTTGTTACCCCCAGCATCTGAAACCCATAGACCATTCCTGAAGAAACACAGAATATTTGTTGCTTCAGCATAAATGTATCCTGAAAAGCCATACTCAGATTTGTCATGTTGAGTTGAGATCTCTAAAATATCAGGTCCAATCCAAAGCCTGTGAAATAAATAAAGAGAGCTTTATAGGCTTTCACTGGGTCTAGAATGAATGACATGTCATTAGATATGGCACCAAGCTACTGAAAAATGAAGGATAACTGCCCTGTAAGAACAGTTTTGCCCTGGTCACCTGATTTCCTGGACCTTTTCAACCAGTTCAGATCAAACAGCTTGCAAAAGATGTGAGACAAAGGCTTCCTCCACACGGTTCTTACTGTCCTATGCCCACAGACAAACTCTGCCAAAGGCCCCAGGCACCCCATGTAGATCCCCAGCTCTGACGCTGAATTGGTGTCTGCAGAGCCTTCTCAGAGCCTCTGCATTTGAGAAAAAAAATTATTTTGAATTGCCCAGTTGCTAAAATAAACATTTCCTCTCACCTCCCCAGTATTCACTAAAATGGAAATTGGACCAAAGCCTGGTATTATGTATAATCTACAAAAGGGAAAGCAGGCTTCTGAAATCATTACACATTCTTATTTTGAAGTGTTATGCCTTATTTCACACCACAATCAAAAGTATGCTGCTGTTTCAAATTTCAAGAGTAGGTTGAACAATTTAAATACACTTGCAGTCTTTATTAGGTAGGAGAAAAAAAGAGGGTAGATTGTGTACTTATTTGTTCTTTTGCTTTCAACCTACTGCTGGTGCAGATGACTTCATCATCTAAGATGACTTTATGCCAATGGGCTTGTTATTTTATTTCAGATGCTCCATATTTGGGTTATATTTGTGATGTATTTGATGGAAAAAGATATGTAAGAACCCATGTGTGTTCACATATGCATATATACATGTCTGTATGCATCCTGTTCCACGCCTATTAGTCTTCTAAACCTATTGAGAGAAAGAACAATTGTTTGGGTTTATGTGTGAAGCTATAGCAATTAGACATTACAATTAAAAATAAAACAGAGGATACAGGCCTTTCACCGGCCAGACATATCTCTGTGACTGTTGTATGAGCACAAAAATAGCAGCCTGTGAAAAAAAATAGCCTCTTCAGTTATGTGCAAGGCTATTTTGCGTCTGGGCACTGCTCAGAGCATTCTGCACATCAGGCAATAGTTTCTTCTTTCCGCAGGTTTGGTCATTGTCTAGTATCCCGATTGGTACCTTCAGGCACTACGTTATTAAATAATGTTGATGAGCACACCTCCTGCAAGATTCGCACTGTTAGGGATTTTTTTCAAGGACGGGAGGAGAGGTGTAGTTGTGCTTCTCACTTCTATGCCATCACCCCTTGCCTCATGCCAACCTAAATTCTAACAGGCCCTGGTCAGCACAAGATTGTGCCCCACACCCCAAAGGCTAAGCAAAAAAAAAAAAAAAAAAAAAAAAAAGGCATATTCACAAGATTTAATGGATCTGCTACTCTTTCTGTTACAACAAAGAAAGGAGTTCAGTACCAAATTTGCTCAGGTAGGTCTAATTCACCACTGTGAAATGTAGGCCGACAGACGTGTACAAAGCAGTGTGAAATATGCCTGGGAGGAAAGACTGCACCTGCTCTCACCACCTTGCAGGCAGGTTGTATGAGCAGCACAGAGGGGACTGTCAAATGCATTGCCTTCTCAGTGTCTGTGAGGATGTACCATTCATACAAACTACAATGTGCAGGGTTACTCCTGCCCCAGGGGTGTAACTCTCCCAGTCACTGATTCGTGTGAGGTGGCTTGGTTTCTTTTTCTGAAAGCTCAGCTCTGGAAATGTATGATGTAGACTAATTTCTGGTTTCACTCCTTTTACAGTACAAACTCTGTTTTGTTTGGGAGGTAGCTCTATCTGCAGTGTGAATGATGGGGAGGGTTAAAAAGACAGGCAGGTACTGTTAATGTGGGATGTAAATGGGAACAGGATCTCCCTGTTGGGTGGTGCTTCTGCAGAAGACTTATGATCAGTCTCCCCCTTCCCCCAGGCTTCTCCTTCACACCATAAGTAAATCCACACCTATTTAAGGAACCAGTCCGAGTACTATGTTTTTTTCCAGCTCCCTGAGCAGGGACATCATCTCACGCAGTGTCTCTTAAGACCTAAGAGATGAACAAAGTGGATGTGCAGGTGATAAGGCTGAATCTGCCTGCAACTGAAAGACTGGGGTAACTTTCTTGAGAAGTACAAGGTCCAACAAAAAGGAATGGCTGTTTTCCAGCTGAGGAAACCAGACCCACAGACACCACAGCATCATGAAGGTGCAGGGTTCTACATACACACACACATAAACACATACACTTCCCCACTCCAATTTTTTTTTAGGGAAGAAAAGGCTAAGAAAGCTTATAGGTTACAATATTTATAGCTTACAGGTTACAATAATTATTGTAATAATAATCTATAATAGAGAGTGCTGATTTCCTCCAAATCTGTTTGTCTATCACTGGCATTCAGTAAAGAGAAATGCTTATAATTTTTATAATATTTAAAAGGAACAGCTGTTATTTGATTGTACTGGAGGACAAATTTATTATATGTCATTAACTGCTTATCTTAGTTATGTGTTTTGAGGTAGTACATGGTTTATGAGGCAATATGCCTGAATCCTTGGGAAATAGGCAGATAGTAAGGACTTGTCAACACTCTAAAATACCTCCTCCGTTTTAGGTATCAAGAATAGTCAAAAAAGCCAACAAAAGTAAAAAAAATCAAATGGTAAATTTGAGTCTAATTTCAGCTTAATTTGAATGTGGTTTTCCACCTTTCTTTACTACAAATGTACAGTGCCTGAACTTTAAAACAGCTGCTTGAAAATTAAAGGATTTTCAGGGAAGGGATCCAAAAAGTGATTCCTGGAGGTGTGCCAGAAAGATTTAATTAAATTGAGTCCATTTGTTTTATTAAGAAAAAAAAATCTTTGTAGATGATTTGAGCAGGTGCAGACTTACAGGGAATGAGAGAGGACTAAGGAGGATGGAAGCCCTTTCCTGAGCCCTGCCTTCCTCATGGGAGCTCATGCATGCCCAGAAGGACACTGGGCCATTCCACATACCCTGAACATGGGCAGCTGCTTCATGGCCTTGGGGACCAGAGGAGAAGTTGTGGGACAGATGAGCAACAGGGACTGTGAACCCAGGCCCCAGTGTAGCAAAAGCCAGCAGATAGAGTCTAAAGACAGAAAATGTCAGACCACAGATAAAATTTTCCAACACAAGCAGCAACATTCTACTGGGGCAACATACTTACTCATGTCATGCTGGATTTTCTGTCCTCTTATAGTCATAAATGTGGCTTGGGCTTCTTTCATTAAAGTTACAAGTACAGTCAGACAAAAAAATTGTTTGAATGAAAATCTTTGGTGTCTGTCCTGCAGAAAGTCAGCACAGAGTGTTGTTCTGATCTGTACAGCCTGTGAGTCTAAAGCATTCCTTCATAACAGTATGGGTGGGTGTAGCCAGGACAACATGCAGCATATGACCAGAAAGAAATAATTCATTCTCTATGATACAGGATGAATAGATTTTCACACCATTCAGACCCATTTTTTTTAACCATCCACCATATGCCAGGAACCGGAGAGCACTGTGCAGAGTGAGCCTGCATCTGCTTCCTCCTTCATGCTGTGCATGCCTTTTATAAAAGTCCTTCCCTGGAAAGCAGCAGAAGGCATCGCCGGCAGCACTTCCCAGGGGCTGGGTGAACACTCTGCAGGGGGTGAACAGTGGTGGAAGCCAATGTAAACACACAAGAAAGAGCCGCAAGACTATGGCACAGGTGATGATGTCTAAGTGCCTTCCAGCACAGCCAGAACAGAGA
This sequence comes from Chiroxiphia lanceolata, assembly GCF_009829145.1. NCBI lineage: Eukaryota > Metazoa > Chordata > Aves > Passeriformes > Pipridae > Chiroxiphia > Chiroxiphia lanceolata. Next base: position 18,812,907 of record NC_045638.1, on the reverse strand, counting down.
GAGTTGACAAAGATGAACATCTTTAAAAATGAGAAGAAAATGTTCATCTTGATAATTCTGCTGTGTGGGAATAAATGAGTTTTCACTGTGAATTGGTTCTGGGTCCGGACAATCTACCTTTCTCTCACTTCTTGCAAGCATGTCTTAAGACGAAAAGATAATGCAAGTTGTGCAAAGGTCAGCCTTTATTACAGCATTGTTTGCTGTGCACACTATATTCAGTTGTAGTCTCATAAAAAACACTTAGAACTGTCATCTTTTTCTTGGCTGGAGTATTCATCCAGCTTTACCCAGGTCTCTGCTCAGGGTCAACTGCAAGTCGTTGGACCATCAGACTGCTTTGCTTATTCAGCTTTTAAATTTCCTTACCTTTTATCTCATGTCATTGGACTGTATGTCCAGCAGTTTTCACAGGGTGTTTGCAGCCAAAACCGACACAGTTGTATATGTCATAGTTGTTTTGAATAATGATGGCATATTACTCTGCTTATAAACCTTAATTTACTTGGAAAAGTGTTTCAAAGTTTACCATCCTGCCAACTCGCTTCCTTTTTTTATAAAGCAATAAAGGTATTGGTACAGCATCAGCAAAAGGAGTGACATATCATTTAGACCATTCACACTTAGTTCAGGTGACTAATTATAAGTGATAAATGCTTCGAAATCAATTTGTCACAGACTTATGAGCACCTTGTCTCTGGTGCTACAGCCTATTTCCCCTGGCACTTCCACAACATCAGTGAATGGGAAACTCATCACTCAATCAACTCTGTAATTATTCTTCTGCTTACGACTTAAGTGCATTACTATTGCTACACAATAGATAGGATTAGGTCATCAAGTTTGCTTTCTGTGTCTAGCATTGCATGTATGGCAGGGTTTATTTTCTAAACAAAAGGCTGTTTGTCAGTGTTACTTTTGCTCTAACGCATGTAAAGCCAACTGTATAAACACAGCAGTATTTCTGTGACCACCTCGCTGCTCTGTGGTGCTCTGAAGCAGAGAGGAGATGATCCATTCTCAGCTCATAGGCTGCATCTGGCGAGACAGCAATTAAAGCTGGAAAGCATGGTCCGAGTTGTTGCTTGTCAGTCCAGAAAATAAATGAGGGGAGTATATCGTGTTATCGTGTCATAATTCGTTCAGCTAAGCTTCTGGGCACCAAGACCGCCAGATGGTTAATTCCACTACTTTTTTTTTTTTTTTTTCCCAAAAAATGAGGGAAGTACCCTGGCACCGGGTTCTGCCGCAGCAGGCTGAGCCTCAGCGCAGCAGTTGGGATTGTTGACCCAGTGAATGTGTCCAAAGATCCTTTTCAGCTGCACAAAACCGTTCAGTTTTGCCATTAGCATATCAGAGGTGGAGCAGTGGTGGGAAATGGCGAAGGTAACAAAGCCTGGAGCTCGGCGGCTTTGTCTGGCTGCAGCTTAGGGAGGCAGGAAAAAAACTATAATTGGCCATTGGCCGTGCAGTGACAGACAGATGTTGACATTTTTTTCCCTTGGCTGATCAACAACCCCCCTCATCCTGAGGTCTGCAGGAATGCTGCCGGCTGCCCCATTCAGGCAGGCAGCTTTCTGCCCACTCTGCAGAGTGACAGGGCCAGCATTAGCATGGTGCAAACCGCATAGAGAAAATTAAGAGGGTGAGAGAGATTGTCTCTGACTCTTTTTTCTTTTTTTCATCACACTTTAAATCGGATCTGAAATAAGGTTTTAATTCCAATTCAAAAGGGCAGGCCATATACATCAGTTAAATGCTATATTCTAGATCACCTTTGAACCCCATGGAAAATCTACAGGGAAAGGCCAACCCACCTCAAACAGCCTTCCTTCACTTCCTAGGCAGAAAGAGATGTTTGGGTTCACCATAGACTGCATGAGAGTTTCCACTCCCATACACTGTAGAAGTCCCAGAGGGAGAGGTTCATGAGCTGTGGCAGGCTGAGGGCTGTAAATGTGTCCCGCTGTTTTCTAGTCTACTCATCTTCCCTCCTCCTGGCAGCAGCTATCAGAGCAGAACTGGTGCTTTTTCCTCCTGACCTGACTTCACACAACACTGGGACAAGAGGGAGGCAGGATCTGAAAGAGGTGACATGTTTCTTGACGCAGCAATAAAGTCAGCCTGCATGCTCAAAGGACAATTCTGTGTCTTTTGTTTGTTGCCCAAATCACAGACTGACCCCTGGAGGCAGAGCAATTGCCAGTTCATTGCAAGTCAGACTTTCCCTACAGCCAAGTAATATTATTTTTTCTGACATCAAGCTTAGTTGCACTGAATATCTTATCTATCACTTTTTGAATATTTCATCTATCGCTTTTCTGAATGAAGAAAGTCTGCCCACCTCCATGGCTCTTATTCTGAAAACATTTCTCTATGCAATGGCTCTTGCTTCTGGAGCAGCCCTGAGGCAACATTTGAGGACAGTGGTCATGAACACTGCTTAGAAAACCTCTGTGAATGCGTAGCAGTGTTGCAGAGACAAGCCCAGCTGGTTAGAGGCAAGACCAATCCTCGCCTGGCTCCACATCACTCACGGTGTCCGAATGGCCCCAGGAGGGAGGAGTGCAGTGCAGATACCAATGCCAATGGCAAAGGGTGACCAAGCCATGTGTACTGCTGACATGGAGTGATTTCCCATGCAGTCATAACCCTTCTACTCTTCTTCATCAAATGAACTTCCCACAAACTGGGCTTTCACCCAGCTTTTAGCTTTATTCAGTGACAAATCATGATTTCATAAGGGATTTTTTCTGCTTTGAAAGGCCACCATGAAGTCTGTACCTAAAGCATCTGTTTAGAAAATGCTGATGAAGGCAATGAACCTATTAAATGTTGTCCAGATGCACACTGGAGCAGAGACTGTCCAGTCTGCCTTTGCAATCCACAGCTGAGCTTGGATTTAGAGTTTAATGCTGTCATATTTGACTTCTTATAAGATCAAGTACCCTGTCCTCAACCTGCCCGATGAGGAGGGGACACAGTCTTTCTCATGCTGGCCATGTTTCCTTAGGAGTGGAAAAAACCTGGGTTTGAAGAAGGAGCGCTCTACACCATTCTGTATTTTAAAGCCAATTGACTCACCCAGCCTGGACAAAGCAACCACAGAGAGTTAAAGCTCTGCTAACTCTTGCCTCAGGCCAGACTGAGCTGCTTCAGAGGTGAGAAGGCTTAAGTGACCCTAACACTCACAGTAGGGGGATCAGACCTGTCAGCACACATTTCAGCTCCTAGCTCAGCAGGTACTGGCCTCCTGGGAGGGTCTTGAGATTCAGGGTTGGGATCCAAACCTATATATAGCTTCAAAGATTTGTACATGGTTGTTAAGTCCTTCATTTGTTTAGAGATATAACACGCTAAGTGAATATAAAACTAGATTTCAGTATGTTGGATAAATTATTTATTGCAAATCCATTGTAAATTCATGTAGTTCCTAGTAATTAGCCTAACCAAAGTGCAGTGGATATGAAGTCATCATTCTTCTTCCTTGCCCCAAAGGAAACACAACCACAGAGCACAGATCTTACACACACAGTATCTCTTTACATACACATCTACAGTCACAGCTTGCAAATGAGTTTTTATTTGCTTCACGTGCACAGGGTCCTTAGAGCAGATTATTCTCCATTCTTGTCCTTATTAGTAGGGCTCTGCAATGCGAATTTCTCCATGGAGGCATTACTGTGTGGTAATTGTTCAGTTCTTTCTGCAACAGAATACATGCTCTATGGCCAAAAGGGCCCCTTCTCAGCCCATCCAAACTCTGGGTTGGAACAGACTTACAACTTCTTATCTCATATAAATAACTAAATATGTCTTGCTCTACTCTACAGCCATCAGGGTTATTAGATCCTCAGCCAGAGTCACTCATTACCAGAGGTTCATAGCAGTTACATGGTTGCAAATTTGGCCTTGCAGAATTTTGACTGTGGAGGAAAGTGGTGGGAAGGAAAGAGTAGTCTGACTCAAACATCACAGAGAAATATGTAGACTCAGAAAGGAGTGGGAAGCTTGAAAGTTAACCCAATTTTCAATGGTCGTTATATCTAAATCAGAACTACTTTTCAACTGTGATGGATCCCATCATAATCAGGAAACACAATCCTCTTCACCTTTGCCAACCCAGTAGTGGTATTCGAAGAGAACACTCATATTTTCCATTTAAACTTATAGAGTTCAGTCTAGGTTAAGTTCTGTGTTGGCATGGGAATATTTGTACTTACACAGTTTACTGATCTGGTCTTAAGTTACTGTACTTAGAAAAGTAATGAGAACAAGCCATAAAAATTTCAACAATTTATGATTCAGCAATTTTAAAGAGAATCATACAATTCAAATTAGCAATTGTGGTGGTCTGACACCCAAATATAAGTTTTGCTAGAGATTTACAGTTACCTTCTGTTCACATTAATAAGCCAAATTTACAGTCAAGCAATCCAAACTCCCCTATATAGGCTTAGACACTGCAGCATCTACTTGTTTTTTGTGGATTTTTTTTCTCAAAATAGGTGTAAACAAGTACGAGAATATGGACAAAAAGATAGCAAGAAAAACTTTTAAAAGTCTTGCAATTGTTGAAATTAATGCACCAATAACCATGCAGTGCAAGAATCCCTTGCTGATATGAGCAATAAAAAATGCTGTGTTCTTCACATTTCAGTGTCAAGGTTGTGTTATGACCCTATATTCATTGTATAGGTCCCTTCACTGCAAAGGAATTAAAAATAATACTTTCTAATGAGAGTAACAGAAACATTAATAGCTGGCTTCATCTGAATTCAGATTAAGAAAGGACATGGCTGATTTCTAAATAAGCAGCTGCTAAAGAAATCCCCAGATAGCTCCTGTACTCGTAGGAAATCTCTTAATACTTGCTAAGAGAGAGCCTTGGAAGATCATTTGAAATGTGGCTGCTTTTCCAGGACTCATCTCAATCATGCAAGGCTCCTCTGCTGCTGCTGCTACTGCTGTGTTCATACCCAGACCTTCCCTCCTGTGGTCTCTCCCTCCTCACCCGTGGAGTGAGTCTCCTGCTTATGGGGAGGGGCCTGAGGAGGGTTTGTCTGTGGCACTTTTCATAGGACTGGTCTTGGCAACTGCTCCAGCAACTGCTCAATTTTATCAGGGAACCGTCTTGTCTGTCCATCGTCTCCCTCCCTGACCCCCCAACATATAATTTAGAATTTCAAGCACAATCACTGGCAACCAGGATGAAAACCAGAGCTGTTTCTTTTTAAGATGACCTCCCCAGTATGCATTTTTCAGGCACAAAAGCCTATTTTCAACAGAGGATGTGATCTATTACTTAAAAAGCCTTTCTTGGTCAAAAGCCCTCATTTTCCTTGTTCATGGACGTGCAGAATGAGGAGTTGAAATCCCTTAACAAACTCAGCACTGGAGGGTGGAAAAGCAGTGAGCACACTAGCATGGAGGAGAGCAGTTGCTATATTTGATAATCAATGCCCAAAGTCTGGTGGGAGACAGCTAAATTATCACACATGAAATTCCCATCTCCCTGGAGATGAGTTTTTCTGCTGAGGAGATAGGAATGGAGCAGTCACACTTTGAAGCATTTCTGATACATCCATGGATGAGACTGAAATCTACATAGGGAGAACTCCTGCAGCAGAAGGATGAGGGATTTCCACTGCCAGGTACCAGAAAGGTATGATGTCTTAACAGCAGAGACCCAGAGAGCCCTTCTTAGCCCCATGCTCCTATGACCTTCAGCAGAAAGGTCTCCAGAATTGAACTGCTGAAATGATGTGGTGGTGGGAGGATAGAGGTCTTGCTTTGCACCCAATCCACTAGCCAGCCATTCTTATATGGGTTCCTGCTTCATGGACATCATCCCTGGTCCGAACCACAACCATGACCAGTGATGGTTTTCTTATTGTGTCTGAGCAGCATTTTTCTCTTCCTACTTTCCATCATATTTACACACATCTGTGACAGAGGAGATATAAAATCCATAAAGTTGAACTGTGAAAACCACAGTCTGCTGGAAAAAGAAATCCTTACCAGCATAACTGAATTATTCCTCATTTGGCCAAATGGGTGAGGAAGTAAGAGCTGCTTTTGTTTCGATGGCAGATATTCTGCAGATGCCTTGATGAGGACAGGATGACACAAAAACCCCACTCCGGCCCCATTCCGAGATCTCAGGCAAGAAGAACACTGCCTCATACAACTGCTGAAGCAAAGACCACATCTAGGTTCACTTGTCTTCATGTCAGTCTCTGCTAGAAAATACATGCAGAGCTAAACCTCAGCTGGGAAAAAAATATTTTTAAATGCTTGTGAACAAATGCCATCCGTTCCTCAATGGAACGGCATTTTTCTGTTAGTAGCTTCTGGAATAAAGAAATGTTTTCATTCTCAGTTTCTGCATTTTCTTCCTCCCTTTTGAGTCAACAGGAACTGAACCTGTAAGTCAAAATAGCTTTCTGTCTCCAAACAAGCTGAGCCAGTACCATGGCTTTAAAGAGAAAGGGGAATGCTATTGACAATTATGAGGCAAGAGATAGAATTTCTGACAAAAGTGGGTTGAAAAGCCACAAAACAGGTATTAGTGCTTCAAAGCTCATCTTCTCTCAAAGAAAATGTTACTGCTGTTTGAATAAACCAGGCTGCTTCCACAGGCACTACTGCTGTAACAGTCTTTGCCTTTAAAAATGTAAAATGCCTTTTAATGGCCAGTTATGTCAGCCTTCAAAATGAGTGGGAACTTAGCAAGGTAACATCTGTTACACAATAAAATATTCAAATAATAAAATTATTCAAAGAAGTATTTTGGAATTTGGGGTAAAAGGATTTATTTTTTCTGCACTTTACATATTTTCTTTTATTTACTTCCTGTCATCTATAAAGAGAAACTGCTCTGGAAGGTCTAAAGTCACCCCTAAAATTTAAATCATGAAACAATGGGAGGTCCCTTTGGAGTCAGAAGAAATGAGGACAACAAACTCTACATTGAGTAAGCTTGGGGAAGGCAGTGCCAGCTAGGATTATCTGAACACCTACTCCTTGTGCCTTGCTCTGCTCACTCATCAGATCAGAGAAACAGCATCAGTCCACTCAAAACACTCCCACTGATCTCAGAGATCAGGAAAGAAAAACCATGCAGGAGGTTGAGCCCTCTGGCTCCTGCCTGGACAGGGGGGCTGTGCAGCAGCAGTCCTGTACCCCAAAATGAAGAAGCTGGGAACATCAGACAATCCCTTTTTGGCCAGGTAGGAAGGATTCCAAAGGAGCTCCCCATTGCCTTCCTGTTCATGACCATATTCCAGAGCTGCCTTCTCCTTTCCCCAGGAGCACAGCCCTGTTCTAATCAATCTAATTTTATCACTACTGAATGAAATTACAGCTGGTTTAGATCTAAGGACCTCATGATGAGTTTGTAAGGCAGACAAGATACTCAAAATAAAAAACCAAAGAAAAAAACTGGTGGGCAGAAAAGGAATTCAGAAGCAGCAAAAATGTTTAGGATGCCTTATTTAATGAACAGACTGTAGCCTGGCAAGGCTTCAAAGAACTGTCCAAAGGCCCTGGGCAATCCCTCTGTCTGCAAAGTAATGTCACCTTATGCTAGAAAAAGAAACTTCAGCCATTTTTTTTATATTATTCAAAAAAAAAAGGGCCAGATGCCACTTTAAAGAGAAACTTCCAGGATGAGAATATTTTAAGCCCTCCATGTTGATTACCAGACTGCACTTTGGGTGATGAAATGTACTAGAAATTTTAAATTTGACATTTTTTCATTGTTTGTTGTATCTGTTTTTCTCTGCTACCATGAGGTTAAGTAATTAAATAAAATAGTTTATCATGGGATTTCAACCAGTTTTCCTCTCAGGTTCTCATGCATAGAGATTATGTTGAAGTGCTTAGCTTGTAAACACTGCAGAGTAATGTTTATTTGTTTAAAAGTGCTTTCATAAAACCTTGGAATGCTTTGTTAACCCTAGATCACTTATGAACAAACAACCATCCTCAGACTGTGTCTTCTTCCATATATATATTATGGTTTAATCCTGTACTTAAAAGTGATTTTATATAAAGTCCTATCATCCTTCAAATGCTTCCACTAATTTTTTTCTCATTAACCAGTGGACAGAGGTCACTTCTCTTCCTCTGCAGTCACTTTTTCATAGAATCCACTTCCCTCTTTCCATTTATTTTTAATACTAGTGGTTGCATCCACAGGAATATATTTGTTATAGAAACAAACCTCTATACTGTTGGTAACCAGAAATGTCTCTGAAAGGCAGTTGTGGCGGAAGAGTTTCCTGTCAGAAAATAGGTACAGCTTTAGCAGCAACCACTACTGCACACTGACTTTGATGTGTTTTGGATTTGTTTGCTTATTTTATCTTTTCTTCATCTTTATTTATTCCTTCATAATGCTCAACTGTCTGAGAGAGCAGCATGGCTGCTACTCATGGCTGGACTTTTATCTATGGGTGCTTTTATCTTGCTTTATGGTCAGTCATCCATGAGTTTGTCAGCTTGTAGGTAGATAGGTATCTTCTGGGTAGCTTCTTTGTGTCCTAACATATCCTTGTCCACTGCTGCAGGCTTCTCCTAATGCCAGGAAATTTGGGAGTTTTGGTTCTCCCATCATGTGTTTTAATGAACAAATCGGAAAATTAATATCCCGTGATGTTTTTTTGCCAGCTGAAACTGGCCAATGGATCTAAACATGAAGCATTACTGTGCATACATAGCACAACTGCAGCAGGTTAATTCTTGCTGAGGAATCAGTCTGAAGATATATGCCATGTTTCCAAGTCCCTCAGCCAGTTGGTCCCCTCACATAGTCAGCCCTGTCCTTCTCCTTGGTAGACTCCTCAGCCCTTTTTGAGTTCTGTGGAATGAAAGCCTAAAGATTATCCCTTCCTAGCCACTCTCCTGTGACATACCATGCAGGAAGGAAGATGCTCCAGTTGCCCAGTGACATAGCCCATGCTCTGATATCATAGCAGTCCATGAGCTGCCAGCTGGCTTGCCTAAGGAGACCGGTCCTCAGCCACTTACCTCACTCCCAGATGGCCACTGCTGGACTGGGCAGCCCTCAGCGTTATACTGCTGAGAGGGACAACCAAGTGGACATGAAATCACAAACTCAAGTGTCAGTTTCTTTTATTTTGCCTGATAAAACTATTCCTGTGAGGATTGACTTCTTATTACTTGGTGAAAGTCTTTCCTTGAAACATGGTTAATTTTCAACAGAGATGGGAAATTTACATGCTTTGGTCTTGGATTTCAGCATCCTCCTCAGCTGATGTTCAGAAAACAAGCCCTGTTGCAGCCCATCTCTTTGCATAGACATGCCTTCATTCAGCTCCAGAGAAAATGTAGAGGAGGTGTCCCAAAAGCAAAGGAAAAAATGCTGCAGTGAAAGCATTGTTGCTGCTGTGTGAGAACCAAGGCCAAAGGCTGCAGCATTGTCAGTGTGTGGGTGTTTGGGTGTTGCCGCTGACGTTTTGGCAAAGCAGACACATGCTCTGTCCCTTTCGGCTTCCTATCGGAAAGATGATTGATTTCCTCCTGAAAATGCTCTGATACCAAACGGTGGTTACCTGAGAAAACCTCATTCATAAACTCTGTGTGGGTAACTGAGGATGGGAGTGGGACCTGTTTTTCGCCCCGTAGAGAGAAGGCTCTTACAGTTCAGCTTTGTTCTGGGCTGAACAAGAGGAGCAGCGCACATGTGGTCTTCATTAGTGACGCTCCTTTGAAATGTCTCCAAGTCCTTGGGTTGTAACTTTAGCACACAAAGGGGTTGGGGAGTGAGAAAGGGAGGAAGGGAAGGAGGGAAGAATGAGGCTGCTGGAGCTATCCCTCTGAAATACTTATTTGAACAGACTTTCCGTTTTTTCTTTACCCTCTCCTTTCGTTCTTGTTCTTTTCTTTTTTTCCCCCCCAAAGGCACAGGATTGTTCTTAACCTTCTGAACCAGTAAAATATATTAAAATAAAATAAAAAATAAAAAAAATCCACCATTTCTCTGCCAAAGCAAAACCAAGATGAATAATCTCCTCTAAACTATGAGTAATAAATGATGGAGTGTAACAGTTATCATTTCATTGCTCTTTATGCATATATACTTGTGTATATGTTTTCGTGGTTGCATGAAGCCTATGAGTCTCCAGCAGCCTGGAATTTAAAAAACACTTTTGAAGAAGTGGTTAGAGAGCATGCAGGAGAGTGGGACTGATTTGGCAAGATGAAGTAATGGCTGTTGATCCCTGCTCATTAGGAACCACGTCACAGAGCTGCAGTTTGATTAACATGCCTGCCCTACAACTGGTGCCTGGTGCTCCCTCATGATTTAAAACTGTACAGCTCTTCTCCTTCCCAGGAGCACTAATGAAAAAGGAAGTAGTTTGGAAAAAGCCATACTAACTGTATATATTAATTTTCTGTGATTGTGCCCATCAACTAATAACATTTGTATTTCAGCCCTCTTAAATTCATAGCTACACATACATGGCTTTCCGTGTCAGAAATCAGTTAGGAACTGATGAAAACTAAAGAATAATAGCAGAAAAATAACCAACAGCAAATACAAAGTGTTTCTATTAAACTCAGGGGCAATTGGGATTCCACCCTGCAATCTGTGAGAAATGAGAATATTTCATGGCACTGAGAAAATGACATTCATGTTTCTGGTACTGACAGGCTGCTGAAGTATACCTTTAACTCCTGAATGGATTTGGGAACATCAGCTGACCAGATGTAAAGCATGAAACTCTCTTACACACTCATCCACCCCCTTTTCCATTTGTGCTCCCTCTCCAGGGAATCTGAATTTCTCAGGTAATGAACATTCACGTGAGAAGGACAACAGCCCTAAAACACAGGCTGAAATAAAAAGGTGCTGACATGGGAAAGGCTCAGTTGCTTAAATGCAGGCAGGCAACAGCCCAGATCTGCATCAGAAACAGCTGCACCTTCATGGCAGGGTCAGAGGAGACCATCAGATCAGTCTATAGGAAAAGCTTCTCTCTGTGAAGTTTTCACCATAACTGCTGAAACAGATATTTCTGCTCAACCAAAACCCACTGCTGATGTTCACAAGACCATGTACTCGGAGCTGTGGTTACCAGTTGTATGTGGGGGAGTTGATGCCTGGGTTTCTCCACAGTTGCTCAGGCCCAGAAGGTATTTTGCCTTGGTAGTCATTTTGTCCTTTTCCTTTCTACTGATGCTATAACATACAGTGAACATACCAAGGCTGTACCATGCTATAATAGCACTGTTGCCAAAAGCACAGTCCAAATACTGTTTAACAAACGAGGCTTGTACAACAGAATGAGTGCTATACATAGCTATGAGTAACTATACTTAACTCAGATATGCTTTTTACCTTGCCTACATAAGGATTTGCCATTCAACATCAATATGAGGCTGCATGACATCATTCAGTTTAGCATATAAAAATTTTGACCTCTTGGCCTAAATTGCATAGCATCAAAGGGGATCTTTGGCAAATGCTGCTTTGGTCCACCTCTATCTGCCCAGACCATGTGTACAGACAAGGCCTGTCCTCTCCTCTTCCTTGGGCACAGGGCAGAGGGGCTCCACAATTTGGGCAGAACTGAGCAAGTTCTCAATCATCCTCCACAGGGCTTCTTGCTGACTGTGAAACAATCTTGGGAAATATAAAAAAACGCCAAGGGAGTGCAGAAGTGAATGGTACAGGCTATTCCATGCTCACAATGTATTAATCCAGAAAAAAAATACTTTGACTTCATTAAGCACAAGCACTCATTAAGAAGTGGGAGTTGTCTCCTCTTATTCTTCTTTCTGTACATGGTAATAAAATGCAGGAAGAAATTACTGTCCCTGTGACCCACAAACTGTTTTCTATAGATTGAAATACTGAAAACTGCCTAACTTTCAGGTGGGCAAATAAGCTTCTCTAAGTTACAAAAAAAATGCTTAGAAGAATGGGTGTAGTGTTTTCAAGCATGATTATTACTAATTACATATTTTAGGGAAGCAGTGCACAAATGGCCTCACTCTAATCTCCCAGCAGGTTCACAACCAGACAGGTCTCCTAGGGAGATCAGAATTAGTCTCAAGACAGTCATTTTTATACCACTAAGTATTCTAATAATGACTATAAAAAGGGAACATAACCCTTTTGTCTCTGTACTTCTACAGACACATTTGCCATATAACTACTGCACTCCATTCACAGGTGTTTCTAAAAGCCTAGGATCACTCCTGCTCCTGTAGCTCTTTAAATGCTCGTTGCTGTCAGAAAAATAGCTCTGAACAACACAGGGCTGCCATTGCCTGCATCTTATCTCACCTTCCCCAGTCTAATCCTCTTATAATGCTGTTGGCTTCCACAGATATATCCCTGATCAATGCCACTTTAAATAAGATCAAGTCAGACCATAGCCCATGTTATTTTATGAGAGAACATAAAAATAGCTGAAGATAACCAATTAAAATCTTCCATTCAATAACAGAACTAGAAATATTTTTATTTTAAGAATCGAAAAGGTAAGCTTAGGTAACTGCCAATTACCAAATGGGTAAACCAGATTAGTATCAATACACACTTGAAAGTCGGTAAATAGATTAATACAAACTCAACATGTATGATGCTATTTAATTTCAGACTAGGTCAGTGATGGCCACGGATACAATTACATGTTTATTTCAGAGATGTCTTCACAGTCCACGTGGACATTCCTTACTCATTTGCAGTGCCAGGTAAAATGTGCCATGTAAAGCAGTGTTCTCCAACTGCGCTGTTAGGGCTCTTACTGTACTGGTAGTCCAAGTGGCCCACTTTCTAATACACACGGGCTCCTGTAAAAATCCTGTGTGTTTTCCAGAGCCTCCTGGTGTAAAGGCAATGAACTTTGGTGAACAAGGGCTTAGAAAAATTTAAAATTCAGATTGTGAGAAGTAATAAAGTAGTTCAACATTTCAGTCTTTCCTCGAGAGGAAGCTGAAAACCATTCTTTGGATTCCTTTCCTGTTGTATATAAAAAAAAAAAACAAGCAAAATGGAAAATATGCATTAAAACAGGCTTGAATAGTAAGACTTTAAAAGCTAAAGCTCATATACTTATTACAAAGGTTTACAAAGCAAATCTGTCAGTGTTGTTCAGCATTGTTGCAAACTGTGCTGGTTACCAGACAGCTTTTTTTTTTTTACTTTTACTTTGGCTTATATCTGTAGTGTACAGAGGTACACTTTAGATTAGCACGCACTGAGTGATAAATCACATTATGTCCATGTTCTGTTTGATATCAGAATAATGATGATGTAATTTCTTCCCTGTGTTATTTGGAATATTTCTGTTGTGTATGGATGCAGGGGTTCGCGCTTAAATGAGCACTCCCACAACTCCTTAGGGTGGAATTGGTAAGGCAATTTTATTGTATGGTGAGCAATAGACAGGGCACAACTGAACAGATCAGGAGGAAGAACAGAAAAAACTCTAACACAAAATGACTCCAGCCTTAACCACCCTAGGGTAGGGAAGGTGCTGGAACAAGGGGAGGAGCTAAGGTGGAGCATGTAAATTATGATCAATCAGAACACAGGATTTATATACATAGGGAATAAAACATCGTACATATAAAACCATATAATGTACAATAGACCAAATGCAGAAGTTATAATTTTCAATCCCCAACATATAGGGACTAGAAGTTGCAGATGCAGGCAGAGGTTTTTTTTCTGAGTTAAATAAACATTTTCCATCAGTTTGAAGTTTGGTTTCAGGTTTCAAGTTCAAATTTGTTAAGTTATCCATATGTTTGCCCACTTCCCAGTAGAGACTTTCTATAAGCAATATAAATCTCCATTCATAAAATCCTCTGATCTAAATTTTTGTAATGTGACCACTGTTTTCACATGTCAAATGGAAGGTATATTATTTTCAGAAAGTAAGGGCTTAGTATGTTCTAAAACTTGAGCAACTGATTGTGTCTCAAGTGGGAAATCTGAGTATTTTTAAGCACTTTACAAAAATTACTTCTTCCTTCTGTAATGGGGCTGTTCGTAGCTGACACAAAAATTATTACTTTGTCCAGGCAGTTTGGAGGCACTTATTTTTACTATATGGTTGATGATATGCCTAACATATATTTAATGTTTATTAACCTGGGAAAAAAACCCACCTTTTTTACTAAGCATTTTGAGACCCACTTATGGAAAAACTGCTGCAAGAGAGTCTGGAATTAATAAAAATAAGACACAAGTAGCAAATAGTCATTCAGATCTTACCATCCCAGCCATGAAAATAGGAATAACATATCTAATTCATTAATTACTTTCCATACTCCCATTGTATTACTCGTGCTGACTTTTCCTCTGTGATAAAACAACTTCAGCCTTTCTAGTGTCTCTTCAGGGGGACTGTAAATATTCTTGTGTTCTGCCTCTGTGCAGTCCTTTCTGCCTCAGGACCAAGCAAGGTGTCACAGCTGTAGCCACTGCTAACTCTAAAGACCCTACAATATTGTCCCATCATGATCTCAGCTTCCTGAGTAGCTGTACTGAATTTATACAGCTTTAAAAGTCTAGCTTTTTGACATATCATTGATATTTTTAACATACCATTGATTCATGATATATTGAAGCAACACCCTAGAGAAGGAAATGTCAATATACAAAGACATGATGGGAGGTGTGGTAAGGCAGGACACATGAAGGTGCCTCTTCTCCTTTCTGCATCTCCATGGAGATTGTAGATGAACACACACAGCAGAGCCCTTATAGTTGCTCCCATAGCTGTTTCCCAGGAAAACACACCAAATGTACAGCACAATAGACTGGGGAAGCTGATGCTGAAAAGTGTCCCATGAGGTGAGGAGAGAGGTTTTGTTATGGTCTTGGGCTTGGTTCTCATTCACACTAAAAGGGATCCTTCATATCCCAAGCCTGGGCCTTGGAGAGGGTCAGCAGAGTGCAGAGGTTTTGCATGCATGGCAGAGCTGGAAGGGAATACAGATATTGGGAGAGGAAGCAAACATGAACATGATGAGGCACTGCACTGTTTGCCTTTACAATGTACTGTCAACAGTGACTGTTAATAGGCAGACACCAAAATACTGTTTTCTAATACTACTCAGAAATCAAACTGCATTTTTCCTGATTTAAATTGTCTTTAAATGTGGGAAAGAATAGTTGCCTCCTGGCTGCAAGTTTGTTAACCCAGATAGTAATAAGGTTGCTAACCTCCAGACCTACAAGGGCAGTTAAAAATATGAGCCCTGCAGGTTTGACTAGATCATGAGAATTTAAGGATCACATATCTGTGATAAAAATCTACTTATTTACAAGAAGCTAATAACACTTGGTTTTCTTGAAGACAGGAGAAGTGAAAGAGCAGGAGACCTTCTCTTTCTTTTCTGTGCCAAGGCTATTTCACAGTCAGTGCTTTGTTCAAAAGCTCCCTGCATCTTCCCAGGACATGCTTTTTATGTGCAGTGTTGCTGCCTTCTCTTTCTAACATGTCTGAGGTTTCACTTTCTTTCATTCCTTTTCATTTACTCACAAATCATCATTAAACAAAGCCACTGAAACACCATATGCTGTAAAGATGTCATTGTCTTGGACTGTGTGTTCTTGTGTTGGGGTGGAGAGCACAGTGGTTTCGCTGCCTTGTTCCACGACAATTTGTGAGCACGACAATTTATGCACCACCATAAAGGATAAGGGTTGCTCCTGCCCACTTGCATTTTTCACTGAGGTGTAGTGCAAACCAGCAGCCAGAATCTTGAAAACACCTTCCTGAGTTTTGTCATCCTTGGATAAGCAAACATCAGACTGCTTTCCTGCACTACCTAAACTGCAAATAGTGTTTATTCTGGTAACAAGCTGCAAAGTGCAAGTCTATGTTGTCATAGCTGGAAGATCAAAAAGTAGGGGAACTCTGGCAGTTTGGCCTTCTCAAGATGCTGTTCACACCAGTAGGCTGGATATATTGCATTACTTTTTGCCTCGCTTCTAATTACTGTTCTGTGCTGCATTGCAAAGCAAGACATGAGACATTGCTCCCTTGTGGTTACATTTTACTCGACTAGTTATGGCCATTTGGCATAATAAAAAATAACTATAACAAAACTCAAAGCTACATTGGATATGTTCATTATATTTAATGAAAAAAGCTACTTTGAATGTTCTAGAAGCTCCAGTTTTGTGACAACAGCTTCACATAAAGATCCTTCCCCTATGTAAGCAATAGTAATTTTTATTTACAGAGTGTACCTTTGAGGAAAATATTTCCTTCTTTCCCATTTCTCTCTCTCTTTCATTAAAGATCACCTGAAGATAAAAAGGCTAAAATGTTTGAAAGGAACCTGTGTCAGTCTTCTTTTAATGAACTGTGCAGGCTCTTTTGTGGTAAGACCATTTCAATTATACAGCAGTCAAGCTTCAGTAAATTCTCAGCTCTTCTAAATGAGGTAGTGGTGCAACTTTTCAGGTAGTGATTTTCTGATCCCTGAGAATTGTATTTGGGTAAATAACACAAAATAAAAGCTCTCACAAGTGTCGATGGCTGGTTCTGCAACAGTATGTTCAGCAACCCTATCTATTCCTTTCCCCGAAAATCTAACAAATGAGGTCATGGCAGAAATGCTTATCAGAGTACCAAACTGCAAACAAATGCTGCTTAATATTCACAGAACACAGATTTTACATTTGGAACTCATAGCATGCACACAAGAAACATGATTCCAGATGTTAAGCCTATGCACTGAGAGGAAGAAAAGTGTAACATGACCTCCGCACCCAGTCAAATCAGCTCTGAACTGGACAGCTGAATACTTGCAAACATGGATTCTTTTTGATGGATTGAAATGTAGGTTTTGGACCAAAAATTACGAAACTGCATAGGGAAAATAGGAAAAATCTCCAATCAGGATTAAGAGCTATAATGTAAATAAAGATTCATTTGGTACTGTGAACTCTTAAGAGCAGATGAGTAGATAACATGATTCTAAAATGCTCTTCTCCACATTCTATTTAATTAAGGTTTAATAGCAACCAGAAATGAAAAGCACTGCCTCACTATAACTTACGGGGAGGTAATGTAGACTATGGTCAGATTCAGTCTAAAATAAAGAGTATATCTCTGGTCAAAGACTTAGTGTTTGGGTTAGGGATGTTTCAGAGCAAGAGGCTCAGCTCAAACTTAGAAGTGCTGAAAGCTTCCAAGCATTTTCAGTGTGATTCTGGGCCCTGACAGCCTATGATGATCAGCAGCTGTGGCTATCTTGTGAGTGCTTTTATGAAAATACATTGCCATTCGCAAGAGGACTGAAATGGAAACTTTCTGTTTTAAAGGTCCTTTCAACCCAAGTGATTAAAAACCCAGAAGAAAAAAAAAACAAGTTGATCAAGTAACCAGAGTTCTTGATACTTGTAGAGGGTTGACTCAAGACTGTGGGACTTTTTTTCACATTTTAAATATCAATTGCCCTCATGCAATGCATAGAAGACAGAAAACAACCAAGACTGCAGCAGCCAAGGAATTCCCAATTCCAAAACATGCCCCAGGCTCTATTGTATCCACTCTTGGGTCCAACAGATAGAAGCAACAGTGATTCCACACACAAAACAGCCAAAAATTGGCAGCAGAGCTGGAACACATAACAGGAGTGGGTGTTAGAGTCACCCATGGTGCCAGCAACCTCACAGAAAATGTGTCTGTGTCAAAGGGATCCAGCTGGGCTACACCTGTTGCACCAGTACAGCAAGACTCTGCTCCCAGAGGCCCCAGAATACACTCATTTATGGCCAGTGAATTATAGACAAACCAAAATAATTGAAAAAGGGCTGAAATGTGTTTTGTGTGCCTTCACTTCCAATGAATGGAAGGCAGAGACCTTATGTCTGTAAGAGACATAAGTACTCATGAACTTTGGGAGAAAAGCTTTATGTAAAACATCATGAAAGGGATATGTGAGGAAAGTCAAAAAACAATAGTCATATTGCTCCCCACTTGGAAGCAGCTCACAGGAAATAAATGCAGCAAGCATACTCAGATAAGCAACAGTTCTGCCCCCTTGTTTTTCACTTGGAGGGAAAACCACCATGGTCTGATATGTACAGAGCATCCTAATCCTTCTCTTGTCTGGTATGCAGGGGACAGATAAAGCTGCATACAGATGAACTGGTTTCACACTGGTGAGAACTTGTTTGCTTCTGAATATACAGTGTTCAACATTCACTTTTGGTGTGCTATGCTGGGGCATTGTTTCTGTGGCTGACTCTTTCCCTGCTGGGAGTATATCTTCCATGTATAAGATTACTGTTCCTTAGTTACTATCTACTGAGATAACCAGCTAAAATATAAACTTTTGCTCTCTACTCAGTTTTCAGTCCAGAAGATCCCTCCAATTTGTTTTGTGGTTACACATGTATGCTGCCAGCACAAGGGAAGGGCATTGGAGAGGCTGGACTATAAGGCAGGAGAAAGACCATGGCTGCTTCTTTTGACTGCAGTGCTGCTTCATACCCGCTTGAAATGTTGAACAGCCTGTGCTGTTGTGGTTACCTTAGTTGTGCAGTGCACCTAATCACTCTAAAATAGATAAATGTACCTTCCTTCCAAATTCTCTCTCTTTTTTCTCTTCCTTTCCCACATTCCCAGCTACATGGTCCTACCATGTCTTCATACCACCTTTGGGGCTCACTGGACTTTCCATAAACCAATCCAATTCGTTAGCTCAGTACAAACTTGCCCAGGTGGATTATGTTGGATGGAAAGAGGGAACTGATGAGCAAACTCCAATCATAGGCAGCCTGGCTAGATTCAAGTCAGGAAAAGTGACAGGATCATTAGGATGAAAGCAGGACTTGCCATTTTTGACAGTAGGAGCTAAAAGTTTAGTTCACTGTCTCTCCTGAAAGTCTTAGATAACCCATGTAAAGTAAAATGCAACTCCCAGAAGCATCTGAAACTCAACTGCTGTCTTCACTTTGAGCCAAAGAGCTGACTTACCTTGGGCTTCTACTCCTGCTCAGAAGCATTCAACTCTGAAGATAAATAGGTAATAAACTGACTGCAGGACCAACTTTCAGCTGTAAGCGGCCTCCTCATAAGGTTACAAAAGCAGGCTTACATTTTCTTATCTACTCTTTGATTAGTGCACCCTTTTATTCTTGATTGCACAGTGGCAAACAATCTTCCTCTTGCCCAGGTGGCTTCAAGTCTCATCTGAAAGCCTCAGAGTCAATTGCCTTCCAGTGCAAGACAATGACCTAGAAAGTAAGGTCTCTTAATTACCAAGGAATTCCATGTTATGGAATCCTCATACCAGCCCTTGAGTGTCTGGAGTTACCTAGTCTGCAGCTTGGAGGCAGCCATCCATCCAAGGTCTTCAGTTCTCCCTATGGTTGGCTTTTGCCAAAACTGGCACTGCATTGATTCATTCCATCAGATGCCAGCCTTGATGTTTCTGCATAGAAATGCCATGCAAGATCCATGACCTGTTTAATTACTCAAAGTCTTTACAGAGAATTCACATGGTTTTGAGCCTTGAGATAACATGAACACTATTTTTTAACAGATAGGTAAAACCGCATCTTTGTGTTTTGCTGGAATTCCTCTACTTGTTGAAATGATACTCACTAGAGATGAATTGAAGAGATCTGCTGTCAGTGTAGAGCTTTTTCTTCAGCAGTACAGGCTAGATGGGCTACACCAAGTTTGCATCAGCACTTAACATTACTTCCTGCAGACAATCTATGCACCAGCAAAACCTTCAAGGCATTAGTGGCTCACATTGAGCAAATCCAAAAGTTCAGCTAAAACTCTGTGGTGAGGGGTGAGAGCTGCAGCTGACATCACTGCTTAAGCAGAAAGGAATTTTGTGCAGAGGGTAACGCCTCCCTCCCTGCAGGGGAGAGCTCTCCTGGAGACAGCGCACAGACCATGGAATGAACTTCTGCGGAACTTAACTGACCACAGCAAAGAACGTTTTGGGGTTGGTTTTTTTTGACCTTGCTCTCTCTAAGGTAAACACGTCACCATTAAAAATAGGAAAAGAAAAACCACTGTAAAAGCCTAACTACCTTATTAAGCCAAATCACCATACTGAAACACAACACCTCCCCTGAAGGGGAATGAGCCCCCATGACCATCTCACCTAATGCCCAATGTAAGTACTGTGATATTACAGATGAAGGAGAAGCAAGGTAAAGCTTCATGCAATACCTCTGCATTGCAATATACCTGCAGTATCACATTTGAAGGGTCTGTATATGTATGAGATTCCCCCACACCATAAGAATCTGGAAGTTTTAAAAAAATATAATCACAAAGCACACAGTACATTCATGAGCCATTCTAAGAACACTTTGTCTTGAAAAGGGGTCCTTTGAAATGGTTGTTTTCTCTGCACAAGTGGAATGACCAGTATTCTTCCCTAGTGTAGTCTGGAGGAAATACAAACTCTTTTTCTGGATTTCCAGTACTGAGATTGCATAGGCTCTTTGAGATACAGAATCTTATGCCTTATGCTTCACCAAATTCTACTTAATACACTAAAAAAGAAAACTTACCACTAGTCTCCTTTGTTTGTTCATGGATGATGAGGCAATTTCTCCTTTGAAAACAAAAAAGGGGTTTTTGTTTGCAAAAAATAAATTGCCATATTAATAAATGAATGACAAATTGAAAAGACTAGGAATTAGCATATGAACTCTTACTCCTTGGGAAGGTTTGTGTTAGATTATGCAAGAGCAAGATAAAAAAATACCATTTTTACTCTGTTATTTAAAAATAAAGAGTTTCTACCTTTTAGGTTTTCTAGGTTTTGGAGGTTTTTTTGTACTGTTGCAGCTGTGCACAAGAGTTTCTTTCTTTCTATTGAACAGATGTTGACTTTTGCTAATGGATTTGTATTGCCATACTCCGTCAACACATCAGCATTACTCAGTATTTCAAGAAATGGACTGACTGAGACTTGGAGCCACATTCAGAGACATTTTAATTCAAACCTCCAACTGCTTTTAAGAAACCATATCTAAAAGCTCCCTTCCAAGACGATGGAATGTGAAGTATGTGGGAAATGTTATCTTATTGGCCTCATGTCTGCCAGTGATTGTGAAACAGATTCACTATTCTGGGAAAAAACAACCAGGATTCCAGGCAAAGAGAGATTCTTTGTAAGCTTGTTAAAGGCTTTATGGAATGAAAATAATACAGAATCTGGAGAAAATCTTTAATGCTCCATCATGTGAAGAAAGGATTGGTGTGAAAGATTGCCATTTTTAATCCTTTCACATAAAAACATGCACTTAGAAAAACCATAGATCTAGTACAGCTTGTTGGACCTGATTCATCTTTAGATCATGTGTTCTCAATATTGTCTGTCTTCCCTGGAGATAGCAGACTGTTTTCATTGAAGTGTGTCACATACCAGGTGCAAGAGAAGCATCAGATGCTGACCTATGGTGGCTTTATTTGCATCAGATGCTGACCTATGGTGGCTTTATTTACCTTGTAGTGTAGTCCCTGAAGGCAAAGCAGAGTGGTATCTACGGCGTGTGGTAGGTGTGTGAGTCAGGCTGGTCAATACACATGGAAGTTTTCATCCAGGCTGTGGGCCTTTCCAAGGAAGTGAATGCAGTCTTGCATACACTTAAAACTAGAAATTAAATTTTGTCTGCTTCTCAGGTCTTCATTACAGTCACTCCTAGATATTCCCAGGGAACAGTATAGCAGGTACATCCACTCCATGTCATGCAGTGCTTGTGAAGAGATACAGGCTGTGGAGCTAGGGCTGAGGGCTACCCTATTTCTGTTTGGTAACTCACAGTGTCTTTTATCATGGAAGAGGTAGATTTCCCTGATAGACACTCAAACAAATACTTTTGTATAAGTATTTCCTTTTCAGGCCCAGTGTAAAGCAAATAAGCAGTGAGATTTTTTTTCTCAGAGAGCTAACACAAGTCTTAAATGAAATTAACTTGTCTCTGGGCATAATTTTAAGGTTCTCTTAATATTTACACAATCAAGTAAAAACTATGTTATGCTGTAGAGCTATTTCCATTTCAGTAGTCTGATCTTTTCAGTAGTGTTAGGACATAATTTGGGAAGTTTCCAAAGTTTGCCTTGAAAATCACGTCAAGCTCTATATCAGCTACACAATGTCAATACACAATGCATTACATATATGCTAGTTGCTGGCCAGCTGGCTTTTTAAATGAATAATTCAGAGAAAAGCAATTTTGGTGAGGGCTGACCACAGCTGGTTTGACATTAGACTAAATTTTAAGGACTTTGCCTTGCCAAGCGTCCACAGACTTAAAGATTTATTTAACATTATTTTATACTTTGACTGACTCAACAGCTTCAGTAAATAAAGAGGGTGTCAGTGATCCTAACATGTCAAATCCCTGCATATATAAATTTGTGTATTTCATTTGTCTATTGAATACATGTATTTTATACTATGTCTGGTTTTTGCACAATGATTTGAGTCTCATTCTTGTCACAAAGTAAGCGTGGTAGCTGAAATGCTTCCTTAAACATATGTGACCACCACATAAGGTAAATATTGCCAAACATTGCCTCTTGGCCTTTGGAAGACCATATCAGTACAAATCTGAAGAGAATAACGAAGTGATAGAATGTAACTAAGCTTGTAATACTAATATTCTGGAGTTGTCAGAAAGAAGCAGTAATTGAGAAATCAGAAGGTAGGATGTTTTAATCAGTTTTTTGCACATGGATATTTCACTCCCAAGTACTCCAAAGTATATGCTAATAAAATTTTCAGTGATTTACACTATGTCCTTCTAGAAAATAATAATTGAAACATAGCTGTAGATTACTGTTTTCTGTTAGGGATTCTAGAACTAATTCCAGCTTCAGCTTAATTTTACTTAATTCTTTACAAAAAAAGTCCTATTTGAAACCATTTGACTGGAATATATAGAACAAAGCACTGTGTTGATAAAGACATGAAGTTGTTATAGTTTTAAAATAGTATTCCTGCATTATACAAAATTTTCTGTAAGTCATAAAATGTTGGAAGAAACTCAGAACTGTATTTCTTAGAGAGATTTGTTCATAAACAGTTCAGTACGGCTCTGGGTGCATCATGTTCTAATTACCTCTGGTGAGCAATAATATTTAAAAGACTTCCAAATAGCAACACTTTTCTCTCCTACACAGTTTATATCTTCAAATGCTAACTGATCCTTTTAAACTGTGAAGGAGATTTTGGAAAAGTGTTGTCCTCATCTATAGACTGATTGAGAAACAGGTATATCTTCCAGTTAATCAACAACCAAGCTGTGACGAGAACTCAGAAATTCTAAGCTCAGAACTTGGCAGATGCCTTCTGTCCAAAAGGACAGGAGAAAAAAAAATCTGAACAATATATCTCAAAATATATTCCAAATATATTCAGCAATAGATATATGTAACTAAGAAAGCAATTACAACTAAAGCACATCAACAGTTTATATTTAATTATCGATTATTAAAGTGTTGCTTATGGTTTGTTTTCCCAACACTGCATCATAAGAACTCACAAAAATCAGTACATTGTCCTTTAGTTAATGATGCAGAGAGACTTAATTATGACTTTTCCTAACTTTTGAATTCTTGACTCAAGAGCTTTTAATATTCTTACTCTAAAATCTTTTTGTATAACATGAGTAAAGAAGTTGAAGTGATTGATTCAAGAAGTTAGTGATGCAAAGGAACTGTCAAGATTTTAAAAATATGCAGTCATTTGCATTCATTAGGACAGCCCTGAAAACTTTACAGAAGAATAAACGTTCAATCAGTTCTCATGTGAGTGGCCAGACGTGTCAACAGCAAGAAGGTGAAGAAGAGTTCCTGGGCCTCTGCTGCCCCTTCATCTCATTCTTCCTCCAGTAGGATGGGTCACTCCAGGAGGAAGCTGAATGATCCCTGATGAAGATTCAGCTTCCTCTCAAAGATGCAACAGTAGTGCAGTCTCAGGTACAGTAAGCGAGTAACTCATAATCTTAATTTTGGAACTTCTCTTGAGTAGATCACATCCCTGCACAGAGTTCATAGGGTGTGTGTTTTCATTCCTCAATGCAAAAATGTTTCTGATTTCCTCAGTAGCTTTCTTGAGAAAGTAATTTTGGGAAAACAGCAAATGGGCTTTTCAGTTTTTGCAAGCTTATTTAGCAGTGAAAAATGAGGAGAATCAAGATGCACTGTCAGAGTACAACACTCTCTGACCAGGTAATTTTTAATATTCTGCATAAAGAAGGTTTGATGTCTAATACTGCTTCTAGATATCTGAATATTTTGATGCTAGACAGAATTTTGATTTAACAGAGATATACAACAGTGGGCTGAAATCAGAATACAAGCACAATATAGCAACCGCAACATACAATTGGATCACAATACACATGTGATTGTTATTTCCAGTCTCCGTATGAGCTCTTTCATGATGTTTGGCATCCTCAATCACTAGGAAGGAATGCATGGTTGAAGGCAGCTCAAGCATGTTGCTCTCTCTGAAGTTCATTTTATTGATTGTTCAGTTCTCACACTATGTGGTAAGCCAGGTACACACTTTCCCCATGTTGGTCTCAGGAACTCAAGAAGACATTGATGCTTCTTTGATTAACTAAGGGAAAACTCAGTGTATCAGCTGATCCACTCAACTGATACATCCAGTTATCAAAACAAAGGCCACCCCACCATCCCCTTTGTGTTGAGATAATTCAGCTGATTTGCAATAGCTGTGGTCACTCCCTGCATTCTTCACTGAGCTTCATGAGCCAATCACTTGCCTCCTGAGCCTTCTTTCATTGTAGGGTTTGTCCGTCAGTCCCAAGCATATGATGCCAAAGAGCTCAGGAGAAATTATCAGCAATTGCTCCACAGACTACAGCTAACAAATATTTGAAATAGCAGAACTGCTCTGATGCCATGAAGCCAATTCCAATAAGAAGGGTCAGGCTTCACTTAAAAGTGATTTTGTATGTTATTCTGGTGGATGGGGAGCAGAGAAAGAGAAGTGTAGAAAGCAAATACACTCCTCTCCTGTCCAGAGAATAGCAATTTTTCTAAAATAGAAAAATTTTTCCCACTGCATTGGGATTTGGAGGGCCAAAACAGAGGGAGCACCTGGGCTCATCGTGCTGCTCACTCCATTTTCAGCAAGTATGATTTATGCTTTGCAGAGTCTCCTTATCTATCACACTAAGTCCGGAATCTTACTTTGGTGGGTCTTATACAGCATCTTCCCCAGAGGAAATCCTTTGGAAAGAGGATGGTACTGAAGCCATGCTCTCACAATTGCTAAGGTTGGGACTGGCAAAATATTTGGGTCTTTAGATCAAAAACCAGAAGAAAATACATAAATTAGGCATTTTGCTTTGGATCAAAATTAATTAAAAGCTTCTTTTTTCTTGCCAAATAAAGCAAAACACAGAAGATGGATGGAACACTTGAAGGTTTTCCCTGCAATCTAAAAAAAACCCTTATTGTTTTTGAAAGGAATTTGCAAATAAAAATATGAAAAGAGCAGAAGGTTTAAGTTTAGAAAGCTGTTGGACATTAGCTGTAGTCTTGCTCAGTAATTCAGTGATTTTTAGACTCTCTAACAAGGACTTAAGAGATCCAGGTGCATTTTACTCTCTGCCTATGGCAATTTGAATTTACATCTCTTACCTCCCAGAAAAAGGATTTTAACCACCAAACCATAGGATGTATGTTGGATTGCTTCCCTTGTATTGCAGTCTTTTTAGCTTTGGTCATGCTTAGCCCTTTTAGCCAAAAGTGGATTAGAATAGCACCTTAAGCTACTGGTGGGAGTGTTAAGGTGTTGTTGCCATGGGCAGTACAAAGAAATTGCAGCCCCAGGCTTCACCTCTGTTCCAGCTGAAGGACTATGCAAGGTGTGAGACACCAGACCTCGAGTTTCTGGGCAGCTGCACCTCTAATCACCCTATGTAACAATAGGAGAGAAAAAGTCTGTACACACATGTTTACATAGCTGAGTAGCCCAGAGATGTGGTTTTAAAAGTACAGAAAGTGTTTGAATCCAGCCCTCCCAGACAAAGAATGGGTTGGTCCAAAGTGATATTCAAGCATTTTTTTGGTTTAGATCCATTTTAAATAACCAAAAGGAATGAAACTATTCACCTCCAATTCATGTTTTTCAGAAAATCATTGAAAAAAAGAGTAATATCCTCCAGCTCTATGCCTGGCACTGTGCTGATATGCAAAATCACATTATACAGTCCAATAGAGAAGAATATCTGATGGAGAAAGGAACCATAATGACAGCTGTTTTGTAAGCTTCTCCTGATAAATATAAATGCTTAATATAAGAATGTGTATGTGTATATATATATATCCTGGTTGGTAATTTTCATGTCCTAGCTATCCATCTTCTATCTTGGAGACTATTGACCTGATGGTCTTCCACAAACCCCAAATATTGCTATTCTTCTGCATTGTTATCAAGTCAGTTAGGGAATAGGGCAATTCTCACACTGCAATTTTTCCATCTGTTTCTGCCTTTCCAGTTTCATATATTATGAAAATGTGCCAGACAGCAGCTCCATCCAATATGTTTCATGTTCACAGCATAGACATGAAAGACGGTTTCATATCAGTAATTAAGCATTTACTGGCCTTCATTTTAGCTCAATATTTCTTCTGTGGAGGGAAAAAGCTCCAGCTCCTGAACAATTTGTCACAGTGACTCTGCAGCATGCATATGGCATAAGGAAAATTGCATTTCAGCTCCGCACAGGGGCATGCCAGTAAATTGCTAAATAATAAAATCCTGATGCATATAAAACAGTCTTGTTTACATGATTATGTTCCTAGAGGTTCCAAAAATTATCTAGATTGCATCATACTATATCTTGTCCAAACAGTCAAAGGCAACCCCTACCTCTAAGAGCTTATACCCAACACAGACGAGGAGTAGAGGAGGCTACATCGTGCAGGGAGAGAGCAGGCAACAGATGTCTCCCAGAAAGCAAGAATGCTGGGCACTGCCTCAATCCCAAGTCAATGCTCTAATGACAGAAATATCCAGCTGCCTAACAACATTTCCAGCTATCCAGTTTCCTGTGCCCAGTAATAGTTTATGTTTGAAGAAAAAAAGTTTTAAAAAAAAGGAAATACCACAAATGAAAATTATAGTCAATTGCTGCATGAGACACATAAAAGAATATGCTTTCTTTCATAGGGCTGGATTGAAGCAGCAACCCAAATCATTGCAGAAGGAGGAAAAGACACCTATGGAAAAATAGTAATCAATGGATTTCTGGAGTCATTGGTCCCCAGGGTGGGGAGCTGTCCCAGCCTTGCTGGTAGTTTTCTGTCATGGATATAAAGATGTATCAGCATCAGGCAAAATAGTCCACAAGATGCAGCATATTTATAGGGTTATATGGGGAAGCAGAGAAAATGCCTTCATATAACAAGGAAGGCTACACTGAGGAAATCAGGTGACAAAACAGAGACCTGCTTAGGAGTGTACACTCTTGTGAAACTCTTTTAAGCTATAATACTTACCATCTTTTTAATTTCTGTGACCTCAGGTCACCAGTTATTATATGATATATTCTGGTGTTTCTCGCTCACACAGAATACTAAAATGCCCAGAATTTGATGGCACAGTGTACCTTATCATCAGCTGATAAACCACAAAATCTAGCCTAAATCATCTGATGTTGAATTTATGGTGTTTTTAAAGTCAAATTGAGACATAAAAGAATACTTCTGCTTCTTCTTCCCTACCAACTACCAATTACAGTGAATACCTTGAAAGGCCCTGGACAGCCCTGTGGTTCTGCAAACTCATTCTCAGACGTAACTAGTATTTGTCAAAGTGAGTACTGTAGTTATTAAAAGTACGGATTTCTTGTAAATGTCTTATCCTTATAAGGAACATTTTTATCCAAAAGTGGCATACTAACAAATATTAGGCTTATGTAGTCCTCCAAGTTGCAAGAGATTACCTGAATAGCTATACTTACCAGAACCTCACACTCTGAAAGAAAATAACATTAATTGATACAAATGGTAGGCTGCTTCATTATGAAAGAGTCTGATTCTGCAAATGTAATTCATTTGCATGTATTTAACAAAATATATTCACAAAATGTAGTCAGCATCTGCAGACTGATTTGGATTCAAAATGAGAAACTTTTTCTGGTGTGAGGAGTGGAGTTTTTCATCTTTGTATGTGAGACCTCATTCAGATGATGAAGCCTAAGATACCTGAAGTTTCTCTTCTAACTCCACATTTGTCCACTATGGTCTACTATAAAAAAAACCTCAACCAACCAACCAAAACTACAAAAAACCCCCAAAGCAAACAAACGAAAAAAAACCTAAACAAAACCAAAAACCCCAACCTCCCCCTCCTCCCCAAACCCTAGAGCATACCTACAGAAGCGTACCATGTCTTTTTTTCAGTGCAAGTACATATTTTATTCAAACCATCCTAATTTACCTAGCGCTAACATAAGCTGAAAAAGCAGAACTTTTAAAACTGTGGATCAAATCAGCATAAACACACCTTGCACTTTGGTGAAATGTGGCTACAAGTGGTTTCCTCCCAGCTGCACCTGTGCCAGTTGGAAGAAGTTTCAAATTCTGCTCTTAGATGTTTACTGTTGCCTCTCCATGCAATTCGTCAGCCATCCCATCTGCCAGCTCCACTGCTATTAAAGATTTTCTCACCTGTTTCACTTAAAATCAGTCAAGTTATTCAGATATGGTAAACTGTAGGAATCAGAGTCATTTGGCCAGGCACACTTCCACCATGGCAAGCAGCAGCCTCCAGCTGAGGAGCAGCAAAAAAGGAGCACCAAAGGCAGTACAGAGAAGCAGGAGCACAGGAGGATGCTCACTCAGAGCTGAAGTCCCCAGTCCTGCTTTTAAAAGCATTTCATCCATTTTCCTGTCAGAAATCCTGGACAAAAGTACTGGGTGTAAGTCTCTTCTGTCACCTAGCTTTTTGTATTGGATGCTCTGTAAAGAGCCTTATATGGCAGATTTTTTTTTTAAGTGCATAAAAATCAAAGTGAAATATTTCAGTTTTGAGTGGTTGGGTACAAATCCCAAAGTGTTTGTGGTCTGAGTTACTCCAAAGATTTGTTTGGTTTGGGGTTTGTTTTTTTTTTTTTGAGTTGACATGAATAAGCACACACATACAGTGACCATTTCCTAATGGTTTAGGACTTCAGGACTCCTTTGGTCTATAGTTGTGACTTCCTTTATCTTGTGCTTTTGCTGAAAATGGTCTTTGGGTTTTTTTGGGGTTTTTTTGTAATGCACGTGATGCCTTTCTGAACAAAACCGTAGGATTTTTCTTGGAAGCCCTGGGATTCAGAAGGCATTAGAGAAGATGGATTCAGGCCAAGGACCCTGCTCAATGTGGGAATGAATGAGATCTGGTACTACAGCTCCCTCAAGACGATACACAGTCATGATCTGCAGTTCAGTGTTGAAATGAATAAACACAAACCATTGTGATGCTTTGAATAAGCAAAAGAAAGCATTCCAATGAAGTCCAGATTTATTTAGTATTATTTTCTCCTAAGAATTTTTTAATTTCCATTCCTAGGAAGGTTTTGAAATCTCTTCATTTTGTCCTGTTGTGAAATGAAAGTAAGTATTGAGATGCAATTTCTATGGCAACTGTAAAACTAACGTGTTTGTAAACATGTATAGCAATTTTTTTTTACTGTATTGAAACAGACTCATGGATATAACTGCAGATGTGCCAGGACCTTTATGAGACTAAACCCTCAGGTTTCCCAGTAAGACACATGATGACTATGTAAGTATACAGCAATTCCTAGGGGGGGATATTTTTTTCAATATCATCAGAAAGAGGTTTTCTCATTTCTGTTTCTGTATCTTGAGTCCCACGTACTGTAATCCCAATTGTAAATACAATCCACCTAGTTATAACAAAACGTCTTTGTAGAGCACACACAGTCTTTGTTTCAGGGCCTGATGTTAGAGGAGTATAAAGGCTACATTCAAGGCACTCCAGTGTACAGCTGGAAAAATGGCTGGAAAATTACTTCCTGGCCCACAGCCAGCACTAAGTTTGCTCAGGACATAATGCAATACGGGACGCGCAAGGCTCTGATTCATATCGGGTTTTAACTTGGGATGGGGAAAGGCTGCTAATTCTGTATCTACAGCGTGTTACCTGACAGCCCAGCACATCATGACCATGCTGTTGGTTGGGATCCTGGGGGCATTAATGTGGCCATCCCAGGGCAGTGTCTCCCCCTGGTCCTCATCACCAGTCCTGGTCCTGATGATCATTCCATCCATGAACCTGTAGTCTGTCTCAGCCTTGACCCGTCCTCTTCCCCAGGGAGGTGCCCAATATCCAGGGCTGGATTTGCCCCTGTATCTCCCAGCAGCCCTGCTCCTGGCTGAGGGACCAGAGGGGCCCTGGCTGCCAGGTCCTGCCCTGACACTGGGAGCCTCTGATGCTCCCAGAGCCCAGGGATTCCCCAGTCCCTGTGGGGCCCTGGCATGATGACTGTCCTTTAGTGAGGCTCTTCAGATTTTAAAAAAGATGAGTGATAAAACATGCCATTTTCATCTGTTCCTCAGAGTACCTATGAAATCAGTACATGAAAGTTGAACCCATTTCAACTCATAGTAGCCCAAAAAATGGAAAAAAATACCAATTCCAAAACAAAACATATTGACTGCTTGGTTATATTTCCAAAGAGAAATAGGCAAAACAGAATAAGAGAGGGTAGATCTCATTCTAGTATATCCTCAGGGTTAGAAGCATCACCTGTTTTGTGAGAGCTTATGTTTTAATCAGATAGTGGAGATCACTATAACCCCTCCACAAACAGCTGGGCCTAACCAATGGACTGTGGGACATATGAAGGGATATTGCTTGTTGGCCTTTCTAATAGTCGTTGCTTATTCATCGAAGCAGAGATCACAACCCAGCTGGTCTGTTGGCACTTGTTTCTTCTGTTCACACTCTAAGATAAATGTCCTAACTATTGGGCTAGAGGGTAGACGAGGTCAGAATCTCCTCAGCTTTGGGGAATCCAGCTCTGAATTTTTTAAGCCTTTTCCTGGGCCCAGTAGGTCTTCATGCATCCAGAACCAAACTTATCCTGAAAAACAACCACCATGCAGGATGTACACAATTGGTAGGCCAAGCACAACCCCCTTTCAGCAAGGGCAAACAAAGAGGCCTGGAAACAACAACAACAGAGTATCTTTCCTCTACGGGAAGGGGAAATCCTTTAGAGCAGAAAAGGTAACCCCCACCACCTGCCTCCTGACCCTCCAGAAGAGGGACTTATCTCTACATCTCTTTTGTCAAGTGTGGCATCAGCAGCTGGGGCATCAGCACAAAGGAGCCAACGGCCCCAGAGAGGGCAGTGGTTTGTATCTAATGCTGGATGGGACTGAGGGGAAAGACAGTGACTTCTGAGCCTCTCGCTGCAAGCATTGAGCTGGAGGCGCAGAGCCACATCCTAAGCTCACCACCACCATAAGCATGGGAAGGATGTTTCCACTTCCACCACCACGCTCTCCCCTGCCTTTAACTCACATCGGATCTGAGGCTGCAGGTTCCCAACACCATGAAAGATTTCACCCTGACATTAAATGTTAGAAAGACAGAAAGATCACAGAATAAATGTCATAAATAAACCAAAACCCACTACAAAGCATGAGACATAATTGAAAATAGAAATCAAACACAGGTCAAAGGACAGGAAAGAGGAAGTCTTTTCTCTTCTGCATGAAGTGAATCATGTGAGAGTAAATTATCACTTAAAATAGCTTACATGGTAGAGAGAAAAACAGGAGTAATGAATATGCAGGTCACTAAGGCAGAGATCTGCTTTAGAATAATGGAAAATTTAACTGCATTCATGACAGCATTGACAAGATTTCCAAGGCCATGTCGTAGCACCTACATTTACACAAGCACTGGAAACATCTGAAGATGTTTGTGTGTGTGTGTGTGCCTGTGTGTGTGAGAGAGAAAAGAGAGAAGGACACAGTAAAAAGCTGTGCATTGATGGTGATCAGGCACAGCATCACCAGCCAGTTAAAGCAGGTGATTGCCCTGCTCTGCTCTGCACTGGGGTGGCCTCCCTTTGAGCCCTGTTTGCAGTTTTGGGCACTACAATATAAAAAAGTAATTAAGCTATTGGAGAGCATGCAAAGGAGGGCCATGAGGATGGTGAAGGGTCTGGAAGGGAAGCTGTATGAGGAGTGATTAAGGACACTCGGTTTGCTCATCCTGGAGAAGGGGAGACTGAGGGGAGACCTCATTGTGGTCTTCAATATCCTCACGAGGGGAAGTGGAAAGGCAGGTACCAATCTCTTCACCCTTGTAACCAGTGACAGGACTCAAGAAAATGGCCTGAAGTTGTGTCAGGGGAGGTTTAGGTTGAATATCAGGAAAAGGTTTTTCATGCAAAGAGTCGTTGAGCACTGGAACAGGTCCCACCGGGGAAATGGCCACAGCACCAAGCCTGACAGAGTTCAAGAAGTGTTTGGACAATGCTTTCAGGCACATGGTGTGATTCTTGGCGTGTCCTGTGTAGGGCCAGGAATTGGACTTGATGATCCTGATGGGTCCCTTCCAACTCTGAATATTCTATGATTCTATGATGTGGAGCTTATGAATTGTAATTTGATTTAGGAGCTTCTCTTGTGAGATTTCAAACTGCAGTGTGACTGGAATGCTGGAGTCCTTCACTACTGTCTTTGTACTGCCACATTTAGCTGAAATTCAAGAAGATGATGACACATTAACCTGAGGAACCCTCATTAAAATGAAACTAAATAGGAAATGCCATGTGTAAAGTTTGCCAGGGTGAGTTTTGTTTGTCTTCTTTTCAGGGAGCTGGAGCTCAGAGCAGTGGAATTTCTCCTTAAGTGCAAAACAAAGGAATTAGATGCCATTTTGCATCCCTTTAACTAAACGTGATACCAAACATGAGGACTATTTTTTGCATGACAGAAGGTAATGCTTCTCTCAAAGTAGGATTAACCAAGAATGAAAAAAAAAAAGGCTGTGTAAAGAGGGGATATTCAAGAATATTTAAAAGAGGGTCCAAAGAACAACTACCACCCCAAATCACATACAGCTCAGAGAGAAAATAAAAAAATATTCTGAAATACCAAAAAAAAGAAAAAAAAAGAGGGAAGGAAGCAGAGGCATGTGTGTTTATTATTTTGTCTAGTTCTGTATCCTTCCTGTGTTAGCTGAAGTAGAGGATAATTTTATCTAGAAACCCATATACATCTTGAGCATCTGTTAACTTTCATCTGTCCTGTATTACTGGGGAGTAACATGTAAATCCAGGATGCTGCAGGCTAGATTTAAGGAATTCAGTGTGTTTAAATCACTGTGGTGTCTGGAAGCTTAGGACAGCCTAGGGGCCATTTAGCCATTTCTGCAAAGAGAAAATAGATAACAGATAGCCATATGTTATCTAAGAAGTGTGTCAGAGGTGCCAAGCCTGGGACAAAGACCAGTGGCCCAAGAGAAGATGAAACATGTCTGTCCTTGAGGTCCCAATATAGCAACCTGGTCAGTGTTCAGCTAGGGTTAGCCACATCAGAGCTGAAACAATAATCAAGAATAATAGGAGAAATATATATTCATAGTAGTAACTGAGCTTGAAAATTGCATTCATCTTAAGCTCTTGGCCTCAAGCCAGAACTTTCTCATTTAAATGATATCTTGAAATACCACTTCCCCTCCCCTCCCTTCCACCCTTGCCCCTCACCCCAGTTAATTAACAAAAGCTTCATACTGGAGTAAACATGAAGAGTTGAAAAAATAGACATATCTTGAGGGTGTTTTTTCCTAAGCTACCTCCTTCAGAAATAAGAGTTCTACTTCATCAGAATTAGCTTTGAGTTTGGGAAATTTTATGCAAAAGTCCCTCTGAGTTTACTTGTTTCCACCTCCTACAAAGTTTCTCCCTACTTGTTTTGATCTCATTTCCCCATCAATTCCATCTTCTCAGTGATCTGAACTGATTTAAAATCCTGTAACATGAGTATTGACACCCAAGAGGACTCATCCACAGAGGAAGAGAATGTGGAGCTAGTCTTCAAAATGGCAAGTATCAGTACCTCCCAGTCACAACACGTTTTTTTCAGTTGGGGGGGGGGGGTTGTTTGTTTTGGTTTTGTTTTCTGAACTGGAAGCTTCTAATATTTGTCTTAGGCTCTGGGCATTAAAGGGGCCAAATAGGAGGACTGGAGGGCACAATGCTTATCTGAGGCCCTCAAGTACTGGAGCACACAGAGTTTCAAATAATATTCTGAGTTGGAAGGGACCCACAAGGATCATGGAGTCCAGCTCTCAAGTGAATGGCCCATATGAGGATCAAACCCACAAAACTGGTGTTAGTAATACCATGCTCTAACCAAGTGAGCTAATCATCAGTGTGTCAGTGGAACATTATTTTGCCAGTCGTGTTACAACTAACTAAATACAGGTGGAAGTGTTTACATTAGCCCAGCATTCCCTGACCACCTCTTGCTGAGAGAGAGAGGACACTGCCATAATAGAGTTGTGAAACCAGAAGTTGGAAGTATTTTGAGAAGGAGACACTTCTTACACATCCATCTTCAACCATCTCCTCCAGATTGTCAGTTACTCTTAATTTATTTTGTGCTTTTTAAAAGCCCAATCTTTACCACAGCAGCAAAACAAGACCATTACCACACCAATCTATTATTAAACTCAGTTATAAAGACATGTTGCAGTCTAGTTAAACCTGTGGGTGCCACACTCCAGCAATGATCACGGAACATACTGAGCTCAGGAGCCCAGAATGGGTGACTCAGCCTAGGCCAAATAGTTTGCTAATGGTAAGTGCAGTTTGCATTTGTTTGATCTTTGATAAAGTGTTTCAGATAATTTTTCAATTACGCAATGACAACAAGGTCATTCAAAGCAAGACCAGGTACTTTTTGTAATATGAGATTCTGCAAATCTTGAAAGTAATTATTTTTGCTTTAGGAAAAGAAGAATACAGCTACAGTAAGCTAGTTATAGCTGGGAGGGAGAGGTTGAAGGAGTAAAAAACATATAACACTCTCCTTTAGTGATATTTTCCTGCAAAATTGATGATGCATTTTTATATCACTGTTTTAATATATCAGCAAAGAAGGGACACAATCTGGACTACTAGTGACTTTAAAAGGATGTCACCATTATGGATTACACCATTAAATGAATTACAGTTTTAGTGGCAATGACACTTTTACTTTGCATTTGTATAATGACAAAATTTACTCCTATTATTAATATGAGAGTACAGTTTTGTGCACAAATCATCATATGACATATTGAAAGAAACTCAGTCCAGAAGGGCTAAATCTGCCTTCAAAAGCCAAGCAGTTGTGACAGTTTTCAAATAGCAGTATTGATAGCCTTGTAAAAAATTGCTCAAAATAATGATAGATGTTTGCCATTTTACCTGTTACAAATTATCTAACTGCAACACCTTGAAACCACAGTTCAGATCACAGCACTGAGCTGAATTTACAGTAAAAAACAACTGCCACACCAAAAACATGCAGTTCAAACAGAAAATATCCTGAAAGGAGAAAGGGAGTCACTTGGTAATGTGTGTTAATGAATTCCAACTGTAACTCTCCTATGACAAGCTACATTCCCTCATTTCTGCTAAGCTGAAAAAAATCTGTTTTGTGATGTTTCTTCTTTCAAAGGTTTGTTTATACAATTCTTACTTAATTGTAGCTTTTCAGTATTAATGAAAAAATTCATTATTGTTATTCCTGGAATGTGCAAATTTTTCTTATTTTTTTCATATTATAAACAAACCCCAGTAGAATAAAAGTGTAATAGTTTGGGAAAGAGACGAAGAAGGGAACTGTTTTGCAAATGGTAAATATTTTAAATATTACAATTTAAAAAAAATATGGAAAAAGTTATGTAAAAGTTCACTTTTACCCAGGAGCTGTATAAAAATAGACATATAAAGCTGAGTAATCCATATTTTAGAGTTTTGTCAACAATAAATTAAAAAAACCCACAATTACATCTATTAGTAAAGAAAAAATAATTTATGCCGGCCTCTTTTACATTTTAGGCTATTTTAATTCAGAATTATCTTTGGAATACATAAAAAGGTAGAACAAGAAAGTTATACTATCTCCTTATTGTAGTATAAAAGGATTGCTGCAGGACTGTAGTAAAAAATCCATTTTTTAAGGGAAATAAAAAAAAGTTGGCAAAGTGGATCTACTTTTGAGTAGTAATGAAGCCAAATATTCACAAGTCTCTGTGTGTGCATGTGTAGGAAATGTTTGTGTCATACATATTACATCAGTTTAAACCGTTAAATCAACAGGAAAAAATAAAGCATTTTTCCACTTTATTTTTTTGAGTGCAGCATGTAAAGTGTTAAGTGCATACTGGAAACACAACTTGTTTTCTTGTTTGCTTCAGCAGATGTGGTGGAGATAAGGAAAAGAGCACAGAAGGATTAAAGACATCTATGCTACCCTCCCAAGGTCTCTTCTATTGCGCTCATTAACTGCTCTGCTAAACTGCCTAAGAATGTTTTAGGAGCTTAATGGAAATGGCTTTTCATAATTATTCTTCTTCTCTAAACTTCCTCTTACTTGAAGTCTAAATAATTTGGAGTGAGAGGAGATCAGAGGCAAGTCATAGGTTAGGGATTATGAGATTATCAGGGCATCCGCAGGAGGGTATAATCCTCAACAGGGCCCAGCAGGGGAGATTTCTCTGTTGTTGCTCTGTGTGATCGCAGTGCAGCCCTTTGGGGTCTCTCCCCAGTTGAGCTCAGGCGTTTCTGTAGGTCCCAGAAGAAGACTGCAACTTCTGTTGCAGGACCCCAGAATGATGTGTCCACCTGACTAATGAAAACAATCACAACAATAAACAAACTACATGGGAAACAGTATACACAAAAGCAGGAAGTCCTGTTTTTTTGTGTGCGTGTGTGCAATGACTATGCCTGTAATGTCAGATGAATTTACGTGCTTTTGGACATGACAAAATCTCATTATGTTATCTCTTCCTATTCTGTGCAAAAATTAGATAGTATTGGTTTTGGTTTATTTTGCATATAGCCTCTAGAATGATTAGACTTGTAAAATTTACCAGCTACAGACTATCAGCAATAAAGCAAAATTGGTGAGTCATAATTCAAAATACCATGGTTTCAAACTCAAATACAGGACACAACAATCAGAGGATGTGGAAAGAATGCTTTTGTATTACAGACTCTGTCCATTGCCTCTGCACTAGCTGGTTTTTCCACGGCTCAACAATAAAAACTTGCCCTAAATGAGCCCTGAGAATGCCCCTTCCTCACAAAGGAAGGGTACCAGGCAGGGCAGTGGATAGGATTGAAATATAATCAAGGTGGCTGCACTGTGACTGGGTGATTCAGGAAGAAATAGCTGCTCGCCTGACCTTCAGCCCAGTCAAGGTATATTTGGTACGAAGACCCTTGAATTAGTTTTAAAAAAGCTTGTTTAGGTCCAGAATCAGCCCTAACAAGGAAATACCACTTCCTGGGATGCTTAACACTCTAAAACTTAAAAAGAAATTAAAAATTATTTAGAATTCTGAAGCAGAAAATTTAGGCCCTTGGCACACGCATTGGGAACAAGCTACGGTATGTCCCATCTTGACTGCTAATGGTAGTCCTTATCTTGGATCAGGCAACACAGCAGAACCAGATGGGATGTGTCACCAAAAGTGCATAGCAAAGAGAAAACAAAGAGGCTGGAAAAAGGGGGAGAAAATATGCAGGATCTGACCAGCATCAACAGTTCTGCTTTCTTGAAAAACCATCAGATGTAGAAATATAAAATAAAAAAAAAAAAAAAGAAAAAAGAAAAAAGTACAATTATATCTTTACTGCAGAACGAGTAAGAGGTCAGGCAACCCACAGTTACTTAGATGTATCAAAACCATCCAGGCTTCAGAACGTGTATTACTCTCACCAATGGCCCATGTCTGGAGTGGTACACCACCCAAGGTTCCTGCCTTATCTTTATTATTATCTCTTTACTACTAAGGCATGAGAAATTAAAACATTTTACTCCTGTTGTAATTTTATTCACCACAAGGCCCTCACTGTGAAGAATGCACTGCAATTCTCACCCAGCAGTGACAGACTTGCAAAGGGTCAAATCCCCCAGTATTTCTTGGGGGAACAAAACACATTGCCCACTGTTCTTCTCTTTGCTTTTTAGTCACATACTGCCTCTTTTAATCCCTATTTTTTCCTCTCCTGTTGCTGACCCAAGCTTGTGCCCTGCTTTCAAAAAGCATATGGACTTTCTCATGTCAATATCCCCTAATACTCTTCATCAGCAACAAACACAATTTTACAAGACTCATTCAACCTGTGACAGAAACAATATTAGTTGTCACACAGGAGTTAAGAGAATTTTCTGCATCAGATGCAATCTTTGTTGGAGAAGAAGGGAGAATGGCCTTACATTTTTTGTCATAAGTAATTGAGTACTTTTACTTCATTTTCCTTGAACTGTTATGTGGTGTTTGGCTCCATCAGAGAGACTGTAGTGAGAGCAATCTGGAATACTTGGGTATGTATTGTATATGTAGCATATGCATAATGATTTACTAGGTAAATTGTTAGCATGCAATCATTTCTCTGTCATATAAGATCAAGTGGCTAAAGTAATCTGGCTGGTCTAAGGACCTGTATTCTGTGATACTGGGCCCGAGACTGGTTATTCACAGAACAGCTGTGATGGAGAGTTCCCCTCTTCTGCGTTTCCCCCCCTGTGGCATCATACCTGTTTTATGTCATCTGTATTTCAAAAGATGCCTCCATTTTACATGTATGAGAGATACAATTGATAACAGGATGGGGGACAGGTCTCTTGATAGGGTTTGTGACCCAGCCTGCACAAATAATTTGGCATTACTAACCTAAAGGGCTGTAACTGGTCATTTTTCCAAATGACTACAGCACTTTTGTCTAACCATATCACAGTGTTTCCTAGTTGGATCAGTTTCCAAGCTTGTGACACTCTATGGCCTTACCCCCAACTCAGAGCACACCTGTCTAATTTTACTCAGTGTCTTACTGTTGGGTTTATCTTGTTTGAAAAAAAATCGGATGGGTACTCAGATTTGTACTGACAGAGTACCTACCTATGCTTTTGCTTGCTAGAAAATTTCACAATTAAAATTGAATTGTAAATGCAGAGGGACAGTGATGGATGAAATGGATGAAATTGATCCCCCATATAAATATAAGATTCAATATTGGAAACAAAATTGCATTTGGAAAGGAAAATTAAAACCATACTCAATGGATAGAAAAATGCAATGAGACAGGCAAGTGGAGTAAAAAAATAAATCTTATTGCCTCTTTCTTTTCTTCAGATAAGAGCAATTTAGGCTACTTTGATACCAAGGGTATAGTTACATTTTTAACTATAATATCATGACAAAGTATGGGTAGGCAAATATATCTTCATTCAATAGCCTCAACATAAAATCTCTCCAAGTAAAAGTAGGAGTAAAAAAGCCAGGATTGTACTTTCTCCATAAGAGGCTTGGTTTTGCTGTTCTGGACCTTGCCTTCACACTGATTCATAAGATCTGTTAGTACAGGTGTGTTATGGCAGCAAGACCTAAAATATCATCAATCCATTGAGTTTTGGTAGCATTTCTGCAACTAAATATATCCATCTGTTACAAAGCAGGCAACTGGCCTGGTCAGTGCAGGGAGACAGGCACTTCTAGAAGTTATTCACTGTCCCCTATGTTAGATGTCCTGCAGAGGCAGTAAGACAGTAAAAACCCTCTGATGTTTTTTAAGACTACTTGCCATCAGAAGTTTGATCCTTCATCACCACAGAAGACTGAGCTCTTTGACTGGTTGTGATATAGGAGAGAAATCATGTACAAGACAACTAGAAGGAACTGGAAACCAGGGTGTAGCAAAGCAAACCATGGTCAGGTCTGGGCTGCAAAGCTCTGGGACCGAAGGCTGCAAAGACAGAAGGAGGCAGAGACCCAGAACTATCAGCCAAACAGGCACAGGGTGGGCTCCCTTCTGTTGACCAAAACCCTGCTGCTTTAGCGAAAGGAAAATATTTCATTCCAGAGATTTCCATCAATCTGTTGTACACTCCTAATTTAACACGCAAATTGAGGAAAATCAGGCATCCAAAGAATCCTCAGCCCTAGACTTTAATTTAGAAACAGATTCCTCCCACAATTCCTAGCACGAAGCTCAGCAAGGATGTTGCTTAGTATTTTCCATTTTTAAAATAAAATTCAGACACCTATTCTTAATCAAGACACCTTACTAAAACATAAGGAAGCAGAACCATTAGACATTTTTAACAAACTATATAAAAATGTTTTCATGAAAATGATAAAAATGGACTCACCTTACTGAATATATACTTCAAAGTGTTTACAATGCTTTTCTTCTAGTGGATGCTTTTCTCAGGCCTCTACTCTTGTTCAAGCCTTAATAAATTTGTCATCCTTGATTAAAAACATTTGTGTAGTCTAATTTTAATTTTAAAACATTTAAGTTTTCTTCTTCTTCTATGGGGAACCACTCCTTCAGTCATAATCACATCCACTTGCTTCAGCCATGTTGATGGCAAGTGTGAAAGGCAAGGCTGTGACAGCCTTCACATGGGCCCAGTAAGAAGGGGCCTTTCTGGGTCTCCTTTCCATGGGCCCTTCGAAGCCAGTGCTAGATCCTGCCAGTCAGCCTAATGTTCTTTCCTTTAGGGGCTTTTAGAAACCATTCTGTAAAATATCTTTTTTTTTTTTTCCCCCAAGGCTACTCTCCAAAATAAAAACAAAGTGAAAAGGACTGCTCAAAAGTTAATGTAAGCCAAATTTTTGCTGAGACCAGCCATTTCCTCAGAAATGAAGTCCTGCAATTTCCTCAGTCTTCAACCCTCCTTCCTCTGGAATAACAGCTTCCCCTGTGGAAAAATTGGTTATTGCCTCAAATTTTACCATCAGGTGAAATTTGTTAAAATTTGATTCTCCAAATCCAACCCCTAAGGAAATAATTTACAAATGAGTGATAAGCACAGATAGAGATAAGCCCAAATTGCTAAAATAGTTACTTCATCCCATACATGCAATCCCCTTTTCTTTGTATCGCAGTTTGTATGGATTTAGACTCTCATGCCCTTGCAGAGCCTAAGTCCAATGCAACTCATTGCAAGGTTCATCCCCAACACAACCATTCCCAGAGAAGTGGTAGGACAAATGTCTGGGAGAGAGTTAGGCCTTAGTTTGTTCTCCACAACATTCTGTGGACATTTCCTGTACCCCACTCCCCTTTCTTTCTCTTGTCTGTTGAGCTGCCAACTCCTGATTATCAGCTCTAATGCTAAATGTTCAGCACAGTTGGAGGGGAAAAAAATGAGCTTGTCTGTTCAGAGAGAAGGAAAGAATTTAAACTGCATCCTATCAGCCATACAAAAAAAACCTACCCAAAAACAAAGGCCCAGAAATTAAGAACAGCCAGCCCCCAGCCCCTGCAAACAAACAGCTGAGTGAGCTTCAAGCTGACCCAGTCAGATTCCTTGTTTTATCAATATGTTGCATTATCTCCACCTTGATTATTTCCACTACAGAGGGTATCTGCAAGGTTATCAAGACTCAAGAGACTTAATAACATCACAAAGAGATACAGCTGATAATTGTTTTCTGACAGGTTTATGTCCGCAACTGGTGCGTCTTTTAAGAGTCTGATATTTTTGCAGACAAGTCTAAGCAGAAACATATGCTCTGCCTTATCATGAGTGGAGTCTAGGGCGGTGTGGGGGAGAGGCAGAGGGGGAGGTGGCACTGATTTGAAAGAAGGAAGCCCCTTCTTGTCACTCAGCCTTGAGAATTTCTTAGTGCCTTGTTAAATACACCGATAAATGCATATCTCAGTGAAGCTCCAGGAGGACCATTTCATGTTAGGAGATTTTATTTTACAGATTGCCCTCTAGACAAGAGAAATCTGATTTCTGAACCTACACAAAAGGCTCACTGTGCTTTGTAAGTGTATTGATCTGGCAGCACTACAGCAGCTGTGAGCTCAAATGTCTGTGCTGCTGACATAATCAGAAACATGCTACATGCAGGATGCAGCAAGCTTCAAGAGCTTAACAAGCCAGATAGGGGACCTGTCAATTCCTTTCAGGACTAGCAGCAGGGTAAAGAAGCAGTGTATATGAGGAGCTATCAAAGCTATTGCAACAAAAAAGAGATGAGAAAATGACAAAAGAAAATTTAAAAGCACAAGAAAATCACTGGAAGATACAAAGTACCTGATTATTCCCCTACCACAGAGATATGTTAGCTTCATAGTACTCACACAAAACCAATATGCAGCCCAACGACATACAGTCTGAAAAACAATCCTCGTTTCAAAATGTCGGGGTGATATTCTTGTTCTGTGTTTACCTTTCTCATATTTTCCAGAAGTCCTGAAGCCCTCCTGCGTTAAGCAAAGCTTTTTATGGTAGGAAAGAATCTGCTTTGTTATTTAAATGTTTGTCAAGAATCTTTCATCATGATAAAACATCATAGTTTTGGCTTGTGGATACCTTTATATATTATTTTTATCTTGATTTCAGCACAAACATGTTTTCTCCCAATGGCTTTCTGGTAAATGCATGAGCTGACTTTCCACAGTTTGCATCTTGATACAATACTTCTACCTGACATTTTCTGAAATTATGGGTTTCATTCAGGCAACAGCACAGTGCACAAAAGAAAGGTAATGGTGGTTTACAGCATGTGGATTTGGCTTTGAGGTTAGTAAGCAGTTCATTAACATATGCTCTATTCTTGCAAATGCTCACACACTGAGCGCCTTCAGGGTACGAGGGAGCACAATGAACCAGGAGCACTTCCCCCGCATGACTTTGCAGATTGCCTCTGAGTTTTCTTTTTCCAGAGACACAGCATGGAGATAGAGGCTGAAAATCTGTCTGTTCTGGTCAGGGTTATGAATGATGAAGTGTGCTTTTATTTGTGAATCATGTAAAAAGTACAGCAATCAGTTCTGCTTTCTCCTCTAACGTGTGAGGTTTTTGTGTTCACTAGGTATGCTTTGCTAGGTAGCTACTCTCACTTTCATAGACTCTACCAGGCTTTTACAAGAGCTTTTGTTCATCTTTCTTTTGTGCAGTTGAATGGAGAAAATATTTTCATAAATTTTTAATTAACGAAAAGGAAGGTTCAGAGGATAATTAAATTTAAACAGCAAGTAGCCCTGACCACAGTGGTAACATCTGGAAACCAGCAGTTATCTCTCTTGGT
The DNA here is from genome assembly GCF_009829145.1 of Chiroxiphia lanceolata. Classification (NCBI taxonomy): domain Eukaryota; kingdom Metazoa; phylum Chordata; class Aves; order Passeriformes; family Pipridae; genus Chiroxiphia; species Chiroxiphia lanceolata. The sequence continues at coordinate 18,769,584 of NC_045638.1, read as the reverse complement.
AGCTGTGCAATTGCTACAGAATGTACCTACAAGTGAAAATCCTCAGTAATGCATCACTCTTCTCTGGTTAGGCTACGGAAAGCAACCATTAACAGGAACACTGGATCTTACTCATCCAGGAGCATCAAGACGAATCAGACCTATCTGTGTACTAGAAATACATCATTCCAGTATCTTTGCTTTGGCAATCAAGAATTTAGAAATGTAGATCCATTAAGCATTGTAGAAAGATAGACACATTCACCACACAGCTAAATAAAGCATTCACATATCCATGGAACAGCCTGCATTCATTCTGAAAGAGAGATATGGGTAATTTTAAAATGTATTTTCAAAACTTAGGTTTCAAAATTTTGGCTGTCCTACAAGCTGCACAGCCCACAGAGCCAAATCACTAAACCTTTCTGTTCTCTAGGTACTCAGCTAGAAAATATGGCCAATATCAAAGACTCATTCTTTAATAACTAAGGCATGGGTAAGGCATGGATAGGGCTCCAGAGGTCTGGGAGTCCTTGCTCAGGTCCCACCATACTTAGAACTAATTTCAACATCTCTGAACATATGAAGTGTGCCTTCATTTTGATTGATATTCACTTGAGAAGTTAGCTATAACAGTATCACTTTTTCCAACCAAGAGCTAAAGAAAGGGTGGCAAAGCCATAGGATTTCTTCATACCTTTTGTATGAAAGAACTCACAACCTATGGCAAATTGGGTTCCTGCAAAGAGGAACCTGTGTATCTTCATCAACTCAGTATGGAAGTTGGATTCTTGCTTCAGGAGGAATGCTTCAGTAGACATCAAAAATACAAATGAACTCATTCTCACTCCAAGTTCTACTTTACTTTTGCTAATGGAAAAGTAGCACAGCTACAGAAAAATCCTTTCCTGTTCTGCATGGTCTCACTCATGTCCATACCACATTTAGGTTTTGGTAAGAGACAACGGATACAACCTTTCTTATTGCAAAAGTGTACAAAACACCAGTTCAGAGTCAGGTATGGTTGAGCTGCTGATGGGCAAATAAACTACACTGTAGTGTCTCCTCTATCATGGAACTGGTGTACAAGTAGCACTAGGCAGAGTTACTGGAGGGATGGTAGAGCCCTCCTGCTTCTTCTACTTCTGCCTGATAAGCCTGAACCAATGCAATTGTAACAGCTACTTACTTAACACAGTTTCATCTCTCTTCTCCTTTTCTCTCTTACTGCCTTTCATCTCTCACTACATGTTGAGATCACTAGGTCATTGAGAGAAGGATTGGTATTTATTTTGTGTTCATAACATCTAGGACTGTGAAGTGTTAAATGGCATCTGTAGGCACTTTGATAAAACAAGTAAGCAATACATTGCCTTTTGAGCAATTATTGTGGCAGTGTTAGGATGTATTTGCCCCATCGAACAAAATTATGCTTACAGAGCAAATACAATTCACTCTATAACATGAACGGTGGTAAATCAAAGTAAGAGGAGATGAGTATTTCAACTAATCTTATTGACTTAAAACAACTTAAGTCTGCTCAGCTTCAGTACAATTGCTGGAAATTATTCCTATTGTTTTTTATCTCTTCTCCAGGTTTCTTTTTACTACTGAAATGGATTGAGAGCAGCCCTGAGAAGAAGGACATGGGGTTGTTAGTTGATGAGAAGCTCAACATCATCTGGCAATGTCTGGTTGCAGCCCAGAAAGACAACAATGTCCTGGGCTGCATCAAAAGCAGCGTGGCCAGCAGGTCGAGGGAGGGGACTCTGCTCATCTACTCCACTCTTGTGGGATCCCACCTGAAATGCTGCATCCATCTCTGGAGTCCCTAACATAGGAAGGACATGGATCTGCTGGAGTGAGTCCAGAGGAGGGTCAAAAGATGATAAGAGGGCTGGAGCACCTCTCCTATGAGGACAGATTGAGAGAGTTGGGGTTGTTAAGCCAGGAGAAGACAAGGCTCTGGGGACACTTCATTGCAGCCCTTAAATTCCTAAAGGGAGTTTTATAAGAAAGATGAAGAAAGACTTTTTACAAAGTAGTGATAGGCCCAGAGGTAGCAGTTATAAACTGAATGGGGGTAGATATAGACTAGATATTAGGGAGAATTTTTTTACAATGAGCATGGCGAGACACAGGAACAGGTTGCCCACAGAAATTGTGGATTCCCCATTGCTCGAAGTCTACAAGGAGAGGTTAGATGGAGCTTTGAGCAACGTGGCTTAGTTGAAGGTGTCCCTACCAATGGCAGGGGAATTGGAAGTAGGTGATGTTAAAGGTCCCTTCCAACTCACGCCATTTTATGATTCTATGAATCTGTGAAATATCATTGATTCCAGTGCAGCCTGAAAGAACAAAGGCTCAGTCACATTGTACTGATACAGAGACTTCTTGGTTTGTTTGGGAATTAAAACATATAATGACCTGATTAATCTTAATAGCAACATACCTTTATGTTAAGAAACATTTTAAAGATCTGACCTAGATCTGGAACTCAGCTCTAACACTTAAGGAAGCAGTGGGTAAGGCATTTTAAATCTTGAAATCATTAGGATCTTTCAAATCATTGCAAAATGCAATGTCTTCGTCCTAGATAGTAACTTCATAAAAGAAATTCAATTGGTTTTTTTGTTATTGTTCAATTTGATAGTATCAGGAAAAAGTTATATTTGGGACAATGTAAACTGGGAAGATTCACAGACTGGTCCAATTTGTGGGGCCTAATGTCACATCTATGAAGGCAGCTGTAGCAAGAGACTGTCTTAGATCAAAACACAGGATTGACACCAATATCGCTTGATAATTCAAGCAACGAGATCTAAAACATCACCTGAGAGAACACCATAACTGGATCTACTTATGACAATGGTTACAAATATCTAAAGAGAATAAAAAACATTGATGAACAAACTTCTCTATTTTTCTGTGACTATTCAAAACCACATAAATGCGGAGACAGTAAAAAGGATGTATCCAATAATATTTTCTTTAAGTGGTATTTGTAGTACATATGTTCAATAAAGTGATTGTCCACTCAGTGGACCTGATCTAAATCTTATTCTGCAGTGATCTATACAAACATACTCTAAAAGCAGTCTCTAGTCATCACCCTTTATATGACAGGTGTTCGGAGAGAGAGAGAGCAAATGCAGGATTATTTCTTCTTTATTCATTCCCTAGACCAGGCAAAGCACTTCAAAAAGGTAAAAATGTTTATTTGATTCACTAGGAATCAAATGGTTTTCCAGGAGAACAGTTTCCAATTACTAGTCTCTCTTTGCAGGAATAGGACTGTCATTCAGAATTTGCCTGTGATTTCAATTGACCAGGAAATAAAAGACTTCTGGTGAAAAAATTATATCCTTTGCAGTTGCCCTGAAGATTTTTTGTTAGTTTTATGTCTGGTTGTTGTTATCTAGGTTTTTTTTTGGTTCAGATCTCAGCATCTGTTATGTGTGCAAGCAGACCTTAAACTCTTCTTCCCACATTAAGTAAAGTCTCTTGCCTTCCAGAGCTTTCTCAAAGTGCAGCTTAGATACACACAAAATATCAAGCAAAGCTGAAGACTGTGCTCTCAAGTCTTTGACAGTTTTTGTCAAGGCCTTCCAGATCAGCAGAATTCAGAGCTTCTTCTTTGCCAAATTTAGGACCTGGTCACAGTGGCTCATAACCGCTCATCAGTTAAGTCATATCTTTTAGGTAGTGGCAGTTGATATGAATGGGCTTAATCTAAGTTCCACCCCTTGGGCATTATCCCTGAAGACTTCAGTAAGAACTTGACTGACCTATTAGTGAAGAGTGCACTCATGGCTTCTTAATATGATTTCGGCTTATTAATTAATGAACCATGTAAATCACATTCAATATAGTGGTGAGGTAGCCTCAAATCAAATCAGTGAAAAAGTCAAGGAAAGAAGGTGAATAACCTCCAGGGTTTTGTAGCCTTTGGCTGTATATGCTTTCTCTTCTCCTTTGACAAACCTAACTAGTTCATAACAGTCAGCACTGGCAGGGCCATCTCTATCAGCATAGAAAAACCAGGAATCTCTCCTTAGCTCAGAAAACAGTTAAGAATCACTCCTGGAGCAACCTGCAAAAGTACTGCTATCAAAAACTGCCTTTTTCTTCTTTCCAGATTGGAAAGAATTCATTCTGTATGTGACCTCTTGGGCTTGGAAGAGATCCAATGAGAAGAAAGCTTTCTCCCTGTGCTATTTGCTCAGCCTGGAGCTGACAACCTAAAAGAAATCATGGAGTTGAACCCATTTTACTCTTCAGTGACACAAAACAAACAAACAAACAAAAAGGCGATAAACACATCCATTTCATAGGGGAATAGCATCCTCTTATATTGCAGGGGACTGAAAGCTCAGATCTACCAGGGCATGCCACTACTGAACAGTGGGTTCCCTCACCCAGTCTAAAAGATGGAAACTAAAAAATAAGGGAAAAAATCAAACAATGAAGAAGTATATATTCTGAATTATCAAATTACAACAAAGGCTGCTAGGATTATCACAAGTACAGCACAAGAAGAGGTCTCCTGGTGGAGAACAGCTCCAAGAAGGGTCTGTCCTCCATCCCACAGCCATAGGAGGGGCACAAGAAGAAAGCATCATCACTGCAAGGGATGCTAGCTCCCGAAAAGTCTCCTGCACCCTGATATTCCTTTACACTGAAAGATTTCTTCTGATGGGAACAGACTATGAAGTCAAAAAGGGGACATTACAGGAGTGTGCAAAATGGGAGTGCCTTCACCAGTGCCAGGCAAAGGTAAGCCATAGGGAAGAGATGCAGGCATGTGGGCTGCTGTTGTGTCAATATTTGCTTTCCTTGAATGCATCATCTAACAAATATTTTCCTGGAGTCTGTCTGTTACTGTGTCCTGTCTGGACACCTTCAGAGCACACAAGTGCAGCTGCTGAGCGTGACTCACAGCTGTCAACATGATCCATGTCAGCACCAAGAAACTTCGGTGCAGGCCATGAGAGGGAGGATCCCATTGCTGCATCCATGTGTGAGCAATACACGCAGTAAGGCCATAAACCCCAGGGAGCTCAGGGCATACCTGAGGTATCATTAGCTAGGACAGCCTATATGTAACGAAAGCTTGTCTCTTTAGCCTCAAGCCATTCACAGGGCTATTTCGCCAGCATTAAAAAAATAAAAAAATCTCTGCTTTTCTTCCCTTTTTCTGGGGTTTTTGGGTTTGGGGTTTTTTTTTGGAGAATAGTGATGGTTCAATAACTGGACTGGTAGCAAAAGCACTGAATTTTTATACTGTCTTTGCCAACTTGTTGTGTGACTGACAGCATGTAATTTCACTTTTTTGTCTCAGTTTTCTACTAGTATATGGGGATAACAATAGTCCGGTGGTTTTGAGAGACTAAATTCACTAATGTCCTAAGCCAAACCCCATTGAAGTCAGTGGAAAAGCTCTCAATTACCTTGAAGGGCTTCAGGCCAGACCTTGTTTATTCAGCATTACAAGAAGCATTTGAAAACCCTTTAAACAGCTCCATATGTCTGCAAAGGTATTGTTGATTACAGGACTGAAGAATAAATATTTTGACTGATACAAGTACACATGAATAACACTTTTTGCAGTCTCATTTTTAGCTAACTCTGCTCCTTCTGGGAAAAAAACACCATATAAAATAAATAATGTCAATACTCACAATTATCTTCAATAATCTGTAAGAAAAATCATTTATTCTGTTAACCACAGACTCCTTCTTATATGCAAAGAATGCAGATTTGGACAGATCTGAAGACAATGTGGTCATGTACAATAGCTGTTGTTCTTTAGTAATTTATGGCCAGTCTTTGCAAACCTTTGTGACAGGTTTCATTTGACTGACAGCTTGTGGGCCAGAGACCCAAAAACAGGTTTTAAAGCTCCAAGGCAGACCTAATATTCTCTAATAAGATTAGATGCCCCAGTACAAGACTGCTCTATGAATAGAATGCCATCATTTATAATGGCTTATCTATTGTTATACTCTGCAGAGACTGACAGACTTTATTGAAGCTCTGGACTGAGGTCAATAATCTCTCAGATCTGTTGGGAGCCTTTATGGCCACAAGGATCAATCTGATGTCAAGGCCAAGGTCTTCACCACTTCTAGGTAGTTTGGTAGAGAAGGTCAGCAACCAACTGATGTGTAACAGAGAGAAAGCACCAGTGCTGGTAGAGATGATGGTGTCTAACTCTATTTTGTTGAAGCAAAAGCAGGAAAAACCCACTGACTAGATAGCTGATGTTGAAGAAAACAAAGAGGAGAAGGGAGAAAATTGCCATTTTGAATGCACTTTGAAATGACTAAAGTTAAAATCCTGGAGTATGAGTTATTTCTTATATGAAATATTTTCAGAGGAAAAAGAAGGTTCACTTACTGACACTGAACTCATTTAGATACAATCAAATTGTTCACTTCAGTTACAGATCACAATGAAAAACATAAGTGTTTCAGTGTTTTCTACAAAAAGGTGTCCTATTTCTTCAGTATGTAATAACTTTGTGGCAATCTTTACCTCACTGTTACTAGAAAGCTTCAAAATCTGCCTGACGAGATTTTAAAACATCAGAACAAAGCACTTTCAATTGAAATGAAACATATTATTCAGAACAGCTTGCTTGTCCCTCTGTACTTCCAAAATGATCAACAAATTAGAAAACAAAACACAACCCATCATTCATCCAGTCCTAATAAAATAATTGCTTATCAGAGTTGTACTCGAAGGTTCAGAGTTCCCAGCAATTACAAAGTATAAAAAGAGAGAAGGTGGGAAAGACAAGGTTGCAGGGAAACTCTAACCCAATAACCCAGACATTTTGCAGGCAGTAAATTCTGAAGTATTATCATAGTAATTGACATCACAAATGCTCCAAGCTAAATATATCGATTGCCAAGGTCAGCATTTTAGGCAGCAACAGTAGACATTCTCATCCATTAGCCCTGAAATATTGATTTCAATCAGGAAAATACAAACTAGAAAAAGGAAAATACTTGAGCAATAAAGAGATCTTTCTCTATCTTTGCCTTCCAGATATGGGAACAGACATGCTGTTCAGACTATATCAGTATTTATACGATTGCTGAAGACTCATATGGATTTCCCATTCCTCAGCCTATTCAACATGCATTTGTATTCAAAATGGTTAAAAAAGTATCACTTCAAGTGTGAAATCAAATAACAGACAAAAGCATAGCTTTGGCTTTATGTTGCTTGATAAAGCAGGATGGATCTCAAAACTGCAAGTTCTTGTCTTAAAACAATTAGAGAAGGTACAAAGTGTTTTGTAAATTAAACCTGGTATGTGCCAAATATTTAATTATATAGCACTAACCATTACGAAAGTCTTCCAAAGCTAGAAACTTTTGTTAAAATTGCTTTCTCAGTGATTACTATCTCATCTTTTTAAGCTGTATTACTTAAAATGAAAAATAGTGTGATTAAACACAGTGAACTAGATTTTGTAAACCTGGACAGAAGTAAAAATTTTTCCCAAACACTTAAACAATTCACAGCATGTATTTTTTTTAAGACAGAAGCAATTGTCAGCACCTTTTTCTGGCTACGTGTGTTGTTCAATGCTAATTCATATCACTGAGTGAAATCATGTTGTAAAAAGGTGCTATATGATGATGACTTTAATTATTTTCTGAATCCTTATGGGATTCAGAAAGGTAAGCATGATTCTCAGAATAGCTGGCTCTGCTGGAGCATGATGGGTTTTTTTTAAATAGCATTCCTTTTTCCCTGCTGGAAATACTTAATTCGTGGGCTTTTTTTCTGTCACATAGAAGATTTTCAGGAGGAACATAGTGAGCCTACAATGAAGCTGAGCAAACTGATTGTTATATGTCTATGGGTGTAGTGGCCAAAGGCACATCGACAAACGAATAGAGCCATGCAGCACTGGCTGCAGCAGTCATAACAACAGCAAGCAGTGCACAGCTGAAAAGTTGATGATTGGATCCCAGGAAACTTGGAACACATAACAAAATACAGAATAGCTGGAAGCAAAATTGCTGCCTTTCAATTTGAGGGCATGTTAAGAAAAGGTAGCACATTAGGTGGCTATATACAGTAACACTGAACTTGACTATTTTTGGTCCCAGCATTTATGTCTGTGAACTATCTACTGGAAGCAGAACAATATACACATTGTATGTTTTGTTTTTACTCTAATCCAGTCACAAATCCTGCTTCAACATGTTTGTGTACAGTTGCATTACGTCTTGGAAACTTTAGTTCTAATAAGTTAATAAGTCTTAAATTTATCTTGTCTCTTTCTTCCTGTAAGTTTCCACTATATATTAGCAGACTACACATGCACGATGCAGATATAGCTATTTCCTGGAGGAGAACACAACAGCTCAGTATGATCACAATTTGGACAGCAGAGGGAGGAAATTTTTGCCAAGAACACCAGGAAAAAGCACCATGGGAACCATTAGGTTTACGCAGAAGAAAAACACATCATTAATGCAAATGACCAGTGCAATAAAACAGTGAAACATATTCCTTTATCAGTTCGTTCCCTTGGGAAAGTGAAGGAGTGAAGTCACTCACTTAGACTCGTGTAAGCAGTTCTAGGGCTTCAAATCCATCTGAATCTATCCTAAGAAACTACTTGTTTAGAAAGAAGGAGGGAGGGAGAGAGAGAGGGAGGGAAAGTAGAGGAGACATTACTAAATCCTCTTTTTTTCAGATGACATCAAACTTCAACATAATGGTGGAAATAGTATAAATTGAAGAAGTTGAGTATAAGGATGGGCACAAGCAGCTCAGTGTCTGCTCTACCCATGCTCCAAAGCAGCCAGGTGCAAGGCAGGAATGGTCTGCACAATCCCAATGCCCACACGTATAGGTAGCTTAGGGTAGGGGTGGAAAAAAACACACCACTGCATTCATTTATGTGACAAGGCCCAGTTGCAGCTGGTAGCAAGTTGCAATGACTGGTGCAGAGGAAAGAGAAGGGAAGATCTGTATTCAGGGAGAGATACATCACTTTGTTCTTGGCCATGAACATAATGACCAGACTGAGAAAGCTTTATTCCACCCTGCCTGAGGGTCAGAGCACTAACTTCTCCCTGGAGACAAGTGCCCACCTTATCAGAACATGATCTAAAGAGGTGGGAAATTATTGAAACTTGTAATTTCAACAATCTTTAGGACAGGTTTTTCCATAAAAAAGATGTTTTTCTCCGGTCCTTAGCTTTCAGAGTTCCTGAGATCCACTGATTCTCAGCAGTGAGGCAACTACCAACTACTCGGGTAAATCCACCATGGAATAGTGGTAATTTTTCAAAACTGATTTTTAAGAAGAAATTTGAAAATAAAGAGTAACAGATCAATAATTAGAGAGCTACTTTAAAACATTCATCCCTAATGTGAGCTAACAAGAGGAAGTAAAAGAAAACTGGCTACAGCTGGCCAAATGTTAAACTCAAAAGAGAATCCCCTCAATACAATATACTACAATGATGTGTATTTTTATGTAATTTCGATTATGTATTGATTTCCAACACAACTGGCAGGACTCAGTACAAAGGAATCAGTACTGCTGCTCACACACAGGGTCAGCAGTTCCTGTCTTCCTTTCCCCCCAATGCTCCTAGATGAGATAAAGCTGTCCAAAGTTATTGTTGTTTCTACTTTTATCCTGTCTATCAGGGGCCAAATAATCCTGTGAAAATCATCCATTCTGCTCTCACTCCAGTTTTACAGCAGACACTCGGATGACTTTGCTTATATTTTTCCAAATGTATGTCTTCATAAAGGAGAACAAAATTTCACCCACTGTATAGAAATTCCAATTAACAACAGACAGAAACTAGCTGCCCTCTTTTACTGATTTATCTGTCAAACATCAGGTTTAATAGTTCAGCTCAGGTGGAAAAAAAAATCTTACAAGACAATTCATGAGTTCTCCATTGCTTCAGAAAAACTTTAAAAGATTTTTAACGACTGTTCATTTCTCAAAGAGTCAGTCTAAATAAACATAACCATAAGTAGTATTTGCAAGTGAGACTAGTAACAAATGATTAAAAATTTAATACCTTTAAATTGGAGCAATTTCCTTCAAAACAAGAGAACATTCACTTCCCTGGAGCAATTGGCTTAAACAGAAAGCTCAACTTTATCAATATTGTAAATATTTTCTTCCTCTAACTGACTGTAAGGTAGTTAGAATTAGTAGAGCCCATAGCCTAATTTCATCAGGTGCATATTAAAGCACACTTTCAAGGACAGAAATATAAAACTTGATTCTTTTTGTGCATATCACAAATCTTGTCTCTATTCTCCACCACAGCCCCGGCTAGCTGAAGTCTCACAGAGGCTTATGGCTCCTTTGCCCTCTTACTCTCATGTCCCACTCTAAATCAAATGTTATCCAACAATGTAAAACTCTTTTGTACATAAAAAGTAGGAAAAAAATTAGTTGAAGTAGAGTGAATGACAAATATTGGAACTGAATGAAATCAAAGTCTAACACACAATCTACATAGCTGCAGGTTGATCTGCTCCTGGGGTGGACGTGGATGAACAAACACCCCTTGAGAAAGACTCCTGTGGAGATTCAAGGACACTTGAGGAATACACAAGTACTGGAGGAAGGTGCTGTACAGCAAGAACTCCCAGCAACCACAGATTTAGCTCTTCAGAGATACAAATAAGAGAACAAAATATTTGAGGCCGAGCCCCTGCCTGCCAAAAGAGATCTTTTTTGTCAGGTTTTGCACAGAGCTAGATTTTTAAGTTAGCAGTCATGTATAATGCATGTCCTCTGCAAATTAGGAAATGTCTTTTTGACAGTCATTATGGACACTGACCTATTACTTCCGGTTCAGAAAAATGCTAAGCCCATGTTGAAAAAATAACTTGGGAAATAAAACGTTTGTTCAGACATAAAACCACAAACATATCATGACTACAAATCAAAACACGTTTACACCAGTTACTATATAGATATGGATATTGATTCCTAAATTCTCATTTCCTTCCTGTTGAGGCTAAAGAGACAACATAGGGAAAGTTTAATCCAAATCCTTTAAAGGACCAGCTCAGGCTGTGACAGCACCTAAAGAATAATTTAATCATAACTGTGCTGTTATTCATGGAAGACATCCTTCTCCTGCCATCAAAAATGAAAAACCACTGTAAACGCCACTGTAAATGAGAGCGATTCTCTCCCCTTGTGCGAAAGTGTCATCTGTCAGCCAGATCTAGGAGCAGCTGAACACTGAGCACTGAGGTCTAGTACCACTTTCACAGCTAAAAAAGAACAGGAATTGAAAAAGACCCCAAATAAGTAAAAAAGCCAGTTGAGGTGTTGTAAGATAATTCATGTCTAACCACAGGAATTTCTCTGCCGACCCCCTCAGACCGACCTAAATAATTTATTTGCACGGGTATAATGTCACTGCACATCAAACACAGTCTATGGTTGCAGGAACTAGGCCAATTCTTTCCACATTGCCCTTTTGCATCAATCCCATTAGCTTTCCAACACATCAGGTCTCTAGAGCAGGAGATGAGTATTTGTGCATTACTATGCGCCTTTGTCCACACTCCCTGACAGACTGGGATTTCACGGTCTCTGGGAATATTTATGTTTCCTAATCCATTTTGGATTGCCTCTCTTTTGTTTTACACCTAAATATGATACTCCCATGGAAACTGGATTAGTAGGAAAATACCTTTTATAAAGCAATAAATATTTCCAATCTTTATTCCTTAGAAAATGAGAAAGCCACAGAAACAGAGACACTGGTTCACTTCTATTAAGGGTTTTATAGTGTAATATTCATCTATAAATTCATATTTTCTTGTATCAAACTTATAAAAGATAAAAATTAAAATTTTGATAGGTATTGCACGATAGATTGTTGAACAGAAGCAGTGTGAAATTGTGATCTGTCCCCACATAAAATTGTGACAGCTCATGTGACACACTAAGAAGATATTTCAATATCAACAACATAAGCTATAGTATCTGATCCAGAATCTAAGTGGAATAACTTCCTATGATTTATTTGGCTCTTAGGTTGAACTTCAACCCAGATGATTAGATGTCAAATAACTACACTGTTATTTTTGATGACTCCACTATGTTAAATTGGTATTGAAAAAAAGGCAAACAAAACAAATCAACATCCCAAAAGAGCTAGCAATCAATAAGTATGTTAATCCCACTGGCAAAACAAATTAGCTCCAGTGTAAGCAGATGAGTTTTACACATCTTCATATGAGCAGATGGTAACATTTTTATCCATTAAACATAAATGCAGATACTCATTTGGTTATAATATGTCATGTAGCCTTTGCAGTAGCACTAGTATTGAGTTCTGGTCATTCTGCTATTCTTCCAAATGAAATCCTTTTCTTTTTATTTCCCTATTCCTTCTGCAGGCAAACATAGGCTTCCTCTGATCTGAAGGGCAAACTCTGTGTCCTCCCCAGCTTTGCTTCTAAACACCTGCATTTCAAGTTATGACAACTTGCACCCATAAATTTTCCAGGATCCTCACAGTTCCAAGAATGCCATCAGCAAGAAGACAGAGAAAATATTTTAGGAAACTGGAGGGAAAAAAAGCAAAATGTTCTGCAGAGAAATCAAGGCTCAGGGCTAGATGTGAAAACATTGTGATAACGAATAGCACAAAACCCAGCACTTAGGTGCCTGGCCCAAGGAGTGGCACCCTTCTTCTTGAGTCAGATGTTTATTGTTTGACACAAAAGAGGAGCATGAGGAAGCTGGGAACGTGACTCAGCTGTGAAGATTGTGTTAGCAGTTTTTAATTAGCTTTCTTTTTTCAAAACAACTTCTTTGCATGCTGGTGCAAGGAAAAGATAAAGCTGTTTATTCTTTTCTATAAGACTGAAAGCATCTGTCTCCTGGAAAGGCAAGAAATTCAGTATTTCTGAACATCACAAATGAGCTAGATTTTTATACTATTTAAGGGCAAGATTATACCACCAGTCTTGTTATTTTTCCCTGGTATTGCCCATTCAATTGTAGGGCTAGAAGAGGAGCTCAGAAACCCAGGTCATTCATGATGTGCCTGCTAGCACTGCACCCTCCTCTGTACTCAGAGGTGTCAGCTGTCACTGTGCCTGTGGCAACTTACTGTCTGTCAGACCTAGAAGCCAATAACTAACACCTGAAAGCCAGTGAATAAAATTTACGGGGCTCTATTGCTGTGCTGAATGAGACACCTGGCACAACCACAGGACAAAATGAGAGAAAGTATTACTGGAGGTCAGACATTATTGTGGAGATTTGAAAATCATAGAGTTCATGAAGTTACAAAAGAGGTGTAAGTCATCTTAAAGTCTGATGCATTCTGAATTCTTTAAGAACTACTTAAATAAATACTATTATCAGGAAGTTATTTTTTAATTGATTTTAAGTTTCTTGGGGAGAAAAAAAATCTATTTGCAACCAGATGATAACAAACTCCATTTTAAGCAACAGCTTAATTCACTTTTTCAGATTCTGACCTCCTAACTCGTGTGGGCTAGCCACTCCACAGCACAAAGGCTGTGCCCTGAAGACTCCTGTGGTCCAGAGCAGTAAGGTGGTTCAAAGTAAATCCTCTACTTGACCCAACTTACCATGCATCAGTCCAGTCTGCAGAATGTCCCTGACACATGTAAACCAGATAGATTCCTTTCAGAGGAAACAACCTGAACTGCTCCAGATATCTATTCATGTGTAAGTTACTGCAGCACCTGATAGGGACACTGAGGTCTGCACAAAGAAGTAAGTAACATCACCACTTGGTCTTGCAGCATTTATCAAACATGCACAGGCCTAAGAAAGGTCTCAAACCACCAGAACTCTCCTGCTGCAATGGCTCCTACACTGCATAAAGTACTAAGTACTGCATGTGTTCCCTATTTGAGGATTGACAGCCCTCAAGTCACCTCTTCTGCTCCTTCTCTCCCCAAGAATTAGTGTGGCTGGCTGTCTTTAGTTAATGTCATGCTCTCACACACCTTTCCTGAATCCCTTTGTTTCTCCTAATGTCTTTGGTTTCCCCCCCTTTCTATTGCTTTCTTCTAAAATAATGGCAGGTTTCAGTAACCCCGAAAATGCAAGCACAGCTTAACTCCAAGCTCCATTGTAAATCTGCACTATAAGTGCACTGAAATTCCTTCAGCAGCTGCACCATGCCAGACCCAAAATTCTGTTAGCCTCTCTGTGGGCTGTAAGAGGGTGGGCAATCCGTACCACAAGAAGTCAGGTAAATAAAGCAGTGCTTCTAAGCTTCTGTTACACCACCTCTGCTTACCCACCAAAACAGGCAGTGCAGTGGACCACTTCCATTCCCAGTTTTGGTATACAGATGAATGCATCCCATACCCTGAATCACTCCTATGGCACCACATCCCTTATTCACACAGAGTTTGCTGTTTCTTGGCAGCAGTCTGCTCTTGGATTTGAAGGCAGCTCAGAAAGTTAGAAATAAGGGCTTCTGAGCCGTTGCTCTTCAGATCTCTCTTAGAGAGGCAGCAGGTTTTTGAGGAAAAAGAAGCACAGATTCTGAAATCATTTGGATCAACATCAGATTAGGAATATGTCAGCAGCACAGATAAAAAGATAATTAGGTCTCCCAGAGAGCAGCTTTTAAAAAGTAATTAATTTTATTCAGGAGAGTCAAGAAAATTCATGAGAATTTGTCCTTATGGCACAGGAGGTTAAAAGAGAAAAGACGCCTGCCCTATTAAATTTTAATCTCCAGCACAGTCTGCAAAATTATATATTATACAAATACATTAGTCAGGAGAGTTCTGTGTCTTCTTTGACTTCCTGACCATTCTTATGTGCCAAAGATGAAATTTTTTTCAAAAATATAGAAATATCAGCACTATGCATAAGGTGCTTCCAATAGAGATAACAAGAGGTCAAAAGGGGGGAGAATATGGAGAACTGAAATGAAATAGCCAAAAACGATCACATTGGTCATGCTGGCTATTGTATACATCTCCCCACCCCTTTGGCAACAGATTTAAAAATTGAAACTTGAAGGCCTTTAGCAACATCTAGTACTCATCTAAACTAACCAAACAACAGCAGAGTGCATAATCTCTCCTCCTCTTTCCTCAAATTAATCAGATTTACTGTATTCTCTCACAGATAAGCAACACCTAAAGTGAAACTAATTGTTCCTAATAAATTTGGTTTGTTTTCTTATGGTTTTAGCTAGGAAAATATATTAAGCCAGACTTGAGACTTGTTTTTATTTCCCGTGAAAGCAAGTGAGGAAAAGGGGTTGTTCTCAGGCTTTCTGGGAATGGTCAGGTTGGGATTTACAGATAGTACCAGGTTCTCTCTTCAACCTCCCAGCACTAACCACTCTTGCAAGTGCCCTCTCCCTTCCTGCAGCCCTGGCTGGATGTTCTGAAGCTGCTGCCATTGCATCCCCTCCTGGGGCTGGGCAAGGGCTGCAGAGTTGCTTATAAACACAGGCCGTTCCTAATTAGCCACTACACCGTAACAGGGAGGCAATGAAAGACTTCACTGGCTCCTGGATGGTGCTGAAGGTGAGAGGTGGGAGGTTAAGGGTCTACCCTGGGAGGACATGCAGAGTGCCCAGGCCTTGTATGTGTCCTTTTTGGTTACTGCTTGTTTGTTTAGTATCAAATTAAAATAAATAACAACAATAATAATGGAATATGAATAATAAAGCACTACATGCCTTGACATTATAGGCTAATGTGAAGAACAGTTCTTGAAAATGATGCTGCTCTCATACTGATCCCCCATAGCTGCCTCTTTCACACTAGACCTTCTCCCAGCTGCCCTGTGTTGGGACACCTGGTCTCCTTTCAGAGGGGCTGAGCCCAAGCTCCAGCTGCCCTTACCTGGCCCTTTGCCTCTCAGTTGGGCACAGGGCTGTTCTCAGCCCCCTCCTGCCCCAGCACACCTGCAGCTTCCCTGTGTGATGTTCCGGCTTTCCACAGCAGATGCAGCTGATTTAATCATTTCCACAAGAACTTTTTGTTTTCTTTCCATGACTTCCCCCACTTGATGGAAGACAGGGATGATTGCTGCTAACCTTAACATCTCACTGGGGCCTGATGTTACAAATCTTCCCTTACATGTAATGTTACACTTCAGCAACAGTCTTTAGATGAATAATGAAAATTTAACCAAGTAAAGGAATTACAAGATCAAGTCCATAGTGAGATTTATAAACACAGTAAATGCCTTAAATTTTCTACATTGAGTCTTCTGTTATTTTTTTGCCATGGAAATACTGAGATCACATGAGCCAGGGCAAATGGAGGTCACAAAGATTAATATACAGATTTATCATGTCTATAGTATAGAAATGTACATGCTGGATGACCCAAAAAAATAGTGAAACCTAAGACGAAAGTTTACACAATAAGGGAATTTTGATACTTTAAACAGCTCTGCTTTGTTTTATAACGTTCCGTTACCTCACAAATAATGTAGCTGTCATAACAAATAGTAACAGTGATAGATACTAAGAAAAGCTGGATGGTGTGCAAGACTGTGGATACAGCTCCAGTGCACAGATCTGAATCGATTTGAAACTTAATATTTCTTGGATTGCTCAGCCCTGGCAAGGACTGCTACAGTATTTCTCAATTTGCAAATATAATGTGTATCAAATAGCCTATAGTAAAATGTAACATTGCATTGACCTGAGTACAGTTGTTTAAGGCCATATATGGTTTTTACAGATGAATGTGGGTGGTTAGGTTTCTATCTGGAAGACTTGCACAGACCTCAAGAGCTTCTCAAATACCTTTAAAAAGCGAAAGGAAAGAATAAGGTGGCCTGCCATTTGCTGGTTGGATGCTGTCCATCACATCTGCAACAAGAGTGGTCTGATCTCAGGCTCAGTGCAGCTGCTGTAAGGCAGCATTGGCAGCAGTACCACTTGTTAAGTGTGTTTAGAGCAGGACCCCATTTTCAGTTGATTAAGATCAGAGGATGATAGGCTGGGAGAGACCTAGTTTACCCTCCTGCCCCAAGTAGGACCAATGCTGGGGTCAGACCAGGCTGTTCATGGCTTGGACCAGTAAGGGCTTGAAACCCTTCAGGGATGGAGGCAGCACAGCCACTCAGGGTGACCTGCTCCACCTCCTCATTGGGAAAGTTCCTTCCTATACTCAACCTGAACCTCTTTCATTCCAACTTGTGGCCATTGCTTCTTGCCCTCCCATCCTGTACCGCTGTGAGGACCCCCACTCCATCTCTTCCATGACCCTTTGTCAGGGCTGGGGACTAAGTCCCATCATTTCTCCAGGCTTCTCTTTCTTCAGTCATCCCTTCTCCAGGCTGACCCTGCCCTGCTTCCCCAGCGTCTCCTCATGCGGCACGTGCTCCAGCCCTACAACCTTAGGGGCCCTCCCTTGAGCTCCCTCCAGTTTCTCCATGTCTTTCCTGTGACAGGTCCCAAAACTGGACTCAGTATCTAGATGCGGTCTGATGAGTGCGGCACAATCCCTTCCCTTGATCTTCCTCATAGCCCTGATTACACAGCTCAGGAGCTGCTGGCTGCCTTTGCTGTCATAGAATCATAGAATCAGCCAGGTTGGAAAAGACCTCTGAGATCATCAGGTCCAACCACAGGCTCATGTTCAGACCACCAGCACTTCAGGGGTTTCCTGCAGAGCTGGTCCCCAGTCCCTCCATCCCCTGATTGTCATTGCAGGGGCTCATCACTTCCAGGTGCCAAGCAAGTATCTGCATCAAAGACAAATGTTTCAAACATTTCAGGTAAATAATTTTAACTATTTCTCTGAACAAAGATGGCTTTGTCCAAGTTTAAAAATATCCAGCAACATTTTCTTCAAGCAACAGTCATTCTTCAGTGCCTGGGATTCAGGGAATGCATTCTGTCATCTTCTGAAAAAAAGCCCTAATTGTATCTAAGCTGTCTATGAAGAATTGCAGGCTGCAGAAGGTTGAAGCATAGCAGAATTGAAATGCCAGAATGCTTTTGGCAGAACAAGCTGTATCATTAAACCAAAATGTTTCATCAAGACTTCAGTTCCTGCACAGCTCTGCAGAAATGCTTCACTGATCTGTAGCACTCCACTCTAGCAGGGCAATCCCTTCTTGTCATCCTCACCATAGTGCTGCAAAGTGCTGCAACCTGGGCAAAACCTAATCCAAGCCATCTATTTTAGGTATATGGATCTGACGCTTGGGTTTGGAAGGGTATAGTTCAGGTTTCCTCATTTTTATGCAAACTAGATTTGTCTAGAATGGAAATTATCTGTTTCTTCTGCTTTCCCTTATTTCATACAACTGAAGACCTATGATTCCCTGTAGCACCCACTTATGGCAGTTCAGCCACAAGATACCACACTCTATTTATCCTTGAACATAACCAGGGGGTTGCTTGCAGAGACTTGAGTGTGATTGGAGAGAGGAAAACATCACTCCAAAACCTGAAATTGGCTGGGCATTGGCCAATGCTGGTCCAACCAGATGGAACTGAGGGACATCAGCCCAATATCAGCAGAAATAGTGCAGATCACAGAAAATGGACCTCTGGAGCTCCCACGTGCTCCAGGGACTGCAGCGAACAGCTCAGCTCAAGAGAGACAGATGCATCTGGCTGAGGCTGTTGGCTTTGCTCAAGGTAACAGAACATTAAGCTGCATATTTAGGCTCTGTGAACATTTATTTACGATGCTGGGAAACACACATAGCTTATCCTGGGGGTCTCCTTCTAGTATTACTTCGTTACTTCCTCTGTGTGCATACCCTGCTTGTATTGAAATGTTTGGGTAGTTAATTCAAGCTCTCAAAAGTTAAGAAATGCCAAAATTCATGCAATTCTCCTTCACCTCTCTCATGCTTGGGGTCATGTTGTTTTACTGCCTACACATCAACCAAAGCACTAATTAGTTCAAGCTATGCAAATTGTTTTAAAAAGCTAAAAAGCCTAGTTTGCAATTTAAAATGGGATCCAGATGCCCTCATCACTTCAAGGGAGAAAAAAAAAAAGCATTAAGTGGTAACTGGATTTTGTGTTACATGGCACGCATCCAAGCTGAACTTGCATATAAAAATAAACCTTATGAGTTCATTGTTCTGAACTTACAGCCAAATGTCCTGTTTATCTTCTGTTGTGTTTAAACATTTTGTGACTAAGTTGTATAAACCATACTTTTCAAAAAAACCCAGTAACAGTAACTAGCGAAATCTAAGTGATACAATTATTTATTTCTTCTATAATTTCTAGACATTGCACAACCTTTGGATCTTCTCATAGAATTAATTTGAAAATAGCCTAAATATTAATTTATTTCTCTGTTCCCATAGAAACTCTGACAGCAATGATTCATACCTAAGAATTATTAAGTCCCTGACCATGCAATTTGAACTGCTCTTCTCTACAAGGCTCCAATAGCTCACATATTGTGCTGTAGAGAAAGCTCACCTGAAGGACAGATTATCTATTTCCATTTGTCAGCTTCATTTTCCTGGAAATGTAAGGCCTTGCTTTTTCACCACAAGTGATTTGCAAAAACATCCTAAGCAAAAAAAAAGCCCTAATCACAGCTAGTGTGTTCTGCCATGGCGAGGAGAGGAAAGAACTGGATTTGCTCTGCCAAACTGAAGCACATGGGATGAATGCAACCCTGCTGCAAATGGAGAGGGACCCTGCAGCCTACCACAGCAACTGTCTCATATGTCACAAGAAGGGACAACACAGCAGCTAGGATGGAGTGAGGGGGTAAGGCCATGACAGCCTCTCTAACTCAGGTTGGTCCTTACTTGACTTTTAGTACAGTGCACAGCAAGAGCGCCTGCTCAGAACAGATGGAAAAATAAAAACAGCAACTGACACAAAAGTGTCAAGAAAAAAATGGACTCCTCAACTCCAATCTGGATGCATACCCTGAATATGAAATTAACCCTTAGTACTCATCATTTCCCTGAAATTTGGACTTCCAGACCTTTTCAGTCCTTAGTCTTTGTGCCAAGACCATCAACTGAGGTGACAGAAATATTGATTTTGAAAGTATTTTAGTATTAAAGCACTTGCTTGGTGAAGCTACCTAAGAAAATCAGCTCTGTCCCATGACAGGATAGCTGAGATACATCACTTACTTCCTCAGTAACACAATGCAGGCTGAAAGAAACATAATGAGTGGCTTCTCTGGCAGGAAGAGGTGAGTGGGGTGCAGCTCATGAGCGTTTTGCACCCTCAGAATTATAACGAAGGAGCAGAAAAAGATGCACCAGCTCCACTATCTTGTGCAATCATTTTCCACCATAAGAACGTGGTAGCATGAGTAGCCCAGTGGTACACAAAACACAGTTGAACTGAACAACTGTTTTTGAAAGCTAATCTATGGTATAACAGAAACCAAAATGACATTTGCAGGGATTTCTCCCACCTCAATATCCATAAATGCAATCTGCTTGGCGCTATGGCCTGTGAGTAACCATCAGCAGGGCAAGGGATAGAGGGCAAGAGACAAGGAACACCAGTGGAGTTCATTAATGAACATGGGATGGAGTCTACACCAAGCATAAGTTCCTAATGAGTACGTGTGCAGAGATAGTCAGAATGGTAAAAAATATCCAGTTAAGTATATCTTCAAGATCAGGAGCAGAACTGAACAGTGAACTCTGCTATGCTTATGAATGATCTATAGTAGTGTTTTGGAGCAGTTTTTTCTCTTCTTATTATTAAGCCTTACTTATGTATCATTTGAGTGTACAAGGCAATTTACAATGGGCAGAATTTGTCAAACACGGTGTAATTCCCATCACACAGGAGCAGTGGCAGTTTCAGTACAGTAAAAATAACTCAAGAAGGCACCCCCCGGGATCTATGCTTTGATACATGATCATACCATCCTGCTCATCGCAGCAGATCACATGGGTCAGGGAGAAGGAAAGCATTTTCACTCAACGACTAAATGCAGACAGAAAAAGCCCCATGGGTGTGATCCTGATGCAGTAAGAAAAGGTAAGCTCAAGTTGGAAGTATAATTTAAAGCATGAACACTGTAATTTCAGGATCAGCATTATAATTTAAACTCCTTGTGAGCTGCAAGTATTGCTTTTGGTTACAGTTAGAACTAGGAGATGAAATGGAGAAAGATTAAAAGGAGAGTAAGTTACCAATCAGGAGTGTCCAACACAGACCAAGCATCTGCCTCTGTCTGTGTTGATGTGGTAGCTTTAGTGTGCCTTAGAAATCCAAAGTGAGGGTGTCTCAGACACCAGAAAACAGTTACTGTAGACTGAAAATACAGAACTTCTTGTCCAGAACATGGGCTGCTTGTCTGTATCTACTGTAGTACATCTATGAGAGTGCCAAGGTATGTTCGTAGTCCTCAAAATTTGATCATCTGCATTGTTAATTTATTAGAACAGTTACCGGCAAATCTTCGGTACATCCTAATATCACAGTTTGCAGGTGTGGTTTGGGAGTTAGCAGAGCCCATAGACCATTCCCAGCTGGCTGTTTTCCTGCAGCTGCTCTGTGTTGGGGAGAGAGAGAAGGTGATACTGTGGGGGAAGATGGCTCATTCCCTGCCAGCTGCTAAAAACAGTCCCAGGAGTGTTCAGTCCAGTGGTACGGATGTAGCCCTTGCATTTTGTCAATGGTGAGCCAGTGGGGAAGATGTGGGGCCAAATCAAGAAGTTTCATTTCAAATTTTTTCTTCTTGACAACACTGATTTTTCAGGGAGCCAAATCTTTAAGAAAGAATAGGTTCCATCTCTTCAGTTTGGACTGATGCATCTACCATTGCTAGCCAGTATATAGATCAATTGTGGTTTAACTAAGAAAAGATGGTTGATTTAAAGGTGCCACAGAAATGGTTTGGACTTAATGACTGTTAGGTAGGCACAGGGGAAGTACACAGGAGATGGTATGGCCACACCTTTTTTGCATCCAGCCTAGGTCTGCCTAACATTCATGCAATTGTTAAGAGAAGTCCATCAGGAAATTGTACACAGGATGCCTGTCTTTGGTAGGAATAACACTTGGTATGGCCAGTCTCTGAGTTCAGTGTGTCTCACGGGGTTGGCACAGTGTCCCTTTGCATGTTTCTAGTTCCTGTGACTCAGCAGGATTTGATTGCAAGAGCCCAAGAAATCCAAAGCCCAGCCCACACAAGACAGAGACATTGCTGACAGGCTTGGAAAAGAGCTCAGAGCTGGCAGGGTTTGCACTGACCAGCCAACCAAGGCTGTGCATCTGCTCTCTGTTCATGGTTTACAGCTTTTTATTGCTTTTTATAGCAACAGATGCTTTTAGTGGCAGCTTTAGCCACACCAGTGCTTTCTTGCCTCTGCTTGGTCAAAAATGTACAGACTTTCCTTTCAATTGTGGATCTTGCTAATGATGTCCAGGGTGTAGCCATCTCAAAAAAAAAGGTCACTGCAATATTTTTCGCAGAGGAGGAGATATATATTTCTTTAAAACTATCTGAAGATGGAAAGTTACAACTGGTTGATGATGAATGTCTTATTAAAAGCATGAAACTAGTGATCTGCAAGAGAGAGCAATTACCTTTCCATATAAACTATTGCCTCCGTCTCCATCCATGCTGCAGAAAGCTGAGCAATAGATCTCAGACTACAGGAAGGAAGGGGCATCCAGTGGCAGGTTACAATGCTGGAATTCAGCCTGATGCTTTATCAGGTAGTTCAGTACCTACAAGTCTGCTGACCTTCAAAACATATAATTTTTAAAATTTGGATTGGGGCGAGGGGGGGAAAAAAAAAAAAGAATGGGAAATGATCTGAGGGAGAATGGGTTATTCTACCTGATTATCACTGGGGTATTTTTAGGCTTCATTTTTGTAAGCTGTTGTCTTTAAGGGATAAGAGGAAACTTTAAATGATAGTAGAGATTAGGATAGGTAAGCATTCTTTTTTTTTTTTTCTTTTAATTCTGTTTAAATATAGCGGACAACAATGAAAACGGCTGGCACCACACTAGCGGCCATACCAGACTGAAACTGGGCAAGGGTAGTAGTTTCACAATGTTTCCTTCATTTTTGTTAAGAAACGTTGTTGAATCTCCTTGAAGGAAAGACATCCATGACTTCATAGCAGCAGAGGGCTTGAGGCATATGGAAAGATACACTAACATCCCACAGCCTCACCACTGCTACATGTTGTAGTGCACTCACACACACACACAAATGGCTACACTGTGCTCACAATGTCTCATACTCCAGCAAACCAAGTCTTGAGCAAGAGATTTTGAAGTTGTTAAAAAGCATGGAGGTCTCTTGACACATACCCCAGTGGCTGGGCATCCCTCTCAGATGCAAGAACTCAGGGCAAATGCTTAACTTGGTGTATGAAGAGGGAAGGGGGAGGATACAAACAGCTATCTGTGTTTGGGGAGTAGGCATGGCTTTAGGATAAACCATAAAATAATAAAGCAAGAGATTAATTTTAATTTGTCCATCTTGTTCTTTCCTAATTACTTCAACTTTTCTGATCAGTAGAGATTAGATACATGAATAAAGCTTTTGGGCTGGAGCTGCAAACTAGCTTGCCAAGTAGATTTGGATGAAGGATTTTTAGGCACATTGTAAATATAGAATTGCTACAAATAAACCACAGAAATTACTTTTAGGGTCACTTTCCTCTTGACGTCCCTTTCCCTTCACATGCCAAGGCAAGACACACTTGCTCGACTTTTAGCCAGGGCAGTATATACAGCCCAGGGGCTGCAAGCAGCTCCACAAGGCACACAGCACATTTCTGAGGCTTGGGCTGCCTGTAACAAACAGCATCCTGGGACAGCCACAAGGGGTTATCGGATTTTTCAGAGCATGGCAGAGGAGCATTACCACAACAGGGTCACTGTGCCACTGGTGACCACAAGAAGTAAAATACGGCAATTTAGTAAATTATCTGTAGTCCAGGACAAAAAAAAAAAAAAAAAAACAAAACCAAAAACAAACAAAAAAAACCAACCAAAAAAACCCAACACATTTTCACTGAGTGTATTCCCTGAAGTCTCTAATTGCTCCTTTTCAACTTTTTACTAGAATAAACACTTTTGTTATTAATGTAAAGGAAGCAATCTGTCTTTGGGTATGCTTTTTTGTTTTCTTCCAAAGGTGTCCACAGGGACAAATTAGCATGATCCTGATCTAAATGGTGCCTTCATTTGCAACAGTGCAACCCCACTAACTACAGAAGCCTTTAATTTCCCTGCCTCCCCCCGTGTGGGAAGACTGGAATAAATTACTAAACATGCCAGCCCTCCCCTTTCCTTTCCATTGGTGTAGGAGAAATGGGTTTTGAAGTGAATAGACCACATGAGCCCTTCTGGAGCTGTAAGACTGTGCGGAAAGGTTTGAAACACACTCACTGCTGACGTCCATGTAAATTAGAATCTGGGAATCAAGAAGCATTCTCTGGATATCACAAACTTTGTCTCCAGTGGGTTTTTCTCCCCTCCAATGCACAAAGACAAGAATATAGGTCAGTAATTTAGCCAAGGTGTTGCACATGACTGACAGCATATATGGTCTTAGACCAATGGAGCAGTTCACACAGCCAGGATAGCCTATGGATGGGGAGGGGATCCTATGTTCAGAAACAAAGCTAGTCACACCTTTAGATCAAGTAGCCCTATTATATGCTAATTAAAACACTAACATATCTTGTGTCCTTCATGTAATATTTCCCCAATTATATCTACTACTGCACAATCTGTTGAGCTCTATGTAAAATATTATCAGGACAGTTTCTGATTAATTACTAATATATTGTAATAAAAAAATGCTTATATGCTTACATTGGGCTTTCTGTTGTTAACAATTAAACAGAAAAGCTTCTTTCTCATCCCATTGGAACTGAGGGCCAAATCCAACTTCAGAGGTTCCTGTTTGTGTTCCTGTTTGTTCTCTTGTTGTTTCTAGCTTTATTAAAATAATTTTCTTAAGTGAGTGCTACTGTAAATGCTTTTATAAGCTTCACTAGGGACTCATCATCATCCATCCCAACCACCCATCTGTACCTCTATTGGCATCACAAAAGAACTTTTTTATTTGCAGAGGCAAATGAAAAACAAAACCAATACTGGAAAAATAATCAAGTTCTGATAATTTCCAGTCTGCTTTGACTTCCCTTCTGTTTGCATTTGTCAGAAGACTGATATATACCTCTGGTGAAGGGGAGATGTTCTATGGGTGGAACAAATGTGAGTAGGCAGGGATGGGATAAGGTATATGCAGCATCTGCTCACATGAAGCCAATCTCCTGGCCCCTTGGCAAGACTGCTTTCTTACAGCCATGCTCATTGCAATGATACCTGCAGTCTCTCTGAGGATGTGTCACTGTGGGACTGCTTCCTTCATCTGACCCTAAGTGAACACAGCTATATGCAAGGAGGTTTAAAATGCAGCATAGTCTATAACCAGTTTCTTTCCAAGAATTACTAACTGAGACATGTATTTTCAGCTACATGATGCCTCTGTAAACAGATATATTTTGAACCAGACAGCCTAAGCAAGAAAGAAGAGAGATGGAGAGAGGGGTAAGTAAGGAAAGCTTGGGAAATGGGAGTTTGGAAAGGAAGGGAGATGCAGTTTCCATGTGGAAAACTCTCTGTCATTTCTCCAAGAGATGGATGCTGCTCAGCAAGAGCACCAATCCTCATGCAAGCAGGTAATGCAGTTACTGCTCCCTGAAGGAATCTGTCATTAATCAGGCAAATATGTAAAAAAAAAAAACTACACAAAACTTTATACCTTTTTTTTATGTACGGTTTTGGGGATGTTTTTTAACAACCATGTCAGCGCCCTTGCCTGCAGGCTATTGTGTCCACAGTGACTCTCCATCTGTCTCAGATGCACACAGGGAAAAACCACATTCATCATTATTGATTACTTTTGGTCTTGAAAGGCTTTGTAATGGAAAGGCTGATGTCAGTGTAAGACAATAGATATGGTGAGACCTTTCCCAGGCTTCTTTGTTTAGGCCCAGCGGGTGCCTCAGGCACTTTGTGTATATGTCTAAACCAAACATCAGTCAGAAACCTGCCATGTCCATGAGATACAAAAAGCTGGTATCTCAATGCATGAGAGAATTTCATAGCCAGGGTCAAGTTTACTTTGAAGACTGTGTCACGAGGGGAGAAATGTCCTGGATTTTTAATAGGACAAAAGTCAGTGTTGTTCATTTCTAGGGTCTCAGATTGTCCTAAAAATAGGGATAGGATCCAGACCTGTCTTGCAGCTGAGTCTTTTACATTATGAACACTCACGAACATTGGAAATCGCCTGTACTCACTGCTTCATTGTAAATTTTGCCCATAAAATCACTGGGCAAATCTATTCCTGTTGAGAAATCCCACAATATTTCAGCCTATAGGACCAATCTGGGATACAAAATAGAATGTGCAAAACTGATAGCAATACCAATTTCTGTCATTATTTTTATGTCATCTACTATAAGAACCCAGAGAACAGCCGTGGTCAGATACCCTGCATTGTAAACTGAAGCAGAATAAAGATTAAAAGGCTGTACCTTTTCCATCTTGTTTCCAAAACAATTATAAAAAGTCATTCCATTTTGGGAAGGCAA
The DNA here is from genome assembly GCF_009829145.1 of Chiroxiphia lanceolata. NCBI lineage: Eukaryota > Metazoa > Chordata > Aves > Passeriformes > Pipridae > Chiroxiphia > Chiroxiphia lanceolata. The sequence continues at coordinate 18,743,015 of NC_045638.1, read as the reverse complement.
AGTGAGTGAGAAGCGGGAACAAATATTTAGAAACATACAAAGAGATTAAGCAAAGAAATTTCTTGCATAAATTGTTTTCTTTCCTTTTTTCCCTCTCATTGTTCTTTATATAAATAAAGCTAGCATATGTACTCCTTTTAACTTCAGGATCAGAGAAAGCTTTTAACTGTTTCCTTCTTTCTGTTTCTGATTTTATTTGAAAATAAAACATGACATTTATCTGTCTTGAAATTTCAGCTTATACAACAGAAAGCACCAGAGGAGATCCAATAGTAATAAACATAATAACTCTGTATCAGAGCTCAGCTCTCTGCAGAGAAATACAAACCATCCAATGAGAAACAGAGGTCTAGCTCTTGCAAACTTCTAAACTATGAGCCTGAGACAGTGTGATTAGCTTGAGCTACTTACACAGAAACTAGAAGAAATGTGGAATCAAAAAGAAAGCTAAAGATAGTAACCTAAAGACCTACCTGCGGGTCAGTCAACCAAAAAGCTGTCTGTAGGGTACAACAGGGTCTTAGCCAAGAGGAAACAGCTGTAGGAAAAGTTGTATTGTTTTCTTTTTTGTGAGTTGACCCTTCCAAGATTCATTTCTGAATTATATCAGTTTACTGAAAAAGTCAGGTTTCTGAAGTCTGCACCACCACTCCAGTAGAATACTAGAAAAATGTTAGCGTTTTAACTAACAGCAGCTCCATGATTCCTCCAGCTGGATTAATCATAAAGGTTCACCTCACAAACTGACCAGAAAAATTCCCATATTAGAGTGCCTTGTTACACCATAGGTTCATAGACCTGCACTTACCTCCCATTCAGCTGATGGATGCGCCCTCCTCTCAGAAGGTAAAAGAAGGGATCTGCAAAAATGGAAAAATTAGGGGGTAGTTTGGTAGCCGTTCAATATCTTCTGAAGGGTGTTCTCCTCTGTGACTCTGTCTATGCTGTGTTTGGCCAAGTGCTCCCACTCACATAAACCCCATGGTAGTGCCTAAAGCCAGTATAAGCAATAAGCACTGGCCCTGTCTTTAAGTTTAGCTATTGCTCTTCAGGTACTCTGAAGTGCTTTGCACTGCTCTCACTGTGAAACTTTCTTGGAAAAGCAGTGAAGCCAAGGACTCCCAGGGTAGCATCTAGGTACTTTCATTCAAGAAAGAAACTTGTACCAAAAAAATCTCCCATCTTTAACTGGAAGTCACTAGTGGCAGGCATTTTTGTAACCATGCCTGCCCAAAAGACATTTTGACTCTGCAGGGCACCTCAGCACCTTGGGACTTGCAAGCTGTCACCCTCACTCCCAAATACGGTGAAGCTTCCTGGGTTTTTGTTGGCAAATGAAACAGCCCATGGGAGCATTTCTGGTCACTGGGAGAGGTTCGTCTAGACTAATAAACTCTGAGGATGGCCCATGGTATTAGACATGCCCACATCAACCAGCTTTCTCTCAAACAATTCCTGAGCATGGTTTGGGAGTTGGAGGGTCTGAGGGTCCTTTCCCAATAGGCAGCATGCACGTAGTCACCCAGCTGCGGGGTGAAAAAAAATCCCTACCATAGATGCGGGCTATTCTGTGGGCCAGTTGACCTCAGTGTGCAGGAAGATCTTCGTGCATTTAATGTATTAATGCAGATCTAGCTGAAGGCATCACAGTCCAGTTTATCACTGTGTTTACCTAACTCTCACCAGTACTAACATCAGTGCACTGAAGCCACATCAGCACACAGGAAGGAGCAAAAGATCAATAAAGTCAGGGAATGATAGTAAGTAAGAAAGTATCTGCATTTAGCCTGTCGCCTGGAGTGCTCCCACGGTTTGGTGAGTGGGTTCTTGTTCCCACTGAGGAGTTGATTGTGAGTTTTTATCTAATGACTCTTTAATGGATATACATTCCCTAGGAGCTGGAACAGGAAAACAGCTGTAATTGTGTCACGACAGAACAAGCTCTATGAAGCTCTATTTCCATTTAAAGAAGGAATTTTTAATGATATTTATGAAGGACAAACCTCATGCATGCTATTAATGGCTCTAGTCAATGACTAAAGAAAGTAATACATAATTTAAACATACATTTGAAAAAATATGGATAAATCTATAGTAAATTAATTTTTAATAATGGTAAACTTCCAGGAATAATTAACTGGTTAGGCTGACATATATGATAACAAAGACTGGTAGATATACTTATATATAAGTATATACTTATATATATATAAGTATATATACTTACATACTAATATATACTAAATATACTTTTATATATATATATAAACTAGAGATGGATAAAATTTGAAAAAATAATTAGAAAAATAATTCCCCCAAATACTGATTCAAATCAACTGAAGTTAGTAAAAAAAATTAACGTTGATTCAGGAAATATTTAATCTCTTTACAAAGGGGAAAATATTTTTATAGTTTTATTAAATTAACCCAGTGGTTTAAAATAAATGTAAAACTACTCAATCTCGAGAGAAAGAAAATTAGGTTTTATATATAATTTAATTAATTATATATATTAATTATATATATTAAGTTTATTCAAGTTTTAATTTTGGAATTCTAACAAACAAATGCTAGAATTGTAAAGAAAAAATAATTATTGCATATCCTTCTTTCAAGCATGCTAATATATTTTACTGCAACTTTTTGAACACAGGTTCAAAGCTATTTTTGGAAGACATAGGAAGACTAAGACATGGGTCATGTTATATTCCATCTCAATGTACTCAGTTTATATTTGCACTAGCTCTTAGTTTTATTAATTAATTATTTTCTGTATTTTTTAATGTTCTATTCTCAATGTTTTCTTGGTATTATTTTTCTAGGGTGTTGACAAAAACTAAATTGTGCACTCAAATGTTCATGTGTAATTCTTACCAAAAATCCTGTCTGTTTTCATGGCATCTGCTATCGTAATGTCAGACACAAATATGATATCCTCATTCATAAAATGCAGAGACTTTGAGTGGTAGAGCTGTGAGAAAATGATTAAGACTCAGAATGGAGATATCTGCAGATTAATAGTCAGGGTTAATGGAGGGTAGAATCAAACAGGTGAAAGATCTCTCAGGACAACTACAGAAGAAATAGGAGGGACCACAAGGTTTCCAAATCCAAAACCACAGCTGCAGCTTAAGATCATCTTTCAGTCAACAATATATTTGATGCTACTTTTTTTTCACTCCCTCTTTTTTAAACACAGACTTGAAATTCCTACCTTTGTCAAAATTCAGGCTTGAACATGTTCACCTCAAAATTACGAGAGTGCTCATATGACAAGATGCTGCTTGATAGATACAAAAAATGAAAAAAATAACCTCTATCAGAGTGTCTGTGATTTTAGGTCCCACTGAGTACAAGAATAAGTGAAATGATTTAGTTTTCACATTTCTTACCTAGATGAATCCTAACAATCAGTAATACTAGTTTCCATGAGCTATTCCAACATAAAAACAGAAGGAAGCTCTAAGCTGTACTCGCAGATAATTCAATAACTGTCAATGAGGACAACAGAATTGATTTTTCTGAGTTTGCCTCATGGTAAAATTGAAGTGCTTTGTCTTCACTGAGTTTTTCCCAATGCTATAGAAAAGCACATTATCTAAACTGAAGTAAAAATACATCTTTCTCAGTAAAAAATATACCACCTGGATTTTACAGTGAGTTCTGAAAATTATATATCCCTTTGCATGGTTTTCCAGCCATTATATTGATTGGTATGTATTACTGAGTTATTTCAGCTGTCACTGTCTTTTGAAGGTTATGCAACTTAAAACAGTTAAACTAACCTTTAGTTTGACCTTTTTAAGCCATCAAAACATTCTTGGAAGCAGCTCTATTTAACCATTGATGATTTTTAGGTACATTTAAAGTAATATCTGAAAACTGAAGGCCAGTGTCTCCTTTGGGAAGATTAAATTCCAACTCCCACATGGTATTTTCTAACATTTTTAAACTTTGAAAGTAAATCAGTCACTGAATGAAGAACATTTTCTGGTATTTAAGAAATGAACAAGCCAAGCAAGCAAAAACCATTAGTTAGCCACCAGTTTCCTCATCCGTTTGACCTCCACAGTGGCAGACTATTTACTAAGGAATTCTGACATTATATACACTCTCACAAGCAGCCTGCAGAACATTGTGGGAGTAGATGAAGACCACAACCATGTGGTAACGAAACACACCATGATGGGGGTTACCTAGCTGTCAAAACAGGAGCCCTCATACTTTTACCAAGCTCTGAGGAAAACAAGCAAAATTGAAGGGAGGACTACAGCAGGGCAAGAAGAAGGGAAGCCACCTGAAAGGCTGAATATTTTGTTCATATAAACAAATTCCCTGTATATTCAACATTAGACGTTGGGTAGTCAGAATATATTCTTGTAAAGTGGAAAAAACCCAAACAACCACTTTAAGATTTGGTCCTTTGTGCAGTAATTTAACAGGAAGGGAGTGGCAGCCCTTGCAGAGCAGCGATCTGGAACTGTGGACCTGGCGGAGGGAGGCTGGCAAGGGTTGTAGGCTGATGTCATTGCTGCCTGACAACACATTCCTGGCTTGCCTTGGTATTTCTCGCTGGACTGACTATGTTCCATTTGTCAGCATTCCCTGGATTGTGCAGCAACAAACATATGTACAATTAATTTTCTCATATCACATATTTAACCTTACAGTGTACAAGCCTGGATGTCATAGTTTGCCTCATTCTAGTGCTATTGCTGATATTATGCATTTATGTCACTTCTTATCCACAAGAGTGAATTTAAACAATTTTTAATTAATACCATTAAGCATTTTAAGCCTTGATATACAAACATTTTCAGAGAAGAGGCTAACCAGGAGTCTTGTTCCAAAGGAGTCTAAAGGAGAAATGTGATTTGTGCCAGAATATCACAGCTTCATCAGACTCCGCTCTGAACTCAGAAACACAGTTTTCTGGTTCAGCCATAACCACATGCTTAGAGCTGGGGAATCAGACAACTTTTTTAATACTCTGTGCTATGTAAGGCAAGAGATGAGAAAGATAGTGATCTCTTCTGGTCTCCCAAGCTCAAATTCAGGTACGAGGCAAGGAATAAGATTGTTTTTCAATGTTGTTCCCCCATATATACTAAGCTTTCCTGCCAAGATGTGGATTTCCTGACAAATTGTGGATTTGCTTACTGGACGGCTCCTGTGGGCAAGCTGAGCTGCACGTGCAAAGCAACCACATGTACAAAGTGGCACGATTTTTGGCAATTTTAGGCCTGTCCTACAGTTCAAATCTGGAGACGTGTCTAAGAAACACCTACTTCTTTGCTACTCAGTATCTGCCCTTTACTGATTAAAGCCAGTGTTTTAATTTGGACACAAATTTCTACAGAATGTTCTTCACATAAATCCATCCACTTCAATGAGGCAGTTTTCTTGAAGGAAGATCAGGAGACTGAGACTCAATATGCACCCACTGCAGGTGACAGCCTTGGTTCCCTTTTTTCTCCAGAAGTGTTTAAAATTTTTTTAAAGGATGGACACACCCTGTGACATTTAATACCTAGACGATGAATGACAGGAGATATCTAATTCAAAAAGCTGGGGTATTTGTATTTGAAAATGTTGGTCTAGTGGTTTGAAATGTTTACTTAAGTACCTACCTATAGATAGGGAAATTCTGGAGACAGATAAGTATTTTACTTGGTAAAATCATTTCCCCTCAGTTTGTACCGAAATAGAGCAAAAAACTTACTGTGACAGAGGCAAGCTAATTCAGCTTTGGTGGGAGTAATTGGGTTTGTCAGGAATTCTATTAGCGATGAGTAAAGGGACTTAAAACACTATGTGAATTATCTCGGGTTGCAGTTCTGCAGCTCAGCTACTCCATTCTCCATTCTCTGGCTCCAGTGCTGCAGCAGTAACACAGAGGAGAGAAATACAAACCAGTAAATTTTCTACAGATTTGTCTGCAGTGAGTTAGTCTGATAGCCAAGTAACAACTGCAGGAGCTCCAGTGCATCTCTGTTTCTGCAGAACAGTTTCTCCAATACAGAAGCCTTAGTGCTCAAGGCCTCTGCTGGGAAGGTGGGATTTACTCTTTGAATATCAAAGGTACAGTATCAACAAGCTGGATAGAGCTGGACTGTTTAGAAGGCATTTGTGGTGTCTGGAGAGTAAATAGAATGCGTTTGGTTTCTTATTTGCATTGTTTTTTAAAAAGCAGGAGGAGCACCCTTTAGCCTACATATGTTTCTAAGCAGAGGCTCTTCAGCTGTAGGCAGGTACTGGAAAAAGTGGTGCTCTAATGGAGCTTGCTGGCCAGTGTGTCACTGCACAACCACAGCCACTGTACCACCACAGGGAATGCCAATTAATTCAGTCCCAATGGAGTGAGTAGGGTCAGTCATTGCTAGTATCACCAAGTTGTTCTGCATTCAGCTGTCACCCCAGCACTGTCCCATTCCTCATGGAGTCAGGGAACCCAGAGGGAGCCATTGGCTCATCCTGACTGTGAATTGCTCCTGCAGCAACTGGCATCCTGGACCTTGGGCCACATTCCTTATATTTGTTTACCATCTGAAGATTTTGGTATGTGAGCTTAGGAAGAGCATCTGCCATAGTCTAAAACAGCAACTTATTTCAAGGCCAGAATACACAGTATATGCAAGAACAATTACCATGAGGCAATCTTGAATGTTGATCCAATGCATTGGCTCTTCTGAGGCAAGGTGCACGCTCTTATTCCAAGCCTAATGGCAAGAAGCTGCCCCACTTGCATGGAAGGATCAGTTTCATTGAGATTCCTCACAGGGGATCACAGCTGGAGCAGCTCACATGATGCATCTCCTTTACCATGAGGGAATTTCCTCTTGGGGCTGTGTCATAAGTGCATGGTAAAGGGCAGACAGATTTGAGCCCACTACCTACAATCATCCTCCTTACCAGAAATGCACAGCTCTGAAGTCACTGTAGTGATCAACACACCAGAACTGAGCAATCTAAATACATGTCTATTCCAGAAGAGTGAACTCGAAAATGTTTCTTCTGACCTTTCCCAAATGCCGTTCTTTATCATTGCCAAGCAGAATTCCAAGCAGTTTAATCAGAAAAGGATTTGGAATGGTGATGGATGTGTTTGGGGTTATGACTATTTTTCAGTTTTTTAAATGTTTTAATTATAAGCTGAGCAATTTTCTTTTTAAGAAAATTTTTTCCCTTCACCACACCATTCTCATCATGTTAAAGAAGTTGCAAGTGGTTTTCTCTTTTATTCCAGTCCAGTGGCACACACTTCATCTTGTCACGCAAAGCACCAGAAGGAAGGTAAATGAGGTAGTGGAGGTGGAGTGTGAATTTACTCCGCTTGCCTAAGCTCACAGGTAGGTTATGCATGTCATGCTTACTGGAACGTGACCTGAGCACTGAGGTGAAGCAATTTAGCAGGTGGTAGAACTGTGGTGATACGAAGCAAACACTGTATCAGTGATTTCAATTCATGTCTGCATGTGCAGGTGTCATGGTTAAGCCCTTCCATTTCAGGAGACACTTCTGATCCTAAGCACTCTTCATATATCAAAGATAATGAGTAGAAAATGTGAAATGCAAGTTGGAAGCTAATTGCTATAATAGGCCTTCTTATAGACAAATTGCTGATGACACTCTTTATCTGCCTTCATCAGCCAAAAAGAACAAAGCCAATTCTAGCCTCAAATGCTTTTTCTACCAGGCAGCCATCAGACAGATACTTCACCCTACAAAACTGAGAGAATGGCTGTTTACGCACGAAAGGTACATCTTCTCCCCACAACAAATTGGTGCACAAGCACAAGGATGCCTTTGGTATCCTGAACTCCAGAAGTGAGCCCTGTGGATGTCAGAACACTCCTGAGACAGCAGTGCTGTGCACTCACATCCAAGACTTGAATAAGTAGTTTGTGACACAGCCCTTCTAGCTCCTATCTGCACATATATTTTGGGGAAGTCTTTTTTTGTGGAAGAAGAGGTGGATGCCCTTCTCCACACTGCAATTGTTTTTCTGAAGCCTTTACAGCTTTTTACAGCAGCAAGGAGTTTAGCGAACCTCTCTTTTTAGTCTCTGTACTCACCTAGGCTAAGGCAAGGCACTTAAGGTTGCAGGCAGGTATCTCACAACGCAAAAATTATTTCAAAGGTATCTCTTTCTTTGACTTAATTCTGAATCCCAGACTTGTTAGGTACCTAACAACCTAGGAGACAATGCATGTTTCTCTGCTGATGCTATCAAAGGCAGACAGAGAGACAATTACTCTTAGTCTAGAGCACTGGGAACAGCTTTATTATTTAGTATTAAGAAGAACCTGCCATGTGAATTACGTTCTGATCATGTCTATCAGTCATTACACCAGTAGAGAAACCCTGGGAATTGTGTGTGTGCCGTTCCTTTCAGGCAGATTACTCCTGTACAGTATGCTATCCTCCTGCTTTGCTACTATAACAGAAGACATATTAAGTTGAACAGAAATTAATGAAAAAATATTTACCTTGTCTCTCTTGTTTCCTCTTGGAAACCAAAAAGAAAGCCAGGACAGTAAGCAAAAATGCATTGTGACTATAAAAGCCTTGATAGACCCTCTGAGAGTAAATTCGTGAGCCACAGGAAAAGGTGGGTTAAACTAAACTGTTTGGTAGTCAATGGAAAGTCCAGCTATTCTAAGTCTGCGCAATGGCTACAGACCAAGAACAACCACTATGATTTAAAGAAAATCTGACATGTCAAAGAAATCCAGTTTTGTTCTCTGAAACTGCAAGTTTCATTCAAAAAGCAAGTATGAAGGTTTCATACTCTTAGGTAACAGCCCAGCATGTTATTTCATAATAAACTTTCGCCATTTTATCCTGACATTAGGAAAAATGCAATCCTATATCAATCACTGGAACTCATGTTAAGTTAAACAAGGACTGGTTGATTCAGAGATCTTTAATAAGCCATGGGAAACGTGCAGAATCATAATTTTCATTAATTGTCTCAAAATAAGTTCAGAATTGCTGATAAAATATGCAGGTACCACGAAGGTTAAAAGAGCAGTCAGAGCGATTTGTCTGCCCTGTACACAAAACCCAGTCAAGCAAAATGTGTTTTCAAAACAAAAGCTTGGGCAAGTGGGAAGAAAGAATGGAGATCAGCCCTCTGCAATGGGAATTACCTCAGGGGCTCTATGAGACAGCTAATTGAGCAGAATAGCTCATATTTAAAAGCAAAAATATTTTGGATGAAGAAACAGGGAGTAATACTGAGTAGCAAAGAGATAGTACTTTCTCTGCATATGTCCTCAGTGAGCTCACTGCTAGAACATGGTGTCCTTTTGGGGAATTCACGCTTCAAAAAAGAAGGCTGAAAATCTGTAAAGGGCTTAGAGAAGGACAGTTAAAGCAGGAAAATACAGTTGTTAGGTGGAAACTGAATAAACTGTATCTATTTATGTTTATATTCGAGAGGTTAAGAAATTACTTGATTATAGCCTACATACATTTAGAGTAAGGAAGAGATTTAACAAAAATAATGTCCAGTGAGACACAGTAGTTGGAAGATGAAATTCAGCAAATTCAGCCTTGGACTGTAAAATTCAGTAATGATAACAAACCACCAGTTAATAGACTTATAACAGATTTTCCATCTGTTAAAGTTTTGAAGACAAAAGTGAATGTGGGATCCAGTTTTTCTTGCCTAGCCCCCTATGGAGTATGGCATTGCAGAAATACAAGAGAATGAGAAAAGGGTTTCTGCTTGTCTATACCACCAAACTCTGGCCCTCCTTTGGGTTGCTTCAAGTAGTTCTCCCTGAAACAGTTACATGTGTATTGTGACCCTTCACAGACGTCCAGGTCTATGTTCTGCAGTATCCTCAGCAGAGACGTAGCTTCTCTAATGGTGATGAAGTGATGCAAATTTTCCACAGCCAAGAAACTATTAAAAAGAATAAATAAATCCATTGGGTTTTGCCTAGTTTCCCTTATCTATGCTCATAGTAACTCTTTCCCCACTATTTTATACTACTGCACCTTCCACAGTTTTAGCTTACTGCATGTAATATGCCAGCTCTGGCTACCTCCTTGCAACTGTTCTATTATTCATTCAGACACAACAAATCCAGAACTATCATAAATGCTAAATAAAAATGCTGCTTCAGCAGGGAATTTGATGCTATATTATATATATATATATATATAAAATATGAAAAGTGCATAGTAGTATATAATTATTGTATTATGTATTATATGGTCTGGTTTATATCTATATTATGCATTTATATTTTTATTCCATAATATATATAAAATATGCATCTATAACATAATATGTTAGACAAAACCTGCCAAGAAGCTTTTTTGTGTGGTAGGAAACATAACTCATTTTGTTTTCCCATGCTATCAAGTGTGCATTTGATGACTTTAATGACTGAAAAATTTATTAATCTTTGAATCAGCCAAAGCTTCTGCAAGTGTGGTTTCATGTCATCACACGGCTACTTAAAAGAACTTTTCCTTGAAAAATGCAAGCACAAAGGAAATATACAGAGAGGCCTGTAAATTGTCTAAAATTACAAGTAAGCAATTTTTACATCAATTACTTTTTAATCCATTCCCAGATGTGTGATGGTCGTCCCACGAGCTCCATGAATACTGATCACCAGTCATATGTCCTGACCTCCACTCACTGTGCTGTACCATCATTAATGTTTCTATGCAAATCATCTTGATCTCAGGTGGCCATTCATCCCAAAGTCACTGACATGGCAGAGTGTGAGAATTGGTACTCAACTCTTTCAGCAAGCACAGACTCCTTAATCTTCCAGCTGACACGTACTGTCCTACAACTTCTTCCTCCAAGAGATGATAGCCTAACTCCTGAGTCCATATGTTCGGATATGTAATTGGTGGATTGTGAGTATGATGGGGCAGGCTATTGGAATACATGTTACTATTTGTTTAAAGCAATAGGCAGGATAATTCACAACATGGTACGGATAGTAAAAGTCATCACAAAGTACATTAGTTACCAGAGGTGGCTGTCTGTCTGAGCTGGTTGGAGAATTTTTTTCTGTTTGTTATGGCAGATACATTTACCATGACAGAGAAATGTCTTGAATGCCATACCCTGCATGGCTTCTATTCATAGCACTGTAGAGTGTTCTATAACGCAGTTCACATTTGTGGCCAAATAATCAACAAAGCCCAAATTCACAGGCATACAGAGATAAAAATCTCAAAATATCAAATATATTCCCAGTATGAAAATAATAACTGACATAGCTGGCATCTTTAATTTTAACACCTATATATGATTTACAGGAAAGTCTCTTCTGAGTGAAGAGCACTCCATCCAGTAGTGATGCCTGAAGTTCAGGATTAATTCTGCAGCTCATGAAACAATTTAGGAAAGTTGAGTTCCTATGAAATTGCATCCTTTGTTTCTTTATCTCTCTGACACTTATGCAATAGGAATTCTTGCCCCTAATGTGTTTCCTGCTGTCTCCTCACTACCACCCTGAGGAAAGAGCTTAGGCAATGCTGGCTGGGCAGCCCATGGGCACAGGCTGGCTAGCCAGTTGTCTGAGCTCTACCTGCCTTTCTTTTCTCAGTATCACCTCTTCCTAGTGCAACAATTTTTATAAAACTTTAAATATGCAGACTGTAATGACTCTTAGACTGCCACACCTCTGACTGTTTGGACTTAAACCAGCCAAAGATTTAATAAGGTATGAGAAAAAGAATGGGAAGGTGTTGGACAGGCACTGTGATCACATAAGTAGCATTTCCATCAGAAACCTCATTCATAATTTCATATGAGTGCTATAAGAGTCACAGAAGATACTCCTCAGTTGTAGAATTTACCTTGCCAAGACACCTACAGAGCTTACTCTGCTCAGTTCATCAAAATGGAGACTGAGAGGTAATATGGTTATAGTGAATACATGTTCTCACAAGAGGAAAATTTATTTTTTTTTAATGCAGTAGAATAAACTGTAGTGTGAATCAATGGTTTCAATATAAAGACAGATAAATCTGAAAAAATGAGTAGGTTATCAATGAAGTGATTAATTTCTGGCATGTAACAGGCAAGTTTAGGCTTCAGCATCCCTCAGTGTGCCCAGATGAAGGACTGGTGACTTTACCATAGGACACAACTTGGTCAAAGACAACACACCAGGAGTTTTGGTCTAAAGACTGTCTAAGTAATAACTGAGAGTCCAAATAACTGAAAATGTAATTTTGGAGGATCTTATTTTTTCTATTATTTATCTTTTTTTTTACTTTAAAAGCAATTGAGTAAAAATTAAATGCTAAGTTAAAGATATCTGAAATCAAGATATATTATGAAACTGACAAAATGCAGTAATAAGTACAAGGACTAGTTGTACACAACATTACTGAATTACAATAGCACATCTTCCTCCCTTTCTCCCGGCTTGCTGAAGTGTCACTTACAGAGGTTCATAAAGTGACTAATGTATTAAAAGTCTAAAGTTTTGACCACATTATCCATAGAAAGGTTAGAGTCAACATTGCAACAATGCCCATATTAGAATATAACTTTTCTGTTGTAACAAATCATGATGCTGCGGCTCACAACAGCAATAAAACTGCAGTGCTTATAAATCACTCCATAAGAGAGTGATTTTTTTTTCATGATAGCAAGACTAGGAATATTTTGGTCCCAAAAGACTGAAACAATTCTTTGTTTAAATAGGAAGGAAGCCTGGGGGGAGGGGGGGGGGAATCAAGGAAAGCTGGATATGCTGCATTTAGAGGGAGAGCCTTATAAGTCACTAACGACAATGTATTATTTTGAATGAGGAGAGGAAAGGGAAAACAGTGACATAGCAAAGACATGTTTTAACAATAACACTTTGGAAGTCTCATGAATAGACTCCTGACCTTTACTGCAAAACACTGAGGCACAAGGCCCCTACAGAGGCCTGCATTCATTTCACAAAAATAAATAGTATCAAGGCATTGTTTTAACCAGTCAGAGCAAACTGGTTGAGGATTTGTGCTTCAGTGTTGTACTTCAGGCAAACATGAACATATCATAAAACAGAAAAAAGTGAGGCACAATGGAGAAGAAATAATAAGAGGGAATTTCATTCAGACTCTTCTGATTGTTCTTACTTTAATTAATAGGTTTTCCATGTTTTTTGAGTGGTGAAGGAAGGAGTTTTAGTTAATACAGTTTTCTGAATGTGGCTTGTGTGCTGTAGATTTCTCACAATAAGTCTATCCTACTTTGACATAGCACACGGTGTCTGTAATATGTGGTACACTAGATAAGGTGGAGAGCTGCACAACATCAGAGTTGAATGGTACTTGCAGAAATAATGAGCTACATTTCCATATGCATGTAAACACCTCAGTCATCAGTACATTATCGCCATTGACTTGTCCAGACAAGAGTCACTCAGATAGACAAGCTTCTCCTGGTCCTTTTTATAAGCAGGCAGTATTAAACTGTGTAGTCTCAGGGACATTACGAAGACACAAAACCTTACAGGCTAGACCAACACGCTACAAAGAGTAGCTCTTTTACTTGTATACAAGCAGATTCCTTGGCTGAAATGCTATCAGCTTCCAGGAATTACAGGCCCACATTGCTGTAAAAACGGGACAAAATGTGAAACAGGAATAATTTGTACTAAACTCGCAGCCTGTGCTCACTCACATCTGGTAGCTCACACCACACGCTCTGCTATGAGTTGTACAGTCTCCAGCCTTTAGCAAAGATCTGACTTTTTAGGCAAGAGAAGGTAGAGCAAGGTGATATTTGTAATTAGTGATACAGTCATAGGCTACACATAAATGTGTTACTATGCCCTTTAAAACAAACAAGGGGCCATAGGGGAACAGCTTGTGGAAAGCAGTGCATCTGGTTTAACCACAGCTCAGAGGCAGTGCTGGAAAGCAGCAAAGCAGTAGCATCCCTCCATGCAGCACAGAGAGCTCATTGTAATGACAGCATGAGTGACTCAGGGCACTGGAATGAGATATGGCACCTTTCACCTCCAGGTCACTAGTTTCCATCCATTTTCAGCTAGCCAGAACCAGAAGTTATTACCATCAGAGGGGTGTTCAGTGAAATGAGTCAGTTGTGTCCGTGCAGCCGGGAAGCGACAGCTGCCCAGCTCACACAGACCAGCCCCGCAGTTGTTACCCAGCACGTACTGTTCTCCCAGGCTCCAGCCACGGCTATCCAATAATCACCCAAATGGCCTGAAGCTCTGAGGGCCACCAGGCATACACTGCTGCCTTCTGTTTCACACAATAACAGGCATGTTCACCCCACTGAGAAGAGACAAAGACCTTCTCATGTCCCCTTTGTTCCTCAGTTCTTTCTTTCCCTTGAAAGATCTGCGAGAAGTGTTGTCTACACTTCTCTGCAGTTTTTCCACTTTCGCCAAGTCCAAGTATTGAAAAGTGATTGGCCATGCCACAAAAATCATGAGCATTAAAAAGCATATTCCATTTTCTATTGTTCAGTTCTCTTTTGATTTTTGCATTTGGTTCATATTTTCAACTTTCTTTCTCTTTCTTTTTCTTTTTCTTTATTTCTTTCTCTCCTTTTCTTTTTCTTTTTTCTTTTTCCTTATTTCTTTCTTTCTCTCCTTCTTCTTTTCTTTTTTCTTTTTTTTTTTTTTTTTTTCTTTTCTTTCTTTCTTCTTTCTTTCTTTCTTTTTTTTTCTTTCTTTCCTTCTTTCTTTCCTTCTTTTCTTTCTTTCCTTCTTTCTTTCTTCTTTCTTTCTTTCTTTCTTTCTTTATTTCTTTCCTTTTCTTCCTTCCTTCCTTCCTTCCTTCTCTCAGGAATTTTGAGATACTCACACAGATCCAGAAGCACAGACTTTAAGAAGTATTGTGATTATTTTTCATAAAAAATAGGACCTGACAACACTGTATGCTAGTGCTGATTTAACACACTGATACTCACATTCCATGCACAGTGCAAATGTCAGTAACTGGTTCCCAGTGAAGCTCAGAGGAGGTTAGTAAGATGGACAATCAACTATAACATGCTTGGTTCAGGGTCAGTGAGACAAATATTGGGTCTTTGTCTACTGCAAGTCTCAAAAAAGGCCTGTAAAGAAATTCAGATTCTCTGGTACAAACTCAACAGAACTGGGGTCCCAGTTCCTTCTCACCCCTCCCAGCAGAGACTAAGTCTTTATGCTCTCTTAAAAAGCATAGAAGTCCTTTGATCATTTCAAAAAAATATTTCACAGGTTTTGTTTTTACTTTAAAAGTTAATTTTCCCTTTTGTGCCATTATCCCTATAAGAGGATTCATATAAAAGATTATGCCAAAGAACACTGTGTCTTCAAAATATTAATTTCTTCTTGCATTTTCACATATGTTATTTGATTTATTTGCCCACTACCTGTTTCCTCCATATCCCTGTGCTTCCTGTACTTCCAGGCTGCCCATTGCAGCTTCTCAGTGTTGCTGGCCAAGGGCCAGTACCACAGCAACTGGCTACATCAATCACTTCAGCAGTTTAATCACACCCTTCCTCTGGTTTTCCCCCTTATATCAAGGAAATGGCCTGCAAATCTCATAGACGACACATTCAGGAATGAAAACCTTATCACTGCTCAGTCAAGCCTTAACAGTGCAGTGCTAGACCTTTCTACATGGCAGCCAGGCATCACAGGGCACTGTAGAAATACAGTAGGGTAGCAACCCCACTGCTGCTAATCTGGTAATCCAAGGTCCCATTTCAGCTATCTTTTGAATTCAAGCCCTGCAAATTGTTCACTGGAAGCTCTGTCTGATGACAGAGTAGCAAAAAGATTTTACCTTTCTTTTGACTCCAAAGACACACAGCAGGCTGGAACTATAAAAAGCTTTAGACACTGGATGCTAGGAATGCATGCTGTAGTCTAAAATCCATACACAGTGTTAAATACTTAGAAATTTTGTTTCATAATATGCAACCCTGGCATGTGAAAAGCAAAGAGTGAAAGGAAGGATGTAAATTTTTTCTGCCACCCTGTGAGAGATGACAGGGTAGAAGAAAGATTCCTCACAAAAGGTCTATCTAATAGCTCAGATACCTGTTATCCCTCTATATATGCATAGTCTTACATTTTAAAACGTGGCTCAAGGAGGAGCAGCTGCCATTCACATTTAAGCTCTACCATCAAGGCAAATGCATTCAGAAGAGCATCTAGTACTTCAGAAGACATACCTAGCCACCACTTTTCTGCACTTGTTGAGTAAAGTGGAAAAAGAAAGACAACAACTATCTCCTTTTGAAACTGGGCAGAATGTAAGATTCAAAGCATTAGAAAGAGAAGATATCATCGGCAATCTGTAGCCATAACCAGCAAAGAACTGAAGTTTATGGGCTTTGGTCTGACTCCCAGGACTCTGTGTCTGCTGATAGTGATTGGAGGTGATAATGGAAAGAAATATCTAAGGCATTATACAGATTTTTTTAATAGATCACAATTGAGTTAAATGTCTACAAGGAAATTTAAGTCTCGTGTGTCTGAGCCTCAGTCAATAGTAGGCCTTGTATTTATCACTATATTACACATGAAGTGTGCACTAATGGGTGTTTATGTGCTCTCTAGAGGCTTGAACAAGCATTTGAACCAAAACTGCTAGGAGTTTTCAGTCCAGTATCCTGTTTGAAATAATTATTTCAGGGCGATCAAGCCTGAATATTTTTTTTCTTGACTTTCTAATAAATGGAAATAACTAGATTTCCAGCTGACTTAGATAATGCTCAGAAAGTTAAGGTACTGTTAATGACATTCTCCCGGGATGTAAGACACTTCAATTTAACACTCTCTGCTGCCTGACGGCTGAATTTTGGCAATCAAACCCCTCTGATCTGAACAAAACAAGAAACAAAAAATGCAAGCTAAAATACCCCACTCTTGGACTCAAGATTCTTCTGCCTAGTTTGACCTGAACTGCTCTGTCTTTTGAGATCCCCTTATTGCTAATAGTAATATTGAGATTTCATTTTGTACAACTGCTTGAAGCTTGTTCCTAATAAAATAAAGCTTTAAATATAGCAGATTACTTTCTCCACCCTGTCTGACACAAGCTATAATCTGATTTTTTTTCTTCCTTTCATGAACACCATCTGTTTGTGACCATTAAAATCCATTTACTATGCTAAAGGGATGGGAATTCAGAGGGATGTGCTCAGCCACTGTCCAAACAGTACTGTCATTCCTAAGGGATCCATTACAGTCTGACACACCCAAGTATTTATGAGCCATAAAACGCCTCCCTAAAATGGCAATTCATCACCCTGTACATGGGAGACACTGACAATGACAGAGCATGTTGTAGCTACGAAGGGAGAGAGGGTGTATGAGGTTTAAGATTTTTTTTTTTTTCTGAAAGAGAAGTGTTATATAGCATCAGGTTTTCCCCACTATGGTACCTCATTTCCAAGCCATTTGCTCTGACAGTTCTCACAGCCAATGTTAAATTAACAGATGTCTTGGAACTGGGCACAAAATGAGACAGCTACAAGGTCACCACTTCTCCCCATCATCTGCTCTGGAGTCACCACCCCCTTGGTGTCAAAGCAGAGCATCCAGCTGCTTTTCTGTGCAATGCTCCCTTCAGGGCTGGTTGAGGGACAGAGTGCAGCTCCCACACCAGCATGACTGAGCACCCTCCTCATCACATTCAGGCACGGTCAGAGCAAAACAGTCACGTGAATGAGATTCCTACAGACTTTTATTCCTGTTATCTATGAGGCAAATTGTATCCCCCCTCCCCCATTACAAAACTGATGTTGTTATAAAACTGATTAGAGAAGCTACAGTCTCTGAAGAAGTCAGACAACACAGCAAATGGGGGTTTTTTTCAGCTGAAATTTAATACAGAAAACAGATAAATTCAAGACTTTTGCTCCATATGGCAGCGGAGCACATAGTTCTCACACCCACGTGAGAAACTGCATAAGGGAACAAAGAAAGGAAATACAAATGCTGGCAAAAAATATAAGTGCAAGGGCAGTCAGAAAACTGGCTCTGAACACTTCTGAAGCTTTGTGAACACAACAGACTACTGTAAAATTTAGACTGAATTTACACCAATATCCAAAAAAATCGCAGCCACTATAGAAACCATCTTATTTTTATACTTGTCAGCCTAATATTTAGTGCTGTGCATGCCCAGATAAGCAACCATCTAGGCTAAGCTGTGCTTCTCTGTGCCTACCACACTTTGGAGATTTAGAAACGAGGCTCCTGCTGCTTATGTTCCCTGGGGGAACCAAGCTGACAGGCATGCTCAGTGAACAACAGCACACATCGACAGCATTTTGTTAAGCAGAGGGCACCACAGACACAATTCTGCTTCACGAAATGGAAAAAAAAATACTGGGGAAATTGTGGACAAGCTGGAGCAGTAAATCTTAATTGTGATAGATTTAATAACCACTGTGCATTCAGTAAAGGCATCAAGTGAGAGATGTACATAGATACTTGGGACTGAAACTGCACTCCCCATTCCTTGTTAAGTGTTCTCACCAGCTGATTGCAGGGCCTGAACTACAAAGCCTGTTCCCATGCATTCGTCTTCTCCAAACCTTCAACTGCGTTTCCATAGTAGGACAGCCTCAGTGGTGCCCAAGCACCCCAGCAGCAGCCTGGGCGTTCCCCTTCAGGCCCCAGCTCTTCCATTTTTCAGGTAAGTTCCCCCAGACAAGTGGGGAAATATTGTATAAAAACACCATTACCTGTGGCTACTTTGAAAATAAATGCATGTTGTATCACCTGCATCCCCTGGGATGACTTTAAGCCTCTGCTGAGTCCCATTTAGCCTGAGCATCCTGCAGGATGTGAGTTGGTCATAGGTACACTACACAGTATCTGTCAGCTAAAACTCAGGTACCTTCTGACTTATTGTGCAGTTCTGATACCATCTCCAAGCACCTCCCCTGGTACCTGTACTTGCAGTTAAGGTTGTCCAATTCATATCGAGAAAATCCCAGGCCCACAAACAGGGATCTAAGCAGATCACCCTTTTTCTGTCCTGTACCCGATCTAAGCCCTGAGCTCCTTAAGGCTGTACACCTTAAAAGACAAATAATGGGATAATTTTTATCAGACTGTGAGATGCCATTGAAATGGGACTATCCCAAATGCCAAAAAAGTGGAGACAAAAAAATGGAGACACAAGACTCCTTCAGCAGACTACAGTAAAAAATGTTTGCTGGCCTGCTGCAATCAGTTTGTATCTTTCAGTGAGTACCATTCAGCCACATTCACAAGAAACATGGTTCAGAGAGCAGCTTATACATTTTCCTTAAATTCTAATACACAGAAATCGTTGAAAATTTTTTAGATATTTTCTCCCTATTCTTGGGTTATACCTCAGGGACTAAGTAATAACTGTAGACCTGTACAGTAGCTGAGCAGCTTTTTCACCTGTATTACAGGAAATCAAAAAGCTGTATGCAAGGGAGCCTTAGTAAAGAAGAGTAGTGTATTCCTCGGTTGCTCACAAATGCTGCAAGCACTCTGATTTTCTCTTTTGCATCAAGCAAATGAAGAGGAAATGGGACCAACCTACACAGCTTAGATCAATCTCTAAAATTTCTCCGGTTCAGATATTCAGAGATTTGGGGGATTAACCCAGCTATTAATGAGGCTGTTGATCTTAGGTAATCAGAAAAATACTACAGTGCACATTAATCTTAACAAATGCTATTCAAGGACAGAGTGTAAATATATTGATAAAAGAGTCAGAAGTTAAAAAAATCTCTACCCTGCCACCTCACAAAACATGTGAACTATTTGCTTTCCGGGGGCTTTGGGCAAAGATGTAAACAAGAGTCTGAAGGAATCCGCATTTAAAACTGTGCCTTTTCTTGTCATGCTTGAAGCTGAGACATGATGGAAATCTCGTACTCGGGGAAAGAAGGCGGCTTGCTAAGCTTGTGGCGTGTTGTTTTTTGGCTGGCTGACAATGCCCACGCTGAGAGGCTGTAGGACGGCAGGCAGCGATGGCTGACGAGCGCTCCTCGCCGTGCGGCTGCTGAGGAGCCGCTTCCACAACGCAGTGAATCGCTGGATGCTGCCACCGCAGTGAAGAGCAACCTTCGAGGGTTGGGCACACCCCACCTTAGCGACAAGAGCCGGGGAGGGTCTGCTGGATTCTGTGTGTTACTGATACATAAAAGGGACGCCATTCACTGATAAAAGGGCTTTTTATTGCATAGTTGCGATTTTCCTTCAGCAGCAAGCTCTGCTTGCCGCCGTACAGGGACACGTTCTGCCGATGCGCGGGCACATACGGCCGCTCCCGCACGCTCCTGCAGGGTGTTTATGCACGGTGCCTTAGCCGGGAGCACTCCTCCCAAAATGTCCCCGCACGTGGTACAGCTGCTGCTGGGGACGAGGCGGGGAGGCGGTCGGTCCCTCCACCCTACAGGCACCAGCTCCTTTCTCTCCCTCCCAGTCCCTGACGCCGGCATGACAGAGCTGCGGAGCACGTCGCATCCCTGCTCGTACAGACGCTCCTGCCCGCAGGCGAGCGTGCCCGCCGCTCCAAATATCCCACTCCTTCTCCAGGCGCAGAGGCGGGTTCCCTTTGTCAAAGGCTCCCGGAGGTGCCCTGCCCACGCTCCGTGACCCGCCTCCGTTCCCGGCTGGGAGCAGGGGAAGGGGGGTCTCACCCACGCCGGGGCGGGGCGGGAGCCCCCGGCGGCTCCGCGTCCTTGCGCGTCCCCTGCCGGCGGGAGGCGGCACCGCAGCCCCGGCTCGCGGCAGGGCGGGGCCTGCTCCCTCGGCCGGGCCTCCCCCAGGCCCAGCACTGCGTCTCTCTCGAGGAAAAGTCGCTTCCCGAGGCATTTGCGACCTCAGGTTTGGGTTCCCCGCCGCCCCCGTTTCCTGTTATCTCGGCAGGGCTTTGCAGCCGTGCGCGCAGGGCGGGGCGCGGGCGATTCCGGCCGCGGGGAGCGCGGGGGCAGCGCCGGGAGCTGGCGGGGAGGGTAGGGCGGATCCTGTTACAATTGTCCGTGATCTCATGTCGAGTTTCTGCACCACCAACTGCTGGAGGAAAGTGCCTCTAACAGGATGGCTTTTCTAAAAGGAAGACAATGTGTTTCCCCCCCCTTTTTTTGTGCAGTACCTCAGCTGTGTGCTCACTGAGGAGGGAGGGCGTCAGGTAACACAGGAGGCTGCTTCTGTCAGCGGTACACGCTCCGTGGAATCGGCAGTGCTGAATTTTATCCAGAAGATTTGCCGAGCTTTAAGTGAAGACAAGCTGCCCCTTCCAGGGGATGTTGAAACAACAGGGGATCCGGCCTGAGCTTCACATCCCAAGCTGGTTTTCCTTCCCATTTATTTCCTCTGGTGTCGCAGAGAAACCTCGAACAATGAGCACCAAGGTGCTGTGAAACACCCTGTTCTTTGCAAATAAAGACATCTCAAAAGGAGTCTGACCTCAGATTCTCGGCTCCAAATATTCACTTCTTGCTTTGCTATTGTGCTCCAAAACACCCTCACTGTCTGAAAGCAAGAGCTGCTATTGCTTTCCTACTGGGAAGAGCCCTTGGGCTGAGCGCTGTGTCCTGGTGCCACTTGAGCAGGAGACCTCGGGAAGGCTTGGGCAACTCTCCTCAGCTGAGCGAACACAGGAACCTCCTCTTGATACATGAAAATGGGAAAATCAGGACAGCTCTTCCCATGCCCTTCTCCTGCTGTATATGCCTAGCCCGTGGTTTAAGTTACACCATACATGCATGCATCTGTGAGCACGAGCAGGGAAGAATTTTCTATACATTGATGTATGACAAAGACACAATGAAACAGTCTCTTAAATTACACAGACAGTATTGCTCAGCTAGAGGGCTGTGGATTCACCAAAACAATCTAGCAGTCTGTTTAAGTGGTATCATCTCTGTTTCATCCCAGTCCAACTCCCTTACATAAAGAACAGCAACACCCCAGAGCTATTTACTCACGTGTTCTTGGAGAAGGTGTGATTATTATTGCTGGTGGCTCTCAGAAGAAATGCATGTGAATAAGATCTAAGGAGAGCAGGAGAAGGAACAATGGTCATTTGGAAACAGGCTGTTCTCAAGGGTGACATTTACAAGCAAGTGTTTACTTGTGGGGTTAATGAGAAGCTAAGATGAATGGGGAGATGGTTGATACAAATAAAATACACACAATGACAGCCTTGACCAAAGTTGAAAACTTTATTGCTTCCTCATAAAATTTCCACTACTCTCTTGTCACAGGCCACATTGGAAAGATCATATCATGAAAGAAATCATGAAAGAATTCATGTCACTGTTTTCTCATCCTGATAGAAAGCAGAAGAATCCATGCTTATTTTAAGCAAACTCTAAGTTTTGGACTCGAGGGTGGCGGGAAGTCTTAAAAGTAACACCTTTGAAGAGAATGAAAGAGAAAACTTTATTGCAGAGTCACATTATGAATGCAGAAAGCGATATTTGAAATATGAACAGTTTGTGGCTGTTAAATCAAGCATTCACTGTGGATACTTCTTTTTCCCATTTTCCTTTTTGTATTACTCTCATGTTTGTGGCTGGGGCCCACAGGCTGAGTCGCACACCTGCAAGAACACATTGGATTCGTCCTCCTCTGTTTCTGGAAGGCACAGCTCGTGGCACTGCTCTGAAGCTGAGACCACTGCCAGCTGCCAGGACAGAAATGAAGGAGGCCGCTTGCACAGATGGGCTGCAGTCTCAGCCAGGACTCAAACAGCTGAGGGGCAGCTAGAAACTGTTTCTTAAACCCCTTCTCAGCTGTGATTTGCCATTCAACCCACAGGCAGGTAGCTAACTCCCCTCAGAGCTCCAGGGGAGCAGAAGGACCTACCCAAAAACTTTTGAATAAATTTCATCGTAAATTGTTAGAGCAAGTATTTGTGTTTCATTACTGGGTCTGCTGCTGTATTGCTGTGTGACATATTTCAGCCTCTGTGCTTCAGTTTTTCGCATTTGCAGAACAATATTACTGTTCACCTTTTATTGCATATGGCATTTTTAAAACACATATTTCAAGGATCAAAGCCGTGGCCAGGATTCCCAGTGCATCAGTGTTCTTATTGTCTTTTGTTAAGTACCTAACATCATGCCTAGTGCACTTTTTGGCAGTGCAATCCACACAGACATCCACTTTCTTCTCTTTTTTGATGGAATATTAGTTTCATCCATGTGAAGCTTCAGGATATGATAGATCTGAGTGTATGTTTTTATAGAGCATGTGCACTGCTGCAATATCCAGATGTTATGGGCAGTAACCAGGAATTAATCTGAAGTAATTATAGTAGGGTTTATTAAAGAAATTATTGAAGTAGTTTGTAATTAAAATAATATACTAATACAAATTTTGAAGATGCTTCTGCTTTTATTTTAAAGAAGCAAGTAATAGCAAACACTAAAATAATGAGCTTTCTTAGGTCATTTTGGTTGTACCAAGACAGTTAAAACCCAACTGTGTTCTTTATATCACTGATGGGAATCTTAAAATTAAGCCACAAGATATTCAGCTGCTTTTTTGCCTTTTTTTTGCAATGCAAGCCACATAATCATTCTTACACACAAGATTTTTGAAAAATGAAACTTGATTCTCTTTTTGGTGAAGATGCATGAAGTAAGACAGATGGATCTTCTCAAACTGAAAACACTAAACACATTTTCAGCAGATACAGATTCACGTTTCCTGGCTGAGAGGCAGAAGTAACTAAACTGTAGGATAAGCCAGTTGTTGAGTGAAGCTTCTGTTTATTTGAATAGTTCTATATGATACTTTTAGTCTATTATTAATATAGAAGATACATACCCTGAGCCACTGCTTAAAGATCTATCATGTTTCTAAAAGGTTGGTTTAAACTTAAGCAAAAGCAAGGAAGTACAACAGGGATATTAGGAATCTATCTATATTATTTTTACTTTTCTGAAGCTTAGCTCTGTGACCAATAGTATGGACAGGCTCAAGTCCAAGCTGCTTATGACCAGCTCCATCCAGCACATGTGTCTTGGAGTCAGATAACCAGGGAGGTGCAAAGGAGATACAAGGAGGAGGCTGCCAGTTAGAAGCAGTCCAGACTATTATTTTATTTAAAGTGTTAACACA
This sequence comes from Chiroxiphia lanceolata, assembly GCF_009829145.1. Classification (NCBI taxonomy): domain Eukaryota; kingdom Metazoa; phylum Chordata; class Aves; order Passeriformes; family Pipridae; genus Chiroxiphia; species Chiroxiphia lanceolata. The sequence continues at coordinate 18,718,938 of NC_045638.1, read as the reverse complement.
CCTTAAGACAGCAGACAATATCTGCAACACTGCAAATGCATACAAAATGCTCCTTCTGAATTGATTTCTCCTTCTTTCAGGAAAACATACATAGAAAGTAGGGATAGTACAAGCTCAGTTGGACTATCCATGATCGTGACTATCCAATGACCACATTTATTTCTTTCATGAAAGAAAACCTTTTGAATTAAATGAGATGGCTAATTCTCTGGGGCATGTTTAATTTGGTGGAATTTGCACCCAGTTGCACCCTCTGGAAGTTAACATGACAGAATGAATGAGTTATTTTAGGAGCTGAGACCTCCAGAGACAATGTGAGTGCCTGAGTGTCTCCACTGCAAGTCAGAGCACTGTGGTCAGTGTGACTAGTGGTGGCTGGTGCTCAGCATATGCAGCTCAGAAGTGTCTCCAGGCATCCATTAAGAGGCTTGCCAGTAAACAATACATTCTACTTGCTCTCTTAGTGATGAACGATCATCATTATTCTAGAATAAGGTATTTATTGAGCAACCTTATCTAGTAGATGTCCCTGCTCATTGCAGGGACGTTGGACTATATGACCTTTAAAAGTCCCTTCCAACCCGAACTACTCTGTAATTCTAAGATTCACCTTCCTGCATTGCTTCCAGATTTGCAGGCATTGCAAACCTGTATTAGAACTGCTGTAATTTGCAATACATTGGTAGTGTGCAACTCAGTTTCTTCTGTTGAGGATGGAGTGTGGACTGGAAGCCAAGCAGATAGTAAAAAGTATGTTTTAAACAAATAAATCCATATTAAGTCAAGACAACACTAAGGCATAAATCAGTTACCTAGGAAAGTAATCTCCAGTGGTAAATCTGGCAGAGAACCCTTACCTTACCTACACCTCAGTTTTCTTTCACAGGAATCGCTAGTGATTACTACTTTGCTAATGCAATATCTGATCTGGAAAAGGAGGGCTTTGAACATATGTATGACAAGTATGATAGCAACCATTGCCTTTGCTTGGATCAGTCTACTCTTATCCTCTTATTTTAATAGCTAAGTCGGCTCCCAGTGGGGCAGGGTCCTTGCCAAGCTTATAGAAGTTGCCCGTATATCAGTACTTTTGTTTTCCACATAGGACATTTTTTTCAGGTATTTTTTTAACACTGCTTCAGATTCATATCACTACAGTATGTGGGTGTCTCATTCTTAGATTAATTTCTTTTCTTTTGGCTTCCCTATGAAACAGGAAAGGCTTTGTAGTTTAGGTTTTTTGTTTGTTTGTTTTGTTTTCAAATCCCGGTTGCACACGGAGAGACCAGAAGCACAGAGATTCTACAGTTCTGATTCTCAAACACAGTGAGGTGCTCGACTCCTACATGGCAGAAATTCTTCTATGTGTTGGAGGGTCTGAGCATGACTTGGTTGGAATCACACAGAAAGCACGTGGCTGACTGGGGAATCTGGGCAATGAATTGGCCTCCTGTGTCTCCAGTGAAAACAGGCTTGGAGCGCATGCACTGAACAGCCCTTCAGCAGCAAGAAGTGAAGACAGTGAGCAGAAGGGTTCAGGGAGAGTGCTACATCTCAGCCTAGGGTCTTTAATGAGTTTAACCTGATCCTCTCTTTCACCATGGCAGTACCTTACAGCGTGAATAATTTTACTGTACTGAGAGGAGACAGTTCATTGGTAGATATTAAAACCCAAAACAGAATTCCATTTTGAGGAGTTGTGAGGCAAAGAGAAAAGAATTCATGTTCATACCAAACATTTTTTAAGATTAATATATTGGTGTCATTACTCCCAGTTTCTGACTCAGTGACAACAGCCTATGTGTTTGAAGTGGTGAATTTTTCCTGAAGTTCACTGTTCTGACTGCACTTGCTGAAAGAATTTTATTAATTTTCACTCTAAGCATCAGAGCACATCTGCTACAGTCTTTACACATCTTGCTTTTCCTTTTAACCCACAAAATATTCCCTTTAAATTTTATTTCTGAAGACTAAAGTATAAACAAAGTGTAATTAAAATAGACATACCAAGTTTTAAAAAGATGTTTCTCAAGACTTTAACATAGAAATAAAGCCTTTTGGAAAATTTGACATTTTAATGGAAGAAAACCTTCACCAAAAATCTACTGTAAAACTGGTCCTGTTTTATTTAGCAAAATAGACACAGCATTGAGTAGTCCATTTTTGTTTTTATCTTTGTAGCATAAATAGGTTAAAATGAAAGTAGTGTAATAATGAGAATTAGTGTGATAAGGGAGCAAAAATGCACCACCAGTCAACTGCTATCCATCGAAAATCTACAAAAAGGTTTATCTGAAAAGCAAACACCTTGCACTTTCAGAGGCAAAGACTGAATGAACAATTGCAGTCTCAAACATGCCTTAAAGTGAGGGCTTTTGCATTCTTTAGGACTACTGGAAAAAGTGAATTCCCAAACAGAAAGCTCATGCGTTGAGACCATTTTGCTCTCAGGTGCCCAAGACACAATGTGGACTGTTACCTCTAGGACATCAGCCTTTACAGACATTCATCCTGGTTAGACAGTGTGCCGTGCAGTTTATTAAAGGTCTTCTTTCATCCCCTGCAATCTTATGTAAACTGTCACTTCTCCAGAGCTTTGCAAAATGTGAATCCAAGCATGCAAACTCCCAACTATACAACAGGAACTTGTACCAACACATTCCGGCTGCTGCGTTAAGGTCAGGCCTGGAGGTCACTGTCGTTCTGTCAGAGACACCAGTCATCGTAAACTCCCAAATAATGTGTTCATTGGGGGTACAGTAAAAGAAAACTCACTTGACTCACAGGAGATACCATGTGGCTCTTTCACAATATTTACATATATTCCAGTACCATCAAGTATTGAAACACAGTACTTTGGAAATGAGATATGTGGGGGTCTCTTCTCTACAAACTGAATTTGTGCTGAGGTTGACAGCTCACAATGAGGAAGCAGAATAGGAGCCCTTACCACTTGCACCTTCCTCTTATATAACTGTGTTTCCTCCCTCCCTAAACATGGACTTCAATAATTTCTTTAATAAACCCCACATCTGCCCACTCTTACCCACCCTTTGTGTGGAGAAAAGCAGTTGTGTCAGTTGTGCTAGTTAAATTTGCTACAGCTTGGTATCAGATACATTTAAGATGGTACCCTAGCACGGTTCTCTATTACCACTTCCCAAATCCTCATTTATGACGGAGATTTATTTATTCTCTGCTTGGACATGTTTACTTAACAAGCAGTAATGATTCTGCACTGGGAACCAGCCATGACATTTGTGACACTTTAATGGCAACTGTCTTTTCCTTTCATGCAAAGGAAGAGTTCTGGCAGCACAGCTCAGCAAGGGGGATCATCTTTTCTGGAAAACAAATTGCCTCAGAGAGAAAATTCCCATTTTGTGAATATATTTGACATTTTTTTCCTCTCCAAGAAACTCTCAAAGTTGTCAATTAAAAAACAATTAAGACAATTAATGATAAATTTTGGAGTAGACACAGGCTTTACATTTATATACAGCAACGATATAAAGAGTCAGTGTTTAGTCCTATAAAAGAGACTTTGGATGCTTTTTTCCACCCCTCTAAATGTCTTTGCAGCCTCGTGTTCAAATCCTTCATATACAATGCAGGAGAGTCATGTTCAACTCTTTGCTTTTATGTGAATTTAAATTATTTAAAGAGCTCCAACAGGGCAGTAAAAGAAATCTGACACACTCCCCACCTACCTCCCCAAATAATAGTCTTTGTTATCAAAGTAACTTTTAATGCCCTTTGCAAACAGCGTCACAGCAAGTGTTGGATGTGGAACTCACACCAAGCAAATGTCCTATTCACCATATCAATGGCTTTTCTGAAATGTGGCTGTGAGAGATTTGCTCCTACCTGGATATTCCACCATGGAGCAAAGAAACCTTTCCTGACTAAACTGATCAGAAGTACCATATGTTCCCATGAAGCACTTCTTTTCAGATATGAACCATTTTCAGTTGTCGTAAGAGAAGCCCTGCATCAGCTCTACCACCACCTCTTTGCTGTTACACATGGCACAGCTAAAGGGAACCCCAATTTGTCAAGGATTCTATTGGTCTCTCTTTTTTTTTCTATTTTCTGTTCCCACACTAATCTTCCCCTTATTCCAGATGTAACCAAATTCTGCTTTCTCCCACCATCCATGAGAAGAGTTTGGCTCCTGGCACGCTAAACCCCTTCAGCTTTTCACTCCTGTCCCTGCAGGCACACAGGAGCAGACAAGATGTTGTCATTGGTACAACTACATAAACTTGCTTGCATACTGCTGTGGGGTTCATCCAGCAGATGTCAGAGTGGTTCAAGACCCATCATGAGAAGCAGGGCCTGTGATCAGGGCATTTCTTCCAGTTTTTTAACGAAGGCTTTGCTCACCTTCTCTTCTTGACTTGGCAGTCCATATCAGACTCCTACCACTGAGTAACTTCCCTACTGATCCCATAAACTGTTGACAGAAATATCATCTTTTCCATACCAAAGCTCCATGCACCTATGCTGCCTCTTTGTGTACAGCACACACCATCAGAGAACTTGAGTCATCCCACAGCATCGTGGCAGAAGCACTGATTGAAGAAGAAGCTTTGACACGTTGTTGAGGCTGGGCAAATGTTTGACTGCCCAAAGGGTTTTCTTATGGGTCTTCTGCATCTTACCTCCAACCCAGTGCTTATCAGTCTGGTAACTGGTTTGATAAAACCCCTCAAGAGATGGCACTTTTATGCCTCCCTCTACGAGAGTAGTGATCAACTGCTGTTAGACAGGTCACTTTTTAGACAAGCAGCTCCTATAATAGTTCAACAAATGGGAGATATTCTGATGAAGACCAGACTAAATTTTCTCATTCTGTAGCTAGTGAAAATGTAACTTTTCTCAGTTGCTTTCAGTTTGTGAAGTAGCATTTTAAAAGAGCAGCTTAATCCCCTGTTTGGCATTGCAAGTTTCACACATGGACCATCTGCCTCTTGTTTATCCTCTTCTCTCATGGACATTCTCTTTCATTCTCACCTCATATTAAATTTCTGGCTGAAGATATGCTGAACAGTTGGTCCAAACAGCAGAGACACCTGATGTCTGTTTGCAGAAAACAAAGCTAATCAATTGACAACTCAAGGACCAGACCTTTTGATTTTTTACATACACTTCTGAGCAGCAGTGTTGCCAAAAATTCTGGACATAATGCGTTATGAGAGTAATGTCTCGTTAATCTGAGAAAACACTCATGACTGTCCCAAGCACTCTTGAGCATTACAGCTACTATACTCTTATCAATATTAAGGACTGTATATAAACCCTTCGTTCTTCATATCCTATAGGTAATAACATTCTGCATCATCCACGGAAAACAAAGGTCATTTTATATCTTATATGATATTGTATCTGTACACACAGTGTGCACACATAAGCATATCTACAGCTTTCTAGTGGCTCTCAAGACAAGTACAAAGGCATACATTATGCTATAGAAAGAGAGGACTTGGGAAAGTATTTGTTCATAGAGTCTTTAGAATACATCAGAAATTTGTACGTAAGATAAGGAGAAATGATGGAAGTTGACAATGAGCTAATATATAGAATACATAGAAGAATAGGAGACTAGAACTTAAATTTAGTCCCAGCTCTGACTGCTCTGACAAATTACAGCCTGCACAGCAGGTACTTCAACTACAAAGCTGACAATACGCTTGGTAAGACCTGGGGACTGAGTTACTTGGTAAGGCTCAAAGCTAGCATGAGCACTGCAACTAGAGCTGGATAGCTGCCTTCCTTTACGAAATTAAATAGCTATTGCCACCTACTGGCTACCTTGCAATATCAATATAACAAACTTGATTTCAAGTATATGAAATCTCACCTGTTTTCTCCGTATTAAAATTATATAGAGTAATAGTAGAACAATTAATGATTTCCATCTTTTTCAGTGAGGAAATTATACTTAATAGAGTTTTCTCCTTTTACAACGTATATTGGTAAAATAGTTTTGTACATTTAAAGGTTCCATCATGTGGCCATATCTGGCTGTGCTAGAGGGTATAATATAGCTATTCATAAATGAAATTAGTGTCCCAGCCTGCCTGCACCTGGCTTTTTTCCTAGACACACAACATGTCTGAGGTAGGAGGACATATTTTTAGTATGTTTTACTAAAGCAGAATAGATCCCAATTGCTGGCTGGGTGTAGGTACTAGAAATATAACCAGATTTAAGAAGGGTCTGGTCACTTCAGTCTAGCTGAAGAATGGTCATGCATCAATAAATCTATTGTATCATTTCTGCTGTTAGCAGTCAGTGAATTTAGCTGCACTCAAAGCACTGCTAATTATCATAACCTATGCAGCATCAAAGCAGAGTGGCATCACATTCTGAAGAAAAAATTATATGAGCAGAGTTAATCATATCTGCAACAGTATTTTTTTCTCAGAAAATCAGAACAAGATGTAATTCAGGAATTTTGGTAAACGATAAAGACAAGTTGCATTTGATTCTGGTCCAGCACCAGCTTTTCCAGTAAAAACCCAAGAATTAGACAGGATGAAGAAACTCACCTTCATTTACATCAGCTCTAAATTTGTTCTGCTGCCTTCCTCCGGCTGATTGAGGCTGTATCACATGAATGTTATTCTACCAATTCAGTACCAAGCAAGTAAAGTGCTTTTTCAAAGCTTCTTTAACATGACTTAGTTAAAAAAAAAAGTACAAGTGTGGTTTGCCTAAATTTATTTTGAAACATGTCGGAGAGTGCTCATTCAACCTGTACCAAGTAACCATTCACTTAACCTGTACAGTAACCTTTGACTGCTCAATGGTGGTGAATAGTAAAGTTTGTAGTAAATATAGTAAACATTGTAAAGCAGTTTTACCATTTGGCTTAGTCTGCAGCAAACTGAAATGTCTTTAGTCAAGGATGATGTTATCTACAGAGGAGTTGAAGATACAGTAATTTAGGTGTATTGACTTTATATATTCAGTTGATTTCCTTACATTTATAGATTGTTCCTGTGCAGATCAGCCCTCTTACATTTCACATATGGCTATGTCTTCAGATTTCATTAGTGTTAAGCACAATGCAGTGAATAAAAATTACATATTCAGCAGAAATCCATATTAGATAACATCATAAATGCTCTTTTCAAAAATTGGCAGCAGCAGTCAACATCTCTAGTGGGACACATACCAACAAGCAGTCTCAAACAAACAGCTACTCGATTTGTATAAAAAAAATTTCTCAGTCCTTCCCTCCAGTTGTTGGGGTTTACTTTGAGGATTTCTATTTAAAACAGAAGCAGTATGCTTAGGTTAAGAGAGCTCTGAAGCCATTCTACAGACAACACTTGGGGAACAAGCAGTTGATGTTAGCTTATCTTAGAAAGCATCCATAAAAACATCTATGAAGGGCAAGCTATCATGGGTCCCTAAACAATATTAGGTATTAGATCATCTCCTCTGAGAAGCTAGAGCATATTGAAGTACTATGGAAATATGGAATTACATTAGCCTCACAGTTTGCCTCTTTACTAAGTAAAGTTAAGGTTCTGTAAAGAGAACAGGTTTAGATTAGATATTATAAAAAATTCTTTACTGTGCAGGTGTTGAAGCACTGGAAAAGGTTCTCCAGAGAAGCTGTGGATGCCCCACCCCTGGAAGTATTCAAGGTTGGGATGGATGGAGCCCTGAGCAACAGTGATTTAATGGAAGGTGTCCCTGCCCATGATGGAGGGATTGGAACTAGATGATCTTTATGGTTGCTTCCAACCGAAACCATTCTGTGATTCTATGATTCTATGATAGCTTGGCTGCAGCATTTAGCTTGGCAAGTAGCAGCATCCAAAATACTTCTTTTAGGATGACAAAATATCTATTATTTTTTAGCCTGGCTGTCTATAATATAGAGTCCTTTTTATCTGTCTATGCCATACTTCTGCTTTCTTCTCTTTCCTGTGCTCTCTTACCCTTTGGTAGCCTTCCAGAGGTATGAAAGTTACCTGTAGTAGGCAACTGAAGTTGGCAGCTGGGAAGAAGTTTAACACAGTGCACAGCATGGCAAAACATGAAATTTAAAATACGGTGAGGACAAAATGTTACCTAGTACAAACACTCTTCAAAGGGAGATGGTGAGGGGGACAACCACCGTGTGCTGGAATTACCGTGAAAACTAACCTGTGAGCAACCATGGGATGGCGGTCTCGATTCATGCAAGTACAGCTTGAACACACCATAACACAGAAAGACTTGCACAAAATAAGTACATACAGTCACTTGCTCTTCATCCAAATCTGTGACAAGGTAATCAATTCCTTTTCTCTCAGCTAGACTTGGTGTTAGTAAGGCTACTAAGACCTACAGGCAGAGAAGTCTAATGTTTACCCACTATGAAACAAGGAGGCCTTTCCAATAAAATTTTATTACAGATTTTGAAAGTATTCGAAGAGAATTCAATAAATTGTAGCAATTTAAGGTACATAGGCATAACAAATAATGCCACTTTTAAAAAAGTGATCAATCTTATATTCAGGTTCTCTATAGTATTAAAATTCAAATTTGTACACTATTTTCTGTTTCAGTTTCATTAATAATTTTTTTTTTCAGGCATCAGATTAAACTTCAGGGTAGCTACTGTAGAACAAGTACAATCATAACAATTTTATCAGGTAGAGAAACTGAGTTGTAGTATTAAAAATGACAGTAGGATAAAGGAAGATTTTTTTAAATTCAAAATCAATTCAAATTCAAAATCTTGTCACACAACCATAGTGATAACCTTGTAGTTCCCAGTCCACAAACCTGATTTGGATGAGTTTAATAAAGCAGAAGATGAATTTTCTTCAGGTATGTCACAGACAATCTGAAGTCTCTGTGCAAAAGCAGGAAGTCAGGAAAATATGAGTCACATCAGTAAAAGCACAAACAAAAAACACACAAAGCACCTTAAAAATTTCCCAGCTGCAGCTCTACATTCTGAAACCATACTAAATTTTCCAGGTGCTTTCCATCTTTAGATCCATTTGGATTCAAATTCACTTAGTGAAAGAGCAGCAGACATCAGAACAAGAAGTTGCAACCTACAGTTGTGTGGGGACAGGCCATCTCATTAATGTATAGCTCTTCAGTATGTTATACAAACAGTGAGAAATGCTTCATGATACACTACGAACTCATTGACTTGCAGGGACATATTTCAGACTTGCTTGATTGCTTACTGGTCCCTACCTGCCATGGAACATGAAAGTGCACACATTGAGGCATATAAAATTAGCTAAAGCTTTAACAGATTTCAGTTCCAAAGTCTTTACTTATTTTTTGTCCTTTCAGTCACTTGGAATTTCCCTCACCCTTCTCTGAAGATTAAAGCAAGTTAAATACTTTATTAAATTCTGAGTCTATGTTCAGCCTCTAAATTTCTTCAAAGGGGACTTCCAACTGATAGCTCAAGCATAAAAGCCCAGAGAATAGCCAAAGGTGTCCAAGCAGAGAAATAGCCTAAGATCTCTGGGCAGTTATTAAGTTCACAGCTTCATTCACTGTGCACTGACTTCTCTATGCAAACAAGCTCTACGGCTTGAGCAAGATCAAGAGAAGAGCATGTCTAATTGACAAGCAAGATTTTCTCTGAAGACTTTACTCCAGGAACATGAAGTTAGCAGACAAAATCTCTCATGACAGCATTTAAGGGTGAGTGGCTGAGTCCTTGTGCCAAAGCCCACTCAAATGGCTTGTTTTTCAAAACAAATGAACTCATACACTTATTTGGTGGTGGTGCCATAGTACTAAATAGAGTTTGAGACCTTTGTCTGAACTAAGGTTTCAGTTGTACAGGGAATATCTGGCTGCATTGAAATAAAAAAAATTATTTTAATATTTAATGTAGCTTGCTTGCCACATACCACATGTACCCTGTTTCTGCAAAAAAAAAAAAAAAAAAAAGGCAATATTCACAAAGACATGTTACTAAAACCTTGGTCTCATTGCTTTTAAACATACCACAAGGCAGGTGGAGCTTACTGTATTTTAATGTCACCCAAAATACCTGCCTGCCTCAAACTGACCCCATAGTCCAAGTTGGAGGCTGCATTGTTTTATCTGATGGGTCACAAAATACAAAAGCAAATGAAGATGGGTGATTGTAGTTAGTGACATTCAGATAGTATTCAGTAGTCTTTGTCTATTCTCCTTAACTAATAGCAAAATACTTGTTTTGAAAAAGTTTTGTACATTTCAGTTAATATCTTACTAGCACTTTGTAATCATATTCATGTTGTATCTCCTTAAGAAATTTGTTCTTTCTGTTCAATATCTGGCTTGTATTGAAGTATAGCTTTGAGTAACATTTATTCTGTAATTTCTTGACATGGTAAAAGCTTTTATGTTCCACTCAGTTGATAATCCATCACTGTGTATATAATAAAATATTTTTGAGCTACCTCAAACTTTCATTTGAATCATCCATGTTATCTTTCACCTGAGGAAAGCACATGCCCCAAAACTTAAGATTTATTTAGACATTTATGTAAAGGCAAAGAGGAGGAGAAACCATGTACCAACACAAGCTCAGCCACCGTTGCATATACAGCTGTTAATCCTTTTATAGCCTAACAATTCTTCTATATAACTACACTCTATACCTATATCTGAGGTTGAACAGCTGGTTCTTCAGAGAATCATGTAGTAGGCTAATTACGGAGAATATGTGCATCTCCATAAATACACATTTCTTGCCTGCATTCCAAGTTCTTAGATGTGTAGCAAATATACAGGTCTATTAAACCTAGTGTAAGAGCAAGAACATTTTTCCCTTCCTTGATTTTAAGATGCTGAATGAGGAACAGAGTATGTATTCTGTTGTGCATTTTAAATTGCTTGGCTGGTCACAGAATATATTTCTTTGCTTCTATTTCATCCACAGAGTTGTCTTTACTTCAGATCTGAAAATCCTTACTGTTAGTGTTGCCATAACCAAAGGCAATACACTTCAACATTCTACTTCCATGTATTTAAGCTAACAGTGATGAAGACCAGTATCTGTCACCACATATCTCTGCTTAATCACTACAGGCGAAATTCTTTGACATTTCAAAATCAATAAGTAGAACTTTGGAAAATGCTGGAGTTTAAAAATATAACTATTTCCAAAAATTATGATAACACATTGGAAGTACTGTATCAGACCTTAAGAAATCATTTTTGCTGTTTAAGGCAATCAACTATACTTCAATTCAGGTATTATTATTGTAAATCAGAAACAAGCAAGATGAAAAATTAGGAACCGTGAAATACCATTTTTTTTCCAGTTACAGTTATTTTTTGCTTTTTCATTGCCCCTTTATCAAATAGTAGGGAATCTGGATCAGAGGAAATATTCATTTTTGCATGTGTTTATTAGATGTTACTTGTTGATGAGCACCTGCCTCTGCATCCTAGGCGGGATAGAGTCAAACTAGATCAGTCAGTCATTTTCTTGTGTTCTAAGAAAGCAAAGGGTTTGTTTTGTTACACCAGACTTCACCACTTTAGTTCTTGTTATTCAATTGCTTATGCTTGACAAACCTCTGAAAATGAACAAGTGAGTGGAAGACAAGTATTTGTTGGATTCACCAGCCCTCTACAAAACTTTAAGGTGAAGGATAAAGATTGCCATAAATTTCTTTTCCTATAGCTCCACAAAGAGGTACTCCCTGAACAAGAATTGATTACACTGAGATCTTTATGAAGAATCTGGTGCCTGGAAGTTCCTCTGAGTTTTCCAAATACACCAAGTAGTCTAAGAAAAGACACTGTGTCTACGTACAAATGTCATGCTACACACTTTCTCAGAACACCATGTTACAGTGAAATACCACTACTACGTATTTCATTTGGCATTTGTCGATGATTACAATCAAACAGCTACAAAATTATTGTTAGGCAATTAAGAATTATTTCATCTGAATAGACCAGCCTTGGCAACACCATCTTATGCAGAATCAAAAACTGTCATCACAGTCTCCTACTATGGCAGTGCTCAGCACAACTGCTGAATCATCACTCTGCCCCATAGCCTTTCCCCAGTTACAAGGGGACAGCATTCATCCTATTGCCTTTTTAGAATTTATTTTTCATGTAACAGCTGGCTGGCTGTGGCCCAGACTTTCAGAGTTCAGTGCCATAAACAACTGCAAGAGGATTCCCTGATCTAATTCCTTGAAGCCCTCTAAAATACAGACTATCACAGACAAGCAAATCAAAGGCTCCTTCCTTACCAGAACACTGAAAAAGTATGTAAAGAATCAAAAGAGAAAGTTACAACTAATGTAAGACAGAGAAAGTTGTCCCGATCCTCAGCACTAAGCAGCATTGGCACCAGGTACAGAAATGCACATGCTGTTGTGTTCCATGACATCTCTTGTGTTTGTGGGGAAGGGGAATAGCTCTGGAAAATTCAGAAAGGCTCAGTATAGCTCCGGCAGGGTAGTTCCCCTTGTTTCCAGTTATGGCAGAGGTGTTGTATGTATGGTCTGCGGAGCACAGATACTCTGTGAAATGCTGGAAATAGGTCTGGAAACATTTCTGAGAAGAGTGATGCTAATAATGTCAGGAAGCTACAGCTTATAATGAGGTCTGAACTTCCACTGGGGAAGCTGGTGAAAGACTGCAAAGCAGTGCTCCATGGCTGGGGAGAGGTCCTTGCAGGGCATTTGGACACTTTAAAGAGTTAAGCAACTGCCTAAAAGTAACCTGACTGTCACCCTTGACTGTAAATAGAACTCAGAGACCACTCTCCCTAGAACAAAGTTATTATTTGTGAATCTCCATTTTGAGACTTAACGTTTAAGTTTTTCTTTACAGGCCTTATAGAAGGATTATGAGTAAGCAAATCGGTGAATGGAACAATACAGATCTATTATTTCTCAGCCCTCATCCCTACACTGCTTCACTACATCATTTTTCATGACCCACCTGTTAGCAGCGCTTCTTTATTTTGCCCAGGTTTTGTTGTGGAATATAAATGAATCTGAATAAGACTGTTTTAATAACTGAACATATATTAATATTCCAAATTTATGTCATCACAGCCTATTGTTACAAAAATATATCATAATATACAATAGAAATGTATCACAGATTCTTTGCCAGGGATTTAGTTCACAATCAAGCAAGAAGCAGAATATTTCACTGATTTACTGCAGTCGAAACAGACAAAAACTGATGAAAAAGGACATAGGAGTGTGTTTCATTACTGCAAAAAGGCAGAACGTAATCTGTCTTGTGCCTGATCACAAAGGATGAGTTTCTTATATATACTGAAAAATGAAAAAAATTCTTGAATTTAGGTGGCAGAAATATAAATCAGGGAACTGTACACTAATAACTTAATTCAGACCATAAATATGGTGGTCTTTACAAAGACAAGCAATTCTGTATTTGCTGTCTGGTGTCAAGAACATAGACAGAAGCTTGTGTTTTCCAGATAATTTCTCTCTTAGCCATTCATACCCTAACTTGCTCTGAGTTTCCTCTGCTCCCTATACCTTTCTGCACCTGTATAGTGGTACCACCACAAAAAAAAAGGTACAGTTTTATAAGTGCTGACTTTGCAATCTATGCAAGACCCCTCTGAACAGGAAGCTCTCTGTCAATGGCTAAATGGACTCATAGTACACGTGCAGACTTCAAATACAGCTTCAAAAAGTTTCTGTGTGAAGAAAAAAGCAAACTAGGAAAACTTGAATATATGATAAACTTATTCATACATCAGTTTCAATTTGCGATATCAGATTTTGTTGCACCTGGATGTTTGATGTTGTCAAGAATGATTTAAATTAAAGTGTAGCTTATCTGTTAACACAAACCCTCACATTCCCTCAGACTCTTCAGTGCAAAGATCATATCTTGACTTCTGTAAAGTGTCTGAAAACAGCCCTAGAAGCCATGAAAAATATTAATATTATCTTCAAAACCAATGATGTGATATGTGAAGTGAAATAACATTCAATATAAGGAAAAATTCCTTATATTTGCGCACAAGAGAATAAAAACAATACAAATGTGATAATTGCTTTTTTTCCACGAGTTCAACCCACACAATGAAACTGTATTTCAGTTAAGTTGATGTAATGTTCAAACCACAGGCAAAAAGTTTCAGTGTCAGAAAGTGAAATCTGCGATTTCCAGTCATTATATTCAAAAACTGAATCTATATTTCACTAATCTATGATGAATGTTTTTTGATTGCTATAAAAAATAATTCTGCTTTAATCTCATGATTTTAATTATTAAAAACTCTGCTATAGTGTGCTTAAATCATGTTGCCTCTGGAAACTAGAAAAAAAATCATGCTAAATATGAATTACTCTTTACAATTGTAATCTTTTAGAGTCCTGAAAACTTAATCCTTATATTAAAAGACCTAGTCTACCCCAAAATTCTCCTCCCTGGGGCCAAAAAATAGTCTGAGAATTCACGGAGCATGTTATGAACATTAGCATATTTCAAATGTAAAAATTTTTCATGATGGCCATAGCAGATGCCATCAAAAGCAGAAAAGAACAAGTATAGTAGTATTTGAGCAAACTTTCCAATCTGGAACCAGTTGTGATTTGTAGAAAATTGGTAACAGCCTGTTTTAAAACAGATTAATCATACTGGTACTCCAGATCCCATTCCTATGGTATCCCCACACTGTTATTTTGCAGTATTTAAAACACAAATTCTCATCAGCACCTTCAGAACTTACAATGCTGGACATTTATAAGGAAACATGAGGAATGCTGATATTGCTTCAAAGAAAGAATTCAACCAGAAGAGTACCAGGCCGCTCTTGACATTCAAAAATGCTACAGATATCCCAAAAGGCAGCTTCTTAAACAAACAAGGAAAAGACAGAAATTAATTAGGATAGTGGTATGCTTTCCAGGAGGAAATATGCATATCCAGGAGGAATGCTTTTTGGCTTTTCATGTGCTATCTTCATTAGAGAACTTTGTAAAGAAGTTTAATTTTGTACAAAAATTTAATAAGAAACTTAATTGTATAAATATGTTATACAATACATCAAAAATAGAATCACAGAATATTGTTAGGGGAAAGATTTTATGTTAAAGACATTCTCCTTAAGAATATAAACCTATAATTCATATTCCAAAATATATCAGATAGTCAGTAGGATGAAAGCACATAAAGTGAGAGGAAAAGATTTTACTATGCTAGTAATGAATTAAAAATGTCTCATGGGTACTTGAACTGACTCATCAGTTTTTGGTGAAATCAGGAGGAGAAAAGAAACAGAAACTACTCAATCGTTCCTCCAAACTTCCTCACATTCCTGCTTTTTGGTCTTGTTTCTTTTTTAATTTGAGTGAAATTTACTTCTTTTGGAAAGGCCAAGGAATGAACATGAAAGCCTCCAGCGTCCTGATGACCCACACTAATCAGACACTCTGTCCTGTGGCCATCTCACAAGAGGAGGGCTGAGGGCACCAGCCAAGTCACATGAGTGGTCATCATGCACTCACATGAAATCTCCCAAAATATTCACTGAAGCCGAATTATTTGTTTTCCACGATTCTGGGAGGAGTGCAACACCAGACTTGACTTGTAACAATTTAGGCTGAACTCAACAGGATTTAGAGGTTTTTTCTCTTCATCTGTTATTTTTGGGATCATTTTCCATGAGGCATTGATGAATTCCAGAATCTCAGGCAATAATAGTCTTCATTATTACAGCCAGGAGTATGATTATGCAAGGGGAAAATGAAAGGAAGGTGTTTTCACTTCTTAGAGTTGCTACAAAGCAAAAACTGCTCGCACTAGCAGTTTGACACAACACAAGACCCCTGCTCAGCCCCTCAGCAGAGTGATCTGATTGACACATACCTAGGGCAGAGGCAAAGGGCAAATCGTGTGTGCTGCTCCTGCCCTTGAGCAGGGATCTTGAGGGGAAGAGAGACTGAGCACAAGACTCCTGGCAGAGGGAATATGGGGAATTCAGGAGTGAAGGAAGAAAACTGAACCTCACAAAACTGTCTGCTCTTAGCAAAAAAGACCAGAGGAAGGAGTAGGCAATGAGAAAGATCAGAGACACGGGACATACCCAGTGTCTTAGAGTACCATTCTTTTACATAGAGAGAGACAGGATGTTGCTTCCAGGGAGCTAATGCAATGGGATGCTGAAGGTATGCACAGAGCAGGCTCTTAATGAGCCAAGAAGCATGAATGCATTTGCTTTATGTCAGAGAGAGAGGAAAGCTGTAGCTGAGGCTATGAGATTGGCTATTCTGTATTTCAAGGTGTTGGTCAACAGAGGCAGCTCTGTTGTACTTAGTACCACAGCTGCTAGCACTCTTTCAGGAATATTCAGAACTAATAAAGACCTCCTGGGGTCCTTCACAGTCCTGTTTACACTACTCTTTGGTGTGGGAGATGTGTTTTCTGATCTCATTTGTTTAACTGCCATCTGGAAATTTACTTATCCACTTACTGCACCCATTCAAAGCAATTGTGGGCAATTGAATGCACTTTGAGTACTCCAGAGAGCTCTCACTTTTGAAAAGCCACATACAGAGCTACTCACTGGAGGAAAGTCACATTTTGGCAGAGATATCAATGGGTTAATGGCTTTGTTTAATCATAGAAAATGGGGCCACAGAGAGTTGAGATATAAAAGAAGTGTTTTAATAGCAAAGCAGAAGGAAAGCTGGGAATTGCTTCAGCCCACTGCAGTGTGAGGACTGCAATTTTTTGTATGATAAAATCTAACATAGCAAGTTTATTCTGTGCTTCTGTTCCTTACTGTTTTCTTCTTTAGTCACTGTGTTTTCAGTTACTTCAAGGTCCATAAGTTTATCTTTTTTTTTAGGTGAATTTATTTCAAGTTTTGTCTTTCTTATCAGATTTAGACACGTGGTATTCTTAAAGACCACTTTTGAGGACTCCTGATTTTTGCATTACTGTGCATAAACCCATTTGAAGACTGACAAACAAACCACTACCACTAGGGTGGATTGTCTAAAGACATTTCCACTTGTGCTGTTTCTTTCACTTTCATACATGTCTGTGTCCTGTTACTACTCCTGACCCGGGAAACACATCTACTGCCATACCAAAAGGGTCCATTATGCATATCTCGATATTATAGCTTTTTTTATCTATATGAAAAAGGAAGTTACTGGAATAAGTGGTAATACTGGAGCTAAGCTATATATTCCTTTATTCATAATCATAATATGCTTGATAAATAACTGCGGCGAGAATGAGTTGTGTATCTGTCAAACTACCACGACTCTCAATGCAATAATGCACACATTTCCTAGACCAGGCATAGTTAGAGATAAGCAATTTGCTGTTAAGTACAGGGTGACCAAGAATGAAGAGACTGAACAGCTCAACTTCATTAAGTTACCTTTCATAAATCTTTTAAATCATCATTATGCTTAATGTATCAGTATCAATTTTCAGCAAATAACCATTTCATTTAAACTGGAAGCAGCTGTATAAATAGAATAAAGAAAAACGACCTTTCTGAGAGCTGAATTGCACATCCTTGTAGAGCATGACATGTGTTAACACTCATGAGCTTCGTTCTCTTGCTTCCCATTCTCACTGATTCTTGCACAGTTTTCCTCTCACAATTGCCTTTGACACAAGCTCAGTAGAATAGTTGTTCTGGTTTATCCTTTGACAAGAATTACCGAGCCACAGAACAGCAGCACCCAGAGACTCTTGTGTGACCTGTGACAAAATAGCGACAAAGGAGAAATGAACCCTCCATGTCAAGTTTTATCCTTTTTTGCTTCTTACCAGTTCCATAACGTTGCTCTTCATTCACGATGTCTTCATGAATGTTAGAGGTTCACATTAATGATAAGAACATGTATAAGCAGCTGTAGCCCAGAAAATCTAATATTTTACTCTCTCAGGCTGCCTAGCTGGGATCTCAAATTCCCTCCTATTGATAAATGAATAAAACCATCATCATGTGAGCAGATCCACAATTACCATTTGAACAGAGGAGTTCAAAATTAAATTTTTATATATGATTTTGAATGTATGGAAATTTTACATCATGTTAATGTTTTGGTATTTTAGAGAAAACATAATAACATCATGTGTGCACAAAAGAACTGTTTGTAAATGAGCTATTTAACATCCTATGCATGTACTTTAATTTTCCCTTTCTTCACAACCCAGTTCTTTAATTTATTTCCCTTTTCTCTTGCAGATTTTCTTTTCAACATATTTTCCTGTAAAAACAGATTAAAAAACTGTCAAAGGAGTAAATGAGAGGAGGCTTTGTGCTCTCTGTTTCACATTAATTTCAATTTCATGTAAATAAACACTGCAATAGGTCATAGTTGCCTATATGCCCTCTACATAACAAGTGTCATGAATTTAAGAAAGAGGGAAATATGAAGAGAAATTTGAAGATATGAAGATATTTTGAGAAATATGAAGAGTTTTTTAATTCTTGTGTTCTAATTCCTCACATATTACTTAAGATATATTGACATCTGCGAAGAGCAACCAAAAATTAAGAAAAAGGTAAACTAAACAAGCAATGGAATAGAAGTATTCTTTCACAAAACACTAACACAAATGGATAGAACAGAAATTAAACTGACAAAAGATAAGAGGCTTTTCTTCAGGGCCCTAAGGGATTTTAATTAACTTATTTCTAGAAATGGAATAGAAGCATCATACTGATTTTACTGTCAGATATTTGGCTAGAAATCAAGAGCTTCAAAAGTTATTAATGGGCAAAAAGGTAGCATCTGATGATGTAGAAGACAGACTGATATAAACCCCTTAATTTAAGTGTTCCTGAGGACATACTAAGAGCAGAGAAATGACGGGCTGCAAAAAGGAATCTGAAGTAAGTACCAAAGATGAATCATACCGAAAATAGATTATCAGCAAAACAGCAATTTCCTTTCCATGTAGTAAGAGCTACCAGCAGTCTGAAAAATGAGCAATGAAGCTCAGAAAATAGGTTACAGGGTTTGCTCTGACCTGCTGTGGCTGCTATAGGATTCAAGCTGTCAGCATATCAGCATTGCATGTAAGTACACGAAATCATTACTGGATATAGGCACACTAACTCCTCATTTCCATTTATTATTTTTTTTGCCAAGGTCATGAAAAAATATCTGATGAATGTGCAATATTTCAGATGATGTTACAATAACAGAGCAGGCCACGTGCAAGCCTTCATTTATTTAATATTGCTTACTGACTGATGCTCTTTTCAAAGGTGAATTTATTTAGGTTGGTGCTACTTTCTACGATATTCTACTTTTGATTAGCAGTGTTGTCAGTGCCATCTCCTACAGCAAAAAAGGGTCCATCATCATCAGGAATTTACCATATGTAAGCTAGAAGACCTAAACTATGTTCTTTTTTTCCTCAAAAAATTCAGAAGGGAGAAGGTTGTTAATGGTACTATATGCAATTCTCCTGAGACAAAAAGCTTTCCAAAAGAATGATATTTATAAATACAATCTACTGCACTATACTAATTAGATCTGATGAAGTACAGCCCCTTTCCAGACATATATATTGTAAATGTAAGCATCTAAATTCTCTAAGGGTAGGTTTGGGGGTAGGAATTCCAAACCTAAGATATTTCAGAACTATGATGGAAATACTGTGGCTTTCAGCAATACTCTAAAAAGCACAGAAATTTTTTTTCTCTCTTATAAAATATTATTTCAGTTAGAGCTGTAAGCAAGAAACTGTTCTCCTAATTGCAGTTTTCATGAATGGTCACTAGTTTGCTTTTAGACAATGATTTTCAGCCATTTCCATACTACCTTTTTCCCCTTTACTGTAGATTTGTGCTCCCTCTGGGCACCCATTGGACTGGACACATGGGACAACTGCAGAAACAGAAAACTCCAAATAATTTTCTAAAAGAATTCAGAGTTAATTGATTAGTGTAAGATCCACATCTGGTAGCTGTCTGATGCCTTGACTCTCACCTGCTTTTTCTTTCCTATGCAGATGTCTTCACACCCTTAAAACCCACTGCTACTCTTTCTATATCCAGACTATAACTGAGGTGGTAAGAACCTCAGTCAAGGATACAATAGTAAAAAGTGGGGTTAATCTTATCCAAGCTTCATACCCCACCCAAACAAATGATAGGCAATACTTACAAAGACCACCAAATATTTCTGGTTTCAACAGATATAACTCCAGTTTTAACATACATAATTTCTAAATATTTGAACCATAGCTTCCATGATTCCAGCTCCCTCTCTTTATACTTATACTATGTTGTTTAAAATTTTTAGCCCTTAGAGCAATAGAATACAGAAATTGTGTAAAAGAGGATCCCTTGAGACCTACATAGTCACAGTGACTGCAAAGCAAAATTCAGAATGATACTCAAGGACAGAACTTAATGAAAATGGCCATTGTGAATGTCAGAACATTTCAGTAAATTGCTATATTTTACATGGCACTGTAATGAATGTAAGAGAAGAATGGAAAAAAATACTCTCAGATAAAATCACTGTGAGTGTAGTTTCTGTTTTAGGAAAACAAGATTAAAAAAATAAAAAATAAGTATCACTACTGACCTCTTTAAAGGGTGACAGAAAAAAGGATAAAACCTCAGTGATTCTTACTTCATTTATTCCACAGCACTACTTCTAGGGTAAGATGATATGCAAGCTAATTGCAAAGAAATTGATGGGCTACTCAGCAAGAATAAATCAGTGTAGCTCCTCAAACATCACCTGCGTGTTGTGAATATGTAATTCCTCTCAGTCTGATTCTTCAACACACCTACGGCATTTTTGGCTGACTCTGGAACTACAGACCAGCTGAGGAAACAGCCTTGAGCAGTGTCAGTCATAACATTTTTTAAATTGTGAAAAATTTAAAATATTACCCACGTCTAGTACTAGGTATAAATTCACTGTATGACTTTCCCTCTCTCATATTCTGCGCAGTTTCCCAGTGCCCTGTTCAGAGTTACAACGTCTTTCAGCAGAGTAAGAACCAAAGACAACTTCTAGTCATCTCCTTAAACAATGGTCAGTATTTTTTTTCTAAGGCAACAAAACTGCAATTTCAAAAGCACTTAGCCTTGAGCATTCCTGGACACACTCCTCTGCACCTGGAGCTGAAAGGATGTTTGCTGTTCCAAAATGTGTTCTTTCCAGGCTTTAAATTGCAAGATGATATGAATAGTTATAAAAGATATGAATGTGTCTGTGAGTAACTGACAATTACTAACCTTACACCTGCAAGAGATCTACATACATACATGAGTATGTACATACAGAGTTGAAATATATGCCATATATTCCCACATGCAAAATATTTCCCAGCCGATTTTCACCCCTCTCCAGAAACCAGATGTGGTTAGGCAACTGTATAAAGGAAAGATGGGACATTCACAGATTTCTCAGGGAAAATTAAATCACATTACATTTCTCTAGTTAAACTATCAGTGCTCTTTCTGTTTACAGGCAAAATTGCCAGGACCAATTTTAGATTTGTATTCTCTTCCCAGCTTTATGCCAGCAATTCTTCTCTAGATGCTAGTGATAATGTCATTAGTATCTCACAGGTTATTGGTATCCATGCCTGTGAACATGACTCTGAATAAGCAGACTGCCAAGAAGAGTGCAAGCTTATAAGAATAACTAAGCAGCAGGTAGTTTGAGTGTCACAGAGGTCAGTATTTGGTAGTTTGCAAATTGCCACATCTGTGTCTTCAGGTCCCATGAACCATGAGCTGCTTTCTGCAGCACTGAAAGCCAAAAAAGAGCATAGCAGAGGTGGCTGGGAGAAGACATTCACTGCAGAAGACGTTCACATTGTTCACATGTGCAGCTCTTGACTCAGAGCATGAACAGTGAAGCTCCAGTTTCATTATAAACTTCAATCAAAATCAACAAAATTTACATAGGAGTCATTGCTCTGACTTTAAGGATCTTTGGGTTAGGAATAATCCTTTAAAAAGTATAAAATTAATCTCTCCAGGTCTGATGACAGTCAGCTGGTCCAATATACAACGAATGTATTCAGTTTTGCATGTCTGTGCAGAATTCAGTCCCTGTCTTGGTGAGCACCACCATAATAAAAAAGACTAATAATAAAATCTCACTCGCCCCAGTTATTTCACAATGTGTCTGTTTTCTTATATGGTTACACAATGAGAGGATACGTGTTGTAAAGTGCAGTTATCTCCAACAGTTGGCCGAGTGCCTACAACTGTAAAACAGAAAAATTATGCAGTCTTATCAGGTCACTTGAGTGACCCATCTCAAATCAGACTGCTGCACTTAGACTGGAAACAGGCCCCAAAATGCGTAATTCTTGAGAATACTCATGTATCCACTAGCTAAGCAAGCTAGTGGGAAGGCTAATGGGAAGGATGGAAGCACTTCACTTCAGGAGATTTACAGATGTTTACATATGTTTCACACCAGTGAGGAAGCCTCGAAGCTAACACTATTTTTCATACCAGTAATTCTAAAATATTACTAGCTGTTTTATAAGCTGGGCGAAAATATTTCATGAACATTTTCTTTGCTAAAAATGCTGAGGCTGGATCAAAGATGTGTTTCACAGATTAAAATGGTTCACAGCTGAAGCATGCTGCCAAGTATAGTGCTGGAATATATTCTCTGTGCTTTACAGTTACTTTTTATGATGATAGCCAGACTGTTTTTTCTACAATGTAAACATTCTTTGTTAAAAATGTTCAGCACTATTGACATCTCAAAGCATTTGATGTGAAATGTGATAACATGTTTCTTTGGATATAATTCTGCACACTCAGTAAAGCCTGTATTTTAAATGTTGTAGTTTGAATTATTTATTATTGGTAAATTCAGCTGACATTTTCCACAGCTCAATCACTTTAGGCAAGAAACTAGCAAAAAGCATATTCAGGTCATATAGCTAGAAATTGAGATTGCCAAGAGGTAGATGTTGCTGCCATGCAATCTGTAAAAGTATTTGCAAATATTTCAAAGTTTGTGGTTTCCCAAGCTTTGCTGATTTTGAAGCACCTTTTCTGACAGTACTCAGCTCAAATGTTCTTTCTATTCTTTATCATGCTCCCAAATAAAATGCAGTCATCGTCACTTTGTATAAGAAGAAGGAATTAAATCAGACTGCTCAAACTACCGTGGTATTACTCTGCTCTCCATTGCTGGCAAAATCCTGGCAGAATACTCTTGACAGACTATACCTGCTATAGTAGAAGGAATTCTACTCGAAGCCAATGTGGTTTCAGAGCCAACAGGCAGGGTATCGTCTCAACACTGCAAAGAAAATGTAGGAACAGAACAAAGGTCCTATGTAACCTTTGTCGACCTCACCAAGGCTTTCGATACTGTGAGCAGAAAAGGTCTGTGGCAGATTTTGAACCCTTTAGGTTGTCCCCCCAAATTCCTTAAAATGATCATCTCACTCCATGAGGATCAGCACGGCCAAGTCAGATATGGCAATGCACTTTCTGAGCCCTTTCTAATAACTAATGGTGTGAAACAAGGTTGCGTTCTCGCACCAACCCTATTCACACTCTTTTTCAGCATGATGCTCCAAAGGGCCACAGCAGACCTCGATGATCAGGACGGTATCTACATTCGATATCGTACTGATGGAAGCCTTTTCAACCTAAGGCGACTGAAGGCCCACACTAAGACCTTAAACCATCTTGTCCAGGGGCTGCTTTATGCTGATGACGCCGCCCTTGTTGCCCACACAGAAGCAGCTCTGCAGCGTTTAACATCCTGCTTTGCTGAGGCTGCTGAGCTCTTTGGGCTGGAAGTCAGCTTAAAGACAGAAGTTCTCTATCAACCTGCACGTCAGGAAGTCTTCCATCATCCCCACATCACCATTTGCCAATCAGTGCTCAAATCAGTTCAACAGTTTAATTACCTGGGTAGCCTCATCTCCTTGGACGGTAAGATTGACAGAGAGGTAGACAACAAGTTAGCAAAGGAATATAATGCCTTCAGAAAGCTTCATAAAAGAGTTTGGCTAAATAAACACCTGAAGAAAAGTACAAAGCTCAGTGTTTACAGAGCCATTGTGCTGTCTACTCTCTTATATGGATCTGAATCGTGGGTCATCTACCGCCACCACCTGCATCTCCTAGAATGCTTCCATCAACGCTGCCTCTGTACAATCCTAAACATCCACTGGTCAGATTATGTGACTAATACATCTGTTCTAGAACAAGCAGCAGTCACAAGTATTGAGGCCATGTTGCTGAGAACACAGCTGCGCTGGGCAGGGCACGTCTCCAGGATGAAGGATCACTGCCTCCCTAAGATCTTGCTCTGTGGTGAACTTGCCACTGGCTGCTGCAAGAGAGGAGCCCCGAAGAGAAGATACAAGGACTCCCTGAAACAACATCTCAGCCTTGGCCATATTGATCACCATAACTGGTCTACTCTGGCCTCCAATCGGGAGGTCTGGAGACACAGCATCTATAACGCTGCTGATGCCTTTGAGAACGCACGCAGGATCACTCTCGAGGAGAAAAGATAACGCAGAAAGAATTGTGCCTTGCAGAATATACCACCTAAGGAGTCTTTCTGCTTTCTGCTGTGCCTTTTACAACCGGACATGCCTGTCTCGTATTGGCCTTTTTAGCCACCAACGCGCTTGCAACAAGCGTGGGTAGAGCCCTTCCCAAATCTTCATTCACGAAGCCCAGCCATGATGATGATGATGAAATAAAATGCATTTGTTGACTGTTTTGGGCTTTTTGTGCTCCTTCTTTTACTTCTTTGATTTTTCTGTTCCTCTTTCATAAGCTTTTACTTACAAGCTAAACTAGGTTCACCCACTGCCCATTGGTGTGCTGTATGCTGATGTCTGCGTTTGCTTTTGAGAATTTATTATTTCAGGTATCTTATAAAGGAGCTTAAATTTTCTTGTGCTTACGTTAAGAGACAGGTTATGTTCACATACAATCTTCAACAAAGTATTACTGCTGGAATATTAAGTTGAAGGCAGACAATCACAGGTCATTCCAAGGTTCTTGGTACTTTTTGGTTCCTAAAAGTCTATTTTTTGTTGCAGTTTCATGATACTTAGCCTGCCGAGCAGCCAGCAGTAAAGAATAATTGGCTCTGTAGAGACAGGAGGGTTTCTTATTCGGAGAACACTTCACAAATATCCTCAGATACCATGTCGCATGATCATGTATTTTTGCTCATAAAGTTACAGTATCAAAGTACTTTTCAGGAGCATATGAATTACATATGAAAGCTCCAGCAGAAATATTAACATTCCTTAGCTAACCAGTGAGAAGTGAGGAAATGTTAAAACTAAGTCTTGTTCTTGCAGCTACCAAAAAGCCTTGCACTGACAAGACCTTAATTCCTCTATAACACCATGTAACACTACAGTTCAAATAACTGCTTTTACTCTTCCACAGCCCAGCTCAAATCCAGAAGTTCAGTTTTTCATCACCATTTCCTTCCACTGCAAAAGCTGCTGCATCTATTTAGTGTTTTCTTAATCAAAGTTCAAGCAGATTTATCTCATGTATATCCCCCTATCCTAAGGTATGTCCTTTAGATCCACAATAGTGAACAAAAAAAAGCCTCCACTGCACTTCATGTGGGTGACATGAAAACTAAATAAAATAATAAAATGTCAAGTACATGACAAATATAGAATTTTTGACTATTTTACTATAATCTAATCAAAACACACAGACTACACGTACAGTCACTTATGCATGACTGAGAATAGCGACATTAGTGAAGACATTTCTTTCAGAGAACTAAGAAAATACCATTACTGACATCATCCTCAAGGACGATTTTTGTGTATTTGTAGTATTCAACTTCATTTACCTCTTGTTTTAAGATAAATTACAAGCTGCATTTTGAGCCATTGAAAATACTAAATACCTCTATAGCAAATTAGGAGCAAGTGTCATTCTGTGGGGAGACTAGTTCTTCATCAGTATAAGTTTGCTGCATTTGACCAGAGAAAGTATATCTGGAAATATGTTAGAAGCCTCTTTTCTTCTGTTTGGACAGATGTTGCCCAAAGGGCCAGATAAGCTTGTCTATTCCATTTAATAAATGTGCATGATCTGGATTATAATGATCTGAGTCTACCAGAAAGTTAGAGGTACCTGATGTGTGTAAGGAGGTGATTTGAACCAGTTACTGGAATACAATGAAGGAGAGTCATCTGAGAGTCATCTGTCCTAGCTGGGGTGTCTGAAAGCCTATGCTCAAGAGTCATCCTTCATTCACTTTACGGAAAGGACATGGTCATCTTCAGAGAACTATGTGTCCCAACCTAAGATTGGTCAGATACGGTTAGGTAAGGTAAATCCCACTTGGTACCCCCAATTATATGTTTCCATATAGCTTCATAAGAATCAAACCACCAACTATCATGCAGAAGTAGGGGGTTATTCAACAGAACATGTGTGGAGCTCAAAAACTAATGCCAAATTATTATTCAAGTGATTATCTGATCATTCAGTCATTACATCAGTCAGAAAGCTTCTAATACTCAGGAAATAGGTGTCAGGAGGTCCCTTTCTGACAAGCTCTTCTTGTTGCAGTACAAGCAAATTCAAATTCTCTTCAGACTATGGATCTCTACTTGCAACCTTTATTGTACAGTGGATCTATGCAGTGATTTTCCGTCAGCTATCCCATTGCTGACTTAATAGTCCTGTCTTAAGTTCGTAAAGTGCATGGCTCTGCATAACTAATTAGCTTGATTTAACCTCAAAGATAAAATAATATGAATGAAAACTCAATATTTGTTCTTATTTTACATTCCAACAGAAGAAAGTAATTCCTATACTGCTCCCCCATTTTACATAAGTTGAACTTTTTATTGATAGAATTTCAACAGGCAACTGTTTTATCACCAAAACCAAGGTAAAACATACACCTCCCATGGTGACTACCAAGCTTCAACTTTCTTTGCCAGTAGATTTTGTATACCACCTCACAGGCTTATTACACTTATGACCTATTACTTTTTCTCTTTGTCCAAAGTACTAAGGTTCAAGACAGATTCTGAGAAAGTATGGCAGGATTTGAGGCAGAGAAACTACTTCAGTGCTGCAAATATTCACTTCTAATTATTTTCAAGAAAAGGCTTGGTGAATTTAGAGCTGTGATTTTAAGCAGAGGGCACCCTGTAGCAATCATATTGACTGTGATTACTTCAACCTTTTTTCTAGGTATTAAGGCGCAGCTAAGTGCTCCAAGTTAACACAAATCTAACAGGGTCAAACCCAAATCCCACAACTCATGGAGCCACCACCAGATAAAACCAAGTATCAGGTAGCAACTTTCACTCGCCTCACTCCAGAAAAAGTTCTAAATAATAAGAATTGTCTCCTCATAAAATGGCTTTACAATAGTAATGGGCTACCTGCCTACAAGTGCTTTCAATCAGTGGAATGATATATTCAATTGAATATTATATATTTAAAAACTAAAACTTCTAAAGAAGAAAGAATCATCTCTCAAGTTCCTTTTAACAGCCTTTTGAGTATGCAATTCCCATTAATCGTTTGTGGGATACCTAAACAAGGCAAATATTCAGGAACTTTCAATAGCTAAAGAAATATGGTTTATGTTTCAGAATAATACGGAAGAAAATTTAACCACTACAGAGGCAGAAAAACACTAGAGGCAGAAGAGACAAAAGTGTCTCAAATTCCTTTCACTAAGTTGGAGAACAGATGATTGCACAGATGAGAATAGGAGTGAGAAGTATTCTTGTGTTGTTTTTTTTTTTTCCCAAGAAGGGTAGTCTCACAGCAGGCACAATGTAGTTTATGTTTTCATCTAAGGAGGTTAATCACATACGCAGGTCTGAAAAACCCTACTGCAAGGCCAAGTTCCTCCCTTAGATGCACACATTTAATTCCCATTGAGAAGAAAAACCTTAATACATCCCAGATAGAATCTGATCCTTTTCTGTTCTCTGGTTTCCTTAGTTGCTATTAATGGGTGGACTAGAACCAGAACACCATTAACTAGTTGTCAAAGTTCCCTACTTACATTCCAAACTTGTATGGAATTAATACATTTAAATTAAAACGTTTCATTTATCTTTAAAAGTTTGTGACAAATTAACCCCCAGTTTGTTGAAGCTAGTGCACAGAAAGTACAAGTACACAGACACTCTTGACCAACATCATAATGTAATATGTCAAGAAATGGGCATTGTACAAAAGCTTGAATGTATTTGGACTGGTTTCCATTAGTTTTTATATCCCCAACTCGGTAATACTATGAACACACTCCTTCCTGTTCTGGTGCTTTAGAAAGGGTAAATGATACCTTGAGACCTGTGTTTTACTACTGAGAAACAGAAACACAGACATTTGTGGTATTAAACATGTGCCCATGTGTTCAGAATTACCATGAAACATGGCTATCCTGAGGGAAGCAGCATCCCCCTCTGATTAAAGACTGCGTTCACGAGACTCATTAAGGGCTCTGGCAAGCCTGACTATGACAGACTTAGTGTGGTCCAACAGAGCAGGGACAAGCAAGAATTGACACAGCCATGTATCCAATTTTATGTATATCACTTCATACTGTTTCATGGGGGATTCTCCTCAGAAAGCTCGGTGTGTGCAAAGCAATTCTGTCTACAGGGAACAACTACTGGGACTTAGGTCTGACTCAGCCAGAAACATGTCACTTAGCTGATAACACACAGGCACTGTGGCCAAGTATCCACCATCCAGCCAAGCAGAGCACGGGACATTGTGCTGGTTTAGCTCATCATCTGCAGCATATTTCCACTGTGGTGTGTACACACGGTCAGCATCTATCCCAAAGGAAAGGTAGAAAGAGTATGTGTTTGGTTTTTAGCAGGGAACAAGAAGACTTAACAACTTGCAGATTTTAGAACAATCATACTAGAACACATCGTTTTATTGACACATCTTTAAAAGAAAATAGATCTACTCTGCTCTCATTGTTCAAAAAGGAAAAGGAATCTCAGTTTTTTAATTTTTGTCATGATTCACCATTTACTAACCATAGTATTTATTACTATAAAATAATTTGGATGCTAGAATTACAATTATTCTGGCCATTAAATTCTACTGTGCTTGGGTTTTTTAATTATAACTAGTGTTTTCAAGGGTTTTTTTTTTCTGTTGGAAGCTATCCTCTGAAGATAAACTCTGAATTGTTCCAGAGACATCAGAAGTGGAGATCTTAGAGAAGACAAGTTAATTTCAATTCAAAAAGGCAGAGATGACATTATTTTAGCTCTGTGAGAAGAATAAAATAATGTAAACATCAGTCTGTATAGAATTTAGACATAATGGAGTAACATTATGCAACCATGCTGTTATCAAATCTTGGACTTTTGCGACCACATAAGTGGTAAGTTGCTCACGTGGTTTACCCACTATGATACCAGAAACAAATGCTACAGATAGATTCTAAACCCATAACATTTCCAAATTTCCATCCAAGAGCTTTAGCAAAATAGTCTACCTCCTTTTACTAAACCAGATATGGTCCTGAACATCCCTTCACTCTGAATTCAGACCAGATTCAATATCAATTTTTATAAGCTACCTAGTCAGAATTTTGGATTTGGATTTCTGTTCATAACATGATAGCATAGGTTCAGTTCTGCTGAACTTGTGTATGTTTATTCTTTTTTTATCAGTTGATTCATTTTGGCTTGTTGGTGCTGCCACGTTTTCACATGTCAAATTCCAGACTAGCACAAGCAGCAAACAGTTACAGCTGAGGAATGGTCACGGTGGGATTTCTGCTGCTGGTCTATCTGAAGAAACCTTCAGATGCTGTAATTACCACAGGAAATTATAGCTTTAGGATGTCTTCATACCTCTCTGACAACTCGTCCCCACCTGGATTGCCTACATCACATTTACACCTGGAACAGTGGATAGACTGGCAGCACACATGCCCTAAATATCAAACTTCCAAACTGAGTTTATACTACAGAAGGTCATCAGTGATTTCATTTTGTGTTTTGCTGAACATGAGACTTGTTAGAAAAGATAAGGAGGATTTCATATTTTCAATCCCTGCAGAAATCCTCCTCAGCTGGAAGTACAGGTCAATGTAATCCTCAAGGAGAAAGTACAAAAAAGAAAAATACGTGAGAAAATATGAAAAAAAAAATAATTTTTCTGATGAGACACTTCTTCAGTAAATTAGTTGTTCAAGAAATATAATATAACATTCCTGTATGGACCTGAGTCACAAAATCCACGCTCAGCCATTTAATTCCTGTCATAGACCAGGGCTCAAAGGCTGAAGTTTCTGAGGAATGCCCCCAATACACAGGAACTGACCTACTCACTTCTAAATCAAGAACTGCATTCTAAACAAATAAAACACACACGGTTATGAAATAGAAAAAGAATGTAACACATGTGTGCAGCACAAAAGAGCACAGATTTTGCAGTGAGATGGCTGAGATTTCTCCACTTTGTATTTCCTGCCATTCTTTCTCACATGGGGGCTGTTTAATCAATTAGCAGCACATGTGTGAAAAAATGATCAATTATATAAAGAAAACCAGCACAATTATGCACATTAAAACACAGACAGACACTGGCATTCATTCAGTATTATAATCTGCCTCCAGATAACAGTGAACAGTCAGTGACACAAAGCAATGCAATTGTTTCTAAAGAAGAGATTTTCTCCAGAGACCCCTCTTGTTCAAGGCAGGAGATGTAACTTTGCTCTCTTAAACAGATTGCTGGAGAGTGACAGGGCACTGTACATTGTTTTCCAATTCCAAGAGATGCAAACACAAAGTTGCCTCTCTGTACATTATTAACTGCTAAGATTTATACTGTAAAAAACATTAATTTCAAGAACAGAAAAGCCCTTCTCTTACATAAAGGTCAGTGACAAAGACAGCCCTCTTCGAAGGCTGAAACAAAATGTTTTTAACTCTTACTTATTCCTTCTTTTTTTCTCAGCAGGATGTCAGTCTAGCCTGGGCAGCCAGAAGTTTTGGATCACAATCCATCTCTAAATTTAATCTTCCTTCTCAATGCATTCTGCTGCTTGCATAGCCCACAGGGTCTGCACAACTTCCACTTTCACCAGAGCTCACCATTGCTCCACTAATGCACTGGATGCCTCCCACAGGCCAGTCTCTCCTTTTTAACAAACTGCATATCATATGATTTATATCTAAGCTTAATAAACATGTCTCTTTTACTGATAATGGTATTGGAAATGGAAGACTACTGCAAAATGTTAGACAGCTTTCTGCCAGACTTAGAATCATAGAGACACAGAAGGATTCATTAGCTACTAGTGCAATTTCAAGCCATGGCATATCGATTTCTTCTGCTTCCAGCAAGAAGATACGTGACTTTTTCATTGTGCTGATTGTAATTAATGATAAAGAAAATAAAATCCTAATTATTGAGCAAGCCAGGTGATTGATTCAACTTTTTGGAAAGAAGAAGTTTACCTTTTCCATCTCCTATCAGAACACTTCTGTCAAGATACAAAGGACAAAGAACTCCTACTTTCGGGATTTTTTTCCAGGAAATGGTGATTATACGACTCAGGTGGGGTTAAGATGCAGAAACATTGGGAATCACAGTCATTAAGGGCAGAATTGCTTGGAAATGTTGTTTAAATATACTTCAGATTTCCCCTTCACATACTCACAGATCCATAGTGGAAAAGGAGAATTGATACTGTAAGAAGTACAGAGAAAGCTGAAATCAATAAACATTTCCAGACCTCAGTTTCATCTTGAAAGCTTCTGAAATCTGTGCACTTCATCTGTGACAATTTTGAATTATAGGCCTGCATGAAGGGGCATTAGAAAACATTTGTTACAATAAGACTGATCCTATGCTAGTATTTTACCCACATGGATCTAAGATGTTTGTAGGCATCTGTTCACTAAGAAATATCCCAGTGACCAATCCTTCATGGTGACTCTTTATGCAGGAAGTCTGATTACACAGCACAAATGCAATACAGAATAGTGACAAGAGTCTGTAATTCCACCCAACCTAAACTGAATTTTAATTTAGCAAGTCAGGATTAGCCATTACTCATTCTCATAAACCATCTGAAGTTACTATGCATGGTCAAGAATGATGATACACAAAACACACTGTGTCAGGTAAAATCACACCAAGGTAATGGCTGCAACTGCTGATATGAGTCTGTTTTTGTTACTAGCACTGTAGAACTCTGCAAATTACATCATACAGATCGCTTCCGTACCTGGCATCCATTCAACCTGCATCTATACTTATCCACCTCCACTTGCCTGCTTAGACAAATCAGCAATGGGAAGAAAAAAAAAAAAGCCAGGAGCATATAAATCCATCTGCACTAAATACAGAAAGTTAATATTAAATGCTGTGCAATGGGGAAGTACTTTAGATTTCAAAATGGAAAGACTCCCATCTAGAGAAGTGGGGAATTCGGTCCCCAGTAGAAACGAAAAAATGAGCACTCTTACATGTTAAGCATAGCAGATAGCAGTGAGATACAACATTCAAACAAACCTAGCAGGTATACAGCTGTCTACTCAATCCTACCATCAGTCCAGCATCACAGAATCACAGGATATGTTGAGTTGGAAAGGACCCACAAGGTCATCGAGTCCAACCCTTAGCCCTGCACAGGACCATCCCCAAGAGTCACCATATACCTGAGGGCTTTTCCATCATTCCTGAACTCAGACCACAAGTAACTGTAGAAGAAATGAAATAACACCTACCAACCAGGCTGAAACACTGATTGATTTTGAGCTGTCATTAGCTGGCTGGGCTAATTTAGAACCATGCTGTGCATTCAGGGGAACAAACCGCTGGTTAGTGGTGTGATCAAGGAGGTTCAGAAATATTGCATAAGTTTTGAAACAACAGCTATTATTTTAAAAGCAGTCATTTTCCAGTTACTGTGGTAAGCACACCACAGCACTGTGATTGAAGACTGAAGAGTGTAAGTGGGATATTTCAGGAGGTAGATCTTCTGGGCAAGAAATGGAGCATGATGGCAGAGCTGCTGAAAGCCTTCTGGAGAGTTTATGGTGAGAAATAACAAAGCTCTTCAAGAAAAAAGCTGGGAGGTCCTCTTTATCTGAAATTTGTCATGCAAAGGTTAAACATGGAAACTTCTTAATGAGCACTGTTATTGTTTTCTGTTTGACACAGAGAGTAATAGAAAGCAGATGTTTCTGCATAGTTACCTTTAATAAAGGAGAGGAGGGATGGCTGAGGGAGAAAAGCAGTTGGACATAAACACTATGGCTTCAGAGTACAAATTTATTTACAATATGTACACAATTGGGAAGGGGGAAAAAAAAGCAGCAAAAATATTTTCCAGGAGGGACCTAAGGCATACACTTAGCTTTACACTATGCCTATTAGTAACAGATAGATGTTAAACAGATGTTTATTGTAAAATATCCATAATAATACATCTCCACATATAAGCTTAAGAAATATGTGGCTCACGTGCAAAATTTAAAGGAGAGGAATCCATGTTGGAGGAAAAAGTTTCAAGACAAAGGGGTTAAAACCAAAGAGATGGATATCTACTCAGAAATGCAAATCATAGAATCATAGAATGGTTTGAGTTGGAAGGGACCTTAAAGATCATCTAGTTCGAACCCTCCTGCCATGGGCAGGGACACTTTCCACTAGACCAGGTTGTTTAAAGCCCCATCCAGTCTGGCATAGAACACTTCCAGGAATGGGCCATCCACAACTTTGCTGGGCAATCTGTTCGGTTCCTCACCACCTCACAGTAAGAATTTCCTCTTAGCATCCAGTCCAAATCTCTCCTCTTTAGTTTTAAACAGTTCCCTCTCATCCTGTGAGTATTGGAGGGCTCCAAAGAGGTCTCTCAGGATCATTCTCTCAAATGCAGAAGTGAGATTAAGTGCCACTCTGGAAGACAGAGTGACAGGTACAAAAGTAGTGAGTGGTGAAATATGTCTACATTACCTAAGGAATTAATAGTTCACAACTCCAGAAACCTGCAAAGATTTATATCCCTGAGAGTAAGAGAGAAGTTCAACTTCAAGAGGACAGCTCTGATTATGCAAGAAACATAGATAAGTAATCTTCTACCTGGATCTCAGACTGGGAACCAAAGCCAATGAAACAGTTTTAAAAGCACCAATAAAGAATGAAATGTGTGCTTGTAAATATGAAACTGAATGTTTATGTGTCCTTACTGAAAGAATAAACTAAGTTTCATAAAATATTGCATATTTGGTAATTTTTTCATTTGACTTAATTCTGCATTACGTCTATTTTTGTCGGATATTCTCTGGATTCTGTTAAGATTGGTTTGAGGGCAAGAGGTCATAATATTTACAAGGAAAAAGAGGTAAAGGACACCAACCAATATTGAAGGAAATTCAGACAGTTCAGCTGAAGATAAGAACATGTCCTCCAAAATTTTCATTTGACATTTCAGTATCATATTTGATGGGACTCCAGAATCCTGAATGATTCCTGCATGGCTGCTGAGCAGTGAAGAGAGAATTAAAGTAATAAAAGCTCTGTGAGGCTCTTCCTTTCCAAGTAGATTTTAATCAGAAAAGTTTGCATGCTTTTGTGTCTTCTATCTTATAATTTATAGAGGATGCACAAATGTGTGGTTACTTATAGCCAGCTTTATAAGCATCAGAAGATGCCACAAGAAAGGATTACAAAGTATGTTGTACTAAAAAGCCATTGGTGGTTCACAGACTGAGAGGCATTTTGCAGGAGTTCCTAGGAGCCCAGAAACTTAGGTGATATTATTTATCACCTTTTTTTTTTGTAAATACTTCTGAGTCAAATCAGGAGAAAGCATACAAAGTTAATTAAATTTCACAGAATCACAGAATATGTCTGAGTTGGAAGGATCCACGAAGATCATTGAGTCTAACCCTTAGCCCTGCACAGGACCATCCCCAAGAGTCACACCATGTGCCTGAGAGTATTGTCCAAATGCTTCTTGACTCTGTCAGGCTTGTGCTGTGACCACTTCCCTGGGGAGTCTGTTCAAGTGCCCAACCACCCCCTGGGTGAAGTACCTTTTCCTATATCCAATCAAAACCTCCCCTGACACAACTCAGGCCATTCCATCAGGTCCTGGCACTGTGTCACTCTCACCACAGAGAAGAGATCATGTCTGCCCCTCCTCTTCCCTCACAAGGAGTTGTGACTGCAATGAGGTGTCCTCGTCATTCTCCTCTTCTCCAGGCTTGTACAGATCAGTGACCTCAGCGCTCCTCATACAGCTTCCCTCAAGGTCCTTCACCATCTTTGTTGCCCTCCTTTGGACACTCCCCATAGTTTAATGTCTTTCTTGATTGTGGTGCCCAAACCTGCACACAATATTCAAGGTGAGGCTGCCCAGTGCAGAGGCAAGTGGAACAATCTCCTCCCTCGACTGGCTGGTGATGCGGTGCCTGATGCCCCCAGGACAACGGTTTCTCATCCTGTGTATTATCTGGTTTGTGACAGAGAGTGAAAACAGACTAAAACATTCATATATCACTTCATATCTAGAAAGTGGAAATGCTTTCTACACAAAGTTTGTGACAAAATGGTTCTTTTAGGAGCAGAATTCAGGAGGGGATTATTTTCAGAAAAGTGATATAGCCACATTTTAAGCATTGAAATTAAGGTCTAGGGAAGAGGAAAGAGCTTATGAAAGGAGTCAAATAAAAACATGTGTAGACAGCCAGATAAAAAACTTGAGGATTTGAAAGAGGCCCTTTGGAAAGATTTTTTTCTGAAAAGCAAGTATTATTCTTGTAATACCAGTACTGGTCCATAATGCAGACACAGATAGTGTTTCTGTATCTGCATTTTAGTTCAAATTAGAATTGGACTTTGGAAGTAAATTTCATGACTGTTTAGGATGCTTAGCTTCATGCAGGCCTTGTGAAATTGGATTTTGTGGGTTTAGCTGAAACCTCAAGATGCACTGTCAAAAGCATACCTGACACAACTGAACCAGTATGATCATCCATGACGGAAAACCAACTACAGCAAGAAAACCTTGACTAGACATTTCCTGTATATTTTATCTAGGATCCCCTCAGATTTTTTATCAGTTCCATATTGTCTGTCCTTTCATTTAATGACCTATGTCTTAGCTGGCCAAAAACAACTTTGTCAGCTTTTGCTGAGTTCTTCTTCATGTTTTCCTGACCAGCCATCAAATAGGCATATATATCCTTCAGTTCAGTTACTACTGCCAACAAATTTATAACGTCACTTGAACTCCAACTGTGAATATAAACCTAACATGTGAAACTTCCTACTTACATGTTTAGAAAAAGTGAACTACAGCCTGATGGTGTAATTTTAACAGGCCCTTGATGTTAAAGGACCATGGTATTTAGGTCACCCACCATCCTGAAGGTATGATTTTTAAATATTTAGATGTAATAAATACAAAGCATTTCCTAAGCACTAAGCTTTTATGCTTGCAATAGTTTTGGGCCAGAAATAAGGATTCTCTCACAGAAACCATAATTTGGTTAGATATACTGAACCCTTCTTAGGGGTATCTGGGATCCATGGTGATACTGTCAATGGATTTGTGCTCTCTGCTGCACAGAAGACAGCAAGTGTTGCCCCATGGACCACAGCATTGAGGTTAACCATAGTAACAACCCGAAACATGTTATCAAATATCAAAGACCACTTTTGGGGGGTATTTCATAAATTCAGATAGAAAAGTATGTGGAGGTTACAGCTAAATTTTCTTAGTAACAGAGTTTTGTTAATTTCTGGTGCTCTGTCCTTTAACAATCCAGTCTGCCAACTTTCCTGATGTACATAGTCTCAGAGAAGCAATATTACCATGGCCTCATAAATCTCTGGATATTTGATAGTTTTCCTAAAGCCTCAGATCATAGTTAAATAACTGCAAGAATTTCAACTTTAAAACCTAATTTGTTTCCCAAAATAGCCTGAAGCAATACTAAATGAATGATTTCAGGACTCAACCAGCCAAAACAAGAATAAGCACTATTGATTTATAATCATGATTCTAGTCACAAATTCCAATTCAGAAACCCCATTCATGACTTTCTAGTGTTTCAAAATGGTCTGTTAAAGCTGATAGAATGATTCATGAGAAGAAATGAATGGTTTGCTTTTATTCCTCTGTTTATTCTATTCCATGAAAACCCTATAAAATTAGTTGATCTGAAACTACTTGGCAATACAAATGGAACTTCAGTGAACTAAAAAAAAAAAAAAAAAAAGGGGCATAGCCAGGATTGCTATTATAGCAATTTTTCAGTCTTTAATGCGCTGAGTTATGTTTCACTCTATCTATAGCTTAACATAATGTTTTAGCTAAAGTATTTCTGTTTCAACTTCATCAGTCTTTTGAGATTCCTAATTAGAGAGTAATATTCATATTTGCAGCATAAGAAAAGTTAGAATCTTGAAACCAACACCTACTCCAAATACTAAGACACAGAGAGAACCTGAACTCATTACGTGACTTCAACAGTCCTGTCAGCTGAGAATATGAGACCAAAAACAACATTACACCTTTGAATGGGGAAACCAGTCTCTGGTCACTCTCAAACTGGCCTTACTCTGCTATAGAGAGCTTTCTATCCAAAGCTATTTAGATGGCCATGCACATAGCAGATGATCTTTATACAGAACTTAATTACCCCAGTGGACTAAAGGGATTTCACTGTTTTGACAGATATAAACCTCATTCAGTCACATAATCATTCAATCTACAAATAACTTCAACAACATCTGAAAATATCTGCTCTAGGAACTGAGTACTTTAGTGTGCAGAGGAGGCTTGATGAATTCTACAAAGCAGTTCTGCATCCTGGCTTGCAAAAACATAACTGCTCTCAAGCTAGATACAGTCAATCACAAAATCACAGAATCACAGAATCACAGAATCACAGAACAGGTCAGGTTGGAAGGGACCACAGTGGGTCATCTGGTCCAACCTCCAGGCCCATCAAGAAGGGTCATCCTAGAGCATATGGCACAGAATTGCATCCAGGCAGTTCTTTAGTATCTCTGGTGAGGGAGACTCCACAACCTCTCTGGGCCATCTCTTCTGGTGCTCAATCACCTGTGCAGTAAAGAAGTTCTTTCCTCATGTTCAGATGGAACCTCCTGTGCATTAGTTCCTGCAGTTGCCTCTTGTCCTACTGCTCAGCACCACTGAAAGAGCCTGACTCCATCGTCTTGACACCCTCCCTTCAGACACTTACAGACATTGGTAAGATCTAGAAAAATGAAGGCAGACAAGATCTGGCTTCTTCCTGTAAGTGCAGAACCCATTTGCCCAGTTCTCACTCCTGTAATCCAGGTGTTCATGACCACTGACAATTTCCCTAAATGTCAGGTGAATATGAAAAGATGTCACTTTAATTCTTAAAAGAGGTTTCCATACCTCTTATCTGAAGAGAAAGTTAATTCTCTTAATAAGAGAAAAAAATTTATTTCTGATCTTAAGTATGTCTTATAATTTAAACTTTTTAATTACTATGAATAAGATAAAGAGTACTTCCTATAATAGAATTTGTGAACACCTTACAGGTGACTGTGGGTTTTAAGCAGTACTGCAACTGAAATGTTAAATGGTACAGTGAAAGTAATAACGAAGTTGTATCACTATGGATTTTCATTTAAAATCCCTAGAATTGTTTAATTTAATCAAAAGAGTTCAGAGATTTAAAAATTAGATCAAATGTCAGACCTATGAATTTCAGATTGCTAGTCTCCTTCCTCAATTAGTTTCTATGAAGTCACACCTATTAAATGGCTTACAGTCTGTGCTTCCCCACTAAGCTAAGGTTTCTGCATTGTTACTGAGCCTATGCCAGTACTGAGATGCTCAAGGAGAACAAACGAGGATATATCTTGAGAATCCAAGTAAAACAGAAATCTCTAAAGGCAGCAGAAATAGCAAAAGCTGAAAAGTAGCAACTGCGGACCCATGATAAATTCAGTCCAGCCCTACCTGGCTTAATCCTGACTTTTTTCATTCTCTTTCCATGTGCTGACCTGTTATATTTTGATGATTCAAAAAAAAGGACAAACTGTTAAAGCTTAAAACTCCAAAGCACTGAATGACAGGACAGTCAAATAACATTTAACACTTATTAATATGTCAAAATAAAGGTATAGATTACATGAAATTTACATTTTTTAAAACATAGTATTGCTGAACAAACTTTAAAATCACTGTATTACAGCATTTTTTCTGACAGAAAAAAAAAGAAACAAACTACTAAGAGGCACCACGTTATTGGACTACCATATGGAAAGTGCTATATATAAGAGGATCAACAGTGACTGAATTATTTTTGTTACAGGCTAATGTAGTCAAGCAGTGAAAGATTTGTGTGCTAGTATGTAGAGAAATAATATGAAGGAAAAAAAGTCTAAATCTTCTTGGCAGGAGACCTGAAACTAAGGAAAATCACATCAAAAACCAGGAAGTTATACTTATAAAATTCCTCAGTGAAACCCATACAGTGATCTCTTATTACATTCATTCATAAAACTGCTGGAAATGGCAATCCCTGACACACACATGGATTGCACAGGTATCAATTAAAATTGGCCAGGTGGGAAACAAGGGCTCATATGGGGGGCATTATGTATTAGATACTTGGTGTTGGGTTCTTCACATGGGACATGCAGCACTTTTCAGAGCTCAAGGTTTAATTTAAAAATGCAACCCTTTCCTTTCTATGGGGAAAGCATACTCAAAGTATGGGAAAGAAAGGGGCAAACCTAGTTCAACTCTTCCATAACCTCACAAACCATCTTCCCTCCACCCTTCCATCCCTTTGAGTATGAGAGCTACTGCCTCAGAGGAAAAAAACATATTAAATCATGGTACAGTGAGAGTTGTGTCAGGGCCTCTACTTTGTGTACCTCCATCGTGCTTAGAGACTGAATCTCCTCCCCTGCATGGAAGCTCCAGAGTCCATGAGTCTATAGAGCAGTTCAACAGTAACTGTCAGAGAGGAAGCAGCAAGTGGGAAAAGTAGGAAAAACCTAAGCAAATATGAATTTGATGTATTTCCCAGCACTTTGCAAAATACACCATGAGGCAACTGAACTGTGTGAGGAGACCTAAGGTCTTAATTGCCAGGATTGTATGAAGGACAGAACAAGTTATCCTAAAAGCTGAGGGAGATTCCTGTAAGACATGTTATATATGACTCTAGAAGCCATAGGCCACTCTTACATCAGCTTGATATGAAAGAGCCCCTGTGAGAGCTCAGAGCAAGATTGGGAGATTGGTCCAAAAACTGCCCATTAGCTTTCATTTAGGAGACAACCATGACTGCAGTCTCAATAAACATTTCCCTAATAAATCACAGGGAATGGGGGAGATCCAGGGCTAGTCCCATTCCAGCTGGCAATGTGAAATACTACTTAGCAGGGACCACCAGGGCTGATAGACCATGGGGGAGATCATGCTGACCTCTGGGACCAGCCCAGAAAGCCAGTGTATTCCCTTGAGCCCTGCCATGGGATTTTTCCTCTCCTCTGAAGAGTTGTGAATAAGAGGTTATTCTATTAAAATTTGCTACTATCAAATCAATGCAGATTTACTGGTGCAAAACTGCAGTATTGATAAAAAAGAAAAAAATATTATTTAGATGGCCAAGGAATGTGAATGAAGAGGAAAGGGTGTCAGGTGTGAGACTGAAATTCCTCTAGAGTTCTAATAAATCTTCATGTCCTGGTGGCAAAGCAGCATGTTTAAACTCCAATGGACATCATGATTTACACGCTGTGGCTCAGGCTGATTTCCCACAATTTTAATTCTTATTATAACCAAGTGAGATTATAGGTGAAGTCTTGACAACTTCTGTGGAAAAAGATACATGTAACTTTCTGGGTGTTAAAGCAAAACCAAATTAATGTGGTAAGTGTGAGTATACGTGTCCTGTCCCACTCTGTCCCATCTTTTCAGGGATGAATCGTGACCTGAGACTTGAAAATTTCTCACCTTGAGAATCATACAGCAAAACTCCATGACAAGGGGATCTCAGGTATCTTGCAGGCTAGAGGTTCTAAAGAGTGTAAATATGAATATCCTAGCACATACAAACATGCTCCTTTAAATCCATTGCTCTTGTTTCTCTAATTGTTGTTTTAAATTAAGGACAGAGTTTCAGGCAATAATTTTATTATCTATCCACAAGTCACTCTTCATAAAAAATAAAGATTTTTGAGGAAATAATTATAGCTCATAACAGACTACATGCACCAAAATTCAGAAACTAATTGTCTTTTGACCAATAAAACTTGTGTTGAACACTGATCAGTATTTTAATGGCAAGCCCAGCATCAAATTATTCATTCATATCTATTTGTTGGACTAAATGTGCATAATAAAACTGCAAATCTTTGAGTATAGTTTTAAGTAATTAGAATGCTTTCTACATGGCACAGACTTAGCTAAAATCAAGACTACTCCTCACATATAGGAAGACAAGTCTAATGAAGAGAGTTAGAGAGTCTCAGGTACTGCTACATTTCTGCATTTCAGAAAGACAGTAGAACAGCTGAAAACCAACAATGGCTTTTGCATCCAGCATCCAGGAAAAAAAAAGGTGTCTCTACCATCCTGCACAACACACAGTCAGCATTGCACAGGTTTGTTTCTTTTAATTAAATTAATTTTAATTTGATGTCATTTGAATCGTGGGACTAAATTTGCCGTCTTTTGGTACCTCTGCTCCACTCTACAAGGTGATTTAAACCTACTTTGGGGGAACATCTGTAATTTCAGGAGTCTAAAGAAATCAGCAGTGGATGACAACAGCCTGGCAGAGGCTCAAAGCCAAGAGCAGATGAGCAATTCAGTAAAATATCTGTTTTAGGATCCTTAGAAAGTTACCTGTTCAAAATGTTTTGATAAAAGCATTGTGGAAACTCCTGGAAAACCTTATTAGCAGAGATTTTAGACTGACCCAAATAGACACTATCGCTTTATATACCTCTCTTGAATATAGGTGTTGATATTGCTCAGCAGAGGATTAAGTTGGAGCAACTAAAACAGTTGCCATCCCAGGTTTTCTGGACATTCCCATTCCTATGGCAAAAATGAGAGAAGAAAAGCTGAAACATTTTTAATTTGCTGGCAAACATCAGTCACAGCTTAAACGTCACTACAAAAAGATAGAGTTATTAGTTAATCTTGAGAAGAACCCTAATACAAACCCCAGCACCCTTGAAGTGCAAGCATTATTCTAGAAGAATATATCAGGGGTGAAGCAGTTTACGTGCAGTGGCAGCAGCACCAAAGCCAAAGGACTAGCTATCAAGAAAAGATGTCACCAATGAGCATACACAGCTTAAATAACAACTTAGAATCACAGAATCGTTTAGGTTGGAAAAGACTCCAAGGTCATTGAATCCAACCTTTAAACTGACACTGCCAAGTCCAC
Source organism: Chiroxiphia lanceolata (assembly GCF_009829145.1). NCBI lineage: Eukaryota > Metazoa > Chordata > Aves > Passeriformes > Pipridae > Chiroxiphia > Chiroxiphia lanceolata. The sequence goes on along the minus strand of NC_045638.1, from coordinate 18,676,527 downwards.
CAGTAACCATGTCCCCAGGTGCCACATCTAAACGTTTCTCAAACACTTCCAGGGATAGTGATTCCACTGGGCAGACTGTTCCAATTCCTGACCCCTCTTTTAGTTAAGAACTTTTTCCTAATATCCAAGCACTTTCTTTAGCAGCTTAAAGAAAGTTTGGTCAGGGATGGTCCTGCGACTGAAAAGCAAAGCCTGGAAACCTTTCAGTGCAAATGCCGTTTCCCGGTGACAGAAGTCCATCGCAACGGTGCCACGGGGCACAGCGGGTGCCCGCGGAGGCAGAGCCCGCGGGACACGCCGGCTGTGGAAGGGAGTGAGCCTGCAGCAGCGGCCGGTCTCGGGCCGGAGCGACACGGCTGTCCCAGAAGGACACCGCCGTGGCTCCGCGCCCGGCGAGCCGGGGGTCCCTGCCCGCCCCGTCCCGGGACGCGCGGGGGGAGCGCGGCCGGAGGCGGGTCCGCCCCGCCCCGCCCGGTTATAGGGCCCCGTCCCGCCGCCCGCCCGCGCTCCGGCGCTGCCGCCCGGCCGACGAGGGACAGACAGACAGACACCGCCGGGGGCCGCCCGCGCCCGGGCGATGGTGCCGGCGCCCGGGAGCGCCCTGTTCGCCGCCCTGCTCGCCGCCGGGCTGGCCGCCGTGGGCAGGTGAGCGGGGACAGCGGGCGGGGAGGGGGCGGGAGAGGTCGGGGGTCCGACCAGGCTGGGGCTGGGTCCCGCTCCTCGTCCATGTCGTGCCCGCCCGCGGGAGCGGGTGCTGGCGAGTCCATCCCTCGCCCGTGTCCGCTGGGCTCTCCCGGCCGGTCGCCGGGGCCGTGGTGCTGAACAGCACCCGCCCGGCTCGGACACTCCCGCGGCGTGTGCGCCGCTTCCCCGAGGGGCTCACCGGAGCTCACACCAGAGCTGGGGCTCTTCTGCTTCGGGACAAACGGCAGCGTCAGTGACGGCCCAAACGGTGGGAGCAGCTGCACCACCTGTAGAAAGGTGTGAGCTGCTCCGGTTCTTGATCTGCCTGGATAAACAGGCGCTTCACAATCATCCCGCCATCATAAGGTTTTAGGTTCTGCAGAGACAGGTACGCTCTGGAAACAGAATGAAATTTTGAGAGAGGATCAATAAAACCACTTATTCCTAATCAAGCCATTCTAGTGTTCCCCCTCCCAGTTCTCCAGAAGCACAAGTGCTGCAGCAAGGGAGTAGTTCGTAAAGGGGAAATTCACAGCAACTGCGGGTGAAGCCTTCAAGATGTTGTGTGGTTTATTTATTTAGTATCAGATCTGTGAATGGGAACGTTTGTCATCAGCCAGTGGCAGTGTGCTGCTCGAGAACATGTGGGGCTGTCAAGTGGTCATCTCCCCAGTAACTGGAAGTTTATGAACTCCAGACTTGCTTGTGTATCTTCAACAAAACACATTTGCTCTCGAAGCAGAACTCTGTTTAAGTGCCTGTGTTTGTTGGTCATTTTTGATGTGTACTTGCATTCCAAGTACTTAGAAAGATGTAAAACCACAAAATAAGGATGTTATCTCTTTCTAGAAGAAAGTATGGCCTGGAGTTAACTAAAGCCAAGAGTGATATGTTTGATAAAAATTGTTGTTTCATGTTAAGTCAAGAAAGCTATGGGAAATGTACAACCTGCCTATGACTGATTGCTCTATAGCCTGTCCTGTCCAAGTTGGTGTTGGGTGGTAATGGCATCTCACAGTTCTACCACGATTGTCACTCTGCCATTTCCATTGAAAGAAAGTGGGAAAAAAAGATTTTCAAACATATTGATGGAAGCTTTGGATGACAAGGGATCCTAATTTAAGAGGATCCTATCTGCCTCTGAATGGTTAAGAAGGAAAAGGAAATAGTAAAAATCAGATTCAGTTTTGAAAGACTGATTTAATTATGGTTATTTATGTCTCTTAGAAGTGTAGCTTTCATACCTGGACTTTTAATTTCTCTGCTCTAAGCACTTCTTTTAATGAGTTTGGTGGGTACATGAAGCCATAAAGAATAAAATTCTGCAAGCCCAAGCTAAACTTCATTTATTCGTTTGGGACAGATTCACAGAGAAGCAAGAGTGTTGTCATGTTGAGTGCCTGAAACTGGCTGAAGGGTTACCTAAGACACAGTTATTAAAAGATATTAGGTGGCACACTTTTCATTTTATTTAATAGGTGAGCTTTTTTCCTAGAAGGAAGTCACCCCTCAAATAAACTTTTGTGAAAACAGACAAACCAAAAAAACTCCAAAAACCCAACCAAACAACCAACACAGAGAAAACGCCTCATGCCTTTATTTTGCACAGTGTTCAAATATACTTCTGTATTGCATACACTCAGAGTTTTAAGGAATCTTTTTCAAATTGCTAATTTCTGAAATACCATCTTTTTGTTCTTCTGAATATAACAGTTCATCAAAATTTTAGGTTTGGTGATAGTTTTTGCTAGCAACAATGTCCAGAAATATTTTTAGAGGAACATTAAAGAAAGGGATCACATCCTGCCTTTAAGTTAACTGGAAGCTGACAATAATGGAATGGAGACGTTTCCCCCCCACACCCCCCCAGCAGCAGGCAGCTATTGTGTGCACAAGAGCTGACCAAAAGTGTTCTGTAGAGGTCTTATGGCAACAGTGCATTAATCTATTCAGCAGCTGTTAAAAAAAAAAAAAGTAAAAACTCAGAAATGCTCCTTCCTAGATAAAACTTTAGTAAAAGACAATATTAATAGGACTATATTAACTCAAACTAACTTTGTTATCCACCTACCTGGTTAAGTTAGGCTTTTGAAGATTTGCTTGCTCATCCTCTGCAGCTGCTACTGTCGCATCACTCAGTTCAGGCAGGGCTTACACTGCAAATGATCACTGGTCAGGAGAACATGACAAGTATCTTTTTTTCAGTGTTGAGGTTTTCACTTCTTTTTATTTTAGCTGTTATGGGTAAAATGGCTGCTAATGAAAATTGTAGTCCAACACAGTTAACAGCCCTGTTATTATATTTGAAATTTTGACCGCCCATTGGTATGCAGACATTTTTAGTGGCTTGGATTTGGCCTAGGTCATGAACTAATTTTGAGAAAATGATGCAATGTAAAACTATTTCCTTATTTTATGGAATGAAACAACAATAAAGAGGGGTAGGAGTAGTAGGAAGATTCTTTTGGACAAGCAAGTCTCAACATTTAGGTGTGCTTTAGTCCCCTCTTTTCACCCTTTATTGTACTTATAATATTTTTCTTTGCAATTGTTTGTGTATTTAAGCTATTGGGGGTATCAGGGATATCTGTCCTACCCTATCAATCAACTTTGCTCTGCTAAAAGGGCTACCTAGACAATTGATAAGTGGAGCAGGTGAACTTTCTGAATACATGCTATTGTAAATATGTTTTCTTCTTTTTTAACATCAAATTTAGTAAATCACTGTAAGAAGTCAAAGGTCCTGTGTAGCAGCTTAACATCTGTCCTCACATCACACATTCAATTTATTTTGTCTGCTCCTCACACCACTGTAGGAATAAAGTTACGTACTTACTTGATCCTGGCCAATATCTGGATGTTTTGCTCTGAATTGGTCTGATGTTTTTTGGGATAGGATTCATAATCTTCATATTATTTCAAAGAGGAACAACATTCATGCCTATGTTTGTGTCACTACAAGCAACGTTAGGTCTTAGTCTGTGAAAGAGACTATGTATCTTAAAATTAGGGAGGAGTTTTTCTCCTGGTTCTTCAAAGCTCTTCAGGACTCTTACCCTTCTAGTGACGTTCATATTCCTGTTTTCCCCTCAGAGTATTAAAGGATGGTAGAGCAAGAGTAAATGGTTATAAATTAGTCTTTATCTTAATGAGCTCTTCTCTCTCTCTTTTGGAGATGCCTGGCATGCAGTAGGAAGCAATTAGATTCCCCTCTCAGCTTTTGGTTTGTTCAACTGAAGCCAAGTTCTTATCCTCTGTAAATAGGCCATTCTTCATAACTTTTCTTATCATCTATATCATATATAATTCAAATGTCTTCACCATGGATGTTAAGAACTGTACACAGTCATCCTGATTCCAGCCAGGACAGGATTAATATTTGACAGTAGCCAGGAGGGGGCACGGCCAGGACACAGATGTTATTCTATACCACCTCACATCATTGCTGGGGGTGGAGAAAAGGGACTGTCTTCCAGGCAGGAGAGGTTCCTTCCAGTCAAGGAAACATTGTAGAGGGAGTCATCCCATATTGGAGGTATTTTCATGTGCACAGTTTCTTTTCTTATACCCTCTGTCATCAGTGTTTTTGTTGTTACGATTTGTTTTCTTATCTCATTGCTGTTTCCAGTAAGTGGTTCTTATCTCAACCCATGATCTTTACCTATATTAACTCAAACTAACTTTGTTATCTACCTTTAAGTGCAAATTCTCAATTCCATCCCACTGTAGTGGGAAGCAGGAGGAGAAAACAGGTTTGGAGAGTCTCAGTGGGGGCACTGAATTGGGGACTACCATTGCTAAACCACAACAATACAGCCTGGTACAGCAGCAGTAAACCTTTCCTAGAATTTTAACTGAAACACCTGAGGGTCCCACTTAGTTTATAATGGTGCTAGGGGCTCACAGCAATCTTGTGATAAATAATGCAGCCAACTTTCTGTCACCTCAAACAAGGAGGCCTTGGATTGCTGTAGTTGCTGTTCATCTTCACTGTTCTTTGCTAAATACCACCCTACTGATGTCAGCAGCAACAGAGCCATATAAAATCTCTCCTGCCTGGGCACTCTGGACAGCTAAGTATGCCACTTGTTATCTTTAGCACCAGTGTTGTAAGCTGCTGACTCTCAGAGGACAGAGTTCTTCACTAGAAATTCAGAGACCACTCTTGCCACTGACCTGCACAGTCTACCTTCTCTTGCCCTTCTTCTTGAGTTGTGTATTTGGGCTGCAGGTTCTTCAAGGCCAGGAATTTTTTGCACACTGAGCAGACAGCGACAAGCCCAGCCATCACGCTCAGGCCTCTGAAATCCTACAAGAATATCTTGCAGGGAGGGATCAGAAGTGCCCTGTGCTTCCAGTCTACATTACTTCTCCCCCAGTACCCAGAAGATTTCTGGCTCCTTTCTCCCAGAAAGGATCTGCCTGCCTGAAAGAATCTCCTCTTTCTAAATTTCTTTCTTTTGCACAAACTGCTGAACTCTTGACAGTAATGGCAGAGCTGATGGATGTTGATTCTTCATGGTTTAGAGGGACTAAACTGGCAAAACTGGTTTTCCTCCCAGATTTTGGGACCCAGGTGGGCTCTCAATAGTCTAGTTGATCTTTCCCACTGCCAAAGGTAAGTTTTAACTTGGTGCTTGGTGTGAAAATCAGAACACAAGAAAGACCTTGTCCAGGGTGGTATCTATAGAGTACAGCTACGTTAATTTCATTTGCAGTTTTAGGAAACATTTCCCGCTTTTAAGAGAAGTTTGTGCTGAAATCTTGAGATATATTGTATACTTCATAAAGACACTGTCATTTGATTTTGAAGTGAATTACTAAATAAAACATTACTGAATGAAGTTTTTTCCTGTGAAAATGAGCACCTTTTGGAAAGGAATGAGATCCTTCTTGCTCCAAGCTTTAGGCATTTTAACCTTTCAGGGGTGTCATAGCACTACCCAGATGCATTTCAGAGGATTTTCTGGGATGGAAGCGGAATGTACATTTACTATTCAGGTAAATTCAAGGGCACTTTCTAGCCTGCAAACAGAACATATGTTCTTTAACTTGTATACTTGCAAGTGATTTAAGCCAGCAGCATTTGGATGAACAAAATGGAAAAAAGTTATTTTTTTTGTCTATAGATGCAGAGGCAGGGTGCTGATTTCTCACAGATGCACATAGAGGAGTTATAGCTATTTAACACACTTTTTCACCTGTCTGAAGATGAGGTGCGTGTACACCTGTAAACTGCATCACTGGGTTGATGGCAAAGGTTGGATGACTTCAGAACAATTTAGTCCAACAATGAGGCCTTTTTACTTGTCCGGTGACATGAAGACCATTTCTTCATTCAGAGTATCTCAGGTACATGAACTTGTGCATTTCCTCCGAACTCCCTTCTCTTTTCAATGGTTCAGCTACTAAAGAAAATGCTGGTGTAACATACTGTACTTTGAAGAGTATTCATATATTTGTTTTATTAGTTTGCCTCAGTGATGTTTACAGTAACTGTTCTGATATGAGTGCAACCCTTATAGATAAGCACAGGATAAGTGCAAAGCGCTGCTGTAATGTGATAAAACAATGTCTTTACTGTGGCTCAGACAAAAAAATGCAAAAGTTCGTGCCTGATTACTTTTTTTCATCTTTCTTTTCCCCACCATGAGATATTTTTTGTTATGTATTGCCCCCTCAGTACCTCAAATCACTTACTATAAAGCTACCACCAATAAGGTGTATTCTGTGTCAAAACCAACACTTTGGACTCTTTGAAAAATGCACATTTTAAATTATGGATTGGAGAAAGCAGTGAGGACACAGGATTTTGGAAAAGGAATTTCATGAAGGGGACAGGCATGTGGTATTGGAGAACTTAAGTAACAGCAAACAGAGGGAGAAGACAACTAAATCCACACTACTAGTTGCAGCACAGAGTAGGTCTAGAAGATTTAGACAGTTGTGGAATTGCATCAGATGTATGATTTTGGCAACTAACATGGCAGGTTTTCCAACTCTTGCAGTTGTTGATCTGCAGTGACTTTGAACTCCCTTGGCTTATCAGCAGGTGAAATCAAGACGATGGTCAGGCAGCCCCGTGCAACCAGAACGCTCAAGACTGTCTGCACTTATGCAATCAATTTGCATGTGTGCAGTGACTATGAACCTGCAAGTCGCTATCTTTTTTGGGGCTGCCTGATGTTCAGAACATGCATTTCTGTAGAATCAATATTTCATCATCCAAAGCAAAAGCGCTGTCAGGTGTGGCATTGTGTATTCGATCCAGGTTGTTCATGTGGCACAAACTGAGGCAGCCCCATTGACTTCACTGATATTAAAAATTACTCATACTAGCAGGGGACCTGGCTGTATTTTTTGCCTTTGCCATGTTTCTTATTAGAAAAGGTTTATGTTGCACAGTTAATTTATTGCAGGTGAAACATTCCCAGCTCCCCTGTTTCTCCGATCAAATGTGACTTTGCATTCCTCTCTAGGAACGCTGCCCTAGATTTTGTGAAATGAAAATGCCTGACAGGGGATAAAACATAAGGGAAATGTGCAATGGAGTACACTGAGGAATGAAGTGCGTTTGCCTGATGAAGCTGCTGTTTGTCCTTCCTTATGCAGCTTGAGAGCTCGTGGGCAGCTGGTGGCTGTGAGCCAGCCTGGGGTGTGTCGCTATGGTTCCAGGTTGGATTGCTGTTATGGCTGGAAAAAGAACAAGGGCCACTGCGAAGGTAACTTTAACTTTATGCTTGTTTTCTCTCCATGGCTGTGTACTTCATACTGATAAAGGGGTTTCATATATGTCTGCCAGAAGTTACAGAAAGAAACCTTCTGAGGAGTGAAATTTCTTAACTCTGTGAAAGAGTGAATAAAACATATTTGAAAGACCATCTCCTAAAAAACCCCACAGCTTTGGAAGTAATAAAAAGCCATCGACTGCATATTCAGAGATTCTTAGATCCAGAAGGGACCATGTGTTCCTATCTCCTGCACAGCCCTGATCAATGCCTATACTCTTACAGCTATTGAGAATGTGCTAAAACCACAGTGTTTTCCAATGCTACGTAAGGACCCCTAAAATAGTTTTCTGTCAGTTGGTATCCTTTATCTTCAGAGTACACAGCCTCTAAGAACCAGGAGGTTTTAACTTTCTGAAAACATAAATAAAACTCAAGCAATAAGTGCACCTGACTTGAGCTTGGGTAGCCAGCCAGCATTCTGGTCTGAGGATCATTGGCTTAATGAAGAGACAACGGCTCTTAAGACATTTCTAATTTGTAAAAGGTCTACAGATCCCAAGGAGAAGGCAATGTGGAATCTTTCTCTTCAACTGTACTTGTGCAAAACACAACAAAATCATAAAATACATGTTTTAGAAATCTTTTTCAGATGTTGCACCTGTTGTCCCAGAGGGTTTGGCATTTTGTATCTGGTGAATTTGTATAGAGGCTTAGGGTTATTCACTGCTGAAAATCATAAAATGTCTCTGCTTTATATATATAACATCATTTTAAAAAAGGAAAAAGGGATTATTTTCATATTTCTGCATTGTTTAATAGCACCTTAGTTTTGATGCAAATGAATAGCTAGAGGGACAGGTGACAAATACAGCTCTGATCAGCCAGTGGAGTAGGTTGTCTTGTTTTAAAGCAATAGGTTTTCATAAACTTTGAAGACTCTTCTTTAGCAAATTAAGCCACCTATAATGTAATTCTGCATTGTAAATCCAGATGCAGTGTTCTCTGCTTCAGTGCTAACACTGCAAGCTGGTCTTTTCCAGTCTTGGATCTCCTCAGTTAGAGGTGGGGAATGTGTCCATCCCATGGGAGACCATGCCAAGCAAGGATACTTGTTCCCAGGGGAACAAGCTGGTCTTGCAGTGTGTCAGGTTGCCTTCAGGGACAGAAATAGTGTTGAAAAATGCCTCAGTCTGTGGAGTCAGTGGATCAGTACATCTGAATGCTTCTGTAAATGTAGGGAAGATACTTGAAATCAGAAGTATGAATTTTAATTATTTGTTTTACTATATAGTAATTAACACTGTGACTTTCCTATAGTTTGCAGATCAGCTTAATTACACAAGGTATCGAGATGTGCATCCTGGTGCATACTCTTTCACTGTTTTTACAGAGCTAGTCCTGATTTAAATGCATATCTTGTTTGCTCTTCCTGCATAACCCTCATGTTGACAATCAAATTGACTTTAAGAGCCTTATAAGCCTTATAAAAGTCAGTTTAATTTCTGATTGATGATCTAGAGGGCTGAGAGTTAGAAAATTTTACTTTTTAATCCATCCAGGTTAAGCATAGCCCTCTCAAATTATTGTAAACCTGATGCAATTATACTTATTGGGATGTGTGGCAAGGACAGTTGCCTCATGACAGATGTGCTCTGGATGTTCCACTATGGAATAGACACGTTCCTCAGCTGTAACTCAGAAGGTCCAAGACTGTAAAACTGCAGTAGGATAATGTGTCTCCTTTGGCTGCAGGAGAGTCTTGTTGCCGCTTTCCTACTCCAGATGCCAAGCCTAGCAAGTCAAGCTGCTGGCCAGCTGCTTCTCACATAGGCTTCTTACAGGAAAAATGCAAGAGTACAAAACTACTAAATGTGAGTTGTAAGCATGGCAGAAGAAATATGAGAGAGAGAGACCTAAAAGTAATCCCTTCTTTTCCAGGTCTTTATAAACCTGGAAAAAAACAAACTCTTTTAATTTATGTTAGTATCACTATTCTCAAGCAGATAGAAAGTGCTGATCAGTAGCTACCATGCTCAGACTAGAGGGAGAGGTATGGAGGATGCTGAACTTATGCAAAAAGTTTTTAGGCAACTAAGCAGGGCAAAAGTTTTCAAATAGAATATTTCTAACTTTTTCTCTCTCCTTTCTCTGCCTGACTCCACCAGCCACCTGTGGACACGGTTGCAAGTATGGGGAGTGCATGGGACCAAACAAATGCAAATGTTTCCCTGGATTTACAGGGAAAACCTGTAATCAAGGTTAGTGCATATGCTCCAGAAAGCACTGTTGATTTTCTGTCTCCTTATCTTGTACTATGGTTTGTGTCATCTTCCAAGATAGTAAACCAGGATATTTTCATGTTTACGTAGAAGAACTTAAGAGTTTAAGGCTCTTACATCTCCAGCATCCCAGGCAAGCCCTAAGTCTCCTTCAGCAAACAGAAGTTTGAACCTATATTGAGTATGTCCTATGGGCTGATGACAAGGGCAAACTGTCATGTTTATAGTCAGAGGATTAAGGCATGGAGAGATTACACAGGAAAGTATCAGAAGAGATGGCAGTCAATTCCAGAACCCATGTTATTTTCTTAACTAGCAATCCATGTTTCTTTTTAAACTAACCTTCTAATCAGAAAGACATGCAATTATATGCTAGACATGTAATTTATCAAGCTGTCTGGGCTGTTTGCAGATGCTGAATGGTATTTCTGAGAACCAGAATTGGGAGTCTTTAGAATTGCGTTTTCAGAAACTTTAAATGCACCACTTTCCCTCCATAAACTTGCAATTCAACATGGAAATATTTCAGTTAACACATAGGTAAGAATTCAATTTTTTTTTCCTGTTCCGATATATGAGACCCCTGTGTTGGATCAAATGAAAGGAGCAGGTCCATCCTACTGCAGCACAGATGAGTGAACTGCAGGTGCTTGCTACCTTACCAAGCTCCTGCAGACTTTGACTGAAAATTTTGCATTGATGTGCTAAACACACTTTTTTTTATAGTCAAAACAACCCATTTATTACACATTCTATTTCAAACAATATATCATAAAGCTATATTGTTAAGTATTTTAGAAAACTCTATCTCTTGCACTTTTAGTGTTTTTCACAGGGAAAGAAGTTAATTCCTCAGTACCCTTAGAGAGGAAAGGGAAACAGCAGCTGTGGTTATATGTAACAGATATGTAGGTATTACTTACAATTTCTGTCTTTAAACCCAGAAGTTTAACCTCAAAAATTTTTGGCAGCTTAAACATGACCAAAAAGCAACAGAGAAGCCCCCAGTTTTTAGGTGTTTTCTGTGCAGTAACTCCATCTGCATTTGAAATGCCCTCTGTAGGCAATCAGATCAGTTCTGTGCCACTTGCAGTAGATTCAGAGTCTGAGGCATGGTGGAAGCACCACACAGACCCACATGTGCAAATCGCCTCTTAGACCCTGGGCTCTTCTACCTTCTGAAGCACAGCCAGGGTTTTTTCAGTAAAGTGGTTGCTGGCACAGGCCAGAAGTCTCCCAGAGTCTCCAAGAGCTGTTTCAACAGTATAGCCATTTAGGTGGTCGTGTTCCAGCAGCTAGGAATGCTCATACCCACTTTTAATTTACTGGAGATGTAGCTTTGGTCTGTCCTTACACAGAAAGCCCTGCTGAGCAAGCTCAACATGAGCTAACTAAAATAACAGAGATAAAGGGACTGTATTAGTCTGCCACCAAGTCTGAGCCAAATTAGCCTTATCTCCATAGGGTTTTTTTAGAGCTGTGTATGCTGTCAGTGCATTGTGTGAGATAGGTGCAGATAAGCACTTTTGAAAATGTATGGCCTAAGTAGAATAACTTTTGTTCTCCAGTTTGCTCCCTAGTTGCTTTGTTAAGAGGGTCTTGATTATTTAGTGGAGCCACAGTAGCAAAAAAATCCAGGGTGATTTGCAAGAAGATAGGTTGCCCTTTTCCAAACACGCCCTACATTTGAATAATAGAATGTCTTTTAGAAATAGAAAACCTCTTTCTTCCCTGGACTGAGCTGTAACAAACACTTCTGCACCTCCACAAAGTTTATGCTTCGAATGGCTGACCCTGTGGTCTGCAGAGTACATAGGCATGAGAACAGATACTTCTTCCATTAGAAGTGGAGCTACACAAACTCAGTGCTTGCCTGGAGAGCTGCATCTTTACTGAAGATGTATTATTGGTCCTATGTTCTGTTTAACACAGCACATGTTGAAAGGGCTGCATATGCTGGTGCATTCTGTTAATACATTCTGCCTGTTTCCTCATCACTAGAAGAGGTAGAGATGTCAGTTCACAGAAGTCACAAACAGAGATTTTTGTCCTCTTGTCATAGGCCAAATATCATTGTGAACACTGCTCACCCTATACTGCACAAATTAAACTTTTTGGAATTCTCATTTTCTCCCTGTGAAAAATAGCTATTGGAAATTTGAAATTTAGTTAGTTTCTGCAAAGTCTTGGATTTTGAGAAAGATTTGGGATGCTTTCATTCTCAGGATTTTGAGATTTTTGAGATTGGTCCTTTTATTTTTAAAGTCACACAATTCTTATCATATATTGTATTTAATTTTATTGTATTTATTTATTGTATTAATTTCTGCTACTGATAACCTTGGTGCCAATGTGTAGCTCAGAAAAACAAAAGTAAAAGTCTTTGTTTCACTTAAACTCATTTGCTGTTCTCAGTCTCATTTTTGCCTTTCTAGTACAGAGGTCAGCTGGAGGGCTAAAATCTCCATCTAGAATCAGATAAATCCAGATAAATAACTCCCCAAAAGAGAGTAACTAAATTCTCTCTCCACCACTCCACTTCTTCCTAACAAGCTGCCAGATGTGGCCAGAGTTTGCATTAGTTTTTCAAGTGTAGAAGTCTGTGTATGTTGGTTTTACTAGCAGTCTTTCAACCAGATGGTCTGCTAAACTCTCATTTTGCAAGAGGCTGGCTCATTTTCCATCCAAACGATTTTACTCTGGGGAATGCAATGCATTAGGCAATATTATCCACCTATATGTATGAATATATGTATAGAAACCCAGCACTCACTTAATTCCAATGACTTCTGCAGATCTGAACGAATGTGGACTGAAGCCACGTCCTTGTGAGCACAGATGTGTGAATACACATGGCAGCTACAAGTGCTATTGTCTCAACGGGTACATGCTTATGCCAGATGGCACATGTGCAAGTAAGTAATAGAGCTGATGGAACAGGCACACCAAAATCATCTAATCACATTTAATTCCAGCAGATTTTCTTCTTGTGATGAACAGATTTAGCTTATCTAGTATAGGGTTTTTACCCCAGTTCTCTGGTACTGCCACAGCTGAAAGAGGCTTTTCTATTTGATAGTTCCTGGATAAAGTAAACTAGGTCATACTTGTATTTTGGTATTCAGAGGAGTTTTGATCCTTCTAGAATAAAAATCTTTGATAGTTTTACTTCAGATGAAGGACAGCTAGTACAACCTTGGTGCATAGCCCTGCCAGTTCATCTGCTGAGTAAGGATAAATTAATCTATCCAAGCAAAGCACCAATACAGACTACTTTTTACATGCTGTTATTCCTTGCTTTACCTTTCTGTGCTCCATGACTGATTTATTTTATCTGTATTGATATGCCTCCCACAGCTGCTGCCAGCTTCTTGCAAAGATTTGTTCCTTGAGCTAAGGCTTATCTAAACTTCTGAGGAAAATAGATGTTTCTACCTATCTTCTTTAAGCCAGCATGAAATGGAAAGCATTCCACTGTTTTAGCCAACCTGATTTTCAGACCTGAGGAAGCATTGTTTTTCAATGATCGAGTTTCGTTTGTAGAAAATACTTGTTTTTTCTTCACCTGAGCAGTTCCACACAGGTATTTTGGCTTTGAATTTCACAAAACCCAGGTAACATGGTGACAGTCCTTTATAGTGTTCACTGGACTGGAGCAGATCCATCAGTTGGACAAGGAAGCCAGTTCATCTGAGCAGTGGAACAACCTGCTTGAGAGTTGTATTCTAAACCAAAGGACCTGGCTATATGGGGTACAGCACAGTCTTTCCCATGAACACGACAGAAAACCATAAATTCTGAAAGTCTTTGATCTCCAAATCTTGGAGAAAACCGTTCATCAGGCAGGGTGCCCATCTGGCAAGTCAATCAGAATAATTGTAAAAGTACCCAGCCTTGGCAAATACTTGCAGGAGTGCAGGGTCTGCAGCTGTAGAGCAGGTCTGAAAACCAGAGCTACTACTCTCACTTATGGCAGGGAGACTGAAATTGCCACAAAAGGTGCCCAGGGGCCAGAGCTTCTGGAGGGTTTCCCTGCCATACATCACATCTCAGGCTCGTGCCACTGCATTACTAACCATGGTGTGTATTACTGGCAGACAGCAGCTGCAGGCCCTTGAGATCCTTGAGAAATGGATATTTATTCCTTCCATTTCTCTCTCTGAGTCTAAAGGGTGGTATTAAAAAGTTACAGAACTGGGATCAGCAAAAAAGAGAGGAATAAGGGCTGATAAGGAAAGAACAAAGTAAATAGGAGTGTAAGATCACATGGACTCCAGAATTGTTAACGTGTTAATGTATAGACAGCTTTATTTATAATGAATGAAATTTTGTTGTTCTGATTAATTTCTGTGTTCATCCAGATCTAATTTAAGTGTGTGCTCCTAGCCTAGAATTTTGCTCCTTTTGTTATTTGAAATACTGTTTTCAGGTTCCAGGACATGTGCCATGGTGAATTGCCAATATGGATGTGAAGAAGTCCAAGGGGAGGTGCAGTGTCTCTGTCCATCAGGTGGCCTTCAGCTGGGACCAAATGGAAGGACATGCATTGGTATGCTTAGAGAGCTCACTTTCTTTTCTGTAGGATTCCTGAAACCATAAGACTCTGCGGAAAGGTTAGGAAGTAGTTAATCCTCCTTGCTGGATTGAATAATTCTTCTTGTTAATCAGAGTGTGATGTAAAGTTTTCATGCTTTTTTTTAATAACTGTTCTTGTACTATCAGCCGTGTAATTCTTCTCCAATAAGAGAAGAAGTAAGTCTCATCTCCAATAAATAATTGAATGTTTTGACATGATTTAGAGTCATCAACAGATTCAGTTTCTCCCTATTGCTATGAGGCCATTAAATACAATGTTTTGTCTTCAGGAAGGTGTCCAGGTTTATTTAAATATTTTTGAATTGTTGTCCACTTCCCTTTGATCACCTAAGCATGGAAACAAATGGTACAAATTATAAGAAGACTGACCGTGGTGTCCAGCAGCGCATCACAGCACTTCTAAGCCATAAAGAGCAGTGTGGCATGATGAATTACATTCAAAGTTACTACTATGTGCTAAAATGTGATAGGGAATGACAAATGCCAAATACCATAACTGGCAGTATTTTAAATTTGATGTTGCAACAAAACAAATTTAAATTAGTAGTGTTAAATTACAATGGTTTTTGAATATCATGTTCTTAGGCTCCTCCCATACCAGGATTCTTTCTTCACTGTCCTGTCATCTGCCTTCCTGGACAGACCACTCACAGTCTGGAAACCCTCTCCCTGTTATGTTTTGCCTTAGCCCAGCAAGGAGAGGTGCAGAGGTTCAGTAGAAGAGCTGCTCCTGCTCTTGATTTCCTGTTCCTGGAACTTTGTCTTATACTGTTCTTTGACATTTCCATTCTCTGGGAAATAAAGGAATTTTTGTACTTCCTCCTGAGCCTACTCCAAGACCTTAGGGCAAATCATTGTCCCCAGTGAGGAGAACCCACACTGCCAGTAACCCTAGATTTTACCGTGCCAGGTCTCAAAATCTTCCATGAAGTTAGTTCACATTTTGCTGCCTCATTCAGAAGAACACGTGCAAAAGCAAAAAGCCATCACCAAGCATGAAGTTACAGGAGTTATTTATTAAACAACTTGTGATAGCCAAGACCAAACCATTCCCATGCAAATCCCAACTAGTTGTTTCCCATTTTACCCTCTCATGGATCTGACCAGCATCCCTTCTGCTCTAGACATTGATGAATGCTCCACTGGCAAAGCTCTCTGCTCTTACAACCGCAGATGCATCAACACCTTTGGAAGCTACTACTGCAAGTGCCAGCTTGGCTATGAACTGAAATACATCAGTGGCCATTATGACTGTGTAGGTAAGAGTTAGCCCGTGAATTTTCCTTCTTCGTTGTTTTTTTTTTTCCCACAGTGTGCATCTTCCCTGTCATTGCCTGAAGCATGATGGCCTAGCCTGAGGATACTGCCTCAGAAATGGATAAAAGTTGTCACCCTAAGGATATTCTTGATGACACTTTGAATTTTTCTCTGAGTTTTCTCTGTAGCCTTATGAAAAATGTAACCACTGGCACTTGCAATTAAAAATGGCCTCATTGTACCGAGTCAAGATGTGCAAGAATTTGTAGTAAGCTAGCAACAGTTGACTAAAATAAATGACACTTCTGGTACAGGTTTAGTTAAAGAGCCATTTTTTGTTGTCTTGGCTTTCAAACTGTGATGAGCAAATTTTGTTTTTTCTTTTTTTGTGTGTCATTATTGAGGAATGTGAATCAAGTGCCTTCATGACTTTAAAACAAGTTGTTTGGATGGACAGTACAGACAACGGAAAAAAAAGTGTGAAAATAGTAGGTTTCAATTACTTTTCAGGCTTCTGTAGCATGCCAAAGTTTCTCCCTAACAAGCATAAATACAGGCAAAAAGTTATCTTGACATGCTCAGGTGTCAAAACAAACATCAAATCACCTTTACTCCTGTTTCAATCCATTAGTTGAATGATGGAAGAACAGCAAAGTATAAGTTCCTGCAGCAGGTGCCACAGGAGCATTGTTCAAGCTGTTGACAACACAAGGGCCTGGAAGGGTTAGAACTACTACAAGTGCATAAAAAAGAGAATTCATGTGTTTTGTTTATATTTGATTGATATTGACTGAGGAGAGGAAGGGAGATCGTGAGGCAGATTTGGAGACCTAAATTTGCATTTCTTGTTGTCTGCAAACCCTGAGAGTCTTAAACTGGAAAAAATATTTTTTCATACAATATATGTGGTGGGGGAATAACTAGAGAGGTCTCAGTAGTCAGGATTTTATCTGCAAACCTCAATCTCACTTTCAGAAATACCAGATTTTTGAGTCAGCCTTCCTGCTACTTGTCTGTTTGCTGACTTACATTATGAGAGGACCAGTCAGCTGCTAAAAATGATGCAATCTGGATAAAATGCTGGTGGCACAAACATTTGTGCACCAGCTTGACTCTCTCATGTGGGAGAAATCAGATGGATAAAAATAAGGAAAAAGGAGAACAAAATCAAATACTCCTGGTGCTTGTACATTTTGCTGTGAGTTGACCGTAGTACTTTCTACTGAATTTTCCTGATTATATTTTTTTCATACAGCATTATACATAGGCTAGAATGTGAGAGGTAGATTAAAGATCTTTTGGCATACTCAGGTTTACTTTCCATTGCTTTTCTTCTACAGTAAATGAAAGATTGAGAAAGTTTTGGTGAGCTGTTTTTTAATTGATATCACACATTCTCTTGGTGCCTTTTGCATTCTGTTAATAGAAGAGTGTGTTCAACCTATAGCTTGAATCCTGTTCTCAGTCAGAAAATCACTACATTCACTTCGTCTTTACTGAGATGCTCTACATTTTCCATGGATGCATATACCAGTAGTTGTGCATGTGGAGCTGACAGTCAGCATTCTCTCCTACTGTGAATTCTTCTGCCCCTGATGGTTGCTGGACTGTCTTGGTCTAACATTAGTGCTCAGAATACCTGGAAACAGATGGCTGGCACAAACAAGCTGTCGTGAACCTTGGGTTTTCACTAAAGCATCTATATCTCTCCCTAGATGTGAATGAATGTGTGACAAATACACACAGGTGTAACCTCCATGCAGAGTGTCTCAACACTGAGGGGTCCTTCAAGTGCAAATGTAAACAGGGATACCGAGGAACTGGATTTGATTGTGCTGGTGAGTACCACTGAATGTCAGGAATACTGCTGTATTGTTTTTCTCCAACAATTGATCATTCTAAGGCATTTTCTTGGTAATGTCATGCTGAACAGTGCTGCAATACCAACCAAGCAAGACCTCTCAAAAAACCAATATATTAATTGTAGGAGTCATAGCACAGTTAGTACATGTATAAGTTGTTCAAATTAATTTTGCCTATGAGTCTCCAAGTCTCATATATCTCTAGGAATCATAAGTAGAACAGAGAAGAGGATTTGTCGTGAAGAAACAGCTTTAAAAACATACTGTGAATTTTCCATGAACTCCCAAGGCTAGCCCTTTGGAGGACTGTGCAGTTTCTTCCAGAAGAGTTTCAGGCTAACTTAGCAAAAAATGAGAAAAGGGAGGAAAGCTGTGACTTCTGTGTTAAACTATTTTCCCTTAAAATTTTGCCTTTGTTTCTCTATTGAATATTGGAGACTTCCTATAAAGATGTCATTGCCCAGTTCTAACTGAATATGACCCTCCAAGAAGGAAGAAAGAAGGGCTGTTCTTGTCTTTCTATTTAAAATGAACCTTTTTATTTATACCTTTATTAAACCTGGCAGAGGTTTCTCCTGCAACACCATTAGAAATGTTTTTCTAGAGAGGACATCTGAGCCCTGCACAAACTTTTTAAAAGTTTTTTTCTATAGCAGATGAACTCTACATAATACATAAACCTTCCTGGGCTTTTTTCAAGTAATCCTTGATCAGATACGTATTACGATTATATTTCATGGTCACAGATGTTCTATGAGACCCTCTTTTATCCATGTTCCTACTCCCGTTATAATAGTCATTGAAATTTTCAATACACATTGATAAGTTAGTATTTTCACAGAATCACAGAATTTTCTGAGTTGGAAGGGACCCACTAGGATCATCAAAGTCCAGCTCCCAGCCTGGCACAGGACAGCCCCAAGTATCAAACCATTTTGTTAAATTTCTATTTCCAGTAAAAAATGTTGATTTCTAATGAACAAAAATAAACAATCAAAAACCTGACTGGTACTGAAAGGTTTGGTTTGGACATAGATTGCCACAGCAGAGCTGCTTAGGTTCCTTTCTCCAAATTCAATGTTATGAGCCAGTTTCCTTGCTAGACCACATCCCTTGTGATATGTCACTGCATCTTACTGCAATGGAAGGATGCAGTAAGGGGGATTGAGACCTCACTGAACACCACAGCAAGCTGATATGACACATCATGATATGGTTTTGTTAAAACAAAATGTACCACTGATGAAATGTTAAACAAATACATCTCCAAGCAAAATGACCTGGTTTTTTTTCATTTGTTTGTTTTCTTTTTATTAAGATGCTGACAATTTCCAATTTCTTTTTGGCTAAGTCTATGTATAAAACATTGTTTGCTCAAGCAGAAACAATTCAACAGGCATGATTGCTTAAATATGAACAATGGAAATACTTTTGCTTGTGGAGAGGCAGTTTTTTAATGTCTATCCCTGTAAAAAAAATCAGTCCTGAAGTCAGGTGATTCCTATCTTCTCACTGATGTTTCTTAGTTTTTTGCCCTCTCTCTGACTACTTCCTAATGTCATATTTCCAATTACTGAAGTCCATTATTTGCTTAGCAGAGGAAGGAGACATGCATTCATAAACTTAGTAAAATACACTAAATGGAAAAGAGATTTACTATGAGAAAGGATAGAGGAATAATACATAGTAATGAGAGAAATCACAGCCATAGGCAGAAGATCAAAAGGTGAGTGTCTAGCTAGAAAGATGTATGAAACAATTGAGGAGGAGAAAAATACTAGAGTCAGTGGTAGGTAAAACCTGAAAACCAGTGGTGCTAAAGAGAGACTGGTTTCTCTGGTGGTCATTCCCCCACATACACCTTTTATTTAAAGGGAAGAGGAGGAGATTCTTTTAGCATTGAATGTTTCAATAGTTCATTTTTACTGCAATCCTCAAAAAAGTCTGACCAGTATAACTGATGAGGACAGGACATGCATTTTGCTATTGGGGAAAATGTTTTTCAAACAGTAACACAAACACCAATTGGATGTACCAGTGTATCAACCAGTACACTGAAACACTGAGTGTTCTCCGTGTCATATGGCAATTGTAGAAAACCTTTGGCTTTACTGAAGCCGAAAGTTTTGTTATTGGATTTAACAGGACAAGGGCATGATCTTGAGTCATTAGGGGCTTAAGGATTTTTAAGGGGCTTCACACTTCTTTTGGTGACAGTGGCTACAGCTCCTGTGTCCCGCCCCAGCTCTCAACAGATGGGCCTGGGGTTGTGCTGCAGTTAAACAAAAGGCTTCTTAAATATGTCCTCAGTGCTCCACATAAGTATCCCCACAGGGCTGCAATCCTGTTTTCATAGAGAAGCACTAATACTTTATAGCAATTGCCTCTAGTATATAACACACTGGCTACCATGGCAGCAGTATTTGCTTTTTATAACAAAGGAAAAATATTTTAATGAAAAGAGGGTAGCTAAGTACATTGTTTACAATGAAATGCCTATGGCTACATCTCCTCATGCCACCAAATAAGTGAGATAATTTATAATTCACCTTTGCACACAAGGTGGGGTAAATTCTTTCATTCAATTTGCATGTCAATATTATAACTTAGGAGAAAGCTGCTGAAACATCAGACAGCAAATACTACTGCTGGCATGGATATGACTTGTGATTGTTCAGGCACCCTTTTGCCATTTAACACTCCTAATATGCATGAAACACTAGAGGCTGCTTCCAAACTGTCTCTAGCCCACATTTCATTTGAGAATCCATAGAGATGTAACGTTTTGAATGATCCCTAAAAAGGTCCTAGCCATTTCCACATCTGGCCTCTCTCTTGCTGCAATCTGTTGCTCTTCTCAGGTTCATGTGTTTCCTGATTTCCTATTGTGCATTGAAAAACCACATTTCCCCTGCCACATACTACTGTGTGTATTTCAGCTTTTATTTAAGAATAGAGTCTCACAAGGTTCCATAAGCAGTTAAGATTCCTGCAGAAAAAATGAACCTATTTTTGATTCACTTTTATGGTACAACAAAATAACAGGAAAAAGGATTACTAACTTTGTCTACAACCTTCAGGCATCACTCTAAGGAGCTCAACAATGACACTCTTGTTATTGCTGGGCTGGAGGCAGGGGTTACTACTCTTCATTATGTTTTGCTGGATATCTAAATGTCAATACAATTTCATGCCAGCTCTCTCTGTGCCTCTTGTATTACTCACTCATTTTTTGCTGATAGGGTAACTCTCAAACCCTATATATGATTTTGCTTTCTTATTAACTTGCCAGTCCTGAGAAACATTGAGTTTGACACAAAAAAGTTTCAAAGCTTAAGAAGTAATTGTGGTCATATCACTGGTGATATTCTTACAGTTCAATTCAGTATGAAGTCAAATACTGCTGCTATCCTTTAATGAATAACACTTAGGCTTTTGTCATCACACATTTCCTACTGGAAGCATTACTGGCTGGTGTAATCAAGTATTAAGCACAGTCCAGAGTGATGAACTTGCCCTAATTTCTCAAAGTATCCCTCCCTAAAAAAAGACATGAAACAGGGTAGGGATATGTAGATGATGTTCCATGGTGCTTAAAAGAGAATAATAGTCCCCAATCTGTGTTTTAACCTATTTATGAAAGCTTTCAGACTCTCTTAAGACTGTCCAAAAGAGGTTGAGAACTTTTAGAAAGATTTCTGAAACTATGTCGTGCTGATCTAATCTTTACTCACATCTATAGGCTCCGCCTAAATATGGTAAAGGGTTGTCTGTATCTCTCACCACCTCTCCAAAGCCACAACGGGAGCTACAAAAGGATTTTTAAGCTAATCTCCTAGGCTTGTCTCTCACCAGATTTTTAAATATATTGCTGGGTGTGAAGGTGGAAGCAGTAGGGAGCCTGCTGGAGTGCAGAGGAAGCTGTCTCCTTCTGCATCCTCTGCACGCTCAGAGCCCTGGCCAGCACTGGCTGTGGTCACAGGGTGTGTGGAAGGAAAATGGATCACTGTCTGTCCCTCCTCTGTATCATCCCCTGAGTACTTCCCTTTATACAATGCAGCACGGACTCAAGGGGTCAGCATCTGCTCTCTATTTTTTTCAACTCAACTTTCACAACTTGGTCATTAGACATCCTACACCAATCCATTTCTATGGTTTTATTATCTTGTGACAGAAAAGATTTACTTTTATCCCTCAGCCACCACTTGCCTCTGTTTTTCTACCTCTTGCTTTAATTCTAATTCAAAGAAAGAAAATGCCTTTGAAAATTGAGATATTTTCATATTAGGTCAATAAACACAAACTGTAGGAGCAGGAGGCATTTATCTGCATGCTTTCTGATGGAAGGTACACAAGGAAGAGCTGGGATGAAACGCACTATATTTATTTTCACTTTCCAAAATTCTCTGTGCAGTCACATGCACAAATATTTGTGACCAACACCTCTGCATTTATCTCCATGTCCTGGGGCAAAGGGCTCTGCATAATCACTGCCTCAGGAGTAGCACCCCGATTGCCTTGCTCATTCAGGCAAGTCCACAGGCAGTGGATTTAAAAGAACAGACTGACTTTAAGGTGGGGTATCCTTACACTGGATTATTCCTCCTGCAATGTATGTGTAGACATAAAATACCTTAAAACTACATCTCCAGCTACTCTAAAGCTGACTGCAGATAAAAAGGGGAGTAGTGCCATATCCTAAAATGTGCTTCTTGTCTCGTCCCTTTTGTCCCCATGAGCAGATTTTCATAGTGCAGCAGCAAACTGGAGTCTGCAAGCATATGGGAATTTAAACATTTTCATCTCCCTATTTTTGTCACTCCCATCATTTGATTTTCTGCACTTCTTAATTTTGCACATACAGGGAGATTGGTTTTCTGACACCACAGAGGTTATTATGTTGAGCTGTAAGAATTTATAATTTCACAAGGAAGACTTCAAAGCAGAAATTAAATGCAGATGTTCAGGTCTGCTGAGCAGTCAGCCCTGCCTTGAAAATCCCCATAGTCTTTATTAACAGCATGAAGTTTCTTGTTACTGATTGTCAAGAGGAAATTTGTTTGGAATTAAGCTTTCCTGTTAATTTTTATTGCTACATTCTGAGTTTAGACCCAGAAAACCTTACATTCTTCATGACATCATCCTCTAGAGGACACTTAGTGCAGTATTAGTAAAGAGTTTACTTGCAAGTATGTGACAAGCAAGGCTGCAAGCTTTACCCAAAGGAAAAGAAAAAAAATCTTTAGTGTTTAGTTTTATTGGCATCCATTTACTCCAACTGCAACTTCCAAAAATCCCTGAATGCTCCAATGAGCACACCAAGAGAGTCTGATTCTGTTCCTGACATTTCCCATAAATAAAACGTGACAAATTCACAATGATAGGATTCCATTTTCCAGGAGTGAACACAATTTCAGGGAACTTTCCCCTTTTCCTACTAGTCCACACTTATGTTTTATTAGCTGGTGTTTTTTCTTCTACTATGTCTCTTCTATGAAAAGAAACACACAGAAAAAAAAGTACTACTCAAGGTTACAAGTCCTGTACATCTGTCCCAAAATACTACTATGCAGTTTTCATTATTACACAGTAAGGAGCAAAATAGGAACATATTCTTGTTCTGTTAATAAAATCACTAGACAGCAAAAGCAGAGGGAAATAAAAACAGCTGACTTCCCCCACCGTTTTCAATCCAAAAAGACTGTAGGTACTGCAGCATCAATGCTGATCAAGAATTAAAGACAGAAAGCAGTATATAAGGCCCACTGGTAGAAATAGGCTCTCTCTACGGAAGAGCTTTTGGACAGCACCCAGGAACTGCTCAACTCTCATTGTGTCCTAGGTACTTCACATAAAGGACTCAAACTACAGAAGGCTGTCAGTAGCTTGTGACATGTTAATTCTTTCCTACTCACCAGTTCTTCTTCCTCACCCACTCAAATTCAGGCTGTGCTAGAGGACTGAGTTGGTCATGTCATAGTAGTTGTTTCATTCTGAGTTGTTTCAAAAGCCTCATTGTCTTGAGCCCCAAAGTCCATTGCCATGGACTTTAAACCCCAAGAATATGTTCCTCCTTAGTATCTCTGGTACTGTGATAGAATAAGGACTTGATTAGGTCTAATGGAAACCTTATAATGGGATGTGACCATCTTATAAACTAGAACTCCCCAGATTAATGTCTTCTCTGAAACTTGCATACATGTCACACAAAGCCTTCCAGGTCTTGTTTTGGCACAATGGTGTTCTCGACTGATGCTGAGCAGTAACTGATGTTGCTGATAAAAGGCAACACCTGCAGTATTGCCATAATTTCTCATTTGAATTTGTACTGTACGCATACCTTGAACAAACTGATCCAAAGTAGTCCTCGCTTTAACCCTCAGTTGTGATTTGGCCATCAGCACAAAGAGCCATCAGTCTTTGTCAGATGAGAGAAGAGTACATCTGGAAGGGACTAAAAAAAGATCAGTTAGACCGTTCTTTTGCTCTGAGGCAGATCATATCCAGCATATTAATGACAGATGGTAGCCTAACAATTTTTTAACTTCTAGTGATACTGTTCAAATAACCTAAGTGGCTTGCTCCTGTGTTTCACTATCCTACAGCAAGGATAGTAAGCAAGTTTTTCATAATACATAACTAAAATATCTTGTTTCATGTAAACTGATAATTTTCCTATCTTAAGAGAACATGGAGAACAGCTGCCCAACATACAGTCTCAAAGGAGCCCTTTGTTCTGCTACGGGGTCCCACCACTGGTGGAAAATCAATCCTGCCTCCCCACATGCCTAGAAATTCAACTTCAAATGCATTCCTATGAAAAACCTCCCTCATTCAAGCATCCAAACGTAGTTTAATGATTGTAGAGAGAAAAAATTTGAATTCTAAAAGAAATAAATGGCTTGTGTCCTGAAACTCAATACATTGACAAGGAAAGCATGATTAGAAAATCAGAGTTGCCATGTAAATGTAAAAATGTCCTCTTACCAATTAATGTTTTGAAGTTTGTGCCTGAATACAGACTATATTGACTTCATTATACTTCATAATAGGTAAAACTCCAAATTCAGAATTTTCTTTTGTTTTGCAGATTTGAAGAATCTTGATTGACTTTTATCCTACTCTTTAGTTTTCACCTCTGGCAGCCCTTGTGTTTTTAAGCAGGATCCAAAGCTGCAAGATACTATAAGAATGGTTATTCAAAAAGATAGTTAGTATTACCCAAAATGATAATACCAGGATTAAAGAATAATTAAAAGGATAACACCAGATTATCAAAAGGATAACCTAGAGTATTTCATGGCCAAGAGGAATCATAAAATAGTAAAAATCTGAGGAAATTTTACATTTATGTTCTACTCCATCTTGGAATTGCAAGATGATAATAATTTGGCATTCCTGGATGCCTCTCTGAATTTTGGGGTTTACCCCTTACATCTAAATAGCCCTTAGAGCTAAATGAAATATGATGGAGCAGCTTGATGCATGTCTTCTCAAAATATGCTCCATTTCAGTGGCTTTCAGCCTGTCATGGAAGGAAAAGTAGGCCAGAAAAGTTCACAAAAGATAGCTAAGAAAATTGCTCATTACTAGTAGGCTGACAGTTGTGCAGGAAATCTCAGCTGCACATACAATTTTCAGTAGTTCACAAGTTGAAGTAGGATTTATTTTTCTTTTTTTTGTTTACCTAAGCTTCAGTGTAAAAATAATTAATGTAAGGGACGGCATGGCCTGTGTTACACAGGAGTCCAAAGCACTCATGACAGAAGATCACTTTGGTTTTTTTCACTGTAACTCAGAAAGAGAGCTGAACACGAGCATGTGTGTTTGGTTCTGTGCAGAGCTGAACTTATATCTCATAGTAGAGAATTTAGCTGTATGTCTCTAGACATTGTAAAGGACACCATGGTTCCATTTAAAAATGCTGTCATTGCTGGATGGTTCCTTAGATGGATATTTACTATTTTCTTCTTGGTTCTAGTTATCCCTGAAAAGTCAGTGAAGGAAATTACAAGAATCCCTGGAACAGCTAAGGACACAATTAAGAAACTTCTTGCACATAAAAATAGTGTGAAAAAGCATGAAACAATCAAGAATGCCATCCCAGAAGCAGCTGTGACACCGCCTTCTAAGACTCACTTGCAGTTATTGGACGATGAAGGTGGTACTGATCTTGGTGGAAGATACGGTGAGGAAGAGAAAGAAATTGAAGCTACTACAGAAGATGAAGCAGAAGAGTCTGATGAAGAGGAGAAGGCAGATTTTGAGAATCAAATCGATGATGAGCGAAGCCTGAGAGGAGATGTCTTTTGTAAGTTTCTTTGTTTTTAAAAAAATCTGGCTTCAGTATAAAAATATATAAACACTGACAAAACCATCTCAAAACATCACAGACACTTTAGCAGAATTTACTTGTAGAAGATTAATCACAGAATCATAACATAGTCTAGTTACAATCCCCCTGCCACAGGCAGGGCCACTTGTTAGACCATGTTGTTCAAAGCCCCATCCAACCTGGCCTTGAACACTTCCAGGAATGGCCCATCCAGAACTTCTCTAGGCAACCTTTTCTAGTGTCTCACCACCCTCACAGTTAAGAATTTCTTCCTAATATCTACTCTAAACCTACCCTCTTTCAGTTTAAAGCCATGCTAAAGAGATTTTATTTTGCCAGGGGATACTGGTAGAAAGTCAGTGTGCTCTGTGACATAGAGATAGCAAGTATGTCCAAGATGTAGTTTCATTAAGTATGTGAACTCTGTATTATTTATGAATTTCTTGTTTGATGCCAACTGTGATTCTAGGACTTCAGGCATTGTGGCATTTGCATTTTCATTTCAAGATAGGTAGCTTGTTAACTTTGTTTCCTTTCCTTTTAAATTTCCATGTGCTATAATTGATCCTTGTTATTAATAAAAATTCAGTCATGACTTAGGCACTTAATTGCTTGAACATTTGGCTTCAAAACCACTTTAATTTTTAATGATATTGAATGATCCTTCGGACTACATCATTAGCTCAAATTTACAGCTCGTAAATTTGTACATCATATTTTTTCCCTTCTTTGCTGGTGTCTATTCAGCAGATTCCTTTACTACCACATTAAGTTCCTCCATATAATCCTCTCAAGTATTCACATAGCATCTGCCTCTTGTATTATTAATATAGGTGTTCTTTGTCTTCCAGGAGGAATAGTTAATTAGGAAAAATAGATAGGTCGCACTTTTCAGAGATCTTAATTTTTATTTTTAAATTGACCTATTATTTCATCATAGTAGTTTTACTACATAATAAGTATATAGGGAGTCACAGAAAAATACTGTAGGGAAATAAAGAAATTATTTTACAGAGATGGAAATTATTAAAATAGGCCAGCTATCAAAATACTGAACCTTTGTCAAAATTGCTAATCACTACTTAAAAAAACAAACTACAATATTTAAAGATAGCACAGTGAAGCCCCCAGCATTTCAGAAATACCAAAATTAAGGACATCCATGAAAATTTTTCCTTATCTTTTTATCTTATGATACAGTCTGTAATGACTTCAAATTACTATATTCCATGGGGTCTTTACCTTGTTCAGTGTGAAGGAACGATCTGTCTTGTTGTGAAAGGTGCAGTTTAATAAATAGGAATATTTATTTATCAATAGACTAATAATTTATCCATATTATTTTTATTATTAATTCTTAACAGTAAATAGTTAAATAAATATGTCCTATTGATTGCAAAATTTGCAGATATATAGAAAATTAGAGTAAACCAAAGTATTGGAAAGCTCCTTACTCTGTAAGAAATGTCCTTTCTGCACATGGAAGAAGACACGGAGAGTTGGACCAAAGTACTTGGTTGTACAAGCAATGATTGTAGAGATGCTACACTGAAGCTACACTTGATTAATCAATTAAGCACAACCTTAATTCTGACAGCTTCTAACATTTCAGTGCTTTTCGGGTACCATTGGTAATCTAGAATGGTATTGCCAACTGCAACTGAATTCTATATTCTCTATCAGTTTATGAAACTCATATCATGCTTGAAACTCCTGTAGTATCATGTAACCAGCCATGTTATTACAGAGACATTTACTTTGGTAACACCGAGAGGTTTTGGGTTCTGGTTTATTTGGCAATACTAAAAGTGCACTGTTTCCCTTATGATTTCGGGGTTCTTAAATTTGAACAAAAGCTCTCTCTCAGTTAATCATGATGTCTGTTCTTAATCTTATTCTTTTCTGCTAATTACACCACTCTGTGAGCTACAATGCTCAGAACACAGCTCAGTCCAGAGCTATAGATGTCGGACATCTGGCAAATGTAATTCTTTCAGAGCAGGACGTGGTAGCACAGATATGGTATATTCCTTTGAGTCTGACGTAGTGATACACTGTATATATAGGAAGTGACTCTTAAATTTACTACTTCTTACAGTCTGCTTGATTTTTTTACAGTGCCCACTCTGGTTTTCTGTTTTGTTTTTGTTTGTTTGTTCGTGGGGGTTTTTCATTTGTTTTCAGTTTTTTGTTTAGGGTGGTTGGGTTTTTTCTTTGTTTTATTTTGGTTTTGTTTTGTTTGGTTGTTTTTAATGAGCTTTGAACAAAGAGAACAGCGTTAGAAACACAGCAAGTACCATTTTTGTGAGAGTTCTCACATGCTGCAGTTTCAGGCACTTTAGATCGTATGTGTTAGAATTACCAAGAGTTAGTTACTTTTCCCAAATTCAGTGTGTTATTTTTACATTAGACTAACTAGATTACCTAGGCAAAACCAGACACCAGCATTTTCCAGGGGAAAGAAAAATCAAACAGTAGTAACAAGAAATAAAAATATACCACATTGCCCACAACTAGCACACTTAAATACATGGGTGCTTATATTCTGCTATATATCTGCTCTCCCAGTATAGCTGCCTCAGCAAGAGCTCAATGTGATGCCACAGATGCTTTATAAAAAAACACAGTCACAATAATGGGGTAAAAAAAAAAGGGATCAAAGCTTTAAGGATAGCACATGCATTACTGCAGACAAATAGAAAATTACTTCCAGGCTATAAACAAAGCCATATTTTTTCTGATTAAAATACCATTTCCAAATGCACTATAAGTAACTTTATATACAGCACTTGGCAAAGCACAGAGGTGAAACCAAGTCCACAGAAAGGAAAATCTATCAGTGTTTTCAGAAAGCTCCTTTAGCATCAGTCACTTACCAGATGCTTAACAGTGCTTTTGTTATGTTTTCTGAGGGGTGTCCATAAAACAGTGCTCCACAGACCTGTTCTACTGAGCTTCTGCTTG
The DNA here is from genome assembly GCF_009829145.1 of Chiroxiphia lanceolata. Lineage (NCBI taxonomy): Eukaryota > Metazoa > Chordata > Aves > Passeriformes > Pipridae > Chiroxiphia > Chiroxiphia lanceolata. The sequence continues at coordinate 18,647,819 of NC_045638.1, read as the reverse complement.
TTGTGGTATGGGGTTCAATTTTGGTTTGAGGGTTTTTTTGGTTGGTTTTTTTTGGTTGTTTTTTTTTCTTTACTTTGAACCTTTAAATGTTTACTCCAAGTACTGCTTTTCCAGATGTGCTCCTGAAACTTCCTATTGCTCTTGTGATCTCATTGGCCCTTATTTGACTTACAGACTGACTTGAGGTTCTATCTATGTGGCACTTTTCAGACAGCCCTGAGCTCACACAAGCAAGCCAGATGCAAGCCAACTCCAAAGAACTTTTGTGCTCCAAGTTGGCACAACTGGCAGATGAGTGCTAACAATTCTGTTTGACAGGGAGAGTGAACTGGTATCTGTCTGCATTTCTAGGAGGGCACTGTTGTGCACTGTATAAAAGGATGTGCTTGAATCTGTCTCTTTTTCTATATCTTCTAGTGACAGTCCCTTTCTTTACTTCACTATATTAAGGTCCTCAGACAGGGGAGGTGGCCTTCAAACCTTATTTATTTCAGTATGTGCAGTGCTCCCTGTAAGTCTGGTGTTTTTAAAATGGAATTCTAATTTCATGTATAAATTTGTTTCTAAATCCCCTTTGTGGCACTCTCTTCAGTCATGTTTACACTAGAATATTGTCTCAATGCTTCTTTTCAGCTCCACTCTCTCATTTTCTTAGGTTATTTGCTAAGAAGTGTTTCCATGATTGCAAACAGTTTCAGTAGTTTCAGAGTTTTTGATGCAAGTCTTACCATTTTTTAGGGAAGTTCCTTCAGCCAGGTAGACCTGGCTGGGGCTTTCTATTGAGCAGAAAGTCTCCTTCCCTGCTGCACTTCCTGATGTATAATACACCTGACAAACTCCACCTGACATGGCTCAAAGAGATTCTCCCTCCTAAGAACAAGGGCAATACTCAGATACATGTTGCAGGTAGCAACACTGAATTTCCGGCAGATGCAAGAACCTGTGTTGGCAATGAGGTGGCTGTTTTCAGGACCAGAAAATCTCCAATTTATTTATGCTCAGCTTGTCACAGACATTCACAGACACAATTCCTGTAGAATTTCATGGCAGTGTGTTACATGGGTATTGCCACTAATTCCTGCTCTGAAGAACAACCCATCTTACCTGGTAAGAGTATCATGATGACATCAACGGTTAAGAATGTGTGCACCAACATATGAAGGGGTTTATATGTAGAGATTTCACAGCAGCTAGTGCTGCAGGTAAGTAGATGGGAGGGCATCAGCAGTACAGAAAGGACGGACTCTGCTGTGCCTAAAGTGGGACTATGTGCATTTTCATTGGTGAGAGTATGTTCTTAGGGAACATGGGATGAGGCCTGCCTTTCTACAAGACCACTTGACAGCAGAAGAGCTAAAAAGAGTAATCCTGACTCCTGCCTACTACTTACGAGGGAGTAAACTTTGTATCCTGGCTATGTGTGATGATGGTTTGATGTAAAATGTAGGCACTTTCCAAGCAGTAAGGTTTCTTGGAAGCCTTTCTCTTAGCTGAAACTTACAGTTTCTCACAATAAGCAGCTGATATCTTTCAGTAAGTGGAAAACTTGACTGTCATGCCTGACTGAAAACAAAAATAGATTTGGATACAAAACTGGACTCTTTTTCTGTGCATGACAATTCTTCACTTGATAGCACAAAGCTACACCTGGATGTATATCCCTCAAGTGAATTCAAGTGTAATTCAATAACTTCACAAATAAATCATGCTGGCAGCTGTTGTCTTCTGTTAAATCACTCTTTCCAGAACTGATCATATTTTAATAGCTCTCTTCATTTTGGCAAGGATTTTCACAGCCTGAGTCTCTTTCAATAAGTATGAGGCCAAGTTTATGGCATGAAAGTAAACTTAACACCTAATCTCCATGTGCCTATTCCTAAATGTGTATATGTAGACATATATTAATTGGAGAATGCTATATTAATCCTTGCCTTGAGTAAGAATATTATCCAAGTGATTTAAGTAATGGTCTGGGTGAGGGGAAGGCTGCAAGGACAACAAGAGAGCACACGCTCCTGGCAATTCATCAGAAAGCTCATAAGATTGCATGAGTCTCCTTTCTCAGCTCAATTCAGCACCTCTGGAAATACTTTCTCAGCTCAATTCAGCACCTCTGGAAATACCTCCAGGACTTCTTTGTTAGAGTGTGATTTCACTGGTGTACACAAAGCAATTTTTGACAGTTTTGAAATTCTTTACAGAGAGGGTTATTGGGCATTGGAACGGCCTACCCAGAGAGGTGGTGGATTCACCATCCCTGGAGGTTTTTAAAAAGAGATTGGACGTGGCCCTTAGTGCCATGATATAGTAATTGGAGTTGGATCAGGGGTTGGACTTGATGATCTTGGAGGTCTTTTCCAACCCAATCTATTCTATGATTCTATGAAGGAGAAGAAAGATTAAGTAGATGGTATAGCCTTTATGGTGCTAGGAGGCTCTGGACTGCATTGGGTTCCAAGTATATTCTCAAAATTGAGTATGTGTTTACAACTGTATGTTGGAGTATTTAGATGGAAAGCACTAGTTCAGCTGAACTCATGGGAAAACAACTCCCCTCTGAGCAAATGTGCATGCATGTGAAAGTAATGACTTTTAAAATACTTGGCATTTGCATATATGATACAATGCTGAGTAGGGAAAAGTAATTTCCATAGCTCCTATCATCTGGCACTGTTGAAGCAGCTGGAGCTTTTCTTAGCACAGAGGCCCACAGGGTGTGGGTGAAAAGTGAACTTCAGTCTTTTGGACTTTCCACTAACACCTTCTGTAGGCAGTAATCCAGAGGATCTTCCCTCATTCCTCCTCTGAAATGACACATTTAACCTCCTCCTTTTTTCAGAGGTGTGCATGAATATATCATAGGTATCATCTGCTTATATGTCTGCAAAGGATAGAATCCTCTACCAGTGAAAGCAGATCTTCCTTTTCTCTCATGTGTGATTATTTACTTACATAGGATATGCATAAAGAAGTTGAGACTGTCATTATTTTTAGTGAGTGCACTTCTCTATTAATCACTTAAAATAGTACAAGAGAAGCTTAATCACAGAACTTTAAAGTACTTACAGTGTTTCAGAGTAAACACTGTTTACTTTATTCAGCATAAACAAGAGTATGTAAGCTTCTATAACTTTGTACCTCACCAGACAGGAGAGGTTTTCCCTTGGTCTCTGACGCTGTTGCTGAAAAATAATGCTTCTTGAGCAAGTACCTCCTTCAGGCCAGTGTCTTGGAGAATGCACCAAACATTCATTGGCTGTACTGACTCTTCCAGTTTGGCACAAGACACACCTACCAATTTTTACAAAATAACTTGCTCAGGGCTTTCCACGGGGTCTGGTTATCAAAACATCAGTCTGTGCTTATCAGCTGTAGCAGGGAGGGTGAGGAAGAGGAAGGGCAGTCACCACAGCCTTCCTTCCCAACAGCTGATCAGGTATTTAAGTTTTAAAATTCAGAGTTAGTATCTAACTGGGGTTAGGGAGTTTGGTAGTGGAGTGGAAAATACATATATTGACTTATTTAAATAAATGATGGCATCTGGTATAAAGAAATAAAGTTCCATTTTCTGTTCCCATGGTGACTCAGCACTTGACAAGTTGTTTTCCCTAGTTCCAAAGGTGAAAGAAGCAGCTGCCTTTGGCCCTCACCTGGCACAGAGGAAAGTTCCAGTGTCAAGACCAGAGCAAGAAGGTAGATTTTTTTTTTCTGCAGTATTTAGTTTCTTACATATTGTATGTTTTCATGACAACCTATATCAGCCAAGTCAGAATGAGTTTAAAAGCCTTTAACACAAACCAAAGATTTGGTGAACATCTTAGAGACAGTATCTGGCCAAACCTTTCTGCCAGTTCCCATGTGAGAAGCTGGTTTTGTGTCCTTTTCCAAAGAGAATTGTTTATAAGCCATGTACAGAAAGTTCCCCCACACTGGAACTTGACTTGTAATTGAATTTCACTTAAATAATTTCATAGTCATAAAAAAATAAAATAATTTCAATTGTGTAAAAAATGAGAATATGTTCCATGGCACACAATAATATGCCAATGTCTGTCTGCCATATCTTGGTTTTACTCCTGGTCCTCTGTCAGAAGTCAGTAGGAGTTTCCCCTGCACAAGACTGAATAAATATTTACCCTGAGTCTTACACAGCCTGGCTATGAATTTGTGACAGTTCCCTATTCATCAGTAAGTCTCATGGATATCACAGTAAGATATGTTCTTTTTCACATTAAAAAATCATTACAAAATCAGTCAGGGGAGCATAGAAGGTCCAAGGCCTGCCAATTTATATACACAATTTAAGTTTCTGCTGTGCCTTAGGAAATGGCTTCATGCACTTTGAAGCAGAAAACTTCACTGCCTGTTGGGAGCCATAACAGACACTGCAGTGTAGCTCTGGTCAAAGCAGAGCATAAAGGAATAAAGAATTTCTTCACCAAAAGGGTTGTCAGGCTGCCCAGGGAGTTGGTGGAGTCACCCTCCCTGGAAGTGTTCAAGAAATGACTCCATGTGGCATTTGGTGCTATGGACTAGTTGATATGGTCATGTTCATTTGAAGGTTGGACTTGATGATCTTGGAGGTCTTTTCCAACCTTAATGATTGTATGATCAAAGGGCACTCTCCCGCTCTTTCCTGGTGGGAAATCGTTTCCCCTGTGATGGACAGAATCATGAAGCTGATGATAAGGACCTGCTTTTGAGAACCATGGAAAAAAAACAGAATCCATAAGGAGGGACTGAGAGATCTTATTAAGCTGACGCGTTCACAGGGCAGTAGCAAACTCCTGGGGAGGTACCAGTGAGTGGGCAGGGGCCAAAGTGCTGGGATTGGCTGTAGCTGAGATTATTTTTAGGGCAAGGAGGGTTTCACCCAAAAACAATCCACAAATACTTCCAAATCTTAAACAAACCAAATAGATGTTCTGGCTGACATTTTTTCCTATTTAGAAATAGTCAATTTATACAGCAGAGCTCTCTAAATGCCATGTACAATGTCTTTGTCTCATGATAAAATACATTAATAGAACAAGAAAGATGCATCTTTCTGAGGAGACTCAGATGGCTGACATATGACTCTTAATCTGATCTGTCATGCTTGCATTGCAGAGTGTTTCTTTGTGTATGTAATGCTTTTCATCTGCACAGTCGCGAAGGCTGTGGTGTGCTATGGGTGACAATCTTTTTCAGTTCATCCTTCAGAACCCTCTAAAGATAAACTGATTTGGGCTATTCCCAGCTCCATGTAGGAGGAGTATCAAGTGCTGACATAAGGAATTCTGCTCATGGGAGGCCAGTTTCTCTCAGTGGATAGAACCAGAGCTGATCTCAGCTGATTACAACTACATCAGTGTAACAAATGGAGAGGAGAGCTCTAAAGTTGCCAGATCCCAAACCATTTCTGACACTGGAGTTCAAAACTAACACCTCCAACTATACTTGGGGATCAGCAGACACTCAGTATACAGCAGTCATAGCATACAAACTCATGTGCAGATGGGAGATTGGCAATAAAAAGATACAACAGAATTTCCTGTGAGCTAAAGAAAGGATTACTACATGAATTCTAATGTTTTGCTTTTTTTGCAATTTAATCTAGGTCAAGACTATGTGAACTCAGATTAGAGATAATTTTAGAATTACCTGTACATTAAAAGTGGTGTGAATAATAAGCAAATTATTTTAACAGCACCCATTATATAGTGTTTCTCTTACCTCTTTGACAATTTTTTTTCAGTTGATTGCAGCTTCAGTCGAGGAGTCTGTGACTGGAAACAAGATGCTGATGATGACTTTGACTGGAATCCTGCTGATCGTGATAGAGGTATTTAAATATCTGTCCTCTACCTAAGCTTTGATGTGATGGCTCACCCCCTCAAAAAAATGCAGGAGGGAGGGGAATCAGAATCAGAATCAAAAATTAGCTTTTCAATCAGTGGGTTATTTATATAAAAGACAAAAGGAGGCAGAGGATACTGGGAGTGGATATTGTTTCTTTGAAACATGCAGTGGCAGCTGGTAGCCAGCAACATATTTCAATACAAATTGATCAAAATATAAGAAAAATTATTAGAACATAACTGATCAGAATTGCAAGGTACAAGGCAATGGAAACCTTATCAGCTACATGTTGTGTCTCTCCAAGATTGGTAAGTCATTTAATCACACATCCGTAATTTAGATGGATGTGGCAATGTAGTCACTCACGTGGCTTAGATCACTGGGATAACCGCTCAGAAGTCTTAAACTCTGCAAGACAAACTAGTGTCAGCATTCCTCAGAAAAAGCCAAGGGCAAGGTGCTATTCAAGAATAACCAATACCTGAGTAGGTACCAAGAGGAGGCCTGCTTGAACTTGAGAAGGAGCTCCATGGGTGCAATGTGTGACTGCTCTGTGGGTGTACATAAAAAGGTACGGCTAGAGGAATTTGTTTGAAAGGATGTCTCTTCCCCTGTGACCCAGGAAATGTTGCAGAAGTTGCTGCAGTAGGGACCAGCAGATCCTACAGATCATGCAGGCCACTTGCTCCAGTTCCTACATGTACATTCTCTCCCTCTTCCCTCACAGTCCTTCCATTCCAGTCTTTCTTCACTAATCCTTTCTATCCTGCTCCACATAATTCCCAAAATCCCTTCTCTGTACTGTCACTTCCAGGAAGACCTTATCCTGTCTCCCTGAACTATTATGAACTGAACATTATCCCTGCTGATTATGACTTTATTTATGGGCTCAGATGTCTTTGTCACTTTGTGTGTGTGTCTGTCACTTCATTGGTCCTACAGGACTTGGGGAATAAGCTATCAGTTCACAGAGGACAGTGGAGAGAGTACTGAGCTAGCTAGAGTACTGAAATTATCTGACCACAGAGGCACAGCAGCATGTTTCAGGCTGTTGCATTTGACAAACAGATGGTTTTGCCTTAGAAAGATAGTGCAAGGAAGAATGACTGTAATTACCAGTGAAATATGAACTCATCTCCTCTGTAAACTGATCTGACTTCCAACTGTACAAGCTTGTTCCTTGCAAAGTACACTCCCTGCTGCTTTTCTCCAGTCTGAGTTTAAATTATTCAAGCAAACTAGCTTCCCCTTATCTTCTTAGCAGAGATGTATTCAATTTGCTCATAAATAACATAAACCCATTAAAGAAGCTTTTTTTTTCCTTTCTCTTTTTTTTTTTTTGTTACAAGGTGATGGGTACTACATGGCAGTTCCAGCTTTTGTGGGGCACAAGAAGGATATGGGGCGTCTAAAACTTCTTCTCACTGACCTGAAACCAAAGAGTAGCTACTGCTTGATTTTCAGTTATCGGCTTGCTGGTGAGAAAGTGGGGAAACTTCGAGTGTTCCTGGCAAACAAAAAAACTGCTCCTGTCTGGGAGCAGAACACAGGAAAAGATGAAAGGTGGAGAACTGGAAAAATAGAGATATTTCAGGGAGCTGAGACAACTAACAGTGTAAGTATAACAGAATTTATAAGCCAATTGCCATAATCAACACAACAGTTTAATTTCTTAATCCTCAAGTGTTCCACCAACTGTTTTACAGGCATCAGCAATTGAAAGGCTTATCCGAAATGGGAAACAGGAGCCCACATTTTAGGAGGCACAGAAGTTATCACCTGGTTGTAATTTCAGAACTGAATTACCACAGTCGATTAGAACACTGATGCCAGTAATTCTGTCATTTTGTAAAAAAACTGCATCACATCGTAAATTAACACAAGTTAGCAAAATCTCTCCTTAATATCTCGTGCACCAGAAGCATACACACATGCCTGGAAAATGAAAACTTCTCTTTCATAAAAGAGGATGCTCTCAAACCACACTAAGCCAAACCATTAGAGCAAAAGGAGACATCATGTATAATCAGGGGTGGGCAATCACTTCAGACGCAGGACATACCAACCAACGGGGAATACTGTGCACTGGTGTATGCCTGAAAACTGTCTCACTCAGGACTTCAGAAAGTTTCTCCTTGAAATTCTGGGGCCTGCTTTCCATTTATGTGACTGAATGTTTTCAGTGCTGTGCAAAGGCTTCTACTGTATAATTGATTACTGTGAGTATAAAGGAAATGCGAGCCCTTTCAAGGTCCTTTGCACAGCTGGAATGACATAGAAAAGCCCTCACATAAATCAGAAACAGACTATAAAATAAAACCCCAGGCATTCTATTCATAAAAATGAACCCCCTTTCTCTATATTGTATACATACTACACTGAACACACTAGAGTAAATATATATAGTATATACACAAAAAACCCGAGGATCCAAATAGATTGAAAATGAACAGTTGCAATGTCTTCAATAAATGAAGTGCATTAACATCACGTGCTGTGATAAAACTACATTATTATAAGAGAATTTCACTCAATTTGCCTTTTCGTTGTACAATGAAAATAAATAATCTTATTAAAGTAATCCATTTGGTATTGTAAATCTGCACAGAGGATTTTAAATATAGTTCCAATAATACATGGAAACTCTAAAAATGGCAAGGATTTAAGTCATTAAGTCCTGTATTGTGAAAAATATTCCTCAGATACAGACTCATAATTAATTAACATTAAGAGTTGCTAAATGTTTGGATAATCTATATTTTCCCCGCTAATACATGTCTTTTTTTTGTGACAGGTCACTTTTGAATCAGAACGTGGGAAGGGAAAAACTGGAGAAATTGGAGTGGACAATGTTATACTAATTTCTGGTCTATGCCCAGAAGATACCTGACAATGGACATTTGAGTATACCGGATTTAATCTGATTTTTCATATTTGCCTTTTCAGTAGTGTATTTTTGTATCCTTTTCTTTATAAAAAAAAAACAAAACAAAACTATAAAACTGTGCCTTGAACTTAATGCAACAATGCAAATGGAAAAATGCAAGGTGCAGAGTACACTTTTTTATGAGTCATTCTAATTCTAATACATGCTTTGAGTGTAACACTACTGTATTTTATAATTCAAGGTCAGGGTTTCTAAAGTATTATTTGTCTAACTTTTTTACAAATTCTACATGCTTTTATTTCTTAAAGTTCTTCTCTATTCTTAAGTCTTCTATTTCACAAGAACATAAAGCAGTACTTAAGAGGATTTTGCTACTTCTGGTGACATAATTTTAACTTCTTACTTAGTGCGTATGTTGTACCAAAACTCAGGGTTCATTACCCGGTGTGCAGTAAGCCAATCACACACAGAGCTGATGTATTTGTTTATTTTATATTTGTGCAAATGGGTGCTAGGTGGCAAAGCCACAAAGTTAGCACACCAAGGAGAAAACATTACCACTATTTATATACTGTTAATCTTGATATATTCCACTTATCTAATATATATTCAGTGTTTACTAGTCTACTATTGCTGAGCTGGCTTCTTATCTCGGGTGACCTGGTGGTCTTCAGTGTTTACTATTCTATTATTACTGAGCTGTGCTGAGCTGGCTTTGTTAGTTTCTTCTTATCTTGGACGTCCTGCAGTAGCATGCCCTTCCTCCCAAATTTTGTTACCCCTCTGGGTCTGTGGTCTTTGAAGCATGTCAAGCCCTAAACTTTAATAAGGCAATTCTATTGACAAATAATTTGTCATAGACATCAGGTAAATATTCAACCTACTGAACAAGCAGGAAGAAAGTGAGGAGCTTTATTTCCTTCTTTATGGAGCTAAGCAAGTTTTAAGTGGATCCAGGCCTTTGAGGAATATTTTCATTACCAATAAAGTATGTAAAATACCTTGTTTGTCATCACTGTCTTTGAGTTACACAAATCATTGTTTAGAAATTACTCCTTTATAGTTTTATAAGCATTTAATGTTCATCATTAACAGATGATGTTACCAACTGGTACAGAAAAGAAGACCAAAACAATGACCATTATTAACATTTAAGAAACTTCACATTAGGTACTGATCTTCAGGAACAAAAGATCTGGACTGCAGCCTACTTTACGCCACGGAGGTGAGAACAAGTAAGAAAATTATTTGCACAGATCAGTACAAACTGCAATAGCTGCCACAATTCTTTCTGTAGTAGATGCAGAAATTGTTTCTCGTTTGCAAAGGGCTGTCATATACAAGATCGTTTGCATCATACCAGATAATAAAAATAATAATCTAGCATAATAAGATCTGAGTAGCAAAAGTGAAACCTTTTTTTGTTGTGAATAAATTCAAAGACAGCTTCTGCAGAAGCACCCAAATAAATCCATTCACATAAACCACATCAGCGCATCACCAAATTAACTGCTATTGTTTGCAACATTCATTCCAAAGATGGAACTGCTCAGGGCAAAAGCTACATGTTTCTCCTTCAGATGAAAACAGTTAAAGGGCATATTAAGCCTACAGCCATTAATGCCTCAAAATGTTCCTGACAGTTTTCCATTACTGTGAAATGTGAAATCCATTATCTGCTTGATTATTTTAGACAGCAAGGAAACTGCATTGGTAGTATTTGAGAATGTTACATGTGTGCTATAATCAAGTGGCTTGAACTTTGATAACATAATTTGTAACTTTTAGGTCTGATAAGTCTACTTATTCACTTTGGAAACAGTACTCTGCCTACAAGTTAAATGGGAAAAAAAGAGCTTCTAGCTAATTACCGAAATCTATACTACATCCTTCAAAAGCTACTCAACAGATGTGATCACTTAATCTTGAATGTTGTAACAAAAGGTTTGAATCAACGCTTTTTCAAATGAAAAAAGAACTAATGGAGACATTTTGTCAACAATGAATACATGGAAATGCAGAGGCATGTTCTTTTAACCTGCAATTGAAAGAAACTTAAAAACATTTTCCAGCTATTAGATGTTATTTTTATGTATTTAAAAAAGAGTTTATATTTACTTCATAATTGCTATATTGTTAATTATAGAATCATACACCTGCATGTACTGGAGATGTTGAAACTCATAACAATATATTAATGAAAAGCTAAATAACAAGAAAGTGTGAATAACAATTTATTTGGTCATGTGGGTAACTGTTACATTAAAGCTCATCACAGCAAAAGATTTGTAATAGAAACAAATTTCTAGTTTTGATAGTTATTAACCTCTCAAATACCTGACCTTAAAATTTGATTTCAACGAAGTTAGACATACAGTCTCTCTGACCCTCCCCAGTTCTTCAGGAAGAGCACATAATAGAACTGTAGAGAGAACACTGATGATTAATTTTTATTTGGGAAATATTTAGCTGGGGAATATTCAGCCTACAGGGATTCAGTGATTTTTAAATTTTTTTTTTCTTTTAGGAAGTAGCCCAATACTCAATCTGAAAATCTCTCAATTTCTCAACATTTCTGTAATGCATTATACCAATTTCTATTTCAAATAGAGTCCTGAGAAAAAACTTCTCTTCAGACATAATTGAGAAATCATTTTAAAAGTGATCTTTCTAGATTCTCAGACTAAAGCTAACTTAAATCCCACATTTAGAGTGTTTTATTAATTCAATTCAAATGAACGGGAAATATTTCAAAGCTAAATATTATGTAGAATAATACAATATATTACCAAAAAAGTGTATTTGATGCTGATAGAATATTTCCCTAGACTTGCTTCAAAACAGCATTTAATCCTTTTTTCTTCATATACTTCTTTTTACTTCCATGAAAAGATGGTGCTTCTCCAACAAGTTGGATGGTGTGCAGGAGCACTGAATAGCTCCCCACACATGGTCTAACAGGGCCCAAGTCCAAGCTCTTCCTCAAATGATTCCCAGGCAGAGCTTGAGAGTCAAAATGCTCCAAGAATCATTCCCAGGAGGCAGTTCACTCGCAAAAGCCCCATTTTTTTTGTTGGCATGTTTTATTTTCTACTACTAATTTTCTGCTATTGCTCTGTAGACAGACAATAGCAAAGTTAGCAGCTCATTCAGGCAGTTGAAATCTTCCAGAGCTGACTGCCCTGCTCCATTGCTTTATTCTGGCTATACAGGGAACATCAGGGAACATTTTTGATGCCCAAAATCTGCTTGCTGAACTGGACACCTCTGGTGTAGAGTCAGTAAATCAGACTTAGGCACGTAAAGCAGGCGATCAGAATCTGGCCTTAAGTTCAGGTTGATAGCAGTTTAACATTAAATCTCTGGATTTTTATTCATTGCAGGTTATTACAGTCATCATAATCTCTGTGTTTTAATTCACTGCAGTGTTATATTTTCTTGCTATATTTGACACATGGTATTTTTGTGTACTGCATTAGGATTTGTCTTCCCACCTGAAAAATTACTCAATTTACAATTATATTAGTACCATAAAAAAAAAGGAAGTCACAAACATGATAAAATGTTACAAAATACTGATAAAAAACTTTTATAAGTACATGCCATAAAGTAATCAGAAACAATATACTTCAAATTCACCCACAAAAAAAACTATTCTCCCCTCAAGCACTAATTTTATTCTAAACTCAGGAATGTTCACAGCTGATTTTAAAAGTGCTCGAACATATACTGTACTCAAGAAAGCCACATGTTCACTAACAGTGAGTTACTCATTAACATCATCTTCCTACCCAGGATGTAAATATATGGCAGTCCTAATTTACTTTCTCTTCTTTGAAACTTCCAGAATGTTAAAACAGTCACCTTTTCTAAAGGTAAGGGGGACTTGTAGAATGGCCTGACTATGTGCACTATTGAAAATGTGTGTCAGAGTGGGAATAGCAAGATAATAATGTTTGCCTTTATGGTTCAAACAGTCAAACTGAAAGGTGGCTGCAAAGAATCTTGTGATACTGAATGACTGTGCAAGCAAATGGGATATGAAAATTAACTGTGGATCACTGCAAAGTAATGGAATAGGAATAAATAGTCTTCTTTATATCACAGACGTAGTCAGTGGCTCCGAATTAGCTTATACCTCTAAGGAAAATGATCTGAGAACGACTGCATTTTCCTTTGGAATGCTCACTTGCACTGAAAAAGACAAAAAAAGCACATCAAGCACGTAAATGTCCCATGTCCAGATCCATTTCCCATGTATTTGTCCCATATTTCCTGTACTGACATTGCTGTCCACCATGTCACACAGGGGCACTTTGTAGTTGATCTGCTTGCTGGTTCCTTCAGGAGAAGCGTCAATGGATTTAAATCATGTTCATCATAGTTTGAGAGCTCTGTTCTTTAACATCTAGTTACTATTTCAAGGGCACTGTGTGCATGTAAAGAACCCCCGGGCTGTCACAACAAATTCATATTTGACTAGCTAACATCAGATTGGTTCACTGTGTATGCATAGCAGAAAAGGAGACACGGAGAGACATGGATGTTTACCTCAATTTCTCTCAAGTGAATTACTCTGCAGTACTTAACTAAGCAAGTTACTCAGATGGCTTTGTAACACTCCACTGACTCTGGCAGAATTTCTTCACAGATACTCCTGGAAATGCAATTTCAGGTCTTCCTAGTGGCATGATACCCCCACCACATAGTGGTATTCCTGCCAGGAGGAAGAGCCAGGAAACACATGGGAAATGTCTCATTAACGCTACCAAGTTAACTTTATGTGCATCATCCTCATAATCCTCTCTAAGTTCAGGACGTTCCAATGTTAGAGAAAATGCACAGAGATCTCAGGACATGGAAGTAAACAGCATGGACAGCCGTACCAGGAGAGCTGAGCAGCACTACTGCCAAGGTCATCCACTGCTCAATGTTGAAGGTTTTATCTGATCACACATAAGCAGCATCAGTTCAATGCCAGACTGAGAAAATTCAGGGTCTCTTCCATCTCCCTCTTAGAACTGGATTGGAGCCTAAACACATGAAAGTGACTCTAGAAATGAACAGGCACCCAAGACATTATACTTTGTGTGAATCAACACACTCCAAATGCTGTGATGGGAGGTACTCTCACAGAATGAAATCTGTCCAAGTCCCAAAGTAAGGCCCAATTCTTGGACTTTCACAGCCTATGGACACGACATTTGTGTAGGATTCCCTTCCATGTATCATTAAGGATGGAGGAACAGATGACTGTTTAAAATATTTCATTTCATTATCATTCACCTCATAGCGTTGACATTATATTTTTCCTCACTTGCTAGCAGAAAGGTAGGGAGCCTTTTCATGAACTGAATCATATTCCTATATCATAGATAGACTTGGGCTTTTTTTTCTGGGAATTCTAAAATCAATATAAATTCAGACTTATTGGCACGATAACCACCTTCAAACGAATAAACCTTAAACTGAAGAAAGGTCTCCAGAAAGAATTACAGTAGTGAACCATGAAATGAATGTCCTGGGTCCTGTTATGACATGATATGACATAATTTTTAAAATAAAATAAAAATATAAACAGTAATTTTATGAATAAATAATAGCCAAGCACTTTGTTTTGATTTTTTTCTTTAAATAGAACCATTGTTTCAGGGAAAAAAAAAATATGGAAGCTTATTTGAAACTTATATTATTCTTTACAGGAACCTTATGACAGATATTGACCAACATTTTTCCAACTAGTGCTGTGAATACTTAATACTTTATCAGCTGGCAGAATATCTCACTCTGTTGAATAGAAGCCTATGTTTTTAGAGAAGCAGATATTTATCACTGCCAGTACTGAAGTCTCAAGGAAGTTGTCACTGTTAGAGTACCACTGATATTATCCTGTTAAACCATGCAAACACAAAGATGTACATATATATCCTTACACACATATACACATATGTATGAATTTAATGAGTATATAATTTTAATTCTATTTTTGTTTTGATTTGGTTTACTTCATAGGGAATTGAGAAAATATCATTGGATCTGTTCTATAAATGGGAAACTGGAATAATGATCCCTTATTCCTTAGATCAAAGAACATTTAATGGCGATGCCTGAGCAATTCTTTGAGTGAGGAACACACCTCCAGGAGGGACACCCTCCACTTTGATCCCTGCTCAAAGGAGGGCTAATCAGGAGGAACAAGTCACGTTCCTTTTTGTGCCTTCCTGCCAAGGGAGCTCTGTGCCTTTGCAGTAGGCAAGGCATTTCCAGCTGAGGGCATGAAGAATCCTATATGTACTGTGCTCACAACCATACAAATAGAGAAAGACTAAAGAAAGCCATCATTCAAGAGCCCTATCCTGGGAGTCCCAAACTGAAACTAAACTGCTAACTCTTGAATATTGCAATGATAGTTGCTGCTGAATTCGTGACATATGAATGCTGCATAAATGTCATGTCATTCAAGATATTTAAGACAGACTATTGGATGACACTCCATATTTGGACCTGGAAGGTTCTGATCCTGTTCTGCTAGTATGTTAGTGTGCCATTTCTCAACATGCTTCATGTCATGCTTCAAATTCTTCATCTCTTGTTTCATAAAACTCTTGGGGATAGATTTTGTCCCACACTTTGTTGCTGTGTGAGCCACAAAGACAAGGCAAAAAGGAAGCCTGGCTGCAACAGTGGCCTCTAGCTAGTCAGGGCTAGCCATTGCACCACGCCTTCAATCAGAGATAAATTTGTGAGCTTGGCAGAAACACATTGTGAGTTAAGTATTAAACAGAATTAGCACTTTTTTGGGTTCTTCAGCTATCAGTGTAAAATGTACCCACTGCATCACTAGCAAGGAAAGGTTTGAGACCACTTAGTAATGAGCACTGATGACCTGATTCAGTACAATAATTTAATAAATTAAGCAATTTGTGATTTTTTTACATCCTATACAACAGTGCATGGGTTTTTTTTTCCTTTGTGATTAGAACTGGTGATGTTCATGATGTGAAAATAGGGAAAAAGAGATATGTCTGCAGTATACAATATTCTTGCTGAAACATATTGTCAAGTTCAGGTAGGTAAAGTCATATTACTCACAGCAGAGGGCAACACAGGTCTCATGAGTGAATAAACCCCAAAACATGTATTAAAAAAAAAATCATACTCACTTTTTACTGCATCTGAGAATAAACCCCAGCATTACCTGTACATTTGCTGTAGAGCCAAAATTCTGTAAGTATTAATCATTCTGAACACCTATGTAAAACATATGTGAAAGAGGAAAGCAATGACAAATACCTTTGCTTCGACTAAAACACATCAAATTTTAGATGTTGACACATAACCTGATATCTCCATCACACTTCATTATATCCAAAAGCTGCAACTGTGTTAAGTTTTATAATAGTTTTTTTCTTTAACCCTGTGCACAGCTCCATGTGTCATCCAAAAGATGAGCTGATTATACCTAAAGTAGTACAGTACCATGTTGAAAAAGAGAAGTTTTACAATGTTTTTTTCTGCTCTCCATTAGCCTTAGGTCTGATACTCACCTGGTATGTCGCACTGCCTTTCCCAAGCTGTGTTTGCCTAAAAAGGACCATGTCACGACTGAGGTTAATGTTTAAAATCACATGAATACCACCTATTTTTCATTCATCTCAGGGCTAAGGGGAGCATGGCGGGGCTCCCTTCACCACAGAGATGGGCACTGGAGGAAGGCCATGCTCTGCACAGGGGCCCCAGGGCAGCATTGTGGTGCCCCTTTCAGCCCATGACCATGTCAGATGCCAGTCCCATGACCAAAATGTGCTGGCACTCACACCTGAGGCTGCTCGTGAAAGCAAGTTATTTCTGCACCTGTTGCCCTCTCCAGAATGCTTTCACCCTGTGGCAGCCCTGGAGGACACCACTGGAGACCCCACTGAATACACCCACCACCCACCACAGCCCTCTGACAACAGAATCACAGATTCATGAGATCATCAAGTCCAACCTATGACTGACGGAACACCACCATGCCAATTAGACCATGGCACTAAGTGCCAAGTCCAGTCTTTGCTTAAACACCTCCTGAAACGGTAACTCCAGTACCTCCCTGGGCAGTCCATTCCAGCATCTAACTGCCATTTCTGTAAAGAAACCCTTCCTCATGTTCAACCTAAACCTCCCCTGATGAAGCTTAAGATTATGACATCTCATCCTATCACTTGGTTGCTCGGGATAAGAGGCAACCCCTCATCCAGGCTGCAACCTCCTTTCAGGTAGTTGTAGAGAGCAGTAACGTCTCTGCTCAGCCTCCTCCTCTCCAGGCTAAACAACCCCAGCTCCTTATAGGACTTGTGGTCCAGACTCTTCACCAGCTCCATTACCCCTCTCTGGACTCTTTTTAGCACCTCAATGTCCTTCCTGAGCTGAGGCGCCCAGAACTGGACAGCACTTGAGATGCGGACGCAGCACTTGAGGTGCGGCCTCAGCAGTGCCGAGTACAGAGGGACAAATACTTCCCTGGTCGTCTGGCCACGCTATTTCTGATACATCGGGACGTGGCCTCTCTGCCTGGGGGCACCTCCCGCGCCAGCACCCCGCCCACAGCGGGGCCTCCCGAGCCCGGAGTCCGGCGGCGCTGCGGCACTACCGGGGCCAGCGCGCAGCCAGCCGCCCACCCGCGGACATGGCGGCGGAGCAGGCGGCAGGCGCCATGTTGAACCCCGCTGCGGAGGTGAGGGCGCCGGCCCCGCTGCCGGGGCACGGGAGGCGCGGGGGCAGCGCTGTGTGTTTGGCCGGGGGTAGCGGGAGTGCGGCCTCCCCTCCTCGGTGATGTCCGGGGAGCCACCGCCCCGTGCCCTGGCGGTTGGGGGTGAGGCGCGGGGGGGAGCCCCAGGAGCCACGAGCCGTCCCGCTGCTCCCCAGCGCCGGTTTGCCCTTCAGCACGGGGAACAGCGGTTTGCCCTCCCAAGCCCCGGCTGGCCCGAGCGGGGAACAGCGGTAACAGCGCCCTGGGAAGCGGGGTTCGGTAGGTAGGGCCGTGGTTGCTTTTCCTCCTGTGCCCGCGCCATGCCAGGGATCCGAGGAGGGGTGGCGTTTCGCCCCCGAGCAAGACAGCCCCTAGCAAGACAGTCAAACTCCAGCTAGACGGGTCCGAGGATGTTTAGCAGGAACGGGCATGAGGAGCCAGGGAAGGTTTAGGTTGGACATTAGGAAGAATGTCTTCACAGGGTGATTAGACATTGGAATGGACAGCCTCTGGAGGTGGTGGAGTCACCATCCGTGCAGGTGTTTAAGGAAAGAGTGGACGTGGCATTCAAGTCTAGTTGCCAAGGTGGCAAGGTTGGGCTGGATGATCTGAGAGGTCTTTTACAACCTAATTGATTCTGTGATTCTGTGAAGTTTTAATGAAGGATTTGGAGAAAAACCACAGAGTTAGTGGTATCCTGGATCAGAGTTACCGTGTGCACTGGCCCACCCGTTTTATGGGGGCAACTGGTGGCAGATTTGCAAGCTGGTCCCCACCAAGTTTCTTGGGCCAGTGACCAAGATGAGGGTTACGGCGGCATTGCTCAGCTGCTGGTGCCATGAGTCCGACCCCAAACCTCGGCCAGACAAGGTGTCACTGCGGCTGGCTTCAGCTGCTTCCTGACAAATACATACTGGGCTGCTGCTCCCTGCTGCTGGTATTATCCTTCTGATATATATCAAAAGTGTCTATAAATCCACTCTGCAGAAGCGGCTGACCTTGAAAAATGCAATAATAGTACTGTTATGGGAATTTTTATGTATTTGTTGTGTTGATCGCTATGCAGCATTGATGTCTTGAGATAAGACATATGCTGGGCATAAGTATAGAAGGGAATTGGAGACTTCACACTTTTCAGTGTAGTACATTTAATAGTTAAATATATAAACCCGCTCTTCATTTCAAGTGTATTTCACATAATTTCAACCAGAACATCAGGTGCCTTGATCAAGACTGAAATTATGTACTTTCATATCTAATTATTCATATTATAGCAGAAAGAATTTTAGTGGACACTAATAATATCTTACAAATACCCTCTGTAGAGGGGTCAGGAACATAGGTTCTCTTCTGCATACAAAGGATTTGTTTTTGAAGGAAAAAAGTTATATAAATTTTCAGTGGAAATCCTATAAAAGAACGATAAAGTGATATATAATCTAAGCATGGCCCTGGCAATGGAATGGCAATAGAAATAGTATAGAGCTGATGCTTAACTAAAAAAATGAACATTAAAGCAATAAAATGTCTGTGTTCATCTGAAAAATGATGAAAAGCTCACAGAAGTTCATAAAGCATGTTTTTATTATTTACATGTTCCATTTTTATCTGAATTTGTCAGCACAGTTATCCATAAAAAGGCATTGGAGACTGAACACTTACTTTTGCTCGTGCTTACTTGTGCACTTACTTGTGCTAAAATTGAAGTCCTTGCTAGCTCTATATAAAAATAATCTTTAAAGCTATTTTGTCAAGGAAATGTATTCAAGAGAAAGAATTGCTTGTTTCTCTCAAAAATCATTCATATTTTCTTTCTAAAGTATTAAGTGAAAAAATACACTTTGGATAGGTATGTCTTAAGTACATTTTTACTTGTTTATTTAGGCTCCTAAGTTCAAGCCAATCTGTTTTGTTGGACTTTTGTGCCAGTGCAAAAGCTCACTGAAAGGAGGATATGAGATCCACCTTAGGAAAGCTTCATTTAAGTTGAGGTTGTCCAGGTTTCAGACAACCTGGACATCTGCAGGAGGATATAAGCAATATTTTTTAGGACTGAAAAATAGGTGGATACACTGCCACTTAAAAACCAGTGTTAAACCTGCACTTCACAACATGTACTTCAGTAGGTTTAAAAAATTAATGCTATTAATTCTAACCAAACAAATTCCAGAGGAAGATACAAAATAGTGGAGAAATATCTAAACTCTAATGCCAAGCATGAACATAGGAGGTAACATCGTTATGGATAAACAGGGAAAGGATTGTCTGTCTTCTACAGTTACAATAGAACATGTAAAACTCTGATTTTTTTTTTTTTTCCAGAAAAGTAAACTCTTAGTGATTTTGTCTGTGGTGGAAAGATGGCAACACTAGAGGCTCACAGCCTTAAAAGAAATGCAGAACAGTTCCCAGTTTTTTACTTCTAAAAGCAATATAGTGTATAAGCCAATCTCAGTGTATTGGGAATTCTGAATTATGATTTCCCAGTGTTTGGAGGACATTGTTATGAATGCTTCTTTTACGCAGACATTGAGTAGAGGGAGCAGACCAGGTGTCTGATACAATCCCAGTGGTGTTCAGACGCAGAGAGAGCATGCACACACTTTGTGAACTGTTACCTGTATAAGGCAATATGTTTAATGTATGTTGAAGAAACTAGCTTCCACTTTGAAGATGTCACAGCCTTCCTGAAATTCTTTGGCTGGTTTGCCTGGAGGAGATTGAAGGGAGACCTCATTGCAGTCTACAACTTTCTCATGAGGGGCAGAGGAGGGGCAGGCACTGATCTCTTCTCTGTGGTGACCAGTGACAGGACCCGAGGGAATGGTCTGAAGTTGTGTCAGGGGAGGTTTAGGTTGGATATTAGAGAAAAGTTCCTCACCCAGAGGGTGGTTGGGCACAGGAACAGGCTCCCCTGGGAAGTGGTCACAGCACGAAGCCTGACAGAGTTCAAGAAGCATTTGGACAATACTCTTGGGCACAGGATGTGACTCTTGGGGATGGTCCTGTGCAGGGCTAAGGGTTGTACTGGATGATCCTTGTGGGTCCCTTCCAACTCAGCATATTCTGTGATTCTGTGAAATATGGATATGAACATTTGCATCCATCCAGATGAACAGTTTAGGAGACTAAGCTATATTGAATAAAAATAGTTAATTAGTAAACAATGACACAAAGCTGCTTAGATCATATTTCTATTGCCAGGTAGGTTTCTTGAGTGAGGAAGAATGTTTATAGCATCCTCTTGCTGTGGGAAAATAGTGAAATATTGTTCATATGGTCTGCCAGATTTAACAATAATAATTATTTTTTGTTTTAAAATCTGTTACTGTTGTAAAAACATGAATGTTAGGAAATGAAGCACTTATTTCACAAAGTGCAAAGAAACTTTTTCACACAGTGAAGTTTTGGTTGGGTACTGAGGCAGGTGATGCTACAGGAATGGTATTATCATTTTTTGCTTGTCCAAGCTTAAGTTTTGCCTTCATGATAGAGGCATGTTGGGAAAATGCTAGATGTATTTCTAACAAGCTTGAGTTTTTGGTCCAGATGATAAGCTATACTCTTTAGTTTGCAGGAGACTCTGTTAATTTATAATCACAAAAATTATTATATGATTTTTGAAAAATTGTGTGCAGCCACACAAAAAGCCTGAATCCTGTGATAAACTGCACCGTAGCAAGTCGGCTTAATTAGTGCAAAATACATCTGTCACAATCTGTGTCTTTACCATAGCTAGGTAACATTAATTCATGTCTGTGTCATCTAGTTTCATTCAACACTCTTCTGATGTGTATTTGTAACTTGGAGCCACAGCGGAAGTTCATGTTTAGAAAATGTACCCTGTGTGTCAAAAGCCTGACTTTTGACTTGCTTGAAGCCCCAGCTAGTACTTCGTACTGACAAGCACTAGAAAGAGGCTGAGAGAAAAGGGATTTCTCTGCCAGCTGTGATAAGTCTTTGTCATGAAAATTTGAAAAAACAGATAACCCAATGGAACATTTCTGTGACCTTGTGCCCAAACTAGGAAATGGGATGAGAATAAAGTTAGTGAATACTGAAAAATGATCTGGTTGTAGATTGAGAAACCATGCAAGTGTTTCTTTATGTAAAATGGTGCCAATTTTAAAGCAAATAGAAGCACACATTATTTATACATAATTTCCAATGAAACTGTTGATGAAAAATCTCTCAGAACTCTATTTACATTTTATTATTGCCATACTGAGTCAGAATGTATTAGAATGAATTGTGAGTATGTATAGCTGTCCTGTTGTGGAAGAGATTAGCTAGTAACTCCACTCGATACTTGTAATCTGTAACTTGTTAAAAATAAATTTAGTAATTTTTAACTCCTTAAAAGTATTTTATTAAAAAGATCAACCATATCAATAGAAATAAAGATATCAGTGGAATAATGCATTACTTTTAACATTTTCAGGGTTTCAACTAGTTACGTACTTAATTCAGTACAAGAATTCACATGATTAAGGCAGATAGAATATAGGAAAAGATAAAATATCTTCTAGGGAGACTCAATTTCATTCTAAACTAAGTTATTAAAAGAAGTCATTAGCAAGGTAAAGTCTCTGGTGGGATGTGTGTGTCCACTCTAACATCAGCTGAATGTCCTAGAACTCAAAACAGCTGCAGCTGTTCAGTTTATAAAGAATTTTCCTCATCCAGTAATTTCTGCTGTGAAACAAGTGTTATTCCTCTGGTGTAACTGTAATATTTTGAGCCTTTTCCTGAGCTCTGGCTGATGTCAAACAAAGCCAGTGGCTAAGCAGTCTGGTAAGGACAACAGCTTTTCCTATCTCATTAAATCCATGCATGTTTGTTTGATCTTATTAGAAAAATGTGCTGACAGCTCTAGTTTGGAATTGATCCCTGAGGCTTGAGAATTTCATTATGCACTCGACTGATTGTTTTATCTTTTTCCCTTTTTTTTAAGAAAATAAGAATTCTATTTTTAATTAAAATAGAATTTTAATAGAAATTAATAGAATTAGTTGGGGGTTCTGGGAGAAGCAACTCCAAATCAGAATTAAAAATCTGCCTTGTAAAAGAGGCTACTGTGTACATCTTCACATGAATGTGATGCACTCTGCCATTTCTCCCTGCAAACTCCCCGTTTTAGGAAGAAAGCTGTGGGAGAGTGATTTCGGTGAGAGAAACACGGGACAGAGACAGTACAGCTCCAGATTAGTTAAGAGCACTGTAGTTGAAGCAGTCACTGATGTAGAAGATACAGAACAAAGCTATTTCTCCTTAGTAGTGCTGTGCACTCCACTGCCCCTGGGTCTGTGACTGAGAGATGACTCTTCTTGATCAATGAGGTGTCTGTGGTCACAGACAGCTGGCAATTATACTGTTGCGTTGCCTCAGTTCTTATTGTATTAACTTAGCTTTATTCATGTGGCTATTCTTTGAAGATGATTTTCTGTCTAGTTCAGAATTTTTAGAGGTGGGAGGCAGTCCTGCTGAGAGGCAGAAAGAGCTCTGATTTTTGCCAAGATAAAATAAAAGCCCCAGTAAATGGTTTCTTGGTGACATCTTTGAAATCTGCTCTCCCACTGCAGATAGGATGAAGGAATGTTTTTGGGTCTGGAAGCTGGCTGTGAGAATTCTCTGATTTCTGCTTAGACTCTTGAGTTTAAAATAACATTTGATAATTTTTATTGTTTATATAAAATTTAGCTTGCCCAAAGTAAGCCGGTGTTTCCAGGACTGTCCTATGCATCATCTCTGCTATAGCATTAACCACATTTTTTTCAGAAAATTTATTATGCCATTAGGAGTACTTGACTTCTGATCCTCATATTGGCTGTGGTTTGGATTTTCTTCTGAGGTTGGGATGAGGGAGAACTGGCGTTCACCCTTCCAAGACATTCATACCCATTTGCTTGGATGCACTCTGAGTTTGTCTTGGTTTTTCAGGGTTATCTGTGCTAAGACAAAATAGGCTATGGCTTTGCACCGGATAAGGTGCAAAGACAAGGCTTTTACCCCAAATGATTTTGTAGAGGCCAGTGTTTTTACCAGGGACTGACTTTGCATTAAGCAGCGTCTCAGGCTGGGGTTTTTTTTGGTTGTTTTTTTGTTTTACTCCTATTTAGTCATTATACTGTTTAAAAATGTTCTGATTCAACTTTGCATTATTACAGGATGGCCATATTTTAAACCTGAGGTAGCCTAATCTTTTTTTTTGGTTTTTGGGAGCAAACTGACTTAGAAGATTTTTATTGATTGTCATTATTTATTCTTGTACACACAAGTGACTCATTATACTGTGCAGTCAGAGTGAAAACTCTTAATGATTTGGCAAGAAAGTGCTTCATCAGCACAGCATTACAGAGTCTTATTGTAAATATGAGCCAATCTCTACCTTGTAACCTTCAATATACTCTTGGAATTCAAACAGATGTTCTCATGCATATTTGGAAAGCCACAGTGGTCAGGTGAAGTCCCCGGTGACTGGAAAAAGGGAAACATCACTCCCATTTTTAAAAAGGGGAGAAAGAAGGATCCAGGGAACTACAGACCAGTGAACCTCATTTCTGTTCCTGTGAAGATCCTCCCAGAAGATATGCTAAGGGACAGAAAAGACAAGGAGGTAATTCGAGGTAGCCAGCACGGTTTTACTAACGGCAAGTCATGCCTGACCAGTCTGGTGGCCTTCTGTGAGGGAGTGAAGGCAACAGTCTTTATTCAGGGGGTGGTCAGGCACTGGAACAAGTTGCCCAGAGAAGTAGTGGATGCCCCATCCCTGGGAGTGTCCAAGGCCAGGATGGGGCTCTAAGCAACATGGTCTAGTAAACAGTATCCCTGCCCATGGCAGGGGGCTTGAAACTAGATGACCTCTAGGTCCCTTCCAACCCAAACCATTCTCTGATTATGTGATTCTATGCATTGCTTAAGTGAAATGCCTTGTGTAGTTGTGGTAGGGGTGAGAATGTTTGTATTGTACCGCACAAAATTGTGACACATTTATTCTTTCTTACGTCTTTACCTGAACAAAGGCACATGATTCATTTCATAACTTAAGAAAGAAAATGGTCTTTCTTGGATTTTTTTGTCCCTTGGAATTAGGAAGACAGCAGAACAGTGCTGACTGAGTACAATTCAGTTAATTTTATAAATATTTGCTCAGCAGCATTTGTCAAATTGCAATAAATCAGGTAGAAAAGCAGTCAAACTCTAAATTTAAAAAAGTCAAATGAAAGAGCAATGTAAAGGACAATGGCTGGATAAGGGGTGCACCCTTTCCCTCCTGTCTGTATCCTAGCACCTATGGATTCTACAGGGTTTTTTTGCCAAAATTTGGCAAACAGATACCGTAAAAATGTGAAGTCTCCTAAAGGTCATAGGGAAATTGTTTTATTTTTTTTTCTTCACAGACTGGAGTTTCTCATTATGCACATTTCACAAGATTCCATGGGTTTTCTATGCTACAGCTCCCTCAGGTGGTAAAATAATTTTCCATTTGGAATTCCAGCTTGGTTTCTGTGAAACACTTGATTTCTCTTCAGATGGTTTTGAGGCTTCTCCCAACTTACTGTTTGTTCTATCTGATTTGTAACAGAAACATCAGAGTTCAAGGAACAAGAGTTTCAGTGGGAAAGAACTCACTCTTGCTATACTTGGGTTCCCACTAGAAAATACACTGCAGTATTACCGCAGCTTCAGTGATTTCCTATTTCTCCCTATAAGAATGTGAAGAACATGTTTTCTACAGTTGTTTGATGTAATCATGTTGTGCCTCAATTAGAAAAGCAGAATTGGTGCTTGATTCAGACTTAACATGAAATGGTACACAGGATTCCCCACAATAATGACCTTTGCTTCATGCTTTGAATGGTAAAGATCAACCATTTGATTACCTTATATATTCCTTATAAGTTCAGGAGTCTCTGTTTAATTTCTGATTGCATAAACAATGGTCTGTCTCAACCTCGGTGATAAGTCCAGTCCTTCCTTGATTTATAGGGCAACAAATGCACAAACGACTTTTTTTTTTTTTTTCAGCACAGTTCGTTTTAATTTGGAAACAGAGATGAAATTTATACTCGATTAGTTAGTGTAATATATACTTCAGAAGTATATATTGCTTTTCATCTTGAAGGATCTTAAAATCTTTTGCAAAAACTAGGTACACACCACAAAGCCAGGGCTGTTCCAAGAATATTTTCCCTGCAGAAATCTCTCTGGTGTCATTGATTATTTACCTTTATTCAGTTGTTTCTCTGATGGCTCTTTCTTGTGCTTCTGCCAGTTACCAGTGCATATCCCACTCCATTGCAATATTTAATTATGGATTTAGTTCTGTTCTTGTCATATTTTTGATTACTTACTTTTTCTGTTACTTTTACCCAGCTTTGGTTAGTAAGTTTGAAGGGAGTCACTCAGTCCTACCTCATATAAAGATGTACATGTTGAGGGAAGCGTTCCCTTAGAAGTGATTGTTTTGACTTAAATGTGAATAGTCTGTTAGGTGGTTTAATTTCCAAAATTATTTTAAAATAATTGTTCATAGTTTGATGTCCCTATTCTGTTTTCAGTTTGTTTATTTAACTCCTGCTATAATATTTATGAACTGGAATGTAATGCTGCTTAAACTTGAAAAGGTCAGTGCATGACTGAGAAGATTTAAAATTTCTAATCACAGAATATTCTATATTGGAAGGGACCCACAAGGACCATCGAGTCCAGCTTTTAAGTGAATGGCCCATATGGGGATCAAACCTGCAACCTTGGTGTTATTAGCACCGTGTTCTAACCAACTGAGCTGATCTCATAATTTAATCTATTGCCTTAGTGTAAATGTCCTTAGGTAGAACCTTGCCACCCTGGTGGGCTTCCGAGGGTCAGGTAGATAACCGTGAGCAAGGACCACTGCCATGAAGCAGGGGGTATCCATGGACTCCGTGCACCATTTCTTACTTACAGATCTTCACCCTGCAATGTTAGAGAGGAAACTTTCTATGAAGCACAGTCCTCAATGAGAGATCAAAATACTTCACCTTTGTCACAAGGTAAAAGTATATACACGGACAGATAATTGGCAGAGTACTTCGTGTGTGGTAATTTCTTTGTGTGTCCATAGTCCTGTATGCTACATATTGAGAGTTCATGAAGTCATCTTGCATTTGGATAAGTGTGTTTTATGGTGTATGAGTGTAATACAATATATACATAGGTACAAGAACTGAAGAAAATTACGTTTGGAGTATGCTGGAAGAATCAGAACTGATTCTAAGTTATAGGACAACCATACTGGTCAAACATAAGACTGTCTCACCAACTCTGCCCCAGATTGCACGAAAACCAGTAAATCAGCAGATAATCATTTTCTAATGTCAGCTACTTAGTGTTCTGGAGACAGAAAACTGTCCTGCTTAGTGAGGGCAGCCGTACGTGAGAAAGCACCTCTTTCCACTGACGGTCTCTGTGTGTTCCTGCATCAGAACAGAGGAGAGGATGGACTTACATGTGCTTTTCAGTATGACGGTGCACAGGGTTCAGTTTAAGTATTTGAAAACTGCATCCTATTTCTCTGGTTTGAAAATTCCTGAGTAATAAAACAGTTTCTGTAATAGCCATTACTGGCCTTTTCCAGGACTTCAAAATGTTAGACAAGAATGCACTGTTCAAATACAGGTTAAGTGAATGTTCAGAGCATTCACTGTGGAGGTTGGGTTGGTCTGTGGTTCAGGATTATAGAAACAAGTGAAGTCTTGTGCTCTCTGTCCTTTTCTTTTGTGGAGTTCTGAGGCTCTGAAGTTTAAACCTGAAGTTTGAACTTATTTCTGTCATGCAGAAAATGAATTATCTGGACTGGTGGTCATAGAGAGCAACAGAGCATGCACATTCCCCAGCTGTATCCCTTGTCCCTCCTCTAACTCCGTCCTCAGGAGTTTTCATCATGGAAACGGTGATGCTGCAAGAACCCTGCTTATGAGCTCCTTTACATATGGACATGTGTAGCTAGCCTTGCCTCTATCAAGCAAATGACTTTTTCTGGAGTAGAATCAGGAAGTATGCAATTTCAGACAAAACAGTGATTTTGTGCATAAATTTAGAGGACTAACTGCAGAAGAGAGGAACACAACGTTAACACACCATCCATTTCTACATTCTACATTTAATTCTCCTTTTCAGCAAGTAGAAGAATAACATTAGTAATATCAACATATTTTTGTGTGTAAATTTACAATAACAATGCACTGAGCATTTTTTTGGTCAAAGGGGTTGAGGCAAAGGAATCAAAAGGAAATTTTATTCGAGCCATGAGACTTTGCATTCTGAAAACACCATTTGGTTTTCCTTTACACACTGGCATATATGGGAGCACGCTTTAATAATGCTACCGCTGTAAGAAAATAGAGGGATGTGTCTTTAAGTTTTAAGAATTTTCAAAATTGGTAGATGTCATTGTTTTGAAACTGTTTTGCTGGTGTCACTGTTTCTGAGCTTCCCTATCCTGATAATCCAACTGTAATATGAAGCCAGAACTAGCAAGAGAAAGGCAGCAGTGGGGACATCAGTTAGGAGTTTACTACTCTGAATTGTTTCTCTGATAACACCTATAAAGAGAAATTTTTAGAAGAGATATAGCATAGCAAGTGAAAAGTCGAGGATCATGTAGGAACCAGAATGGTGTTTTGGGCTTAAGTTTCACTGATTTATGTCAGTTCACTTAGACTTTCTGCAGAGTAACCCCAAAACTTCACTTTGCGGCTCCCAATACAACGTGTTCACCTACTTGCTGTTCACTAATTGAAGAAATCCCTAATATCAAGTTATGGTGACAAAAAAGTACTCCAAAAGCCTGAAAACTCTAGCATCTCCATTAGGTGCTTGAAAAACTCGTTTAGGTCAGTAACTTTTGGTCAGATGCCAAGTCCTCATTAGCTGGTTAATTTTATTCTTTTGAAGTAACAAAGGCTTGAGGAAAAAGTGTGAAATGAAAAAATCACAGTTCACAGGTATCTCATCTGTCTGCTGTAGAAGTTAAAATTTTAACTAAAACAATGTGACTGTGCAAATTTTCTTAAACTTTCTAACTTTGTATGTTTTCTGCATGTGTCTATTTTCTGCACTAATCAGTAATTCCATTGCACAGGCTACAACATACACTGGCAAAACCAAATAAATTTGTGGAAAAAGTAGCTATGATACACATTGCTTCCTATTCCAAGTTAGTCTTCTAATGCCAAATCCTATATATTTGAATTTATCTAAAGGATTTCTTATGAGAAACCAAGTGGAAACTTGCAGATTTCACTGAAACAAAACCACAGATAGCCAAACATCTCAGCATTTGTTATAAGAATTTGTGAAAAAAAATTTTTAATATATGGTTACAGGAATGACTGATTTATAAAACCAAAACCAAAAAAAACCAACTAAACTTGCAATCCCCCAAAAGCAGTAGCCAAAAAAAGAACCTTTAATGTGAAGGTTTTGGACCCACTTTGATTTTTCTATTATTTTGTGTCATTGTGCCTTGTACTGAGTTCATTTGTAGTCACTTGACTACCCCAGCAGAAGTCCCTGTAGGCTCTCCTGTCTGATAGTATTTTTCTGGAATGAGTTAGAGTAGCCTGCCCATTTGCATTTTTCCAGGACCTGGGCTCCTCTGCATTTTGCTTTTGCTTCATTAATTCTTCTGTACACAATTTGAAGAAAATGGTGGCAAACCCAGTAATGTTTACAAATAAAATAGTGTAAAATAGCATGAAATGAAAAAGAAAACGTTGTGTGAATATACAGAAGATGAATTAATGCCATAAATGCAGTAAATATGATAATTTTTTTTTGTTTCAGGTTTAAAAATGTCTGATTGGAAAAATATTGTACACAGAACCCGTTGTATTGAAAAACTGCTGTATGAGAACAATTTGCAAGATATTGAGGATCATCTTAAAGAACTTGAAGATGTTGATATGACTGTAGAATATCTTCAGGGGACAGAAGTTACCCAGGCTGTATACAGAGTACTCAAGACCTGCCCTTCAGGACGGTTGAAAAAGAAAGCAAAGCAGTTATTATCAAGGTGGAAAGCACTTTACAAGAATAACTGTGTTTGGTCAATGCAAGTTAAACAGTCAGTTTCTGTGTATGTGAAAGAGGTAATTGAGCATTGCAGTGTGGTTCCTAGAGAGCAGTTGCTGTCTGAAGGACCATGGCAGGAGGAGGCATTACCAGGTACTAGTTCCAGCTTTTTGGTCCCACCTCAAACTGTTAAAAATGTGGTATGTAACAATGCAGAAGGCAGTATGAATCAGCTTTCTTCTTTTGAGGAGCAACACACTGTTAATGAAGACTCTAAATCTGTTGAAAAAAGCAAGTCTGCAGCAGGACCGATGAGAGCTCTTAGGTACAAATGTACAGATCTTCTATATAAAGCTTTGATTGGTTCTGCCAAAGATGAAGAAGAAACTGTTAAATGGCTAGAGTTATCTAAAGAAATTGAAAAACATATTTTTGCTCTTCATGCTAAAAATGACAAAAAATATAAAAATTGCATCAGAAGTAAAATCTCTAACCTGAAGAACCCTAAAAATTACCACTTGAAACATAACCTTTTTACAGGGACTTTGAGCCCAAAGGCTTTTGCTGAGATGACAGTGATGGAAATGGCCAGCGATGAACTGAAACAGCTCAGGGCTCTGTACACAGAATCATCTGTTCGGGAACATCAGCTTCCACGAGTTATTAATGGCACACAGACAAACAAAATAAAGTGTAGGCGCTGTGAAAAATTTGATTGCACTGTCACTGTGATTGCCAGAGGAACTCTCTTTCTTCCAGGTTGGGTGCGAAACACGAATCCAGATGAACAAATGTTGACTTACGCTATTTGCAATGAATGTGGAGAGCAGTGGTACCACAGCAGATGGATTTGTTTGTAACACTCTCCCTCCTTAATAAGTGGTTTGCAAACATCAGTATGAGAGGGTGCCTCTGTTGAAACTTATAACTTTAAATTCTGTATTGATACTATGTAGATGCTGTCACTAAAAGGTGCAAGATAGGTGCAAAAGGTGCAAAAAACTGCTAATGTATTTTTGAAGATGACTTCAATAAATCTATGTGGTTTTAAGTAATGTACATATGTAAAGAAATAAAAGAGTAGAGGGAAAAATACTGCAACATGGTTACGCTATATCTGAGAGTGAAATATTCACTACTAAATCCATTAAAAATATTCTGAGTGCTGCATTTCTTTTCTCAAGGGGCTGAGTATTTGGAAATTTTGTTATATTCAGCAGGAGTTCTTTCACAGAACCTAAGTTTCATTTACAGTAAACAAAACTGTTTCCAAAATTGCAGTTCACATACTTGCCTGCATTGCAGAGTGTTCAGCATGGATTCACTCCTTAATTAGATCACTTTTTGCAAGTAAGTGTTAAATTATTAAGTTGGTTTGAGAGGTAATTTCTAACAGGAAAAGAAACAAAAAATAGAATGTAAAAGGGGGAGAAAACAGCTAGCAAATGAAAACAGGAATGACATCCTGCTTTAGCTTTTTATAGCTGTTGGAAAGAAAACAGGACTTGTGACAGTCTATCAGTATGCAGTCCAGATTTACAATATAAGGTGATGTGTCCTGCAGCTGTTAAGAAATTAATGCAGGATCAGAGAATGGATTATTTCAAAAAATTATGTAAATATATTATTGAATTTATCTTTGTTATAAAGGCA
The DNA here is from genome assembly GCF_009829145.1 of Chiroxiphia lanceolata. NCBI lineage: Eukaryota > Metazoa > Chordata > Aves > Passeriformes > Pipridae > Chiroxiphia > Chiroxiphia lanceolata. The sequence continues at coordinate 18,616,650 of NC_045638.1, read as the reverse complement.
TGAAATTAATAGGCATTAATCAGTTTCTGAGTGGATATTGTCTCTGGAATTGGGACATCTGGCCTGAACTGAGAAAATTAATGTTTTTATATTGTGCATTCTGGTTAATCAGAAACGATGAATAGAAGGAAATCTAATAGCTAAAGTTTTTATACATATTTTTGTTCCAGCATCAACGGAATGTTCACTGATTGTATACTATAAGCATTTATTTATTTAAAAAAAAATCATCCCTCATTCTTCTCACTTAAGTAATAGCCCTGTGTCTCTTACAAATGCACAACATGGATTTTTCGGTTCAAGGCTAAAATGCATCAGCAGAGCAGGAAAACGTGGTGAGTTGAGCTGGAGGAGTTGAGGCTGGTTCCTGCACCCGTCTGGCTCTGACACAGCTGGGGCTGGTCAGCTCCTCTGGGCTGAGACACTGCCCTGGAGCTCTCCAGCCACATGACCTGCCAGAGAAAGGAGTTAGGGACATGAGATGAGAAAATAGCTGTTGGTGAACTAAAAGCCAGCCAGGACTAAGAGACAGGCCTTTTATCTGTATATGGGGAAAATAGTGCGTAACCTGTTATTAAGAAGAGACACTTAAAATATTCTACTAAAAAAAAAAAAAAAGAAGAAAAATCTTTCCGTTCAGTAGAGTATTAGCAGTTAATTTTCAATGTTGTGATTTACTGTGGTATTACTTAAGATTTTTATCATGTGAAAATGTGCGTTCTAGGGGAATTGCACTGATGTAAAATATATATTAAAGCTTTATGCCAGACCCCTGGTGTTCAACTGTGTAACCAGTCAGTGAATATCTATCTGCCCTTCCTTCCCAGCCCTTACCTGTGTGCTGGAATTGTTGGTTACAAGTAGTCCTGCTTGTTTAAGTGGGAGTACTTCTGTGTAAAGTATTATTCTCAGCTTTTAATGAAACTACAGGAAGGCAAACACTTCTGTGTGACTGGTTCACAGTAGGCACAGCATTGTTGTGTGCAGTCATTTTGAAGGTCATGGTCCTGTTGAGGAGAGCTGTACACCAGTACTGTGCTGTGTCAGAACACCGTGTAGCAGAAGACTATTTTAGCTGTGAATAACAGACACTTATAAATAATTTCTGCCTGCAGTTGGTTTTGAAGCCATTCCAGTAATGTAGAGCTCATCCAAGTTTTATCTTGCCAACGGGAAATGTTACAAGGCATGGACAGTGTTTTTGACAGAATATATTTCCAGGGTAAAATTTATAGCTGTAACACTGACTACATTTGTGACATAATATATAACATAATTTTCTTTTGAACTGCTCATCCCTAAATATGTAGTGCTAAGCTATATCTATGATCCATATTTACTGAGCAGGTAAACAGCAAGTATGCAAACAGCAGGTATCTTAAAACTTTTAGATCCCTAAGCAAGCCTGCCTCACTGTGATCTGAGTGAGCCATGCCAGCAGCAGCAAGAGGGTCATTTGGTTTTAGCCTTTCATATCTTGATCTTATCTTTTAAGATGTGGGAATAATAAAATCCAGTTACTAGCAACTGCAGTTGCAGATTATGGTATAGAGACCATAAGGTTAATAACTACAAATAGTAATAAAATGGATTATAACCGTGCCTCTTTAAAACTGTACCTTAACTTTATTCTGTTACAAGCTGAGAACAGTCAGAACTCTTAGGGCAAGTACTTGTACCCTTGCAGTTGTAAACTCAGCATTTTAAAGTAGTTTTCTGTGGTAATACATTGTGAGCAGGCATTTTTCCATTGTTTTCCTTCCCAATGACAATTGAAGAACCTGAGAGCTGGCTTTGTAGCAAGTCCAGTTAAAACTAGACATTAAAAGATGATAATATATTTGGTAAATTTTGTGAAGTCCAGTAATCATGAAAAGAATTTCTATTCCTGTTGAAAGAGACAGAACCCTTAACCTTTACTCAGGAGTTACCTAGTCTAAGCTGCTGGCTGCTGGTGCAACGCACACATAGTTTTTAGTATTACCTAAAAACCAGGCAAAAAATACGCTCCCGCTTGCTCAGATGGTAGTCTGGGACAAGGAGGACATTTGGGAATAGTGGCAGAATAGAGCAGAAAGTATTGGGGGACAGGAAGAGTGAACTGCACTGTATTAAGTATGCCGAGGACACAAATCTCTAGGAAACGAGGCATTGTTGTTCCGGGGCCAGTGAAAAAGCTGATCTAGGTTCGGTTTCACTTTATTCTTAGTTCATGCTGATAAACATGCTGCCACAACTTCACATCACAGTTAGTGAAACTATACAAAATCATAAATTATTGTATTACTTTCTTGATCATCTTATGCTTTTGGTTATTTTTACCTCATACAGTTCTTTACCAATTTGGCCATGTTTTCATCTGTATTTGTATCTGATGCTTGTTACTTGAAATATTTAGTAGAAGCCAAATGTCATGTGTGGCAGCATGTACTGCTACATATGAGAACAGTCTACAGACGTAAAGTGCCAAGTATGAGAGATGGTCATTCAAGTGAACCATTGCTCTTAAGTATGTGTGGTCATAGTTTCACTAAGCAAAGTACTGCTCCAGGCCACAGTTTGTCAACAGGTTACATTGTCCCTACCCAGATTGTGTAACTGTGCAGGCTTAAAATATTGGACTGGATAAGACTGTATGCTTCGTCTCAAAATGTCTCTAAAAAGTCAACTTGCAACTACACAGTGTATGTACCAGCAGGAGTGTGTAGATCACTGGAGTACAGGGAGTACAGGGTCCAGCAACAAGGATAAAAGAAAACTGAGATTATTCTGTTGAAGTTGCCTCATTTCAATTTATTCCAGGCGGTAAAAAGATCTCTTAACTTTTTTAAGCATAGACAATTAGTTTTGGTATGATGTTTAGCTTGTCCATGGTGCTACTCCAAAAAGGAGTGTGATATTAGAGGTGATCCACAAAAAACATAGGACAAATGTATACTGAATAAGGCTAAAGTCTGTATTTGTTTTCATTGGGTTTTCAAGAGATGCTATCAATTCAACTGCTTCTTGGATCCTGTGATTTAGCAGTAGCAATGAAGTCTTAAACATAAATTGCACTCAAAGATCAAGGAGCCTGTAGCTACAGAACTTGTGATACATATCTTGAGAAGATGAAAGCTAAATTAACAATGAATTTCACACAATTTTCAATGTAAAAACAAAGATACTGTTCTGAGAAGTGCTCTATAGTTGGAATCAATGTTGCTCCCTTAACACCAGGGATAAAACTCCCTCTGGTACTTAGAGGTCCACTGCAAGATCCATTTCATTCTGTTCTATTGAGCACCTTTTCCATCTCCCTCATAACCCTCTTACTGTGCACTTTTTAGGGGAGGTACTCAGCTGCCATTTGTTGTTTATGACTCTTTCTTCCTTTCAAATCCAAAAAGAAATTTGTGCTGTTTATTTTTTATTTAAAATGTGTTCCTTTCCTGTCTGCTGTGCTATGTACATTTGTACTAAAGCCAAGAACTGCAACCCTTTCAACAAAAAAAACAGCTCTTTTTTTCTGGCGAAAAGGAAAGTTACCTGGTAACAGACTGTGGTTAAGGAGCAAATATGTTGAATTACAGTCCTTCAGAGACTCTTCAGGGTGTAATGGCCAATTCACTGACTGCCTGAAAGATAAGGAAAGAAACAAGAGCACTTTGATAATTTCTTGGATTGCTCGAGGGCTGGCCTGCTTCATTCTGGTATGAACTGAGCCATAAAGGCAGATGACTTCATATCCCCTTATTTTGTACTGCTGTAATTCATCCAAGAGGTGACAAAGTCATGTTTTATTGAGGCCATGTCATCACTTGCCAGGATGGGACAAAATCTCCTTGCCAACTACAGATGGTAAAAAGCATTCACAAGCTCTATTATACAAGAGCTTTGCTGATACAGAACTTCCCATACTCACACAAAAAAAATTGCCCTTTATTTGCCATTGGGACATTTTTTGTGCCGTTGGCTATGATGTGACATAACAACACCGCTTCATGAATACACCTCTGTAAAATCCTCAGGGTGCACAGGCAGCTTTCGGAGGAAGGTGCATGTGAGGGAGCAGCAAGGGTGGATTGCTGCACAGGAGGAGGAGAGCCAGGAGTGGAGGGAGGGTGACAAGGCATGGAGAGACAGTGACTTCGGTAAAAAGAGTCACTGTCCCACAGCGCTCAAACAGGAAGAGCAGGGCAGGGCTGTTGACAATAATCTGCCAAAACTCTGTTGAGAACTGGGCAGGTCTGGGGAGGAGTTTGTGCTGTCGCATGGGTGTTGGGGCACAAGATGGGGTTCAGGAATGGGGCCACCAGGCTTGTTCAGTGTCTGAGCCAAAATGTGGCTTTTGCTGGCAGCAGGACCCTGAAGTGGCTGCCCTCATCAGCACTGCCCCAGCCCTGCTCACCAGCAATGGAATGGTCAGGGAGCAGCCTCAGGCAGGGGCAGACCCCACAGCACCTACCACTGGGACCCTACACTGTCTGCAGAATTTAAAATGGGAATGATTTTGTTGCACACATTTCAAATCACATCCTAGCTGGGCATTTTCTTGTACCTAACCTCAGAACTGGCAGGTATACTTGATGTGCTCAGCCCTATCAGTGGCATTATTTGTTCTCAGATTTTTGATTGTTCTATAGCAACTACTGGTTTTGTTACATACATGAATAATAGTAACAGCGTGGACATGAGGGAAAAGGGCCTTAGTTCCTGATCCTCAAGCACTCATGGGTGTGTATTAACCATGAGTGTAACCCTGTGATACTCCATTATGCCTATAAAATCATAAGCATAATAGCCATAGTTACACCATGGTTCTTTTTTATTTTATGTTCCCATGGTAAAGAAATAAAAATACATCTTATCTGAGAAATTCAAGAATTTTGTTTTCTACCTAGAACTTGAAAAAAATGAGGTACCTGGACAAGCTGAAGAAGTGGGTCCATATGAACCTCATGAGGATCAATATGGACAAGTGCAAGGTGTTGGACCTGGGTCAAGGCAACCCCTGGTGTCAATATAGGCTGTGAGGAGAATGTAAAGAGGGCACCCCTGACAAGAAGGACTTGGGGTTGCTGGTGGACGAGGCTGGACATGACTCAGCCACGTGCCCTTGCAATCCAGAAAGAATCAAAAGCAGGATGATCAGCAGGTCGAGGGAGATGATTCTGCCCCTGTACTCTGGTCTCATGAGACCCCACCTGCAGTGCTGCATCCAGCTCTGGAGTCTCCAGCACAGGAAGGACATTGACTTGTTGGAGCGAGTCCAGAGGAGGGATCCCAAGATGATTAGAGGGATGGAGCACCTCTCCTATGAGAACAGTCTGAGACAGCTGGGGTGGTTCAAACTGGAGAAGGTTCCATGGAGACCCCATTGCAGCCTTCCAGGACCTAAAAGGGGCTTGTAATAAAGATGGGGACAGACATTTTAGCAGGGCCTGTTGCAGTAGGACAAGAGGTAACAGTTTTAAACTAAAGGAGCCTAGATTCAGACTGGACAAACTGACTATATTCAGACTACGAATATTATTGTTACAATGAGGGTGGTGAAACACTGGAACAGGTTGCCCAGAGAGCTGGTAGGTGCCCTATTCCTGGAAACATTCAAGATCAGACTGGATGGGGCTCTGAGCAACCTGACCTAGTTAAAGATATCCCTGCTCACTGCAGGGGGATTGGACTAGATGACCTTAAAAATGTGCTTCTAAATTTCCTTAAATATATCCAAGTGTCTGAGAACCAATGTTGTCTCAAAACAAAAACATGGTAGCTTCACCCCACAAGGCATGAAGTGAAAAGAGAGTAATTATTTCTTCCACTTCTAAATGAAGAATTTTTTCTTTTAATATCACAAAATAATGCCATTACTGATCAGAACTTTTATGTCTTAGAATTATCTTAATTTAAAGAGTCCATTTTTCTACCTCTCCAGTACTTACTTGTGTTTTACTTTAGTACTGAATGAAAGCAGATCCCAGGAATAAAGTACTTGAAAATTTTCAAAGTCCAGCTTTGTTAAATAAGAATGGATCTCGTGTCATCAGATTTGCCTCTGGCATGAACTGCCTTTTAATAATTCTGCTCCTGTCAATAGGAGACATCTCTTTTTGATGGCACTGAGATCTTGTGTTCCACTCCTTGGGCCATGTTGTAGGTCTGATCCAAAACAAAACGACTCTGCCAAGTGGCAATTCCAGTCTGATTGCATCTCCCTTATGATCGGAAGCATGTGATGACTGTTTGAGCTAATGGGTGTACTGTCACCACCTATTCCTCTTGATGATGTGGGAACCTCTTTAATTTCTGCTCTTTTCATTTTAATTATATTTTGCCCTATCCTCGTGGTGAGTTGTAAGAGCACAGAAAATACTATCACCAGCTTCTTTAGCCTTTTTTCCCATGATCTTGTTTAAACAGTCAAGTCATTGTTATTCTGAATTACTACAGGGAAAAAAAAAGTGCCTGGCTACTCTTTTTAAATAGTGTGCTTTCTATTTCGATTAATTCTTTCATTGACACAAATATAGTTTTCAGTGTTTCTGCTTGTAAAGCGAAGCTGCCTCACAGTCGCCAGTTTGCTTGCCTGGGGTCCTTAATGTGGAGCACAGTGAGACTACAAGGGTTGGACTTGATGATCTTAGAGGTCGGGTTTCCAACCCGGCTGATTCTATGATTCTACTGCCTTTAATAAATAACTCTGACCTCCAAATGGTTTTAGGCGTTTTAGGGTTTAATGATGCAGAGCGTTCTGGAGCAAGTGTTATCTGTTTCCAGCAGAACTGTGGGCCGCTCTCAGACGTCACACGACAGTGATGGATGAGAGGTATGGCCCTCGACAAGCCCAGCCGTGCCGTGCGCTGGCTGTGGGCACAGCCATAGCCATTCCCATTTCCCATTCCCTCCGCCATTGCCGCCTCCCGCAGCGCCGGGCTCAGCGGACGCCTCAAGCTGGGGCGGGGCCTCTGTGCCGGCGGGCGGGGCCGTGCGCGCGCGGCGCGGATCACGTGATGGTGGCCCCGCCCCTGCCCCCTCCGCCATGTTCCCTCCTCGCCCAGCGCCCGGCGGTGGCGCAGCCCGGGAGCGGGATCGGGCCCGGGACCGGCGACAGGAGCAGGCACAGCCCCTTCCTGCGGGCAGGGATCGGCTTCCCCAGCGCGCCCGGGAGCGGCGGCAGTCCCCTTCCCGCGGCCTGGAGCCCAGTGAGGTTGCGTTCTTTTCCTTCCTTTCGCCGCCGCGGTCCCTGCTCGCTCCCCCGGCGCTATCCGTGCTCCCGGGCGCTCCCCGTGGCTCCCTGGCGCGCCTGGGGAGCGGGAGGGCAGCCCCGGCCGGGGCCGCAGTGGGAGAGGGCCCCGGGCGGCTGGCGGGGAATGTGGTGTGATCCGGGATCCCGTGACTCCAGGACAGGCGGTGGCTCCTCTGGGACGCGGCTCCTGGTAGGCGGTTCCCAGCCGGCTCCGGCCCGGCAGCCCTTCCTCAGCACTGATAAGAATCTCTGATCTGTCAGGGTGAAGCTCGGTTTCGTACCTGTGTCCTCAGCACGTTTCAGATCGGAAAAAGAAGAAATATTAGAGCTCTCTTGATCACCTTTTCTCACTGCTGTGCACTTGGAATGGGCTTCCCACGGGGGCGGTGGGGTCAGCGACCCTGGAGGTGTTTAAGGAAGGACTGGACGTGGCACTGAGTGGTGTGCCATAATCTGCTTGAGATGGTGGTGTTCGGTCATAGGCTGGATGATCTTCGAGGTGTTTTCCAGTCTAATCGATTCTGTGATTCTGTGCTGAAGAGGGACAGAACTGCTCGGGGCGCCCTTGGGTTTCAGTTCTTCTTTTTTGAACCAGAGGCTCGACCCAGCCCCTCTACGGGGCCTGTGGAGTTTCCAGTGGTGGCAGGTGGCTGTGCGGGCTCAGGTGTGGGGATGACTGGGGAGGGTAGAAATAGGGATAGGGCACGACGGGCGAATCGTTTACGTCTGGGTGGTTAGTGGGCAGTGCAAGTGATTCCGTGTTGCATCTGACTTGTGCAAAACAATTGAGTAGATAACAGAAAAGTGCAAAAAAATTAGTTCTAAGAACCTCTGTGAGTGGCCTTTATAGCAAGGTTACATGTAACGAGCTACGTAGAGAGCACTTAATTTTTATTAACTTGGGTGGGATAGGCAAGTAGGGGATTTCTTGGCTAAATTTTGGTCAGGAATTAAAACACTTGTCTGCAGTTAGCTGTTATGCAGCCTCCCGTCCTACATGTTGTTTTCCTTCTTCTCCACAATAATTTACAGCTATACTAAATAAGCATGTGGGTTTTATTTGTCTTTACTTTTAAACTGTTGTGCAACACTGAAGTTGTCAGTGCTTGCTTTTTTTAGAGCAAGGGTTGTTTTGCATGGCTGGGGTTTTTTGGTGTAGGTTTTTTTTTTTATCTTTATGATTATTTTTTTCTATTTTTCCATGACTTTATAGTAGCTTATCAGGTGACAAGCTGTAATGGCAGACTGGAGAGAGAGCTGTTTCTCAGACATACCCAAAATACTTTTCTTTCCAGAGAAACCTAACCGAAGGATTGTACAGCTATATCTGTGTTTCATACCAAAGTCAAATTTATAATGAACTCTTCTTTTCCTCTGTCTTCTTTCAGGTTGTATGGAGCTCTGTTCACTGTCTTAATTTTAGTAACGCCTTTTCTGTAAAGTTAAAAAGTGACAATGTGTAGTAAAAAAACCCAAAACTCTAGCAGTCCTTGTTTTGCTTTTCAGTGCTCAAACCAACCTTCCATTTCCTTAAGTTAAAAATATGTGCAGAGGGTCAAATAAGATATTTAGATTTCAAGCTTTGGGTTTTTTTTGTGTCAATTTAGTTATAAATCATGAGAAACAGATTTTTCAGCTCCTTAGGATTGGAATTTTACATAAACATTTCACAATGAATAAAACCTTCCCAGCAAAAAGGTTTGTAAGAAGTCCTTAGGGTTGTTGGTTTTTTGTTTGTTTGTTTGTTTTTTTAAAAATAATGTTCATTCCCCTTGGTGTTTTGTTTTTGTTTTCATTCTCTACAGAGCAGACGGTATGTTGGCCTGGTACAGTATAACCCACTTAATGCCTTAGGGATGGGCTTTCGTCACATAGTTATACTGGGAAGAATATGAATGTACAATGTAGCCTGACCAATAGAGGCTGCTATTACTAAGATTCCTTGAAGGAAAAGGGATACTAATGCAAGAGAATAAGATAAGCACATATGAGCAGAAATAATTGTTGGATAAGTTATTGAAAGAGTGGAAGAAGTTACAGAGAAGCAGGTTGCAAGGAGAATGTCAAATAGCTGATGCATTGTTAGAAATGTTGGACCAAGAGCAGCAGCACTGAAGGGTGTTTTGAAGTTGGCTGCAAGTAATAGAATATTTAAGTTGGAAGATGCTTAACTGTGAGCTGCTGAGAAATGTCAGCTCTGATTAAATCCCAGTAAATAATAGTTTGCTCATTCTACTTCAACGTGGGGAATGATGTAGGAAGTGAAGCCCAGGTCTCTGCAGGATTAAACTGGCAGAGGTGTAAGTGTGTTTCTCCTGACAAGTTTTGCTGATTGACTTTGTGGCTAGATAGAAGTTAGAATAAAAGAAGTGATTCTGGCAGTAGGTACTGGGATGATGTCATGATCCAAGGGTTATGGGGACTGGAGGATTCCTCCCCTCGCCTGCTGCTTCATTCATAGTCCTGAGTCATGCCAGGCAACTGTTTGAACTAGAGTCCTAAACTACATAGGAGTTAAAAACAAGCTTATAAAGAAACTGCTAAATACAACTTTTTCAGTGTCCAAATGAGTGGCAACAGCTGTATATCAGTTCAGTTTGGGTTGGGTTCATATTAGAAAATATGAATAAATTCTAGTGATATTCTAGTGTTAGATAAAGCATGTCTAGGCAATTTTCAGATAACCTGCCAGCAAATTCTTAAACATCTCTCTGAAAGAAAACACGGACTATCTTCATAGGAAGGAAGACTTGCAAAGAGATTTAGGACTTTGATAGGTGGAGCTGAATGATTGAAGGGCTTGCAGGCTTCCAGAGAACTAGGCAGCTGACAGGTGGCTGTCAGTAAAGGGGTGTTCCTGATCCACAGCTGTTACATCAGTGCCCTGTGGAGGGGAGGGTCAATTTGGAGGCTGAATAATGTTTGTGCTTGTCACATATTCGAAAGTACAAAGCATGTAGCATCTTGACTTTGTATCTGGATGTTTTCCTTTGAATTGAGAGAAAATTCTTTCAAGGTCAAACAGGCTCGTGGCCTCTTATCCATTAAAAAACCATTTTTGTGCCACTTAATTGGCCAGGGCATAAACCACTGCCTCCTAAATACAAGAACAAGGATTGGCTAAGGGGAGGAAAGTCAGAAAATTTGCTTCTGTCCTTTCTTTTCAGATTTTTGGAAACTTGCAGATCTGCTATAAGCAACAAGTTTAGAGATGTAAAAAGTCCACAAATAGTAAGTGTTGAAAACTACATAGTTTTGGATTGTGCCCCTTGTGCTGCAACTCTGGTAGTTCTTGGGACTTCTTTTCAGATATTTTACAGAGCAGCAATTAATGACTAATGAGGTAGTGAATTTACATTTCTGTTGAAAGCTGAGTGTTTTTGTCAGTCAAAATACTTGAAGTGTTGGTATGTCTTTTTAAACTATTAATATCTGATGCCAGTGTTTAACAAAATAAGGTGGCTTAGCAAATAAAACTCTGAAAAAGCTTCAAAGCTGAAATGGATATACTGTATATGTGTAAATTTGAGGATAGGAAGTTATGAAATAGGGTTAGTGTTTGCTGACATAACTTATGTGGAACTGCTAATTCTGCTTGTTGGTAACTTCAGCGGTTTTTTTCTTAAATCAAAGATGTCCCCTTTTTTCAATAAGTCTTGGCTGAAAGTGTATTAGGTTGTAATTAAACATGATTAGTTGGAACAAACTTGATTCTGTCTTACCTTATCCTTCTCCAAGTCAAATAGGTGTTCTCTAACAGCTCCAGTTAAAGGACAGTGTACTGCATATCTTCAAGAAAACCTTTGGGTTTCGTCTTGCTTTTGTACAGCAGATGGTTGGTTCATCAGTGACCACTGAATGAAAATGCTGATTGAAATAAATTTCATTGCCTGTTTCCAAGGCAGAAAGTAGATAAAAGTGGAAAAACAATAGTCTGGAAATTAGAAGTGTCCTTTACATCTATTTCCTCAAGAATGCTGAGGGAAGTCAGTGGTGGTATTTCAACAGATCCAGTTTTTGGTGTCTTATTGAAATAAGGGGGAGTGGAGGTGAGATATCAGTTCCAATGTGTATTTTCTGTTTGACTGGATTTTTTCATGGTGTGCTGTGGTGGCTGCTATCAGTGTGGTGAAAGTGAAATTATAAATAGGTCCGATTGACTTGATTTGCTTAATAGTTTATGTGGGGTTGTAGCTTGCTGACATCATAGATACAATGCAGTTACTGTGTTGGCAAACACTTTTTCCATAGAGAAAACTTAAATTCATCATTTGTCTTCAGCCTTCAGTACTCTGGTGTGAGCAGATCCTCCATAATCTATGAAATTATTTTTGTAGTTAAAAAAAGACAAGTCTGTAGACTAAGAAATAAGACAGTCTAGATGGATAGATTAGACAAGGCAGTGGTGTTTCACTAAGCTTTGAGGGACTGAGAATCACAGATTTTGTAATGCAAACTGATTTTTCTGAGGTTGCTTAGCATATTGTCTTTAGTCTCGACAGCAGATATTTGGACTGATAATGGAAATGTTTGACTTGACATTTCACTGTTTAAAAGGGACATCCTGAAAGGCACAATTAATTTACTTTTTGTATTATGGCATATGATCATGTTAGAAATTATATTTAGTAGAAAATGGTCCCTGTTTTTAACAGGAATATTGAAGTCAGTGATTTAAGTGCTTGAGTCCTTCTAAGTAGGTGGAAGCAATTCAGAAATCGTTATCAAAATGAACCTGAGTGGGGATGCTTTTTATTTATTTGCTCTGACTTTCTTTGAATATTGAAATGATAGAGGAACATGAGGGAAAATTCTTCTTGTTACAGACTCCTCTGTGTAGTAGGTTGAGACTACTTTTACTTTAAACTATTTGTGTAGCTCAGTAAGAAATAACTGGAACAAATAGTTACCTGTAATTCTGTCTTGCAGTTTCTGATGTACAATCAGGTGCACATTAGGAATTAAGCTTTTGTTTTGTTTTCAGATGGTGAATGATGATTTAAACTGAACAATTAAGGTAATAAATCTTCAGAAACATGGTATCAGATGTTGACCATCCCTTCCAAAAATACTTTCAAAAATCACATTATACAGATAAGTTCAAAGTATGTAATGGGATAATTAACATTAATTCTCCAAGTGTCCTAAGTATTTTATAGTTTTCTTTGTTGAACTGAAAAACAATTACAAAAATTGAGCTCTTTAAAAATCTTATCTAAAGATGTGTAAGCAGAGGAAAAATGCAGCAGTCTACTGTGCTGGAAACTACCACTGTGGTTCAGCAGATACTCTAAATCACATAATCACTGAGGCTGCAGATGAGTCCCTTATATAGTAATAAAACTATAATTGTATAAAGACTTCGCTGCTTCCAAACAAAAATACTTCTTAATACTTTTAACATGCTTCTTTGCTGCTTCAGGTCCAGCTTGTAAGCACTTATTTAAAGGACTGAATATATATTCCATTATTTTGTATTAAAAACTTGACAAAAACTTAAAAGCTATCTAGCACGACAGTTTCTGCTTTGGAAGCTGAATGTTTTGAAAAGCAAGGTGTCCTGCAATATCCGGTTGAGATAGTTAGTTTCGGTTAGTCCTGGGAAGACTCTTTCTGTAGCCTTTGTGTGAAAGGACCAGTTTGTTCCAGTTGAAAAGACACTTTTAATAGTTTGTGGTTGGTGTGTAATTGTCTGCCCAGTAAAACTAATTTGATGGTCATCAGTCTCTTACACCTCACTGTAATGGCCCACATAGCTGGAATTGTGCAAAATAACTTTTGCAGGTTCTGGATGCATGAAAGTACTAGATACTGTTAACATTTTCCTTACCTGTATTTCGTTTAAAATGTGGCCTCATGGACAATTCTGTGATAATAACTGCCATTGTTTAAAATGCAGAAGCTAAAGAAACAAGTGCTTAGTACCAGTCAGAACTACTTAAGCCAGTTATTTATTCACATTGTGTCTTCTAGGGAACTTCTGATTTCTGTAGGACAGAAAAAATAAATTATAACTTGTTCCCTACACTGGAGTGGAAGAACAGGAGAACATTCAGTACCCTCTGTTCTCATGAAAGCATTATTTATTAAGAAGCAGCTCCTATCTAATGGTGTAGCTTAAATAACTTATTCATTAACCAACAGTAGAAATGAGGGAGATAAATGAATACACAGGACCATTTTCAAGAGTTAAGCATGAATCTGTAACTCATATGCAGGTAGCCCAGTGACTCTGCTAAGGCTTTTCACATACATTAAAATGTATGTGTTCCTACCCTGAGCCATAGCAGTTATCCCCTAGGTCTCTGAAGGGTAAATGAACAATCTACTTGTTTCTCCTATGCAGTTTTAACATTGTTGTGATACAAATCTGTACAAAATTAAGGATTTATAAATATTGTTATTAATTACACAATATGAATTGATTAAATTACTTGTTCTGAACAGATCTTTAATGGAAGCAGCCAGGTCCTTATATTTTGAAATTTCTTTGTGTTGAGGCTTCAAAGTATTCCTTCTGTCTTACTGTAGGTTGTGTCTAGCAAATAAACACTCAAAGATGGAAAGTCACTGATAAAAAAATTCCTGAAATTTCTCACTCCCGATGTAGGCCTTGATTGTAAGGCGGCATAGAGTCATATGACTCTCATGCCAGCTTGTGTCAGGTATTAATTCTAGAGTCATACTCTGTGGGTGATGTATATGCCAGTAACACTAATTACAACTAGCAAGACCGCATTCCTTCCTTCAAAGGAAAGAGACAGACTAGGCAACTTATGACCCATTTCCATTTTAAATAGATGCTATTTTCAGAGAAGCCTGTTTGGGCTGAATACTTTGAACTCTTTTACTATCAGGCAAGTTTAGAAGCAGCAGTTCTCCTCATACAGAAACTTAAGTTTGGGCTTGTTAAAATGAAACTTTACCCCCAAGCAATTAACACACCATTTTACAGTATTAGATAAACACTGTGGTGGTGATGGCAAAGGTCGGGCTGGTACAAAGCACTGGTGAGCAAACTACTTTAATGCTAGAGGTTTTGTGTTTTTTAAAATTTATTTTTTAAGTCTGACAGTTAAAAAGCCTTCATTGGTTGCCATCCCTATGCTGGCAGCCAGATTATTCCCTAGCACTTCCAGACTTTTTGACAGTTTTACTATGGGAAGTTGACACCTACTAACTGAACTGTCAGTGTAGGCTTGACCTCAGTATCTGGCATCTTGAGTACCATTGAAGTAGCAACAGTGAATTTGCTTTTGTAGGAGTTGTAATAGTATTCCGTTCATCAATGCTGTTGTGCAAGGAGTAAACTATAAAATATTGAATGTTTGTCTACTGATATCTAGTCATATGACTTTTAAAATAAAATTACAGCATTTGCATTTGTTCTTTAGATAACTGTGTTCCCAGTGAGCTGGTTTAGAATAACTTCGTTAATAAAGTTATTAGTTCAAGGCATGTGCTCTATAAAGTTTTCTCACTCCACTTTTTTTTCAGGGATCTTTTTCAGTGAACATAAATGAATCATTGCACTTGTTAAATGTGATGTGATGTGATACTCCTTCTGCACAAAGGGGGGGTGATTTGAAGAGTTTGGGGCTTTTAAGTGTTTTAAGTGACAGAGCAGTAATTCATGCAGTGTACTGCTTAGACTGCCATGCAGATTGCAGTCTGTGGAAGAGACACCTCTTATACATGGTATTTTTGAGAGGATATTCTTATTGGAGTATCTAGACTTTACCTCTTTAGTGTATCCTTTTGCTTTTGTACACGAAACTTGATGTTGGTGGACTTTTACACATTCTAGATATTTCTGTGTGCAAAATTTGCTGCTTACAACTTTCCTTTTTAATGATTTTCTTAATCTTTACAGGTCTAGGGAATCAGGAGGATCTTTTCCTGTAACAATGGCAGCAAAATCATCGCTCCTTAAAGTAATACTGCTGGGAGATGGTGGAGTTGGGAAGAGTTCGCTGATGAACAGATATGTCACCAACAAGTTTGATGCACAGCTGTTTCATACAATAGGTGTGGAATTCTTAAATAAAGAGTTGGAAGTCGATGGACATTTTGTTACAATGCAGATATGGGACACAGCAGGTCAGGAACGATTTAGGAGCTTGCGGACTCCTTTCTATAGAGGTTCTGACTGTTGCCTGCTAACCTTCAGTGTGGATGATTCTCAAAGCTTCCAAAACTTAAGCAACTGGAAGAAAGAATTCATTTACTATGCAGATGTCAAGGAGCCTGAAAGTTTCCCTTTTGTGATACTGGGTAACAAAGTTGATATTGATGAAAGGCAAGTGTCTACAGAAGAAGCCCAAGACTGGTGCAGGAATAATGGCAACCATCCCTATTTTGAAACCAGTGCAAAAGATGCCACTAATGTTGCAGCAGCCTTTGAAGAAGCTGTTAGAAGAGTTCTAGCCTCTGAAGATAGATCAGATCACTTTATTCAAACAGATACAGTAAACCTTCATCGGAAACCGAAACCCAGTTCATCTTGTTGTTGACTTAAATTTCTTTTTGCCAAATTACTGTTGGCTAGCTTGCTCTATAAATGAATGGGGAAGGTGTAGTAGATAAAATAACAAATGGGTTTCACTCTAATATTAAAATTGTAATATTCCGCTGCTTTCGTGGGGGGAGAAAAAAAAAATCTCCCTTCATGAGTGACTCGTTACTGAATTAGTGACACTTTCTGTTTAGGAAGATGTCAAGTAAAAACATAAGAATGTAATTTGCCAACTTTATTCAAATGATAAATACTTTGAATATAATTAAAACTTGAAAGTTCTGAAAGCACTACTTTGGAAAAACTGTTCTGGAATTCAGGCATAAAGATACTTTTATATGTGTATATTTTTATGAAATCAGCATTCCACTTTTGTTTCATTAGACATCAGTTTCTTAACAATGCTAGATATTAAACTTCAGTCTCACTACATTCCTTTTGCTGTGAGTGGTACTTCATCTCTAAATATTATAAGTTAACATAAATTACCTCTAGGTCTTCTAATTACCTAATGTTGCTGTAATTTGTGTAGGTTTTTAAGTAGGAAATAAATTTCCTACATATTTAATGTCCATTTTCTTTTCATTTACTCTTCTAATGCTGCACTAATTTTTCCAGCAGTTTAATTCAAAATACTGATGATTTTTAAAGCTAACGTGTCTTTGCCTTAAGTCCATTCTAGCATGTTTCTGATCAATAAGGTGAAAAACTGAGTAACTTAAATATAACCAACCATTTTTTGAAAAAGAAATGCTTTATTCAGTCAGCTTTAACAGCACTTGAAAGGATCCACATTATGACATTTTTTAGGAAAATTTTTAGTGTACACCCTTCAAGTTCCAAACCTCTTGTTCCTGTTAACCTGAGCTATGAATGTGTTGACCAGTAATAACCTGCACTGTGAAACTAAGGATTGGCAATATGTAGAGAACTCAGGAAGCTCTTGACTTACAGTAGATTTTGACAGCTTTCAGCCTAATACAAGTATATAACTATAATAGTGTTCAAGCTGAATTTGACCCTTATTTAAATTGCTGTTTTAGGATATGGACTTGTACATTTAAGATAATATCTTTTATATTACTGAACTCATTTCATAATGATGAACAGGAGGAAATTCTGTATTTAATGGAGTCTTTTTTGCAGTCATGCAGACAAAACCACAGAAGGTAATTTGAGGCTTTCAGTTGCAGTCTGTGGTAGAATACTTCTATGAGAAATTGTTCAGTATTGGCCCTCAGAGTAACCACTGTCCTTGCAGTAGCCAAACTGATAGTGCACTACTGCTTCCATCTGACTGCTAACAGGCACACACATACACATCTTGTGGACTGAAAAAGGAAGTCTGAGGCCTGTAGGACAGGCCATGTTATTCATTAAACAACTGCTTTCTGTACAGCAACTTTTTTGTTCCAGTAGAAAAGCCTTTATTGAGAATCCGATACCAGCAAGCAGTTTCTCTTGAAGTATCTGATCGGTCTGTACCAGGTGTACTTATTTGGAAGTAAAGCTTGCAAAAACAAACCCTCTTTGTCACTCTTAGTACACTTTTCTGAATGCATTGTATTCTTGCTTGAACCTGTCTAGGGCAACTTTACTCTGTAGATATGCTACTCCTGCTTAAAAGTGACATCTTTTTACCTTTTGTGCATTTCTAAGGCTGATTCATTCTTGCAGTCCTGCATATACAGCAACAGAACTGTGTTTTAAGCTTCAGTCACTGAGCAGCTAAATATAAGTTGAACTGCTACTTGTTATGTTAATTTCCAGTCAATGAATCAAGAGATCTGTGAAGAAAATTGTAGCTAAATGGTTCCTAATCTTAGGATGAGAGAGCAAAAAGCTTTAGAAATGCAGGTTGTTTGCATTAAGGGCTACTAAGCTAGTGACATGAAATTGTTGTAGAACTTCTACCTTACTACTTAAAGCTTCCTTTGACATTAATTTTAGCAGAGATTAAGGTTTAAACAAAACAGGAGCTGAAGATACTGTGACTAGAGTATATGACTATAGATATCCTTAATTTTTTCCTTTTAGCAGTTTTATTTGAACGATGAGAACCATTGTGGTCTTTCTTGTGCCAAGGCATCCATCTGTGTCTTCCCATCTGTCCCCTTTCCATGTAACATCATGGTTACCAAGCCTCCATCTGAGAATTAGGTTTAATAAAGTTAAATAAAACATAATCCCATAGAAGTGTATTACTCATGCCCTGGGAGCTGTTGTACCACAACGGTACTCTAATCACGAAAGTGGCTGTAGTAAATAAGACAGTATAGGGATTATGTTGAGGTCAGGAATTGGTCTCACAGGGAGACTACTGAGTACTTACAGAAGCAAAAGTCTTACAACAAGCAGTTATAGGTACAAAAAAAAATATAATGCTTAATAACAACCATTCATTTCTGTACTTTGTAAAAGCTTAGTATCATTCCATTTGGATGTAAGGTATGCATTTGTGACTTATGTTTCAATTCACTGTTTTGTTTCAATTGCTGATGTACTTCAAATATTATGTGGTCCTGTTAGCAGTTATTTAGAGTTCTGTAGAGTGACAGAACATACTGCATAACATGTGTGCAGAGTTCCAGATGTCCTTGAAAATGAGGAGCGAAAAATAGTGTTGTGGCAGATTGGTGGGACTGCTGAAAGCTATGCTTGTTAGAACAGACAGCAGAATGGGTAGGGGCAGAAGAAACTAGCCAGGGCAGCTGACAGCTCATGTCACAGCAAACTGTATCAATGCTTAGCATAAGACTGCTGCCAGAACCAGGCTGCTTCCTCCAACGGCCTCTCTGTACCTCGAATGGATCTTCCTTTAAGTCACGTGACAGGTTACCTAAACAGTAATAGAACCTTGTAGAAAGCATAAACAGGTGTTCCTTCATGCACAGAGAACTTGGAGCTACCTGGCCAAGGCCCTGGAGAGTTCTGTCACAAGACAGTGCTCCTCAACCACAAACGCTCTAATGATAAATGAAGTGTTAGGACATAATTCTCCCATTCCTGTGGTCAGTAACAGTCTGTTTTCATAAAGCCTAGATGGACCTGAGACTGCATTTCCCATCTACAATTTCTGTATTCAGGAGAAAGAGGGAAAGATACATCGAGGGCATAAGAACAGGCACCATTTGGCTAACTGCCTCCAGAGATCAGGCAAGAAAAAAAATGCTTTCATTTTACTTTATCCATTGCTGCAGTAGGACATTAAGTTATTAAAAAATGCACAGTTTCTGTAAGTGATGGAAACTGTTAGCACTAATCCTCCATTCTTGCCAAGCCGTTTTTTACTGCTGTGTATGTGATTGTTTAACTTAAGTACTTCTTCAGTGAGTCTTAACTGTTAGTATTTTTACAACCAGCTGGAAGAACCTACTGGGGAGGAGGCAGAAAACAACAGCTGCTCCTTATCATATGAGCAAGAATGCTTTACCTCAAGTGTGCTTCTCTTGAGTTCGTGTATATAGAAAAAAAATAAAAATAAGTTGACTTATATAAAATTACATGATATTACCAAAATACAGTTTGTATGAAATAACATTGCAAAGACAAGTATTCCCATCTTCACCTGCCACCCCACCAGGTAATGTTACTGTGGTTACCTAGTTTTCTTCTAAATCACTTCAAGTATACTCAACACACATACATAGTGCATCATTCTGTGTTTTATTTAAGGTAAATACTGCAATCTTTATATCATGTTCTTTTTTTCCTCATGGTATATTTTACAGTGACAGTGTAGCAGTAAGTGTAGAAATAATAACTGACTATACATTTATAGCACATGTATGTACTCCCTTTAATTATACAGACTATGCAATATGTACTTCTTAGAACACCATGCCCCTTCCTTAGGAAATTACTTTTCAGACATTTAAAAAAAAAGTACAAGAAGATAGCTTACACAGATTTATTGCAAAAAGGAACAGAATACTTAAAGGATTGTAAACCTAAACAAAATATTAGGTACATAAATGTCATATTAAAAATTACCGTTTTGGAATGATGGTAAGTTTTGCAAAAGGGTCCCCAACATGTTTTACAATGAAATAGGAGCCAGACAGGCCAAGTAATGCCTTTCTGAAACTTCAACAAATGGAGTTTCATGGTTCAAAGATCCTACTCTAAATATATTTGCAAAAAGAAAGTTTTCAGCACTTGAAAAATAATGGGAAGGAGTGTGTTTAAACATGTAAATTTAGTTTGGGGGGGTTTTGTGCGTGAATTAGAATTAATGTCAGGGCAGACATGGCTGTTCTGGTCTACTTCATTCACTTCATTGATGCAATACTGCAGCTAAACATATGGTAAATTGGAAATTATAAGCTTTTAAACTTTAAGTTTTTTTTCTCAAAGCTTCTTGAAATACTGGAGACAGCTTTTCTGTCTGTCCTGTTTTATTTTTATTGAGCACTTTATATACACACAATTACACATTAATAAATAGAGACCTGATTTACTATCACAAAGTTTGAGGTTAGTCTGGTTAGTCTGCAGAGTAAGTTTTCTAGCAAAGGAATGAAAGTAGCAAAGTTTATAACAAAATTAACCACACTGTTTTCCAGTCAAGAATTCTCATTTACTCATATTAATTCAGATAGCTGGAGACATCTTTTGCATGTAGATCTGATTTCCTCCTACCCTGTGTAAGAGGCTTACACTTTGCATATTGACACCCAAATGTCTTAGTTTGTACCTGTGCAGCCTCTGACATTTTAAAACAACTTCATACCACATAAAAGGAAACTTCTTAAGATAACATATTTTAACCAGAGAAGTTTGGCTGTTCTTACTTGTACCATCAAAAAGAAAAAGTTCCTTCAGCACCCAATTTGTCAGTCTTCAGAAGATGAATCTCAAACATGCAGGGAACTAACCAGAAGAATAACAGTTCAAACAGTCAGGAAAATATGGAAAAAACACTCACTCAGCAAATGTATTTATTCAGCTTAAAAGGTGTTTCTTCCCAAGGAACTGGACTTTCCTTTCAAAGGCAGTAGATCGAATAGGAGAATTGAGTTCATAAAATGGATTCATTGCAAACTGGGGAAAGAAGAAAAACTTATCAATAAACACAAATACAGCCCTGGAAAATGTCACTTAGGTGAAATCTACTACTAGCTTTTGGCCTATTTAGCGCCACGAAGAGCACAGAACTCCTAAACAGTCCTTTCTTTCCAGGCCCTTGCATTCTCCCCATATATGTGCAGAGCCATCTAGAACCAGCTCCTCAGAACAAATGCATCACACCACCAGTTGAAATTTCTCTTTTGGAAATTAGCATCATTTGAGTGCCTGCAGGAGGCTGAGATTGTGATGCTTCCCATGACACTTTGCCATTACCCCATCTAGTGGAAATACACTGGGATGTGAGAACAGGGCTAAGTGTTCTGAGAGCGAAGCACTGCCGCCAGGCTTTGTAGAACAGTCCTTTCCTTTTTAATCACCATTAATGACACAATATTGCCCCAAAATGCCTCAAAAGAAGTTGCCTCCCAACTTCTCTGTTGCCCAGAGAAGCTGTGGATGCCCCATACCTGGAACCGTTCAAGGTCAGGTTGTGTGGGGCTTTGAGCGACCTGGTCTTGTGGAAGGTGTCCCTGCCATGGCAGGGGGTTGGAACGAGATGATTTTTAAGGTCCCTTCCAACCCAAACCATTCTATTCTGTGAAAAAACCACTGGACTAAAATGAAGAGTAAATTCTAAAAGAGCACAGTTTATAACAATTTAGAAAAATCTACTCTGTTTAATGCAAAACAAAGGCTTTGTGTCACATGTTACCAACACTGGCTGATGTGGACAGGTTCTTCTCCAATTATACAGGCCCCCATGAGAAAACGTGCTAAAACACGTGTGCCTGACCATGTACAGCAGAACACGCTTAAAAGTACTGCAGCAAGACCATAAGACTTGGTTTCTTACCTTTATATACAACTCATATACATCATTAAAGAAGTTCTTAATTCCATCTTCTAGCCTTACATCATGAAGCATTATAAATCTCATATGTACAGCAATTAAGGAAAATAGAACTTTCAAGAAGAAAAGAGATATGTAACATATCCTGAGATAAGCATTTACACCTAATTCTGCATATATGTTTAGCTGTACATGAAATAGCAGTGACTCATAGGAGGAAGCATTTAAAGAAGTATATATTTCTGAATGTGGATGATGCTCTCTGAACCTTTGCCATAATACCCCTAAGGTTAAAATTACATTCAGTGTTATTTGCTGTGTATAACAAATGTTTCTCCACAAACACTGCCAGGACTACCTGTACATAAGATCAAGCCTTGACACTGCGTTTTCACGACTGGTGTGATTGACACCAAGCCTGTTCATCCCCACCTCTCCTCTCTAGCACAATCAAAGGGGTTGGAACAGAGAATCATATAAGCTTGCTTAGACCCTCTCATACTTCTTTCCTCTAGTCCATGTGAGCTCCACATTTCATTAGGCTATTTCAGCTCCTCCAGAAGTAAAAATCCACCTTTCCAATTGTTCCCAGTTTGAAACAGCCGCTGTGCCTCCCAACACAGTTCTTCCTGAAGCTGGTGACTCTCTCTAACAACAACAGTGAAAATCTGCTCCAAACTCATTTTATGTCTTTCTGGCAAAAGGCTTTTCCTACATAAATATAAGGAAAGAGAATAGGAAAGGATATGTCCAGCTGTGACAAAAGCAGAAACAAACCATTCGTTAAACTTGTCCACAGTCTTCAGATACATGTTGTTAGAAAGCCACATGTTCTCATCCACTAGGTCAAGAGCAGCATGGGCAATGAATTGGTTGAGATGACGATGATCATCCTAATGTATTCCCAGAAGACAGAGGATTAGTAATTCAGTGAAAAGAGTGAAATATAAACAATCATTTGCTCAAATTGCTAAACAACCAGTGCTCAAGTTACATAAAGATACATATACCCTGCTTTTCTGCCACATGTGCCATCCTGTAATTAAATTAAACGAGTATATATTGTCATGATTCAAGGAAGAAAAAGGGTCATCATAATATCACAAAAACACTGGTCATCACAAAACCAGTCTTGAGAGCAGCAGAACCAATAAAGCCTATATTTATCACTCAGGAATGAATTCAAGCATGAATTCTTTTGTTTACCAATGGGTAAACTCCCACTGCTAACTCATTCCACAAGAGAGGCCCTAGTATGTATTTTTCTCTTCCTTCGAGACACCTATTTTTGCTACATTTACACCAATGCAGCAGTTTTTGGACTGTAATGTTTCTGTCAAATTTGGCAGAAATTAAACAATAGATTACAATGTGTAAAATCAGGGGGACAGATGGGGAAAGCAGAGATGTACAGAGGACAGGTGTACTGATAACATCACCTAAAGGTTCTGTTCTTTTCATGTTATTTACTTAGAAACAGGATTGTTTTATTGTTTTGGAGGTCTTCTTTTTCCTAAAACCTAGTGCAGAAAAACATCCTGCAACTAGTATTAAATTTGTGCTTACAGAAGTAAATTGCACCTCTTCCTATAATAAACATCAGTGGCCTTCATGAGAATGATCAGTGTTTGGCCCTATCACTAAAGAGCTGTGTAGGCAAAGACCTAGAACACCAGAAGACATCTGCCAAGAAGAGATACAGAACAAAATGATACTGCAAGCTTTTATTAGATCGGAAAAATAAGTAGTCTTGCACTGTTTCTCATAATACAGGGATGTTGTTACTGCCATCGTCACCTCAGTTTTTCCCACAAATCAGGTATGGCTCAGACCATTAACAGCTTTGCAAGTTCCATTAAGCCACACTGAGGAAGAGACTAGGTAGCAAAGTTAAAGGGGCAAAAGCTTCTGCTGATTTACCACGTACATTATGCAAACCTCTTGCCTTAGGGGGCTGTGCAGTGCCACTGAATTCACAGCAGTGGCATGTCTCAGAAACAGGCGTAATAGTTGCCAAAACATATCAATGTCTACTCGTTCTCCTTCAGTGCACATCAAGTTTAGATTCTTAGGACCAAAATTAGTACTCCAAGCTCAGTCAGACAAGAAGCTTACCTGAGCCAAGTTATTTCCATTAGCAGAATGCAGAAAATGAATTTTTCCACAATGTGACATACCTTCCCACTAAGTCTAGTCTGAGTAGCCTTATTTATGATCTTTTATGGGACACTAGCTCAAAATACAGATGATGCCATGCAGTTCAAGTCAGTGACAGTACACAATTCCACTTTTGGATACGCTCACAGATTCACGTACTTTTATTCTGAAGTCTGTTTTTTCTTTCATGTAATATCACTATGCATAGATTTGTTCTTTTCCCATTGGAAACATTACTGATTGAGTAGTCTTACATTTCTGATGTTTTCCAAGTCTTTATTTATCAATACAAGTTTTAAGCTTTTCTGACTTAAAAGCAAGTATGACTAGTGAAGATGGTTAAAAAATATTTTATAGCATAAAAAATGAGCTTTCAAATTTATGTTCCTTACTTTACCTTATTACTGTATACAAATGCCTTAAAATTAAGTAGCATTAAATAATGAACAGCTATTATAAAACCTCTACACACTAAGAAAAATTACCAAAGCACAACTAGGATATATATTCTATAACATATAGCAGCAAATATTTAAGGAAGATGTGTTTTATGAAGAACTAGTATGATCTGACAAGGATTTTTAAGAGACTTCAGAACTCCAGAGTTCTACTCCCTATGACAAAGTTTCTGGTAAAAAAAAAACACAAACACAAAACCAAACAGAAAACAGTAGATACTACTTCTAATAACATGCTGGTTGTGTTTCTAATACACTATAAAACTATACAATAAAATGCACTGTAATTACATCATAGGAATGTCACAGGGAAAAAAACATACCTTAGACTCTACTTTTCCAGGAGGCAGAAATTCCATTTCAAATATGGGATTATCATGATGACCAACTATCACGAAGTAGAAACTTCCAGACATTCTTCAAAATAGTGCTCCTTACCAAAAAAAAAAACCAGACATGCTGATGACTCTGTATATTAGTCCGTGTAGAAATGATCCTAAAAATTAGCCAACATGCTTCCTGTTCGTATTTACCAGAGGCTGAAGAGAGATAAACACTTAGGTGTGCATATCAAGAGGATGGAGCCAGTAGTGCCAACTACCAGGACATGAGGCAACAGGCAGAAGTTGATGCACAGGAAGTTCCACCTGAACACCAGGAAGAACTTCTTTACTGTGTGGGTGACCGTGCACTGAACAGATTGCCCAGAGAGGTTGTGGAGTCTTCCTCACTGGAGATATTCAAGAATACTATGGATGCAAACCTGTGCCACATGCTCTGGGATGACCCCGCCTGATCAGGGAGATTGGACCAGATGATCCACTGTGGCCCCTTCCGACCTTCCCCGTTCTGTGATTGGGGGAGGGTGGAAAATATCCTTAGAAAGCTAAACATCTCCTGGAAGTGAACCTATTTACTGGTACCTACAAACGCCTCCTGCACCGCTCACTGATGATTTTACCCCCTGACAGCCCCCTCAGCCACCTGGACGCGGCGATCCCACGCAGTAACGCGGGGCACCGCCTCCGAGGAACCTCCTCGCCTGTCTCTCCCCGGACCCTGCTCACAGGCAGCAGGAAGGGGAAGGGTCGCCGTCCTCCCTCGCACACGGCGGCCGTGGGGCAATCCCGCGGCCCCATCCCCGGGCACTCCGCAGTTACCCGGGAGGGATGAGCCGTCCCGCCGCCCCCCAGGGGAAGGACCGCCCGGCCCCGCCGCTCACCCCTGGCCGCGATGATCCGTCCCTGCTGCCCGCGGCCGCCCGGAAGCGCCGCGCTCCGCCCGCCCCATCCGGCGCCTCCGTGACGGCACAGCCGCCGCCGGGGCCGCGCCGCGACCGGCGCCACAGCCCGGCCGTACCGGGACGAGCCGGGTGGTGCTCCCCGGCCCCGCTCCCCGGCCCCGCTCCCCGCGGGTAGGGGGAGGCTGCCTCGGGAAAGCCCGAGGGGGAGGCTGGGGCGGCGCTCGGCGTTTCGCTGGCCGTGGGTCGAGCTGGGAGTCAATAATGCCCCTTTTTCTTCCCCCCCGATGTTGTAGGGCAGGATGGCTTCGGCTGAAAGGGAGGCGCTGTCCCAAGAGGAGCTCCGGAAAAGACTGTATCAGACTTTTAAGAGCCGAGGCGTGCTGGACACACTTAAGGTGTGCTTTGTGTGCTACCTGTGATCCGCTGTACTGCTTTACACTGAGAGCAGTGAAAGCCACGCCGAATACAAATGTCTCACTCTCTTCGCTAATGTATTATTTTTTGTGTCACGGTTGCATACCTGCTTTTGAAAGCTTAAAACTCTGTTTCTGTCGTGATCTTTTAGTATGCTATAAACAATTTGTATAACTATATAATGAAAATGATTATTTTCTCCTTTTACAGGAGGGAGATTTTCTGATTTTAGGTTACTTTTTTTCTTTGCTTTAACTCATAGAATGCAAATATATAATGAAAAAAATGCCATTTAATTATTATTAGTGCCTCTAGGCTTGTTTGATTAGTACCCTTTTGCTTTCCTACAAAATCATTGATATTAAAGATATTGAATTTTCTGTTTATTTTCTCATCTCCGTTTCTGATGGCATCAGCAGCTTCTTGATATGAGACTCGAAAGGGGACTAGTAAGGGTTCCAGGTACACCTGCAATTGAGGCCACATCAGGCAGGCTTTAAACCAGAGGGAAGGAGAACAGGGAAGCAGTGATTGGAAAATTAAGCTGGGGGGTAGGAGAGTGGTGTTTGTGTGAGCTCTTGACTGAGAACAATACTTCTTTTCAGTCCTACGTAGATCTTGAGGGAAAGTCAGGGATCACTGTATCCACAGTTAAGAGTGTTTTGAAGAAAGGCATGGTGTCCCAAGTGCACTTCCAGATTTTGCCAAAATTTCTCTGCCCTGTTCTGTTATGTAGGTTGTACAGGTAAAATGAGACTCACCCTGGATTTTGAAAAATTAAAACTCTCATTGAGTAACATGTAAACTGAGAATACAGTGTTTTTTCTGTATCAGACACAGCTCCGAAACCAGCTCATCCATGAACTAATGCACCCAATTTTGAGTGGAGAACTTCAACCACAGACGGTTCCAAGCGATGACAGTTCACTTTTGATCACAGCTTCCAACAGTCTGGTTGCAGATCATCTACAGAGATGTGGCTACGAATATTCGCTTTCAGTTTTCTTTCCAGAAAGTGGATTGGAGAAGAAGAAGGTAGGTTCAGTAATTTGCCTCTTCCATGATGTCTAAGCTTTACTTCCTGGGGGTTGTCATATTCCAACAACTGAAAAAAATTTTGTGATAGGGAAGTACAAACACAAGTACAGCTTCTGATGATCTCCATAAAACATTTCATTATTCAGGGCCATTTTCATGAATACTTTAAACTGACAATAAGGTAACAATGCTGTTCTGGAAAGATGTAGCCACAGTCTGGCTGTGTGGCAGAGTGTTTGGGGAACTGATCCTGGTAAAAGCATGTTTGGCCATTCAATGCCCTGAAACTGTGGTTCCTGGTCAGTTGAAGCTGTTCTAACTACAAAGTGTGGCTGAAAAGGGCAGTCCTTGCCTTTTCTTTGTTTCTTCTCTGTAAGTCTGTGGTAGGGTGAAGTTGTTTCTAACTGAAAATTAATTTCTTGACCTGGTGAATAGTTAGTTGTCATTTAGGTCAGTGAACTCATCTGACTTGTATGGTAAATGAAGAAAAGAGGCAAGGAAAGTAGCAAGGGCATGTACCTAGGGTGAGGAGGAAACAAAACTATCTGTTTTTAGAGTTTCAGCTGATCATAAAGCTACTTACTGGCTGCTGTATGTCTTAAGTAGGGGCGATACGTAAATGTAGTACTAGAACAGCAGCCTCTGAATGATTTTACAACACGATGAATAGATCTTAAAATGGAAAACATTGTACAACTGTAAAATAGGGCCTGTTACATATTTGAAATTATTTTCAATCAGTTAACCTTTTCTCACTGATCTTTCTTTTCCCCAAAGCCGTGGACTATGCAAGACCTTCTTCACTTAATGAGGATCAGTCCAAAGTCCAGTCTTTACGAATCACTGGTAAAGTTATTTTGATTTTGAAAATAAACTTAAATTACAGCAGTGATGAAAATAGACTGGCTAAAACTTCTTTTCTTTCTTACAGACTTCAGGAACCCAGAAGGAAAATAAAGGTACAAGATGTTTGTATATGATGCAGACAAGGATAATTGTGTTAGCTTCATTTTTGTTAAGATGTGAGCAATAAAAATTCAGATTCCTTGAGTGTATGTTGGTATGGAATAATATGGATTAAGTTGGATTTTGAAGCTTGCAGTACACTAGGGTGATGAATGTTATATTTCAGGATTATCTGACTCCTATTTGTGGTGTGGATTAGGTGTTAACATTCACTTATGAAATAAATGACTTGAACATTAGAAACATGAGAAAAATCTGTAATCAGGTATTAAATATAATGCTCTTTGGAAGCTTTTCACACTCCCTTTGACAAACTCAGATTTTGGGTTGTGCTTATAATACTGCATTAGCTTGCAGAATGTACTTCAAAACTAGTTACAGGTTTAATTTACTTTCCATTGTTTTGAATAAGAAATAATTCTTATGTCTTATGATGAAACCTAGCTATACTGTATAACCTAAAGTAGCTTCATAATTAAGTAGTAATAATCTTCACTCTCAACTGACCTTGGGAGTGAAAGAGACAGAGACATGGATGGGAGGAAAAGTTACAAAAGGACAGCTTTTGCTGAATGAGATGGACTGGATCGTGCTTATAACAAAACCACAGTAGTTTACTTAAATACTTTTCTTTCTATAAATCAAATAGGTTTTCTTGTAAATTGAAAATTACTTTGTTAATTACAGGCTCAAATTCAGTTTTGTTATGAAATGAGAACTAATTGATCTATTGGATCTTGCCAGGTTTTCTTATGCAGATTTTAATCGGACTTACAGAGCATCATCTAAATAAGGAAACTCATAACACAGAGACTCAGACAACCTCAGTGCCTCCTTATAGAGAATCTCTTGGTAAGTGCAGCCTGTGCAAGCAAGTCTCCCCACATACTTTCATATTGGTAAATGGTGTGGATTTATGCATTGTATGAATGATATGCTTTCATTACTTATTCAAAAGTAGCCTAAAGTAATAATAAGTGAAGATCATGTCTATCACTAGTACATGGAATTTCTAAATTTTCTTTAAAAAGGCAAGAGTCTTTTTAAGTTTTGTGTTTTGTTTTGTTTTGGTTTTTTTTGCTCAGGTGTTTTCTTGGACATTTAGTTATGACAGATGGACTGTAAATGTTATGTGTTGAAATATGTTCTAGAAAACATAATTGTAAATGCGTGCCTTACTTCTCCTTCTATGAGTGTTTCAGTGCAAGTTACACATAGATTGGGAGTTCTTGAATTATAATATGAATGCTGTTTTTAGTATATTATTACAAAAAAGCTAAAAATTCTAGTCCACCCATGGAAAAGAGGATGAATGACTATGTAATACCACAAATAGTGCCTAAACAGCTAAGTGCCTCCTCCTAGATATGTGTTGTGTGGCATAAAGCAGATCAATGGCATTCTGCCTCTGCTTTTGTAGCACACAAGTGTTTCTAGGACAGTGCTACTTAGATAAGCTGAGGAACATCCTGCAGAGAGAGAGGTTCCTACAGTTTTTGGTAAGATAACTGTGGTGACTTTTTTTAAATTATGGTGGATATGTTGCCTTTTTTATAGCTGAGAAGCTTCAGCTGATTGATGAGCAGTTTGCAGACTCTTATCCCCAGCATCAGAAATACGAATCTTTAGAAGTAAAACTTCATGAGTATAGAAAAGAAATAGAGAAGCAGCTTCAAGCAGAAATGCATCAAAAGGTATAACTCTGGTCAATGAATTTGAGGGAGACATTTGTTAATTTTGACTTTGCACATTGCAAACGTTTAATGCTTAAAGTAAACTGAAATTAAAGATCTAATAGTTACAGCAAGCACAAAAGGTTAAGTTAATCAAATATCAATTGTTAATTTGATGATATAACATATATTTGCAATCCCCCTTTTTTGTTACATGTGCATAGAATGTTAAGCTTTTTATTCTGATGTTGATTTGTAACAAAACATTTACTTACTCTGGTTGTTTTAATTTGGTAAATTTTATTTGCTCTTTGATTATTTTGTTTTATGGAGAAATGTTTACTCTGCTTAGTCATGTTAATTATTTTCCTTACCAGTTATGATTTTAAAGCTTGGATTTCAGTAAATGCATAGCAACTGAGAGCTGTGATTTGCTGCTCTGTAGCTTGGCAGATAGTTACTTTTTAATACTGGTGAGAATTTGCATAGTATTTCAAAGCATTGCACAGAAACACTAAAGTCATAACAGACAATATTATTAATTATTTCTGTGGGGTTTTTTCTTCCTCTAATTGAAGACAGCTCTTTTAGAGAGTTTTCCTTCATTTTGGGAATAAAATTAGAATTTTGTCATGTAATCCTTCAATGATCCCTGTGTCTGAAAAATGTAGCAGAAGAAATATACTGCAATTCATTTAAATGCATCTTTTTCTTTTCCATAAATTTCTGTCAAAATCAACTGTTTATTTAGATAGAAAAGATTAACTGTAGTTCATTTAAACAATTTTTTCATTAGTTCCTGTCAAGATCAGTAGTTTATTGGGATATAAAAATATAATCTAATAATCAGAATTCTTAGACACACTTTTAAAGGCACTCAGCTGCATATAAGCTGTTTGAGGAAATCAATGTAGTCATATTTATTCACCTAGACAAGTAGAAGGATGCAGAATTAAAACTGCCAATGTATTTTACCTTTATTTTTCATTTAGTCTTTATTCCCTAACTCTCTCTGTCTGTGTCAAATTATCATGTAAAACATGATAATTTGTGTATTGTTAAGTTTGTATCAGTTTAAGCAAACCAATTGTAAGAAAGGAGATTGAAATCTTAACCAGGTATAAATCTCTTCTAAATTCAATTGACTTTACTTGAATTCCTAACAATGTGGGGTGAATTACTGTGAGTAATTCTAATTGACTTTGTCTGTATACAAGTGGTGCTGTACTGTCTCACTGTTTCTTAATTTTTCATAAAATTTATGCCCATAGACCCAAATTCCTAGATTAGACATTGCTGCTGTGCTTTTTCCCCTCTTTAATCTTTTCTCCAGTCTCACGATTTTTCTGTCATTCTCTTTTTATTCTTTTGCTCATTTTTTCCTTACATTTTCTTATCTTGTATGCTTGCTTTCCCTTGTCATCCAAATTTTTATTGTAATTCTTTATAATCCTATTTGTTCTTGCATACATTGTATTTCACACACTGTATGGAGTCATGTTCCCTATAATTCTTCTGTGCAGTTGCAAGATTCATACCTTCCTGTTTGTGTGCATTTACTTTTATTTTCAATTGTGCTTAGAAGTCAGTGAATCAGGACTGTAACCTGATTGTGGAATCTCTCTTTATGTGGAGTTACATGTTCTGCATTTTTTATGCCATCCAGATGAATTTCTGTGGTTGCTGAGCAATGCAGGATCGGTTTGCTTCTACCATTTCTTAAATCACTAGTCAAAAGTGGTTCTTTGGGAAAGGGGCAAGAATAGAGACAGTGTCAGAAGAGGAATTACAGAGTGTGACCTTTCCTTAATTCCAAGCAGAATATCATATCTGCAGTGTGTTTTTCTTTATAGGTCTATATTTTGCTCTTGTCTAAAGCTAATAGTTTTCTGTAAGATCTGCTTTGGGGTGCTGGATGAACACAAGAAAACTATGTGAGATGTGCAGGTAGTATGTCCTGCTAAAATACTTTTATCACAGTAATTAATTTTTATCAAATTATCATTTCCTAACTAGATTTTCTAGGTGAAATTTAGAATTGTCTTAGAGAGGATTGTCTTTGTCAATTCTAAAATGGCCCTGCTTAGCCCTCTCTTTCCTCCTTTATGTAAAAGCTGGAACATTTTAAAGAAGTTGAAGTAGCAAAGATTAAAATGGAGGAGAAAGTGCAGACCCAGAAAGAAATCTCTGAGCTGCGTCATGAGTTAGAGAAGACACATCAAGCAAAGTCTGAAGCCTTGATTTCTCGTGAAAAGAATGCTATTGAGAGGCTTCAAAAGCAACAAGAGGTAAAGTTCCAAGTATTTTTTTCTTAATCGTGATTCAGTGAGTTGGTGAAACTGTTCTTTAGTCTTTGGGAGATTTACCTTCAGATCTTACTTGACTTATTAGGGAAAACTTTGAATTTACTTTTGTTCTCATAAATAGGGGAGTTAATTTAGCAACTGCAAGAACGAATATGGTTAAATACCTAAGTAGAGGTGGCTAGAAAAGGAACAGTTCTGGAAGCTGGGACTGAAGGATCTAAATGTAATAAAGACTTTAGAGTCTGTTTTAGTAGTTTTACTGAATTCAGATCATTGATTTTATTTTTTTTTCATGGAAAATTGAACATAGATTTTAGTTAAAATCTAGGTTCTTTTAACTGCTGAGAAGGACTTAAAGGGAATACATAGCCTGTAGGGTACAGGTAGACCGTTTCTGTTTGTCTTTATATGTTGAATGTTTTGAATAGCCACTGTCTTTACTGTATGCTGGCATCTCCGTTTGTTTCTTTGAACACTTCTGTGTTGATGAGTTACTCCTTTGGGCTGTTAATTCTTGGTGTTTTGCCAGGGTAGTAACTGTTACTACAGCACACAGTAATTTGTATGTAGTTCTCAATTGCTTATCTCAGTCTCTATTAACTCAGTCTTTGAGAGAATAGTTTGTTTGCTCTCCTGTTGCCTGTTTGCCTGGTTACCCCCCTGCTGTCTGCAGTAGACCTTCATATCCAAATAACAGTCATCCACAAATGCTTACCATATTTTTACTTTGTTGTAGTGGTTTTATGGTTTTGTTTGTGTGTTGTTTTTTTTCCCTGAGAACATGTGGTATTGGTTAACGAAGAAGTCATACAGGTTTCTGAATAGATTTTTGTATTATTATATTATTAAACAATTTGTCACTATGCCATGAATTTATTTCATGGTTATGTCCTTAGAAGCTTACAAGAAAACCATCTATTTTATGCTATCAATCTTCTTTTGTGGGTGTGAAATTAATTCAATAATTAAAAAAACCCGCAACAAATTACTAGATCAACATAGCTGTCAAGTATTGTGTATGAATATTTAATTTCTCTTGTCAGCTTCTGAACTCACTGAGAACTGTATGTTTCATATACATAGGAATTCTTTTAGCAGAATCCAGGTATATTTACATTAAAGATGTCAGATGATTTAAGCCTTCACTGTGATGACTTGGAAATGTGGCTTGAGAAACTGCTCTCTTTTTTGTGCCAGGAGCAGCAGCTGAATCTTTCAGCACTGTCAAATGCACAGAGCTTTCAAACTTGATATAAGCACCTGTATGGCAAAATCATTTTCTTCTTAGACATTTATTACTTCTTTGGAGAGAAATAATGTCTTTTGTGCTTATGGATGAGAAAAACCATTTTTATTAATAAGAAGATAGGTGACTTTTGGTATTAACATGTTCATCACTTACAGAATCCCTTTTACAATTTGTTTGAGTTCTGTAAGTTAAACTGCAAAAACTGAAAGGCTGTTGGTTTGCTCAGTTTCAGTTTTAAATCGTGTTTCATCAGGGAGTTTGTTTTTTTCAATTATGTCTTGTGAAAACATACAAAACTATTTTTTATTTTAAAAAGTCAAGTGTTTGAACATATTTATTCTGTAATTTTTGCTTTTACGTAAGTTTTAATCAGTGCTATTTCTTAAAGGAGAAGTGTTTACAGGTAGCTAATACTGACTCCATTTAAAACATTTTTACTCAGAGTAAAAGTAGAAAGGGAACACAAAAAGATACATACATACAATTGATTCTGGATGTTATTTCAAATTATTACTCTATAATTAATATTTATGGGAGTAAGATCAGTTCCAGAAGAAGATCCTTGTAAATTGAATGTGTTAAACAGTGAATACACGTATAAAGTGTGAAGTAAAACTAGGGATAATATTTTGTGATTCAGATAGAAGCAAAGGAAGTGTATGCTCAGAGACAAAGTCTACTGAGAGATATCGAAGCCGTAAGGACCAGGGAGGCGGAACTGAAGGAAAGGATGGAGGCCTTTGAACTGTAAGTTGCTGAAGGATGTATGTAAATGATGCTGCTGTCCTTTTTCTGAAAACTGTGCTTCAGGATGTTTCTGCTACTATGACATTGAAGTAGATTATATATCCCAGCAGTTACATTTTACATTTTGAGCAGTGTTGTATACTGTCTCTTTTAGCAGGATACCCCACACAAAGGTTGGGTTTGTTTTTTTTCTATTCCGCTTCATCCAACCAAAATGATTCAGCATTGCTTTGGGGGCAAGGAACCAGATGTTTGCTTTGAAGTGCTTAAATTAAGAAAAAAAACAAACCCCCAAACAAAGAACACAGTATGTAACCCTAACGCTCATGAGTCACATATATGATATTTTGCCTTGTTAGTCCTATGTTTTGGAGTTGGGTTTTTTTAATTTGTCCTTAATAAGATCAGTTTTCTTTAGTTAAATAAAAAAAATAACTAAACCTTTTTTGATCAAATTTTCAATACTACTTAATGTTTGTGAGCAAAACGAGTATCCCGCTAATAAAAACTTGGGTTTTTTTATCAACCCAGCAGAGGGTGCTGATAGAATAGCCTGCTCATCACTCTCTCCTCTGAAGTGTTCCTGGTGTGGCAAACTGAGCCAGGGTTAACCCAGAAGAACTGCATAATTGATTAGTACTGGATTTTAAATAAGGCAGTTTAGTTTGTGTCACATGTCCTTGTTCTTAATGAACTACAGTGACAGATTCTGATGATAATTTCAACTTGCTACAGTATTCCAAGTAAGCACATTACCCTTTGATGTCTATGAATGTTGTTGTAGAAAAGAAAACAAAAAGTTTTGACTTTATAACTGGTCATTATATTATATTATATTGCATTCTATTCTATTCTATTCTATTGCATTCTATTCTATTCTATTCTATTCTATTCTGTTCTATTCTATTCTATTACTGGTCTGTATATTTTGGATATTTCAGCACTCAGAAACTTCAGGAAGAGAAAAATAAAGCTATTGATGATGCACTTCGGCGTCGAGAGGTTGCTGTGAAGAACATAGAGGAAACATATGACCAGAGACTGAAGACAGAACTCTTAAAGTAAATTTTTCTTTTTTCTCTAGTAGAACACATACTACTTCCTTAGAAAACAGAATATTAAATTGTATAGGATTTCTTTTGAAAAGTGTAACAGAGCAAGGACTTTGAAAATGTACACTTATGTTTTTGTTTTAGTGAGCTTGAATTCTTATCATTATTGCTTAGCTCTTTGCTAGTAAGAGAAAACATACTGTCACCTTCAGAAAAAGCTTGCTGTAGAAAAAAATTCTCTTTTGATTTTAGATTACATTATTGTTGTAGTTTAAATTCTGTATTCATTTAAATTCTGGAAAAGAGAGGTGATATTACTCATATGTTTAGAGAAGGGAATCTGAAGCAGTATTAGTGACTTCCTTTGACCACAGTTAAAAGAACTGACCATTTTATGAATGTGGAGGAGGCACAAAGGGGAAATTAACATGAAAGAGATGTGACATGTTTCTTGGAAACAGGGTGAGAAACACACTAGTCCATTGTACAGACTGACTTGCTCTTACCTTCTTCATCCCTTCCCATTTTTGGAGAGGGATTCTCTCATATAGATCACCTTCTTTTATTTGGTACCATCTGCTTGAACATAGTTTCAAAGAATTGAGGCAGAATAGCCCTATGAGGTAGTATAAATGGAGAAAATTAATTGACTGAGGAGCTGTATTTCTGAAGAGGAGATGGATGAGTTACAGTGAATGCCAGGTTGATTATGAGCCAGCAGCGTGCTCTGGCAAATGAGGCAAACAGCATGATGGTAAGATTAGTAGCAGCATGGCCATCAGACTCAGGGAACTTATTGGCTCCTTCAGGTATTGGGGAAGGCTGTTCTAGGAATATCATGCCCAGGTTTTCGCTCCCCAATTCAAAAAAGTCATGATGAAACTGGAGGTGGCCTAGTAAAGACCAGCAGGATAGTTACTGGATTCTCAAATGTGACCTCTGAGTTCATATGGCAGGGCTATAAATTGTGACTGGGGAGATTTAGCTTGGACATAGGGAAGAAATTTTGAATGGGAGAGTAGTGCAGCATTGGCACAGATCATCCAGAGAGGTGGTGGAACATACATCCTTTGAGGTTTTTCAAGACTTGGCTAGGAAGAGCCACAGATGACCTGCTGTAGAGTTGGCAGTAGTCTTGCTTTTCAAGCAGGTGGTTGAATGAGGTGATTGGCAGGGCCCTTTCCAACCATTTTGGTGGCTCTGCAATAGTTAATTTTGTCAATAAATAATTGTGTGATTATAGTTTAGTTTGGGAAAGACTGGAGTTTATGCAAGTACCTGGGCATGCGTGTACACATATACTTTGGGAATACATAATTCTTTTTGCTTCTAGATATCAGCTTGAATTAAAAGAAGAATACATAGCCAGAACCAATAAAGTTACTGAAGATGAGAAAAAAAATAAAGGTAACCATCTGTCTGAGATTGATAAAGTACCTGTTTATCTCTAGAGCTTTTACTAGCAAATATCAAACCACTATTGTTACTGAACAGTCACAGCGTTCAGTAACAGTGGTATAAGTGACAGAAAAACCATCACAACAGATTTTAAAAAGATGTAGCAGGATTCAGTGACAAGTCAGCCACTCCTTGCTGTTCAGAACACAGTGGGAACTGTAAGCTGCCACTTTGCACAGAGGCTGCAAGGCATTCCTGGTTTTCAGTTTCCCCTTTCCTTCTGAAGTCCTGCTACCTCACCCTCTTTAACTGAACTCTGGTGCCATACCCTTGAATGGTTACCAGTTTCTGCATTTATTGTGCACAAGATGCTTAAGTGGAGCTTGAGGAAGAGAGCTGGAACAGATAACATGTTTAGACTTTCAGGTATATCTGTAAGAAATGATATATCGCACACATATGAATTCAATTTACTTCATTCTAGAAATGTATATACATATGTATACATATACACACAGTGTGATTTACTTAATTTTGAAGGAATGTGTATGACATTCAGTCATTTTTATGTCTTGAATTAAATTGAATGTTGGGCTTAGAAGCTTAAAACTGTTTTTTGCTGATACAGTTTTTTACTGTAATACTCTACTAATTTTAATTCAACATTTGTAATCCTCCCTGCAGAGAAAGCCATGCTTTTGCATGAAGAAGCCATTGCTGTTAATTCGAAAAAGGAGGAACTCAAGCAAGCTGTATCACGCACGAAAGAGCTTGAGGTAATTGTAAATATGAATTTAAAAAAGCTGTATTCTAGTTGGTGCAGTTAAGGTACATTAATAAAAAAGAAAATAGGAACTAAAAATAATTGTTAAGCAGTACAGAGGTTCATAAGCTCCTAAACTGTTTTTTATTTGCAGCTGGATTTGGAGTCAGTGAAGGCTCAGGTTCTGTTGGCAAATAAACAGAATCAGTTGTTGACAGAGAAACTGAAAGAGTTATCAGACTATCCTTTGCTAAAGGAGGAGAAATTGGAGCTCCAAGTGCAGAATAAACTACTTAGGCAACAGTTGGATGAGGCTCGCAGTGAGAACCAGCATCTCCGAGACAGTCAGTGTGAAAGATTTAGTAATTCTCTTGTTTATCTTTCTCTACAATTATTTGTTTAGAAATAGATTTTCATTAAAATACTTTCTCTGTATTATGTTTACTTGTAGTTTGCATGAAACCCAAGCTAATGTTTGCATAAAATTAAACAGTCCTTGACATAAGTTTATTTTCTTTTATATGTCTGTATGGTAGAAATCCTGAATTAAGTGGTAGTTATAATATGGAGGATATTCCTTTCACACTTTGAAAAAAGAACATGGCATTATTAAGTGCTTGCCTAACTACAGTTATAAATACCAAATATTTTTAATGTGTGTTTGAGATTATGGGGGAGTAGAGATGTATGACTACCCCAACAAAAATTTCAGTCCTTTGTAAAAGGAAGAAAAAAAATCCCCAAGTAGTTTATTCAGGCAAAGCCTTGTTATGTTCATAAAAACAAATCAGCTTTATGTTTTCAAGGGGTATCATGTAGAAAAGTGCACAGTGCACACTCGTCTGAGTGTCTCGTATTTCTCTTTCTGGGTAGAGCTGTCCCAGCCCTCGGCAGAGTACTTGGCCTGCCAAGTGGAGCTGAGGAGAGTGGAGCACTCTAGGAAGCTGGTGCTGGATGAATTTGAGAGTCGTAAGCAGATTTTGGAAAAGCAGCTACAAAGTAAGGTAAATTATTGTTTCTAAATTATTTGAATCCTTTCTTCTTCCTGTCATCTTTTTCACATTCATCCATCTGCCTGTGCAGGCTGTTTGGCGTGTAGTTAGAAGGATTGTTTGTACAGTGCTTATTTTTATGTAAACAGCTCTAAAGAAAACAAAACACATACCACACAAAAAAACTACCAAAAAATACAACCAACCCAATATATCCAAAGTAAATCTGTCCAAGTCAACAAGTTGTCAGTACTGACTCTCGGTAGGATATTATGTGATAATGGTTTGACTGGACCTGAAAAACATTTAGAAAGCAAGTATTCAGCTTGTTGAAATTATTCTCTTTTTTTAATTATGCTGGGTTTTGTTTTTCTCTTGATCTCCTGTAGGTTGAGCGTTGTGCCCAGCTAGAGACCCAACTGTTAGAGTCCGAAGCTACTGTCAGAAAATTAAACATGCAGGTTGAAGAACTGAAACTGCAAGTGAAACAAACACAGGCAGGTTTGTATCTTACACCACAGCAGTCCTTTCTGAAGGACAAGTGTAAGAATTTCCAGAAGCTTAGAAAAGCTGCAGTTGCATAGAACTAATATACCACCAGGGAGTAGATTTAAAGTTTAAAATCAAAATCTATTTAAAAGCCCAGTTTAAAAAGCAAACTCATTAAAACTTCCTTTCAGAAAAAAATATACAGGAGGAAGGGAAAACTTTCCTCCCTGAACAGTTGCATATTTTTATTGTCTGTTTTTCCTCAGTATGAAGGCAATAATGTTTGTTGATAATGTAAACAGCATTTTCCAGCAGGCGAGTTGTGTTTTAATGCATTTTGATTCCTGAATGTTCATAATAAGAATAATCAATTTGAAATTGTATTACATACCTCAGAAATTTAAGTCGGACTCATTGACAGAATTTGTCAAGGCTAATAACTTTTGCCTAACTTAACTTGTCTTGTATGGGCATTAGAAACAGAGGCACTTGCATAAAGCAATTCAGTCTGCTGAAGAAATGTAGTTCTAAAGATGCCTTTGTCAAATTACTAATATCAAGTATTGTAAGTAAAAGTTTTGGGATGTATATTTAATGTAAAAATACGGAATTGAATTCTGCAATGATTATACATTATATATAATGTGTTTCATCATAATTCAGTGTATGCAATATTTTATATTATTCACTAACTCAATATGTACATTTTCATTTATGGTACAAGTATCAGTACCATTTGGAATTGGAAATTTGTTTGTGTCAAAATAGCAAATATATGTTTTAATTAAATGACTGTAAGTACTTCAGGGACTTATTTAAATCAGAGTTAATGAGGTCATTGAAGAACCGTTTATGTACAATAAAAAACAAGGTTGTAATTTTGCTGAGAAAGAAACAGCCCAGGTCTTTTGGGCTTGTTGAAGCATGCAAGTGCAAGCCAGGAAGCAGACAGCCCCAAAACATGCAATTTAACTGATAATTTTTTAGTACTTTAAGAAAAACAAGCCTATAATATTTTCTGTGTGCTATGTTGTTTTTCTCCAAAATTCTTTTTTGTTCTAAATAGAAGGAAACTGTTAAGACTTGTGACATGCCTTGTGTTCTTCAGCCTTTAACAGCATGATTAGATATAAGGTATCCAAAGTGGTGATGTTTTCATGTTTATTTCTTTATTTAAACATAATTTAAATAATAATATTGTAGAGTATGTATTTAGGGTAGTTTTACATGGAAGGATTATATAATAAAAATAGTAGCGTTAATTTGCAGCTTTGTAGCCACATTAAAAATACATTTAATCAACCCATTAAATTCTCAAAATACAAGCCAATTCCATGTTAAAATAATTTTGATCAAAATGGAATTTAAATGCCACGTTTTACTGTTTCTGTTTTGTTATGGGTCTCCCTCTCTCTCTTTAGTGTCACTCACCTTTCTCTTGCTATAATTTAGCTCTGGAAAATGAAGTGTATCGGAACCCAAAACCTTCGCTTGTCGATCGCTCTGTCCTTGACTTCACCGGTGACAGAGCTGTGCCCCATGATATTTACGTGGATAGTGCATTCCTGAAGAATTGTGCTGTGACTGATGTGATGCAGGTGAATGCTGTGCCAAGAGACAGCCAGCAGTTACAGCCACGCAGTGCTTCCCCGGATTCTGACCTGGAGTACATCGCGCAAACCTGGGCTAGAGTAAAAGAGCTATCAAAAGAGGCAGAGTACTTGGAAGAAGCTTACAGGAATTACCAGCACAGAGTCATACAGAATGCAGCTGCAAGCAGAACACCAAGAAAGATGGAGTCTCCTTTAATTCTACAGCATGCTCTTAGTGGACCCCCTTTGACTACCCAGCATGAACTTGTAGAGGATAATCCCAGCTTCCCACATTCCCTTCTGAGCAGTCCAAGAGGTGAAGAACACGTCAAAAGAACTGGGCAGGCCGATATCTTTAAAAATCCCTTAACACCACCACAGAGAGGAGCATCATCGTCAAGACGCCTTTCTTCTACTCCCATTTCCAAATCCATGAGAGATCTCAGTAACAAGAAAATTCCAGATGGTAAGTCATGATTGTTAATGTGGTGCAGTAGTGGAGTTTTATTTACTGTTCCTCTTGCTCTATGGGAAGAGAAAGATTTTGCAGTGTTAGTCTTTCCCTTGTTTGTTATTTGCGAAGATGCAGAAGTCAGGAGTTGTGGTTTTGCAAGAGACAAAATATACTAACTGCTTGGAGTACTGCTTATTCCTGGAAACAAGTACTGGAGAAATACGTTGAGGGAAGTTAAACATGTCTTAAGTAGCTCTCAAGAGACTATGCCATATAATGCACTACAGGTGTAACCTTATGATATGCAGAGTTTTATTCAAGGGTTGCTATGAAGTATAACTACTTTGCAACATTAATTGTATCCCTTTTGTATTTCTAACTTTTCATTTAACTGTTCTGGTTAACATGTGCAGCAGAAGACTGCTTTGGCTTCTCTTAAATTGAGCTTTGCAGTCTGAAAGGTCCAGATTTGCTTTTGTTTGGTGTTTTTGCTGTGACATCTTTATCAAATATTCCTGAGCAATTGTAAGGGGGAAGGGTTTAGTCATGGTTGAAAAATTTTAATTTTCTATTAATTTCATAGTGTCTAATAATTATCTAGTCTCTTTTTTCCTTTTTTTTCCTTAAGACCATATACAGAAAAGCAAGCAAAATAGAGAAGAAATTTAATTTTTTTAGAAAATTATGTTGTTTCAAATCTGCAGTATTTCTGCTCCTTGAGTGATGCAATTCTTGTCACCCTAGCTCAAAGTGGATTTAATAGGATGAAAAAAAAGAGATAGTAACAAAAAAAAAAGATAACGATCAGCTTCTCCATAAAGGAAGGTTAAATACAAGGGCAACTTCGTTTGGAAGAGAGTTGGCTGAGGTAGGCTGTGGGAAATCTGGAAAGCAATGAATGATGTGGAAAAGGTGAAAAGGGATCGATTAATTACTGCTTCACAGACCCCAGAATCCCATGACATTGAAAGGAAAGAATGAAGTGCTTTTTCATACCATAAGTTGTGTAATTTATTGCTCTTGTGGCAACAATTACAGATGCAGAATTAAAACTTCTCTGTCGGGAGGATCCAAAAAAGTCTCAATTGAGGAAAGGTTGGGTGGGTATTCTCCTTTCCAGTTTTAGTTTAGTTTGTTATTAACAGGCACTGTTAAAAAAAGGTTACAAACACTCTGATTGATTGTGGCTGTCCCTGTGTTTCTGCATGTAGAGTATTATGCTCTGTTACTGAAAACATACTTGAAACTTAAACTTCCAAAGCAGTCTTTCGTGTTTTAAGTTCTCTCTGTCAGCTTCTCTATAAAGTATCCTCAGACTACTTGTTTAATACTACACACACACAAAATCGTTCATAACACGAGGGTTTTGCTGAAAAATTAGGAAATGTTAAAGCTAGAGTTGTGTGCATAACCTTAGCAATCCTTCCTGTCTTTGTACTTTTTCATGGCTAGTTACAGGATGGCAGATCTCTTTTTTTCCAGTGGATCAGTTCTTTTATTAATGCACAAGACTGACTGGCTCTGGAGAGGGATAAGAGTGCATTACCTGATTTAGGAGTTACAGAAATTGAGTGGTATGTAGTGTAGGAAACCAGGCTGCAGCTGGTATGTGCCCCAGTAAGCACAGGAGCTTCAGTGGTAACGCGCCATTAGCATGATTTGTCTGCTTCCAGTTAGATTATTTCCCCACTGGTATGTCACCTCTCTTTCAAGAGTCTTCTGAGTGCTTTTATACTGGTATATATGTTATCTTTTTATGCTAGAGGTGGCTGAAACACCAGATGTGGTTTTGCTAGAAAACTGTAAGTCATTCTGGACACCTTCTGTGGAGCTTTGCAGTGCTGTTGAAAATAACCAGTCTGAACAACTGAGGGTAAATTTAAAGAGGTAAAAGATACCATGCATGTGAGTCTGAGATTTGTTTTTGCTTTAAGTGAGGTTAAGTGCAGCTCAGCTGTCAGCACCTATCTTTGGAGAATAAAAGCTAGAAGCATGTCCTCCTCTACAATACTTGCAGTTGGCAGATCTAACAGCTGTTTTACTAAATTAACTGCCAGTGGAAGGATTATGTGTTTTTTTTCCTCTTCCTTTAAATTAGCTTATGCATTTGACTGTTCTCCTTCCCAAGCCCACATTGGACATATTTCAACTTTGACTTTCTGCTGGGAAGAAGTAAGCCCATTTCTTTAAAAGCAACTAGAAGTAGGGCAGGATCCTTTTCTATTTTCTCATGCTTTCTGTCTCTAACAGACAGTAACACGAATCAGGAAACAGTTACTGAGAAAGAAGTTTGGATTTCCAACTGACCCATGCTTCCTATTACGTGATCAGTGCTTTTCACCTTGATCGTTACTTGACCAAACTTTATACTTTCTGATGAAAAAGGGCAAGGTTGATGAGTCTTGCAGACAGCATGCTGTGAGCCAAAGATCTCAGCTATTTGTCTTTTAGTAGAAAAACAGTAAAGTCAATCCTAGATAATTTCTAAATAGTAGTAGGTTGTAGTAAGTTACTGTATGAGGTGACATGTGTGTCACTTGTGTCCTAACATACAGGATGTATTGTGGCAGGGAGG
Source organism: Chiroxiphia lanceolata (assembly GCF_009829145.1). Taxonomy (NCBI): domain Eukaryota; kingdom Metazoa; phylum Chordata; class Aves; order Passeriformes; family Pipridae; genus Chiroxiphia; species Chiroxiphia lanceolata. Next base: position 18,573,421 of record NC_045638.1, on the reverse strand, counting down.
TGCATGCGGTAAGTACTATGTGCTGCTGTTGTCCATTTGTTCTGCATGTGAAAATTTGATAAGTTATTTTATAAAGAAGATTGGACATGGATGAGCTGAGGGGTTCCCACCACAAACAGGTACTGCCAGTACAATGTGTCTGCTATTAGTGTCATTCTGTTAGTGTGCATCTTCCTTAGAGGGTGTTCAACTGTGTTGTGTGGGCCTAGGGGCTGCCTGGAGATAAAAAATCCATGGGCAACTGTTGTCTGAAGCATCTTGACTTTTGCAATGTGATGTGCACCATGAACAGGTAGCACTTCTGTATGACCACCTGAAAGAGCTTCAGGTGTGGAAGTGTTAATAGTGGCTTTTCATCTATCCCTTGAACCAAATAAACGCTGACTCTTTGATCAATAAAGAGAAGAAAAACAACAGTTCCTGCTTATTTAGTGAGTACCGTATCTTGTGGGAAAATTAGTAGATTGTAGTTTAGTAATGAAAGACCTGTGCAGCTGCACAGGAAAGGAAAATTAGAATTGCAAAGAAAAACTTAACCGAAGTGCTGGGCTTCACAAGTTTTATTAAAAACCTTCTTAATACAGTTTTGTTTTTTACCTTATTTTCTTAGAAAATTTGAGACTTCTAGTCATACTGTCTGTTTCTTTCTGCGATAACTTCACAGCTGTTGATAAAAGGATAGAATCTTACAGTATTTTCTTCTTTTCTTTGTTGCCCACTTTCACCAATCTGTAGAAAGTGAAACCTGTAGGTTAAATTTGATAATGAAGAATAGCCTTTGGGAGACCTCAAGCATTGTCTTTTGCTGGTTAGTAAGCACAGCTTGAAATCCAGGTCTGTGAGTGCTTTCTCTAATGCCCAGCATAGGAGAAGTTATTTGCTGTTGGGCTTCAGTCTGTGGTGAACTTGGTCATACTATGGGGTGATGAGAATGATCAACTTTGTGAGGAGTAACAATATGATGATGGAGAAGGGTTGTGGAGGAGAATTCCCACACAGGAGAGGTAAAGGAAGAAGAGAAATAACCAGTACAAGAAAATTCATGTTAAGATCTGGTTGGTTGTTGCCCTTGAGTAGTTGTACCTGCACAATTCAGTAATGCACGTGTTGTGCAATCAGCCTTGTCTGAGAAGTGGTAGGACAAATAACTAATATAAATTGTGGGATTTTTATTCTGCAGACATCAAGAGCTCATCCCTTACCTCTTCACAGCAGAGTGTTGACCAGGTGCTTTCTCCTATTTCAAAACCATATCTGCTTTCATCCTCTGAGTCTGTTCCTTCCTTACCATCCAGTCATGCCCAGAAAATCAGGTAACATTGTTTACAAAGCAACATTTTTAACCTCGTTTTTAAAGAAGTGTTTATCTAACTGTTCACAGTGATAGCTACTTTTACAAATCAAGCAAGCCATTAATTTTATAAGTGAAAACTTTTCTAAAGGTGGATAAGAATTTCCATTTTTGAATATCATACCTCAAGAGGAACTTAGTTATAAAAAACCAAGCAAACTCTTTGGTTTGCTTTGAACGAAGCTATATCTCTTTAATTGTGTCTATTTTTCACGTCTGTGACCTGACTGATGAGCTTTTGCTGATTGAAACATTTGAATTTCTGCTGCCTGTTTGGGAATTTAAATGAAGGCAATTGTACATTCTCATTTCATTCATTAATGAGCTGTAATGCTAACCTTATTACTTTTTTTTCCTCTATGAAGACCTTGTTCACATGCCTGTTTTCAAAATAGGATCCTCCAGTCTCCTTTGCTTGTGGGAATGGGATGGGTAGCACAACTTTTCTCTTTTTCTTTGTTTTTTTTTTTTTTTAATCTTATTTAGGTAAATAAATAACTTGACAAAATTAAAAATTTGCATAAAAATGACTTGTCTTTCTTCTCCGTTTCTCCTATTTCCGTATGTAAAGTTCTATTCTTAATGGCCACTGTTGCCTCCACTCTCCAAAACTGAGAGTCCTGAGTATGTATTTTCAGAGAAAGCTTCTAGTAGAAGTATTTAACTTATAATGTTTTTTTCCGAAGAAGAGACCGTGGAATTGGCCTTAACCTGCTAGCCATCATTCCTGATTTGATGGGTGAAGACAGACAGCTTGTCCTGGGGCAGCTGTAGGAGGCATTCGAAGGGCTTTCTTATTTTGTTGTTATCAAGGCCTCAAGATCCATTTAATGTGGAGAGGTTCTCTTATGTGGTTAGAATTTTCGGAGAGCCTGTATGTTCTTGGCCTTGAAAATGAGCTGTTGGGATTTTTAGGGACTGTGAGGTTACTTTCCTAAGTGTTCCTTTAAGGCTGTCTCTCCTTTCCCTACTCATTCACCTTTTCCATCATATGTCACGAGATTTCCTTTATTTCTGTGACAGACCTTAAAAAGTGGAAGTTGAATGTTAACCTGCTTGTGAAGGTGATATGGGAAAATGCTCTAATCCTGTGAGGGATGGTACTTTGAAGGGTGTTGTAGAGTCCATCCTACTTGAAGAGTGAACAGTATGAGCAAGTTGTTTTGCAGAGAACAGACCCGGGTCTGGGCAGGCAGCTATGGGTTGCAGTTGTTTTCTTGGGTTTCTTATGACAGAGCAAGGGTATAAGGTCCCAATAGTTGTCTTGGACTTGATGCTTTCCCAAGACTTTCTTAAATGCAACATTCTTTTGTTGCATATTTTTTTAATTTCTTGTGCCTTGGACTGTTTTCTTTTACGTGAAATATTTGAGAAATGCTTGTGTGGGCTTTTCCAGTTATTTACTCTCATTATTAGGCAAATACCACATTATTGATGTGTATTGTGGGATTAGTTTATGACGTGTAGATTTTAAGTGGCAAAGGAAACTTCTTTGAAAAGAAAATATCCTGTAACACCAGTGAGCCGTTAGAAGTCAGACCTGTGTCAGTGAGGAAGAACAATTGCTTCTGTGACCACAGAAACTCCTTGTTTATTTACGTTCCAAGATATGAGTGGTATGAAGGAAGCCAATAAACACAGACAGGAAGACTAGAGTGATAAGGCAGATTATTGTCTAAATTTTTGTTTGTTTGTTTGTTTAGGCCTAAAGAAACTGATTGAGGGTTGTTACTGAGGCAGAGGGTTCTGTGTCTTTCTGGTAGTGTTGCAGGACACAGTACTGAAGAAAGTGGCATGCGTGTCCTTGAAACTTGCATCCTTAAGAATTATTTAACACTTAACCATTTCTGTGAAGGAAGGACTCAAAACATGAAACAGACATCCAAAAACTTGAACTTCCATTTACTCTGTCCTATTTAATTTACAGGGTGTTTTTCCCCACTGATGCTAAACTATCTTTCTGACAATACAAATTTATTTGTTTGTGCCCAGATTTACATTTTTTTTTAATGAACAAGTCTCATTATGGGGGTATGTTTGGTTTGTTTTCCACTTTTGCCCCGTGGAAGACCTGAATTCCTTAGAAATTGTAAGCACAAACATATTTAGGCTGTGATGAAGAGCACCAGCTGGTGTGAAGTAAGCTCCTTTATGAAGCGCTGCTGCTGAATTTCATTAGTGACCTGCACTCCTTTTGCCATTCTGGTTCTGGTCAGACTTTAGTGGCAGGGTCACATGGGAGACATTGTTCTTTCGTATTATCTTTCTGATGAGATAAACGGTGATTTAGAATGAGGGCACTAACCCCATTTTTCATAGCACCCAGATTTTTTCACCCTTGCGTCTATGTTTTGCCAGACATCTAATCCTAATACATTTCAAACGCATCTGTTCAGATGACACCAAAATGGGAATTAAACTGTAACACAGAGCTTAAAAAGGCAAATTTCTTAATTTCAGTTGACTAAGTGTCACAGTTCATTGTATTTCTCCTTTTTTGTTGTTTTTTCTTACTCATTTGTACTCCTTTTGATAGTGTATTTTGGTTTAATGTAATGACCTGATGTCATATAAAGGCCTTGAGGAAAGGCTGTAGGGAGATGGCTATCAGAGAGATGGAGTTTTGGTAAAAGTTAGAGAATGGAGTTCAATACCCTAACTTGAGTCAGAAAGTTCCAGCGTTTCAGTTGCATGGATTTTAGGTTTGGTTTAGTCTGTTGCTTAGCATGTGAGTAAATCTCAGATTGCTATTTTTTTCAAAGTTCAGCATTTATATTATTAAGTTATTTATGTTCTTCCTTATTCTTTCAGACTTCAGAGTCAACAAACAGATAAACAGGATCTCAGTGATATCCACAAACCTAAGAAACTAACGTATGAAGACCTTGAAGAACACATTTATTCCCTTGAAGGTAAGTTTTAGTGCATTTCAGACGGTTTGTTTAACACCTTGAGGCTTAACAGCTTTAGGACAATTGTCTTCATAGTTTTAAGACTGTAGGTGGAGAGAAAAATTTCTGACTGATTTTTTAAATAAGAAAAACAATTATCTCAGATGACAAAGGATTAATTTTCTTCATTTTTGCATTTTTAGATAATGGTATGTAGTAATAACTAGACACTGTAGTCGAGTTGGTTCTGAAATTTGTAACATTCTTTTTGTTCAGAAATCTTTCATAACCTTGTTCTGCTTAACACTGTAGGTTGGACAGTTGTTTTAGAATGTTCTAAAATTGTGTATTTTTTTTTTTTTTTAAGCAGAAAAGTGTACTAGTATATCAACTACATTGAGGCTTTATTATATTTACTGCATAAAGTAGAACTCCAAGGAGTGTTCACCATAGACCAATATCAAAAAAAGTACTACTAGATTGTGATTCTGAAGATAAATTTCAGCAGCCATTGCATATGCTCTTGACTTTTCCTTCAGTAACTAAGGCTTAAAATAGAATTATGAATTAGAATTTGGTTTACAGTGTGTAAATATGCGAAGAGCTCTCGCAATTATGCTGTCATTAATCAGCATCTCTGAGTAGTTTTGGCACATGTGGTTCAGTTACTGAAACCTGAATTTTATCCTTTTTTTTTTCTATGAGGTCAGCATTTTATTTATTTGCATTTCTGCTCTCTGTGGATTGCATGCTATAAAATGTTTCCTTATCTCTATATGATGTAGAGTCAGTTTTCAAAAATCTTTGATGTAACTAAGGTACTGTAGAAAGAGGAGGATAATAAAACTTAATGCACTTTATAGCCATTTGTATACGGAGAGAGAAACAGAAGCACAGTTACTGGCTTTATTTCCTAGTTTTTTCGCATTTGAGTGGCATCCTAATGTTTGACCCGAGCAGCTTGATCTCCCATGAAACTGTGGGTTTAAAGTAAATGAAGTTGTCAATGAGAAAGATGCAAACAGCAACCTAAATGCGTTTCCCATTTCCAGATTTTGTTAGGTCTGTGACGTCTTGAGACTGGTGGAGATGTGGCAGTGTGTGGTATGATTAAACTTATAATTGGTGAAGAGGTTGTAATTGCTGTATGGGAGAGTTAGGGATATTTTCTTTGAAACCAGTCATTCTAACTGGTGTGTTTTCCTTGGTCCCAGACTAGTTTATTCTTTTGCTTGTGGTTAGGTCATATGGAAAGTGGAGTGATGCCCTCGCTTGCTCTCCTGGACCTGTGAGAACACGACTTTCAGTATTTTAAAATGAACCTACCAAAAAAGATAATGTTTATTTCAACAGCAAATGTGCTGATAGTGTTTAGTTAGTGATAGTAAGTAACAGAAGCTGATGCCTCATCTGTACATTTCTCTGTGAAGCTTTACTCAGTACTCAGTTATATTTCTTTTATCTCATTTAATTTCCTTTTTATAAGATTTAAGTGCATTAGTTGAATGTGAACCAAGCCCATAGCCATTAATGATTTCTACTCATCTCACATTTTAATTAGATTTAGATTTATTTGTTTAATTTTGTATGAGAGGCTTTGGGGAATACATTACATATTTCACTTCTATTTTATTACGTATGACAACAGACTGGCATTTTGTTGGCAGTTAGGACTGAGAAGATCCTGTGCACAAGTCAGATACTACTGTATCATTTGGTGATGTGTGGTAGTCAATAGTTCTGAGAGTTCACATATGCTGATGATTTTCAATCAACAGTACTTTAGTTGGGTCCAACTGCATCAAAAGACAATCTCAGTATGTAGGAGGAAATCAGACTGGCTAAAAAGGGGAGGAGGTAACTCAGGAGGACTTGCAGTGAGGGGTGGGATAAGAATGTAAAATCAAAGAATTAAATACAGAAAAATATATAATGAAGGAAAAAGATGATAAGAGTATTAAAAATGATGAAGTGAAGGAGATGCCAGAAAATATGGAGGTCTTTTAGCCCTACTGTGAGTGAGCTCTAGCAAGAAAAGATTGGCAGATTCTGTTGGCAGAAATTGCTTTTAAATGATGTGCTCATCTTAAGGGAACAGTCATTTCTCACTGCCCACCCTTACATAAGGGAGTGAAAGTGTACAAAGAAACTTACCTTTTTTTTTCCTTTGCCGAAGGATAATTTAAAGATGTTTTGTACTATATTGGTTTTGGTTTGGGTCTTTTTGTTTGTTTATGTGGTTAGCAGACATTTAGAAGTTAGATATAATATTTTACAGGGACCTGCTTGTGAAAGGAATTTTTTGACTATTTAAATATTACATACCTTGATGCTTACTGGTGCCTCATATGGAAATACTGTTGTTATTTACAACTTTATAATTTAAACAGAATACATTCTCGTTTGAGTGTGATAGCCCATTATTTTGGTCTTACCAAAAAAACCAGAAAAAAAAATAGAATTTATTTTCATGGTTGAAGCTGGTAGGACTTCATTGCTTTTGTAAGAAACTGAAAATGCTCTACTAAATTAGCTAGACTGACAGATTGGCAGAATTTTTCTGTGATGCTTTCATCTATAGTTCCTTTAAAAGAATTTTAATTTACAGAAATTCAAACCATTCTGAGAGAGAGGCCCATCAGTTTGGTTGTCTTGTTTTTCTTCGTGCAAAATATTTCAGTTTTATTATAATGTAGAAAAGAAAAATGCTTGAGACATTGATAGTATTTGAAGGATGGAATATTGATGTTTTCTAAACTTTACCCCAAACCTATGGAGATATAGGAGGTTTCTGTGCTCTGTTGTGCTAAATGCTTGGGAGAATGGTTCTGTGTATTTCAAGTTGACTACCTAGAGAAAATGGCCACATCTAACTTTTTTTAATCTATTTTTTTCTTTCTCCCATAAAATTGAGATAGTAGCAGTCTGCATGTTTTGCAATTAAGTAAGAAGCAGTTGAGTATCATAGCAATGATCACAGAGAAAGGACAGTAATTGTGTTTTTGTGAATTCAGAGCCACTTTGCACAGGGAGAAGACAGTATGATGTAGAATATATGAGTTAACATCCATCCTGTGCACTGAAGAAGGCAAGCTTCACAATAAAGAGTGTGTGATCAGTAATTAAAGATTGTTCTTATATGCATAGAAAGGATGAACTAAGTAATTTTTCTGTGACCTGTATCTTGATTATGAAAAGAAATTAAAGCATTTTGGGTTTGTGTTGCATATTTCTTCTGTTTTGGCTTTATAAACAGATGTGTTGCAATAACTAATTTCAAAACTAACAATTCTGTATCATGCCTATGTTAATTCTTAATCTTTAGGGAGATGGTCAAGCTGAAGGGAAAATGCTCAATTAGTGCTGATATTTATGTGTTCTAATTCAGCCATTCCCACACTTTGTGTCCATTACTGTGTTCCACTTTTGCAATTACAAAATAATGAAGCCATTGTTCAAATTTCATCTCCAGATCAGGGGGACGTGCCAGAGGAGTGTGAAAGTGATGCGTTGCTTCCATCTGGGGACATCATTAATGGAAACTGTGTCACAGCTCCTGTGCCAGCAACAGCCACTTCACTGCAAGACTTAAGTGAGTTCTCAGCTCAGACACAAAAGAAAATATGTTTTTTATATGTCAAATGTGTAATCAAAAAGCCAAATATTTAACAGTCTGTAGGTGTGTATGCTGGTGTGATTGAAAAATTTTCCAAAAAGTGCTAATGTTATACTAAGGAGGAAGGAGCGTTTTCTTTTGCTGTTCTGTATGAGGATGACTTTTTTTCACCCTAGTTTTAGATAAATTTCACTTTCATATTTTACCACCTGTCCCACACCCCTGTCCAGCTTCTGCAGAGATGATTTGAATTTTTTTTTCTTTAGGATAACTATTACATATAATTTCTGCTCTTGATAGAAATTTCTGCTCTTGATAGAAATAAGACATGAACTGTTTTGTTTTAAAGTATTTTATGTACTGCTTGTCTGGATTTTTTTTCCTTTTTCATGACTTTGTTGGTGAACTGTTATCGCAAGGCTGTTTTAATTCTTTGGGTAGATGAGGATGATTTCAGTCAGCATATGCTGCTTTTCTAATTGTTCTAGATGGAAGCATTATGATTATTTTTATTTAGAGAAGACCTTTCTAGCATCTCATGATTCCCGGTACTTAAGTTTGCCCCTCTTGTTACTATCTGATGCTGTTCGATGTAGACTGCTCTTTAAATGCACTGGTCACATCAGCAGTGTGTCCCACAATAAATTTCAAAGGGGTTTTAAGTACTTTGCTTTATAAATATAAAGAATTGTATCCAACCACATTGCAGAGATGGAAGAATATAGTAAAATGGACTTCGGGATAACAAAGGTTTAATGAGAATGCCCATGAGAGGAATGAGAAGTGTCATAGACTTGTCAACTCTCTCGCCTCTACTTTGGCTCTGATGCTTAACTCTTAGTGAGTCATATATCAGGCTGAAAATGTTTACAGGGAAAAAACATTACCCAATACCCAAGAATAATTTTGGTGTAGGTATAAACAGTATATCCAGTTGTTTTTCATTTACTATTAATGTTGTACAGGAGCCTGGTACTTATTTGTATGCTCTTGTAGCAATTACTGAACTACATAAATCAGATGACAGATGTTGAAATAATTTTTCACAGAGATGCTGGATCAAAGACAGATTGAAGAACAGAACAGAGAAGTTGAGGAAAACTTAGAAGAAAGGAAAGCAAGAGAAGAAAGGAGAGAGAGAGAACAACAGGAAGCTTTGGAAAGCGAGCAAGAAGAAGTGGAAAAGCTTAACAAAGAGGTGGTAACTTAATATGTAATGGAGCTTTGTAGTGCCCTGCATTTTAGGATTGCTGTGTGTGCCACTTGTTTAAAAATAGATTTTATTCTATGAAGTGGAAGTTTCAGAGGCTAAGTTATTTTATGTGCTTGTGTGATTAACCAGAGTCTCACTAGAATGTCTCCTTATGCCAAGTAACTTTTTCACTGGAAACAGATGCTTTTCCTTCCATGCTTCATGTAACTGGAAACTACAGTTTTATGACCCAAACTTGGAAGGCCACTGTCACCAGGCAATTGGAACAAGCTATATGTTCACTGTCTTTCTGGTCTGGACCAGTGCAGGTGGGACACCACCAGAATATGTTAATGTCCATCTGTTTATTACTCTTTGTTTAAATAGTGTTTATTAACATGTGTTTAAATAGTGTTCTGGATTTCTAGGTCCTGTGTAAAACTTATTTTTTGCTCCCGACCATTTAATCTTCCTCTCCTCGGCCTTAAATTGGTTAATTTGATTCAGTGCAGTGGTTGGTACTGATCAGACATGCTCACACAACCCTTGGCACCAGCAAATGAGGCCCTTCAGGAAACTTGCATGTCTGTGCCTGCACATCATCTTCAGTTCACACACAGTTGTCACACATCGCAGCCTCAGGCCCCACAGCATCTCGGACATCCAGACAGGGTTAGAGTGGGATTTCCTGAATATCACTTTTTGAATGTTAAGCAGTAGCTTAACATTTCATCTTGAACGGCACGTGATAAGTTTAATGCTGTTCAGACAGATGTGTTCTACTGAGGTTAACATGAAATCCTGCACATAATGCAGGCATTAATGTATAAAGGTATTTTTCTGATCAGTATTTAATCTTGCTTTTTTGTGTCTTTAAGTATATCCAGGACTTGATGACAATAGATGAAGAAAAAGAAGATAAGGAGGGAGTAAAATCTGTGAATAGCAATTCTGGTGCTGAAGATCATGTAAAAGATCCTCCTCCAAATCCATTAGAAAAATACATGAGAATAATTCAGCAAAGCAGAGAGCAGGATCTGTCAAACAAGGTGATTATCATCAAAACATGGTCCCAAAAATATTATTGACTGAATTTGTGTCTTTCTAGGCATGCTTAGAATGAAAACAATATTCGCATTTTAGTTTTTTCTTCATTTAGAAACTTTATGTAACAACTTGCAGAGCAGAGTGTTTGGATTTGTATTGGAGAAAGTGTGATGATCCAAAAGAAAAAACACTGAAAACTTTCTTCTGTAAGGGTTGCTGGTGTCCTCTGGGCAGGGGGTTTGTTAGTTTGTTTTTTTTTAGGTACTAGGACAATAGGAAGGCCAACCATGTCCTGGGGGGCATCAGGCAAAGCATTGCCAGCCAGTTGAGGGAAGGGATTGTCCCACTCTGCTCTGCACTGGGGCAGCCCCACCTTGAATATTGTGTGCAGGTTTGGGCACCACAATATAAGAAAGATATTAAGCTGTTAGAGAGTGTCCAAAGCAGGGCAATGAAGATGGTGAAGGGCCTTGAGGGGAAGTTGTATGAGAAGTGGCTGAGGTCATTTGGTCTGTTCTGGACCTGGAGGAGAGACTGAGGGGAGAGCTCATTGCAGTCACAACTTCCTTGTGAGGGGAAGAGGAGGGGCAGGCACTGATCTCTTCTCTGTGGTGACCAGTGACAGGACCCGAGGGAATGGCCTGAAGTTGTGTCAGGGGAGGTTTAGGTTGGATATTAGAAAAAGGTTCTTCACTCAGAGGGTGGTTGGGCACTGGAACAGGCTCCCCAGGGAAGTGGTCACAGCACCAAACCTGACAGAGTTCCAGAAGCATTTGGATGATACTCTCAGGCACATGGTGTGACTCTTGGGGATGTTCCTGTGCAGGGCCAGGAGTTGGACTCAATGATCCTTGTGGGTCCCTTTCAACTCGGCATATTCTATGATTCTACAACTTAAATGTCCTCAATTTTTAGTTTGTGTTTAAATACAGTTTGGATCTACACAGGTCAGTTTGTGTTCCACTAACACAACTAATAGAATTTATTCTGGCCAAATGGAACATTTGACATTAAAGAAGAGGTATGGGTGGACATTACTTCAGTGGAAGAAATGCAGGATGCTTTGTTCACACATGATCTCAATCTGAATTTCCAAAGTGTTACTATTCTATATTCAATGTAGTATTTGTAGACATAGGGTAGGTGTTTTAAAAATACAGGTACTATCAATAGAGTCACATTTTGACTTAAGAACCAGTTATAGAAAGTGTGTTTTTTCTCTTGGTTGCCAGGATTCAAAAAAGGAAGAAATAGGAGAAGTATCACATTCAGAGGGACTTCTATCTAGTGAAAAGGATGACAGGTGAGGCTCATGTATTAATAATTTCTACTACTACATATTAACCCTAAATATTAATTGCTATTTCTACATAATAATACTAATTATTATTACTCCAAATTAATAAATATTTACAATATGAATTACACTTAAGAGACATTTGCCTTCTTAAAAAGCAAAATAAATTAGCAATCAAGAACAAATATATTGGAAAAATGAAGATCCTTCCAATTCTTATACATGCAAGTTAAGCACTATGTGGTGCTTAACTTGCATCTGGGAGCTGCATTCAGTGATCTGTTTCAGTAGCTGTGGCAGTTACAACTTTTTATCTGCAACTGAGCAGCATCCAAATTCCTTCACAGTGAGCTGATGAGGGATTCCTCTTGGGTGATGACCCCATGTGTGCAGGTTTGTCTGTGCTGCACCTTACCCATAGTCTGTTACTAGCACTGACTCTAGATTTGATTTATCAGTAGCATCATGGACTTTTAACATGGTTTTTTCAAAGATCTGACTGCCTGCACTGAGTTACAACAGCCTGGGCACTTCCTCTGGTTTTCTCTAGGTGTTGCTAAATAAGGGTATGTAGGTTTTAGTTGCTTGAAAGGGAAAAAAATCAACCAACCTCCTATCAAGTCTTTCAGTTTATTTGAAGATGTAGAATTGAAAATAAGCAAAAAAGGTGGAGCAGTTAAAAAAACTAAACCCCTAAAGGCTCACCATAACCATAGTAATGATTCATTATCATGTGTGCTTTTAAAGTGCTGTTGAACACAGCAGACTGTACCCTGGTGCTCCTGTGGTGGCACCACTAGTGTTGTTTTCACTGGGTAAGCACTACAGAAGCAGCAGATAGACAGTTCTGCTTTTTGAGAGATAGGTAATGGCTTTCAGTTAATGAAGGCCCAAATCCTCACCCTTAAGGGCTGTCTTATTGCCATTAGTTCCCTGAAACATCCAGAGAATTGCAGCAGAGGCAGTCTCTTTACTCTCTTTTTAAAATGAGTATTAATATTTAATATTTAAGACAAGAACTACTTTGGACTCATACCACTTTCTCTCTCTATTATCAATACAGTGTTGCAGACATTTCTCATGGAGACATGGATGAAAGCTTCTGGTGAACAATAGCTACTGATTTTTTAATTTTAATTATTATGATAAGAAAGATGTTGTTAAAGCAGCTTTCTGCCTGTAAAAGGTTGTAATAAATGTTAAGCACTAACATTGCAGGCTGTGTAATTATAAATTAATAAAGCTGATTTTGAGCCGTCTCATCACTTCAGTCATTGACTTCAAATAGTGAGTCCTGATGTGCCACTAATCCAGGAGGAAGCCCTTGGGTAGGGTTAGAGAAAGGACAAAGCAGAGAACAGAAACCAATCAGGATGTTTGGGTAGATTTGTTTGGGCATTGAATTCCTGGAAACTTTGACAACCCCCACCTCCCAACCCCTTCTTCTCCAAATGGTGCAATGTGTGGGTGAAAGTAACTGTGTGCAGGTAACAAAACATTCGGTCATCATCACCTGCTTTTAAAGGTGTCCCATGGAGTCACTTGGCTTACACAGAGTGTCGAGTGTGACAGACTCAAACTAACATGCCCATTCTACTGCTGTGGCAGGGGCAGCAACCACTTCCAAAAGCAGCCCATCTCATGTATCACCTTGTGGTATTAACCAGCCCAGAATGGAGAGATTAAAATAAAAGTGCTATTTAACTCATCTTTATTTAAGCTTTGTATTTTGTAGGTAGATTATAGGCAAGATCATTAAACTTTATTTACAGTATAAAATACAGTAGTTTTTATCAATGAAGTAATTTTGGGTGGCAGCATATATTACAACTTGCACTGCATTTGAGGCTGCTCATCTTGATCTAACTACAAGAACATGAAGCCAAGTTTGACAGAATTTAGGGGCAAAAAACAAAGCTCTGTCTTGAATTCACTGGATGTTGAAACACAACGTACCAAAACCGTGACAGATACAAACTTTGCTTTTTGAAATGAAGCTAAAATGTGAGATGGTGGCTAGTCTTAATTTTACATGCTGCTTAATTTGCTGTTGCAGCCACGTTGGCCTTCACAAAATTTCTGAGAGACTCCTCCTGTTCGGTGTCGGGAACGGGACGGGTAGTGCTTGTTGCATTATGCTGGCCTGGAACAACTACCACTACTTCATGCTAGACACACTGGCTGCCTCACCACACTGCAGCGTGCACCTACAGGGCATCCCCTTCCCTGCAGGAGGGAGCGGGGACTGGGGAACACAACGTGTTTCACTTCGGATAGAGACAAAAAGCCTAGAGATGCACTGCCATGGAGTAGCTGTAGGTCTGTTTTCAAATAAGCATACACAAGTGTTGTCTATTATCTACAAATATTTATTTTAACACTTGGATGTAACTACAGGAAGCCCTTGGCACTGATAGAAAATATTGATTCACTGTTAGGTTACAAAAATTTATACATAGCAAAATTTAATGCTCTTTACATAAAAATATTAGACTACTTAAACAAAACTTCAAAAACTCCCAGTAATAGCTACACTGAATTAGAAAAGAATTAGGCTTTAAGACACTGCCTCCATTATTACCCTTATGCAAACACTGGGCTAGAACATCACCTGCATTGCTGTAGAAATGTCTCCTTCATGCAACAGGTAAGAACATACACTAGGCTATTTTGTCATATTTGCTCTACATCAATCAACTTTGCCCCTTTTTTGAAACTGTCAAATTAGACTTCAATATTTAACAAAAAAATTATAGTTGAAGTTAATACCCCCAAAAAATACCTTTTCTCATAGTACTGATTTGAAGGAATTTGTGCTTCCTTTGATGTATATTCAGCAAACAGTTAGAACTATCAAACCACACATCAGCTTAGCAGGGGTATGACTTGAATATTTAATTTTTTCAAATGAATGATGTATTTTTACTTTTTCCCCCCCAACATTTATATATATATATATATCATATAGAACAAACACCAAATATACCATCACTAATACTCAAGATATCACTGAATGCTTCTGAAAAAAACCATTAATTAGAAGGCAGACTTCTATGGGTAATGACTTTAAAATGGCACCAGTTTGTTTGTTTTTCTTTTGTTTTTTTTTTTTCTGAACACCACGTTTTCTTAGTGTGCTAATTAATTTGTAAAAAGGAAAACACATAAGCACTGACTATAAATTTGCTAAGCACCAAGATAGAAAAAGGTGGACATCCTGTATTATTTTTTATGGCTGTAATTTTTATTGTTTGTGTAAAACTCTGCAAACTTTCTCATCCGCTCATTTGGAATAGTCAAATCAGTGTCATTTTAATAAGGTAACACTTTTCGCTTATTTAAAATGTAGGATAATGGTCTCCTGCCACTATATAAATGCTAAGACATTTATAGAAAATAAATATTAAGGCAAAGCTGACATTTATTTTCAAAGAAGGGGATCATTATCCAGACCCAGGGGTCTACATTCCATTAAATAGTTAATAGAAAGATTAAAACTTGGGACATCTGCTCGACACTCAGGTAAGCACAGGGACGTGAGGGCCTCATCATGGACAAGTGTGGCACCAGGGTGGGGTGCTGCTCCTGTGGCCCACGTTCCAAGACAGCCTCCTTGCAACTTGGGAGATGCTGCAGCTGCGCCTCACGTAAGCAGAAGCCTACGTCAGGAATCCCAGCTGGCTACAGGTTTGTTTGGGAGACACTCAATCACACACCGTGCACGTGCCTGTGCCTGAGGTCTGCACAGATCTCCTGCCTGCTGGTTTGGAGCACTTGCCACGGTTTGGTGCAGGACATGATGCTGTAGAACAAGTCAAATGTTAAACACCAAAAGTCTCAAAAAAGAATCATTTGGTCGCTTTTTGTAAAGTGTTGCCTTTTAAAATGCCTGGAATAAACCCTCCATTCTCTGTATGAAAGGATGGAAGATTACCCATGGGAAGATTTCCCTATTAAAGTGTTCCAGGAGCTGGAATGTGAAGCTTTTGCACTTCTCTCTAATTTTGTTTGGTAGACACACATCTGTACTGCAGAGCAGCTATTTGCTGATTTGTCAGAGCTACAGAACTCTTCTGCTGAATTACTGTGGCAAACATTTATGTGTAAGAATTGAGTTGCTCTTTTGACCGAGACTGGATATCCTGAAGCTCCTGCTCTTCTTTTGCTTTGATATCTTGGTAGGCCTGCATTTTGCTTGCATCCTTTAAGTAGGCCCAGTTAGAAGACAGTATCATGAGGAAGTGGATCTGGAAGAGAAGGGTGAGCATGATGGCGAGTGAGCATGTCAAGAGGCAAAGCAAGCTGGTAGTTAGATTAATAGACGCTTTTTAAAACAACAACCAAAAAACCAAGTTATTCTACGTTAATAAGCATTCTGTTATTAAAACAAGCACAGAGGCTATTTTCAAAGATCTCTAGAATTTGGCATGCTAATAATTCAGTTGGTTATTCACAATTCAGAGAAAGTTAGTATAACAATATTAAAAAGAGCTACAGAGTCGTACGGATCAATTAAAATGCAGAATGGGGGGAAGCAGGAAAACAGTTTTGTACGTGGCAATATACGTAATCTGTAACCTATGAGGTGCTCAGAAGAACTGCTTTCTGAGGTTGTGGTGTTTATGCATATCCAAGGCCAGAGCCTGGTATCTCTTTCCCCCCAACAAGCAGATGAGAATTCCACCCTCCCCATGGAAAAGACCTGAAACTGTGAACCGTTTTATTTACACGATCAAGGCTACATTAACACACTGAAAAATTAAACATCAAAGTATGAGTCCAAAACTAAGCAAAAGCATGCAATCTCTGGGTTAAGAAGTCTTAATCCTGTATTTTTATAGCTACATTTTAAACTTCCAATGTCCAACCTCAGGTGAAGAGTTTTACATAACAAACGGTTCTCTTTTTTTAATTATTGTGTAGATTTTTTTCTAGTTTGTGCATTTGTCTCTTGCCAACTTCTTTTTCCCCATACTTCATGCAAAAACATCTACATTTGAAAACACTGATTCACTTCTCTTTTTTTTACCCCCAACAGTGTAAAAAGTTCCTTGTGATCTATGCATGGTTTTGCTTCCCGTGCAGTCATACTTACATTTTTGAGATCTGGCTACTGAGAAATCAGTTACTAAAGTGCAGTCACACAAGAACAGAAGCGATTTATATACCATTGCTTACTAGTTCAGGGTCCAAAAGAAAGAATGTGATTGTTTTACGCAGAGCTAAGACAAGGATATATTTTCTTCTAGAAAGAGCATGATTTGACAATTACTTGGAGTAAGAGAAAAAAATTGACTTCATCATCCATGGAATCACTTGGAACTACAAGCATATTAATTCATAATACCTGGTCTCTGCCAAAAAAGACTGGCACTACTTTACTATTCCTTTGCTTTTGCATTATATATATTGTATGCTTGGGGGTATTTGTATTTGGCTTTCACGCTAAAGAATAAATTAATAATTTTGACCCTGAACTGTTTCCAGTATTTGTTTGAGATGACTGTTAGAAAGCAAGTGGAGACTTGAAATGAAAACATCCCCTTTTCAGAAGGATGCTTTATAAACACCCCTACAGTAACTGAATCCTCTCAACATAAAAAAAATAGCCAGATCTCATCCACATCATAGTTCATATACAAGAAGTCATTTTATTAATCTGATAAGCTAAATGATGCTTACTGAAGCTATTTACAATTACTGTAACAAAATTCAGAAAGCTAGACTTTTAGCCTAGGGTGTCAGTGGTATTTCAAGCTACGCAATGCAGCTCTTTACTGGGCTTATACAATTTAGAATTTAGTGCAGCAATCTTCCCGACTCTTAAACTTCAAAACAGCATAGTTATATGTAGTAGCCATCATGTAGATCAGCTGGTGGAAGAGAACAAAATACAGGAGAGTAAGATACAACAAGGTGACGGCTCAAGCCCACTTGGGCAACTGTTGATACTTTTACAAAAGACGTTGTTCTGAGCTTCTTCCAGGGTGAAGATGCAAGATAAATAACTTGCCATTTATCTGGGGAGGATAACCCAAAACAGACCCTAGGCTATTCTGTCAACAAATTGTGAATGTTACACCTGGGTTTGGCTGGCACAAGGTTAGAAGCTGGCCACTAAAAGAAGCGTTAGACATAGGAAGCAAGTCATCTTGTTAACATCCCTTTTCCCAACTGCTACCTGTAACTGGCATTGCAGGCTTGGACTAGTCAATCTGCCTGGGTCCAGACAAAAAAAACCAAGAGGTTACAAGTGGCTGATCAAATAAACTACAAAAGTGAAAATAAATAATGGACATAAAAGAAGAAATAGTGGATAGAAGTAGGATTTTTCAAAGGACATGCAAATAATTTTTTTCGAAGTATGTGGGAGGCGGGTTAAGATGACTTCTTAAAGCAAAAGTTGGGGACCTGCTGACTTATAATGACCAAACCATAGCAGCAAATAGATTACAGCTCACCCTCCTTAATGTCTAGTATCACTGTTTTTAATATGCACAAAATTCAATCTTAAAGCATCTTAAGCCTGAAATGAACATTTTACATAATAAAACAAAAAAATACTACCCACCAGTGCTATGACAGTGGCACCAGCTCCAGCACAAGCCACAATGAACAGGTGATAAGACATGTAGAACTGAAGAAAAAACATATTAAAAACATTTAGGTAATTCATTGGGATAGTATAAAATGCATTTCAAGTGTTCTAGAGAATAATGGTAATAAACCCATCTTTGTAGCAAGGTAGCAAAGCTTTAGAAAATAAAAATGTTCTGAAATAATTTTCATTTTTATGGATGACATAACAATTATTTCAGTGTTGTGTTTAAAGCAATTCTTTATACTAATATATGAGTTCTCTCCAAAAACTTTCATCACGTTATTTATTACATGATGCCCAAGTAACTTGTAGGCAAAAGCTGCACACAGGTCACATTTCTGTACCTCATTCGTGTTGCAGATGTTCTCTAAAATCGGGCCACAGGCTTTGCCAGGTACAGCATTCCAAGGGATAATACCTGAAATACCACAGCAAAAGAAACCACTAATTTTAGCAATCAACACACACTTTCTGTTCCTCTCTCATCTCTTCCACCCACTTGCCAGTTGTGTTCCCATTCTGGGCATCTGTGCATTGACCAGTACAGCTCTGAGTTGGCAGGAGGAATTAAAACAACTCCCTCAAGTTATGCTTTCTCCTCACACCAAGGCTTGCTGCCAAGGCATGTTCTCAGATGTGGTTTTCCCATATGGCAGCCAAACGGTTGGGTTTTTGCACTTTGGGTCCAGTTGCATGCTGCCTACTCCCCCACTTAGCACCAAGGAGAGAATCTGCATCTCAGAGGTACTTGGCACTTTTCAGGATAGCACTTACTAGATTAAATTCTACTTGAGCAAGTAACTACTGTGGAAGAGTGTGAATTTGGAGCTAGAGGGAAGAATTATGGGATTTTTTTCTGGTTTAGTTCCAATAGGTAAAAAGCATCAAGTGAACACTGCTACAAGAAAATTCAGTCTGATGCACCTCATTTACTCCCAATTACTTTTCTTACAAAACTGAAAGTCTGAAAAGTCAGCAGGATCTAGGAGATCTGAAATAACCTAAACTTTTAGGCCTGTAACAGATGTAAAGTTTAAGCAAAACCCATTTGAATTAGGAGAAAACCAGTTTGTCTCCCCATACAACTTCTCATTTCAACCCAGCTGGTTGGAATTAGCAACTCCGTAGGCAGCAGGTCATTGAATAATTTCAAAAAGATTTTACAGGATTTACTTTAAAGTCAGCTTTTCTGTATCTGCAATATATAATTGAAGCCTTTTAGCTACCACTTCCATCCAAAAATGCGAGGACAGTTCAGTGACAGCAGTAAGTTGCCTGTTAAGTTGCTGCTCTCTCCCATTATGCATTGAAACCCAGATGATTTTACTGATCAGAGCAACAACACAGCCCTATACTGCACTAATACAGCTACCACACAACCAGGAGGAGCAGGAAAGTGGAGGAGCACATCTCCCTTCATTCTCAGGCTTTGCTGCTGAAGGAAATGTCTTCCCAGCCTCTTTCTGTCAGCCGCTAAAACAGGCTGCAAACATTTACCTGATTTGAGTACTTCTTGCTTTTAAAATTAGTATATCTTTTCTTCTACTGGACTTACCTGGACAGGAGAGCAAAACCAAGCTTTCTTACTTTTTCAACTCTGAATCCATTTTCTCAGCTTTGAATGACTTAGTCCAAAGAAAGAAACATTCATAGAAAATGCTAGCTAAAATCAAGCCAAAAGTAATGGTGACAAAAGAACTTCTGCACAAGGGAAGCTGAAAAGATTAACTTCAGGAAAAACTCACCTTAAGGAACGAACAACTTGAAAAGCCTGACCCTATTTTAAGCTATCCTCCCAGTTCCCTCAGATTTCTGCGTGTCATCAGAAAGCAGTATTAATTTATTATTAGTTAAGGCAGACTTTTAATTGCAGGTTTTGGGGTTTTTAACTGAAAGTAATCGTTAGAGCAACGTTCAGGTGTTAACTTCATCTTTAAATGTAAAACAACTTTCTGAAAGGAAAGAATATATGTATGTGGGTTCAAAAACCACAATCTGGTTATCTATTTCTCAGCACTGTTTCCAAGCAGTTTATTCTGAGGCTGATCTATTTTCAAACCTAATACTACAGTATTGGAAACTGCTACAAAATCATTTTAGATAAATGACTTGCCAGTTCAGTTAAATTGATTGCATCTGGAGAGAGAGCAGTGTAATGTGAATTAATTAGAAAAGTAATACTGCATTCAGAGATAGAAGATGCTTTTGCATTTGACTCGTCTGCTAAGGCTGAGACAAAACTACTGAAGGCAGACCGAGGAGAAAGATGAAGCATTTAATCAGGATTAAAATGAGTACCGTATTGCCTGATATCCACGCAGATCTGGTCCCCTGGAACCGTCACATTTGTCTGAAGAGACTTGATGACTTCACAAGTTGACCATATGTTATAGAACATAAAGACAGGCACAGCAGAGAAGCCAAAGACCCCGAGCCAGGCCACTCCAAGCACATAGGTGAGGAAAACAAACTGGGCAGAGAAAACACAAACACTTTGCATTTATTCTTTGAAAAGACTATTTGAATTTTCCTTAAAAATGCTTCAAAATAATCTTTAAGCACACTTGCAGAATGCAGGTAAGAAAACATTTGATTTCCAAGCACAAAAAAATCAGTATTCTCGTTGTTTACAGTTACTTTGGTAGTTTAAGTGCTACTAAGAAAGTAATTCAGACATTTCCTTTTTAATCAGCCTGCTTGAGAAAACAGATGAAAGAGCAGTCCACTGATTTCTCAAGATTCTCTGCTAAGCAGGGATGCTGTTTGTAGGCTAAAACCAATAAAATTCCAACAAAAATCAATTTAAGGTTTTTTTTTTTTAATTAACTATAACACACTAGCATTTCTATGCAACTTGCAAATCAAAACAACACAGTGAATTGATGTTCCAGAGCTCTCCCATACTCTCTGCTTTATTGAAATCAATTTGGAATATAACATTTAAAAATACCTATGTTTGCAAACATGCCATGACCATTAACAGCAGATTAGAAGGATTCAGTTGATATCATACACATTGCCAAGAAGCAAATTAGTTACTCCCCTTAGAGAATCATGGGTTTATCCAGTGAAATTTGCTGGTTTGGGTTTGTTCTTTTTAAAAAAAAATATTCTGTGCATTTTCTTTTGTAAGATTATAAGGTGGGGAACTGATTGCTTTGGAAGTCTCCAGCTTCCCCCTCCCAATTGGCCCCTTCCCTTTTCCCTCCTCTTCTGAGTTTTATGGTGAAACAGTAGCTCTGGCACCAGTTGCTATCTCCCTCCTCATGGAGAGACTAGGATTCGGATCCTACTTGGAAAGCGGGGGAATGCTGTTACATCTTCTGTGTTCTCCTTTCACCATTGGCTGTAGCTGTTCTCTCTTAACTGTAGGTGGACTGGAAAGGCTTTACTTCCAGTAAATCACTGGTGCCCTCCTATCTTACTTAAAACTTGTGTGCTACAGCAAGGATGGGAAAGGCTCTCAGGGGGGAGGTTGTGTCAGTCTGACCCAGAACCACAAGACTGAACTAATGTTGCAGTGGTGGAAGTTTGCATCCTCATAGGTTTTTTTGCCAGATGCACTGAATAATCCCCCAAGCATTAGAGCAAAAGCTGAGCAACTGGTTAGGTTTCAGTCAACAAAAGTGGTGTGTGAGGAGGTGGAAGTGCTTGCAAAACCATGGCCCATAAAACCCCAGCTAGACTTTAATTTATATTCAACTCAACTGAAATACCTCTTTTCCTATTAGATAGTGCCACATACCAGACCTTTATGCTTTATGTGCGAATTAAGGATCCTCTCTTTGGATTTTGGGAAGGACCAAGTGGACCAGGTTAAAGGATTTCTACAGATACACTATACATAAAACATCAGTTTGCATACGTGTATGTGCAAGTGTGCACAAGAGGAAGTGCACAAAGCCTTGAACTCCTAAGAAATAGCCAGAAAAAAAATACACTCATTCTCACATTTAAAGTGATAACTGTGGGAAATGGCTATTCTGTGTTACCAGAGCCAACACAAATAATTTAGGGAAGCTGGAAGTCTGTCTTCTGTAATAACCTTATGCAAGATGGGACTGCCTTTCAGGACCTCACTCAGTAATGTAACAAAGGAAGAAGTAGAGGAGCTCCTGATGAAAGAGGCAAAAGAAAACACCACTGCATGTCCAAAACCTTGTTGCCTGTACCCAGCTGCATTGACTAGTCTGTTAAATATTATATCTCCTTGCAAACCTTGTTCTAAGCCTAGAGTTTTACACAGCAGTATACAGGCACTTTTCCTGTCACTGCCAAACATTAATACGTCTTACAAGAGCTCCAAGCCATTACTGA
This sequence comes from Chiroxiphia lanceolata, assembly GCF_009829145.1. Classification (NCBI taxonomy): domain Eukaryota; kingdom Metazoa; phylum Chordata; class Aves; order Passeriformes; family Pipridae; genus Chiroxiphia; species Chiroxiphia lanceolata. The sequence continues at coordinate 18,551,109 of NC_045638.1, read as the reverse complement.
GTTGGTAAATTCTCTCCTTCACTGTCTGGACAAATATGGGCAAACATGAAAATAGCTTTCTCTCATATTTCCACGTGCCATGCTGGTATTTGTATAACCAGCCGACAATCATGTGCCTGCAACTACTCAGTTGCATAAACAATTGTCTGCACTGATGAGATGCACGCATGTGTATGTTTCTACTTTATTTTGGGTCTTTGAAAAGCACTGCTTTAGATCTAATTTTGCTCCTTGGTGAAGACCATACTTGCTAGAAAAAGAGTGAGTAAATAGCTGCTTAACTGGAAAATTATCAGGTGCCTTATTTTTATTAGCTGTTGGAAAATTCAGTAAGTACCCAACAGCACAGCGGAAAATTGCTAACTCTCGTGAAAATAAACATGCATCTCTTTTGTATTTAACCAGCTGAAAGTATATATTTTTTAAGTACAGGATACAGACTGTATATTAAAATGCAACGATCAAAAGCCTCTTCTCTTTTCACCCACACTTTCCCGTGGGCGATCTGTCATACTGCTTAGCTTCCTCCAAAACTATGAGCTTTGAATTCAGATTTTCAGTAATAGCTTTGAAATCCTGTCTCAGAAACATAGTTATGGCTGTTCTTGCAGAGTGCGCCCTAGGGGACAATGTGGGTGAGAATTTGAAGTTTTATTTTTAGTTAAACTTTGCTTACAATTTTGTTCTAATACAGAAGTATACTGAAGGGAATATGGCTTGTAACTTTAAGGCTTTAAATGTTTCAGCTTTGTGAAAAAGACTCACTATTCTATCTGTATGCCTTTTGCCATCTGCAAATCAGTACTTGACTCAAGTGCAAAGATGTTGTGAAGCTTCATTCATTCATTACTGTTTGTTTGAAGGATCCAGACACTCAAGCAAAACTAACTATGGAAGTCAGAGGCATTACAGTTTGATATCTAAATAGCTCTGCAAACCACAGCCATTTAACATTCTGCCTTTAAGCATCACTGATGTTACATATTTAAAAGCACAAAATTAATTTTGGCTCACATTAAGTGTTTTAAAATTAACAGTCTCCCCCAGTTTAGTTCAGACTAGGGGGTTCACCTTGATGACCGGGGAGGCCACGGCAGCACCCCAGCAGTCCATCTGCAGAATTTCAATTTGACCAAGCACTCCTGAAGTTCAAAGCGGGACCAAGACCAGGGATTGACCCTGACCACCCGAAACGAATTAAAAAAGAAGGCAGCAATACATTGTTGTTCAAAACCACAGGAGTCAAACCAAGCCCAACAGGTTTTAGCCAGCAAAGACTGCTGTTCTCAGTTCTGATGCTACTCACCATTCCACTGATGCAGCGGCCGCAGGCTGTCGTTTTGAACTCTCCATGCAGCTCCTTCACAGCACTTGTTGTATAAAAACCTTCTGCCAAAAGGATTATTCCATATAAGAAGAAAAATGACGCAATGCCATAAATTACATACTGCATTAGCTGTATTCTACAATGGAAGAGAAAAAAAGATATAATTAGATTTCAGTCCTATAAAAACAAAGTCAGTCCTCCCAAGTCTTAATAAATTAGAGAGAACTCTTTTTCTTGAAACAAAGTTCAAGGCTCCTTAGCATTTTAAGCAAGCAGGCTGCAAGAGAGCACTGGTATGACTGCCCCACTTTCCAGGTAAGCAACACTGATGTGCATTAGTCTTGCATCCACCTGAGCATCCCCTGCTTGTGCTGCAGTCCTTATACTGACTAATATTACTCACCAGGTTAAAACTGCAGTTTCACATCTCCATTATGGAGGTTTTCTTTTTCCTGTTACTGATCCTGACACTTAACTTGGGAATGTCTGACAGGGACAATGCAGGGCTTTGAAATGGGCAAAACCTGGAGCTGAACTCCTGGTTGAACTACCAGGCTCCATGGCGATTCTTCAGGTTTAGGGAAAGGAAGCAGTCTCTCAAATTCACTATTTTCACTTGTAAAATCCAGTTAATGTATGTTTGCAAAAATTTTTAAATTCAGCAGTATTTGTCTGATACAAAACTCAGTGAGTATGCAGTGAGTAGTGACTTCTCCTGAGGAGGAATGGTTGTTCTACAGCCTAGAAGGGTACTTCCAAGTGAGCAGGTAGTTTCAGTGCCTTGAGTCACAACAGTGTTGAGCTCCCCATAATGTAAATAAATTTTTTTAAAAATTTATGGAAATGTTTCCATTTTAGGTACTCTGGAACCACCCAGAGAAAAAAGATCTCAGGGCACACAGTATAAGCACCTCCCTCAGATATTATTTGCGAAAGTTCTCGATTCCTTAAAAATCTACCATCTGCAACGATAGAATAGGTAAATGGAAAGAATAACTTCTAAATATTATCAATCAGATCTAGTATCTGAAGCCAATTGTTTTGAAGGATTAGAATGCCAGATCTTCCATACAACACTTCTGGTCTCCAAAAGTGATACTTTGTTATTAGTACAACTTCCCCAGAACTTCTTAAAAGTAATTTGATTGCTGGGAGGGTTATTTTGGATGAAGCTATTCACAGAACAAAGAGGTTAATTTTATGCATCCACATTACCAGTTTTCTAAGGATAAATATATTTTCCTCAGATTTTATTTTCTAATTCTTGCCACTCTCCATTAAGTAGCTGCTAGCACAGATCTCCAAAAAGCATATGCACGTTTTAGCTTAAAGAAAATTGATTACCACCATTTATATAGTTAAATGTTATCCTTGTATAAAAATAGGATATTGCTCATTTAAAATTTTATGTGGGAAGTGTTATATTTGTTTTCCAAACTGATTAAAAATAACAGGATAAATCTGTTGCACCTGTGCTGCAAAGCATGAAAAAATTAATTCAGGATTTAATAGAGTACAGAAGAATTCATTTCAGCATCATTAAGAGTCCAGGAGAGACTCAGTGCATGTTACCAGAAATTAGTAGTAGGAAAAGTGGTTAAAAAAGTCTTTTCCAAAGGGTGTCCTACTAACGTATTTTTCATTTATTTTATATCTCTGTAGGCTTCAATTATTTGCCCCTTTCTAACATCTCTTCTGCCTGCCATGCCTCCTTGGCTCCACAGAACCCAAGCCCTGAGCTGCTTTGGTAGGAATTATGCATTTCCCCAGCTGCTGATGCTGACTTGACAAGAAACATTGTTCCCCAAAATGTGAAACTTGCTGCCTGTTACTGCTGCTTTTGCAATTTCTTCTATTTTGCTCAAACGAAGACTGATACAAGCACAGGGTGTTTTATTATTCAGTTACTGAAGAACAGCTGCTTACAGTTTCTCACTAAAAGTTGTGGATAACTGCAGGGTCCTCGTGGCTCATGCACTGGAGCTGGGGACACACTGCCCAGCCACAGCCAGAGACTGAGTGTGGGCAGTGCTGCGAGGGGGGACCCCAGCGGGGAGCAGTCCCAGAGCCAGTCTGAGCACAGAGGGTCTTATGGAGGGGGAAGCCCTGAAAAGGTGCTGTGGGACTGATGCCAGTGATAGGAGGGCATGCAGCAAACTGGGAGGTCTATGCTTACAAGCATATAAAGGGAGTCAGTGACAACAGAAATTAAAAAGAAAATAAGGAGAATTAAGTGTGCTGTGTTGGACCATGATACCAAAATCTTCAGATATCCTAAAAGCTGGGTCTTTGGGGTAGGTAAGCAAAGTAAAGGTGCCTTGCTCGATGCCCGTGCACCCCAACATGTGCCACGCCCACAGTGCTCACCACAGGAGCCCCCTCTCACAGACATGCATGGCACACTGGTGGGGCTGAGTGCTGAGCACAGGCCCTGATGCTGCACTCCAGACCTTCCTCTGGCCTCATAGGGAAGCCTCGGGAGCGTAAAAGACCCAAATATTTCATGAGTGATTATGTCCAAAGGCTGTGTTTGCAGACCTTTCCAGTTTTTTCTCATATACCAGTCCAGCTTCTTCTGAGAGAGGATGGACAGAACCATGCTTCCCTATTATTCCTGTCATTCCTTCCAACTTTATGTCACCAACGAACACTAAACCTACTCTCAGATTAAAATCGTTACCCCTTGTTTTGTCAAAACAGCCTCTGGTAAAAAGTCCCTCTCCAGCTTTCTTGTTGGTCCTTTTAGGTATTGGAAGGCTGGTACAAAGTCTCCCCAGAGCCTTCTCTTTTCCAGGCTGAGCAGCCCCAACTCTCTCAGCCTGTCTTCATAGGAGAGGTGCTCCAGCCCTCTGATCATCTTTGAGGCCTCTTCTTGACTCACTCCAACAGGTCCATGTCTTTCCTGTGCTGAGGAACCCTGAGCTGGACACAGTATTCCAGGTGGGGTCTCACCAGGGTGGAGTGGAGGTGCAGAATCACATCCCTCACCCTGCTGGTCACACTGTTTTTGATGCAGCCCAGAATACAACTGGTTTGCTGGGCTGCGAGTGCACATTGCCAGCTCACGTCCAGGGTTTCATCCACCAGCACCCCCAAGTCAGGCTGCTCTCAATCCCTTCATCTGTCAGCATGTAGTGGTACTGGGCATTGCTCTGACCCATGTGCAGCACCTTGCACTTGGCCTTGGTGAACATTGTGAGGTCCACACAAGTCCCACTTCTCAAGGCTCTCAAGGTCCCTCTGGATGGCATCCTTTGTTTCAGGTAAACAAGCTGCACCACTCAGCTTGGTGTCATCTGCAAATTTGCTGAGGGTGCACTCAGTTCCACTGTTCATGATATTGATGAAGATATTAAATAGTACTGATCCCCATATAAACTGGTTTAGCAGGATACACACTTCAGTTCTTTGTATGTGAACACCAATAAACTACCAAGTGCTGCTAGGAAAACAAGCAACCGAACACTCAGGAATGGAGGCGGAAGTCTGAATCCATCTCTACTCATTTAGCATGAGCCTGTTATGATGAATAATGGAAATGGGAGGCATACTTACACTTCACTCAGCAAAGCATGGTCACTGGCAGTCGTGGAGAAGTGCTGCTCGAGGATAGACACGGTTCCCGTGAGCGCCACGTGGCCACAGCCACAAAACAACGCTACCCCCGAGAAGCAGAGAATGGTTGCCACGAGCGAAGCATATGGCACTCCTCCTAGGCACTTAATGCAACATTCAAAGCAACCTAAGCAGAAGAGAGAAAGCAAAAGAAACGTCATGAGCAAAAAGCAAATTATGAGGAAAAGAATATTTGTCCTCCACTTGGTAAAAGCCACAGGGATTAAAAGGCCCAGGCATTGACATGCTAAGCAAAAAATCTATATGTGGTACAAGACAGCATCACCCTCTAAAGCAGTGACCTACAGATCTGTTGGTATGGACTCAAAGCCCAGAAAGTGGGCTGAGTGCTCCTCTCTTTACAGAATCAAGAGGAGATCGATGAGACAGCCTATGAAATGGAAAAAGAAAAAAAATCACTGTCTGAAGTGATCCATTGCAATTCAGCTGCTCATACAGAGCTCACCACATTTCAGCATTACTAACGGCAGGAGCACCAGCTATGCTGGCAACATTCTGGGAGTCAGAGAAGCAAATACTCAAGACAATGAAGCTTTTTGGAAAAGTAAGAGAGTTTGCACTTTCATTGGAAGAGGAACATATTTAGGTCTGCAAAACTTAACTACCCTACGCTCTCCCATGACTCCCAAATTATCTTTTTGTATAAATCAATATCAGGTTGTAGGGATACAAATACTTCAACAACAGAAAAATTGAATGGGGACCAAAGAATAAAAATTTTTATTGAGGGCAGCTGTATGAAGCCGTATTACAGTACATTTCCATCTTTACAGGATACACTGGATTTACAGTGATCCCTGAATACAGTTTGCAGTAGCATAATCAACTGAAATGCATCATTTAAGCAGTCTGAGTTAACAAAATACCCCCCAGAACTGCTGTTTGTACGAACACTGTAATAAGGAGGTTGCAGCTGAATTGCCAGGTTCCTTCCAACTGCGTGGCCTGAAAACCCATCTGCTTACAAAGCTGGGGAATGTAAATCGGAAACAAGCACAGCTTTTAACTGCGCTATAATGGTAATGGCAATCCATACCAATTCATTACTTCAGGGTGATGGCATTAAGCTGTCTCCATTAATGTGCATTTCATACAACTGCACAAAACACAAGCCATTAAGACAACACTTAATGGAGTGACCAGTATTGCATGTCGCAGGAAGAGCTCGCTGCTTCTACAGCAATGTGCTGAAGGGACAAAGCATTTGAAGGCAAGGAAACAGCTGGTGAACAAGGACATCACATCACACCTTCCCACCCAAAAAATTCCTTACAAAGATCAGCAAGTCTCCAGCCACCACACGAGGCAAGTTTATTTTTATCCCACTCCCTTTCCCATTAACGAATGAGTTGCAGAGTAGGCACCTCCATGAAGCACTTCCGTGAATAATATGCATCCAGTAATTGAAAGCTTTCCATTTCATAAGTGAGAAACTCTTCTTTTAGAGAGTCACTAGCAAGTGCTCTAGTCAGGCTTAAGCAGTTATCACTATCAAAATGACTTATGAAACGCCACTTCACTAACTGCAGACAAGATTTAATTGTATAGAAACAAGCCTGGGAAGCTTTTATAGTCTAGACCACAGCTGGAGTCCATTCAGTCAGAACTATCTTCATGACAAAAATACTGCCGAATGAACAAACACTGCAGCTCAGCAGTGAAGGGGCAAACAAAATCCAAATGCATGCTATCAGAGGAAATCATCTCTGGGTCTCATTTTATCACAGAGATCCAAAGCTGAATTCAGATCCCACACCTTGCAGAGCAATCCTCTGCTTTAGGGATTCTGCCTGAGTGCAGCTCACAAGCCACACGCAACAGCAGTCATACACGTGAGGCTGGCTCGCCTCCGCAGCATCTGCTCCTGGGTCAGGTCCAAGCCTCCCAGAGTTAATCCAAGAAATGCTAGCACCTGGTGCAGGATTAGCCATGAAGGATTATCCAAGAGTAACCACGCTCCAACCCAGCAGACAATGCTCAACACACATGTGGCCACAGGCCAGCACAAAACAAAGTACCTTTTGGGCTGCACTCCTAAAGCAGAAGGTGACTAAACGCCAGATCATTGCTCAGTGTGGAGGAGATTGATCACCTAAATCATGCTGATCCCAAGAGTGCTATGTAGAAGGATCCCATCGAAGATAGGAAATAAAAACAGCTGGAAGTGAAACCAAGGGACTGACAAGATCCAAAAGAAAAACTGCTGGTTTCGGATAATGGGAGCAGCCTGCTTGACAAAACTAAAAACTGGTGTAGACCCAGGACTGACATTTAACACTCTCTAACTAGGTACTTGTCCTCCCAGTACCCCACACTGCACAGATGGCTTTCCAGGCCACTGGCAGAACATTCGCCCTGGGGAGTTTGTTGGATCCCTTACCCAAACACATGACAATATCTGCCACTAATCCACAGACCCTCGAACACAAGCCAACAGTGGCAAACCCCCTCTCACCTCACAGCCACTGGCAAGCTGCACAGAGCATCTTGCTGGCCATACTATTTGTCTTCCTCTAAAGTCCAGGTGAAAAGGCATCACAGTATTTGGGTGGCCCTCATTTTATCAGTGCAGGTCATGGCCAAGGGATGCCCTAAGAGGTGCCCAAAGCAACCACATTATTTTGAGCAAGACAGAGAAAACTGCCCAAATGTGGACCTCCAGGAGCTACTCACCTTCACCCGAAGACTAAAGCAGGAAGCAGAGGGACTTCGGTACACTTGGAAATAGCATGCAGCTAGCTTGCAAGTGCATGAAGCATCCCAAATGAGCACATTTCCAAGAGACAGCATCCATCCATACCTAGTCATTCTGCACCCAAATTGACAGCAGAGCTGCACAGCCTCCTGCCAGAGGGTAACTAACTTCAGGACACAATCTCATCACAGAGCTGGGGCTGCCAGACCTTCCCCCAGATCCCACTGTGAACACTCTTTATGAGCAGAATAAATCCATGCCTAGCCTAAGCAATATAACTGATATAATTTTTAACATAAGCCTTAAACAGTACTGCCAAGAGCCGCTTTCAAAACCAGCTACAATTTGAAGCTCATCAAGAACTAAGATACACTTACCAAGCTTCCCTAACAAGCATTGAAGCAAATCAGAGGAGTCCTGAAAAAAATGAAAGCTTTTCAGGAAACCTGCTTTATGATCTCTTTCTGTAACCCCAAGTCAGTGACTATCTTCATACAATACAACTGGAAACCCATGATGATGTTTGCCTAGTTCATGTTTACAAAATAATTTGCTAACACATTGATGACAACTGTAGGCTGAAAGCCTGTGAACTCAAGTTGACAAAAGTTAAGTTGTATTAAAATAAGTTTTGTTCCGATTTTCTGCTAGTTTTTACTCTCCATATGGTCAAAATGCTGAACTTTTCAGCTGTATATCCACTCCCAATGTAACAGTGTAAAATGATTTAAATATGAAACTGTAGAGCACAAACACACATCACTGCATCTCCCTTTTCAATGACCATTTTGTGCAAGGCATCACTAGAACCTTTTGTGCAACTCAGCAGAATAAAAACATTTTTTGTCCTCGGGCTGGTGTGCAGCAGTTGCCATGGAGGCAGGTTAATAACAGCCCAATGATTTGCCCAGAGCTGCCTGTGATCTTGGCTACAGATTTAACACACTCTCAGAAGGAGGCCAGCTAAAACAAAGACTGAGATTATTCTCTAGGGAATGAATGCTATTAAACACACACACACACGCACAAATATTCTTGCTACAGGACAAAAATAAAGAGAAGAGAAAGAAACAGGAACCGGCTATTCTTTTAATCTCCTGGAAGCTATCAGTCACAGGAAATTGGTAAAGGATGAACCTACATATGTACATAAATCGGCAATTGGTTGCTTAATGTATGAAGAACAATTATACAATCTACCCAGCAGTGTACACGCTATTGCACGTATGCAGGGGCTTAGCCATTCAAATTCCCATGCCGAATGGTGACTGTTTGGCTAAACCTTCTTTGTTACTTTAAGTACAGCTTTAAGATTTAAACTCAGAATAGCAAGGTAATAGTGAATTAATGGAAGGAGGTCCTAAAATAAAAATTAAAAAGGAGAAGAGGCAATTCTCAGACTGTAACTCATCCTACTAAGGTCAGATCTGTTGTTTGGAAATGACAAAAGACAATGAGATGAGGTACCTTTCTAGAGTATTCCTAGGGCTTGCTCTAGAAGTTAACACATCAGTTCTTTGAAGCCCAGACTTGAAAAGCTGAGACAGACAGATGTTCACAGAGCTGTCCCTCAAAGCATAGCATGGAACACATGATGTAAAGGAAGAGTGTCCACACCTCCTGGACAGAAAATCAGCCTCTCCCTTAATGTCCCAAACCCCTATCAGGTTGAACTCATGCCATGATGTATCTCAGGCAGGTCACTATGGAATTAAAAAACAAGGAACAAAGAAAACCTGAAAGGAGGTTTGAAAAGCTCTCAATTTCAGGTACCTAAACCTCCAGTGTCCTGTGGTTGTTTTCTGAGTTAGTTTCCACTTTCTTTTCCTTAGAAGTTTAGTTGCTCCCCCTCCCATAAATCTGTTCTGGTATTCTGAAAGATAAAGCAATGGGCACCATTTTTTCCTCATAACTTACTTCCTGTAATTGTGTAATACATTTTTAGAAATTGTGGTATGTTAGACACCTGTCCAGTTAATACATGGTAGAAATAACACATCATGTTCCACCACAGGACCACAATCAGTTGGCTTCAGCACCACAGTCCAGGGAGCACAGGGGGAGAAATTGTTTTAACAAAAAGAAGATTGCAAGAAATCCAAGGAAAGAAACAGCATTAGATAACATCTTAAATGCAGCCATCACATGTAAATCAGGCTTACTATTACACATCCACGGGAGCCTAGTGTTGGTAGCATTACTCCTAATTCTCAAATAAATGTAAGAGAACTCAGTACTTGACATTCACTTCCTGCTTCCCCAGTGCTGAAGATTACCCAATACCAAGTGTGAATAATACCATCACATGGATTAAACCACATGGATTTTTGTCAGAAAATGAACTTTATATCAATAAAAGGAAATACCAATTTTACCGTCTGCCACCAATTTGTCTTTTTTTTTTAAATTTCCACAGTAAATGGCTTATATATGCTAGGATGTACATTTTCCTACCTTACAGCGTGACTGACAGTTACAGGAGAAGCTGTGAGGGATGTGAGAATACAATAATACCTCAGAAGCAAAATCAGAATTTACCTCTTTCTTCTCTTTATGAGACTAGGTCAGTACCTGGCAGTAAGATAACCTTACTTCCCACATCTGTCATGCACACCTGCAGCTAGGAGTCAGTGGCAACAATACAATAAGATGAAACACTTAACCATACAAGGATAAGTTTAAAGCATGTGTCAAATTTCTCTCCATGGTTTAATAAGGGCACTAAAATAAAAAGGTTCTGTGTTAAATGACCAGGAAGTCTTTGCTGAAGCTCTGTCTTTACCCATTCCTATTCATCTTAAATTTTGCTGATTTACAAAACATGAGACAAAGCTAAATACAGTTACTACTTAAAATAAATGCTCACTCACCACACTTTTGGATTAACATTAAACAGACTAAATAAATGATGAGCTGAAACAGAAAAAATCCTTTCTTCTCCTCCCTCAAACTTCTTAAAGCTCTTCTACAGAAAACTTCCTTTCAAGTTCAATATTTCCTAATTTTGCCTTTTTGTACTACCCAAATTAGAAGTTTTGAAATTGACTTATACTGAAAATTAACTCATGAGAGCCAGAAAACTTAATGCAAGTGCACTTTAGTCTAGCCAGATTGATACACTCCTCACTGCAATTGCATCCCACTCTTCCATGGTTTTTCATTAATAAATACTTCATCCTAGCCAGCACAGTACCTGTGATGGAGGAGACACGACCTCTGGAGAACACAGCCCTCAGGGCTGTCACAAAGGATCTGACCTGAAATGCAGCAAGACCCCATCTGCTATCCTTCACAGTGGCTAGCACAAGGTGCTTCATTCAGGTGAAAAGCAATGAGATCTAGGGTAGTCTGATCCATCCAGTAAATCTCATCCCAATCTCTACTATTTAAGAGCTACTTGAAGAAAAAGTAGCTCCTTTCTGGAGGTTATCAGCATTAATTGCATATTCTCCAGATATTCTTGATACGGATACAAGATACTTGGTTTCAGAACTGTCATACAGCCAGTTCCCCACTTCTGAGAAGGTATTTATTCTCTGTTAGCAGTCAGATGCTTCCATATTTTTGTGTAGCAGAGAACTAAAAGCCCTTGTTCACACCTCCTGTGCTGGAAACCAACACAGAGAAAGCAGGAGAACTGGTGCACACTACGAACAAGCATCTCACAGCCTGGAAGCACCATTAGCAAACCCCTTTTCAAATCCACAGAGCACCAAGTATCTCTGTGGTATTGTATACATAATGAAAACAAGTGGCTCCTGAATATGTCACCAAAAATACAATAAGCACAGGTTTAAAATGAAGCACATTTTTGTTACCATGATTAACAAAAAACCCCACAAACAAACAAAGAAACCCAAACAAATCAAACAACCTTGCAGAGGTTATATATGTTCATGCACAGCAAAAGCTAATTTTTTTTCCCTTCGCTAAAGAAAGCATGACATTCAAGTTTGAGAAAAGGCTGTTTTTACCCAGGCAAGATTTGTTTCTTCTGGATGTTGTTAAATGATGCAGAGAAGACTGTAAAAACAGACAGCAGTAATCATAACCTTTTTTTTTTTTCCAAATCTCTTCTTTCCAAACCAACACTTCTTATATAAAAAAATTTGCATTCACACTACAGAACCAAACCCATTTCATGCAAGGACACATGATCTGAATGTGTTTTTACAGGCCTTATCTAGTTTACCTTCTTCAAATTTAGTGAAATACACACATTCCCCATCTATATCATTCCTCTGGCAGGCTCATAAGCTCACAGGTGTTTTGAAGTTATCTTTTTCAGACAGTGAAATCTACAAAATAGGAATCACTACATCCATACATATTTCAAGTGTCCATCCCAGGTGTTTGCTGTGTGAGAGCACAGAGTCAGACTTAGATGGGAAGAACGTCACTGCCCCATAGGACAGTGGGACAAGAGTATTGCTCTTGTCCACCTTTACTGCTCTTGGACAAAGGTCAGGCAGAACTTTGTTTATTTCAATTCATGTCTTCTCTGTTATATTTTTGGCCTATGAAATAGTAGAAACCACAGCACAAGAAAAATACCTAATTTATACTTTGGAAAAGGCCTTACTTCAAACGGGTTTCCATGGGAATTCTTGAGAAGGAATATTTTTTAGCTCTAGCTACTTCTGCAGAACAAAAAGTTAAGCTGGTGATTTAAAGCTGGTGACTTCTCACATAAGGGACAGATCAAGCATTATTGATAAAAGCTTTGGCATAATTCCTCCCGGAGACTTGTTCTAGTGGTTTATTATCCAAAATGACCCTTGGGACTTCAGCACAGCCTGAGCATGTGGAAGTGCTCATTGACACGCAGAGCTCAAAGTTCAAACACATTGCACCAGCAAGGCCAGTTGCTGGTCCAAACTGTGGCTGTAACTCTCAGCTGACATATCAACAACTCACTGCTCATGTCAACATGCCTGAAGACCTTTCTTCCTTTCTGCCCTTGTCCTTGCCGCCTTCCCTTTGCTTCACCTATTTTTGTCTTTTTGGAGAAACGCTCAGTAGGGTCAACATGCAAAAACTGCTGCTTCAATAGGTGCCAGCCCAAGTGGTAATTTTGGACAAACTAGAGGTAGAGAGACAAAAGAGATGAACTGATGGGCAGACTGCTAAAGATATTCAAATGTCTGAAGGTCTAAGCAAGCTCAGTGGGGGAAGCACAAGAGCACGTAAGCATTTCAGTCCCATGGGTGACTTCTGCAGTTCTGAGAAAATCTGCAAGGACGTTTTGATTTCCTTGATTCAACCTGTAACTTGGATGACATGACTTTTAAAGCTGACTTTAATCAAAGGTGAATATCTTACCTGGAAGACTGGAGTTGAGACTCTTAGCTTCACCTTTCTGCCAGCTGTAACTCACCTCACTCTCCATCAGCCTTCAGCACTCAGCAGGAGAGCAAGACTTTTGCCACACTGGATTTCAGCCACTGCTACCGACTGCTTCCCCAGTTGACTCCTCCCTAGCTACAAAGAAGCAAACAGAAACACAACCTCTCTCTCCCTAGAGCTATGAACTAAAACTGTGTGTATGTATTCCAGCCTGACAAATCTAAGAATTCAAAAGGTAAATTTTCAATTTAATAGATAACTGAAGATGCAAAGATCTTCCCAGACATTTACCCCACTGTGGGTTTACACAGCTATGGAACAAGAGGAGCAGTAAGAAACCAGAACCATAACTGCAGAATTCCTTTGCCCTGCAACAGCTTTCATGCAGATACTTCCCCAGCTGAGTCTTCACCACACTACTTCCAAAATTTAAGCTTGCTTTGGTAAGGGAGCAGGCTGTTTCAGAGAGATAGTCCACATTCACATGCCCTTATGCTCTCACAAAGCAGATGAAACACCTCCCAGCTGCTGGGGAAAGCAAATTTTGGAAAAAAAAAAAGATTCCTATAAAGCAAACAACGCCCACCCAGCCTGGAAGAGTGCCTACAGCTAAGCTCATGTTAAACAACTATTGCAAAGTTTCTCTTTCTAAAGAATAAGATGGTACTCTGCTTCCTGGGGAAAAATTGTTTTAGGCGTTTTGAAAGGCTCGTTAAGGTTGCAGGTGTTCTGGGGATATCTTGGATCCAGCACTGCAGTGAATCTCCCACACTGACTCTTCTCTTGCTGTTCAAGTTTAAATTGTGGAAGGGAGATCATATTGTACATGGAGACCCTGGGAGAAGAGGTGGACGCCATGAGAACTGCCAGAGGTGCTCTCAAGAGTGTCCATCTGGACACTGACAGAGGAGGCAAAGTAGAAATATCCATACTGCAAAGGCATCCCAGAAATAATGTGGCTTGTCAAAGAAACAGAGAAGTTATCTCAGCACAGCAGCCAAGGCTACCCAGCAGTGGGGAGCTGCAGGCCAGCACTGAAGGAAGGCATGCTATAGCAGGGACTTGTGTTGAGACTGAAATGACATTTTCCCTCCAGTCTAAGGAAAAGGAGCAAAACCCAATATTTTCACAGCAGTTAATCCATCACTGGAAGGTTGGTTTTACTGAAGACCTGTTCAGAGCTGCTTCATTGCTGCCTAAAAGCTTTTTAATTTCTTCAAGTGCAGCCATTTAAAGCACCTTCCCTTGAACTCACATTTCTGGGCTTTGTTGGTCTGGTTTTTTTCACTCCATCAACAAGAACCCATTCATCTTCAACTCCTCCATGACAGCCACCACATTTACCTGCATGTTAGTTCAGAAACATTCCCAAGGCAGACTGAACAGGGCTCAGTTGCCTAAACAAGGGTTTCTAGTATCATTTTAGGTGCCAGACTCCCAGTTGCTGGAACAGAAGGCTGTGCATCTACATGTCCTGGCTCATCTGTGCCAGCACATAAGGACATGTCTCATCACTGGGGACAGCTGAAGGGGCACAAGACCCTGATAACCAGGCATCCAGTCTGCTCCTTCCATGTCTTCCACAGCCCAAGAAGGCAGCATTCAAAATCTACTGCTCCTTCCTGAAGCATTTCTTCCATGTATAAAATATCCCATGTGCACTGATCTGAACTTTGGGAAGATCTTCTGGCAGCCCCAAGTCTTGTCACCCAGATAATTTTTCATAAAATATGGTCCAAATGAATATTGATATTGAAGATGGAGATCATACTCGGCAACTTAGGTATTTTGGGGGGGGGGGGAGAAGCCATTTGAAATACATAAACATTTGAATCCTAAAGAATAAAAGTGTGAAAATATACTGGAAAGGGGAAGGATGAGGCAGCAAGCTTTGGTGAATATTTCCCTGCAATTGCTATTAAAGTCTCTGATGCGGAGGCAGGCATCTCCAGCAAACAAGCTGTCAAGCAAGCTTCAGTCAATCAGCTCCATAAAGGGAAGAGGATTGCTGGATAGAGCTAGCTGCAAATGCTATCTCTGAGCATATATATCCCTCACTGTGCTAACACTCAGTCAGACTGGAATTTTCCAATGCAATCAACCACAAGCTTGATTTCAGGTGCCTTTCTGAGATGGTTCGAAACTACATTTCCCCCCCAGACTCTTAAAATCAAGCTTCAGGAAAACAAAATAGGATCTTTTTGAGGTCTCAAGCCAGATATCAAAAGGACAGGCAAGTGGAATCACCAAACCTTTTTTTAAAGCCTCAGCTGAAATCCTCCTTTAAACTGACATATGCACTTAGTGCTTCTAGCAAGGGAAAAATGCAAACAAAACCATGGAATATTGTCTAGGAAGCATACTGTAGGAGACTAGTAAGTCAGATGTGCTTTAGTGTAATTTCTGCCTTGGTGGCTGATGAGTCTGATAGATTCATCAGCATAAACCCCCCTACTATGACATCTCACCTGTAAACAGTTTTGAAGCAATCTGGCAGCACAATTAAAAGGAAGCTGTCCCTCACCACACATTATTGGCTTTAAAGCATTAACAATGAAATTTATATTTAGTCAAGTATTCATACAAAAGAAGTAGAGTCCTTACAGCCTTAACAAACAAAATAAGAAAAATAGAAGAACGTTTATCTTAAATTGTTAGGACTAGTGCAAAGCATTAAGTTTATGCTACTACCATTTCTGAACTCTTCATTTCCCTTTTACCCAGCCCTTTATTTACCTTGAATCCCCAAAGGACTAATATTGCCTCTCAATGCTGGCACATGATGGTACCGGTGTGGCCTTGAACTCCTGTACATCCAGTGGTACCTGCCAATTTCCATTTCTGGTCTGGTGATCACTGCCAATTTTAGGTGGTAAAAAGTCAGTGTCACCAGCAAGCTTTAGTTCAGTACTTTCAGTCATTTAACTTTAAAAACAAGAGCCCAGAAAAATATGCTATAGTTTCAGAACTGAAAGAACATAACCTTACAGACCAAGAGAGGGATTAGGAGGGACAATCAACAGGGAAATGCTCACAGATGTGTTAAGAAAGGTTGAATAGCTAAAACTCCGCCTAGGCTTTGAGTTAAAAACACATAAGGAAGGACTCTATTCCTTACCCCCACCCACTCTCAGATCTCCCTCTCTTTGTCCATGGCAAAAAGCTCTGCTCCACAAGTAAAGGAAGGAGGAGTCACAGAAAACCACTTTACCTGTTTTTTTTTAAAAATACTATAATTCTGTCAAAGAAAAATCTTATTGCTTTCTGTAAAAGTAGGGAAAACACAAAGGTTTGCTCCACTACTTTCTTAAAAAAATAAAACCCTGTGAGCTTTATTTCACTTAGGTTCTGCTTACATCCAAAAATCTGGACCAAGTGTTTTAAAACAGACTTAGTCCAGGTTTATGATGAAGAAAAGCAGTCATGCTTCTCTTATCTTTTCAGAGGACACATGAAGCTCAGCAACAAGATCCCACATACAGTAGCACACCTCACCTCACCTCACCTCACACACTCACTGCACACTCATTGGCACAGGGTTTCTGAGCCCCCCGAAAGAGGCCACTGGTAAAACATCAAACCACTTTTGAACCTACACTGGCACCGCTATGGTCTTGTCAAAGCTGTCAGGGGGACACTGACAGATGTTTACCTAAAATGTCTCAGAGCCCTCCTCCACAGTGGCTAAATGAGAAAGCAACCATCATTTTTGGCCAAATTAAATCCAATTCAGTAGCGTTTGGGCAAGTGGAGGAAGCGAAGGTTATGGTGATGAAAAACCCATCTACTCTAGACTAGATCAGAGATGAATTTCAAGGGGAAGGGGAGTAGAAAACCCATGAATTTCTAGCCTGTGAGGGGCTTGGAAAGTCTTGTACTTGGTCCCTCTCTCATGCGGTTTTGATGCTCGTGCAATGAGGAGTTTGGCACAGCTACATTTGCATACGTCAAGAAGAGAAAAAATTTTAGCCTTGAATCCAAATGTTGGATCTAGAGATTTGAAACAAGAATTTGTTTGTCTCCTTTATCAGGATATGAACACCCAATACTAGCACAGTCTTTCGGGTTTTGGATGTAAACTTAGTATCAAAGGCTCTGTAAAGGATACTCTGTGGCTTGGTAATTCTCCCCTCTCTGTATGTGACACACAAACCAGCAAGCAGGTATCAGCTAGTAAATCTTCCATAAAAGACATTATTCTGTCTTTTATGGCTTACCCTTTCTCTTAGGAAGGACAAATTCCACATCTTATGAGCATAACAAAACTCAAAATATGTTGGAAGTATTGCTCCAAAATGACAGGGCACACTCAGGATGATATAATCTCCTTCTGCTTACAGAGGAACAATCCTGCTTGTGAGATCACAAGGAATGCCATAATAATTGAATAGGATACAAAATGAAAAACAACAGAATTCTTTGCTTGTACTGCATACCTCCTCTCCTCTGTCTCCCAAATGTCTGCTCCCTGCTTTTTTGAAGCTACTTACTGGAAATTGGTAACAAATTCAGATTAAAAATAAATATATAAATAAATAAATAAATAAATAAATAAAAAATAAAATAAAAAAACAGCTGCAAAGACTTGCAGGAAGAAAAGATTTCTTCATTTGCACTGCAGCAGTATCTCAACCAAACCCTTGGCAGCAAGAGTATTTAATCCTACAAGGCTTGAACCCACAGCTAGAAATTTCTCCTGCAGTAGCTACAAAAAGCACTTGCTCAGAGCAGCAGAGCAGGCAGCTGCCTTTCTCCCTTAGCCTGGGGGAGCACTGGTGAAGTCACCTGTCTGCTGCGGTATAAACATCAAACACTGAAACACAGAGACAGCATCCAAAATTTGTAGCATCATTTCTGTAAATGCAAATATTCTGTGGAGTTGGGTTTTTTAATTAGCAATTTCTGGTTTTTCAGTAACAGGGCTCCTTTCATTAGGAGGCAGTTCAAATTCCATAGGGAATCTCATTTTTTCCACTGCTCTGCAAAGAGCCACTTAGCAATGGCTGTTTGGTAGCCTTACTGCATGCCTGGCACGACCTCTGAAGCTGAAGAATATCTCTTGGTGACTTTGCTGGGACCCACCCAGTTCCACTCATGTAAAATCACCAGCAGGTCAAAAGCCCCACAGGCTTCAGTGGCATAACAACTACTGCACACAGTCAGCATCATCTGGAATTTAATTCCGTACCCTGAATAGTTAGAAAAGGAAGCAGGTTTAAATGGCTTCTTTTGCTTTATGAGGAACTAACTGCACTAATTGCATTCCCTGGTTAGGCTACAACACCCTCCATGCACAGCCAAGCTCCTGTGGCCATAGGCCTCCTGTCAGATCCAGGCTGTATCAATCCTGCACAGACACAGCAGCCACAGAACTGACAACATTTCCATGTCACACCACACAGGCACACGGATGGCAGCTGTGGTGCTCAATATTCATTGGGATGAATCATCTTGCATGCCTGTAATAAAATTCCCAGTGCCCAACATCCTCATGCTTGCTGCCTTTATCATATGGTTTTAGAGGAAACAAACAGTTTTGACATTCGTCTGTCTCAGCTGAAGAAGCAGTGCATGGGAGCAAGGAGACGGCTGTCGTTTGGTTGTTTATGGTCTGGTGATGGATACTGCATTAGGAACAAGGCTGGCCAGAAAATACGAAAGCATCAGAGTGACTGAAGGGGACTCATCTACCCCTCTTTACTCCCCTCTTTAGTCCCTTTGCTCCTACTGCAGAATCCATTGTGCACGTACAGTGCCATCTGGGTTTCCCCCACCCCCGTTACCATATCCCATGGCACATATGTCTAGGTTTTCTGCTTTCATGAGGTCATTCAGACCAGTATGAGTACATTCTCCGAGTGTTTTTTCAACCCCCTCCTATTTAGAAACCAAATCCTATTCATTAAAACCTAAATCACTAAGCCTACCAAATTATTATCCCCACAATATCGCGTGTCCCAGATTCTCCCTGGGCTGGACCTCTCTTCCTACAGTTGTATTCTTCAGGGACTTATCCTTAGAGCAGTTATTGTTTTCAGTGGATCTGAAACACCAATAAACTGCTTAAAATGGGGAAAAATAAACATCATACTAAGAATCTTTGAATGCCTTGACAGCTCTGATATCACTGTGTAAGCCTAACATTAAGGGGATATGTTTGAAATTTTGGTTAGTGATCATAACATACATATATAAAAGACTTTTTTTTCAATTTGCTATAATGAAAAATACATTTATCTGTGATGCATCAAAATGTCATAAGCTCACTGTGTAAAATAACCTCACTAAAAGTGAAATAAACTGCACAACTTCATTCCTTTCTCATGTTCCACTTTACAACTTCATTTAAACACAACTGTACAGATGTGAGAAATAGTGTAAGAGAAGTATTTTCTTTCTATTTCTGACTAGCATATACTTGTCTATTTAGAGCTTAAAAGAGGAAACATTGCTTCATATACCATGAAAATAATAAAGCTCACAGCCATTACTGAGCAAGAGGTCTTTCATCGAGAGCACATTAGGAGGGAAGAGCCAATTAAAAGGAACCTTTGGTACAGCTGCTCAAACTGGTCTTCATTATTCCTCAGCACAGCATAGGCAATTTGAACATCATATGTATTTATATAAGGAAATACACCCTAGTATAAATGGCTTTCTTCCATCCCATGTGTAATTGGTGAATTCACCATGGTCATCCACAGTTGAGAGTTATTTTCTAATTTTTTAATTTTGCAACTTGGTAATATTTCTCACAGTTAAATGAAGAGGGAAACTTCTTGTCTCTGTTAATGTGTATCAGGATCTATATCCTTCACTGCTGATGCAAAACGGCATTTCGTTTTTCTTATTTATTCTACCTCAGTAAACCTGCCTGCCCAGTCCTCACGTTTTGATTTAATTTAATGCCTGCAAGATAAATCCTGTCATTTGTAATAATTTGTAAACCTTCATCTTTAAAATGAATCCAATCTGTCCTGCAGCCTGCAAAGTATCTGTTAAACATTTTGCTTCAGCTTTCATGGTGTTCTCCTCTGATAAGGGCTGCTGATACACAGCATAAAGCTGACTTATTTCTTATCTCCATCAACATGGGGGTTGTTCCATTTCCAATTAAAAAAACTGGGGCAGCAGCCACTCATCTGGGTGCAGAGAAACAAATGTCGGATAAACACTGAATCCATCAGCTGGGTAGTATTCAGCAGCCTGAATCAGGCAAGGGATTCATGAAAATAATGATTAAAATACAGAACTAGAACTCATATACAATTTAGAAAACTTTAAAAATCTAAATAAGACCAATCATTTTAGTTTATCAATCAGCAATTATTCATAAATTACATTAGCTGGTGTAAATTGGCTCAATTACACTGCAATCCAAAATAGCAAGCCATTCATATTTGCTACAGAGATGGGAAACACAAACCAGTACCTATGTGACACCACTGCTCAGATATGACTGCATTAAGCGCTCAAACTCAAAACAGACCTTACTGCACACCCCAAGAGTTCTGGCAGCATTGCTCTCCAGTGTTCTCCCAAGCATGGAGAGCCCTGTATACAGACAGCATGTAGTCCCAGCCCAACTTCCTCCAAGTATTTATTCCACAAAATTGCAGTACATCATTGAGAAGGTCCTAGCATTAAAACCAAAACATAGAAACCTGCAGTTTAAAATTCTGATAAAGAGAAAAAACCCCTCTTAGCTTAAAAGTAAAATTTGCTATTAGTTAAATGCAGATACTTTCCCCAAACTTGGCAGTGTAAAGCATAATGAGTGTGAACTTGAATACTCAAAGCAGAAGCTCAGCATCTTCCCTCGCTCAGTCTTAGCAATAGCAGTATCATCCAAACACCTTCAGATGTTGATTTACCTCCTTAGGTTAGCAATTTGTTTCTGGAAGGAAGAGTTAAAAGACTCTGTGACAGTACTTCAGTCTGTGGCAGCTGCCTTGCAATCACTGGATCTAGGGCATTTCAAAAAGGGTGGCCATTATACTAAATCCCGGTGGGATCCTGGAGTAAGATGCAAATGTTGCAAGCCTGGCAAGCGTGTAAGGCATAACAAGTAAGAGATCCAGTCCAGAGAGTAAATGGACATATTTTTGAAGTGGTCAGCTTCTGTTTGATACCCAAAATGAAGCAGCAACATTTTTCTACAAGTTTCTTTACATAGAGAAAAAGCTTATTTTGCTTCATGGGAGCTGCTGGTGGAAGAGCCCTTTAGAAAAATCTTGCTATTTCAGAGGTACCTGATGCCCACTGAACCTATCAAAAACCCAACCAGGCTCAATAGACTTAGCACTTTGGAAAATCTGCCTCTCAAACCCAAATATACCTCCTACCTGGCCACTTCATGGCAGTAACTTTGCAGGGATTTTGGGCTATTTATTTTTCTATAGAAACTAGGAGTAGGAGTCTTTCAGATTTCTGTATTTTAATTTGCTGTGAAACATATTGGGAATTTAAATGAATAGAAATACAGAGCATAATGTGAGAGACCATGTGTTGCTTTAAGAAATCAGAGAATTGGCAAGAACAAAGCCTAAGAGTGCTACATACAAATACCTATATAGCGAATCCAAAGTATAAAATTATCATAGAAAAAACTAGGAAACGGTGCTAACGTTAGGAGAGGAGGCTCCCCTGCTTGCATCCGATGAAAAAAACAGATCAACCACCTTGACTTCATAGCATATTTACTGTTCTACTTGTTGTGCTTTCACCCTTACCAAAACAAAAGGGAAACCATAAACTCATCATAAACACACTCAGCAACACATTTTGTTTTGCACAGCTGCTAATGCATACAGATAATTTTC
Organism: Chiroxiphia lanceolata; assembly: GCF_009829145.1. Lineage (NCBI taxonomy): Eukaryota > Metazoa > Chordata > Aves > Passeriformes > Pipridae > Chiroxiphia > Chiroxiphia lanceolata. The sequence continues at coordinate 18,529,283 of NC_045638.1, read as the reverse complement.
TTTGGTGTTTATTGTAACATGAGTTCCATTATTTAAAGGAAGCTCATCAATGAGAACAAAAAATTGCTGCCATTTTTAAAGAATGACCTATCAGTTCAAGGTGGTTTTACAGTCAAGCTATTCAGACCATTTTGTACATTAATTACTCAAAATCTGCAGTGAGGTGGGTTATTGTCCACATACACTAATGGCTTTCAGAGTTTAATCTCTCATCAGTGGACCTCCTTTTGTGAAATCCCTAAGGGATTATGTAGTACTGTATCTAATCACTTGACAAATTTCATTTACTTGAAACTGAAGCTCGTTTTGAATTATAGGAAGTTGTAGCAGGAATCAAATTCAAAGTAGGAAAACAAAATCTGGCACTGGACAGCACCATGATTTATCATGTTCATATCTGAACTGTTTAACAGTCAATGAAAGAATTCTGCTTGGAGAAATATATTAGTTGTGTATCAGCTGCGTAAGCCTATGAGATACCCAGATGAGATGCTCAGATTGCTTATAAATGATACACAACAGGTTAAAAAGTATACTATGATTCATGTAAAAAGGTAGTGGAAATTTAAATAATTTTATTACTGCTGTATCATTTAGCAAAAAAAAGTACTGCTATGATCTGTACAGTAGTCTGCTACATTGAAGAGGAACACATATTTGACATAAATTATACGACACAGAAACAAAACAACCTTTGCTAGTTGAATTTACCCTCTGAAGTTCTGCACTCCAGACCAAATAGAATCAGCTGTAAGGTTGGGATGGATGAAGCACCTTTCTTTTGGGCTGCCATCTCCCTACCACAGAACCACTACTATGGAATTGTTCTCTCTATTAAGCAGCAATTCTCAGTGATTAACACATCCTGAAATCCAATGTTGAAAAACTCATTGCATTGTTCTCCATTATCATAGTACAGGCAGATCTCTACAAAAGTGAAATTTGCCAGATGACACCATAGAAAAGGAATTTAAAAATAAGAGTAGCATTTGGCATCAAGCTCACTACACAAAGGTTGTGTGACATTATAATCTATTATATGTTGTTATAACTTAGGTCTCCCACATTGCATTGCAAAGCCTTGCTACATGGCTAGTCTCGATGAAAACACCAGATTATGGCTCTGAAAACAACATGCAAACACACAGGCACACGCTACTTCAGTAAACCAAATTTACCAAAATCCCTCAAAGATGCAGCAATAACAAGACTTCTTTTGCAAGCATCATTTCAGGTAGGGTTAGGACAGATTCAGAGCAAATACAGACGCAGACAGAAAGATTGCTGCTCTATTAATTTGTTGTCAAGCCATGCAGGAAAGGACGGCTGAAAGCCCGAAGATGCAGTAATGATTGTTTAAGAGCTATTTGAAAAAGTGACAAAACTGGCCTAAACCTCTTTAAGCCCCCTGAATGAAAAGATTTAAACAGGCTATTGTTAGACCCCTGGGTACCTTTTTTCTCTTGGCTTTGTTCTGCATTTTCCTCCGCTGCAGTTTCCATGGCTGGCTTCATACCATCCACCAAAAATGCCGCCCCCCCCTCCCCCCCCAGCAAGCACTTTTTCTCTTCGCCTCCTTTCTCACTCCCTTCCGTCTCCTATTTACAGCGGCGGTGATTGAGCGGCTCTGTTCTCCCCTACAGTAGATTACAGTCCTTTCCAAAATGCCAGAAAAGTCTTGTCAGCTTCAATTTCGCTCCGCTGACTGGTCCACGAGGAGCTGTGCCAGCGAGCGCTCAGCTATACGTCACCACGGTCCCCAGCTATAAAATAGCCATCCTGCGCCCAACTGTGCTTCGCCTCGCCACACCGTGGGGACCAGCATCACCCGCTTGCGCCCCCTTCCTCCTGCCCTCTGCTCTCCCCCTCTTTCCCCGTCTCCCAAGGCTCCCAACAAACGCTAATCAATTCTCTGGGTGGTGAATGAATTGGTGACATCGGGAGGGGAGATGCAAGCGAGAAAGAAAGGAGCCCCCTGGCCGTTGTGGGGTGAGCCCCCCGGCCGCCGTCTCTAAGAGGAGTGCACGCCGGCACACAATCACAAGGCTCCCTTTCCCATGGGACCTTGTTATTATGCT